>NC_064619.1:758391262-759641262 GCF_023898315.1 Schistocerca nitens
TCGTTCTCTTGTGAGTCCAGATTTTCGAATCCGACGCAAAACTGACAGTTAATTGTAACGTTCAGAGCCTCTTAATGACGATGGAACACACAAATTGCGTCGAGATCCAATACATCGTCCTACAGCCGACCTGTCTCCAAGGGTCTCTTGCTGCCTCGGGCACCTTATGGTCGTTCTCCTGTGAGTCTAGTTTTCCGAATCCGACGCAAAACTGACAGTTAATTGTAACGTTCAGAGCCTGATAATGACGATGGAACACACTTTTTGCGTCGCGATTCAATACATCGTCCTCCAGCCTAATTGTCTCCGAGGTAGTATTGCTGCCCCGGGCAGCTTTTGGTCGTTCACCTATGAGTCTAGTTTTTCGAATCCGGCGCAAAACTGACAGATAATTGTAATTTTCAGAGCCTTTTAATGACGACGGAACACACAAATTGCGTCGCGATTCAATACATTGACCTTCAGGCGACTTGTCTCGAAGGGTCTAATGCTGCCTCAGGCACCTTATGGTCGTTCTCCTGTGAGTCTAGATTTTCGAATCCGACGCAAAACTGACAGTTAATTGTAACGTTCAGAGCCTCTTAATGACGATGGAACACACAAACTGCGTCGCCATTCAATACATCGTCCTCCAGCCGACTTGTCTCCAAGGGGCTATAGCTGCCTCGGGCACCTTATGGTCGTTCTCCTGTGAGTCTAGTTTTTCGAATCCGACGCAGAACTGACAGTTAATTGTAACGTTCAGTGCCTCTTAATGACGATGGAAAACACAAATTGCGTCGAGATTCAATACATCGTCCTACAGCCGACCTGTCTCCAAGGGTCTCTTGCTGCCTCGGGCACCTTATGGTCGTTCTCCTGTGAGTCTACTTTTCCGAATACGACGCAAAACTGACAGTTAATTGTAACGTTCGGAGCCTGATAATGACGGTGGAACATACAAATTGCGTCGCGATTCAATACATCGTCCTCCAGCCGACTTGTCTCCGAGGTAGTATTGCTGCCCCGGACACCTTATGGTCGTTCACCTATGAGTCTAGATTTTCGAATCCGGCGCAAAACTGACAGTTAATTGTAACGTTCAGAGCCTCCTAATGACGATGGAACACACAAATTGCGACGCGATTCAATACATCGTCCTCCAGCCGACCTGTCTCCAAGGGTCTAGTGCTGCCTCGGGCACCTTATCGTCGTTCTCCTGTGAGTCTAGATTTTCGAATTCGACGTAAAACTGACTTTTAATTGTAACGTTCAGAGCCTCTTAATGACGATGGAACACTCAAATTGCGTCGCGATTCAATACATCGTCCTCCAGCCGACATGTCTCTAAGGGTCTATTGCTACCTCGGTCACTCTATCGTCTTTCTCCTATGAGTCTAGTTTTTCGAATGCGACAAAAAACTGACAGTGAATTGTAACGTTCAGAGCCTCTTAATGACGATGGAACACACAAATTGCGTCGCGATTCAATACATCGTCCTCCAGCGGAATTGTCTCGAAGGGTCTAGTGCTGCCTCGGGCGCCTTATGGTCGTTCTCCTGTGAGTCTAGATTTTTGAATCCGACGCAAAACTGACACTTAATTGTAACGTTCAGAGCCTCTTAATGACGATGGAACACACAAATTGCGTCGTGATTCAATACATCGTCCTCCAGCCGACTTGGCTCCGAGGTACTATTGCTGCCCCGGGCACCTTTTGGTCGTTCTCCTAGGAGTGTAGTTTTTCGAATCCGGCGCAAAACTGACAGTTAATTGTAACGTTCAGAGCCTCTTAATGATGATGGAACACACAAATTGCGTCGCGATTCAATACATCGTCCTCCAGCCGACCTGTCTCCAAGGGTCTAGTGCTGCCTCGGGCACCTTATGGTCGTTCTCCTGTGAGTCTAGATTTTCGAATCCGACGCTACTAACAGTTAATTGTAACGTTCAGAGCCTCTTAATGACGATGGAACAAATTGCGTCGCGATTCAATACATCGTCCTCCAGCCGACTTGTCTCTAAGGGTCTAGTGCTGCCTCGAGCACCTTATGGTCGTTCTCTTGTGAGTCCAGATTTTCGAATCCGACGCAAAACTGACAGTTAATTGTAACGTTCAGAGCCTCTTAATGACGATGGAACACACAAATTGCGTCGAGATCCAATACATCGTCCTACAGCCGACCTGTCTCCAAGGGTCTCTTGCTGCCTCGGGCACCTTATGGTCGTTCTCCTGTGAGTCTAGTTTTCCGAATCCGACGCAAAACTGACAGTTAATTGTAACGTTCAGAGCCTGATAATGACGATGGAACACACAATTTGCGTCGCGATTCAATACATCGTCCTCCAGCCTAATTGTCTCCGAGGTAGTATTGCTGCCCCGGGCAGCTTTTGGTCGTTCACCTATGAGTCTAGTTTTTCGAATCCGGCGCAAAACTGACAGATAATTGTAACTTTCAGAGCCTCTTAATGACGACGGAACACACAAATTGCGTCGCGATTCAATACATTGACCTTCAGGCGACTTGTCTCGAAGGGTCTAGTGCTGCCTCAAGCACCTTATGGTCGTTCTCCTGTGAGTCTAGATTTTCGAATCCGACGCAAAACTGACAGTTAATTGTAACGTTCAGAGCCTCTTAATGACGATGGAACACACAAACTGCGTCGCCATTCAATACAGCGTCCTCCAGCCGCCTTGTCTCCAAGGGTCTATAGCTGCCTCGGGCACCTTATGGTCGTTCTCCTGTGAGTCTAGTTTTTCGAATCCGACGCAGAACTGACAGTTAATTGTAACGTTCAGTGGCTCTTAATGACGATGGAAAACACAAATTGCGTCGAGATTCAATACATCGTCCTACAGCCGACCTGTCTCCAAGGGTCTCTTGCTGCCTCGGGCACCTTATGGTCGTTCTCCTGTGAGTCCACTTTTCCGAATACGACGCAAAACTGACAGTTAATTGCAACGTTCGGAGCCTGATAATGACGGTGGAACATACAAATTGCGTCGCGATTCTATACATCGTCCTCCAGCCGACTTGTCTCCGAGGTAGTATTGCTGCCCCGGGCACCTTATGGTCGTTCACCTATGAGTCTAGTTTTTCGAATCCGGCGCCAAACTGACAGTTAATTGTAACGTTCAGAGCCTCTTAATGACGATGGAACACACAAATTGCGTCGCGATTCAATACATCGTCCGACAGCCGACCTGCCTCCAAGGGTCTAGTGCTGCCTCCAGCACCTTATGGTCGTTCTCCTGTGAGTATAGATTTTCGAATCCGACGCAAAACTGACAGTTAATTGTAACGTTCAGAGCCTCTTTATGACGATGGAACACACAAATTGCGTCGAGATCCAACACATCGTCCTACAGCCGACCTGTCTCCAAGGGTGTCTTGCTGCCGCGGGCACCTTAAGGTCCTTCTCCTATGAGTCTAGTTTTTCGAATCCGGCGCAAAACTGACAGTTAATTGTAATGTTCAGAGCCTCTTAATGACGATGGAACACACAAATTTCGTCGCGATTCAGTACATCATCCTCCAGCTGACTTGTGTCTAAGGGTCTATTGCTACCTCGGTCACTCTATCGTCTTTCTCCTATGAGTCTAGTTTTTCGAATGCGACAAAAACTGACAGTTAATTGCAACGTTCACAGCCTCTTAATGACGATGGAACACACAAATTGCGTCGCGATTCAATACATCGTCCTCCAGGCGACTTGTCTCGAAGGGTCTAGTGCTGCCTCGAGCACCTTATGGTCGTTCTCTTGTGAGTCTAGATTTTCGAATCCGACGCAAAACTGACAGTTAATTGTAACGTTCTGAGCCTCTTAATGACGATGGAACACACAAATTGCGTCGAGATCCAATACATCGTCCTACAGCCGACCTGTCTCCAAGGGTCTCTTGCTGCCTCGGGCACCTTATGGTCGTTCTTCTGTGAGTCTAGTTTTCCGAATCCGACGCAAAAATGACAGTTAATTGTAACGTTCAGAGCCTCTTTATGACGATGGAACACACAATTAGCGTCGCGATTCATTACATCGTCCTCCAGCCGACTTGTCTCCGAGGTAGTATTGCTGCCCCGCGCAGCTTTTGGTCGTTCACCTATGATTCTAGTTTTTCGAATCCGGCGCAAAACAGACAGTTAATTGTAACGTTCAGAGCCTCTTAATGACGATGGAACACACAAATTGCGTCGCGATTCAGTACATCATCCTCCAGCCGACTTGTCTCCAAGGGTCTATTGCTGCCTCGGGCACCATATGGTCGTCCTCCTGTGAGTCTAGATTTTCGAATCCGACGCAAAACTGACAGTTAATTGTAACGTTCAGAGCCTCTTTATGACGATGGAACACACAAATTGCGTCGAGATCCAATACATCGTCCTACAGCCGACCTGTCTCCAAGGGTCTCTTGCTGCCGCGGGCACCTTAAGGTCGTTCTCCTGTGAGTCTAGTTTTCCGAATACGACGCAAAACTGACAGTTAATTGTAACGTTCAGAGCCTGATAATGACGATGGAACACACAATTTGCGTTGCGATTCAAAACATCGTCCTCCAGCCGACTTGTCTCCGAGGTACTATTGCTGCCCCGGGCACCTTTTGGTCGTTCTCCTAGGAATGTAGTTTTACGAATCCGGCGCAAAACTGACAGTTAATTGTAACGTTCAGAGCCTCTTAATGACGATGGAACACACAAATTGCGTCGCGATTCAATACATCATCCTCCAGCCGACCTGTCTCCAAGGGTCGAGTGCTGCCTCGGGCACCTTGTCGTCGTTCTCCAGTGAGTCTAGATTTTCGAATCCGACGTAAAACTGACTTTTAATTGTAACGTTCAGAGCCTCTTAATGACGATGGAACACTCAAATTGCGTCGCGATTCAATACATCGTCCTCCAGCCGACATGTCTCTAAGGGTCTATTGCTACCTCGGTCACTCTATCGTCTTTCTCCTATGAGTCTAGTTTTTCGAATGCGACAAAAAACTGACAGTGAATTGTAACGTTCAGAGCCTCTTAATGACGATGGAACACACAAATTGCGTCGCGATTCAATACATCGTCCTCCAGCGGAATTGTCTCGAAGGGTCTAGTGCTGCCTCGGGCGCCTTATGGTCGTTCTCCTGTGAGTCTAGATTTTTGAATCCGACGCAAAACTGACACTTAATTGTAACGTTCAGAGCCTCTTAATGACGATGGAACACACAAATTGCGTCGTGATTCAATACATCGTCCTCCAGCCGACTTGGCTCCGAGGTACTATTGCTGCCCCGGGCACCTTTTGGTCGTTCTCCTAGGAGTGTAGTTTTTCGAATCCGGCGCAAAACTGACAGTTAATTGTAACGTTCAGAGCCTCTTAATGATGATGGAACACACAAATTGCGTCGCGATTCAATACATTGTCCTCCAGCCGACCTGTCTCCAAGGGTCTAGTGCTGCCTCGGGCACCTTATGGTCGTTCTCCTGTGAGTCTAGATTTTCGAATCCGACGCTACTAACAGTTAATTGTAACGTTCAGAGCCTCTTAATGACGATGGAACAAATTGCGTCGCGATTCAATACATCGTCCTCCAGCCGACTTGTCTCTAAGGGTCTAGTGCTGCCTCGAGCACCTTATGGTCGTTCTCTTGTGAGTCCAGATTTTCGAATCCGACGCAAAACTGACAGTTAATTGTAACGTTCAGAGCCTCTTAATGACGATGGAACACACAAATTGCGTCGAGATCCAATACATCGTCCTACAGCCGACCTGTCTCCAAGGGTCTCTTGCTGCCTCGGGCACCTTATGGTCGTTCTCCTGTGAGTCTAGTTTTCCGAATCCGACGCAAAACTGACAGTTAATTGTAACGTTCAGAGCCTGATAATGACGATGGAACACACAATTTGCGTCGCGATTCAATACATCGTCCTCCAGCCTAATTGTCTCCGAGGTAGTATTGCTGCCCCGGGCAGCTTTTGGTCGTTCACCTATGAGTCTAGTTTTTCGAATCCGGCGCAAAACTGACAGATAATTGTAACTTTCAGAGCCTCTTAATGACGACGGAACACACAAATTGCGTCGCGATTCAATACATTGACCTTCAGGCGACTTGTCTCGAAGGGTCTAGTGCTGCCTCAAGCACCTTATGGTCGTTCTCCTGTGAGTCTAGATTTTCGAATCCGACGCAAAACTGACAGTTAATTGTAACGTTCAGAGCCTCTTAATGACGATGGAACACACAAACTGCGTCGCCATTCAATACAGCGTCCTCCAGCCGCCTTGTCTCCAAGGGTCTATAGCTGCCTCGGGCACCTTATGGTCGTTCTCCTGTGAGTCTAGTTTTTCGAATCCGACGCAGAACTGACAGTTAATTGCAACGTTCAGTGGCTCTTAATGACGATGGAAAACACAAATTGCGTCGAGATTCAATACATCGTCCTACAGCCGACCTGTCTCCAAGGGTCTCTTGCTGCCTCGGGCACCTTATGGTCGTTCTCCTGTGAGTCTACTTTTCCGAATACGACGCAAAACTGACAGTTAATTGCAACGTTCGGAGCCTGATAATGACGGTGGAACATACAAATTGCGTCGCGATTCAATACATCGTCCTCCAGCCGACTTGTCTCCGAGGTAGTATTGCTGCCCCGGGCACCTTATGGTCGTTCACCTATGAGTCTAGTTTTTCGAATCCGGCGCAAAACTGACAGTTAATTGTAACGTTCAGAGCCTCTTAATGACGATGGAACACACAAATTGCGTCGCGATTCAATACATCGTCCGACAGCCGACCTGCCTCCAAGGGTCTAGTGCTGCCTCCAGCACCTTATGGTCGTTCTCCTGTGAGTATAGATTTTCGAATCCGACGCAAAACTGACAGTTAATTGTAACGTTCAGAGCCTCTTTATGACGATGGAACACACAAATTGCGTCGAGATCCAACACATCGTCCTACAGCCGACCTGTCTCCAAGGGTCTCTTGCTGCCGCGGGCACCTTAAGGTCCTTCTCCTATGAGTCTAGTTTTTCGAATCCGGCGCAAAACTGACAGTTAATTGTAATGTTCAGAGCCTCTTAATGACGATGGAACACACAAATTTCGTCGCGATTCAGTACATCATCCTCCAGCTGACTTGTGTCTAAGGGTCTATTGCTACCTCGGTCACTCTATCGTCTTTCTCCTATGAGTCTAGTTTTTCGAATGCGACAAAAACTGACAGTTAATTGCAACGTTCACAGCCTCTTAATGACGATGGAACACACAAATTGCGTCGCGATTCAATACATCGTCCTCCAGGCGACTTGTCTCGAAGGGTCTAGTGCTGCCTCGAGCACCTTATGGTCGTTCTCTTGTGAGTCTAGATTTTCGAATCCGACGCAAAACTGACAGTTAATTGTAACGTTCTGAGCCTCTTAATGACGATGGAACACACAAATTGCGTCGAGATCCAATACATCGTCCTACAGCCGACCTGTCTCCAAGGGTCTCTTGCTGCCTCGGGCACCTTATGGTCGTTCTTCTGTGAGTCTAGTTTTCCGAATCCGACGCAAAACTGACAGTTAATTGTAACGTTCAGAGCCTCTTTATGACGATGGAACACACAATTAGCGTCGCGATTCATTACATCGTCCTCCAGCCGACTTGTCTCCGAGGTAGTATTGCTGCCCCGCGCAGCTTTTGGTCGTTCACCTATGATTCTAGTTTTTCGAATCCGGCGCAAAACAGACAGTTAATTGTAACGTTCAGAGCCTCTTAATGACGATGGAACACACAAATTGCGTCGCGATTCAGTACATCATCCTCCAGCCGACTTGTCTCCAAGGGTCTATTGCTGCCTCGGGCACCATATGGTCGTCCTCCTGTGAGTCTAGATTTTCGAATCCGACGCAAAACTGACAGTTAATTGTAACGTTCAGAGCCTCTTTATGACGATGGAACACACAAATTGCGTCGAGATCCAATACATCGTCCTACAGCCGACCTGTCTCCAAGGGTCTCTTGCTGCCGCGGGCACCTTAAGGTCGTTCTCCTGTGAGTCTAGTTTTCCGAATACGACGCAAAACTGACAGTTAATTGTAACGTTCAGAGCCTGATAATGACGATGGAACACACAATTTGCGTTGCGATTCAAAACATCGTCCTCCAGCCGACTTGTCTCCGAGGTACTATTGCTGCCCCGGGCACCTTTTGGTCGTTCTCCTAGGAATGCAGTTTTACGAATCCGGCGCAAAACTGACAGTTAATTGTAACGTTCAGAGCCTCTTAATGACGATGGAACACACAAATTGCGTCGCGATTCAATACATCATCCTCCAGCCGACCTGTCTCCAAGGGTCGAGTGCTGCCTCGGGCACCTTGTCGTCGTTCTCCAGTGAGTCTAGATTTTCGAATCCGACGTAAAACTGACTTTTAATTGTAACGTTCAGAGCCTCTTAATGACGATGGAACACTCAAATTGCGTCGCGATTCAATACATCGTCCTCCAGCCGACATGTCTCTAAGGGTCTATTGCTACCTCGGTCACTCTATCGTCTTTCTCCTATGAGTCTAGTTTTTCGAATGCGACAAAAAACTGACAGTGAATTGTAACGTTCAGAGCCTCTTAATGACGATGGAACACACAAATTGCGTCGCGATTCAATACATCGTCCTCCAGCGGAATTGTCTCGAAGGGTCTAGTGCTGCCTCGGGCGCCTTATGGTCGTTCTCCTGTGAGTCTAGATTTTTGAATCCGACGCAAAACTGACACTTAATTGTAACGTTCAGAGCCTCTTAATGACGATGGAACACACAAATTGCGTCGTGATTCAATACATCGTCCTCCAGCCGACTTGGCTCCGAGGTACTATTGCTGCCCCGGGCACCTTTTGGTCGTTCTCCTAGGAGTGTAGTTTTTCGAATCCGGCGCAAAACTGACAGTTAATTGTAACGTTCAGAGCCTCTTAATGATGATGGAACACACAAATTGCGTCGCGATTCAATACATTGTCCTCCAGCCGACCTGTCTTCAAGGGTCTATTGCTGCCTCGGGCACCTTATGGTCGTTCTCCTGTGAGTCTAGATTTTCGAATCCGACGCAAACTGACAGTTAATTGTAACGTTCAGAGCCTCTTAATGACGATGGAACAAATTGCGTCGCGATTCAATACATCGTCCTCCAGCCGACTTGTCTCTAAGGTTCTATTGCTACCTCGGTCACTCTATCGTCTTTCTCCTATGAGTCTAGTTTTTCGAATGCGACAAAAAACTGACAGTTAATTGTAACGTTCAGAGCCTCTTAATGACGATGGAACACACAAATTGCGTCGCGATTCAATACATCGTCCTCCAGCCGACTGGTCTCCGATGTACTATTGCTGCCCCGGGCACCTTTTTGTCGTTCTCCTAGGAGTGTAGTTTTTCGAATCCTTCGCAAAACTGACAGTTAATTGTAACTTTCAGAGCCTCTTAAGGACGATGGAACACACAATTTGGGTCGTGATTCAATACATCGTCCTCCAGCCGACCTGTCTCCAAGGGTCTAGTGCTGCCTAGGGCACCTTATGGTCGTTCACCTGTGAGTCTAGTTTTTCGAATCCGACGCAAAACTGAAAGGTAATTGTAACGTTCAGAGCCTCTTAATGACGATGGAACACACAAATTGCGTCGCGATTCAATACATCGTCCTCCAGCCGACCTGTCTCCAAGGGTCTAGTGCTGCCTCGGGCATCCTGTGAGTCTAGATTTCCGAATCCGACGCAAAACTGACAGTTAATTGTAACGTTCAGAGCCTCTTAATGACGATGGAACACACAAATTGCGTCGCGATTTAATACATCGTCCTCCAGCCGACTTGTCTCTAAGGGTCTATTGCTACCTCGGTCACTCTATCGTCTTTCTCCTATGAGTCTAATTTTTCGAATGCGACAAAAAACTAACAGTTAATTGTAACGTTCAGAGCCTCTTAATGACGATGGAGCACACAATATTGCGTCGCGATTCAATACATCGTCCTCCAGCCGACTTGTCTCGAAGGGTCTAGTGCTGCCTCCAGCACCTTATGGTCGTTCTCCTGTGAGTCTAGATTTTCGAATCCGACGCAAAACTGACAGTTAATTGTAACGTTCAGAGCCTCTTAATGACGATGGAACACACAAACTGCGTCGCCATTCAATACATCGTCCTCCAGGCGACTTGTCTCCAAGGGTCTATTGCTGCCTCGGGCACCATATGGTCGTTCTCCTGTGGGTCTAGTTTTTCGAATCCGACGCAAAACTAACAGTTAATTGTAACGTTCAGAGCCTCTTAATGACGATGGAACACACAAATTGCGTCGCGATTCAATTCATCATCCTCCAGCCGACTTTTCTCCGAGGTACTATTGCTGCCCCGGGCACCTTTTGGTGGTTCTCCTATGAGTCTAGTTTTTCGAATCTGGCGCAAAACTGAGAGTTTATTGTAACGTTCAGAGCCCCTTAATGACGATGGAACACACAAATTGCTTCGCGATTCAATACATCGTCCTCCAGCTGACTTGTCTCCAAGGGTCTATTGCTGCCTCGGGCACCTTATGGTCGTTCACCTGTGAGTCTAGTTTTTCGAATCCGACGCTAAACTGAAAGGTAATTGTAACGTTCAGAGCCTCTTAATGACGATGGAACACACAAATGGCGTCGCGATTCAATATATCGTCCTCCGGCCGACTTGTCTCCAAGAGTCTATTGCTGCTTCAGGCACCTTATGGTCGTTCTCCTGTGAGTCTAGATTTTCGAATCCGACGCAAAACTGACAAATAATTGTAACGTTCAGTGCCTCTTAATGACGATGGAACACACAAATTGCGTCGCGATTCAATACATCGTCCTCCAGCCGACTTGTCTCCGAGGTACTATTGCTGCCCCGGGCACCTTTTGGTCGTTCTCCTATGAGTCTAGTTTTTCGAATCCGGCGCAAAACTGACAGTTAATTGTAACGTTCAGAGCCTCTTAATGACGATGGAACACACAAATTGCGTCGCGATTCAATACATCGTCCTCCAGCCGACCTGTCTCCAAGGGTCTAGTGCTGCCTCCAGCACCTTATGGTCGTTCTCCTGTGAGTCTAGATTTTCGAATCCGACGAAAAACTGACAGTTAATTGTAACGTTCAGAGCCTCTTTATGACGATGGAACACACAAATTGCGTCGAGATCCTATACATCGTCCTACAGCCGACCTGTCTCCAAGAGTCTCTTGCTGCCGCGGGCACCTTAAGGTCGATCTCCTGTGAATCTAGTTTTCCGAATACGACGCAAAACTGACAGTTAATTGTATCGTTCAGAGCCTGATAATGACGATGGAACACACAATTTGCGTTGCGATTCAATACATCGTCCTCCAGCCGACGTGTCTCCGAGGTCGTATTGCTGCCCCGGGCACCTTTTGGTCGTTCTCCTATGATTCTAGTTTTTCGAATCCAGCGCAAAACTGACAGTTAATTGTAACGTTCAGAGCCTCTTAATGACGATGGAACACACAAATTGCGTCGCGATTCAGTACATCATCCTCCAGCTGACTTGTCTCTAAGGGTCTATTTCTACCTCGGTCACTCTATCGTCTTTCTCCTATGAGTCTAGTTTTTCGAATGCGACAAAAAACTGACAGTTAATTGTAACGTTCAGAGCCTGATAATGACGATGGAACACACAAATTGCGTCGCGATTCAATACATTGTCCTCCAGCCGACCTGTCTCCAAGGGTCTAGTGCTGCCTCGGGCACCTTATGGTCGTTCTCCTGTGAGTCTAGATTTTCGAATCCGACGCTACTAACAGTTAATTGTAACGTTCAGAGCCTCTTAATGACGATGGAACAAATTGCGTCGCGATTCAATACATCGTCCTCCAGCCGACTTGTCTCTAAGGGTCTAGTGCTGCCTCGAGCACCTTATGGTCGTTCTCTTGTGAGTCCAGATTTTCGAATCCGACGCAAAACTGACAGTTAATTGTAACGTTCAGAGCCTCTTAATGACGATGGAACACACAAATTGCGTCGAGATCCAATACATCGTCCTACAGCCGACCTGTCTCCAAGGGTCTCTTGCTGCCTCGGGCACCTTATGGTCGTTCTCCTGTGAGTCTAGTTTTCCGAATCCGACGCAAAACTGACAGTTAATTGTAACGTTCAGAGCCTGATAATGACGATGGAACACACAATTTGCGTCGCGATTCAATACATCGTCCTCCAGCCTAATTGTCTCCGAGGTAGTATTGCTGCCCCGGGCAGCTTTTGGTCGTTCACCTATGAGTCTAGTTTTTCGAATCCGGCGCAAAACTGACAGATAATTGTAACTTTCAGAGCCTCTTAATGACGACGGAACACACAAATTGCGTCGCGATTCAATACATTGACCTTCAGGCGACTTGTCTCGAAGGGTCTAGTGCTGCCTCAAGCACCTTATGGTCGTTCTCCTGTGAGTCTAGATTTTCGAATCCGACGCAAAACTGACAGTTAATTGTAACGTTCAGAGCCTCTTAATGACGATGGAACACACAAACTGCGTCGCCATTCAATACAGCGTCCTCCAGCCGCCTTGTCTCCAAGGGTCTATAGCTGCCTCGGGCACCTTATGGTCGTTCTCCTGTGAGTCTAGTTTTTCGAATCCGACGCAGAACTGACAGTTAATTGTAACGTTCAGTGCCTCTTAATGACGATGGAAAACACAAATTGCGTCGAGATTCAATACATCGTCCTACAGCCGACCTGTCTCCAAGGGTCTCTTGCTGCCTCGGGCACCTTATGGTCGTTCTCCTGTGAGTCTACTTTTCCGAATACGACGCAAAACTGACAGTTAATTGCAACGTTCGGAGCCTGATAATGACGGTGGAACATACAAATTGCGTCGCGATTCAATACATCGTCCTCCAGCCGACTTGTCTCCGAGGTAGTATTGCTGCCCCGGGCACCTTATGGTCGTTCACCTATGAGTCTAGTTTTTCGAATCCGGCGCAAAACTGACAGTTAATTGTAACGTTCAGAGCCTCTTAATGACGATGGAACACACAAATTGCGTCGCGATTCAATACATCGTCCGACAGCCGACCTGCCTCCAAGGGTCTAGTGCTGCCTCCAGCACCTTATGGTCGTTCTCCTGTGAGTATAGATTTTCGAATCCGACGCAAAACTGACAGTTAATTGTAACGTTCAGAGCCTCTTTATGACGATGGAACACACAAATTGCGTCGAGATCCAACACATCGTCCTACAGCCGACCTGTCTCCAAGGGTCTCTTGCTGCCGCGGGCACCTTAAGGTCCTTCTCCTATGAGTCTAGTTTTTCGAATCCGGCGCAAAACTGACAGTTAATTGTAATGTTCAGAGCCTCTTAATGACGATGGAACACACAAATTTCGTCGCGATTCAGTACATCATCCTCCAGCTGACTTGTGTCTAAGGGTCTATTGCTACCTCGGTCACTCTATCGTCTTTTTCCTATGAGTCTAGTTTTTCGAATGCGACAAAAACTGACAGTTAATTGCAACGTTCACAGCCTCTTAATGACGATGGAACACACAAATTGCGTCGCGATTCAATACATCGTCCTCCAGGCGACTTGTCTCGAAGGGTCTAGTGCTGCCTCGAGCACCTTATGGTCGTTCTCTTGTGAGTCTAGATTTTCGAATCCGACGCAAAACTGACAGTTAATTGTAACGTTCTGAGCCTCTTAATGACGATGGAACACACAAATTGCGTCGAGATCCAATACATCGTCCTACAGCCGACCTGTCTCCAAGGGTCTCTTGCTGCCTCGGGCACCTTATGGTCGTTCTTCTGTGAGTCTAGTTTTCCGAATCCGACGCAAAACTGACAGTTAATTGTAACGTTCAGAGCCTCTTTATGACGATGGAACACACAATTAGCGTCGCGATTCATTACATCGTCCTCCAGCCGACTTGTCTCCGAGGTAGTATTGCTGCCCCGCGCAGCTTTTGGTCGTTCACCTATGATTCTAGTTTTTCGAATCCGGCGCAAAACAGACAGTTAATTGTAACGTTCAGAGCCTCTTAATGACGATGGAACACACAAATTGCGTCGCGATTCAGTACATCATCCTCCAGCCGACTTGTCTCCAAGGGTCTATTGCTGCTTCGGGCACCATATGGTCGTCCTCCTGTGAGTCTAGATTTTCGAATCCGACGCAAAACTGACAGTTAATTGTAACGTTCAGAGCCTCTTTATGACGATGGAACACACAAATTGCGTCGAGATCCAATACATCGTCCTACAGCCGACCTGTCTCCAAGGGTCTCTTGCTGCCTCGGGCACCTTAAGGTCGTTCTCCTGTGAGTCTAGTTTTCCGAATACGACGCAAAACTGACAGTTAATTGTAACGTTCAGAGCCTGATAATGACGATGGAACACACAATTTGCGTTGCGATTCAAAACATCGCCCTCCAGCCGACTTGTCTCCGAGGTACTATTGCTGCCCCGGGCACCTTTTGGTCGTTCTCCTAGGAATGCAGTTTTACGAATCCGGCGCAAAACTGACAGTTAATTGTAACGTTCAGAGCCTCTTAATGACGATGGAACACACAAATTGCGTCGCGATTCAATACATCATCCTCCAGCCGACCTGTCTCCAAGGGTCGAGTGCTGCCTCGGGCACCTTGTCGTCGTTCTCCAGTGAGTCTAGATTTTCGAATCCGACGTAAAACTGACTTTTAATTGTAACGTTCAGAGCCTCTTAATGACGATGGAACACTCAAATTGCGTCGCGATTCAATACATCGTCCTCCAGCCGACATGTCTCTAAGGGTCTATTGCTACCTCGGTCACTCTATCGTCTTTCTCCTATGAGTCTAGTTTTTCGAATGCGACAAAAAACTGACAGTGAATTGTAACGTTCAGAGCCTCTTAATGACGATGGAACACACAAATTGCGTCGCGATTCAATACATCGTCCTCCAGCGGAATTGTCTCGAAGGGTCTAGTGCTGCCTCGGGCGCCTTATGGTCGTTCTCCTGTGAGTCTAGATTTTTGAATCCGACGCAAAACTGACACTTAATTGTAACGTTCAGAGCCTCTTAATGACGATGGAACACACAAATTGCGTCGTGATTCAATACATCGTCCTCCAGCCGACTTGGCTCCGAGGTACTATTGCTGCCCCGGGCACCTTTTGGTCGTTCTCCTAGGAGTGTAGTTTTTCGAATCCGGCGCAAAACTGACAGTTAATTGTAACGTTCAGAGCCTCTTAATGATGATGGAACACACAAATTGCGTCGCGATTCAATACATTGTCCTCCAGCCGACCTGTATCCAAGGGTCTATTGCTGCCTCGGGCACCTTATGGTCGTTCTCCTGTGAGTCTAGATTTTCGAATCCGACGCAAACTGACAGTTAATTGTAACGTTCAGAGCCTCTTAATGACGATGGAACAAATTGCGTCGCGATTCAATACATCGTCCTCCAGCCGACTTGTCTCTAAGGTTCTATTGCTACCTCGGTCACTCTATCGTCTTTCTCCTATGAGTCTAGTTTTTCGAATGCGACAAAAAACTGACAGTTAATTGTAACGTTCAGAGCCTCTTAATGACGATGGAACACACAAATTGCGTCGCGATTCAATACATCGTCCTCCAGCCGACTGGTCTCCGATGTACTATTGCTGCCCCGGGCACCTTTTTGTCGTTCTCCTAGGAGTGTAGTTTTTCGAATCCTTCGCAAAACTGACAGTTAATTGTAACTTTCAGAGCCTCTTAAGGACGATGGAACACACAATTTGGGTCGTGATTCAATACATCGTCCTCCAGCCGACCTGTCTCCAAGGGTCTAGTGCTGCCTAGGGCACCTTATGGTCGTTCACCTGTGAGTCTAGTTTTTCGAATCCGACGCAAAACTGAAAGGTAATTGTAACGTTCAGAGCCTCTTAATGACGATGGAACACACAAATTGCGTCGCGATTCAATACATCGTCCTCCAGCCGACCTGTCTCCAAGGGTCTAGTGCTGCCTCGGGCACCCTGTGAGTCTAGATTTCCGAATCCGACGCAAAACTGACAGTTAATTGTAACGTTCAGAGCCTCTTAATGACGATGGAACACACAAATTGCGTCGCGATTTAATACATCGTCCTCCAGCCGACTTGTCTCTAAGGGTCTATTGCTACCTCGGTCACTCTATCGTCTTTCTCCTATGAGTCTAATTTTTCGAATGCGACAAAAAACTAACAGTTAATTGTAACGTTCAGAGCCTCTTAATGACGATGGAGCACACAATATTGCGTCGCGATTCAATACATCGTCCTCCAGCCGACTTGTCTCGAAGGGTCTAGTGCTGCCTCCAGCACCTTATGGTCGTTCTCCTGTGAGTCTAGATTTTCGAATCCGACGCAAAACTGACAGTTAATTGTAACGTTCAGAGCCTCTTAATGACGATGGAACACACAAACTGCGTCGCCATTCAATACATCGTCCTCCAGGCGACTTGTCTCCAAGGGTCTATTGCTGCCTCGGGCACCATATGGTCGTTCTCCTGTGGGTCTAGTTTTTCGAATCCGACGCAAAACTAACAGTTAATTGTAACGTTCAGAGCCTCTTAATGACGATGGAACACACAAATTGCGTCGCGATTCAATTCATCATCCTCCAGCCGACTTTTCTCCGAGGTACTATTGCTGCCCCGGGCACCTTTTGGTGGTTCTCCTATGAGTCTAGTTTTTCGAATCTGGCGCAAAACTGAGAGTTTATTGTAACGTTCAGAGCCCCTTAATGACGATGGAACACACAAATTGCTTCGCGATTCAATACATCGTCCTCCAGCTGACTTGTCTCCAAGGGTCTATTGCTGCCTCGGGCACCTTATGGTCGTTCACCTGTGAGTCTAGTTTTTCGAATCCGACGCTAAACTGAAAGGTAATTGTAACGTTCAGAGCCTCTTAATGACGATGGAACACACAAATGGCGTCGCGATTCAATATATCGTCCTCCGGCCGACTTGTCTCCAAGAGTCTATTGCTGCATCAGGCACCTTATGGTCGTTCTCCTGTGAGTCTAGATTTTCGAATCCGACGCAAAACTGACAAATAATTGTAACGTTCAGTGCCTCTTAATGACGATGGAACACACAAATTGCGTCGCGATTCAATACATCGTCCTCCAGCCGACTTGTCTCCGAGGTACTATTGCTGCCCCGGGCACCTTTTGGTCGTTCTCCTATGAGTCTAGTTTTTCGAATCCGGCGCAAAACTGACAGTTAATTGTAACGTTCAGAGCCTCTTAATGACGATGGAACACACAAATTGCGTCGCGATTCAATACATCGTCCTCCAGCCGACCTGTCTCCAAGGGTCTAGTGCTGCCTCCAGCACCTTATGGTCGTTCTCCTGTGAGTCTAGATTTTCGAATCCGACGAAAAACTGACAGTTAATTGTAACGTTCAGAGCCTCTTTATGACGATGGAACACACAAATTGCGTCGAGATCCTATACATCGTCCTACAGCCGACCTGTCTCCAAGAGTCTCTTGCTGCCGCGGGCACCTTAAGGTCGATCTCCTGTGAATCTAGTTTTCCGAATACGACGCAAAACTGACAGTTAATTGTATCGTTCAGAGCCTGATAATGACGATGGAACACACAATTTGCGTTGCGATTCAATACATCGTCCTCCAGCCGACGTGTCTCCGAGGTCGTATTGCTGCCCCGGGCACCTTTTGGTCGTTCTCCTATGATTCTAGTTTTTCGAATCCAGCGCAAAACTGACAGTTAATTGTAACGTTCAGAGCCTCTTAATGACGATGGAACACACAAATTGCGTCGCGATTCAGTACATCATCCTCCAGCTGACTTGTCTCTAAGGGTCTATTTCTACCTCGGTCACTCTATCGTCTTTCTCCTATGAGTCTAGTTTTTCGAATGCGACAAAAAACTGACAGTTAATTGTAACGTTCAGAGCCTGATAATGACGATGGAACACACAATTTGCGTTGCGATTCAATACATCGTCCTCCAGCCGACTTGTCTCCGAGGTCGTATTGCTGCCCCGGGCACCTTTTGGTCGTTCTCCTATGAGTCTAGTTTTTCGAATCCGGCGCAAAACTGACAGTTTATTGTAACGTTCAGAGTCTCTTAATGACGATCGAACACACAAATTGCGTCGCGATTCAATACATCGTCCTCCAGCTGACTTGTCTCCGAGGTACTATTGCTGCCCCGGGCACCTTTTGGTCGTTCTCCTATGAGTCTAGTTTTTCGAATCCGGCGCAAAACTGACAGTTAATTGTTACGTTCAGAGCCTCTTAATGACGATGGAACACACAAATTGCGTCGCGATTCAATACATCGTCCTCCAGCCGACTTGTCTCCAAGAGTCTATTGCTGCCTCGGGCACCTTATGGTCGTTCTCCTGTGAGTCTAGATTTTCGGACGCAAAACTGACAGTTAATTGTAACGTTCAGAGCCTCTTAATGACGATAACACACAAACTGCGTCGCGATTCAATACATCGTCCTCCAGCCGACTTCTCTCCAAGGGTCTATTGCTGCCTCGGGCACCTTATGGTCGTTCACCTGTGAGTCTAGTTTTTCGAATCCGACGCAAAACTGAAAGGTAATTGTAACGTTCAGAGCCTTGTAATGACGATGGAACACACAAATTGCGTCGCGATTCAATATATCGTCCTCCGGCCGACTTGTCTCCAAGAGTCTAATGCTGCTTCGGGCACCTTATGGTCGTTCTCCTGTGAGTCTAGATTTTCGAATCCGACGCAAAACTGACAGTTAATTGTAACGTTCAGAGCCTCTTAATGACGATGGAACACACAAATTGCGTCGCGATTCAATACATCGTCCTCCAGCCGAATTGTCTCCAAGGGTCTAATGCTGCCTCGGTCGCCTTATGGTCATTCTCCTGTGAGTTTAGATTTTCGAAGCCGACGCAAAACTGACAGTTAATTGTAACGTTCAGAGCCTGATAATGACGATGAAACACACAAATTGCGTCGCGATTCAATACATCGTCCTCCAGCCGACTTGTCTCCGAGGTACTATTGCTGCCCCGGGCACCTTTTGGTCGTTCTCCTAGGAGTGTATTTTTTCGAATCCGGCGCAAAACTGACTGTTAATTGTAACTTTCAGAGCGTCTTGATGACGATGGAACACGCAAATTGCGTCGAGATTCAATACATCGTCCTCCAGCCGACCTGTCTCCAAGGGTCTAGTGCTGCCTCGGGCACCTTTTGGTCGTTCTCCTATGAGACTAGTTTTTCGAATCCGGCGCAAAACTGACAGCTAATTGTAACTTTCAGAGCCTCTTAATGACGACGGAACACACAAATTGCGTCGCGATTCAATACAATGTCCTCCAGTCGACTTGTCTCGAAAGGTCTAGTGCTGCCTCGAGCACCTTATGGTCGTTCTCCTGTGAGTCTAGTTTTCCGAATACGACGCAAAAACAGTTAATTGTAACGTTCCGAGCCTGATAATGACGATGGAACACACAATTTGCGTCGAGATTCAATACATCCTCCTCCAGCCGACTTGTCTCCGAGGTAGTATTGCTGCCCCGGGCACCTTTTGGTCCTTCTCCTATGAGTCTAGTTTTTCGAATCCGGCGCAAAAATGACAGTTAATTGTAATGTTCAGAGCCTCTTAATTACGATGGAACACACAAATTTCGTCGCGATTCAGTACATCATCCTCCAGCTGACTTGTGTCTAAGGGTCTATTGCTACCTCGGTCACTCTATCGTCTTTCTCCTATGAGTCTAGTTTTTCGAATGCGACAAAAAACTGACAGTTAATTGTAACATTCAGAGCCTCTTAATGACGATGGAACACACAAATTGCGTCGCGTTTCAATACATCGTCCTCCAGGCGACTTGTCTCGAAGGGTCTAGTGCTGCCTCGAGTACTTTATGGTCGTTCCCTTGTGAGTCTAGATTTTCGAATCCGACGCAAAACTGACAGTTAATTGTAACGTTCAGAGCCTCTTAATGACGTTGGAACACACAAATTGCGTCAGGATCCAATACATCGTCCTACAGCCGACCTGTCTCCAAGGGTCTCTTGCTGCCTCGGGCACCTTATGGTCGTTCTCCTGTGAGTCTAGTTTTCCGAATACGACGCAAAACTGACAGTTAATTGTAACGTTCAGAGCCTGATAATGACGATGGAACACACAATTTGCGTCGCGATTCAATACATCGTCCTCCAGCCGACTTGTCTCCGAGGTAGTATTGCTTCCCCGGGCACCCTTTTGGTCGTTCTCCTATGAGTCTAGTTTTTCGAATCCGGCGCAAAACTGACAGTTAATTGAAACGTTCAGAGCCTCTTAATGACGATGGAACACACAAATTGCGTTGCGATTCTGTACATCATCCTCCAGCCGACTTGTCTCCAAGGGTCTATTGCTGCCTCGGGCACCTTATGGTCGTTCTCCTGTGAGTCTAGTATTTCGAATCCGACGCAAAACTGACAGTTAATTGTAACGTTCAGACCCTCTTTATGACGATGGAACACACAAATTGCGTCGAGATCCTATACATCGTCCTACAGCCGACCTGTCTCCAAGGGTCTCTTGCTGCCGCGGGCACCTTAAGGTCGTTCTCCTGTGAATCTAGTTTTCCGAATACGACGCAAAACTGACAGTTAATTGTAACGTTCAGAGCCTGATAATGACGATGGAACACACAATTTGCGTTGGGATTCAATACATCGTCCTCCAGCCGAAGTGTCTCCGAGTTCATATTGCTGCCACGGGCACCTTTTGGTCGTTCTCCTATGAGTCTAGTTTTTCGAATCCAGCGCAAAACTGACAGTTAATTGTAACGTTCAGAGCCTCTTACTGGCGATGGAACACACAAATTGCGTCGCGATTCAGTACATCATCCTCCAGCTGACTTGTCTCTAAGGGTCTATTTCTACCTCGGACACTCTATCGTCTTTCTCCTATGAGTCTAGTTTTTCGAATGCGACACAAAACTGACAGTTAATTGTAACTTTCAGAGCCTGATAATGACGATGGAACACACAATTTGCGTTGCGATTCAATACATCGTCCTCCAGCCGACTTGTCTCCGAGGTCGTATTGCTGCCCCGTGCACCTTTTGGTGGTTTTCCTATGAGTCTAGTTTTTCGAATCCGACGCAAAACTGAAAGGTAATTGTAACGTTCAGAGCCTCTTAATGACGATGGAACACACAAATTACGTCGCGATTCAATACATCGTCCTCCACCCGAATTGTCTCCAAGGGTCTAATGCTGCCTCGGTCGCCTTATGGTCATTCTCCTGTGAGTTTAGATTTTCGAATCCGACGCAAAACTGACAGTTAATTGTAACGTTCAGAGCCTGATAATGACGATGGAACACACAAATTGCGTCGCGATTCAATACATCGTCCTCCAGCCGACTTGTCTCCGAGGTACTATTGCTGCCCCGGGCACCTTTTGGTCGTTCTCCTAGGAGTGTATTTTTTCGAATCCGGCGCAAAACTGACTGTTAATTGTAACTTTCAGAGCGTCTTGATGACGATGGAACACGCAAATTGCGTCGAGATTCAATACATCGTCCTCCAGCCGACCTGTCTCCAAGGGTCTAGTGCTGCCTCGGGCACCTTATGGTCGTTCTCCTGTGAGTCTAGATTTTCGAATCCGACGCAAAACTGACAGTCAATTGTAACGTTCAGAGCCTCTTAATCACGATGAAACACACAAATTGGGTCGAGATCCAATACATCGTTCTACAGCCGACCTGTCTCCAAGGGTCTCTTGCTGCCGCGGGCACCTTAAGGTCGTTCTCCTGTGATTCTAGTTTTCCGAATACGACGCAAAACTGACAGTTAATTGTAACGTTCAGAGCCGGATAATGTCGATGAAACACACAATTTGCGTCGCGATTCATTACATCGTCCTCCAGCCGACTTGTCTCCGAGGTAGTATTGCTGCCCCGGGCACCTTTTGGTCCTTCTCCTATGAGTCTAGTTTTTCGAATCCGGCGCAAAACTGACAGTTAATTGTAATGTTCAGAGCCTCTTAATGACGATGGAACACACAAATTGCGTCGCGATTCAATACAATGTCCTCCAGTCGACTTGTCTCGAAAGGTCTAGTGCTGCCTCGAGCACCTTATGGACGTTCTCCTGTGAGTCTAGTTTTCCGAATACGACGCAAAAATCACAGTTAATTGTAACGTTCAGAGCCTGATAATGACGATGGAACACACATTTTGCGTCGAGATTCAATACATCCTCCTCCAGCCGACTTGTGTCAAAGGGTCTATTGCTACCTCGGTCACTCTATCGTCTTTCTCCTATGAGTCTCGTTTTTCGAATGCGACAAATAACTGACAGTTTATTGTAACGTTCAGAGCCTCTTAATGACGATGGAACACATAAAATGCGTCGCGATGCAATACATCGTCCTCCAGGCGACTTGTCTAGAAAGGTCTAGTGCTGCTTCGAGCACCTAATGGTCGTTCTCCTGTGAGTCCAGATTTTCGAATCCGACGCATAACTGACAGTTAATTGTAACGTTCAGAGCCTCTTAATGACGATGAAACACACAAATTGGGTCGAGATCCAACACATCGTCCTACAGAAAACCTGTCTCCAAGGGTCTCTTGCTGCCGCGGGCACCTTAAGGTCGTTCTCCTGTGAGTCTAGTTTTCCGAATACGACGCAAAACTGACACTTAATTGTAACGTTCAGAGCCTGATTATGTCGATGAAACACACAATTTGCGTCGCGATTCATTACATCGTCCTCCAGCCGACTTGTCTCCGAGGTCGTATTGCTGCCCCGGGCACCTTTTGGTCGTTCTCCTATGAGTCTAGTTTTTCGAATCCGGCGCAAAACTGACAGTTAATTGTAATGTTCAGAGCCTCTTAATGACGATGGAACACACAAATTACGTCGCGATTCAGTACATCATCCTCGAGCTGACTTGTGTCTAAGGGTCTATTGCTACCTCGGTCACTCTATCGTCTTTCTCCTATGAGTCTAGTTTTTCGAAGCGACAAAAAACTGACAGTTAATTGTAACGTTCAGAGCCTCTTAATGACGATGGAACACATAAATTGCGTCGCGATGCAATACATCGTCCTCCAGGCGACTTGTCTAGAAAAGCCTAGTGCTGCTTCGTGCACCTTATGGTCGTTCTCCTGTGAGTCTAGATTTTCGAATCCGACGCATAACTGACAGTTATTTGTAACGTTCAGAGCCTCTTAATAACGATGGAACACACAAATTGCGTCGAGATTCTTTACATCGTCCTACAGTCGACCTTTCTCCAAGGATTTCTTGCTGCCTCGGGCACCTTATGGTCGTTCTCCTGTGAGTCTAGTTTTCCGAATACAACGCAAAACTGACAGTTAATTGTAACGTTCAGAGCCTGATAATGACGATGGAACACACAATTTGCGTTGCGATTTAATCCTTCGTCCTCCAGCCGACTTGTCTCCGAGGTAGTATTGCTGCCCCGGGCACCTTTTGGTCGTTCTCCTATGAGTCTAGTTTTTCGAATCCGGCGCAAAACTGACAGTTAATTGTAACTTTCATAGCCTCTTAATGACGACGGAACACACAAATTGTGTCGCGATTCAATACAATGTCCTCCAGGCGACTTGCTCGAAGGGTCTAGTGCTGCCTCGAGCACCTTATGGTCGTTCTCCTGTGAGTCTAGATTTTCGAATCCGACGCATAACTGACAGTTAATTGTAACGTTCAGAGCCTCTTAATGACGATGGAACACACAAATTGCGTCGCGTTTCAATACAATGTCCTCCAGCGACTTGTCTCGCAGGGTCTAGTGCTGCCTCGAGCACTTTATGGTCGTCCTCCTGTGGGTCTAGTTTTCCGAATACGACGCAAAACTGACAGTTAATTGTAACGTTCAGAGCCTGATAATGACGATAGAACTCACAATTTGCGTCGCGATTCAATACATCGTCCTCCAGCCGACTTGTCTCCGAGGTAGTATTGCTGCCCCGGGCACCTTTTGGTCGTTCTCCTATGAGTCTATTTTTTTGAATCCGGCGCAAAACTGACAGTTAATTGTAATGTTCAGAGCCTCTTAATGACGATGGAACACACAAATTGCGTCGCGATTCGGTATATCATCCTCCAGCTGACTTGTCTCTAAGAGTCTATTGCTACCTCGGTCACTCTATCGTCTTTCTCCTATGAGTCTAGTTTTTCGAATGCGACAAAAAACTGACAGTTAATTGTTACGTTGAGAGCCTCTTAATGACGATGGAACACAGAAATTGCGTCGCGATTCAGTACATCGTCGTCCAGGCGACTTGTCTAGAAGCGTCTAGTACTGCTTCGAGCACCTTATGGTCGTTCTCCTGTGAGTCTAGATTTTCGAATCCGACGCATAACTGACAGTTAATTGTTACGTTCAGAGCCTCTTAATGACGATGGAACACAGAAATTGCGTCGCGATTCAGTACATCGTCCTCCAGGCGACTTGTCTAGAAGCGTCTACTACTGCTTCGAGCACCTTATGGTCGTTCTCCTGTGAGTCTAGATTTTCGAATCCGACGCATAACTGACAGTTAATTGTAACGTTCAGAGAATCTTAATGACGACGGAACACACAAATTGCGTCGCGATTCAATACAATGTCCTCCAGCGACTTGTCTCGAAGGGTCTAGTGCCGCCTCGAGCACCTTATGGTCGTTCTCTTGTGAGTCTAGATTTTCGAATCCGACGCAAAACTGACAGTTAATTGTAACGTTCAGAGCCTCTTAATGACGATGGAACACACAAATTGCGTCGAGATCCAATACATCGTCCTACAGCCGACCCGTCTCCAAGGGTCTCTTGCTGCCTCGGGCACCTTATGGTCGTTCTCCTGTGAGTCTAGTTTTGCGAATCCGACGCAAAACTGACAGTTAATTGTAACGTTCAGAGCCTGATAATGACGATGGAACACACAATTTGCGTCGCGATTCAATACATCGTCCTCCAGCCGACTTGTCTCCGAGCTAGTATTGCTGCCCCGGGCAGGTTTTGGTCGTTCTCCTATGAGTCTAGTTTTTCGAATCCGGCGCAAAACTGACAGTTTATTGTAACGTTCAGAGCCTCTTAATGACGACGGAACACACAAATTGCGTCGCGATTCAGTACATCATCCTCCAGCCGACTTGTCTCCAAGGGTCTATTGCTGCCTCGGGCACCATATGGTCGTTCTCCTGTGAGTCTAGTATTTCGAATCCGACGCAAAACTGACAGTTAATTGTAACGTTCAGAGCCTTTTAATGACGATGGAACACACAAATTGCGTCGAGATTCAATACATCGTCCTACAGCCGAACATTCTCCAAGGTTCTCTTGCTGTCTCGGGCACCTTATGGTCGATCTCCCGTGAGTCTAGTCTTCCGAATACGACGCAAAACTGACAGTTAATTGTAACGTTCAGAGCCTGATAATGACGATGGAACACACAATTTGCGTTGCGATTCAATACATCGTCCTCCAGCCGACTTGTCTCCGAGGTAGTATTGCTGCCCCGGGCACCTTTTGGACGTTCTCCTATGAGTCTAGTTTTTCGAATCAGGCGAAAAACGGACAGTTAATTGTAACTTTCAGAGCCTCTTAATGACGACGGAACACACAAATTGCGTCGCGATTCAATACAATGTCCTTCAGGCGACTTGTCTCGAAGGGTCTAGTGCTACCTCAAGCACCTTATGGTCGTTCTCCTGTGGGTCTAGATTTTCGAATCCGACGCAAAACTGACAGTTAATTGTAACGTTCAGAGCCTCTTAATGACGATGGAACACACAAACTGCGTCGCCATTCAAAACATCGTCCTCCAGCCGACTTGTCTCCAAGGGTCTATAGCTTCCTCGGGCACCTTATGGTCGTTCCCCTGTGAGTCTAGTTTTTCGAATCCGACGCAGAACTGACAGTTAATTGTAACGTTCAGAGCCTCTTTATGACGATGGAACACACACAATGGGGCGAGATCCAATACATCGTCCTACAGCCGACCTGTATCCAAGGGACTCTTGCTGCCGCGGTCACCTTAAGGTCGTTCTCCTGTGAGTCTAGTTTTCCGAATACGACGCATAACTGACAGTTAATTGTAACGTTCAGAGCCTGATAATGACGATGGAACACTTAATTTGCGTTGCGATTCAATACATCGTCCTCCAGCCGACTTGTCTCCGAGGTCGTATTGCTGCCCCGGGCACCTTTTGGTCGTTCTCCTATGTCTAGTTTTTCGAATCCGGCGCAAAACTGACAGTTAATTGTAACGTTGAGAGCCTCTTAATGACGATGGAACACACAAATTGCGTCGCGATTCTGTACATCATCCTCCAGCTGACTTGTCTCTAAGGGTCTATTTCTACCTAGGTCACTCTATCGTCTTTCTCCTATGAGTCTAGTTTTTCGAATGCGACAAAAAACTGACAGTTAATTGTAACGTTCAGAGCCTGATAATGACGATGGAACACACTATTTGCGTTGCGATTCAATACATCGTCCTCCAGCCGACTTGTCTCCGAGGTCGTATTGCTGCCCCGGGCACCTTTTGGTCGTTCTCCTATGAGTCTAGTTTTTCGAATCCGGCGCAAAACTGACAGTTAATTGTAACTTTCAGAGCCTCTTAATGACGACGGAACACACAAATTGCGTCGCGTTTCAATACAATGTCCTCCAGGCGACTTGTCTCGAAGGGTCTAGTGTTGCCTCGAGCACCTTATGGTCGTCCTCCTGTGAGTCTAGATTTTCGAATCCGACGCAAAACTGACAGTTAATTGTAACGTTCAGAGCCTCTTAATGACGATGGAACACACAAACTGCGTCGCCATTCAATACATCGTCCTCAAGCCGACTTGTCTAAAAGGGTCTATTGCTGCCTCGGGCACCATATGGTCGTTCTCATGTGAGTCTAGTTTTTCGAATCTGACGCAAAACTGACAGTTAATTGTCACGTTCAGAGCCTCTTAATGACGATGGAACACACAAATTGCGTCGAGATTCAATACATCGTCCTACAGCCGACCTTTCTCCAAGGATCTCTTGCTGCCTCGGGCACCGTATGGTCGTTCTCCTGTGAGTCTAGTTTTCCGAATACGACGCAAAACTGACAGTTAATTGTAACGTTCAGAGCCTGATAAGGACGATGGAACACACAATTTGTGTTGCGATTCAATACATCGTCCTCCAGCCGACTTGTCTCCGAGGTAGTATTGCTGCCCCGGGCACCTTTTAATCGTTCTCCTATGAGTCTAGTTTTTCGAATCCGGTGCAAAACTGACAGTTAATTGTAACGTTCAGAGCCTCTTAATGACGATGGAACACACAAATTGCGTCGAGATCCAATACATCGTCCTACAGCCGACCCGTCTCCAAGGGTCTCTTGCTGCCTCGGGCACCTTATGGTCGTTCTCCTGTGAGTCTAGTTTTGCGAATCCGACGCAAAACTGACAGTTAATTGTAACGTTCAGAGCCTGATAATGACGATGGAACACACAATTTGCGTCGCGATTCAATACATCGTCCTCCAGCCGACTAATCTCCGAGTTAGTATTGCTGCCCCGGGCAGGTTTTGGTCGTTCTCCTATGAGTCTAGTTTTCAGAATCCGGCGCAAAACTGACAGTTAATTGTAACGTTCAGAGCCTCTTAATGACGACGGAACACTCAAATTGCGTCGCGATTCAGTACATCATCCTCCAGCCGACTTGTCTCCAAGGGTCTATTGCTGCCTCGGGCACCATATGGTCGTTCTCCTGTGAGTCTAGTATTTCGAATCCGACGCAAAACTGACAGTTAATTGTAACGTTCAGAGCCTCTTAATGACGACGGAACACACAAATTGCGTCGCGATTCAGTACATCATCCTCCAGCCGACTTGTCTCCAAGGGTCTATTGCTGCCTCGGGCACCATGTGGTCGTTCTCCTGTGAGTCTAGTATTTCGAATCCGACGCAAAACTGACAGTTAATTGTAACGTTCAGAGCCTCTTAATGACGATGGAACACACAAACTGCGTCGCCATTCAAAACATCGTCCTCCAGCCGACTTGTCTCCAAGGGTCTATAGCTTCCTCGGGCACCTTATGGTCGTTCCCCTGTGAGTCTAGTTTTTCGAATCCGACGCAGAACTGACAGTTAATTGTAACGTTCAGAGCCTCTTTATGACGATGGAACACACACAATGGGGCGAGATCCAATACATCGTCCTACAGCCGACCTGTATCCAAGGGACTCTTGCTGCCGCGGTCACCTTAAGGTCGTTCTCCTGTGAGTCTAGTTTTCCGAATACGACGCATAACTGACAGTTAATTGTAACGTTCAGAGCCTGATAATGACGATGGAACACTTAATTTGCGTTGCGATTCAATACATCGTCCTCCAGCCGACTTGTCTCCGAGGTAGTATTGCTGCCCCGGGCACCTTTTGGTCGTTCTCCTATGAGTCTAGTTTTTCGAATCAGGCGCAAAACGGACAGTTAATTGTAACTTTCAGAGCCTCTTAATGACGACGGAACACACAAATTGCGTCGCGATTCAATACAATGTCCTTCAGGCGACTTGTCTCGAAGGGTCTAGTGCTACCTCAAGCACCTTATGGTCGTTCTCCTGTGAGTCTAGATTTTCGAATCCGACGCAAAACTGACAGTTAATTGTAACGTTCAGAGCCTCTTAATGACGATGGAACACACAAACTGCGTCGCCATTCAAAACATCGTCCTCCAGCCGACTTGTCTCCACGGGTCTATAGCTTCCTCGGGCACCTTATGGTCGTTCTCCTGTGAGTCTAGTTTTTCGAATCCGACGCAGAACTGACAGTTAATTGTAACGTTCAGAGCCTCTTTATGACGATGGAACACACAAATTGCGTCGAGATCCAATACATCGTCCTACAGCCGACCTGTATCCAAGGGACTCTTGCTGCCGCGGGCACCTTAAGGTCGTTCTCCGGTGAGTCTAGTTTTCCGAATACGACGCATAACTGACAGTTAATTGTAACGTTCAGAACCTGATAATGACGATGGAACACACAATTTGCGTTGCGATTCAATACATCGTCCTCCAGCCGACTTGTCTCCGAGGTCGTATTGCTGACCCGGGCACCTTTTGGTCGTTCTCCTATCAGTCTAGTTTTTCGAATCCGGCGCAAAACTGACAGTTAATTGTAACGTTGAGAGCCTCTTAATGACGATGGAACACACAAATTGCGTCGCGATTCAATACAATGTCCTCCAGCGACTTGTCTCGAAGGGTCTAGTGCTGCCTCGAGCACCTTCTGGTCGTTCTCTTGTGAGTCTAGATTTTCGAATCCGACGCAAAACTGACAGTTAATTGTAACGTTCAGAGCCTCTTAATGACGATGGAACACACAAATTGCGTCGAGATCCAATACATCGTCCTACAGCCGACCCGTCTCCAAGGGTCTCTTGCTGCCTCGGGCACCTTATGGTCGTTCTCCTGTGAGTCTAGTTTTGCGAATCCGACGCAAAACTGACAGTTAATTGTAACGTTCAGAGCCTGATAATGACAATGGAACACACAATTTGCGTCGCGATTCAATACATCGTCCTCCAGCCGACTTGTCTCCGAGCTAGTATTGCTGCCCCGGGCAGGTTTTGGTCGTTCTCCTATGAGTCTAGTTTTTCGAATCCGGCGCAAAACTGACAGTTAATTGTAACGTTCAGAGCCTCTTAATGACGACGGAACACACAAATTGCGTCGCGATTCAGTACATCATCCTCCAGCCGACTTGTCTCCAAGGGTCTATTGCTGCCTCGGGCACCATGTGGTCGTTCTCCTGTGAGTCTAGTATTTCGAATCCGACGCAAAACTGACAGTTAATTGTAACGTTCAGAGCCTCTTAATGACGATGGAACACACAAACTGCGTCGCCATTCAAAACATTGTCCTCCAGCCGACTTGTCTCCAAGGGTCTATAGCTTCCTCGGGCACCTTATGGTCGTTCTCCTGTGAGTCTAGTTTTTCGAATCCGACGCAGAACTGACAGTTAATTGTAACGCTCAGAGCCTCTTTATGACGATGGAACACACAAATTGCGTCGAGATCCAATACATCGTCCTACAGCCGACCTGAATCCAAGGGACTCTTGCTGCCGCGGGCACCTTAAGGTCGTTCTCCTGTGAGTCTAGTTTTCCGAATACGACGCATAACTGACAGTTAATTGTAACGTTCAGAGCCTGATAATGACGATGGAACACACAATTTGCGTTGCGATTCAATACATCGTCCTCCAGCCGACTTGTCTCCGAGGTCGTATTGCTGCCCCGGGCACCTTTTGGTCGTTCTCCTATCAGTCTAGTTTTTCGAATCCGGCGCAAAACTGACAGTTAATTGTAACGTTGAGAGCCTCTTAATGACGATGGAACACACAAATTGCGTCGCGATTCTGTACATCATCCTCCAGCTGACTTGTCTCTAAGGGTCTATTTCTACCTAGGTCACTCTATCGTCTTTGTCCTATGAGTCTAGTTTTTCGAATGCGACAAAAAACTGACAGTTATTTGTAACGTTCAGAGCCTGATAATGACGATGGAACACACAATTTGCGTTGCGATTCAATACATCGTCCTCCAGTCGACTTGTCTCCGAGGTCGTATTGCTGCCCCGGGCACCTTTTGGTCGTTCTCCTATGAGTCTAGTTTTTCGAATCCGGCGCAAAACTGACAGTTAATTGTAACTTTCAGAGCCTCTTAATGACGACGGAACACACAAATTGCGTCGCGTTTCAATACAATGTCCTCCAGGCGACTTGTCTCGAAGGGTCTAGTGTTGCCTCGAGCACCTTATGGTCGTCCTCCAGTGAGTCTAGATTTTCGAATCCGACGCAAAACTGACAGTTAATTGTAACGTTCAGAGCCTCTTAATGACGATGGAACACACAAACTGCGTCGCCATTCAATACATCGTCCTCCAGCCGACTTGTCTAAAAGGGTCTATTGCTGCCTCGGGCACCATATGGTCGTTCTCATGTGAGTCTAGTTTTTCGAATCCGACGCAAAACTGAAAGTTAATTGTCACGTTCAGAGCCTCTTAATGACGATGGAACACACAAATTGCGTCGATATTCAATACATCGTCCTACAGCCGACCTTTCTCCAAGGATCTCTTGCTGCCTCGGGCACCGTATGGTCGTTCTCCTGTAAGTCTAGTTTTCCGAATACGACGCAAAACTGACAGTTAATTGTAACGTTCAGAGCCTGATAAGGACGATGGAACACACAATTTGTGTTGCGATTCAATACATCGTCCTCCAGCCGACTTGTCTCCGAGGTAGTATTGCTGCCCCGGGCACCTTTTGGTCGTTCTCCTATGAGTCTAGTTTTTCGAATCCGGCGCAAAACTGACAGTTAATTGTAACTTTCAGAGCCTCTTAATGACGACGGAACACACAAATTGCGTCGCGATTCAATACAATGTCCCCCAGGCGACTTGTCTCGAAGGGTCTAGTGCTGCCACGAGCACCTTATGGTCGTTCTCCTGTGAGTCTAGTTTTCCGAATACGACGCAAAACTGACAGTTAATGGTAACGTTCAGAGCCTGATAATGACAATGGAACACACAAATTGCGTCGCGATTCAATACAATGTCCTCCAGGCGACTTGTCTCGAAGGGTCTAGTGCTGCCTCGAGCACTTTATGGTCGTTCTCCTGTGAGTCTAGATTTTCGAATCCGACGCAAAACTGACAGTTAATTGTAACGTTCAGAGCCTCTTAATGACGATGGAAAACACAAATTGCGTCGAGATTCAATACATCGTCCTACAGCCGACCTGTCTCCAAGGTCTCTTGCTGCCTGGGGCACCTTATGGTCGTTCTCCTGTGAGTCTAATTTTCCGAATACGACGCAAAACTGACATTTAATTGTAACGTTCAGAGCCTCTTAATGACGATGGAACACACAATATTGCGTCGCGATTCATTATATCGTCCTCCAGGCGACTTGTCTCGAAGGGTCTAGTGCTGCCTCGAGCACCTTATGGTCGTTCTCCTGTGAGTCTAGATTTTCGAATCCGACGCAAAACTGATTGTTAATTGTAACATTCAGAGCCTCGTAATGACGATGGAACACACAAACTGCGTCGCCATTCAATACATCGTCCTCCAGCCGACTTGTCTCCAAGGGTCTATTGCTGCCTCGGGCACCATATGGTCGTTCTCCTGTGAGTCTAGTTTTTCGAATCCGACGCAAAACTGAAAGGTAATTGTAACGTTCAGAGCCTCTTAATGACGATGGAACACACAAATTGCGTCGCGATTCAATACATCGTCCTCCGGCCGACTTGTCTCCAAGGGTCTATTGCTGCCTCGGGAACCTTATGGTCGTTCTCCTGTGAGTCTAGATTTTCGAATCCGACGTAAAACAGACAGTTAATTGTAACGTTCAGAGCCTCTTAATGACGATGGAACACACAAATTGCGTCGAGATTCAATACATCGTCCTACAGCCGACCTGTCACCAAGGGTCTCTTGCTGCCTCGGGCACCTTATGGTCGTTCTCCTGTGACTCTAGTTTTCCGAATACGACGCAAAACTGACAGTTAATTGAAACGATCTGAGGCTGATAATGACGATGGAACACACAAATTGCGTCGCGATTCAATACATCGTCCTCCAGCGGACTTGTCTCCGAGGTAGTATTGCTGTCCCGGGCACCTTTCGGTCGTTCTCCTATGAGTCTGGTTTATCGAATCCGGCGCAAAACTGACAGTTAATTGTAACGTTCAGAGCCTCTTAATGACGATGGAACACACAAATTGCGTCGCGATTCAATACATCGTCCTCCAGCCGACTTGTCTCTAAGGGTCTATTGCTACCTCGGTCACTCTATCGTCTTTCTCCTATGAGTCTAGTTTTTCGAATGCGACAAAAAACTGACAGTTAATTGTAACGTTCAGAGCCTCTTAATGACGATGGAACACACAAATTGCGTCGCGATTCAATACATCATCCTCCAGCCGACTTTTCTCCGAGGTACTATTGCTGCCCCGGGCACCTTTTGGTGGTTCTCCTATAAGTCTAGTTTTTCGAATCCGGCGCAAAACTGCCAGTTTATTGTAACGTTCAGAGCCTCGTAATGACGATGGAACACACAAATTGCGTCGCGATTCAATACATCGTCCTCCAGCCGACTTGTCTCCGACGTACTATTGCTGCCCCGAGCACCTTTTGGTCGTTCTCCTATGAGTCTAGTTTTTCGAATCCGGTGCAAAACTGAAAGGTAATTGTAACGTTCACAGCCTCTTAATGACGATGGAACACACACATTGCGTCGCGATTCAATACATTGTCCTCCAGCCAAATTGTCACCAAGGGTCTAGTGCTGCCTCGGCGGCCTTATGGTCGTTCTCCTGTGAGTCTAGATTTTCGAATCCGACGCAAAACTGACAGTTAATGGTAACGTTCAGAGCCTGGTAATGACGATGGAACACACAAATTGCGTCGCGATTCAATACATCGTCCTCCAGGCGACTTGTCTCGAAGGGTCTAGTGCTGCTTTGAGCACCTTATGGTCGTTCTCCTGTGATTCTAGATTTTCGAATCCGACGCATAACTGACAGTTAATTATACGTTCAGAGCCTCGTAATGACGATGGAACACACAAATTGCGTCGCCATTCAATACATCGTCCTGCAGCCGACTTGTCTCCAAGGGTATATTGCTGCCTCGGGCACCATATGGTCGTTCTCCTGTGAGTCTAGTTTTTCGAATCCGACGCAAAACTGACAGTTAATTGTAACGTTCAGAGCCTCTTAATGACGATGGAACACACAATTTGCGTCGAGATTCAATACATCGTCCTACAGCCGACCTTTCTCCAAGGTACTCTTGCTGCCTTGGGCACCTTATGGTCGTTCTCCTGTGAGTCTAGTTTTCCGAATACGACGCAAAACTGACAGCTAATTGTAACGTTCAGAGCCTGATAATGACGATGGAACACACAATTTGCGTTGCGATTCAATACATCATCCTCCATCCGACTTGTCTCCGAGGTAGTATTGCTGCCCCGGGCCCCTTTTGGTCGTTCTCCTATGAGTCTAGTTTTTCGAATCCGGCGCAAAGCTGACCGTTAATTGTAACTTTCAGAGCCTCTTAATGACGATGGAACACACAAATTGCGTCGCGATTCAATACAATGTCCTCTAGGCGACTTGTCTCGAAGGGTCTAGTGCTGCCTCGAGCACCTTATGGTCGTTCTCCTGTGAGTCTAGATTTTCGAATCCGACGCAAAACTGATAATTAATTGTAACGTTCAGAGCCTTTTAATGACGATGGAACACACAAACTGCGTCGCCATTCAATACATCGTCCTCCAGCCGATTTGTCTCCATGGGTCTATTGCTGCCTCGGGCACCATATGGTCGTTCTCCTGTGAGTCTAGTTTTTCGAATCCGACGCAAAACTGACAGTTAATTGTAACGTTCAGTGCCTCTTAATGACCATGGAAAACACAAATAGCGTCATGATTCAATACATCGTCCTACAGCCGACCTGTCTCGAAGGGTCTCTTGCTGCCTCGGGCACCTTATGGTCGTTCTCCTGTGAGTCTAGTTTTCCGAATACGACGCAAAACTGACAGTTAATTGTAACGTTCAGAGCCTGATAATGACGATGGAACACACAATTTGCGTCGCGATTCAATACATCGTCCTCCAGCCGACTTGTCTCCGAGGTAGTATTGCTGCCCCGGGCACCTTTTGGTCTTTCTCCTATGTGTCTAGTTTTTCGAATACGGCGCAAAACTGACAGTTAATTGTAACGTTCAGAGCCTCTTAATGACGATGCAACACACAATATTGCGTCGCGATTCATACATCGTCCTCCAGGCGACTTGTCTCGAAGGGTCTAGTGCTGCCTCGAGCACCTTATGGTCATTCTCCTGTGTGTCTAGATTTTCGAATCCGACTCAAAACTGACAGTTAATTGTAACTTTCAGAGCCTCTTAATGACGATGGAACACACAAACTGCGTCCCCATTCAATACATCGTCCTCCAGCCGACTTGTCTCCAAAGGTCTATTGCTGCCTCGGGCACCATATGGTCGTTCCCCTGTGAGTCTAGTTTTTCGAATCCGACGCAAAACTGAAAGGTAATTGTAACGTTCAGAGCCTCTTAATGACGATGGAACACACAATATTGCGTCGCGATTCAATACATCGTCCTCCAGCCGACTTGTCTCCAAGGGTCTAGTGCTGCCTCGAGCACCCTATGGTCGTTCTCCTGTGAGTCTAGATTTTCGAATCCGACGCAAAACTGACAGTTAATTGTAACGTTCAGAGGCTCTTAATGACGATGGATCACACAAATTGCGGCGAGATCCAATCCATCGTCCTACAGCCGACCTGTCTCCAAGGGTCTCTTGCTGCCTCGGGAACCTCATGGTCGTTCTCCTGTGAGTCAAGTTTTCCGAATACGACGCAAAACTGACTGTTAATTGTAACGTTCAGTGCCTGATAATGGTGATGGAACACACAATTTGCGTCGTGATTCAATACATCGTCCTCCAGCCGACTTGTCTCCGAGGTAGTATTGCTGCCCGGGTCACCTTTTGTTCGTTCTCCAATGAGTCTAGTTTTACGAATCCGGCGCAAAACTGACAGTTAATTGTAACGTTCAGACCCTCTTAATGACGACGGAACACTCAAATTGCGTCGCGATTCAGTACATCATCCTCCAGCCGACTTGTCTCCAAGGGTCTATTGCTGCCTCGGGCACCATATGGTCGTTCTCCTGTGAGTCTAGTATTTCGAATCCGACGCAAAACTGACAGTTAATTGTAACGTTCAGAGCCTCTTAATGACGACGGAACACACAAATTGCGTCGCGATTCAGTACATCATCCTCCAGCCGACTTGTCTCCAAGGGTCTATTGCTGCCTCGGGCACCATGTGGTCGTTCTCCTGTGAGTCTAGTATTTCGAATCCGACGCAAAACTGACAGTTAATTGTAACGTTCAGAGCCTCTTAATGACGATGGAACACACAAACTGCGTCGCCATTCAAAACATCGTCCTCCAGCCGACTTGTCTCCAAGGGTCTATAGCTTCCTCGGGCACCTTATGGTCGTTCCCCTGTGAGTCCAGTTTTTCGAATCCGACGCAGAACTGACAGTTAATTGTAACGTTCAGAGCCTCTTTATGACGATGGAACACACACAATGGGGCGAGATCCAATACATCGTCCTACAGCCGACCTGTATCCAAGGGACTCTTGCTGCCGCGGTCACCTTAAGGTCGTTCTCCTGTGAGTCTAGTTTTCCGAATACGACGCATAACTGACAGTTAATTGTAACGTTCAGAGCCTGATAATGACGATGGAACACTTAATTTGCGTTGCGATTCAATACATCGTCCTCCAGCCGACTTGTCTCCGAGGTAGTATTGCTGCCCCGGGCACCTTTTGGTCGTTCTCCTATGAGTCTAGTTTTTCGAATCAGGCGCAAAACGGACAGTTAATTGTAACTTTCAGAGCCTCTTAATGACGACGGAACACACAAATTGCGTCGCGATTCAATACAATGTCCTTCAGGCGACTTGTCTCGAAGGGTCTAGTGCTACCTCAAGCACCTTATGGTCGTTCTCCTGTGAGTCTAGATTTTCGAATCCGACGCAAAACTGACAGTTAATTGTAACGTTCAGAGCCTCTTAATGACGATGGAACACACAAACTGCGTCGCCATTCAAAACATCGTCCTCCAGCCGACTTGTCTCCACGGGTCTATAGCTTCCTCGGGCACCTTATGGTCGTTCTCCTGTGAGTCTAGTTTTTCGAATCCGACGCAGAACTGACAGTTAATTGTAACGTTCAGAGCCTCTTTATGACGATGGAACACACAAATTGCGTCGAGATCCAATACATCGTCCTACAGCCGACCTGTATCCAAGGGACTCTTGCTGCCGCGGGCACCTTAAGGTCGTTCTCCGGTGAGTCTAGTTTTCCGAATACGACGCATAACTGACAGTTAATTGTAACGTTCAGAACCTGATAATGACGATGGAACACACAATTTGCGTTGCGATTCAATACATCGTCCTCCAGCCGACTTGTCTCCGAGGTCGTATTGCTGCCCCGGGCACCTTTTGGTCGTTCTCCTATCAGTCTAGTTTTTCGAATCCGGCGCAAAACTGACAGTTAATTGTAACGTTGAGAGCCTCTTAATGACGATGGAACACACAAATTGCGTCGCGATTCAATACAATGTCCTCCAGCGACTTGTCTCGAAGGGTCTAGTGCTGCCTCGAGCACCTTCTGGTCGTTCTCTTGTGAGTCTAGATTTTCGAATCCGACGCAAAACTGACAGTTAATTGTAACGTTCAGAGCCTCTTAATGACGATGGAACACACAAATTGCGTCGAGATCCAATACATCGTCCTACAGCCGACCCGTCTCCAAGGGTCTCTTGCTGCCTCGGGCACCTTATGGTCGTTCTCCTGTGAGTCTAGTTTTGCGAATCCGACGCAAAACTGACAGTTAATTGTAACGTTCAGAGCCTGATAATGACAATGGAACACACAATTTGCGTCGCGATTCAATACATCGTCCTCCAGCCGACTTGTCTCCGAGCTAGTATTGCTGCCCCGGGCAGGTTTTGGTCGTTCTCCTATGAGTCTAGTTTTTCGAATCCGGCGCAAAACTGACAGTTAATTGTAACGTTCAGAGCCTCTTAATGACGACGGAACACACAAATTGCGTCGCGATTCAGTACATCATCCTCCAGCCGACTTGTCTCCAAGGGTCTATTGCTGCCTCGGGCACCATGTGGTCGTTCTCCTGTGAGTCTAGTATTTCGAATCCGACGCAAAACTGACAGTTAATTGTAACGTTCAGAGCCTCTTAATGACGATGGAACACACAAACTGCGTCGCCATTCAAAACATTGTCCTCCAGCCGACTTGTCTCCAAGGGTCTATAGCTTCCTCGGGCACCTTATGGTCGTTCTCCTGTGAGTCTAGTTTTTCGAATCCGACGCAGAACTGACAGTTAATTGTAACGCTCAGAGCCTCTTTATGACGATGGAACACACAAATTGCGTCGAGATCCAATACATCGTCCTACAGCCGACCTGAATCCAAGGGACTCTTGCTGCCGCGGGCACCTTAAGGTCGTTCTCCTGTGAGTCTAGTTTTCCGAATACGACGCATAACTGACAGTTAATTGTAACGTTCAGAGCCTGATAATGACGATGGAACACACAATTTGCGTTGCGATTCAATACATCGTCCTCCAGCCGACTTGTCTCCGAGGTCGTATTGCTGCCCCGGGCACCTTTTGGTCGTTCTCCTATCAGTCTAGTTTTTCGAATCCGGCGCAAAACTGACAGTTAATTGTAACGTTGAGAGCCTCTTAATGACGATGGAACACACAAATTGCGTCGCGATTCTGTACATCATCCTCCAGCTGACTTGTCTCTAAGGGTCTATTTCTACCTAGGTCACTCTATCGTCTTTGTCCTATGAGTCTAGTTTTTCGAATGCGACAAAAAACTGACAGTTATTTGTAACGTTCAGAGCCTGATAATGACGATGGAACACACAATTTGCGTTGCGATTCAATACATCGTCCTCCAGTCGACTTGTCTCCGAGGTCGTATTGCTGCCCCGGGCACCTTTTGGTCGTTCTCCTATGAGTCTAGTTTTTCGAATCCGGCGCAAAACTGACAGTTAATTGTAACTTTCAGAGCCTCTTAATGACGACGGAACACACAAATTGCGTCGCGTTTCAATACAATGTCCTCCAGGCGACTTGTCTCGAAGGGTCTAGTGTTGCCTCGAGCACCTTATGGTCGTCCTCCAGTGAGTCTAGATTTTCGAATCCGACGCAAAACTGACAGTTAATTGTAACGTTCAGAGCCTCTTAATGACGATGGAACACACAAACTGCGTCGCCATTCAATACATCGTCCTCCAGCCGACTTGTCTAAAAGGGTCTATTGCTGCCTCGGGCACCATATGGTCGTTCTCATGTGAGTCTAGTTTTTCGAATCCGACGCAAAACTGAAAGTTAATTGTCACGTTCAGAGCCTCTTAATGACGATGGAACACACAAATTGCGTCGATATTCAATACATCGTCCTACAGCCGACCTTTCTCCAAGGATCTCTTGCTGCCTCGGGCACCGTATGGTCGTTCTCCTGTAAGTCTAGTTTTCCGAATACGACGCAAAACTGACAGTTAATTGTAACGTTCAGAGCCTGATAAGGACGATGGAACACACAATTTGTGTTGCGATTCAATACATCGTCCTCCAGCCGACTTGTCTCCGAGGTAGTATTGCTGCCCCGGGCACCTTTTGGTCGTTCTCCTATGAGTCTAGTTTTTCGAATCCGGCGCAAAACTGACAGTTAATTGTAACTTTCAGAGCCTCTTAATGACGACGGAACACACAAATTGCGTCGCGATTCAATACAATGTCCCCCAGGCGACTTGTCTCGAAGGGTCTAGTGCTGCCACGAGCACCTTATGGTCGTTCTCCTGTGAGTCTAGTTTTCCGAATACGACGCAAAACTGACAGTTAATGGTAACGTTCAGAGCCTGATAATGACAATGGAACACACAAATTGCGTCGCGATTCAATACAATGTCCTCCAGGCGACTTGTCTCGAAGGGTCTAGTGCTGCCTCGAGCACTTTATGGTCGTTCTCCTGTGAGTCTAGATTTTCGAATCCGACGCAAAACTGACAGTTAATTGTAACGTTCAGAGCCTCTTAATGACGATGGAAAACACAAATTGCGTCGAGATTCAATACATCGTCCTACAGCCGACCTGTCTCCAAGGTCTCTTGCTGCCTGGGGCACCTTATGGTCGTTCTCCTGTGAGTCTAATTTTCCGAATACGACGCAAAACTGACATTTAATTGTAACGTTCAGAGCCTCTTAATGACGATGGAACACACAATATTGCGTCGCGATTCATTATATCGTCCTCCAGGCGACTTGTCTCGAAGGGTCTAGTGCTGCCTCGAGCACCTTATGGTCGTTCTCCTGTGAGTCTAGATTTTCGAATCCGACGCAAAACTGATTGTTAATTGTAACATTCAGAGCCTCGTAATGACGATGGAACACACAAACTGCGTCGCCATTCAATACATCGTCCTCCAGCCGACTTGTCTCCAAGGGTCTATTGCTGCCTCGGGCACCATATGGTCGTTCTCCTGTGAGTCTAGTTTTTCGAATCCGACGCAAAACTGAAAGGTAATTGTAACGTTCAGAGCCTCTTAATGACGATGGAACACACAAATTGCGTCGCGATTCAATACATCGTCCTCCGGCCGACTTGTCTCCAAGGGTCTATTGCTGCCTCGGGAACCTTATGGTCGTTCTCCTGTGAGTCTAGATTTTCGAATCCGACGTAAAACAGACAGTTAATTGTAACGTTCAGAGCCTCTTAATGACGATGGAACACACAAATTGCGTCGAGATTCAATACATCGTCCTACAGCCGACCTGTCACCAAGGGTCTCTTGCTGCCTCGGGCACCTTATGGTCGTTCTCCTGTGACTCTAGTTTTCCGAATACGACGCAAAACTGACAGTTAATTGAAACGATCTGAGGCTGATAATGACGATGGAACACACAAATTGCGTCGCGATTCAATACATCGTCCTCCAGCGGACTTGTCTCCGAGGTAGTATTGCTGTCCCGGGCACCTTTCGGTCGTTCTCCTATGAGTCTGGTTTATCGAATCCGGCGCAAAACTGACAGTTAATTGTAACGTTCAGAGCCTCTTAATGACGATGGAACACACAAATTGCGTCGCGATTCAATACATCGTCCTCCAGCCGACGTGTCTCTAAGGGTCTATTGCTACCTCGGTCACTCTATCGTCTTTCTCCTATGAGTCTAGTTTTTCGAATGCGACAAAAAACTGACAGTTAATTGTAACGTTCAGAGCCTCTTAATGACGATGGAACACACAAATTGCGTCGCGATTCAATACATCATCCTCCAGCCGACTTTTCTCCGAGGTACTATTGCTGCCCCGGGCACCTTTTGGTGGTTCTCCTATAAGTCTAGTTTTTCGAATCCGGCGCAAAACTGCCAGTTTATTGTAACGTTCAGAGCCTCGTAATGACGATGGAACACACAAATTGCGTCGCGATTCAATACATCGTCCTCCAGCCGACTTGTCTCCGACGTACTATTGCTGCCCCGAGCACCTTTTGGTCGTTCTCCTATGAGTCTAGTTTTTCGAATCCGGTGCAAAACTGAAAGGTAATTGTAACGTTCACAGCCTCTTAATGACGATGGAACACACACATTGCGTCGCGATTCAATACATTGTCCTCCAGCCAAATTGTCACCAAGGGTCTAGTGCTGCCTCGGCGGCCTTATGGTCGTTCTCCTGTGAGTCTAGATTTTCGAATCCGACGCAAAACTGACAGTTAATGGTAACGTTCAGAGCCTGGTAATGACGATGGAACACACAAATTGCGTCGCGATTCAATACATCGTCCTCCAGGCGACTTGTCTCGAAGGGTCTAGTGCTGCTTTGAGCACCTTATGGTCGTTCTCCTGTGATTCTAGATTTTCGAATCCGACGCATAACTGACAGTTAATTATACGTTCAGAGCCTCGTAATGACGATGGAACACACAAATTGCGTCGCCATTCAATACATCGTCCTGCAGCCGACTTGTCTCCAAGGGTATATTGCTGCCTCGGGCACCATATGGTCGTTCTCCTGTGAGTCTAGTTTTTCGAATCCGACGCAAAACTGACAGTTAATTGTAACGTTCAGAGCCTCTTAATGACGATGGAACACACAATTTGCGTCGAGATTCAATACATCGTCCTACAGCCGACCTTTCTCCAAGGTACTCTTGCTGCCTTGGGCACCTTATGGTCGTTCTCCTGTGAGTCTAGTTTTCCGAATACGACGCAAAACTGACAGCTAATTGTAACGTTCAGAGCCTGATAATGACGATGGAACACACAATTTGCGTTGCGATTCAATACATCATCCTCCATCCGACTTGTCTCCGAGGTAGTATTGCTGCCCCGGGCCCCTTTTGGTCGTTCTCCTATGAGTCTAGTTTTTCGAATCCGGCGCAAAGCTGACCGTTAATTGTAACTTTCAGAGCCTCTTAATGACGATGGAACACACAAATTGCGTCGCGATTCAATACAATGTCCTCTAGGCGACTTGTCTCGAAGGGTCTAGTGCTGCCTCGAGCACCTTATGGTCGTTCTCCTGTGAGTCTAGATTTTCGAATCCGACGCAAAACTGATAATTAATTGTAACGTTCAGAGCCTTTTAATGACGATGGAACACACAAACTGCGTCGCCATTCAATACATCGTCCTCCAGCCGATTTGTCTCCATGGGTCTATTGCTGCCTCGGGCACCATATGGTCGTTCTCCTGTGAGTCTAGTTTTTCGAATCCGACGCAAAACTGACAGTTAATTGTAACGTTCAGTGCCTCTTAATGACCATGGAAAACACAAATAGCGTCATGATTCAATACATCGTCCTACAGCCGACCTGTCTCGAAGGGTCTCTTGCTGCCTCGGGCACCTTATGGTCGTTCTCCTGTGAGTCTAGTTTTCCGAATACGACGCAAAACTGACAGTTAATTGTAACGTTCAGAGCCTGATAATGACGATGGAACACACAATTTGCGTCGCGATTCAATACATCGTCCTCCAGCCGACTTGTCTCCGAGGTAGTATTGCTGCCCCGGGCACCTTTTGGTCTTTCTCCTATGTGTCTAGTTTTTCGAATACGGCGCAAAACTGACAGTTAATTGTAACGTTCAGAGCCTCTTAATGACGATGCAACACACAATATTGCGTCGCGATTCATACATCGTCCTCCAGGCGACTTGTCTCGAAGGGTCTAGTGCTGCCTCGAGCACCTTATGGTCATTCTCCTGTGTGTCTAGATTTTCGAATCCGACTCAAAACTGACAGTTAATTGTAACTTTCAGAGCCTCTTAATGACGATGGAACACACAAACTGCGTCCCCATTCAATACATCGTCCTCCAGCCGACTTGTCTCCAAAGGTCTATTGCTGCCTCGGGCACCATATGGTCGTTCCCCTGTGAGTCTAGTTTTTCGAATCCGACGCAAAACTGAAAGGTAATTGTAACGTTCAGAGCCTCTTAATGACGATGGAACACACAATATTGCGTCGCGATTCAATACATCGTCCTCCAGCCGACTTGTCTCCAAGGGTCTAGTGCTGCCTCGAGCACCCTATGGTCGTTCTCCTGTGAGTCTAGATTTTCGAATCCGACGCAAAACTGACAGTTAATTGTAACGTTCAGAGGCTCTTAATGACGATGGATCACACAAATTGCGGCGAGATCCAATCCATCGTCCTACAGCCGACCTGTCTCCAAGGGTCTCTTGCTGCCTCGGGAACCTCATGGTCGTTCTCCTGTGAGTCAAGTTTTCCGAATACGACGCAAAACTGACTGTTAATTGTAACGTTCAGTGCCTGATAATGGTGATGGAACACACAATTTGCGTCGTGATTCAATACATCGTCCTCCAGCCGACTTGTCTCCGAGGTAGTATTGCTGCCCGGGTCACCTTTTGTTCGTTCTCCAATGAGTGTAGTTTTACGAATCCGGCGCAAAACTGACAGTTAATTGTAACGTTCAGACCCTCTTAATGACGATGGAACACACAAATTGCGTCGCGATTCAGTACATCGTTCTCCAGCTGACTTGTCTCTAAGGGTCTATTGCTACCTCGGTCACTCTATCGTCTTTCTCCCATGAGTCTAGTTTTTCGAATGCGACAAAACACTGACATTTAATTGTAACGTTGAGAGCCTCTTAATGGCGTTGGAACACACAAATTGCGTCGCGATTCAATACATCGTCCTCCAGGCGACTTGTCTCGAAGGGTCTAGTGCTGCCTCGAGCACCTTATGGTCGTTCTCCTGTGAGTCTAGATTTTCGAATCCGACGCAAAACTGACAGTTAATTGTAACGTTCAGAGCCTCTTAATGACGATGGAACACACAAACTGCGTCGCCATTCAATATATCGTCCTCCGGCCGACTTGTCTCCAGGAGTCTATTGCTGCCTCGGGCACCTTATGGTCGTTTTCCTGTGAGTCCAGATTTTCGAATCCGACTCAAAACTGACAGTGAATTGTAACGTTCAGTGCCTCTTAATGACGATGGAACACACAAATTTCGTCGCGATTCAGTACATCCTCCTCCAACTGACTTGTCTATAAGGGTCTATTGCTACCTCGGTCACTCTATCGTCTTTCTCCCATGAGTCTAGTTTTTCGAATGCGACAAAAAACTGACATTTAATTGTAACGTTGAGAGCCTCTTAATGACGATGGAACACACAAATTGCGTCGCGATTCAATACATCGTCCTCCAGGCGACTTGTCTCGAAGGGTCTAGTGCTGCCTCGAGCACCTTGTGGTCGTTCTCCTGTGAGTCTAGATTTTCGAATCCGACGCAAAACTGACAGTTAATTGTAACGTTGAGAGCCTCTTAATGACGATGGAACACACAAACTGCGTCGCCATTCAATACATCGTCCTCCAGCCGACTTGTCTCCAAGGGTCTATTGCTGCCTCGGGCACCATATGGTCGTTCTCCTGTGAGTCTAGTTTTTCGAATCCGACGCAAAACTGATAGGTAATTGTTACGTTCAGAGCCTCTTAATGACAATGGAACAGACAAATTGCGTCGCGATTCAATACATCGTCCTCCGGCCGACTTGTCTAAAAGAGTGTATTGCTGCCTCGGGCACCTTATGGTCGTTCTCCTGTGAGTCTAGTTTTTCGAATTCGACGCAAAACTGAAAGGTAATTGTAACGATCAGAGCCGCTTAATGACGATGCAACACACAAATTGCGTCGCGATTCAGTACATCCTCCTCCAACTGACATGTCTATAAGGGTCTATTGCTACCTCGGTCACTCTATCGTCTTTCTCCCATGAGTCTAGTTTTTCGAATGCAACAAAAAACTTACATTTAATTGTAACGTTGAGAGCCTCTTAATGACGATGGAACACACAAATTGCGTCGAGATTCAATACATCGTCCGACAGCCGACCTGTCTCCAAGGGTCTATTGCTGCTTCGGGCACTTTATGGTCGTTCTGCTGTGAATCTAGTTTTCCGAATACGACGCATAACTGACAGTTAATTGTAACGAACAGAGCCTGTTAATGACGATGGAACAGACAAATTGCGTCGCGATTCCTCCAGCCGATTGGTCTCCGATGTACTATTGCTGCCCCGGGCACCTTTTGGTCGTTCTCCCAGGTGTGTAGTTTTTCAAATCAGGCGCGAAACTGACAGTTAATTGTAACGTTCAGAGCCTCTTAATGACGATGGAACACACAAATTGCGTCGCGATTCAATACATCGTCCTCCAGCCGACCTGTCTCCAAGGGTCTAGTGCTGCCTCGGGCACCTTATGGTCGTTTTCCTGTGAGTCTAGATTTTCGAATCCGACTCAAAACTGACAGTTAATTGTAACGTTCAGAGCCTCTTAATGACGATGGAACACACTAATTGCGTCGCGATTCAATACATCGTACTCCAGCCGACTTGTCTCCGAGGTAGTATTGCTACCCCGGGCACCTTTTGGTCGTTCTCCTATGAGTCTAGTTTTTCGAATCCGGCGCAAAACTGACAGTTAATTGTAACATTCAGAGCCTCTTAATGACGATGGAACACACAAATTGCGTCGCGATTCAGTATATCCTCCTCCAACTGACTTGTCTCTAAGGGTCTATTGCTACCTCGGTCACTCTATCGTCTTTCTCCCATCAGTCTAGCTTTTCGAATGCGACAAAAAACTGACATTTAATTGGAACGTTGAGAGCCTCTTAATGACGATGGAACACACAAATTGCGTCGCGATTCAATACATCGTCCTCCAGGCGACTTGTCTCTAAGGGTCTAGTGCTGCCTCGAGCACCTTGTGGTCGTTCTCCTGTGAGTCTAGATTTTCGAATCCGACGCAAAACTGACAGTTAATTGTTACGTTCAGAGCCTCTTAATGACGATGGAACACACAAACTGCGTCGCCATTCAATACATCGTCCTCCAGCCGACTTGTCTCCAAGGGGCTATTGCTGCCTCGGGCACCATATGGTCGTTCTCCAGTGAGTCTAGTTTTTCGAATCCGACGCAATACTGAAAGGTAATTGTAACGTTCAGAGCCTCTTAATGACGATGGAACACACAAATTGCGTCGCGATTCAATACATCGTCCTCCAGCCGCCTTGTCTCCAAGAGTCTATTGCTGCCTCGGGCACCTTATGGTCGTTCTCCTGTGAGTCTAGATTTTCGAAACCGACGCAAAACAGACAGTTAATTGTAACGTTCAGAGCCTCTTAATGAAGATGGAACACACAAATTGCGTCGAGATTCAATACATCGTCCTACAGCTGACCTGTCTACAAGGGTCTCTTGCTGCCTCGGGTACCTTATGGTCGTTCTCCTGTGAGTCTAGTTTTCCGAATACGACGCAAAACTGACAGTTAATTGTAACGATCAGAGGCTGATAATGACGATGGAACACACAATTTGCGTCGCGATTCAATACATCGTCCTGCAGCGGACTTGTCTCCGAGGTAGTATTGCTGCCCCGGGCTCCTTTTGGTCGTTCTCCTATGAGTCTAGTTTTTCGAATCCGGCGCAAAACTGACAGTTAATTGTAACGTTCAGAGCCTCTTAATGACGATGGAACACACAATATTGCGTGGCCATTCAATACATCGTCCTCCAGGCGACTTGTCTCGAAGGGTCTAGTGCTGCCTCGAGCACCTTATGGTCGTTCTCCTGTGAGTCTAGATTTTCGAATCCGACGCAAAACTGACAGTTAATTGTAACGTTCAGAGCCTCTTAATGACGATGGAACACACAAACTGCGTCGCCATTCAATACATCGTCCTCCAGCCGACTTGTCTCCAAGGGTCTCTTGCTGCCTCGGGCACCATATGGTCGTTCTCCTGTGAGTCTAGTTTTTAGAATCCGACGCAAAACTGATAGGTAATTGTAACGTTCAGAGCCTCTTAATGACGATGGAAAACACAAATTGCGTCGCGATTCAATACATCGTCCTCCGGCCGACTTGTCTAAAAGAGTCTATTGCTGCCTCGGGCACCTTATGGTCGTTCTCCTGTGAGTCTAGTTTTTCGAATCCGACGCAAAACTGAAAGGTAATTGTAACTTTCAGAGCCTCTTAATGACGATGGAACACACAAATTGCGTCGCGATTCAGTACATCGTCCTCCAACTGACTTGTCTCTAAGGGTCTATTGCTATCTCGGTCACTCTATTGTCTTTCTCCCATGAGTCTGGTTTTTCGAATGCGACAAAAAACTGACATTTAATTGTAACGTTGAAAGCCTCTTAATGACGATGGAACACACAAATTGCGTCGCGATTCAATACATCGTCCTCCAGGCGACTTGTCTCGAAGGGTCTAGTGCTGCCTCGAGCACCTTATGGTCGTTCTCCTGTGAGTCTAGATTTTCGAATCCGACGCAAAACTGACAGTTAATTGTAACGTTCAGAGCCTCTTAATGAAGATGGAGAACACAAATTGCGACGAGATTCAATACATCGTCCTACAGCCGACCTGTCTCCAAGGGTCTCTTTCTGCCTCGGGCACCTTATGGTCGTTCTCCTGTGAGTCTAGTTTTCCGAATACGACGCAAAACTGACAGTTAATTGTAACGATCAGAGCCTCTTAATGACGATGGAACACACAGTATTGCGTCGCGATTCAATACATCGTCCTCCAGGCGACTTGTCTCGAAGGGTCTAGTGCTGCCTCGAGCACCTTATGGTCGTTCTCCTGTGAGTCTAGATTTTCGAATCCGACGCAAAACTGACAGTTAATTGTAACGTTCAGAGCCTCTTAATGACGATGGAACACACAAACTGCGTCGCGATTCAGTATATCCTCCTCCAACTGACATGTCTCTAAGGGTCTATTGCTACTTCGTTCACTCTATCGTCTTTCTCCCATGAGTCTAGTTTTTCGAATGCGACAAAAAACTGACATTTTATTGTAACGTTGAGAGCCTCTTAATGACGATGGAACACACAAACTGCGTCGCCATTCAATACATCTTCCTCCAGCCGACTTGTCTCCAAGGGTCTATTGCTGCCTCGGGCACCATATGGTCGTTCTCCTGTGAGTCTAGTTTTTCGAATCCAACGCAAAACTGAAAGGTAATTGCAACGTTCAGAGCCTCTTAATGACGATGGAACACACAAATTGCGTCGCGATTCAATACATCGTCCTCCGACCAACTTGTCTCCAAGAGTCTATTGCTGCCTCGGGCACCTTATGGTCGTTCTTCTGTGAGTCTAGATTTTCGAAACCGACGCAAAACAGACAGTTAATTGTAACGCTCAGAGCCTCTTAATGACGATGGAACACACAAATTGCGTCGAGATTCAATACGTCGTCCTACAGCCGACCTGTCTCCAAGGGTCTCTTTCTGCCTCGGGCACCTTATGGTTTGGTGATAAACATCTTAGTAAATTAGCTTACTACGCCTATTTTCACTCATTGCTTTCATATGGCATCATATTTTGGGGTAATTCATCACTGAGGAATAAAGTATTTATTGCACAAAAGCGTGTAATCAGAATAATAGCTGGAGTCCACCCAAGATCATCCTGCAGACATTTATTTAAGGATCTAGGGATATTCACAGTAGCTTCTCAGTATATATACTCTCTTATGAAATTTGTTATTAACAACCAAACCCAATTCAAAAGTAATAGCAGTGTGCATAACTACAATACTAGGAGAAAGGATGATCTTCACTATTCAAGATTAAATCTAACTTTGGCACAGAAAGGGGTGAATTATACTGGCACTAAAGTCTTTGGTCACTTACCAAATAGTATCAAAAGTCTGACAGATAACCAACAAGTATTTAAGAAGAAATTAAAAGAATTTCTGAATGACAACTCCTTCTACTCCATAGAGGAATTTTTAGATATAAATTAAGAAAAAAAAATATTTAAAAAAAAATAAATAAAAAAATAAAGAAATACAAAAAAACACAATCAAATAAAGTTGTTATATTAACTTAAGTATGTTGTTAAATTAACCTAATTATGTCATGTATTGGAAAATTCGACTCGTTCCACATCATTACGAAATATCGTATTCATGATCCATGGAACTAGTATTAATCTAATCTAATCTAATCTAATCTAATCTTGTTGTCCTGTGAGTCTAGTTTTCCGAATACGACGCAAAACTGACAGTTAATTGTAACGATCAGAGGCTGATAATGACGATGGAAGACACAATTTGCGTCGCGATTCAATACATCGTCCTCCAGCGGACTTGTCTCCGAGGTAGTATTGCTGCCCCGGGCACCTTTTGGTCGTTCTCCTATGAGTCTTGTTTTTCGAATCCGGCGCAAAACTGACAGTTAATTGTAACGTTCAGAGCCTCTTAATGACGATGGAACACACAATATTGCGTCGCGATTCAATACATCGTCCTCCAGGCGACTTGTCTCGAAGGGTCTAGTGCTGCCTCGAGCACCTTGTGGTCGTTCTCCTGTGAGCCTAGATTTTCGAATCCGACGCAAAACTGACAGTTAATTGTAACGTTCAGAGCCTCTTAATGACGATGGAACACACAAACTGCGTCGCCATTCAATACATCGTCCTCCAGCCGACTTGTCTCCAAGGGTCTATTGCTGCCTCGGGCACCATATGGTCGTTCTCCTGTGAGTCTAGTTTTTCGAATCAGACGCAATACTGAAAGGTAATTGTAACGTTCAGAGCCTCTTAATGACGATGGAACACACAAATTTCGTCGCGATTCAATACATCGTCCTGCGGCCGACTTGTCTCCAAGAGTCTATTGCTGCCTCGGGCACCTTATGGTCGTTCTCCTGTGAGTCTAGATTTTCGAATCCGACGCAAAACAGACAGTTAATTGTAACGTTCAGAGCCTCTTAATGAAGATGGAGCACACAAATTACGTCGAGATTCAATACATCGTCCTACAGCCGACCTGTCTCCAAGGGTCTCTTTCTGCCTCGGGCACCTTATGGTCGTTCTCCTGTGAGTCTAGTTTTCCGAATACGACGCAAAACTGACAGTTAATTGTAACGATCAGAGCCTCTTAATGACGATGGAACACACAATATTGCGTCGCGATTCAATACATCGTCCTCCAGGCGACTTGTCTCGAAGGGTCTAGTGCTGCCTCGAGCACCATATGGTCGTTCTCCTGTGAGTCTAGTTTTTCGAATCCGACGCAAAACTGGAAGGTAATTGTAACGTTCAGAGCCTCTTAATGACGAAGGAACACACAAATTGCGTCGCGATTCAATACATCGTCCTCCGGCCAACTTGTCTCCAAGAATCTATTGCTGCCTCGGGCACCTTATGGTCGTTGTCCTGTGAGTCTAGTTTTTCGAATCCGACGCAAAACTGAAAGGTAATTGTAACGTTCAGAGCCTCTTAATGACGATGGAACACAAAAATTGCGTCGCGATTCAGTACATCGTCCTCCAACAGACTTGTGTCTAAGGGTCTATTGCTACCTCGGTCACTCTATCGTCTTTCTCCCATGAGACTAGTTTTTCGAATGCGACAAAATACTGACATTTAATTGTAACGTTGAGAGCCTCTTAATGACGATGGAACACACAAATTGCGTCGCGATTCAATACATCGTCCTCCAGGCGACTTGTCTCGAAGGGTCTAGTGCTGCCTCGAGCACCTTATGGTCGTTCTCCTGTGAGTCTAGATTTTCGAATCCGTCGCAAAACTGACAGTTAATTGTAACGTTCAGAGCCTTTTAATGACGATGGAACACACAATACTGCGTGGCGATTCAATACATCGTCCTCCAGGCGACTTGTCTCGAAGGGTCTAGTGCTGCCTCGAGCACCTTATGGTCGTTCTCCTGTGAGTCTACATTTTCGAAACCGACGCAAAACAGACAGTTAATTGTAACGTTCAGAGCCTCTGAATGACGATGGAACACACAAATTGCGTCGAGATTCAATACATCGTCCTACAGCCGACCTGTCTCCAAGGGTCTCTTGCTGCCTCGGGCACCTTATTGTCGTTCTCCTGTGAGTCTAGTTTTCCGAATACGACGCAAAACTGACAGTTAATTGTAACGATCAGAGCCTGATAATGACGATGGAACACACAATTTGCGTCGCGATTCAATACATCGTCCTCCAGCGGACTTGTCTCCGAGGTAGTATTGCTGCCCCGGGCACCGTTTGGTCGGTCTCCTATGAGTCTAGTTTTTCGAATCCGGCGCAAAACTGACAGTTAATTGTAACGTTCAGAGCCTCTTAATGACGATGGAACACACAATATTGCGTCGCGATTCAATACATCGTCCTCCAGGCGACTTGTCTCGAAGCGTCCAGTGCTGCCTCGAGCACCTTATGGTCGTTCTCCTGTGAGTCTAGATTTTCGAATCCGACGCAAAACTGACAGTTAATTGTAACGTTCAGAGCCTCTTAATGACGATGGAACACACAAACTGCGTCGCGATTCAGTATATCCTCCTCCAACTGACTTGTCTCTAAGGGTCTATTGCTACCTCGGTCACTCTATCGTCTTTCTCCCATGAGTCTAGTTTTTCGAATGCGACAAAAAACTGACATTTTATTGTAACGTTGAGAGCATTTAATGACGATGGAACACACAAATTGCGTCGCGATTCAATACATCGTCCTCCAGGCGACTTGTCGCGAAGGGTTTAGTGCTGCCTCGAGCACCTTGTGGTCGTTCTCCTGTGAGCCTAGATTTTCGAATCCGACGCAAAACTGACAGTTAATTGTAACGTTCAGAGCCTCTTAATGACGATGGAACACACAAACTGCGTCGCCATTCAATACATGGTCCTCCAGCCGACTTGTCTCCAAGGGTCTATTGCTGCCTCGGGCACCTTATGGTCGTTCTCCTGTGAGTCTAGATTTTCGAATCCGACGCAAAACAGACAGTTAATTGTAACGTTCAGAGCCTCTTAATGAAGATGGAGCACACAAATTGCGTCGAGATTCAATACATCGTCCTACAGCCGACCTGTCTCCAAGGGTCTCTTTCTGCTTCGGGCACCTTATGGTCGTTGTCCAGTGAGTCTAGTTTTTCGAATCCGACGCAAAACTGAAAGGTAATTGTAACGTTCAGAGCCTCTTAATGACGATGGAACACACAAATTGCGTCGCGATTCAGTACATCGTCCTCCAACTGACTTGTCTCTAAGGGTCTATTGCTACCTCGGTCACTCTATCGTCTTTCTCCCATGAGACTAGTTTTTCGGATCCGACGCAAAACTGACAGTTAATTGTAACGTTCAGAGCCTCTTAATGACGATGGAACACACAAACTGCGTCGCCATTCAATACATCGTCCTCCAGGCGACTTGTCTCGAAGGGTCTAGTGCTGCCTCGAGCACCTTATGGTCGTTCTCCTGTGAGTCTAGATTTTCGAATCCGACAAAAAACTGACAGTTAATTGTAACGTTGAGAGCCTCTTAATGACGATGGAACACACAAACTGCGTCGCCATTCAATACATATTCCTCCAGCCGACTTGTCTCCAAGGGTCTATTGCTGCCTCGGGCACCATATGTTTGTTCTCCTGTGAGTCTAGTTTTTCGAATCCAACGCAAAACTGAAAGGTAATTGTAACGTTCAGAGCCTCTTAATGACGATGGAACACACAAATTGCGTCGCGATTCAATACATCGTCCTCCGGCCAACTTGTCTCCAAGAGTCTATTGCTCCCTCGAGCACCTTATGGTCGTTCTCCTGTGAGTCTAGATTTTCGAAACCGACGCAAAACAGACAGTTAATTGTAACGTTCAGAGACTCTTAATGACGATGGAACACACAAATTGCGTCGACATTCAATACATCGTCCTACAGCCAACCTGTCTCCAAGGTTCTCTTGCTGCCTCGGGCACCTTATGGTCGTTCTCCTGTGAGTCTAGTTTTCCGAATACGACGCAAAACTGACAGTTAATTGTAACGATCAGAGGCTGATAATGACGATGGAAGACACAATTTGCGTCGCGATTCAATACATCGTCCTCCTGCGGACTTGTCTCCGAGGTAGTATTGCTGCCCCGGGCACCTTTTGGTCGTTCTCCTATGAGTCTAGTTTTTCGAATCCGGCGCAAAACTGACAGTTAATTGTAACGTTCAGAGCCTCTTAATGACGATGGAACACACAATATTGCGTAGCGATTCAATACATCGTCCTCCAGCCGACTTGTCTCCAAGGGTCTATTGCTGCCTCGGGCACCATATGGTCGTTCTCCTGTCAGTCTAGTTTTTCGAATCAGACGCAATACTGAAAGGTAATTGTAACGTTCAGAGCCTCTTAATGACGATGGAACACACAAATTTCGTCGCGATTCAATACATCGTCCTCCGGCCGACTTGTCTCCAAGAGTCTATTGCTGCCTCGGGCACCTTATGGTCGTTCTCCTGTGAGTCTAGATTTTCGAATCCGACGCAAAACAGACAGTTAATTGTAACGTTCAGAGCCTGTTAATGATGATGGAGCACACAAATTGCGTCGAGATTCAATACATCGTCCTACAGCCGACCTGTCTCCAAGGGTCTCTTTCTGCCTCGGGCACCTTATGGTCGTTCTCCTGTGAGTCTAGTTTTCCGAATACGACGCAAAACTGACAGTTAATTCTAACGATCAGAGCCTCTTAATGACGATGGAACACACAATATTGCGTCGCGATTCAATACATCGTCCTCCAGGCGACTTGTCTCGAAGGGTCTAGTGCTGCCTCGAGCACCATATGGTCGTTCTCCTGTGAGTCTAGTTTTTCGAATCCGACGCAAAACTAAAAGGTAATTGTAACGTTCAGAGCCTCTTAATGACGATGGAACACACAAACTGCGTCGCCATTCAATACATCGTCCTCCAGCCGACTTGTTTCCAAGGGTCTATTGCTGCCTCGGGCACCATATGGTCGTTCTCCTGTGAGTCTAGTTTTTTGAATCCGACGCAAAACTGGTAGGTAATTGTAACGTTCAGAGCCTCTTAATGACGATGGAACACACAATATTGCGTAGCGATTCAATACATCGTCCTCCGGCCGACTTGTCTCCAAGAGTCTATTGCTACCTCGGTCACTCTATCGTCTTTCTCCCATGAGTCTGGTTTTTCGAATGCGACAAAAAACTGACATTTAATTGTAACGTTGAGAGCCTCTTAATGACGATGGAACACACAAATTGCGTCGAGATTCAATACATCGTCCGACAGCCGACATGTCTCCAAGGGTCTATTGCTGCCTCGGGCACCTTATGGTCGTTCTGCTGTGAATCTAGTTTTCCGAATACGACGCATAACTGACAGTTAATTGTAACGAACAGAGCCTGTTAATGACGATGGAACAGACAAATTGCCTCGCGATTCCTCCAGCCGATTGGTCTCCGATGTACTATTGCTGCCCCGGGCACCTTATGGTTGTTCTCCTAGGTGTGTAGTTTTTCGAATCCGGCGCAAAACTGACAGTTAATTGTAACGTTCAGAGCCTCTTAATGACGATGGAAAACACAAATTGCGTCGCGATTCAATACATCGTCCTCCAGCCGACCTGTCTCCAAGGGTCTCTTTCTGCCTCGGGCATCTTATGGTCGTTCTCCTGTGAGTCTAGTTTTCCGAATACGACGCAAAACTGACAGTTAATTGTAACGATCAGAGCCTCTTAATGACGATGGAACACACAATATTGCGTCGCGATTCAATACATCGTCCTCCAGGCGACATGTCTCGAAGGGTCTAGTGCTGCCTCGAGCACCATATGGTCGTTCTCCTGTGAGTCTAGTTTTTCGAATCCGACGCAAAACTGAAAGGTAATTGTAACGTTCAGAGCCTCTTAATGAAGATGGAACACACAAATTGCGTCGAGATTCAATTCATCGTCCTCCGGCCAACTTGTCTCCAAGAGTCTATTGCTGCCTCGGGCACCTTATGGTCGTTCTCCTGTGAGTCTAGTTTTTCGTATCCGACGCAAAACTGAAAGGTAATTGTAACGTTCAGAGCCTCTTAATGACGATGGAACACACAAATTGCGTCGCGATTCAATACATCGTCCTCCAGACGACCTGTCTCCAAGGGTCAAGTGCTGCCTCGGGCACCTTATGGCCGTTTTCCTGTGTGTCTAGATTTTCGAATCCGACTCAAAACTGACAGTTAATTGTAACGTTCAGAGCCTGTTAATGACGATGGAACACACAAATTGCGTCGCGATTCAATACATCGTACTCCAGCCGACTTGTCACTAAGGGTCTATTGCTACCTCGGTAACTCGATCGTCTTTCTCCCATGAGTCTGGTTTTTCGAATGCGACAAAAAACTGACATTTAATTGTAACGTTGAGAGCCTCTTAATGACGATGGAACACACAAATTGCGTCGAGATTCAATACATCGTCCGACAGCCGACATGTCTCCAAGGGTCTATTGCTGCCTCGGGCACCTTATGGTCGTTCTGCTGTGAATCTAGTTTTCCGAATACGACGCATAACTGACAGTTAATTGTAACGAACAGAGCCTGTTAATGACGATGGAACAGACAAATTGCCTCGCGATTCCTCCAGCCGATTGGTCTCCGATGTACTATTGCTGCCCCGGGCACCTTATGGTTGTTCTCCTAGGTGTGTAGTTTTTCGAATCCGGCGCAAAACTGACAGTTAATTGTAACGTTCAGAGCCTCTTAATGACGATGGAACACACAAATTGCGTCGCGATTCAATACATCGTCCTCCAGCCGTCCTGTCTCCAAGGGTCTAGTGCTGCCTCGGGCACCTTATGGTCGTTTTCCTGAGAGTCTAGATTTTCGAATCCGACTCAAAACTGACAGTTAATTGTAACGTTCAGAGCCTGTTAATGACGATGGAACACACAAATTGCGTCGCGATTCAATACATCGTCCTACAGCCGACCTGTCTCCAAGGGTCTCTTTCTGCCTCGGGTATCTTATGGTCGTTCTCCTGTGAGTCTAGTTTTCCGAATACGACGCAAAACTGACAGTTAATTGTAACGATCAGAGCCTCTTAATGACGATGGAACACACAATATTGCGTCGCGATTCAATACATCGTCCTCCAGGCGACTTGTCTCGAAAGGTCTAGTGCTGCCTCGTGCACCTTATGGTCGTTCTCCTGTGAGTCTAGATTTTCGAATCCGACGCAAAACTGACAGTTAATTGTAACGTTCAGAGCCTCTTAATGACGATGGAACACACAAACTGCGTCGCGATTCAGTATATCCTCCTCCAACTGACTTGTTTCTAAGGGTCTATTGCTACCTCGGTCACTCTATCGTCTTTCTCCCATGAGTCTAGTTTTTCGAATGCGACAAAAAACTGACATTTTATTGTAACGTTGAGAGCATTTAATGACGATGGAACACACAAATTGCGTCGCGATTCAATACATCGTCTTCCAGGCGACTTGTCGCGAAGGGTTTAGTGCTGCCTCGAGCACCTTGTGGTCGTTCTCCTGTGAGCCTAGATTTTCGAATCCGACGCAAAACTGACAGTTAATTGTAACGTTCAGAGCCTCTTAATGACGATGGAACACACAAACTGCGTCGCCATTCAATACATGGTCCTCCAGCCGACTTGTCTCCAAGGGTCTATTGCTGCCTCGGGCACCTTATGGTCGTTCTCCTGTGAGTCTAGATTTTCTAATCCGACGCAAAACAGACAGTTAATTGTAACGTTCAGAGCCTCTTAATGAAGATGGAGCACACAAATTGCGTCGAGATTCCATACATCGTCCTACAGCCGACCTGTCTCCAAGGGTCTCTTTCTGCTTCGGGCACCTTATGGTCGTTGTCCAGTGAGTCTAGTTTTTCGAATCCGACGCAAAACTGAAAGGTAATAGTAACGTTCAGAGCCTCTTAATGACGATGGAACACACAAATTGCGTCGCGATTCAGTACATCGTCCTCCAACTGACTTGTCTCTAAGGGTCTATTGCTACCTCGGTCACTCTATCGTCTTTCTCCCATGAGACTAGTTTTTCGGATCCGACGCAAAACTGACAGTTAATTGTAACGTTCAGAGCCTCTTAATGACGATGGAACACACAAACTGCGTCGCCATTCAATACATCGTCCTCCAGCCGACTTGTCTCCAAGGGTCTATTGCTGCCTCGGGCACCATATGGTCGTTCTCCTGTGAGTCTAGTTTTTCGAATCCGACGCAAAACTGATAGGTAATTGTAACGTTCAGAGCCTCTTAATGACGATGGAACACACAAATTGCGTCGCGATTCAATACATCGTCCTCCGGCCGACTTGTCTAAAAGAGTCTATTGCTGCCTCGGGCACCTAATGGTCGTTCTCGTGTGAGTCTAGTTTTTCGAATCCGACGCAAAACTGAAAGGTAATTGTAACTTTCAGAGTCTCTTAATGACGATGGAACATACAAATTGCGTCGCGATTCAGTACATCGTCCTCCAACTGACTTGTCTCTAAGGGTCTATTGCTACCTCGGTCACTCTATCGTCTTTCTCCCATGAGTCTGGTTTTTCGAATGCGACAAAAAACTGACATTTAATTGTAACATTGAAAACCTCTTAATGACGATGGAACACACAAATTGCGTCGCGATTCAATACATCGTCCTCCAAGCGACTTGTCTCGAAAGGTCTAGTGCTGCCTCGAGCACCTTATGGTCGTTCTCCTGTGAGTCTAGATTTTCGAATCCGACAAAAAACTGACAGTTAATTGTAACGTTAAGAGCCTCTTAATGACGATGGAACACACAAACTGCGTCGCCATTCAATACATATTCCTCCAGCCGACTTGTCTCCAAGGGTCTATTGCTGCCTCGGGCACCATATGGTCGTTCTCCTGTGAGTCTAGTTTTTCGAATCCAACGCAAAACTGAAAGGTAATTGTAACGTTCAGAGCCTCTTAATGACGATGGAACACACAAATTGCGTCGCGATTCAATACATCGTCCTCCGGCCAACTTGTCTCCAAGAGTCTATTGCTCCCTCGAGCACCTTATGGTCGTTCTCCTGTGAGTCTAGATTTTCGAAACCGACGCAAAACAGACAGTTAATTGTAACGTTCAGAGACTCTTAATGACGATGGAACACACAAATTGCGTCGAGATTCAATACATCGTCCTACAGCCAACCTGTCTCCAAGGTTCTCTTGCTGCCTCGGGCACCTTATGGTCGTTCTCCTGTGAGTCTAGTTTTCCGAATACGACGCAAAACTGACAGTTAATTGTAACGATCAGAGGCTGATAATGACGATGGAAGACACAATTTGCGTCGCGATTCAATACATCGTCCTCCAGCGGAATTGTCTCCGAGGTAGTATTGCTGCCCCGGGCTCCTTTTGGTCGTTCTCCTATGAGTCTAGTTTTTCGAATCCGGCGCAAAACTGACAGTTAATTGTAACGTTCAGAGCCTCTTAATGACGATGGAACACACAATATTGCGTAGCGATTCAATACATCGTCCTCCAGGCTACTTGTCTCGAAGGGTCTAGTGCTGCCTCGAGCACCTTATGGTCGTTCTCCTGTGAGTCTAGATTTTCGAATCCGACGCAAAACTGACGGTTAATTGTAACGTTCAGAGCCTCTTAATGACGATGGAACACACAAACTGCGTCGCGATTCAGTATATCCTCCTCCAACTGACTTGTCTCTAAGGGTCTATTGCTACCTCGGTCACTCTATCGTCTTTCTCCCATGAGTCTAGTTTTTCGAATGCGACAAAAAACTGACATTTTATTGTAACGTTGAGAGCATCTTAATGACGATGGAACACACAAATTGCGTCGCGATTCAATACATCGTCCTCTAGGCGACTTTTCTCGAAGGGTCTAGTGCTGCCTCGAGCACCTTGTGGTCGTTCTCCTGTGAGCCTAGATTTTCGAATCCGACGCAAAACTGACAGTTAATTGTAACGTTCAGAGCCTCTTAATGACGATGGAACACACAAACTGCGTCGCCATTCAATACATCGTCCTCCAGCCGACTTGTCTCCAAGGGTCTATTGCTGCCTCGGGCACCATATGGTCGTTCTCCTGTCAGTCTAGTTTTTCGAATCAGACGCAATACTGAAAGGTAATTGTAACGTTCAGAGCCTCTTAATGACGATGGAACACACAAATTTCGTCGCGATTCAATACATCGTCCTCCGGCCGACTTGTCTCCAAGAGTCTATTGCTGCCTCGGGCACCTTATGGTCGTTCTCCTGTGAGTCTAGATTTTCGAATCCGACGCAAAACAGACAGTTAATTGTAACGTTCAGAGCCTGTTAATGATGATGGAGCACACAAATTGCGTCGAGATTCAATACATCGTCCTACAGCCGACCTGTCTCCTAGGGTCTCTTTCTGCCTCGGGCACCTTATGGTCGTTCTCCTGTGAGTCTAGTTTTCCGAATACGACGCAAAACTGACAGTTAATTCTAACGATCAGAGCCTCTTAATGACGATGGAACACACAATATTGCGTCGCGATTCAATACATCGTCCTCCAGGCGACTTGTCTCGAAGGGTCTAGTGCTGCCTCGAGCACCATATGGTCGTTCTCCTGTGAGTCTAGTTTTTCGAATCCGACGCAAAACTGAAAGGTAATTGTAACGTTCAGAGCCTCTTAATGACGATGGAACACACAAACTGCGTCGCCATTCAATACATCGTCCTCCAGCCGACTTGTTTCCAAGGGTCTATTGCTGCCTCGGGCACCATATGGTCGTTCTCCTGTGAGTCTAGTTTTTTGAATCCGACGCAAAACTGATAGGTAATTGTAACGTTCAGAGCCTCTTAATGACGATGGAACACACAACATTGCGTCGCGATTCAATACATCGTCCTCCGGCCGACTTGTCTCCAAGAGTCTATTGCTACCTCGGTCACTCTATCGTCTTTCTCCCATGAGTCTGGTTTTTCGAATGCGACAAAAAACTGACATTTAATTGTAACGTTGAGAGCCTCTTAATGACGATGGAACACACAAATTGCGTCGAGATTCAATACATCGTCCGACAGCCGACATGTCTCCAAGGGTCTATTGCTGCCTCGGGCACCTTATGGTCGTTCTGCTGTGAATCTAGTTTTCCGAATACGACGCATAACTGACAGTTAATTGTAACGAACAGAGCCTGTTAATGACGATGGAACAGACAAATTGCCTCGCGATTCCTCCAGCCGATTGGTCTCCGATGTACTATTGCTGCCCCGGGCACCTTATGGTTGTTCTCCTAGGTGTGTAGTTTTTCGAATCCGGCGCAAAACTGACAGTTAATTGTAACGTTCAGAGCCTCTTAATGACGATGGAACACACAAATTGCGTCGCGATTCAATACATCGTCCTCCAGCCGACCTGTCTCCAAGGGTCTAGTGCTGCCTCGGGCACCTTATGGTCGTTTTCCTGAGAGTCTAGATTTTCGAATCCGACTCAAAACTGACAGTTAATTGTAACGTTCAGAGCCTGTTAATGACGATGGAACACACAAATTGCGTCGCGATTCAATACATCGTCCTACAGCCGACCTGTCTCCAAGGGTCTCTTTCTGCCTCGGGCATCTTATGGTCGTTCTCCTGTGAGTCTAGTTTTCCGAATACGACGCAAAACTGACAGTTAATTGTAACGATCAGAGCCTCTTAATGACGATGGAACACACAATATTGCGTCGCGATTCAATACATCGTCCTCCAGGCGACATGTCTCGAAGGGTCTAGTGCTGCCTCGAGCACCATATGGTCGTTCTCCTGTGCGTCTAGTTTTTCGAATCCGACGCAAAACTGAAAGGTAATTGTAACGTTCAGAGCCTCTTAATGAAGATGGAACACACAAATTGCGTCGAGATTCAATTCATCGTCCTCCGGCCAACTTGTCTCCAAGAGTCTATTGCTGCCTCGGGCACCTTATGGTCGTTCTCCTGTGAGTCTAGTTTTTCGTATCCGACGCAAAACTGAAAGGTAATTGTAACGTTCAGAGCCTCTTAATGACGATGGAACACACAAATTGCGTCGCGATTCAATACATCGTCCTCCAGACGACCTGTCTCCAAGGGTCAAGTGCTGCCTCGGGCACCTTATGGTCGTTTTCCTGTGTGTCTAGATTTTCGAATCCGACTCAAAACCGACAGTTAATTGTAACGTTCAGAGCCTGTTAATGACGATGGAACACACAAATTGCGTCGCGATTCAATACATCGTACTCCAGCCGACTTGTCACTAAGGGTCTATTGCTACCTCGGTCACTCTATCGTCTTTCTCCCATGAGTCTAGTTTTTCGAAGGCGACAAAAAACTGACATTTAATTGTAACGTTGAGAGCCTCTTAATGACGATGGAACACACAAATTGCGTCGCGATTCAATACATCGTCCTCCAGGCGACTTGTCTCGAAGGGTCTAGTGCTGCCTCGAGCACCTTGTGGTCGTTCTCCTGTGAGTCTAGATTTTCGAATCCGACGCAAAACTGACAGTTAATTGTAACGTTCAGAGCCTCTTAATGACGATGGAACACACAAACTGCGTCGCCATTCAATACATCGTCCTCCAGCCGACTTGTCTCCAAGGGTCTATTGCTGCCTCGGTTACCATATGGTCGTTCTCCTGTGAGTCTAGTTTTTCGAATCGGACGCAATACTGAAAGGTAATTGTAACGTTCAGAGCCTCTTAATGAAGATGGAGCACACAAATTGCGTCGAGATTCAATACATCGTCCTACAGCCGACCTGTCTCCAAGGGTCTCTTTCTGCCTCGGGCACCTTATGGTCGTTCTCCTGTGAGTCTAGTTTTCCGTATACGACGCAAAACTGACAGTTAATTGTAACGATCAGAGGCTGATAATGAAGATGGAACACACAATTTGCGTCGCGATTCAATACATCGTCCTCCAGCGGACTTGTCTGCGAGGTAGTATTGCTGCCCCGGGCACCTTTTCGTCGTTCTCCTATGAGTCTAGATTTTCGAATCCGGCGCAAAACTGACAGTTAATTGTAACGTTCAGAGCCTCTTAATGACGATGGAACACACAATATTGCGTCGCGATTCAATACATCGTCCTCCAGGCGACTTGTCTCGAAGGGTCTAGTGCTGCCTCGAGCACCTTATGGTCGTTCTCCTGTGAGTCTAGATTTTCGAATCCGACGCAAAACTGACAATTGTAACGTTCAGAGTCTCTTAATGACGATGGAACACACAAACTGCGTCGCGATTCAGTACATCCTCCTCCAACTGACTTGTCGCTAAGGGTCTATTGTTACCTCGGTCACTCTATCGTCTTTCTCCCATGAGTCTAGTTTTTCGAATGCGACAAAAAACTGACATTTAATTGTAACGTTGAGAGCCTCTTAATGACGATGGAACACACAAATTGCGTCGCGATTCAATACATCGTCCTCCAGGCGACTTGTCTCGAAGGGTCTAGTGCTGCCTCGAGCACCTTGTGGTCGTTCTCCTGTGAGTCTATATTTTCGAATCCGACGCAAAACTGACAGTTAATTGTAACGTTCAGAGCCTCTTAATGACGATGGAACACACAAACTGCGTCGCCATTCAATACATCGTCCTCCAGCCGACTTGTCTCCAAGGGTCTATTGCTGCCTCGGTTACCATATGGTCGTTCTCCTGTGAGTCTAGTTTTTCGAATCGGACGCAATACTGAAAGGTAATTGTAACGATCAGAGGCTGATAATGACGATGGAAAACACAATTTGCGTCGCGATTCAATACATCGTCCTCCAGCGGACTTGTCTCCGAGGTAGTTTTGCAGCCATGGGCATCTTTTGGTCGTTCTCCTATGAGTCTAGTTTTTCGAATCCGGCGCAAAACTGACAGTTAACTGCAACGTTCAGAGCCTCTTAATGACGATGGAACACACAATATTGCGTCGCGATTCAATACATCGTCCTCCAGGCGACTTGTCTCGAAGGGTCTAGTGTTGCCTCGAGCACCTTATGGTCGTTCTCCTGTGAGTCTAGATTTTCGAATCCGACGCAAAACTGACAGTTAATTGTAACGTTGAGAGGCTCTTAATGACGATGGAACACACAAATTGCGTCGAGATCCAATACATCGTCCTATAGCCGACCTGTCTCCAAGGGTCTCTTGCTGCCTCGGGCACCTTATGGTCGTTCTCCTGTGAGTCTAGTTTTCCTAATACGACGCAAAACTGACAGTTAATTGTAACGTTCAAAGCCTGATAATGACGATGGAACACACAATTTGCGTCGCGATTCTATACATCGTCCTCCAGCCGACTTGTCTCCGAGGTAGTATTGCTGCCCCGGGCACCTTTTGGTCGTTCTCCTATGAGTCTAGTTTTTCGAATCCGGCGCAAAACTGACAGTCAGTTGTAACGTTGAGAGCCTCTTAATGACGATGGAACACACAAACTGCGTCGCCATTCAATACATCGTCCTCCAGCCGACTTGTCTCCAAGGGTCTATTGCTGCCTCGGGCACCATATGGTCGTTCTCCTGTGAGTCTAGTTTTTCGAATCCGACGCAAAACTGAAAGGTAATTGTAACGTTCAGAGCCTCTTAATGACGATGGAACACACAAATTGCGTCGCGATTCAATACATCGTCCTCCGGCCAACTTGTCTCCAAGAGTCTATTGCTGCCTCGGGCACCTTATGGTCGTTCTCCTGTGAGTCTAGATTTTCGAATCCGAAGCAAAATAGACAGTTAATTGTAACGTTCAGAGCCTCTTAATGACGATGGAACACACTTAGTGCGTCGAGTCAATATATCGTCCTACAGCCGACCTGTCTCCAAGGGTCTCTTGCTGTCTCGGGCACCTTATGGTCGTTCTCCTGTGAGTCTAGTTTTCCGAATACGACGCAAAACTGACAGTTAATTGTAACGATCAGAGGCTGATAATGACGATGGAAAACACAATTTGCGTCGCGATTCAATACATCGTCCTCCAGCGGACTTGTCTCCGAGGTAGTTTTGCAGCCATGGGCATCTTTTGGTCGTTCTCCTATGAGTCTAGTTTTTCGAATCCGGCGCAAAACTGACAGTTAATTGTAACGTTCAGAGCCTCTTAATGACGATGGAACACACAATATTGCGTCGCGATTCAATACATCGTCCTCCAGGCGACTTGTCTCGAAGGGTCTAGTGTTGCCTCGAGCACCTTATGGTCGTTCTCCTGTGAGTCTAGATTTTCGAATCCGACGCAAAACTGACAGTTAATTGTAACGTTCAGAGGATCTTAATGACGATGGAACACACAAATTGCGTCGAGATCCAATACATCGTCCTATAGCCGACCTGTCTCCAAGGGTCTCTTGCTGCCTCGGGCACCTTATGGTCGTTCTCCTGTGAGTCTAGTTTTCCTAATACGACGCAAAACTGACAGTTAATTGTAACGTTCAAAGCCTGATAATGACGATGGAACACACAATTTGCGTCGCGATTCTATACATCGTCCTCCAGCCGACTTGTCTCCGAGGTAGTATTGCTGCCCCGGGCACCTTTTGGTCGTTCTCCTATGAGTCTAGTTTTTCGAATCCGGCGCAAAACTGACAGTCAGTTGTAACGTTGAGAGCCTCTTAATGACGATGGAACACACAAACTGCGTCGCCATTCAATACATCGTCCTCCAGCCGACTTGTCTCCAAGGGTCTATTGCTGCCTCGGGCACCATATGGTCGTTCTCCTGTGAGTCTAGTTTTTCGAATCCGACGCAAAACTGAAAGGTAATTGTAACGTTCAGAGCCTCTTAATGACGATGGAACACACAAATTGCGTCGCGATTCAATACATCGTCCTCCGGCCAACTTGTCTCCAAGAGTCTATTGCTGCCTCGGGCACCTTATGGTCGTTGTCCTGTGAGTCTAGATTTTCGAATCCGAAGCAAAATAGACAGTTAATTGTAACGTTCAGAGCCTCTTAATGACGATGGAACACACTTAGTGCGTCGAGTCAATATATCGTCCTACAGCCGACCTGTCTCCAAGGGTCTCTTGCTGTCTCGGGCACCTTATGGTCGTTCTCCTGTGAGTCTAGTTTTCCGAATACGACGCAAAACTGACAGTTAATTGTAACGATCAGAGGCTGATAATGACGATGGAACACACAATTTTCGTCGCGATTCAATACATCGTCCTCCAGCGGACTTGTCTCCGAGGTAGTATTGCTGCCCCGGGCACCTTTTGGTCGTTCTCCTATGAGTCTAGTTTTTCGAATCCGGCGCAAAACTGACAGTTAATTGTAACGTTCAGAGCCTCTTAATGACGATGGAACACACAATATTGCGTCGCGATTCTATACATCGTCCTCCAGGCGACTTGTCTCGAAGGGTCTAGTGCTACCTCGGTCACTCTATCGTCTTTCTCCCATGAGTCTAGTTTTTCGAATGCGACAAAAAACTGACATTTAATTGTAACGTTGAGAGCCTCTTAATGACGATGGAACACACAAATTGCGTCGCGATTCAATGCATCGTCCTCCAGGCGACTTGTCTCGAAGGGTCTAGTACTGCCTCGAGCACCTTGTGGTCGTTCTCCTGTGAGTCTAGATTTTCGAATCCGACGCAAAACTGACAGTTAATTGTAACGTTCAGAGCCTCTTAATGACGATGGAACACACAAACTGCGTCGCCATTCAATACATCGTCCTCCAGCCGACTTGTCTCCAAGGGTCTATTGCTGCCTCGGGCACCATATGGTCGTTCTCCTGTGAGTCTAGTTTTTCGAATCCGACGCAATTCTGAAAGGTAATTGTAACGTTCAGAGCCTCCTAATGACGATGGAACACACAAATTTCGTCGCGATTCAATACATCGTCCTCCGGCCGCCTTGTCTCGAAGAGTCTATTGCTGCCTCGGGCACCTTATGGTGGTTCTCCTGTAAGTCTAGATTTTGGAATCCGAAGCAAAACTGACAGTTAATTGTAACGTTCAGAGCCTCTTAATGAAGATGGAGCACACAAATTGCGTCGCGATTCAATAAATCGTCCTACAGCCGACCTGTCTCCAAGGGTCTCTTTCTGCCTCGGGCACCTTATGGTCGTTCTCCTGTGAGTCTAGTATTCCGACTACGACGCAAAACTGACAGTTAATTGTAACGATCAGAGCCTCTTAATGACGATGGAACACACAATATTGCGTCGCGATTCTATACATCGTCCTCCAGGCGACTTGTCTCGAAGGGTCTAGAGCTGCCTCGAGCACCTTATGGTCGTTCTCCTGTGAGTCTAGATTTTCGAATCCGACGCAAAACTGACAGTTAATTGTAACGTTCAGAGCCTCTTAATGACGATGGAACACACAAACTGCGTCGCCATTCAATACATCGTCCTCCAGCCGACTTGTCTCCAAGGGTCTATTGCTGCCTCGGGCACCATATGGTCGTTCTCCTGTGAGTCAAGTTTTTCGAATCCGACGCAAAACTGATAGGTAATTGTAACGTTCAGAGCCTCTTAATGACGATGGAACACACAAATTGCGTCGCGATTCAATACATCGTCCTCCGGCCGACTTGTCTAAAAGAGTCTATTGCTGCCTCGTGCACCTTGTGGTCGTTCTCCTGTGAGTCTAGTTTTTCGAATCCGACGCAAAACTGAAAGGTAATTGTAACGTTCAGAGCCTCTTAATGACGATGGAACACACAAATTGCGTCGCGATTCAGTACATCGTCCTCCAACTGACTTGTCTCTAAGGGTCTATTGCTACCTCGGTCACTCTATCGTCTTTCTCCCATGAGTCTAGTTTTTCGAATGCGACAAAAAACTGACATTTAATTGTAACGTTGAGAGCCTCTTAATGACGATGGAACACACAAATTGCGTCGCGATTCAATGCATCGTCCTCCAGGCGACTTGTCTCGAAGGGTCTAGTACTGCCTCGAGCACCTTGTGGTCGTTCTCCTGTGAGTCTAGATTTTCGAATCCGACGCAAAACTGACAGTTAATTGTAACGTTCAGAGCCTCTTAATGACGATGGAACACACAAACTGCGTCGCCATTCAATACATCGTCCTCCAGCCGACTTGTCTCCAAGGGTCTATTGCTGCCTCGGGCACCATATGGTCGTTCTCCTGTGAGTCTAGTTTTTCGAATCCGACGCAATTCTGAAAGGTAATTGTAACGTTCAGAGCCTCCTAATGACGATGGAACACACAAATTTCGTCGCGATTCAATACATCGTCCTCCGGCCGCCTTGTCTCGAAGAGTCTATTGCTGCCTCGGGCACCTTATGGTGGTTCTCCTGTAAGTCTAGATTTTGGAATCCGAAGCAAAACTGACAGTTAATTGTAACGTTCAGAGCCTCTTAATGAAGATGGAGCACACAAATTGCGTCGCGATTCAATAAATCGTCCTACAGCCGACCTGTCTCCAAGGGTCTCTTTCTGCCTCGGGCACCTTATGGTCGTTCTCCTGTGAGTCTAGTATTCCGACTACGACGCAAAACTGACAGTTAATTGTAACGATCAGAGCCTCTTAATGACGATGGAACACACAATATTGCGTCGCGATTCTATACATCGTCCTCCAGGCGACTTGTCTCGAAGGGTCTAGAGCTGCCTCGAGCACCTTATGGTCGTTCTCCTGTGAGTCTAGATTTTCGAATCCGACGCAAAACTGACAGTTAATTGTAACGTTCAGAGCCTCTTAATGACGATGGAACACACAAACTGCGTCGCCATTCAATACATCGTCCTCCAGCCGACTTGTCTCCAAGGGTCTATTGCTGCCTCGGGCACCATATGGTCGTTCTCCTGTGAGTCAAGTTTTTCGAATCCGACGCAAAACTGATAGGTAATTGTAACGTTCAGAGCCTCTTAATGACGATGGAACACACAAATTGCGTCGCGATTCAATACATCGTCCTCCGGCCGACTTGTCTAAAAGAGTCTATTGCTGCCTCGTGCACCTTGTGGTCGTTCTCCTGTGAGTCTAGTTTTTCGAATCCGACGCAAAACTGAAAGGTAATTGTAACGTTCAGAGCCTCTTAATGACGATGGAACACACAAATTGCGTCGCGATTCAGTACATCGTCCTCCAACTGACTTGTCTCTAAGGGTCTATTGCTACCTCGGTCACTCTATCGTCTTTCTCCCATGAGTCTGGTTTTTCGAATGCGACAAAAAACTGACATTTAATTGTAACGTTGAGAGCCTCTCAATGACGATGGAACACACAAATTCCGTCGAGATTCAATACATCGTCCTCCAGCCGACCTGTCTCCAAGGGTCTAGTGCTGCCTCGGGCACCTTATGGTCGTTTTCCTGTGAGTCTAGATTTTCGAATCCGACTCAAAACTGACAGTTAATTGTAACGTTCAGAGCCTGTTAATGACGATGGAACACACAATATTGCGTCGAGATCCAATACATCGTCCTACAGCCGACCTGTCTCCAAGGGTCTCTTGCTGCCTCGGGCACTTTATGGTCGTTCTCCTGTGAGTCTAGTTTTCCGAATACGACGCAAAACTGACAGTTAATTGTAACGTTCAGAGCCTGATAATGACGATGGAACACACAATTTGCGTCGCGATTCAATACATCGTCCTCCAGCCGACTTGTCTCCGAGGTGGTATTGCTGCCCAGGGCACCTTTTGGTCGTTCTCCTATGAGTCTAGTTTTTCGAATCCGGCGCAAAACTGACAGTTAATTGTAACATTCAGAGCCTCTTAATGACGATGGAACACACAAATTGCGTCGCGATTCAGTACATCCTCCTCCAACTGACTTGTCTCTAAGGGTCTATTGCTACCTCGGTCACTCTATCGTCTTTCTCCCATGAGTCTAGTTTTTCGAATGCGACAAAAAACTGACATTTAATTGTAACGTTGAGAGCCTCTTAATATCGATGGAGCACACAAATTGCGTCGCGATTCAATAGATCGTCCGCCAGGCGACTTGTCTCGAAGGGTCTAGTGCTGCCTCGAGCACCTTGTGGTCGTTCACCTGTGAGTCTAGATTTACGAATCCGACGCAAAACTGACACTTAATTGTAACGTTCAGAGCCTCTTAATGACGATGGAACACACAAACTGTGTCGCCATTCAATACATCGTCCTCCAGCCGACTTGTCGCCAATGGTCTAGTGCTGTGTCGAGCACCTTATGGTCGTTCTCCTGTGAGTCTAGATTTTCGAATCCGACGCAAAACTGACAGTTAATTGTAACGTTCAGAGCCACTTAATGACGATGGAACACACAAATTTCGTCGCGATTCAATACATCGTCCTCCAGCCGCCTTGTCTCCAAGGGTCTATTGCTGCCTCGGGCACCTTATGGTCGTTCTCCTGTGAGTTTACATTTTCGAATCGGACGCAAAACAGACAATTAATTGTAACGTTCAGAGCCTCTTAATGAAGATGGAACACACAAATTGCGTCGAGATTCAATACATCGTCCTACAGCTGACCTGTCTCCAAGGGTCTCTTGCTGCCTCGGGCACCTTATGGTCGTTCTCCTGTGAGTCTAGTTTTCCGAATACGACGCAAAACTGACGGTTAATTGTAACGATCAGAGGCTGATAATGACGATGTAACACACAATTTGCGTCGCGATTCAATACATTGTCCTCCAGCGGACTTGTCTCCGAGGTGGTATTGCTGCCCCGTGCTCCTTGTGGTCGTTCTCCCATGAGTCTAGTTTTTCGAATCCGGCGCAAAACTGACAGTTAATTGTAACGTTCAGAGCCTCTTAATGACGATGGAACACACAATATTGCGTCGCGATTCAATACATCGTCCTCCAGGCGACTTGTCTCGAAGGGTCTAGTGCTGCCTCGAGCACCTTATGGTCGTTCTGCTGTGAGTCTAGATTTTCGAATCCGACGCAAAACTGACAGTTAATTGTAACGTTCAGAGCCTCCTAATGACGATGGAACACACAAACTGCGTCGCCATTCAATACATCGTCCTCCAGCCGACTTGTCTCCAAGGGTCTATTGCTGCCTCGGGCACCATATGGTCGTTCTCCTGTGAGTCTAGTTTTTCGAATCCGACGCAAAACTAATAGGTAATTGTAACGTTCAGAGCCTCTTAATGACGATGGAACACACAAATTGCGTCGCGATTCAATACATCGTCCTCCAGCCGACTTGTCTCTAAGGGTCTATTGCTACCTCGGTCACTCTATCGTCTTTCTCCTATGAGTCTAGTTTTTCGAATGGGACAAATAACTGAAAGTTAATTGTAACGTTCAGAGCCTCTTAATGACGATGGAACACACAATTTGCGTCGCGATTCTATACATCGTCCTCCAGCCGACTTGTCTCCGAGGTAGTATTGCTGCCCCGGGCACCTTTTGGTCGTTCTCCTATGAGTCTAGTTTTTCGAATCCGGCGCAAAACTGACAGTCAGTTGTAACGTTGAGAGCCTCTTAATGACGATGGAACACACAAACTGCGTCGCCATTCAATACATCGTCCTCCAGCTGACTTGTCTCCAAGGGTCTATTGCTGCCTCGGGCACCATATGGTCGTTCTCCTGTGAGTCTAGTTTTTCGAATCCGACGCAAAACTGAAAGGTAATTGTAACGTTCAGAGCCTCTTAATGACGATGGAACACACAAATTGCGTCGCGATTCGCCTCGGGCACCTTATGGTCGTTCTCCTGTGAGTCTAGATTTTCGAATCCGAAGCAAAATAGACAGCCTCTTAATGACGATGGAACACACAAATTGCGTCGAGTCAATATATCGTCCTACAGCCGACCTGTCTCCAAGGGTCTCTTGCTGTCTCGGGCACCTTATGGTCGTTCTCCTGTGAGTCTAGTTTTCCGAATACGACGCAAAACTGACAGTTAATTGTAACGATCAGAGGCTGATAATGACGATGGAACACACAATTTGCGTCGCGATTCAATACATCGTCCTCCAGCGGACTAGTCTCCGAGGTAGTATTGCTGCCCCGGGCACCTTTTGGTCGTTCTCCTATGAGTCTAGTTTTTCGAATCCGGCGCAAAACTGACAGTTAATTGTAACGTTCAGAGCCTCTTAATGACGATGGAACACACAATATTGCGTCGCGATTCTATACATCGTCCTCCAGGCGACTTGTCTCGAAGGGTCTAGTGCTGCCTCGATCACCTTATGGTCGTTCTCCTGTGAGTCTAGATTTTCGAATCCGACGCAAAACAGACAGTTAATTGTAACGTTCAGAGCTTCTTAATGACGATGGAACACACAAACTGCGTCGCGATTCAGTACATCCTCCTCCAACTGACTTGTCTCCAAGTGTCTATTGCTACCTCGGTCACTCTATCGTCTTTCTCCCATGAGTCTAGTTTTTCGAATGCGACAAAAAACTGACATTTAATTGTAACGTTGAGAGCCTCTTAATGACGATGGAACACACAAATTGCGTCGCGATTCAATGCATTCTCGACGGGTCTAGTACTGCCTCGAGCACCTTGTGGTCGTTCTCCTGTGAGTCTAGATTTTCGAATCCGACGCAAAACTGACAGTTAATTGTAACGTTCAGAGCCTCTTAATGACGATGGAACACACAAACTGCGTCGCCATTCAATACATCGTCCTCCAGCCGACTTGTCTCCAAGGGTCTATTGCTGCCTCGGGCACCATATGGTCGTCCTCCTGTGAGTCTAGTTTTTCGAATCCGACGCAATTCTGAAGGGTAATTGTAACGTTCAGAGCCTCCTAATGACGATGGAACACACAAATTTCGTCGCGATTGAATACATCGTCCTCCGGCCGCCTTGTCTCCAAGAGTCTATTGCTGCCTCGGGCACCTTATGGTGGTTCTCCTGTAAGTCTAGATTTTCGAATCCGAAGCAAAACTGACAGTTATTTGTAACGTTCAGAGCCTCTTAATGAAGATGGAGCACACAAATTGCGTCGCGATTCAATAAATCGTCCTACAGCCGACCTGTCTCCAAGGGTCTCTTTCTGCCTCGGGCACCTTATGGTCGTTCTCCTGTGAGTCTAGTATTCCGACTACGACGCAAAACTGACAGTTAATTGTAACGATCAGAGCCTCTTAATGACGATGGAACACACAATATTGCGTCGCTATTCAATACATCGTCCTCCAGGCGACTTGTCTCGAAGGGTCTAGTGCTGCCTCGAGCACCTTATGGTCGTTCTCCTGTGAGTCTAGATTTTCGAATCCGACGCAAAACTGACAGTTAATTGTAACGTTCAGAGCCTCTTAATGACGATGGAACACACAAACTGCGTCGCCATTCAATACATCGCCCTCCAGCCGACTTGTCTCCAAGTGTCTATTGCTGCCTCGGGCACCATATGGTCGTTCTCCTGTGAGTCTAGTTTTTCGAATCCGACGCAAAACTGAAAGGTAATTGTAACGTTCAGAACCTCTTAATGACGATGGAAATCACAAATTGCGTCGCGATTCAGTACATCGTCCTCCAACTGACTTGTCTCCAAGGGTCTATTGCTACCTCGGTCACTCTATCGTCTTTCTCCCATGAATCTGGTTTTTCGAATGCGACAAAAAACTGACATTTAGTTGTAACGTTTAGAACCTCTCAATGATGATGGAACACACAAATTCCGTCGAGATTCAATACATCGTCCGACAGCCGACCTGTCTCCAAGGGTCTATTGCTGCCTCGTGCACCTTATGGTCGTTCTGCTGTGAATCTAATTTTCCGAATACGACGCATAACTGACAGTTAATTGTAACGAACAGAGCCTGTTAATGACGATGGAACAGACAAATTGCTTCGCGATTCCTCCAGCCGATTTGTCTCCGATGTACTATTGCTGCCCCGGGCACCTTTTGGTCGTTCTCCTAGGTGTGTAGTTTTTCGAATCCGGCGCAAAACTGACAGTTAATTGTAACGTTCAGAGCCTCTTAATGACGCTGGAACACACAAATTGCGTCGCGATTCAATACATCGTCCTCCAGCCGACCTGTCTCCAAGGGTCTAGTGCTGCCTCGGGCACCTTATGGTCGTTTTCCTGTGAGTCTAGATTTTCGAATCCGACTCAAAACTGACAGTTAATTGTAACGTTCAGAACCTGTTAATGACGATGGAACACACAAATTGCATCGCGATTCAATACATCGTACTCCAGCCGACTAGTCCCTAAGGGTCTATTGCTACCTCGGTCACTCTATCGTCTTTCTCCTATGAGTCTAGTTTTTCGAATGCGACATAAAACTGACAGTTACTTGTAACGTTCAGAGCCTCTTAATGACGATGGAACACACAATATTGCGTCGCGATTCAATACATCGTCCTCCAGCCGACTTGTCGCCAATGGTCTAGTGCTGCCTCGAGCACCTTAAGGTCGTTCTCCTGTGAGTCTAGATTTTCGAATCCGACGCAAAACTGACAGTTAATTGTAACGTTCAGCGCCTCCTAATGACGATGGAACACACAAATTGCGTCGAGATCCAATACATCGTCCTACAGCCGACCTGTCTCCAAGGGTCTCTTGCTGCCTCGGGCACTTTATGGTCGTTCTCCTGTGAGTCTAGTTTTCCGAATACGACGCAAAACTGACAGTTAATTGTAACGTTCAGAGCCTGATAATGACGATGGAACACACAATTTGCGTCGCGATTCAATACATCGTCCTCCAGCCGACTTGTCTCCGAGGTAGTATTGCTGCCCCGGGCACCTTTTGGTCGTTCTCCTATGAGTCTAGTTTTTCGAATCCGGCGCAAAACTGACAGTTAATTGTAACATTCAGAGCCTCTTAATGACGATGGAACACACAAATTGCGTCGCGATTCAGTACATCCTCCTCCAACTGACTTGTCTCTAAGGGTCTATTGCTACCTCGGTCACTCTATCGTCTTTCTCCCATGAGTCTAGTTTTTCGAATGCGACAAAAAACTGACATTTAATTGTAACGTTGAGAGCCTCTTAATATCGATGGAGCACACAAATTGCGTCGCGATTCAATACATCGTCCGCCAGGCGACTTGTCTCGAAGGGTCTAGTGCTGCCTCGAGCACCTCGTGGTCGTTCACCTGTGAGTCTAGATTTTCGAATCCGACGCAAAACTGACAGTTAATTGTAACGTTCAGAGCCTCTTAATGACGATGGAACACACAAACTGTGTCGCCATTCAATACATCGTCCTCCAGCCGACTTGTCGCCAATGGTCTAGTGCTGCGTCGAGCACCTTATGGTCGTTCTCCTGTGAGTGTAGATTTTCGAATCCGACGCAAAACTGACAGTTAATTGTAACGTTCAGAGCCACTTAATGACGATGGAACACACAAATTTCGTCGCGATTCAATACATCGTCCTCCAGCCGCCTTGTCTCCAAGGGTCTATTGCTGCCTTGGGCACCTTATGGTCGTTCTCCTGTGAGTCTACATTTTCGAATCGGACGCAAAACAGACAGTTAATTGTAACGTTCAGAGCCTCTTAATGAAGATGGAACACACAAATTGCGTCGAGATTCAATACATCGTCCTACAGCTGACCTGTCTCCAAGGGTCTCTTGCCGCCTCGGGCACCTTATGGTCGTTCTCCTGTGAGTCTAGTTTTCCGAATACGACGCAAAACTGACAGTTAATTGTAACGATCAGAGGCTGATAATGACGATGTAACACACAATTTGCGTCGCGATTCAATACATTGTCCTCCAGCGGACTTGTCTCCGAGGTGGTATTGCTGCCCCGTGCTCCTTGTGGTCGTTCTCCTATGAGTCTAGTTTTTCGAATCCGGCGCAAAACTGACAGTTAATTGTAGCGTTCAGAGCCTCTTAATGACGATGGAACACACAATATTGCGTCGCGATTCGATACATCGTCCTCCAGGCGACTTGTCTCGAAGGGTCTAGTGCTGCCTCGAGCACCTTATGGTCGTTCTCCTCTGAGTCTAGATTTTCGAATCCGACGCAAAACTGACAGTTAGTTGTAACGTTCAGAGCCTCCTAATGACGATGGAACACACAAACTGCGTCGCCATTCAATACATCGTCCTCCAGCCGACTTGTCTCCAAGGGTCTCTTGCTGCCACGGGCACCTTATGGTCGTTCTCCTGTGAGTCTAGTTTTCCGAATACGACGCAAAACTGACAGTTAATTGTAACGATCAGAGACTGATAATGACGATGGAACACACAATTTGCGTCGCGATTCAATACATCGTCCTCCGGCCGACTTGTCTCCAAGGGTCTCTTTCTGCCTCGGGCACCTTATGGTCGTTCTCCTGTGAGTCTAGTTTTCCGAATACGACGCAAAACTGACAGTTAATTGTAACGATCTGAGGCTGATAATGACGATGGAAAACACAATTTGCGTCGCGATTCAATACATCGTCCTCCAGCGGACTTGTCTCCGAGGTAGTATTGCAGCCCCGGGAATCTTTTGGTCGTTCTCCTATGAGTCTAGTTTTTCGAATCCGGCGCAAAACTGACAGTTAATTGTAACGTTCAGAGCCTCTTAATGACGATGGAACACACAATATTGCGTCGCGATTCAATACATCGTCCTCCAGGCGACTTGTCTCGAAGGGTCTAGTGTTGCCTCGAGCACCTTATGGTCGTTCTCCTGTGAGTCTAGATTTTCGAATCCGACGCAAAACTGAAAGGTAATTGTAACGTTCAGAGGCTCTTAATGACGATGGAACACACAAATTGCGTCCAGATCCATTACATCGTCCTATAGCCGACCTGTCTCCAAGGGTCTCTTGCTGCCTCGGGCACCTTATGGTCGTTCTCCTGTGAGTCTAGATTTCCTAATACGACGCAAAACTGACAGTTAATTGTAACGTTCAGAGCCTGATAATGACGATGGAACACACAATTTGCGTCGCGATTCTATACATCGTCCTCCAGCCGACTTGTCTCCGAGGTAGTATTGCTGCCCCGGGCACCTTTTGGTCGTTCTCCTATGAGTCTAGTTTTTCGAATCCGACGCAAAACTGACAGTCAGTTGTAACGTTGAGAGCCTCTTAATGACGATGGAACTCACAAACTGCGTCGCCATTCAATACATCGTCTTCCAGCCGACTTGTCTCCAAGGGTCTATTGCTGCCTCGGGCACCATATGGTCGTTCTCCTGTGAGTCTAGTTTTTCGAATCCGACGCAAAACTGAAAGGTAATTGTAACGTTCAGAGCCTCTTAATGACGATGGAACACACAAATTGCGTCGCGATTCAATACATCGTCCTCCGGCCAACTTGTCTCCAAGAGTCTATTGCTGCCTCGGGCACCTTATGGTCGTTCTCCTGTGAGTCTAGATTTTCGAATCCGAAGCAAAATAGACAGTTAATTGTAACGTTCAGAGCCTCTTAATGACGATGGAACACACAAATTGCGTCGAGTCAATATATCGTCCTACAGCCGACCTGTCTCCAAGGGTCTCTTGCTGTCTCGGGCACCTTATGGTCGTTCTCCTGTGAGTCTAGTTTTCCGAATACGACGCAAAACTGACAGTTAATTGTAACGATCAGAGGCTGATAATGACGATGGAACACACAATTTGCGTCGCGATTCAATACATCGTCCTCCAGCGGACTTGTCTCCGAGGTAGTATTGCTGCCCCGGGCACCTTTTGGTCGTTCTCCTATGAGTCTAGTTTTTCGAATCCGGCGCAAAACTGACAGTTAATTGTAACGTTCAGAGCCTCTTAATGACGATGGAACACACAAATTGCGTCGAGATTCAATACATTGTCCTACAGCCGACCTGTCTCCAAGAGTCTCTTGCTGCCCCGGGCACCTTTTGGTCGTTCTCCTAGGTGTGTAGTTTTTCGAATCCGGCGCAAAACTGACAGTTAATTGTAACGTTCAGAGCCTCTTAATGACGCTGGAACACACAAATTGCGTCGCGATTCAATACATCGTCCTCCAGCCGACCTGTCTCCAAGGGTCTAGTGCTGCCTCGGGCACCTTATGTTCGTTTTCCTGTGAGTCTAGATTTTCGAATCCGACTCAAAACTGACAGTTAATTGTAACGTTCAGAGCCTGTTAATGACGATGGAACACACTAATTGCATCGCGATTCAATACATCGTACTCCAGCCGACCTGTCTCCAAGGGTCTCTTGCTGCCTCGGGCACTTTATGGTCGTCCTCCTGTGAGTCTAGTTTTCCGAATACGACGCAAAACCGACAGTTAATTGTAACGTTCAGAGCCTGATAATGACGATGGAACACACAATTTGCGTCGCGATTCAATACATCGTCCTCCAGCCGACTTGTCTCCGAGGTAGTATTGCTGCCCCGGGCACCTTTTGGTCGTTCTCCTATGAGTCTAGTTTTTCGAATCCGGCGCAAAACTGACAGTTAATTGTAACATTCAGAGCCTCTTAATGACGATGGAACACACAAATTGCGTCGTGATTCAGTACATCCTCCTCCAACTGACTTGTCTCTAAGGGTCTATTGCTACGTCGGTCACTCTATCGTCTTTCTCCCATGAGTCTAGTTTTTCGAATGCGACAAAAAACTGACATTTAATTGTAACGTTGAGAGCCTCTTAATGACGATGGAGCACACAAATTGCGTCGCGATTCAATACATCGTCCGCCAGGCGACTTGTCTCGAAGGGTCTAGTGCTGCCTCGAGCACCTTGTGGTCGTTCACCTGTGAGTATAGATTTTCGAATCCGACGCAAAACTGACAGTTAAATGTAACGTTCAGAGCCTCTTAATGACGATGGAACACACAAACTGTGTCGCCATACAATACATCGTCCTCCAGCCGACTTGTCGCCAATGGTCTAGTGCTGCGTCGAGCACCTTATGGTCGTTCTCCTGTGAGTCTAGATTTTTGAATCCGACGCAAAACTGACAGTTAATTGTAACGTTCAGAGCCACTTAATGACGATGGAACACACAAATTTCGTCGCGATTCAATACATCGTCCTCCAGCCGCCTTGTCTCCAAGGGTCTATTGCTGCCTCGGGCACTTTATGGTCGTTCTCCTGTGAGTCTACATTTTCGAATCGGACGCAAAACAGACAGTTAATTGTAACGTTCAGAGCCTCTTAATGAAGATGGAACACACAAATTGCGTCGAGATTCAATACATCGTCCTACAGCTGACCTGTCTCCAAGGGTCTCTTGCCGCCTCGGGCACCTTATGGTCGTTCTCCTGTGAGTCTAGTTTTCCGAATACGACGCAAAACTGACAGTTAATTGTAACGATCAGAGGCTGATAATGACGATGTAACACACAATTTGCGTCGCGATTCAATACATTGTCCTCCAGCGGACTTGTCTCCGAGGTGGTATTGCTGCCCCGTGCTCCTTGTGGTCGTTCTCCTATGAGTCTAGTTTTTCGAATCCGGCGCAAAACTGAGTTAATTGTAACGTTCAGAGCCTCTTAATGACGATGGAACACACAATATTGCGTCGCGATTAAATACATCGTCCTCCAGGCGACTTGTCTCGAAGGGTCTACTGCTGCCTCGAGCACCTTATGGTCGTTCTCCTGTGAGTCTAGATTTTCGAATCCGACGCAAAACTGACAGTTAATTGTAACGTTCAGAGCCTCCTAATGACGATGGAACACACAAACTGCGTCGCCATTCAATACATCGTCCTCCAGCCGACTTGTCTCCAAGGGTCTATTGCTGCCTCGGGCACCATATGGTCGTTCTCCTGTGAGTCTAGTTTTTCGAATCCGACGCAAAACTGATAGGTAATTGTAACGTTCAGAGCCTCTTAATGACGATGGAACACACAAATTGCGTCGCGATTCAATACATCGTCCTCCGGCCAACTTGTCTCCAAGAGTCTATTGCTGCCTCGGGCACCTTATGGTCGTTCACCTGTGAGTCTAAATTTTCGAATCCGACGCAAAACAGACAGTTAATTGTAACGTTTAGAGCCTCTTAATGACGATGGAACACACAAATTGCGTCGAGATTCAATACATTGTCCTACAGCCGACCTGTCTCCAAGGGTCTCTTGCTGCCTCGGGTACCTTATGGTCGTTCTCCTGTGAGTCTAGTTTTCCGAATACGACGCAAAACTGACAGTTAATTGTAACGATCAGAGACTGATAATGACGATGGAACACACAATTTGCGTCGCGATTTCAATACATCGTCCTCCAGCGGACTTGTCTACGAGGTAGTATTGCTGCCCCGGGCACCTTTTGGTCGTTCTCCTATGAGTCTAGTTTTTTGAATCCGGCGCAAAACTGACAGTTAATTGTAACGTTCAGAGCCTCTTAATTCAATACATCGTCCTCCAGGCGACTTGTCTCGAAGGGTCTAGTGCTGCCTCGAGCACCTTATGGTCGTTCTCCTGTGAGTCTAGATTTTCGAATCCGACGCAAAACTGACAATTGTAACGTTCAGAGCCTCTTAATGACGATGGAACACACAAACTGCGTCGCGATTCAGTACATCCTCGTCCAACTGACTTGTCACTAAGGGTCTATTGCTACCTCGGTCACTCTATCGTCTTTCTCCCATGAGTCTAGTTTTTCGAATGCGACAAAAAACTGACATTTAATTGTAACGTTGAGAGCCTCTTAATGACGATGGAACACACAAATTGCGTCGCGATTCAATACATCGTCCTCCAGGCGACTTGTCTCGAAGGGTCTAGTGCTGCCTCGAGCACCTTGTGGTCGTTCTCCTGTGAGTCTAGATTTTCGAATCAGACGCAAAACTGACAGTTAATTGTAACGTTCAGAGCCTCTTAATGACGATGGAACACACAAACTGCGTCGCCATTCAATACATCGTCCTCCAGCCGACTTGTCTCCAAGGGTCTATTGCTGCCTCGGTTACCATATGGTCGTTCTCCTGTGAGTCTAGTTTTTCGAATCAGACGCAATACTGAAAGGTAATTGTAACGTTCAGAGCCTCTTAATGACGATGGAACACACAAATTTCGTCGCGTTTCAATACATCGTCCTCCAACTGACTTGTCTCTAAGGGTCTATTGCTACCTCGGTCACTCTATCGTCTTTCTCCCATGAGTCTAGTTTTTCGAATGCGACAAAAAACTGACATTTAATTGTAACGTTGAGAGCCTCTTAATATCGATGGAGCACACAAATTGCGTCGCGATTCAATAGATCGTCCGCCAGGCGACTTGTCTCGAAGGGTCTATTGCTGCCTCGAGCACCTTGTGGTCGTTCACCTGTGAGTATAGATTTTCGAATCCGACGCAAAACTGACAGTTAAATGTAACGTTCAGAGCCTCTTAATGACGATGGAACACACAAACTGTGTCGCCATACAATACATCGTCCTCCAGCCGACTTGTCGCCAATGGTCTAGTGCTGCGTCGAGCACCTTATGGTCGTTCTCCTGTGAGTCTAGATTTTTGAATCCGACGCAAAACTGACAGTTAATTGTAACGTTCAGAGCCACTTAATGACGATGGAACACACAAATTTCGTCGCGATTCAATACATCGTCCTCCAGCCGCCTTGTCTCCAAGGGTCTATTGCTGCCTCGGGCACTTTATGGTCGTTCTCCTGTGAGTCTACATTTTCGAATCGGACGCAAAACAGACAGTTAATTGTAACGTTCAGAGCCTCTTAATGAAGATGGAACACACAAATTGCGTCGAGATTCAATACATCGTCCTACAGCTGACCTGTCTCCAAGGGTCTCTTGCCGCCTCGGGCACCTTATGGTCGTTCTCCTGTGAGTCTAGTTTTCCGAATACGACGCAAAACTGACAGTTAATTGTAACGATCAGAGGCTGATAATGACGATGTAACACACAATTTGCGTCGCGATTCAATACATTGTCCTCCAGCGGACTTGTCTCCGAGGTGGTATTGCTGCCCCGTGCTCCTTGTGGTCGTTCTCCTATGAGTCTAGTTTTTCGAATCCGGCGCAAAACTGACAGTTAATTGTAACGTTCAGAGCCTCTTAATGACGATGGAACACACAATATTGCGTCGCGATTCAATACATCGTCCTCCAGCCGACTTGTCTCCAAGGGTCTACTGCTGCCTCGAGCACCTTATGGTCGTTCTCCTGTGAGTCTAGATTTTCGAATCCGACGCAAAACTGACAGTTAATTGTAACGTTCAGAGCCTCCTAATGACGATGGAACACACAAACTGCGTCGCCATTCAATACATCGTCCTCCAGCCGACTTGTCTCCAAGGGTCTATTGCTGCCTCGGGCACCATATGGTCGTTCTCCTGTGAGTCTAGTTTTTCGAATCCGACGCAAAACTGATAGGTAATTGTAACGTTCAGAGCCTCTTAATGACGATGGAACACACAAATTGCGTCGCGATTCAATACATCGTCCTCCGGCCAACTTGTCTCCAAGAGTCTATTGCTGCCTCGGGCACCTTATGGTCGTTCACCTATGAGTCTAAATTTTCGAATCCGACGCAAAACAGACAGTTAATTGTAACGTTTAGAGCCTCTTAATGACGATGGAACACACAAATTGCGTCGAGATTCAATACATTGTCCTATAGCCGACCTGTCTCCAAGGGTCTCTTGCTGCCTCGGGTACCTTATGGTCGTTCTCCTGTGAGTCTAGTTTTCCGAATACGACGCAAAACTGACAGTTAATTGTAACGATCAGAGACTGATAATGACGATGGAACACACAATTTGCGTCGCGATTTCAATACATCGTCCTCCAGCGGACTTGTCTACGAGGTAGTATTGCTGCCCCGGGCACCTTTTGGTCGTTCTCCTATGAGTCTAGTTTTTTGAATCCGGCGCAAAACTGACAGTTAATTGTAACGTTCAGAGCCTCTTAATTCAATACATCGTCCTCCAGGCGACTTGTCTCGAAGGGTCTAGTGCTGCCTCGAGCACCTTATGGTCGTTCTCCTGTGAGTCTAGATTTTCGAATCCGACGCAAAACTGACAATTGTAACGTTCAGAGCCTCTTAATGACGATGGAACACACAAATTGCGTCGCGATTCAATACATCGTCCTCCAGGCGACTTGTCTCGAAGGGTCTAGTGCTGCCTCGAGCACCTTGTGGTCGTTCTCCTGTGAGTCTAGTTTTTCGAATCCGGCGCAAAACTGACAGTTAATTGTAACATTCAGAGCCTCTTAATGACGATGGAACACACAAATTGCGTCGCGATTCAGTACATCCTCCTCCAACTGACTTGTCTCTAAGGGTCTATTGCTACCTCGGTCACTCTATCGTCTTTCTCCCATGAGTCTAGTTTTTCGAATGCGACAAAAAACTGACATTTAATTGTAACGTTGAGAGCCTCTTAATATCGATGGAGCACACAAATTGCGTCGCGATTCAATAGATCGTCCGCCAGGCGACTTGTCTCGAAGGGTCTAGTGCTGCCTCGAGCACCTTGTGGTCGTTCACCTGTGAGTCTAGATTTTCGAATCCGACGCAAAACTGACACTTAATTGTAACGTTCAGAGCCTCTTAATGACGATGGAACACACAAACTGTGTCGCCATTCAATACATCGTCCTCCAGCCGACTTGTCGCCAATGGTCTAGTGCTGTGTCGAGCACCTTATGGTCGTTCTCCTGTGAGTCTAGATTTTCGAATCCGACGCAAAACTGACAGTTAATTGTAACGTTCAGAGCCACTTAATGACGATGGAACACACAAATTTCGTCGCGATTCAATACATCGTCCTCCAGCCGCCTTGTCTCCAAGGGTCTATTGCTGCCTCGGGCACCTTATGGTCGTTCTCCTGTGAGTTTACATTTTCGAATCGGACGCAAAACAGACAATTAATTGTAACGTTCAGAGCCTCTTAATGAAGATGGAACACACAAATTGCGTCGAGATTCAATACATCGTCCTACAGCTGACCTGTCTCCAAGGGTCTCTTGCTGCCTCGGGCACCTTATGGTCGTTCTCCTGTGAGTCTAGTTTTCCGAATACGACGCAAAACTGACAGTTAATTGTAACGATCAGAGGCTGATAATGACGATGTAACACACAATTTGCGTCGCGATTCAATACATTGTCCTCCAGCGGACTTGTCTCCGAGGTGGTATTGCTGCCCCGTGCTCCTTGTGGTCGTTCTCCCATGAGTCTAGTTTTTCGAATCCGGCGCAAAACTGACAGTTAATTGTAACGTTCAGAGCCTCTTAATGACGATGGAACACACAATATTGCGTCGCCATTCAATACATCGTCCTCCAGCCGACTTGTCTCCAAGGGTCTATTGCTGCCTCGGGCACCATATGGTCGTTCTCCTGTGAGTCTAGTTTTTCGAATCCGACGCAAAACTAATAGGTAATTGTAACGTTCAGAGCCTCTTAATGACGATGGAACACACAATTTGCGTCGCGATTCAATACATCGTCCTCCGGCCGACTTGTCTCCAAGAGTCTATTGCTGCCTCGGGCACCTTATGGTCGTTCTCCTGTGAGTCTAGATTTTCGAATCCGACGCAAAACAGACAGTTAATTGTAACGTTCAGAGCCTCTTAATGAAGATGGAGCACACAAATTGCGTCGAGATTCAATACATAGTCCTACAGCCGACCTGTCTCCAAGGGTCTCTTTCTGCCTCGGGCACCTTATGGTCGTTCTCCTGTGAGTCTAGTTTTCCGAATACGACGCAAAACTGACAGTTAATTGTAACGATCAGAGGCTGATAATGACGATGGAAAACACAATTTGCGTCGCGATTCAATACATCGTCCTCCAGCGGACTTGTCTCCGAGGTAGTATTGCAGCCCCGGGCATCTTTTGGTCGTTCTCCTATGAGTCTAGTTTTTCGAATCCGGCGCAAAACTGACAGTTAATTGTAACGTTCAGAGCCTCTTAATGACGATGGAACACACAATATTGCGCCGCCATTCAATACATCGTCCTCCAGGCGACTTGTCTCGAAGGGTCTAGTGTTGCCTCGAGCACCTTACGGTCGTTCTCCTGTGAGTCTAGATTTTCGAATCCGACGCAAAACAGACAGTTAATTGTAACGTTCAGAGGCTCTTAATGACGATGGAACACATAAATTGCGTCGAGATCCAATACATCGTCCTATAGCCGACCTGTCTCCAAGGGTCTCTTGCTGCCTCGGGCACCTTATGGTCGTTCTCCTGTGAGTCTAGTTTTCCTAATACGACGCAAAACTGACAGTTAATTGTAACGTTCAGAGCCTGATAATGACGATGGAACACACAATTTGCGTCGCGATTCTATACATCGTCCTCCAGCCGACTTGTCTCCGAGGTAGTATTGCTGCCCCGGGCACCTTTTGGTCGTTCTCCTATGAGTCTAGTTTTTCGAATCCGGCGCAAAACTGACAGTCAGTTGTAACGTTGAGAGCCTCTTAATGACGATGGAACACACAAACTGCGTCGCCATTCAATACATCGTCCTCCAGCTGACTTGTCTCCAAGGGTCTATTGCTGCCTCGGGCACCATATGGTCGTTCTCCTGTGAGTCTAGTTTTTCGAATCCGACGCAAAACTGAAAGGTAATTGTAACGTTCAGAGCCTCTTAATGACGATGGAACACACAAATTGCGTCGCGATTCAATACATCGTCCTCCGGCCAACTTGTCTCCAAGATTCTATTGCTGCCTCGGGCACCTTATGGTCGTTCTCCTGTGAGTCTAGATTTTCGAATCCGAAGCAAAATAGACAGTTAATTGTAACGTTCAGAGCCTCTTAATGACGATGGAACACACAAATTGCGTCGAGTCAATATATCGTCCTACAGCCGACCTGTCTCCAAGGGTCTCTTGCTGTCTCGGGCACCTTATGGTCGTTCTCCTGTGAGTCTAGTTTTCCGAATACGACGCAAAACTGACAGTTAATTGTAACGATCAGAGGCTGATAATGACGATGGAACACACAATTTGCGTCGCGATTCAATACATCGTCCTCCAGCGGACTAGTCTCCGAGGTAGTATTGCTGCCCCGGGCACCTTTTGGTCGTTCTCCTATGAGTCTAGTTTTTCGAATCCGGCGCAAAACTGACAGTTAATTGTAACGTTCAGAGCCTCTTAATGACGATGGAACACACAATATTGCGTCGCGATTCTATACATCGTCCTCCAGGCGACTTGTCTCGAAGGGTCTAGTGCTGCCTCGATCACCTTATGGTCGTTCTCCTGTGAGTCTAGATTTTCGAATCCGACGCAAAACAGACAGTTAATTGTAACGTTCAGAGCTTCTTAATGACGATGGAACACACAAACTGCGTCGCGATTCAGTACATCCTCCTCCAACTGACTTGTCTCCAAGTGTCTATTGCTACCTCGGTCACTCTATCGTCTTTCTCCCATGAGTCTAGTTTTTCGAATGCGACAAAAAACTGACATTTAATTGTAACGTTGAGAGCCTCTTAATGACGATGGAACACACAAATTGCGTCGCGATTCAATGCATCGTCCTCCAGGCGACTTGTCTCGACGGGTCTAGTACTGCCTCGAGCACCTTGTGGTCGTTCTCCTGTGAGTCTAGATTTTCGAATCCGACGCAAAACTGACAGTTAATTGTAACGTTCAGAGCCTCTTAATGACGATGGAACACACAAACTGCGTCGCCATTCAATACATCGTCCTCCAGCCGACTTGTCTCCAAGTGTCTATTGCTGCCTCGGGCACCATATGGTCGTTCTCCTGTGAGTCTAGTTTTTCGAATCCGACGCAAAACTGAAAGGTAATTGTAACGTTCAGAGCCTCTTAATGACGATGGAAATCACAAATTGCGTCGCGATTCAGTACATCGTCCTCCAACTGACTTGTCTCCAAGGGTCTATTGCTACCTCGGTCACTCTATCGTCTTTCTCCCATGAATCTGGTTTTTCGAATGCGACAAAAAACTGACATTTAGTTGTAACTTTGAGAACCTCTCAATGATGATGGAACACACAAATTCCGTCGAGATTCAATACATCGTCCGACAGCCGACCTGTCTCCAAGGGTCTATTGCTGCCTCGTGCACCTTATGGTCGTTCTGCTGTGAATCTAATTTTCCGAATACGACGCATAACTGACAGTTAATTGTAACGAACAGAGCCTGTTAATGACGATGGAACAGACAAATTGCTTCGCGATTCCTCCAGCCGATTGGTCTCCGATGTACTATTGCTGCCCCGGGCACCTTTTGGTCGTTCTCCTAGGTGTGTAGTTTTTCGAATCCGGCGCAAAACTGACAGTTAATTGTAACGTTCAGAGCCTCTTAATGACGCTGGAACACACAAATTGCGTCGCGATTCAATACATCGTCCTCCAGCCGACCTGTCTCCAAGGGTCTAGTGCTGCCTCGGGCACCTTATGGTCGTTTTCCTGTGAGTCTAGATTTTCGAATCCGACTCAAAACTGACAGTTAATTGTAACGTTCAGAACCTGTTAATGACGATGGAACACACAAATTGCATCGCGATTCAATACATCGTACTCCAGCCGACTAGTCTCTAAGGGTCTATTGCTACCTCGGTCACTCTATCGTCTTTCTCCTATGAGTCTAGTTTTTCGAATGCGACATAAAACTGACAGTTACTTGTAACGTTCAGAGCCTCTTAATGACGATGGAACACACAATATTGCGTCGCGATTCAATACATCGTCCTCCAGCCGACTTGTCGCCAATGGTCTAGTGCTGCCTCGAGCACCTTAAGGTCGTTCTCCTGTGAGTCTAGATTTTCGAATCCGACGCAAAACTGACAGTTAATTGTAACGTTCAGCGCCTCCTAATGACGATGGAACACACAAATTGCGTCGAGATCCAATACATCGTCCTACAGCCGACCTGTCTCCAAGGGTCTCTTGCTGCCTCGGGCACTTTATGGTCGTTCTCCTGTGAGTCTAGTTTTCCGAATACGACGCAAAACTGACAGTTAATTGTAACGTTCAGAGCCTGATAATGACGATGGAACACACAATTTGCGTCGCGATTCAATACATCGTCCTCCAGCCGACTTGTCTCCGAGGTAGTATTGCTGCCCCGGGCACCTTTTGGTCGTTCTCCTATGAGTCTAGTTTTTCGAATCCGGCGCAAAACTGACAGTTAATTGTAACATTCAGAGCCTCTTAATGACGATGGAACACACAAATTGCGTCGCGATTCAGTACATCCTCCTCCAACTGACTTGTCTCTAAGGGTCTATTGCTACCTCGGTCACTCTATCGTCTTTCTCCCATGAGTCTAGTTTTTCGAATGCGACAAAAAACTGACATTTAATTGTAACGTTGAGAGCCTCTTAATATCGATGGAGCACACAAATTGCGTCGCGATTCAATACATCGTCCGCCAGGTGACTTGTCTCGAAGGGTCTAGTGCTGCCTCGAGCACCTCGTGGTCGTTCACCTGTGAGTCTAGATTTTCGAATCCGACGCAAAACTGACAGTTAATTGTAACGTTCAGAGCCTCTTAATGACGATGGAACACACAAACTGTGTCGCCATTCAATACATCGTCCTCCAGCCGACTTGTCGCCAATGGTCTAGTGCTGCGTCGAGCACCTTATGGTCGTTCTCCTGTGAGTGTAGATTTTCGAATCCGACGCAAAACTGACAGTTAATTGTAACGTTCAGAGCCACTTAATGACGATGGAACACACAAATTTCGTCGCGATTCAATACATCGTCCTCCAGCCGCCTTGTCTCCAAGGGTCTATTGCTGCCTTGGGCACCTTATGGTCGTTCTCCTGTGAGTCTACATTTTCGAATCGGACGCAAAACAGACAGTTAATTGTAACGTTCAGAGCCTCTTAATGAAGATGGAACACACAAATTGCGTCGAGATTCAATACATCGTCCTACAGCTGACCTGTCTCCAAGGGTCTCTTGCCGCCTCGGGCACCTTATGGTCGTTCTCCTGTGAGTCTAGTTTTCCGAATACGACGCAAAACTGACAGTTAATTGTAACGATCAGAGGCTGATAATGACGATGTAACACACAATTTGCGTCGCGATTCAATACATTGTCCTCCAGCGGACTTGTCTCCGAGGTGGTATTGCTGCCCCGTGCTCTTTGTGGTCGTTCTCCTATGAGTCTAGTTTTTCGAATCCGGCGCAAAACTGACAGTTAATTGTAGCGTTCAGAGCCTCTTAATGACGATGGAACACACAATATTGCGACGCGATTCGATACATCGTCCTCCAGGCGACTTGTCTCGAAGGGTCTAGTGCTGCCTCGAGCACCTTATGGTCGTTCTCCTCTGAGTCTAGATTTTCGAATCCGACGCAAAACTGACAGTTAGTTGTAACGTTCAGAGCCTCCTAATGACGATGGAACACACAAACTGCGTCGCCATTCAATACATCGTCCTCCAGCCGACTTGTCTCCAAGGGTCTATTGCTGCCTCGGGCACCATATGGTCGTTCTCCTGTGAGTCTAGTTTTTCGAATCCGACGCAAAACTGATAGGTAATTGTAACGTTCAGAGCCTCTTAATGACGATGGAACACACAAATTGCGTCGCGATTCAATACATCGTCCTCCGGCCAACTTGTCTCCAAGAGTCTATTGCTGCCTCGGGCACCTTATGGTCGGTCACCTGTGAGTCTAAATTTTCGAATCCGACGCAAAACAGACAGTTAATTGTAACGTTTAGAGCCTCTTAATGACGATGGAACACACAAATTGCGTCGAGATTCAATACATTGTCCTACAGCCGACCTGTCTCCAAGGGTCTCTTGCTGCCACGGGCACCTTATGGTCGTTCTCCTGTGAGTCTAGTTTTCCGAATACGACGCAAAACTGACAGTTAATTGTAACGATCAGAGACTGATAATGACGATGGAACACACAATTTGCGTCGCGATTCAATACATCGTCCTCCGGCCGACTTGTCTCCAAGAGTCTATTGCTGCCTCGGACACCTTATGGTCGTTCTCCTGTGAGTCTAGATTTTCGAATCCGACGCAAAACAGACAGTTAATTGTAACGTTCAGAGCCTCTTAATGAAGATGGAGCACACAAATTGCGTCGAGATTCAATACATCGTCCTACAGCCGACCTGTCTCCAAGGGTCTCTTTCTGCCTCGGGCACCTTATGGTCGTTCTCCTGTGAGTCTAGTTTTCCGAATACGACGCAAAACTGACAGTTAATTGTAACGATCTGAGGCTGATAATGACGATGGAAAACACAATTTGCGTCGCGATTCAATACATCGTCCTCCAGCGGACTTGTCTCCGAGGTAGTATTGCAGCCCCGGGAATCTTTTGGTCGTTCTCCTATGAGTCTAGTTTTTCGAATCCGGCGCAAAACTGACAGTTAATTGTAACGTTCAGAGCCTCTTAATGACGATGGAACACACAATATTGCGTCGCGATTCAATACATCGTCCTCCAGGCGACTTGTCTCGAAGGGTCTAGTGTTGCCTCGAGCACCTTATGGTCGTTCTCCTGTGAGTCTAGATTTTCGAATCCGACGCAAAACTGACAGTTAATTGTAACGTTCAGAGGCTCTTAATGACGATGGAACACACAAATTGCGTCCAGATCCATTACATCGTCCTATAGCCGACCTGTCTCCAAGGGTCTCTTGCTGCCTCGGGCACCTTATGGTCGTTCTCCTGTGAGTCTAGATTTCCTAATACGACGCAAAACTGACAGTTAATTGTAACGTTCAGAGCCTGATAATGACGATGGAACACACAATTTGCGTCGCGATTCTATACATCGTCCTCCAGCCGACTTGTCTCCGAGGTAGTATTGCTGCCCCGGGCACCTTTTGGTCGTTCTCCTATGAGTCTAGTTTTTCGAATCCGACGCAAAACTGACAGTCAGTTGTAACGTTGAGAGCCTCTTAATGACGATGGAACACACAAACTGCGTCGCCATTCAATACATCGTCTTCCAGCCGACTTGTCTCCAAGGGTCTATTGCTGCCTCGGGCACCATATGGTCGTTCTCCTGTGAGTCTAGTTTTTCGAATCCGACGCAAAACTGAAAGGTAATTGTAACGTTCAGAGCCTCTTAATGACGATGGAACACACAAATTGCGTCGCGATTCAATACATCGTCCTCCGGCCAACTTGTCTCCAAGAGTCTATTGCTGCCTCGGGCACCTTATGGTCGTTCTCCTGTGAGTCTAGATTTTCGAATCCGAAGCAAAATAGACAGTTAATTGTAACGTTCAGAGCCTCTTAATGACGATGGAACACACAAATTGCGTCGAGTCAATATATCGTCCTACAGCCGACCTGTCTCCAAGGGTCTCTTGCTGTCTCGGGCACCTTATGGTCGTTCTCCTGTGAGTCTAGTTTTCCGAATACGACGCAAAACTGACAGTTAATTGTAACGATCAGAGGCTGATAATGACGATGGAACACACAATTTGCGTCGCGATTCAATACATCGTCCTCCAGCGGACTTGTCTCCGAGGTAGTATTGCTGCCCCGGGCACCTTTTGGTCGTTCTCCTATGAGTCTAGTTTTTCGAATCCGGAGCAAAACTGACAGTTAATTGTAACGTTCAGAGCCTCTTAATGACGATGGAACACACAAATTGCGTCGAGATTCAATACATTGTCCTACAGCCGACCTGTCTCCAAGAGTCTCTTGCTGCCCCGGGCACCTTTTGGTCGTTCTCCTAGGTGTGTAGTTTTTCGAATCCGGCGCAAAACTGACAGTTAATTGTAACGTTCAGAGCCTCTTAATGACGCTGGAACACACAAATTGCGTCGCGATTCAATACATCGTCCTCCAGCCGACCTGTCTCCAAGGGTCTAGTGCTGCCTCGGGCACCTTATGTTCGTTTTCCTGTGAGTCTAGATTTTCGAATCCGACTCAAAACTGACAGTTAATTGTAACGTTCAGAGCCTGTTAATGACGATGGAACACACTAATTGCATCGCGATTCAATACATCGTACTCCAGCCGACTAGTCTCTAAGGGTCTACTGCTACCTCGGTCACTCTATCGTCTTTCTCCTATGAGTCTAGTTTTTCGAATGCGATATAAAACTGACAGTTACTTGTAACGTTCAGAGCCTCTTAATGACGATGGAACACACAATATTGCGTCGCGATTCAATACATCGTCCTCCAGCCGACTTGTCGCCAATGGTCTAGTGCTGCCTCGAGCACCTTATGGTCGTTCTCCTGTGAGTCTAGATTTTCGAATCCGACGCAAAACTGACAGTTAATTGTAACGTTCAGCGCCTCTTAATGACGATGGAACACACAAATTGCGTCGAGATCCAATACATCGTCCTACAGCCGACCTGTCTCCAAGGGTCTCTTGCTGCCTCGGGCACTTTATGGTCGTCCTCCTGTGAGTCTAGTTTTCCGAATACGACGCAAAACCGACAGTTAATTGTAACGTTCAGAGCCTGATAATGACGATGGAACACACAATTTGCGTCGCGATTCAATACATCGTCCTCCAGCCGACTTGTCTCCGAGGTAGTATTGCTGCCCCGGGCACCTTTTGGTCGTTCTCCTATGAGTCTAGTTTTTCGAATCCGGCGCAAAACTGACAGTTAATTGTAACATTCAGAGCCTCTTAATGACGATGGAACACACAAATTGCGTCGTGATTCAGTACATCCTCCTCCAACTGACTTGTCTCTAAGGGTCTATTGCTACGTCGGTCTCTCTATCGTCTTTCTCCCATGAGTCTAGTTATTCGAATGCGACAAAAAACTGACATTTAATTGTAACGTTGAGAGCCTCTTAATGACGATGGAGCACACAAATTGCGTCGCGATTCAATACATCGTCCGCCAGGCGACTTGTCTCGAAGGGTCTAGTGCTGCCTCGAGCACCTTGTGGTCGTTCACCTGTGAGTATAGATTTTCGAATCCGACGCAAAACTGACAGTTAAATGTAACGTTCAGAGCCTCTTAATGACGATGGAACACACAAACTGTGTCGCCATACAATACATCGTCCTCCAGCCGACTTGTCGCCAATGGTCTAGTGCTGCGTCGAGCACCTTATGGTCGTTCTCCTGTGAGTCTAGATTTTTGAATCCGACGCAAAACTGACAGTTAATTGTAACGTTCAGAGCCACTTAATGACGATGGAACACACAAATTTCGTCGCGATTCAATACATCGTCCTCCAGCCGCCTTGTCTCCAAGGGTCTATTGCTGCCTCGGGCACTTTATGGTCGTTCTCCTGTGAGTCTACATTTTCGAATCGGACGCAAAACAGACAGTTAATTGTAACGTTCAGAGCCTCTTAATGAAGATGGAACACACAAATTGCGTCGAGATTCAATACATCGTCCTACAGCTGACCTGTCTCCAAGGGTCTCTTGCCGCCTCGGGCACCTTATGGTCGTTCTCCTGTGAGTCTAGTTTTCCGAATACGACGCAAAACTGACAGTTAATTGTAACGATCAGAGGCTGATAATGACGATGTAACACACAATTTGCGTCGCGATTCAATACATTGTCCTCCAGCGGACTTGTCTCCGAGGTGGTATTGCTGCCCCGTGCTCCTTGTGGTCGTTCTCCTATGAGTCTAGTTTTTCGAATCCGGCGCAAAACTGACAGTTAATTGTAACGTTCAGAGCCTCTTAATGACGATGGAACACACAATATTGCGTCGCGATTCAATACATCGTCCTCCAGGCGACTTGTCTCGAAGGGTCTACTGCTGCCTCGAGCACCTTATGGTCGTTCTCCTGTGAGTCTAGATTTTCGAATCCGACGCAAAACTGACAGTTAATTGTAACGTTCAGAGCCTCCTAATGACGATGGAACACACAAACTGCGTCGCCATTCAATACATCGTCCTCCAGCCGACTTGTCTCCAAGGGTCTATTGCTGCCTCGGGCACCATATGGTCGTTCTCCTGTGAGTCTAGTTTTTCGAATCCGACGCAAAACTGATAGGTAATTGTAACGTTCAGAGCCTCTTAATGACGATGGAACACACAAATTGCGTCGCGATTCAATACATCGTCCTCCGGCCAACTTGTCTCCAAGAGTCTATTGCTGCCTCGGGCACCTTATGGTCGTTCACCTGTGAGTCTAAATTTTCGAATCCGACGCAAAACAGACAGTTAATTGTAACGTTTAGAGCCTCTTAATGACGATGGAACACACAAATTGCGTCGAGATTCAATACATTGTCCTACAGCCGACCTGTCTCCAAGGGTCTCTTGCTGCCTCGGGTACCTTATGGTCGTTCTCCTGTGAGTCTAGTTTTCCGAATACGACGCAAAACTGACAGTTAATTGTAACGATCAGAGACTGATAATGACGATGGAACACACAATTTGCGTCGCGATTTCAATACATCGTCCTCCAGCGGACTTGTCTACGAGGTAGTATTGCTGCCCCGGGCACCTTTTGGTCGTTCTCCTATGAGTCTAGTTTTTCGAATCCGACGCAAAACTGACAGTTAATTGTAACGTTCAGAGCCTCCTAATGACGATGGAACACACAAACTGCGTCGCCATTCAATACATCGTCCTCCAGCCGACTTGTCTCCAAGGGCCTATTGCTGCCTCGGGCACCATATGGTCGTTCTCCTGTGAGTCTAGTTTTTCGAATCCGACGCAAAACTAATAGGTAATTGTAACGTTCAGAGCCTCTTAATGACGATGGAACACACAATTTGCGTCGCGATTCAATACATCGTCCTCCGGCCGACTTGTCTCCAAGAGTCTATTGCTGCCTCGGGCACCTTATGGTCGTTCTCCTGTGAGTCTAGATTTTCGAATCCGACGCAAAACAGACAGTTAATTGTAACGTTCAGAGCCTCTTAATGAAGATGGAGCACACAAATTGCGTCGAGATTCAATACATAGTCCTACAGCCGACCTGTCTCCAAGGGTCTCTTTCTGCCTCGGGCACCTTATGGTCGTTCTCCTGTGAGTCTAGTTTTCCGAATACGACGCAAAACTGACAGTTAATTGTAACGATCAGAGGCTGATAATGACGATGGAAAACACAATTTGCGTCGCGATTCAATACATCGTCCTCCAGCGGACTTGTCTCCGAGGTAGTATTGCAGCCCCGGGCATCTTTTGGTCGTTCTCCTATGAGTCTAGTTTTTCGAATCCGGCGCAAAACTGACAGTTAATTGTAACGTTCAGAGCCTCTTAATGACGATGGAACACACAATATTGCGTCGCCATTCAATACATCGTCCTCCAGGCGACTTGTCTCGAAGGGTCTAGTGTTGCCTCGAGCACCTTACGGTCGTTCTCCTGTGAGTCTAGATTTTCGAATCCGACGCAAAACAGACAGTTAATTGTAACGTTCAGAGGCTCTTAATGACGATGGAACACACAAATTGCGTCGAGATCCAATACATCGTCCTATAGCCGACCTGTCTCCAAGGGTCTCTTGCTGCCTCGGGCACCTTATGGTCGTTCTCCTGTGAGTCTAGTTTTCCTAATACGACGCAAAACTGACAGTTAATTGTAACGTTCAGAGCCTGATAATGACGATGGAACACACAATTTGCGTCGCGATTCTATACATCGTCCTCCAGCCGACTTGTCTCCGAGGTAGTATTGCTGCCCCGGGCACCTTTTGGTCGTTCTCCTATGAGTCTAGTTTTTCGAATCCGGCGCAAAACTGACAGTCAGTTGTAACGTTGAGAGCCTCTTAATGACGATGGAACACACAAACTGCGTCGCCATTCAATACATCGTCCTCCAGCTGACTTGTCTCCAAGGGTCTATTGCTGCCTCGGGCACCATATGGTCGTTCTCCTGTGAGTCTAGTTTTTCGAATCCGACGCAAAACTGAAAGGTAATTGTAACGTTCAGAGCCTCTTAATGACGATGGAACACACAAATTGCGTCGCGATTCAATACATCGTCCTCCGGCCAACTTGTCTCCAAGAGTCTATTGCTGCCTCGGGCACCTTATGGTCGTTCTCCTGTGAGTCTAGATTTTCGAATCCGAAGCAAAATAGACAGTTAATTGTAACGTTCAGAGCCTCTTAATGACGATGGAACACACAAATTGCGTCGAGTCAATATATCGTCCTACAGCCGACCTGTCTCCAAGGGTCTCTTGCTGTCTCGGGCACCTTATGGTCGTTCTCCTGTGAGTCTAGTTTTCCGAATACGACGCAAAACTGACAGTTAATTGTAACGATCAGAGGCTGATAATGACGATGGAACACACAATTTGCGTCGCGATTCAATACATCGTCCTCCAGCGGACTAGTCTCCGAGGTAGTATTGCTGCCCCGGGCACCTTTTGGTCGTTCTCCTATGAGTCTAGTTTTTCGAATCCGGCGCAAAACTGACAGTTAATTGTAACGTTCAGAGCCTCTTAATGACGATGGAACACACAATATTGCGTCGCGATTCTATACATCGTCCTCCAGGCGACTTGTCTCGAAGGGTCTAGTGCTGCCTCGATCACCTTATGGTCGTTCTCCTGTGAGTCTAGATTTTCGAATCCGACGCAAAACAGACAGTTAATTGTAACGTTCAGAGCTTCTTAATGACGATGGAACACACAAACTGCGTCGCGATTCAGTACATCCTCCTCCAACTGACTTGTCTCCAAGGGTCTATTGCTACCTCGGTCACTCTATCGTCTTTCTCCCATGAGTCTAGTTTTTCGAATGCGACAAAAAACTGACATTTAATTGTAACGTTGAGAGCCTCTTAATGACGATGGAACACACAAATTGCGTCGCGATTCAATGCATCGTCCTCCAGGCGACTTGTCTCGACGGGTCTAGTACTGCCTCGAGCACCTTGTGGTCGTTCTCCTGTGAGTCTAGATTTTCGAATCCGACGCAAAACTGACAGTTAATTGTAACGTTCAGAGCCTCTTAATGACGATGGAACACACAAACTGCGTCGCCATTCAATACATCGTCCTCCAGCCGACTTGTCTCCAAGGGTCTATTGCTGCCTCGGGCACCATATGGTCGTTCTCCTGTGAGTCTAGTTTTTCGAATCCGACGCAATTCTGAAGGGTAATTGTAACGTTCAGAGCCTCCTAATGACGATGGAACACACAAATTTCGTCGCGATTGAATACATCGTCCTCCGGCCGCCTTGTCTCCAAGAGTCTATTGCTGCCACGGGCACCTTATGGTGGTACTCCTGTAAGTCTAGATTTTCGAATCCGAAGCAAAACTGACAGTTATTTGTAACGTTCAGAGCCTCTTAATGAAGATGGAGCACACAAATTGCGTCGCGATTCAATAAATCGTCCTACAGCCGACCTGTCTCCAAGGGTCTCTTTCTGCCTCGGGCACCTTATGGTCGTTCTCCTGTGAGTCTAGTATTCCGACTACGACGCAAAACTGACAGTTAATTGTAACGATCAGAGCCTCTTAATGACGATGGAACACACAATATTGCGTCGCTATTCAATACATCGTCCTCCAGGCGACTTGTCTCGAAGGGTCTAGTGCTGCCTCGAGCACCTTATGGTCGTTCTCCTGTGAGTCTAGATTTTCGAATCCGACGCAAAACTGACAGTTAATTGTAACGTTCAGAGCCTCTTAATGACGATGGAACACACAAACTGCGTCGCCATTCAATACATCGTCCTCCAGCCGACTTGTCTCCAAGTGTCTATTGCTGCCTCGGGCACCATATGGTCGTTCTCCTGTGAGTCTAGTTTTTCGAATCCGACGCAAAACTGAAAGGTAATTGTAACGTTCAGAGCCTCTTAATGACGATGGAAATCACAAATTGCGTCGCGATTCAGTACATCGTCCTCCAACTGACTTGTCTCTAAGGGTCTATTGCTACCTCGGTCACTCTATCGTCTTTCTCCCATGAATCTGGTTTTTCGAATGCGACAAAAAACTGACATTTAGTTGTAACGTTGAGAACCTCTCAATGATGATGGAACACACAAATTCCGTCGAGATTCAATACATCGTCCGACAGCCGACCTGTCTCCAAGGGTCTATTGCTGCCTCGTGCACCTTATGGTCGTTCTGCTGTGAATCTAATTTTCCGAATACGACGCATAACTGACAGTTAATTGTAACGAACAGAGCCTGTTAATGACGATGGAACAGACAAATTGCTTCGCGATTCCTCCAGCCGATTGGTCTCCGATGTACTATTGCTGCCCCGGGCACCTTTTGGTCGTTCTCCTAGGTGTGTAGTTTTTCGAATCCGGCGCAAAACTGACAGTTAATTGTAACGTTCAGAGCCTCTTAATGACGCTGGAACACACAAATTGCGTCGCGATTCAATACATCGTCCTCCAGCCGACCTGTCTCCAAGGGTCTAGTGCTGCCTCGGGCACCTTATGGTCGTTTTCCTGTGAGTCTAGATTTTCGAATCCGACTCAAAACTGACAGTTAATTGTAACGTTCAGAACCTGTTAATGACGATGGAACACACAAATTGCATCGCGATTCAATACATCGTACTCCAGCCGACTAGTCTCTAAGGGTCTATTGCTACCTCGGTCACTCTATCGTCTTTCTCCTATGAGTCTAGTTTTTCGAATGCGACATAAAACTGACAGTTACTTGTAACGTTCAGAGCCTCTTAATGACGATGGAACACACAATATTGCGTCGCGATTCAATACATCGTCCTCCAGCCGACTTGTCGCCAATGGTCTAGTGCTGCCTCGAGCACCTTAAGGTCGTTCTCCTGTGAGTCTAGATTTTCGAATAAGACGCAAAACTGACAGTTAATTGTAAAGTTCAGCGCCTCCTAATGACGATGGAACACACAAATTGCGTCGAGATCCAATACATCGTCCTACAGCCGACCTGTCTCCAAGGGTCTCTTGCTGCCTCGGGCACTTTATGGTCGTTCTCCTGTGAGTCTAGTTTTCCGAATACGACGCAAAACTGACAGTTAATTGTAACGTTCAGAGCCTGATAATGACGATGGAACACACAATTTGCGTCGCGATTCAATACATCGTCCTCCAGCCGACTTGTCTCCGAGGTAGTATTGCTGCCCCGGGCACCTTTTGGTCGTTCTCCTATGAGTCTAGTTTTTCGAATCCGGCGCAAAACTGACAGTTAATTGTAACATTCAGAGCCTCTTAATGACGATGGAACACACAAATTGCGTCGCGATTCAGTACATCCTCCTCCAACTGACTTGTCTCTAAGGGTCTATTGCTACCTCGGTCACTCTATCGTCTTTCTCCCATGAGTCTAGTTTTTCGAATGCGACAAAAAACTGACATTTAATTGTAACGTTGAGAGCCTCTTAATATCGATGGAGCACACAAATTGCGTCGCGATTCAATACATCGTCCGCCAGGCGACTTGTCTCGAAGGGTCTAGTGCTGCCTCGAGCACCTCGTGGTCGTTCACCTGTGAGTCTAGATTTTCGAATCCGACGCAAAACTGACAGTTAATTGTAACGTTCAGAGCCTCTTAATGACGATGGAACACACAAACTGTGTCGCCATTCAATACATCGTCCTCCAGCCGACTTGTCGCCAATGGTCTAGTGCTGCGTCGAGCACCTTATGGTCGTTCTCCTGTGAGTGTAGATTTTCGAATCCGACGCAAAACTGACAGTTAATTGTAACGTTCAGAGCCACTTAATGACGATGGAACACACAAATTTCGTCGCGATTCAATACATCGTCCTCCAGCCGCCTTGTCTCCAAGGGTCTATTGCTGCCTTGGGCACCTTATGGTCGTTCTCCTGTGAGTCTACATTTTCGAATCGGACGCAAAACAGACAGTTAATTGTAACGTTCAGAGCCTCTTAATGAAGATGGAACACACAAATTGCGTCGAGATTCAATACATCGTCCTACAGCTGACCTGTCTCCAAGGGTCTCTTGCCGCCTCGGGCACCTTATGGTCGTTCTCCTGTGAGTCTAGTTTTCCGAATACGACGCAAAACTGACAGTTAATTGTAACGATCAGAGGCTGATAATGACGATGTAACACACAATTTGCGTCGCGATTCAATACATTGTCCTCCAGCGGACTTGTCTCCGAGGTGGTATTGCTGCCCCGTGCTCCTTGTGGTCCTTCTCCTATGAGTCTAGTTTTTCGAATCCGGCGCAAAACTGACAGTTAATTGTAGCGTTCAGAGCCTCTTAATGACGATGGAACACACAATATTGCGTCGCGATTCGATACATCGTCCTCCAGGCGACTTGTCTCGAAGGGTCTAGTGCTGCCTCGAGCACCTTATGGTCGTTCTCCTCTGAGTCTAGATTTTCGAATCCGACGCAAAACTGACAGTTAGTTGTAACGTTCAGAGCCTCCTAATGACGATGGAACACACAAACTGCGTCGCCATTCAATACATCGTCCTCCAGCCGACTTGTCTCCAAGGGTCTATTGCTGCCTCGGGCACCATATGGTCGTTCTCCTGTGAGTCTAGTTTTTCGAATCCGACGCAAAACTGATAGGTAATTGTAACGTTCAGAGCCTCTTAATGACGATGGAACACACAAATTGCGTCGCGATTCAATACATCGTCCTCCGGCCAACTTGTCTCCAAGAGTCTATTGCTGCCTCGGGCACCTTATGGTCGGTCACCTGTGAGTCTAAATTTTCGAATCCGACGCAAAACAGACAGTTAATTGTAACGTTTAGAGCCTCTTAATGACGATGGAACACACAAATTGCGTCGAGATTCAATACATTGTCCTACAGCCGACCTGTCTCCAAGGGTCTCTTGCTGCCACGGGCACCTTATGGTCGTTCTCCTGTGAGTCTAGTTTTCCGAATACGACGCAAAACTGACAGTTAATTGTAACGATCAGAGACTGATAATGACGATGGAACACACAATTTGCGTCGCGATTCAATACATCGTCCTCCGGCCGACTTGTCTCCAAGAGTCTATTGCTGCCTCGGACACCTTATGGTCGTTCTCCTATGAGTCTAGATTTTCGAATCCGACGCAAAACAGACAGTTAATTGTAACGTTCAGAGCCTCTTAATGAAGATGGAGCACACAAATTGCGTCGAGATTCAATACATCGTCCTACAGCCGACCTGTCTCCAAGGGTCTCTTTCTGCCTCGGGCACCTTATGGTCGTTCTCCTGTGAGTCTAGTTTTCCGAATACGACGCAAAACTGACAGTTAATTGTAACGATCTGAGGCTGATAATGACGATGGAAAACACAATTTGCGTCGCGATTCAATACATCGTCCTCCAGCGGACTTGTCTCCGAGGTAGTATTGCAGCCCCGGGAATCTTTTGGTCGTTCTCCTATGAGTCTAGTTTTTCGAATCCGACGCAAAACTGACAGTCAGTTGTAACGTTGAGAGCCTCTTAATGACGATGGAACACACAAACTGCGTCGCCATTCAATACATCGTCTTCCAGCCGACTTGTCTCCAAGGGTCTATTGCTGCCTCGGGCACCATATGGTCGTTCTCCTGTGAGTCTAGTTTTTCGAATCCGACGCAAAACTGAAAGGTAATTGTAACGTTCAGAGCCTCTTAATGACGATGGAACACACAAATTGCGTCGCGATTCAATACATCGTCCTCCGGCCAACTTGTCTCCAAGAGTCTATTGCTGCCTCGGGCACCTTATGGTCGTTCTCCTGTGAGTCTAGATTTTCGAATCCGAAGCAAAATAGACAGTTAATTGTAACGTTCAGAGCCTCTTAATGACGATGGAACACACAAATTGCGTCGAGTCAATATATCGTCCTACAGCCGACCTGTCTCCAAGGGTCTCTTGCTGTCTCGGGCACCTTATGGTCGTTCTCCTGTGAGTCTAGTTTTCCGAATACGACGCAAAACTTACAGTTAATTGTAACGATCAGAGGCTGATAATGACGATGGAACACACAATTTGCGTCGCGATTCAATACATCGTCCTCCAGCGGACTTGTCTCCGAGGTAGTATTGCTGCCCCGGGCACCTTTTGGTCGTTCTCCTATGAGTCTAGTTTTTCGAATCCGGCGCAAAACTGACAGTTAATTGTAACGTTCAGAGCCTCTTAATGACGATGGAACACACAAATTGCGTCGAGATTCAATACATTGTGTTACAGCCGACCTGTCTCCAAGGGTCTCTTTCTGCCTCGGGCACCTTATGGTCGTTCTCCTGTGAGTCTAGTTTTCCGAATACGACGCAAAACTGACAGTTAATTGTAACGATCAGAGCCTCTTAATGACGATGGAACACACAATATTGCGTCGCGATTCAATACATCGTCCTCCAGGCGACTTGTCTCGAAGGGTCTATTGCTGCCTCGAGCACCATATGGTCGTTCTCCTTTGAGTCTAGTTTTTCGAATCCGACGCAAAACTGTAAGGTAATTGTAACGTTCAGAGCCTCTTAATGACGATGGAACACACAAATTGCGTCGCGATTCAATACATCGTCCTCCGGCCAACTTGTCTCCAAGAGTCTATTGCTGCCTCGGGCACCTTATGGTCGTTCTCCTGTGAGTCTAGTTTTCCGAATACGACGCAAAACTGACAGTTAATTGTAACGATCAGAGGCTGATAATGACGATGGAACACACAATTTGCGTCGCGATTCAATACATCGTCTTCCAGCGGACTTGTCTCCGAGGTAGTATTGCTGCCCCGGGCATCTTTTGGTCGTTCTCCTATGAGTCTAGTTTTTCGAATCCGGCGCAAAACTGACAGTTAATTGTAACGTTCAGAGCCTCTTAATGACGATGGAACACACAATATTGCGTTGCGATTCAATACATCGTCCTCCTGGCGACTTGTCTCGAAGGGTCTAGTGTTGCCTCGAGCACCTTATGGTCGTTCTCCTGTGAGTCTAGATTTTCGAATCCGACGCAAAACTGACAGTTAATTGTAACGTTCAGAGGCTCTTAATGACGATGGAACACACAAATTGCGTCGAGATCCAATACATCGTCCTACAGCCGACCTGTCTCCAAGGGTCTCTTGCTGCCTCGGGCACCTTATGGTCGTTCTCCTGTGAGTCTAGTTTTCCGAATACGACGCAAAACTGACAGTTAATTGTAACGATCAGAGGCTGATAATGACGATGTAACACACAATTTGCGTCGCGATTCAATACATTGTCCTCCAGCGGACTTGTCTCCGAGGTGGTATTGCTGCCCCGTGCTCCTTGTGGTCGTTCTCCTATGAGTCTAGTTTTTCGAATCCGGCGCAAAACTGACAGTTAATTGTAACGTTCAGAGCCTCTTAATGACGATGGAACACACAATATTGCGTCGCGATTCAATACATCGTCCTCCAGGCGACTTGTCTCGAAGGGTCTACTGCTGCCTCGAGCACCTTATGGTCGTTCTCCTGTGAGTCTAGATTTTCGAATCCGACGCAAAACTGACAGTTAATTGTAACGTTCAGAGCCTCCTAATGACGATGGAACACACAAACTGCGTCGCCATTCAATACATCGTCCTCCAGCCGACTTGTCTCCAAGGGTCTATTGCTGCCTCGGGCACCATATGGTCGTTCTCCTGTGAGTCTAGTTTTTCGAATCCGACGCAAAACTGATAGGTAATTGTAACGTTCAGAGCCTCTTAATGACGATGGAACACACAAATTGCGTCGCGATTCAATACATCGTCCTCCGGCCAACTTGTCTCCAAGAGTCTATTGCTGCCTCGGGCACCTTATGGTCGTTCACCTGTGAGTCTAAATTTTCGAATCCGACGCAAAACAGACAGTTAATTGTAACGTTTAGAGCCTCTTAATGACGATGGAACACACAAATTGCGTCGAGATTCAATACATTGTCCTACAGCCGACCTGTCTCCAAGGGTCTCTTGCTGCCTCGGGTACCTTATGGTCGTTCTCCTGTGAGTCTAGTTTTCCGAATACGACGCAAAACTGACAGTTAATTGTAACGATCAGAGACTGATAATGACGATGGAACACACAATTTGCGTCGCGATTTCAATACATCGTCCTCCAGCGGACTTGTCAACGAGGTAGTATTGCTGCCCCGGGCACCTTTTGGTCGTTCTCCTATGAGTCTAGTTTTTTGAATCCGGCGCAAAACTGACAGTTAATTGTAACGTTCAGAGCCTCTTAATTCAATACATCGTCCTCCAGGCGACTTGTCTCGAAGGGTCTAGTGCTGCCTCGAGCACCTTATGGTCGTTCTCCTGTGAGTCTAGATTTTCGAATCCGACGCAAAACTGACAATTGTAACGTTCAGAGCCTCTTAATGACGATGGAACACACAAACTGCGTCGCGATTCAGTACATCCTCGTCCAACTGACTTGTCACTAAGGGTCTATTGCTACCTCGGTCACTCTATCGTCTTTCTCCCATGAGTCTAGTTTTTCGAATGCGACAAAAAACTGACATTTAATTGTAACGTTGAGAGCCTCTTAATGACGATGGAACACACAAATTGCGTCGCGATTCAATACATCGTCCTCCAGGCGACTTGTCTCGAAGGGTCTACTGCTGCCTCGAGCACCTTGTGGTCGTTCTCCTGTGAGTCTAGATTTTCGAATCAGACGCAAAACTGACAGTTAATTGTAACGTTCAGAGCCTCTTAATGACGATGGAACACACAAACTGCGTCGCCATTCAATACATCGTCCTCCAGCCGACTTGTCTCCAAGGGTCTATTGCTGCCTCGGTTACCATATGGTCGTTCTCCTGTGAGTCTAGTTTTTCGAATCAGACGCAATACTGAAAGGTAATTGTAACGTTCAGAGCCTCTTAATGACGATGGAACACACAAATTTCGTCGCGATTCAATACATCGTCCTCCGGCCGACTTGTCTCCAAGAGTCTATTGCTGCCTCGGGCACCTTATGGTCGTTCTCCTGTGAGTCTAGATTTTCGAATCCGACGCAAAACAGACAGTTAATTGTAACGTTCAGAGCCTCTTAATGAAGATGGAGCACACAAATTGCGTCGAGATTCAATACATCGTCCTACAGCCGACCTGTCTCCAAGGGTCTCTTTCTGCCTCGGGCACCTTATGGTCGTTCTCCTGTGAGTCTAGTTTTCCGAATACGACGCAAAACTGACAGTTAATTGTAACGATCAGAGCCTCTTAATGACGATGGAACACACAATATTGCGTCGCGATTCAATACATCGTCCTCCAGGCGACTTGTCTCGAAGGGTCTATTGCTGCCTCGAGCACCATATGGTCGTTCTCCTTTGAGTCTAGTTTTTCGAATCCGACGCAAAACTGTAAGGTAATTGTAACGTTCAGAGCCTCTTAATGACGATGGAACACACAAATTGCGTCGCGATTCAATACATCGTCCTCCGGCCAACTTGTCTCCAAGAGTCTATTGCTGCCTCGGGCACCTTATGGTCGTTCTCCTGTGAGTCTAGTTTTCCGAATACGACGCAAAACTGACAGTTAATTGTAACGATCAGAGGCTGATAATGACGATGGAACACACAATTTGCGTCGCGATTCAATACATCGTCTTCCAGCGGACTTGTCTCCGAGGTAGTATTGCTGCCCCGGGCATCTTTTGGTCGTTCTCCTATGAGTCTAGTTTTTCGAATCCGGCGCAAAACTGACAGTTAATTGTAACGTTCAGAGCCTCTTAATGACGATGGAACACACAATATTGCGTTGCGATTCAATACATCGTCCTCCTGGCGACTTGTCTCGAAGGGTCTAGTGTTGCCTCGAGCACCTTATGGTCGTTCTCCCATGAGTCTAGTTTTTCGAATGCGACAAAAAACTGACATTTAATTGTAACGTTGAGAGCCTGTTAATGACGATGGAACACACAAATTGCGTCGCGATTCAATACATCGTCCTCCAGGCGACTTGTCTCGAAGGGTCTACTGCTGCCTCGAGCACCTTGTGGTCGTTCTCCTGTGAGTCTAGATTTTCGAATCAGACGCAAAACTGACAGTTAATTGTAACGTTCAGAGCCTCTTAATGACGATGGAACACACAAACTGCGTCGCCATTCAATACATCGTCCTCCAGCCGACTTGTCTCCAAGGGTCTATTGCTGCCTCGGTTACCATATGGTCGTTCTCCTGTGAGTCTAGTTTTTCGAATCAGACGCAATACTGAAAGGTAATTGTAACGTTCAGAGCCTCTTAATGACGATGGAACACACAAATTGCGTCGCGATTCAATACATCGTCCTCCAGGCGACTTGTCTCGAAGGGTCTACTGCTGCCTCGAGCACCTTGTGGTCGTTCTCCTGTGAGTCTAGATTTTCGAATCAGACGCAAAACTGACAGTTAATTGTAACGATCAGAGCCTCTTAATGACGATGGGACACACAATATTGCGTCGCGATTCAATACATCGTCCTCCAGGCGACTTGTCTCGAAGGGTCTAGTGCTGCCTCGAGCACCATATGGTCGTTCTCCTGTGAGTCTAGTTTTTCGAATCCGACGCAAAACTGTAAGGTAATTGTAACGTTCAGAGCCTCTTAATGACGATGGAACACACAAATTGCGTCGCGATTCAATACATCGTCCTCCGGCCAACTTGTCTCCAAGAGTCTATTGCTGCCTCGGGCACCTTATGGTCGTTCTCCTGTGAGTCTAGTTTTCCGAATACGACGCAAAACTGACAGTTAATTGTAACGATCAGAGGCTGATAATGACGGTGGAACACACAATTTGCGTCGCGATTCAATACATCGTCTTCCAGCGGACTTGTCTCCGAGGTAGTATTGCTGCCCCGGGCATCTTTTGGTCGTTCTCCTATGAGTCTAGTTTTTCGAATCCGGCGCAAAACTGACAGTTAATTGTAACGTTCAGAGCCTCTTAATGACGATGGAACACACAATATTGCGTTGCGATTCAATACATCGTCCTCCTGGCGACTTGTCTCGAAGGGTCTAGTGTTGCCTCGAGCACCTTATGGTCGTTCTCCTGTGAGTCTAGATTTACGAATCCGACGCAAAACTGACAGTTAATTGTAACGTTCAGAGGCTCTTAATGACGATGGAACACACAAATTGCGTCGAGATCCAATACATCGTCCTACAGCCGACCTGTCTCCAAGGGTCTCTTGCTGCCTCGGGCACCTTATGGTCGTTCTCCTGTGAGTCTAGTTTTCCTAATACGACGCAAAACTGACAGTTAATTGTAACGTTCAGAGCCTGATAATGACGATGGAACACACAATTTGCGTCGCGATTCAATACATCGTCCTCCAGCCGACTTGTCTCCAAAGTAGTATTGCTGCCCCGGGCACCTTTTGGTCGTTCTCCTATGAGTCTAGTTTTTCGAATCCGGCGCAAAGCTGACAGTCAATTGTAACGTTCAGAGCCTCTTAATGACGATGGAACACACAAACTGCGTCGCCATTCAATACATCGTCCTCCAGCCGACTTGTCTCCAAGGGTCTATTGCTGCCACGGGCACCATATGGTCGTTCTCCTGTGAGTCTAGATTTTCGAATCAGACGCAAAACTGACAGTTAATTGTAACGTTCAGAGCCTCTTAATGACGATGGAACACACAAACTGCGTCGCCATTCAATACATCGTCCTCCAGCCGACTTGTCTCCAAGGGTCTATTGCTGCCTCGGTTACCATATGGTCGTTCTCCTGTGAGTCTAGTTTTTCGAATCAGACGCAATACTGAAAGGTAATTGTAACGTTCAGAGCCTCTTAATGACGATGGAACACACAAATTTCGTCGCGATTCAATACATCGTCCTCCAGGCGACTTGTCTCGAGGGTCTAGTGCTGCCTCGAGCACCTTATGGTCGTTCTCCTGTGAGTCTAGATTTTCGAATCGGACGCAAAACTGACAGTTAATTGTAACGTTCAGAGCTTCTTAATGACGATGGAACACACAAACTGCGTCGCGATTCAGTACATCCTCCTCCAACTGACTTGTCTCTAAGGGTCTATTGCTACCTCGGTCACTCTATCGTCTTACTCCCATGAGTCTAGTTTTTCGAATGCGACAAAAAACTGACATTTAATTGTAATGTTGAGAGCCTCTTAATGACGATGGAACACACAAATTGCGTCGCGATTCAATACATCGTCCTCCAGGCGACTTGTCTCGAAGGGTCTAGTGCTGCCTCGAGCACCTTGTGGTCGTTCTCCTGTGAGTCTAGATTTTCGAATCCGACGCAAAACTGACAATTGTAACGTTCAGAGCCTCTTAATGACGATGGAACACACAAACTGAGTCGCCATTCAATACATCGTCCTCCAGCCGACTTGTCTCCAAGGGTCTATTGCTGCCTCGGGCACCATATGGTCGTTCTCCTGTGAGTCTAGTTTTTCGAATCCGACGCAATACTGAAAGGTAATTGTAACGTTCAGAGCCTCCTAATGACGATGGAACACACAAATTTCGTCGCGATTCAATACATCGTCCTCCGACCGACTTGTCTCCAAGAGTCTATTAATGCCTCGTTCACCTTACGGTCGTTCTCCTGTGAGTCTAGATTTTCGAATCCGACGCACTACAGAAAGGTAATTGTAACGTTCAGAGCCTCTTAATGACGATGGAACACACAAATTGCGTCGCGATTCAATACATCGTCCTCCGGCCGACTTGAATCCAAGGGTCTATTGCTGCCTCGGGCACCTTATGGTCGTTCTCCTGTGAGTCTAGATTTTCGAATCCGAAGCAAAACAGACAGTTAATTGTAACGTTGAGAGCCTCTTAATGACGATGGAACACACAAATTGCGTCGCGATTCAATACATCGTCCTCCAGGCGACTTGACTCAAAGGGTCTAGTGCTGCCTCGAGCACCTTGTGGTCGTTATCCTGTGAGTCTAGATTTTCGAATCCGACGCAAAACTGACAGTTAATTGTAACGTTCAGAGCCTCTTATTGACGATGGAACACACAAACTGCGTCGCCATTCAATACATCGTCCTCCAGCCGACTTGTCTCCAAGGGTCTATTGCTGCCTTGGGCACCATATGGTCGTTCTCCTGTGAGTCTAGTTTTCGAATCCGACGCAATACTGAAAGGTAATTGTAACGTTCAGAGCCTCTTAATGACGATGGAACACACAATTTTCGTCGCGATTCAATACATCGTCCTCCGGCCGACTTGTCTCCAAGAGTCTATTGCTGCCTCGGGCACCTTATGGTCGTTCTCCTGTGAGTCTAGATTTTCGAATCCGACGCAAAACAGACAGTTAATTGTAACGTTCAGAGACTCTTAATGAAGAAGGAACGCACAAATTGCGTCGAGATTCAATACATCGTCCTACAGCCGACCTGTCTCCAAGGGTCTCTTGCTGCCCCGGGCACCTTATGGTCGTTCTCCTGTGAGTCTAGTTTTCCGAATACGACGCAAAACTGACAGTTAATTGTAACGATCAGAGACTGATAATGACGATGGAACACACAATTTGCGTCGCGATTCAATACATCGTCCTCCAGCGGACTTGTCTACGAGGTAGTATTGCTGCCCCGGGCACCTTTTGGTCGTTCTCCTATGAGTCTAGTTTTTTGAATCCGGCGCAAAACTGACAGTTAATTGTAACGTTCAGAGCCTCTTAATTCAATACATCGTCCTCCAGGCGACTTGTCTCGAAGGGTCTAGTGCTGCCTCGAGCACCTTATGGTCGTTCTCCTGTGAGTCTAGATTTTCGAATCCGACGCAAAACTGACAATTGTAACGTTCAGAGGCTCTTAATGACGATGGAACACACAAACTGCGTCGCGATTCAGTACATCCTCATCCAACTGACTTGTCACTAAGGGTCTATTGCTACCTCGGTCACTCTATCGTCTTTCTCCCATGAGTCTAGTTTTTCGAATGCGACAAAAAACTGACATTTAATTATAACGTTGAGAGACTCTTAATGACGATGGAACACACAAATTGCGTCGCGATTCAATACATCGTCCTCCAGGGGACTTGTCTCGAAGGGTCTAGTGCTGCCTCGAGCACCTTGTTGTCGTTCTCCTGTGAGTCTAGATTTTCGAATCAGACGCAAAACTGACAGTTAATTGTAACGTTCAGAGCCTCTTAATGACGATGGAACACACAAACTGCGTCGCCATTCAATACATCGTCCTCCAGCCGACTTGTCTCCAAGGGTCTATTGCTGCCTCGGTTACCATATGGTCGTTCTCCTGTGAGTCTAGTTTTTCGAATCAGACGCAATACTGAAAGGTAATTGTAACGTTCAGAGCCTCTTAATGACGATGGAACACACAAATTTCGTCGCGATTCAATACATCGTCCTCCGGCCGACTTGTCTCCAAGAGTCTATTGCTGCCTCGGGCACCTTATGGTCGTTCTCCTGTGAGTCTAGATTTTCGAATCCGACGCAAAACAGACAGTTAATTGTAACGTTCAGAGCCTCTTAATGAAGATGGAGCACACAAATTGCGTCGAGATTCAATACATCGTCCTACAGCCGACCTGTCTCCAAGGGTCTCTTTCTGCCTCGGGCACCTTATGGTCGTTCTCCTGTGAGTCTAGTTTTCCGAATACGACGCAAAACTGACAGTTAATTGTAACGATCAGAGCCTCTTAATGACGATGGAACAAACAATATTGCGTCGCGATTCAATACATCGTCCTCCAGGCGACTTGTCTCGAAGGGTCTAGTGCTGCCTCGAGCACCATATGGTCGTTCTCCTGTGAGTCTAGTTTTTCGAATCCGATGCAAAACTGTAAGGTAATTGTAACGTTCAGAGCCTCTTAATGACGATGGAACACACAAATTGCGTCGCGATTCAATACATCGTCCTCCGGCCAACTTGTCTCCAAGAGTCTATTGCTGCCTCGGGCACCTTATGGTCGTTCTCCTGTGAGTCTAGTTTACCGAATACGACGCAAAACTGACAGTTAATTGTAACGATCAGAGGCTGAAAATGACGATGGAACACACAATTTGCGTCGCGATTCAATACATCGTCTTCCAGCGGACTTGTCTCCGAGGTAGTATTGCTGCCCCGGGCATCTTTTGGTCGTTCTCCTATGAGTCTAGTTTTTCGAATCCGGCGCAAAACTGACAGTTAATTGTAACGTTCAGAGCCTCTTAATGACGATGGAACACACAATATTGCGTTGCGATTCAATACATCGTCCTCCAGGCGACTTGTTTCGAAGGGTCTAGTGTTGCCTCGAGCACCTTATTGTCGTTCTCCTGTGAGTCTAGATTTTCGAATCCGACGCAAAACTGACAGTTAATTGTAACGTTCAGAGGCTCTTAATGACGATTTAACACACAAATTGCGTCGAGATCCAATACATCGTCCTACAGCCGACCTGTCTCCAAGGGTCTCTTGCTGCCTCGGGCACCTTATGGTCGTTCTCCTGTGAGTCTAGTTTTCCTAATACGACGCAAAACTGACAGTTAATTGTAACGTTCAGAGCCTGATAATGACGATGGAACACACAATTTGCGTCGCGATTCAATACATCGTCCTCCAGCCGACTTGTCTCCGAGGTAGTATTGCTGCCCCGGGCACCTTTTGGTCGTTCTCCTATATGTCTAGTTTTTCGAATCCGGCGCAAAGCTGACAGTCAATTGTAACGTTCAGAGCCTCTTAATGACGATGGAACACACAAACTGCGTCGCCATTCAATACATCGTCCTCCAGCCGACTTGTCTCCAAGGGTCTATTGCTGCCACGGGCACCATATGGTCGTTCTCCTGTGAGTCTAGATTTTCGAATCAGACGCAAAACTGACAGTTAATTGTAACGTTCAGAGCCTCTTAATGACGATGGAACACACAAACTGCGTCGCCATTCAATACATCGTCCTCCAGCCGACTTGTCTCCAAGGGTCTATTGCTGCCTCGGTTACCATATGGTCGTTCTCCTGTGAGTCTAGTTTTTCGAATCAGACGCAATACTGAAAGGTAATTGTAACGTTCAGAGCCTCTTAATGACGATGGAACACACAAATTTCGTCGCGATTCAATACATCGTCCTCCAGGCGACTTGTCTCGAAGGGTCTAGTGCTGCCTCGAGCACCTTATGGTCGTTCTCCTGTGAGTCTAGATTTTCGAATCGGACGCAAAACTGACAGTTAATTGTAACGTTCAGAGCTTCTTAATGACGATGGAACACACAAACTGCGTCGCGATTCAGTACATCCTCCTCCAACTGACTTGTCTCTAAGGGTCTATTGCTACCTCGGTCACTCTATCGTCTTACTCCCATGAGTCTAGTTTTTCGAATGCGACAAAAAACTGACATTTAATTGTAATGTTGAGAGCCTCTTAATGACGATGGAACACACAAATTGCGTCGCGATTCAATACATCGTCCTCCAGGCGACTTGTCTCGAAGGGTCTAGTGCTGCCTCGAGCACCTTGTGGTCGTTCTCCTGTGAGTCTAGATTTTCGAATCCGACGCAAAACTGACAATTGTAACGTTCAGAGCCTCTTAATGACGATGGAACACACAAACTGAGTCGCCATTCAATACATCGTCCTCCAGCCGACTTGTCTCCAAGGGTCTATTGCTGCCTCGGGCACCATATGGTCGTTCTCCTGTGAGTCTAGTTTTTCGAATCCGACGCAATACTGAAAGGTAATTGTAACGTTCAGAGCCTCCTAATGACGATGGAACACACAAATTTCGTCGCGATTCAATACATCGTCCTCCGACCGACTTGTCTCCAAGAGTCTATTAATGCCTCGTTCACCTTACGGTCGTTCTCCTGTGAGTCTAGATTTTCGAATCCGACGCACTACAGAAAGGTAATTGTAACGTTCAGAGCCTCTTAATGACGATGGAACACACAAATTGCGTCGCGATTCAATACATCGTCCTCCGGCCGACTTGAATCCAAGGGTCTATTGCTGCCTCGGGCACCTTATGGTCGTTCTCCTGTGAGTCTAGATTTTCGAATCCGAAGCAAAACAGACAGTTAATTGTAACGTTGAGAGCCTCTTAATGACGATGGAACACACAAATTGCGTCGCGATTCAATACATCGTCCTCCAGGCGACTTGACTCAAAGGGTCTAGTGCTGCCTCGAGCACCTTGTGGTCGTTATCCTGTGAGTCTAGATTTTCGAATCCGACGCAAAACTGACAGTTAATTGTAACGTTCAGAGCCTCTTATTGACGATGGAACACACAAACTGCGTCGCCATTCAATACATCGTCCTCCAGCCGACTTGTCTCCAAGGGTCTATTGCTGCCTTGGGCACCATATGGTCGTTCTCCTGTGAGTCTAGTTTTCGAATCCGACGCAATACTGAAAGGTAATTGTAACGTTCAGAGCCTCTTAATGACGATGGAACACACAATTTTCGTCGCGATTCAATACATCGTCCTCCGGCCGACTTGTCTCCAAGAGTCTATTGCTGCCTCGGGCACCTTATGGTCGTTCTCCTGTGAGTCTAGATTTTCGAATCCGACGCAAAACAGACAGTTAATTGTAACGTTCAGAGACTCTTAATGAAGAAGGAACGCACAAATTGCGTCGAGATTCAATACATCGTCCTACAGCCGACCTGTCTCCAAGGGTCTCTTGCTGCCCCGGGCACCTTATGGTCGTTCTCCTGTGAGTCTAGTTTTCCGAATACGACGCAAAACTGACAGTTAATTGTAACGATCAGAGACTGATAATGACGATGGAACACACAATTTGCGTCGCGATTCAATACATCGTCCTCCAGCGGACTTGTCTACGAGGTAGTATTGCTGCCCCGGGCACCTTTTGGTCGTTCTCCTATGAGTCTAGTTTTTTGAATCCGGCGCAAAACTGACAGTTAATTGTAACGTTCAGAGCCTCTTAATTCAATACATCGTCCTCCAGGCGACTTGTCTCGAAGGGTCTAGTGCTGCCTCGAGCACCTTATGGTCGTTCTCCTGTGAGTCTAGATTTTCGAATCCGACGCAAAACTGACAATTGTAACGTTCAGAGCCTCTTAATGACGATGGAACACACAAACTGCGTCGCGATTCAGTACATCCTCATCCAACTGACTTGTCACTAAGGGTCTATTGCTACCTCGGTCACTCTATCGTCTTTCTCCCATGAGTCTAGTTTTTCGAATGCGACAAAAAACTGACATTTAATTATAACGTTGAGAGACTCTTAATGACGATGGAACACACAAATTGCGTCGCGATTCAATACATCGTCCTCCAGGGGACTTGTCTCGAAGGGTCTAGTGCTGCCTCGAGCACCTTGTTGTCGTTCTCCTGTGAGTCTAGATTTTCGAATCAGACGCAAAACTGACAGTTAATTGTAACGTTCAGAGCCTCTTAATGACGATGGAACACACAAACTGCGTCGCCATTCAATACATCGTCCTCCAGCCGACTTGTCTCCAAGGGTCTATTGCTGCCTCGGTTACCATATGGTCGTTCTCCTGTGAGTCTAGTTTTTCGAATCAGACGCAATACTGAAAGGTAATTGTAACGTTCAGAGCCTCTTAATGACGATGGAACACACAAATTTCGTCGCGATTCAATACATCGTCCTCCGGCCGACTTGTCTCCAAGAGTCTATTGCTGCCTCGGGCACCTTATGGTCGTTCTCCTGTGAGTCTAGATTTTCGAATCCGACGCAAAACAGACAGTTAATTGTAACGTTCAGAGCCTCTTAATGAAGATGGAGCACACAAATTGCGTCGAGATTCAATACATCGTCCTACAGCCGACCTGTCTCCAAGGGTCTCTTTCTGCCTCGGGCACCTTATGGTCGTTCTCCTGTGAGTCTAGTTTTCCGAATACGACGCAAAACTGACAGTTAATTGTAACGATCAGAGCCTCTTAATGACGATGGAACAAACAATATTGCGTCGCGATTCAATACATCGTCCTCCAGGCGACTTGTCTCGAAGGGTCTAGTGCTGCCTCGAGCACCATATGGTCGTTCTCCTGTGAGTCTAGTTTTTCGAATCCGATGCAAAACTGTAAGGTAATTGTAACGTTCAGAGCCTCTTAATGACGATGGAACACACAAATTGCGTCGCGATTCAATACATCGTCCTCCGGCCAACTTGTCTCCAAGAGTCTATTGCTGCCTCGGGCACCTTATGGTCGTTCTCCTGTGAGTCTAGTTTACCGAATACGACGCAAAACTGACAGTTAATTGTAACGATCAGAGGCTGAAAATGACGATGGAACACACAATTTGCGTCGCGATTCAATACATCGTCTTCCAGCGGACTTGTCTCCGAGGTAGTATTGCTGCCCCGGGCATCTTTTGGTCGTTCTCCTATGAGTCTAGTTTTTCGAATCCGGCGCAAAACTGACAGTTAATTGTAACGTTCAGAGCCTCTTAATGACGATGGAACACACAATATTGCGTTGCGATTCAATACATCGTCCTCCAGGCGACTTGTTTCGAAGGGTCTAGTGTTGCCTCGAGCACCTTATTGTCGTTCTCCTGTGAGTCTAGATTTTCGAATCCGACGCAAAACTGACAGTTAATTGTAACGTTCAGAGGCTCTTAATGACGATGGAACACACAAATTGCGTCGAGATCCAATACATCGTCCTACAGCCGACCTGTCTCCAAGGGTCTCTTGCTGCCTCGGGCACCTTATGGTCGTTCTCCTGTGAGTCTAGTTTTCCTAATACGACGCAAAACTGACAGTTAATTGTAACGTTCAGAGCCTGATAATGACGATGGAACACACAATTTGCGTCGCGATTCAATACATCGTCCTCCAGCCGACTTGTCTCCGAGGTAGTATTGCTGCCCCGGGCACCTTTTGGTCGTTCTCCTATATGTCTAGTTTTTCGAATCCGGCGCAAAGCTGACAGTCAATTGTAACGTTCAGAGCCTCTTAATGACGATGGAACACACAAACTGCGTCGCCATTCAATACATCGTCCTCCAGCCGACTTGTCTCCAAGGGTCTATTGCTGCCACGGGCACCATATGGTCGTTCTCCTGTGAGTCTAGTTTTTCGAATCCGACGCAAAACTGAAAGGTAATTGTAACGTTCAGAGCCTCTTAATGACGATGGAACACACAAATTGCGTCGCGATTCAATACATCGTCCTCCGGCCAACTTGTCTCCAAGAGTCTATTGCTGCCTCGGGCACCTTATGGTCGTTCTCCTGTGAGTCTAGATTTTCGAATCCGACGCAAAACAGACAGTTAATTGTAACGTTCAGAGCCTCTTAATGACGATGGAACACACAAATTGCGACGAGATTCAATATATCGTCCTACAGCCGACCTGTCTCCAAGTGTCTCTTGCTGCCTCGGGCACCTTATGGTCGTTCTCCTGTGAGTCTAGTTTTCCGAATACGACGCAAAACTGACAGTTAATTGTAACGATCAGAGGCTGATAATGACGATGGAACACACAATTTGCGTCGCGATTCAATACATCGTCCTCCAGCGGACTTGTCTCCGAGGTAGTATTGCTGCCCCGGGCACCTTTTGGTCGTTCTCCTATGAGTCTAGTTTTTCGAATCCGGCGCAAAACCGACAGTTAATTGTAACGTTCAGAGCCTCTTAATGACGATGGAACACACAATATTGCGTCGCGATTCAATACATCGTCCTCCAGGCGACTTGTCTCGAAGGGTCTAGTGCTGCCTCGAGCACCTTATGGTCGTTCTCCTGTGAGTTTAGATTTTCGAATCCGACGCAAAACTGACAGTTAATTGTAACGTTCAGAGCTTCTTAATGACGATGGAACACACAAACTGCGTCGCGATTCAGTACATCCTCCTCCAACTGACTTGTCTCTAAGGGTCTATTGCTACCTCGGTCACTCTATCGTCTTACTCCCATGAGTGTAGTTTTTCGAATGCGACAAAAAACTGACATTTAATTGTAACGTTGAGAGCCTCTTAATGACGATGGAACACACAAATTGCGTCGCTATTCAATACATCGTCTCCAGGCGACTTGTCTCGAAGGGTCTAGTGCTGCCTCGAGCACCTTGTGGTCGTTCTCCTGTGAGTCTAGATTTTCGAATCCGACGCAAAACTGAAAGGTAATTGTAACGTTCAGAGCCTCCTAATGACGATGGAACACACAAATTTCGTCGCGATTCAATACATCGTCCTCCGACCGACTTGTCTCCAAGAGTCTATTGCTGCCTCGGGCACCTTATGGTCGTTCTCCTGTGAGTCTAGATTTTCGAATCCGACGCAATACTGAAAGGTAATTGTAACGTTCAGAGCCTCTTAATGACGATGGAACACACAAATTGCGTCGCGATTCAATACATCGTCCTCCGGCCGACTTGTCTCCAAGGGTCTATTGCTGCCTCGGGCACCTTATGGTCGTTCTCCTGTGAGTCTAGATTTTCGAATCCGAAGCAAAACAGACAGTTAATTGTAACGTTGAGAGCCTCTTAATGACGATGGAACACACAAATTGCGTCGCGATTCAATACATCGTCCTCCAGGCGACTTGTCTCGAAGGGTCTAGTGCTGCCTCGAGCACCTTGTGGTCGTTCTCCTGTGAGTCTAGATTTTCGAATCCGACGCAAAACTGACAGTTAATTGTAACGTTCAGAGCCTCTTATTGACGATGGAACACACAATCTGCGTCGCCATTCAATACATCGTCCTCCAGCCGACTTGTCTCCAAGGGTCTATTGCTGCCTTGGGCACCATATGGTCGTTCTCCTGTGAGTCTAGTTTTCGAATCCGACGCAATACTGAAAGGTAATTGTAACGTTCAGAGCCTCTTAATGACGATGGAACACACAATTTTCGTCGCGATTCAATACATCGTCCTCCAGGCGACTTGTCTCGAAGGGTCTAGTGCTGCCTCGAGCACCTTGTGGTCGTTCTCCTGTGAGTCTAGATTTTCGAATCCGACGCAAAACTGACAGTTAATTGTAACGTTCAGAGCCTCTTATTGACGATGGAACACACAAACTGCGTCGCCATTCAATACATCGTCCTCCAGCCGACTTGTCTCCAAGAGTCTATTGCTGCCTCGGGCACCTTATGGTCGTTCTCCTGTGAGTCTAGATTTTCGAATCCGACGCAAAACAGACAGTTAATTGTAACGTTCAGAGACTCTTAATGAAGAAGGAACACACAAATTGCGTCGAGATTCAATACATCGTCCTACAGCCGACCTGTCTCCAAGGGTCTCTTGCTGCCTCGGGCACCTTATGGTCGTTCTCCTGTGAGTCTAGTTTCCCGAATACGACGCAAAACTGACAGTTAATTGTAACGATCAGAGGCTGATAATGACGATGGAACACACAATTTGCGTCGCGATTCAATACATCGTCCTCCAGCGGACTTGTCTCCGAGGTAGTATTGCTGCCCCGGGCTCCTTTTGGTCGTTCTCCTATGAGTCTAGTTTTTCGAATCCGGCGCAAAACTGACAGTCAATTGTAACGTTCAGAGCCTCTTAATGACGATGGAACACACAATATTGCGTCGCGATTCAATACATCGTCCTCCAGGCGATTTGTCTCGAAGGGTCTAGTGCTGCCTCGAGCACCTTATGGTCGTTCTCCTATGAGTCTAGATTTTCGAATCCGACGCAAAACTGACAGTTAATTGTAACGTTCAGAGGCTCTTAATGACGATGGAACACACAAACTGCGTCGCCATTCAATACATCGTCCTCCAGCCGACTTGTCTCCAAGGGTCTCTTGCTACCTCGGGCACCTTATGGTCGTTCTCCTGTGAGTCTAGTTTTCCTAATACGACGCAAAACTGACAGTTAATTGTAACGTTCAGAGGCTGATAATGACGATGGAACACACAATTTGCGTCGCGATTCAATACATCGTGCTCCAGCCGACTTGTCTCCGAGGTAGTATTGCTGCCCCGGGCACCTTTTGGTCGTTCTCCTATGAGTCTAGTTTTTCGAATCCGGCGCAAAACTGACAGTCAATTGTAACGTTCAGAGCCTCTTAATGACGATGGAACAGACAAACTGCGTCGCCATTCAATACATCGTCCTCCAGCCGACTTGTCTCCAAGGGTCTATTGCTGCCTCGGGCACCATATGGTCGTTCTCCTGTGAGTCTAGTTTTTCGAATCCGACGCAATACTGAAAGGTAATTGTAACGTTCAGAGCCTCCTAATGACGATGGAACACACAAATTTCGTCGCGGTTCAATACATCGTCCTCCGACCGACTTGTCTCCAAGAGTCTATTAATGCCTCGGGCACCTTACGGTCGTTCTCCTGTGAGTCTAGATTTTCGAATCCGACGCAATACTGAAAGGTAATTGTAACGTTCAGAGCCTCTTAATGACGATGGAACACACAAATTGCGTCGCGATTCAATACATCGTTCCGGCCGACTTGAATCCAAGTGTCTATTGCTGCCTCGGGCACCTTATGGTCGTTCTCCTGTGAGTCTAGATTTTCGAATCCGAAGCAAAACAGACAGTTAATTGTAACGTTGAGAGCCTCTTAATGACGATGGAACACACAAATTGCGTCGCGATTCAATACATCGTCCTCCAGGCGACTTGACTCGAAGGGTCTAGTGCTGCCTCGAGCACCTTTTGGTCGTTCTCCTGTGAGTCTAGATTTTCGAATCCGACGCAAAACTGACAGTTAATTGTAACGTTCAGAGCCTCTTATTGACGATGGAACACACAAACTGCGTCGCCATTCAATACATCGTCCTCCAGCCGACTTGTCTCCAAGGGTCTATTGCTGCCTTGGGCACCATATGGTCGTTCTCCTGTGAGTCTAGTTTTCGAATCCGACGCAATACTGAAAGGTAATTGTAACGTTCAGAGCCTCTTAATGACGATGGAACACACAATTTTCGTCGCGATTCAATACATCGTCCTCCGGCCGACTTGTCTCCAAGAGTCTATTGCTGTCTCGGGCACCTTATGGTCGTTCTCCTGTGAGTCTAGATTTTCGAATCCGACGCAAAACAGACAGTTAATTGTAACGTTCAGAGACTCTTAATGAAGGAGGAACACACAAATTGCGTCGAGATTCAATACATCGTCCTACAGCCGACCTGTCTCCAAGGGTCTCTTGCTGCCTCGGGCACCTTATGGTCGTTCTCCTGTGAGTCTAGTTTTCCGAAAACGACGCAAAACTGACAGTTAATTGTAACGATCAGAGACTGATAATGACGATGGAACACACAATTTGCGTCGCGATTCAATACATCGTCCTCCAGCGGACTTGTCTACGAGGTAGTATTGCTGCCCCGGGCACCTTTTGGTCGTTCTCCTATGAGTCTAGTTTTTTGAATCCGGCGCAAAACTGACAGTTAATTGTAACGTTCAGAGCCTCTTAATTCAATACATCGTCCTCCAGGCGACTTGTCTCGAAGGGTCTAGTGCTGCCTCGAGCACCTTATGGTCGTTCTCCTGTGAGTCTAGATTTTCGAATCCGACGCAAAACTGACAATTGTAACGTTCAGAGCCTCTTAATGACGATGGAACACACAAACTGCGTCGCGATTCAGTACATCCTCGTCCAACTGACTTGTCACTAAGGGTCTATTGCTACCTCGGTCACTCTATCGTCTTTCTCATATGAGTCTAGTTTTTCGAATGCGACAAAAAACTGACATTTAATTATAACGTTGAGAGCCTCTTAATGACGATGGAACACACAAATTGCGTCGCGATTCAATACATCGTCCTCCAGGCGACTTGTCTCGAAGGGTCTAGTGCTGCCTCGAGCACCTTGTTGTCGTTCTCCTGTGAGTCTAGATTTTCGAATCAGACGCAAAACTGACAGTTAATTGTAACGTTCAGAGCCTCTTAATGACGATGGAACACACAAACTGCGTCGCCATTCAATACATCGTCCTCCAGCCGACTTGTCTCCAAGGGTCTATTGCTGCCTCGGTTACCATATGGTCGTTCTCCTGTGAGTCTAGTTTTTCGAATCAGACGCAATACTGAAAGGTAATTGTAACGTTCAGAGCCTCTTAATGACGATGGAACACACAAATTTCGTCGCGATTCAATACATCGTCCTCCGGCCGACTTGTCTCCAAGAGTCTATTGCTGCCTCGGGCACCTTATGGTCGTTCTCCTGTGAGTCTAGATTTTCGAATCCGACGCAAAACAGACAGTTAATTGTAACGTTCAGAGCCTCTTAATGAAGATGGAGCACACAAATTGCGTCGAGATTCAATACATCGTCCTACAGCCGACCTGTCTCCAAGGGTCTCTTTCTGCCTCGGGCACCTTATGGTCGTTCTCCTGTGAGTCTAGTTTTCCGAATACGACGCAAAACTGACAGTTAATTGTAACGATCAGAGCCTCTTAATGACGATGGAACACACAATATTGCGTCGCGATTCAATACATCGTCCTCCAGGCGACTTGTCTCGAAGGGTCTAGCGCTGCCTCGAGCACCATATGGTCGTTCTCCTGTGAGTCTAGTTTTTCGAATCCGACGCAAAACTGTAAGGTAATTGTAACGTTCAGAGCCTCTTAATGACGATGGAACACACAAATTGCGTCGCGATTCAATACATCGTCCTCCGGCCAACTTGTCTCCAAGAGTCTATTGCTGCCTCGGGCACCTTATGGTCGTTCTCCTGTGAGTCTAGTTTACCGAATACGACGCAAAACTGACAGTTAATTGTAACGATCAGAGGCTGATAATGACGATGGAACACACAATTTGCGTCGCGATTCAATACATCGTCTTCCAGCGGACTTGTCTCCGAGGTAGTATTGCTGCCCCGGGCATCTTTTGGTCGTTCTCCTATGAGTCTAGTTTTTCGAATCCGGCGCAAAACTGACAGTTAATTGTAACGTTCAGAGCCTCTTAATGACGATGGAACACACAATATTGCGTTGCGATTCAATACATCGTCCTCCAGGCGACTTGTCTCGAAGGGTCTAGTGTTGCCTCGAGCACCTTATGGTCGTTCTCCTGTGAGTCTAGATTTTCGAATCCGACGCAAAACTGACAGTTAATTGTAACGTTCAGAGGCTCTTAATGACGATGGAACACACAAATTGCGTCGAGATCCAATACATCGTCCTACAGCCGACCTGTCTCGAAGGGTCTCTTGCTGCCTCGGGCTCCTTATGGTCGTTCTCCTGTGAGTCTAGTTTTCCTAATACGACGCAAAACTGACAGTTAATTGTAACGTTCAGAGCCTGATAATGACGATGGAACACACAATTTGCGTCGCGATTCAATACATCGTCCTCCAGCCGACTTGTCTCCGAGGTAGTATTGCTGCCCCGGGCACCTTTTGGTCGTTCTCCTATATGTCTAGTTTTTCGAATCCGGCGCAAAGCTGACAGTCAATTGTAACGTTCAGAGCCTCTTAATGACGATGGAACACACAAACTGCGTCGCCATTCAATACATCGTCCTCCAGCCGACTTGTCTCCAAGGGTCTATTGCTGCCACGGGCACCATATGGTCGTTCTCCTGTGAGTCTAGTTTTTCGAATCCGACGCAAAACTGAAAGGTAATTGTAACGTTCAGAGCCTCTTAATGACGATGGAACACACAAATTGCGTCGCGATTCAATACATCGTCCTCCGGCCAACTTGTCTCCAAGAGTCTATTGCTGCCTCGGGCACCTTATGGTCGTTCTCCTGTGAGTCTAGATTTTCGAATCCGACGCAAAACAGACAGTTAATTGTAACGTTCAGAGCCTCTTAATGACGATGGAACACACAAATTGCGTCGAGATTCAATATATCGTCCTACAGCCGACCTGTCTCCAAGGGTCTCTTGCTGCCTCGGGCACCTTATGGTCGTTCTCCTGTGAGTCTAGTTTTCCGAATACGACGCAAAACTGACAGTTAATTGTAACGATCAGAGGCTGATAATGACGATGGAACACACAATTTGCGTCGCGATTCAATACATCGTCCTCCAGCGGACTTGTCTCCGAGGTAGTATTGCTGCCCCGGGCACCTTTTGGTCGTTCTCCTATGTGTCTAGTTTTTCGAATCCGGCGCAAAACTGACAGTTAATTGTAATGTTCAGAGCCTCTTAATGACGATGGAACACACAATATTGCGTCGCGATTCAATACATCGTCCTCCAGGCGACTTGTCTCGAAGGGTCTAGTGCTGCCTCGAGCACCTTATGGTCGTTCTCCTGTGAGTCTAGATTTTCGAATCCGACGCAAAACTGACAGTTAATTGTAACGTTCAGAGCTTCTTAATGACGATGGAACACACAAACTGCGTCGCGATTCAGTACATCCTCCTCCAACTGACTTGTCTCTAAGGGTCTATTGCTACCTCGGTCCCTCTATCGTCTTACTCCCATGAGTCTAGTTTTTCGAATGCGACAAAAAACTGACATTTAATTGTAACGTTGAGAGCCTCTTAATGACGATGGAACACACAAATTGCGTCGCGATTCAATACATCGTCCTCCAGGCGACTTGTCTCGAAGGGTCTAGTGCTGCCTCGAGCACCTTGTGGTCGTTCTCCTGTGAGTCTAGATTTTCGAATCCGACGCAAAACTGACAATTGTAACTTTCAGAGCCTCTTAATGACGATGGAACACACAAACTGAGTCGCCATTCAATACATCGTCCTCCAGCCGACTTGTCTCCAAGGGTCTATTGCTGCCTCGGGCACCATATGGTCGTTCTCCTGTGAGTCTAGTTTTTCGAATCCGACGCAATACTGAAAGGTAATTGTAACGTTCAGAGCCTCCTAATGACGATGGAACACACAAATTTCGTCGCGATTCAATACATCGTCCTCCGACCGGCTTGTCTCCAAGAGTCAATTGCTGCCTCGGGCACCTTATGGTCGTTCTCCTGTGAGTCTAGATTTTCGAATCCGACGCAATACAGAAAGGTAATTGTAACGTTCAGAGCCTCTTAATGACGATGGAACACACAAATTGCGTCGCGATTCAATACATCGTCCTCCGGCCGACTTGTCTCCAAGGGTCTATTGCTGCCTCGGGCACCTTATGGTCGTTCTTCTGTGAGTCTAGATTTTCGAATCCGAAGCAAAACAGACAGTTAATTGTAACGTTGAGAGCCTCTTAATGACGATGGAACGCACAAATTGCGTCGCGATTCAATACAGCGTCCTCCAGACGACTTGTCTCGAAGGGTCTAGTGCTGCCTCGAGCACCTTGTGGTCGTTCTCCTGTGAGTCTAGATTTTCGAATCCGACGCAAAACTGACAGTTAATTGTAACGTTCAGAGCCTCTTATTGACGATGGAACACACAAACTGCGTCGCCATTCAATACATCGTCCTCCAGCCGACTTGTCTCCAAGGGTCTATTGCTGCCTTGGGCACCATATGGTCGTTCTCCTGTGAGTCTAGTTTTCGAATCCGACGCAATACTGAAAGGTAATTGTAACGTTCAGAGCCTCTTAATGACGATGGAACACACAATTATCGTCGCGATTCAATACATCGTCCTCCAGGCGACTTGTCTCGAAGGGTCTAGTGCTGCCTCGAGCACCTTGTGGTCGTTCTCGTGTGAGTCTAGATTTTCGAATCCGACGCAAAACTGACAGTTAATTGTAACGTTCAGAGCCTCTTATTGACGATGGAACACACAAACTGCGTCGCCATTCAATACATCGTCCTCCAGCCGACTTGTCTCCAAGAGTCTATTGCTGCCTCGAGCACCTTATGGTCGTTCTCCTGTGAGTCTAGATTTTCGAATCCGACGCAAAACAGACAGTTAATTGTAACGTTCAGAGACTCTTAATGAAGAAGGAACACACAAATTGCGTCGAGATTCAATACATCGTCCTACAGCCGACCTGTCTCCAAGGGTCTCTTGCTGCCTCGGGCACCTTATGGTCGTTCTCCTGTGAGTCTAGTTTCCCGAATACGACGCAAAACTGACAGTTAATTGTAACGATCAGAGGCTGATAATGACGATGGAACACACAATTTGCGTCGCGATTCAATACATCGTCCTCCAGGCGACTTGTCTCGAAGGGTCTAGTGCTGCCTCGAGCACCTTATGATCGTTCTCCTATGAGTCTAGATTTTCGAATCCGACGCAAAACTGACAGTTAATTGTAACGTTCAGAGCCTCTTAATGACGATGGAACACACAAACTGCGTCGCCATTCAATACATCGTCCTCCAGCCGACTTGTCTCCAAGGGTCTCTTGCTACCTCGGGCACCTTATGGTCGTTCTCCTGTGAGTCTAGTTTTCCTAATACGACGCAAAACTGACCGTTAATTGTAACGTTCAGAGGCTGATAATGACGATGGAACACACAATTTGCGTCGCGATTCAATACATCGTGCTCCAGCCGACTTGTCTCCGAGGTAGTATTGCTGCCCCGGGCACCTTTTGGTCGTTCTCCTATGAGTCTAGTTTTTCGAATCCGGCGCAAAACTGACAGTCAATTGTAACGTTCAGAGCCTCTTAATGACGATGGAACAGACAAACTGCGTCGCCATTCAATACATCGTCCTCCAGCCGACTTGTCTCCAAGGGTCTATTGCTGCCTCGGGCACCATATGGTCGTTCTCCTGTGAGTCTAGTTTTTCGAATCCGACGGAAAACTGAAAGGTAATTGTAACGTTCAGAGCCTCTTAATGACGATGGAACACACAAATTGCGTCGCGATTCAATACATCGTCCTCCGGCCAACTTGTCTCCAAGAGTCTATTGCTGCCTCGGGCACCTTATGGTCGTTCTCCTGTGAGTCTAGATTTTCGAATCCGACGCAAAACAGACAGTTAATTGTAACGTTCAGAGCCTCTTAATGACGATGGAACACACAAATTGCGTCGAGATTCAATATATCGTCCTACAGCCGACCTGTCTCCAAGGGTCTCTTGCTGCCTCGGGCACCTTATGGTCGTTCTCCTGTGAGTCTAGTTTTCCGAATACGACGCAAAACTGACAGTTAATTGTAACGATCAGAGGCTGATAATGACGATGGAACACACAATTTGCGTCGCGATTCAATACATCGTCCTCCAGCGGACTTGTCTCCGAGGTAGTATTGCTGCCCCGGGCACCTTTTGGTCGTTCTCCTATGAGTCTAGTTTTTCGAATCCGGCGCAAAACTGACAGTTAATTGTAATGTTCAGAGCCTCTTAATGACGATGGAACACACAATATTGCGTCGCGATTCAATACATCGTCCTCCAGGCGACTTGTCTCGAAGGGTCTAGTGCTGCCTCGAGCACCTTATGGTCGTTCTCCTGTGAGTCTAGATTTTCGAATCCGACGCAAAACTGACAGTTAATTGTAACGTTCAGAGCTTCTTAATGACGATGGAACACACAAACTGCGTCGCGATTCAGTACATCCTCCTCCAACTGACTTGTCTCTAAGGGTCTATTGCTACCTCGGTCCCTCTATCGTCTTACTCCCATGAGTCTAGTTTTTCGAATGCGACAAAAAACTGACATTTAATTGTAACGTTGAGAGCCTCTTAATGACGATGGAACACACAAATTGCGTCGCGATTCAATACATCGTCCTCCAGGCGACTTGTCTCGAAGGGTCTAGTGCTGCCTCGAGCACCTTGTGGTCGTTCTCCTGTGAGTCTAGATTTTCGAATCCGACGCAAAACTGACAATTGTAACGTTCAGAGCCTCTTAATGACGATGGAACACACAAACTGAGTCGCCATTCAATACATCGTCCTCCAGCCGACTTGTCTCCAAGGGTCTATTGCTGCCTCGGGCACCATATGGTCGTTCTCCTGTGAGTCTAGATTTTCGAATCCGACGCAATACAGAAAGGTAATTGTAACGTTCAGAGCCTCTTAATGACGATGGAACACACAAATTGCGTCGCGATTCAATACATCGTCCTCCGGCCGACTTGTCTCCAAGGGTCTATTGCTGCCTCGGGCACCTTATGGTCGTTCTTCTGTGAGTCTAGATTTTCGAATCCGAAGCAAAACAGACAGTTAATTGTAACGTTGAGAGCCTCTTAATGACGATGGAACGCACAAATTGCGTCGCGATTCAATACAGCGTCCTCCAGGCGACTTGTCTCGAAGGGTCTAGTGCTGCCTCGAGCACCTTGTGGTCGTTCTCCTGTGAGTCTAGATTTTCGAATCCGACGCAAAACTGACAGTTAATTGTAACGTTCAGAGCCTCTTATTGACGATGGAACACACAAACTGCGTCGCCATTCAATACATCGTCCTCCAGCCGACTTGTCTCCAAGAGTCTATTGCTGCCTCGAGCACCTTATGGTCGTTCTCCTGTGAGTCTAGATTTTCGAATCCGACGCAAAACAGACAGTTAATTGTAACGTTCAGAGACTCTTAATGAAGAAGGAACACACAAATTGCGCCGAGATTCAATACATCGTCCTACAGCCGACCTGTCTCCAAGGGTCTCTTGCTGCCTCGGGCACCTTATGGTCGTTCTCCTGTGAGTCTAGTTTCCCGAATACGACGCAAAACTGACAGTTCATTGTAACGATCAGAGGCTGATAATGACGATGGAACACACAATTTGCGTCGCGATTCAATACATCGTCCTCCAGGCGACTTGTCTCGAAGGGTCTAGTGCTGCCTCGAGCACCTTATGATCGTTCTCCTATGAGTCTAGATTTTCGAATCCGACGCAAAACTGACAGTTAATTGTAACGTTCAGAGCCTCTTAATGACGATGGAACACACAAACTGCGTCGCCATTCAATACATCGTCCTCCAGCCGACTTGTCTCCAAGGGTCTCTTGCTACCTCGGGCACCTTATGGTCGTTCTCCTGTGAGTCTAGTTTTCCTAATACGACGCAAAACTGACCGTTAATTGTAACGTTCAGAGGCTGATAATGACGATGGAACACACAATTTGCGTCGCGATTCAATACATCGTGCTCCAGCCGACTTGTCCCGAGGTAGTATTGCTGCCCCGGGCACCTTATGGTCGTTCTCCTATGAGTCTAGTTTTTCGAATCCGGCGCAAAACTGACAGTCAATTGTAACGTTCAGAGCCTCTTAATGACGATGGAACAGACAAACTGCGTCGCCATTCAATACATCGTCCTCCAGCCGACTTGTCTCCAAGGGTCTATTGCTGCCTCGGGCACCATATGGTCGTTCTCCTGTGAGTCTAGTTTTTCGAATCCGACGGAAAACTGAAAGGTAATAGTAACGTTCAGAGCCTCTTAATGACGATGGAACACACAAATTGCGTCGCGATTCAATACATCGTCCTCCGGCCAACTTGCCTCCAAGAGTCTATTGCTGCCTCGGGCACCTTATGGTCGTTCTCCTGTGAGTCTAGATTTTCGATACGACGCAAAACAGACAGTTAATTGTAACGTTCAGAGCCTCTTAAAGACGATGGAACACACAAATTGCGTCGAGATTCAATATATCGTCCTACTGCCGACCTGTCTCCAAGGGTCTCTTGCTGCCTCAGGCTGTGAGTCTAGTTTTCCGAATACGACGCAAAACTGACAGTTAATTGTAACGATCAGAGGCTGATAATGACGATGGAACACACAATTTGCGTCGCGATTCAATTCATCGTCCTCCAGCGGACTTGTCTCCGAGGTAGTATTGCTGCCCCGGGCACCTTTTGGTCGTTCTCCTATGAGTCTAGTTTTTCGAATCCGGCGCAAAACTGACAGTAATTGTAACGTTCAGATCCTCTTAATGACGATGGAACACACAAATTGCGTCGCGATTCAATACATCGTCCTCCGGCCAACTTGCTACCAAGAGTCTATTGCTGCCTCGAGCACCTTATGGTCGTTCTCCTGTGAGTCTAAATTTTCGAATCCGACGCAAAACTGACAGTTAATTGTAACGTTCAGAGCTTCTTAATGACGATGGAACACACAAACTGCGTCGCGATTCAGTACATCCTCCTCCAACTGACTTGTCTCTAACGGTCTATTGCTACCTAGGTCACTCTATCGTCTTTCTCCCATGAGTCTAGTTTTTCGAATGCTACAAAAAACTGACATTTAATTGTAACGTTGAGAGCCCCTTAATGACGATGGAACACACAATATTGCGTCGCGATTCAATACATCGTCCTCCAGGCGACTTGTCTCGAAGGGTCTAGTGTTGCCTCGAGCACCTTATGGTCGTTCTCCTGTGAGTCTAGATTTTCGAATCCGACGCAAAACTGACAGTTAATTGTAACGTTCAGAGGCTCTTAATGACGATGGAACACACAATATTGCGTCGCGATTCAATACATCGTCCTCCAGCGGACTTGTCTCCGAGGTAGTCTTGCTGCCCCGGGCACCTTTTGGTCGTTCTCCTGTGATTCTGGTTTTCCGAATACGACGCAAAACTGACGGGTTAATTGTAACGATCAGAGGCTGATATTGACGATGGAACACACAATTTGCGTCGCGATTCAATACATCGTCCTCCAGCGGACTTGTCTCCGAGGTAGTATTGCTGCCCCGGGATCCTTTTGGTCGTTCTCCTATGAGTCTAGTTTTTCGAATCCGGCGCAAAACTGACAGTCAATTGTAACGTTCAGAGCCTCTTAATGACGATGGAACACACAAACTGCGTCGCCAATCAATACATCGTCCTCCAGCCGACTTGTCTCCAAGGGTCTATTGCTGCCACGGGCACCATATGGTCGTTCTCCTGTGAGTCTAGATTTTCGAATCCGACGCAAAACTGACAGTCAATTGTAACGTTCAGAGCCTCTTAATGACGATGGAACACACAAACTGCGTCGCCATTCAATACATCGTCCTCCAGCCGACTTGTCTCCAAGGGTCTCTTGCTGCCTCGGGCACCTTATGGTCGTTCTCCTGTGAGTCTTGTTTTCCTAATACGACGCAAAACTGACAGTTAATTGTAACGTTCAGAGGCTCTTAATGACGATGGAACACACAATTTGCGTCGCGATTCAATACATCGTCCTCCAGCGGACTTGTCTCCGAGGTAGTATTGCTGCCCCGGGCATCTTTTGGTCGTTCTCCTATGAGTCTAGTTTTTCGAATCCGGCGCAAAACTGACAGTTAATTGTAACGTTCAGAGCCTCTTAATGACGATGGAACACACAATATTGCGTCGCGATTCAATACATCGTCCTCCAGGCGACTTGTCTCGAAGGGTCTAGTGTTGCCTCGAGCACCTTATGGTCGTTCTCCTGTGAGTCTAGATTTTCGAATCCGACGCAAAACTGAAAGTTAATTGTAACGTTCAGAGGCTCTTAATGACGATGGAACACACAAATTGCGTCGAGATCCAATACATCGTCCTACAGCCGACCTGTCTCCAAGGGTCTCTTGCTGCCTCGGGCACCTTATGGTCGTTCTCATGTGAGTCTAGTTTTCCTAATACGACGCAAAACTGACAGTTAATTGTAACGTTCAGAGCCTGATAATGACGATGGAACACACAATTTGCGTCGCGATTCAATACATCGTCCTCCAGCCGACTTGTCTCCGAGGTAGTATTGCTGCCCCGGGCACCTTTTGGTCGTTCTCCTATGAGACTAGTTTTTCGAATCCGGCGCAAAACTGACAGTCAATTGTAACGTTCAGAGCCTCTTAATGACGATGGAACACACAAACTGCGTCGCCAATCAATACATCGTCCTCCAGCCGACTTGTCTCCAAGGGTCTATTGCTGCCACGGGCACCATATGGTCGTTCTCCTGTGAGTCTAGTTTTTCGAATCCGACGCAAAACTGAAAGGTAATTGCAACGTTCAGAGCCTCTTAATGACGATGGAACACACAAATTGCGTCGCGATTCAATACATCGTCCTCCGGCCAACTTGTCTCAAAGAGTCTATTGCTGCCCCGGGCACCTTATGGTCGTTCTCCTGTGAGTCTAGATTTTCGAATCCGACGCAAAACAGACAGTTAATTGTAACGTTCATAGCCTCTTAATGACGATGGAACACACAAATTGCGTCGAGATTCAATATATCGTCCTACAGCCAACCTGTCTCCAAGGGTCTCTTGCTGCCTCGGGCACCTTATGGTCGTTCTCCTGTGAGTCTAGTTTTTCGAATACGACGCAAAACTGACAGTTAATTGTAACGATCAGAGGCTGATAATGACGATGGAACACACAATTTGCGTCGCGATTCAATACATCGTCCTCCAGCGGACTTGTCTCCGAGGTAGTATTGCTGCCCCGGGCACCTTTTGGTCGTTCTCCTATGAGTCTAGTTTTTCGAATCCGGCGCAAAACTGACAGTTAATTGTAACGTTCAGAGCCTCTTAATGACGATGGAACACACAATATTGCGTCGCGATTCAATACATCGTCCTCCAGGCGACTTGTCTCGAAGGGTCTAGTGCTGCCTCGAGCACCTTATGGTCGTTCTCCTGTGAGTCTAGATTTTCGAATCCGACGCAAAACTGACAGTTAATTGTAACGTTCAGAGCTTCTTAATGACGATGGAACACACAAACTGCGTCGCGACTCAGTACATCCTCCTCCAACTGACTTGTCTCTAAGGGTCTATTGCTACCTCGGTCACTCTATCGTCTTACTCCCTTGTGTCTAGTTTTCCGAATGCGACAAAAACTGACATTTAATTGTAACGTTGAGAGCCTCTTAATGACGATGGAACACACAAATTACGTCGCGATTCAATACATCGTCCTCCAGGCGACTTGTCTCGAAGGGTCTAGTGCTGCCTCGAGCACCTTGTGGTCGTTCTCCTGTGAGTCTAGATTTTCGAATCCGACGCAAAACTGACAATTGTAACGTTCAGAGCCTCTTAATGACGATGGACCACACAAACTGCGTCGCCATTCAATACATCGTCCTCCAGCCGACTTGTCTCCAAGGGTCTATTGCTGCCTCGGGCACCATATGGTCGTTCTCCTGTGAGTCTAGTTTTTCGAATCCGACGCAATACCGAAAGGTAATTGTAACGTTCAGAGCCTCCTAATGACGATGGAACACACAAATTTCGTCGCGATTCAATACATCGTCCTCTGGCCGACTTGTCTCCAAGAGTCTATTGCTGCCTCGGGCACCTTATGGTCGTTCTCCTGTGAGTCTAGATTTTCGAATCCGACGCAATACTGAAAGGTAATTGTAACGTTCAGAGCCTCTTAATGACGATGGAACACACAAATTGCGTCGCGATTCAATACATCGTCCTCCGGCCGACTTGTCTCCAAGGGTCTATTGCTGCCTCGGGCACCTTATGGTCGTTCTCCTGTGAGTCTAGATTTTCGAATCCGAAGCAAAACAGACAGTTAATTGTAACGTTGAGAGCCTCTTAATGACGATGGAACACACAAATTGCGTCGCGATTCAATACATCGTCCTCCAGGCGACTTGTCTCGAAGGGTCTAGTGCTGCCTCGAGCACCTTGTGGTCGTTCTCCTGTGAGTCTAGATTTTCGAATCCGACGCAAAACTGACAGTTAATTGTAACGTTCAGAGCCTCTTAATGACGATGGAACACACAAACTGCGTCGCCATTCAATACATCGTCCTCCAGCCGTCTTGTCTCCAAGGGTCTATTGCTGCCTCGGGCACCATATGGTCGTTCTCCTGTGAGTCTAGTTTTTCGAATCCGACGCAATACTGAAAGGTAATTGTAACGTTCAGAGCCTCTTAATGACGATGGAACACACAAATTTCGTCGCGATTCAATACATCGTCCTCCGGCCGACTTGTCTCCAAGAGTCTATTGCTGCCTCGGGCACCTTATGGTCGTTCTCCTGTGAGTCTAGATTTTCGAATCCGACGCAAAACAGACAGTTAATTGTAACGTTCAGAGCCTCTTAATGAAGAAGGAACACACAAATTGTGTCGAGATTCAATACATCGTCCTACAGCCGACCTGTCTCCAAGGGTCTCTTGCTGCCTCGGGCACCTTATGGTCGTTCTCCTGTGAGTCTAGTTTCCCGAATACGACGCAAAACTGACAGTTAATTGTGACGATCAGAGGCTGATAATGACGATGGAACACACAATTTGCGTCGCGATTCAATACATCGTCCTCCAGCGGACTTGTCTCAGAGGTAGTATTGCTGCCCCGGGCTCCTTTTGGTCGTTCTCCTATGAGTCTAGTTTTTCGAATCCGGCGCAAAACTGACAGTTAATTGTAACGTTCAGAGCCTCTTAATGACGATGGAACACACAATATTGCGTCGCGATTCAATACATCGTCCTCCAGGCGATTTGTCTCGAAGGGTCTAGTGCTGCCTCGAGCACCTTATGGTCGTTCTCCTATGAGTCAAGATTTCGAATCCGACGCAAAACTGACAGTTAATTGTAACGTTCAGAGCCTCTTAATGACGATGGAACACACAAACTGCGTCGCCATTCAATACATCGTCCTCCAGCCGACTTGTCTCCAAGGGTCTATTGCTGCCGCGGGCACCATATGGTCGTTCTCCTGTGAATCTAGTTTTTCGAATCCGACGCAATACTGAAAGGTAATTGTAACGTTCAGAGCCTCTTAATGACGATGGAACACACAAATTTCGTCGCGATTCAATACATCGTCCTCCGGCCGACTTGTCTCCAAGAGTCTATTGCTGCCTCGGGCACCTTATGGTCGTTCTCCTGTGAGTCTAGATTTTCGAATCCGACGCAAAACAGTTAATTGTAACGTTCAGAGCCTCTTAATGACGATGGAACACACAAATTGCGTCGAGATTCAATACATCGTCCTACAGCCGACCTGTCTCCGAGGGTCTCTTGCTGCCTCGGGCACCTTATGGTCGTTCTCCTGTGAGTCTAGTTTTCCGAATACGACGCAAAACTGACAGTTAATTGTAACGATCAGAGGCTGATAATGACGATGGAACACACAATTTGCGTCGCGATTCAATACATCGTCCTCCAGCGGACTTGTCTCCGAGGTAGTATTGCTGCCCCGGGCTCCTTTTGGTCGTTCTCCTATGAGTCTAGTTTTTCGAATCCGCCGCAAAACTGACAGTTAATTGTAACGTTCAGAGCCTCTTAATGACGATGGAACACACAATATTGCGTCGCGATTCAATACATCGTCCTCCAGGCGATTTGTCTCGAAGGGTCTAGTGCTGCCTCGAGCACCTTATGGTCGTTCTCCTATGAGTCTAGATTTTCGAATCCGACGCAAAACTGACAGTTAATTGTAACGTTCAGAGCCTCTTAATGACGATGGAACACACAAACTGCGTCGCCATTCAATACATCATCCTCCAGCCGACTCGTCTCCAAGGGTCTATTGCTGCCTCGGGCACCATATGGTCGTTCTCCTGTCAGTCTAGTTTTTCGAATCCGACGCAAAACTGAAAGGTAATTGTAACGTTCAGAGCCTCTTAATGACGATGGAACACACAAATTGCGTCGCGATTCAATACATCGTCCTCCGGCCAACTTGCCTCCAAGAGACTATTACTGCCTCGGGCACCTTATGGTCATTCTCCTGTGAGTCTAGATTTTCGAATCCGACGCAAAACAGACAGTTAATTGTAACGTTCAGAGCCTCTTAATGATCATGGAACACACAATTTGCGTCGAGATTCAATATATCGTCCTACAGCCGACCTGTCTCCAAGGGTCTCTTGCTGCCTCGGGCACCTTATGGTCGTTCTCCTGTGAGTCTAGTTTTCCGAATACGACGCAAAACTGACAGTTAATTGTAACGATCAGAGGCTCTTAATGACGATGGAACACACAAACTGCGTCGCCATTCAATACATCGTCCTCCAGCGGACTTGTCTCCGAGGTAGTATTGCTGCCCCGGGCTCCTTTTGGTCGTTCTCCTATGAGTCTAGTTTTTCGAATCCGGCGCAAAACTGACAGTTAATTGTAACGTTCAGAGCCTCTTAATGACGATGGAACACACAATATTGCGTCGCGATTCAATACATCGTCCTCCAGGCGATTTGTCTCGAAGGGTCTAGTGCTGCATCGAGCACCTTATGGTCGTTCTCCTATGAGTCAAGATTTTCGAATCCGACGCAAAACTGACAGTCAATTGTAACGTTCAGAGCCTCTTAATGACGATGGAACACACAAACTGCGTCGCCATTCAATACATCGTCCTCCAGCCGACTTGTCTCCAAGAGTCTCTTGCTGCCTCGGGCACCTTATGGTCGTTCTCCTGTGAGTCTATTTTTCCTAATACGACGCAAAACTGACAGTTAATTGTAACGTTCAGAGCCTGATAATGACGATGGAACACACAATTTGCGTCGCGATTCAATACATCGTGCTCCAGCCGACTTGTCTCCGAGGTAGTATTGCTGCCCCGGGCACCTTTTGGTCGTTCTCCTGTGAGTCTAGTTTTTCGAATCCGACGCAAAACTGACAGTTAATTGTAACGTTCAGAGCCTCTTAATGACGATGGAACACACAAACTGCGTCGCCAATCAATACATCGTCCTCCAGCCGACTTGTCTCCAAGGGTCTATTGCAGCCTCGGGCACCATATGGTCGTCCTCCTGTGAGTCTAGTTTTTCGAATCCGACACAATACTGAAAGGTAATTGTAACGTTCAGAGCCTCTTAATGACGATGGAACACACAAATTTCGTCGCGATTCAATACATCGTCCTCCGGCCGACTTGCCTCCAAGAGTCTATTGCTGCCTCGGGCACCTTATGGTCGTTCTCCTGTGAGTCTAGATTTTCGAATCCGACGCAAAACAGACAGTTAATTGTAACGTTCAGAGCCTCTTAATGAAGATGGAACACACAAATTGCGTCGAGATTCAATACATCGTCCTACAGCCGACCTGTCTCCAAGGGTCTCTTGCTGCCTCGGGCACCTTATGGTCGTTCTCCTGTGAGTCTAGTTTTCCGAATACGACGCAAAACTGACAGTTAATTGTAACGATCAGAGGCTGATAATGACGATGGAACACACAATTTGCGTCGCGATTCAATACATCGTCCTCCAGCGGACTTGTCTCCGAGGTAGTATTGCTGCCCCGGGCTCCTTTTGGTCGTTCTCCTATGAGTCTAGTTTTTCGAATCCGGCGCAAAACTGACAGTTAATTGTAACGTTCAGAGCCTCTTAATGACGATGGAACACACAATATTGCGTCGCGATTCAATACATCGTCCTCCAGGCGATTTGTCTCGAAGGGTCTAGTGCTGTCTCGAGCTTCTTATGGTCGTTCTCCTAAGAGTCTAGATTTTCGAATCCGACGCAAAACTGACAGTTAATTGTAACGTTCAGAGCTTCTTAATGACGATGGAACACACAAACTGCGTGGCGATTCAGTACATCCTCCACCAACTGACTTGTCTCTAAGAGTCTATTGCTACCTCGGTCACTCTATCGTCTTTCTCCCATGAGTCTAGTTTTTCGAATGCGACAAAAAACTGACATTTAATTGTAACGTTGAGAGCCTCTTAATGACGATGGAACACACAAATTGCGTCGCGATTCAATACATCGTCCTCCAGGCGACTTTTCTCGAAGGGTCTAGTGCTGCCTCGAGCACCTTGTGGTCGTTCTCCTGTGAGTCTAGATTTTCGAATCCGAAGCAAAACTGACAGTTAATTGTAACGTTCAGAGCCTCTTAATGACGATGGAACACACAAACTGCGTCGCCATTCAATACATCGTCCTCCTGCCGACTTGTCTCCAAGGGTCTATTGCTGCCTCGGGCACCATATGGTCGTTCTCCTGTGAGTCTAGTTTTTCGAATCCCACGCAATACTGAAAGGTAATTGTAACGTTCAGAGCCTCTTAATGACGATGGAACACACAAATTTCGTCGCGATTCAATACATCGTCCTCCGGCCGACTTGCCTCCAAGAGTCTATTGCTGCCTCGGGCACCTTATGGTCGTTCTCCTGTGAGTCTAGATTTTCGAATCCGACGCAAAACAGACAGTTAATTGTAACGTTCAGAGCCTCTTAATGAAGATGGAACACACAAATTGCGTCGAGGTTCAATACATCGTTCTACAGCCGACCTGTCTCCAAGGTTCTCTTGCTGCCTCGGGCACCTTATGGTCGTTCTCCTGTGAGTCTAGATTTTCGAATCCGACGCAAAACAGACAGTTAATTGTAACGTTCAGAGCCTCTTAATGATCATGGAACACACAATTTGCGTCGAGATTCAATATATCGTCCTACAGCCGACCTGTCTCCAAGGGTCTCTTGCTGCCTCGGGCACCTTATGGTCGTTCTCCTGTGAGTCTAGTTTTCCGAATACGACGCAAAACTGACAGTTAATTGTAACGATCAGAGGCTCTTAATGACGATGGAACACACAAACTGCGTCGCCATTCAATACATCGTCCTCCAGCGGACTTGTCTCCGAGGTAGTATTGCTGCCCCGGGCTCCTTTTGGTCGTTCTCCTATGAGTCTAGTTTTTCGAATCCGGCGCAAAACTGACAGTTAATTGTAACGTTCAGAGCCTCTTAATGACGATGGAACACACAATATTGCGTCGCGATTCAATACATCGTCCTCCAGGCGATTTGTCTCGAAGGGTCTAGTGCTGCATCGAGCACCTTATGGTCGTTCTCCTATGAGTCAAGATTTTCGAATCCGACGCAAAACTGACAGTCAATTGTAACGTTCAGAGCCTCTTAATGACGATGGAACACACAAACTGCGTCGCCATTCAATACATCGTCCTCCAGCCGACTTGTCTCCAAGAGTCTCTTGCTGCCTCGGGCACCTTATGGTCGTTCTCCTGTGAGTCTATTTTTCCTAATACGACGCAAAACTGACAGTTAATTGTAACGTTCAGAGCCTGATAATGACGATGGAACACACAATTTGCGTCGCGATTCAATACATCGTGCTCCAGCCGACTTGTCTCCGAGGTAGTATTGCTGCCCCGGGCACCTTTTGGTCGTTCTCCTGTGAGTCTAGTTTTTCGAATCCGACGCAAAACTGACAGTTAATTGTAACGTTCAGAGCCTCTTAATGACGATGGAACACACAAACTGCGTCGCCAATCAATACATCGTCCTCCAGCCGACTTGTCTCCAAGGGTCTATTGCAGCCTCGGGCACCATATGGTCGTCCTCCTGTGAGTCTAGTTTTTCGAATCCGACACAATACTGAAAGGTAATTGTAACGTTCAGAGCCTCTTAATGACGATGGAACACACAAATTTCGTCGCGATTCAATACATCGTCCTCCGGCCGACTTGCCTCCAAGAGTCTATTGCTGCCTCGGGCACCTTATGGTCGTTCTCCTGTGAGTCTAGATTTTCGAATCCGACGCAAAACAGACAGTTAATTGTAACGTTCAGAGCCTCTTAATGAAGATGGAACACACAAATTGCGTCGAGATTCAATACATCGTCCTACAGCCGACCTGTCTCCAAGGGTCTCTTGCTGCCTCGGGCACCTTATGGTCGTTCTCCTGTGAGTCTAGTTTTCCGAATACGACGCAAAACTGACAGTTAATTGTAACGATCAGAGGCTGATAATGACGATGGAACACACAATTTGCGTCGCGATTCAATACATCGTCCTCCAGCGGACTTGTCTCCGAGGTAGTATTGCTGCCCCGGGCTCCTTTTGGTCGTTCTCCTATGAGTCTAGTTTTTCGAATCCGGCGCAAAACTGACAGTTAATTGTAACGTTCAGAGCCTCTTAATGACGATGGAACACACAATATTGCGTCGCGATTCAATACATCGTCCTCCAGGCGATTTGTCTCGAAGGGTCTAGTGCTGTCTCGAGCTTCTTATGGTCGTTCTCCTAAGAGTCTAGATTTTCGAATCCGACGCAAAACTGACAGTTAATTGTAACGTTCAGAGCTTCTTAATGACGATGGAACACACAAACTGCGTGGCGATTCAGTACATCCTCCACCAACTGACTTGTCTCTAAGAGTCTATTGCTACCTCGGTCACTCTATCGTCTTTCTCCCATGAGTCTAGTTTTTCGAATGCGACAAAAAACTGACATTTAATTGTAACGTTGAGAGCCTCTTAATGACGATGGAACACACAAATTGCGTCGCGATTCAATACATCGTCCTCCAGGCGACTTTTCTCGAAGGGTCTAGTGCTGCCTCGAGCACCTTGTGGTCGTTCTCCTGTGAGTCTAGATTTTCGAATCCGAAGCAAAACTGACAGTTAATTGTAACGTTCAGAGCCTCTTAATGACGATGGAACACACAAACTGCGTCGCCATTCAATACATCGTCCTCCAGCCGACTTGTCTCCAAGGGTCTATTGCTGCCTCGGGCACCATATGGTCGTTCTCCTGTGAGTCTAGTTTTTCGAATCCCACGCAATACTGAAAGGTAATTGTAACGTTCAGAGCCTCTTAATGACGATGGAACACACAAATTTCGTCGCGATTCAATACATCGTCCTCCGGCCGACTTGCCTCCAAGAGTCTATTGCTGCCTCGGGCACCTTATGGTCGTTCTCCTGTGAGTCTAGATTTTCGAATCCGACGCAAAACAGACAGTTAATTGTAACGTTCAGAGCCTCTTAATGAAGATGGAACACACAAATTGCGTCGAGGTTCAATACATCGTTCTACAGCCGACCTGTCTCCAAGGTTCTCTTGCTGCCTCGGGCACCTTATGGTCGTTCTCCTGTGAGTCTAGTTTTCCGAATACGACGCAAAACTGACAGTTAATTGTAACGATCAGAGGCTGATAATGACGATGGAACACACAATTTGCGTCGCGATTCAATACATCGTGCTCCAGCCGACTTGTCTCCGAGGTAGTATTGCTACCCCGGGCACCTTTTGGTCGTTCTCCTATGAGTCTAGTTTTTCGAATCCGGCGCAAAACTGACAGTCAATTGTAACGTTCAGAGCCTCTTAATGACGATGGAACACACAAACTGCGTCGCCATTCAATACATCGTCCTCCAGCGGACTTGTCTCCGAGGTAGTATTGCTGCCCCGGGCTCCTTTTGGTCGTTCTCCTATGAGTCTAGTTTTTCGAATCCGGCGCAAAACTGACAGTTAATTGTAACGTTCAGAGCCTCTTAATGACGATGGAACACACAATATTGCGTCGCGATTCAATACATCGTCCTCCAGGCGAATTGTCTCGAAGGGTCTAGTGCTGCCTCGAGCACCTTATGGTCATTCTCCTATGAGTCAAGATTTTCGAATCCGACGCAAAACTGAGAGTTAATTGTAACGTTCAGAGCCTCTTAATGACGATGGAACACACAAACTGCGTCGCCATTCAATACATCGTCCTCCAGCCGACTTGTCTCCAAGGGTCTATTGCTGCCGCGGGCACCATATGGACGTTCTCCTGTGAATCTAGTTTTTCGAATCCGACGCAATACTGAAAGGTAATTGTAACGTTCAGAGCCCCTTAATGACTATGGAACACACAAATTTCGTCGCGATTCAATACATCGTCCTCCGGCCGACTTGTCTCCAAGAGTCTATTGCTGCCTCGGGCACCTTATGGTCGTTCACCTGTGAGTCTAGATTTTCGAATCCGACGCAAAACAGACAGTTAATTGTAACGTTCAGAGCCTCTTAATGAAGATGGAACACACAAATTGCGTCGAGATTCAATACATCGTCCTACAGCCGACCTGTCTCCAAGGGTCTCTTGCTGCCTCGGGCACCTTATGGTCGTTCTCCTGTGAGTCTAGTTTTCCGAATACGACGCAAAACTGACAGTTAATTGTAACGATCAGAGCCTCTTAATGACGATGGAACACACAATATTGCGTCGCGATTCTATACATCGTCCTCCAGGCGACTTGTCTCGAATGGTCTAACGCTGCCTCGAGCACCTTATGGTCGTTCTCCTGTGAGTCTAGTTTTTCGAATCCGACGCAAAACTGAAAGGTAATTGTAACGTTCAGAGCCTCTTAATGACGATGGAACACACAAATTGAGTCGCGATTCAATACATCGTCCTCCGGCCGACTTGTCTCCAAGGGTCTATTGCTGCCTCGGGCACCATATGGTCGTTCTCCTGTGAGTCTAGTTTTTCGAATCCGACGCAAAACTGACAGTTAATTGTAACGTTCAGAGCCTCTTAATGACGATGGAACACACAAACTGCGTCGCCATTCAATACATCGTCCTCCAGCCGACTTGTCTCCAAGGGTCTATTGCTGCCTCGGGCACCATATGGTCGTTCTCCTGTGAGTCTAGTTTTTCGAATCCGACGCAATACTGAAAGGTAATTGTAACGTTCAGAGCCTCTTAATGACGATGGAACACACAAATTTCGTCGCGATTCAATACATCGTCCTCCGGCCGACTTGCCTCCAAGAGTCTATTGCTGCCTCGCGCCCTTATGGTCGTTCTCCTGTGAGTCTAGATTTTCGAATCCGACGCAAAACAGACAGTTAATTGTAACGTTCAGAGCCTCTTAATGAAGATGGAACACACAAATTGCGTCGAGATTCAATACATCGTCCTACAGCCGACCTGTCTCCAAGGGTCTCTTGCTGTCTCGGGCACCTTATGGTCGTTCTCCTGTGAGTCTAGTTTTCCGAATACGACGCAAAACTGACAGTTAATTGTAACGATCAGAGCCTGATAATGACGATGGAACACACAATTTGCGTCGCGATTCAATACATCGTGCTCCAGCCGACTTGTCTCCGAGGTAGTATTGCTGCCCCGGGCACCTTTTGGTCGTTCTCCTATGAGTCTAGTTTTTCGAATCCGGCGCAAAACTGACAGTCAATTGTAACGTTCAGAGCCTCTTAATGACGATGGAACACACAAACTGCGTCGCCATTCAATACATCGTCCTCCAGCGGACTTGTCTCCGAGGTAGTATTGCTGCCCCGGGCTCCTTTTGGTCGTTCTCCTATGAGTCTAGTTTTTCGAATCCGGCGCAAAACTGACAGTTAATTGTAACGTTCAGAGCCTCTTAATGACGATGGAACACACAATATTGCGTCGCGATTCAATACATCGTCCTCCAGGCGATTTGTCTCGAAAGGTCTAGTGCTGCCTCGAGCACCTTATGGTCGTTCTCCTATGAGTCAAGATTTTCGAATCCGACGCAAAACTGACAGTTAATTGTAACGTTCAGAGCCTCTTAATGACGATGGAACACACAATATTGCGTCGCCATTCAATACATCGTCCTCCAGCCGACTTGTCTCCAAGAGTCTCTTGCTGCCTCGGGCACCTTATGGTCGTTCTCCTGTGAGTCTATTTTTCCTAATACGACGCAAAACTGACAGTTAATTGTAACGTTCAGAGCCTGATAATGACGATGGAACACACAATTTGCGTCGCGATTCAATACATCGTGCTCCAGCCGACTTGTCTCCGAGGTAGTATTGCTGCCCCGGGCACCTTTTGGTCGTTCTCCTGTGAGTCTAGTTTTTAGAATCCGACGCAAAACTGACAGTTAATTGTAACGTTCAGAGCCTCTTAATGACGATGGAACACACAAACTGCGTCGCCAATCAATACATCGTCCTCCAGCCGACTTGTCTCCAAGGGTCTATTGCAGCCTCGGGCACCATATGGTCGTCCTCCTGTGAGTCTAGTTTTTCGAATCCGACGCAATACTGAAAGGTAATTGTAACGTTCAGAGCCTCTTAATGACGATGGAACACACAAATTTCGTCGCGATTCAATACATCGTCCTCCGGCCGACTTGCCTCCAAGAGTCTATTGCAGCCTCGGGCACCTTATGGTCGTTCTCCTGTGAGTCTAGATTTTCGAATCCGACGCAAAACAGACAGTTAATTGTAACGTTCAGAGCCTCTTAATGAAGATGGAACACACAAATTGCGTCGAGATTCAATACATCGTCCTACAGCCGACCTGTCTCCAAGGGTCTCTTGCTGCCTCGGGCACCTTATGGTCGTTCTCCTGTGAGTCTAGTTTTCCGAATACGACGCAAAACTGACAGTTAATTGTAACGATCAGAGGCTGATAATGACGATGGAACACACAATTTGCGTTGCGATTCAATACATCGTCCTCCAGCGGACTTGTCTCCGAGGTAGTATTGCTGCCCCGGGCTCCTTTTGGTCGTTCTCCTATGAGTCTAGTTTTTCGAATCCGGCGCAAAACTGACAGTTAATTGTAACGTTCAGAGCCTCTTAATGACGATGGAACACACAATATTGCGTCGCGATTCAATACATCGTCCTCCAGGCGATTTGTCTCGAAGGGTCTAGTGCTGCCTCGAGCTTCTTATGGTCGTTCTCCTATGAGTCTAGATTTTCGAATCCGACGCAAAACTGACAGTTAATTGTAACGTTCAGAGCTTCTTAATGACGATGGAACACACAAACTGCGTGGCGATTCAGTACATCCTCCTCCAACTGACTTGGCTCTAAGAGTCTATTGCTACCTCGGTCACTCTATCGTCTTTCTCCCATGAGTCTTGTTTTTCGAATGCGACAAAAAACTGACATTTAATTGTAACGTTGAGAGCCTCTTAATGACGATGGTACACACAAATTGCGTCGCGATTCAATACATCGTCCTCCAGGCGACTTTTCTCGAAGGGTCTAGTGCTGCCTCGAGCACCTTGTGGTCGTTCTCCTGTGAGTCTAGATTTTCGAATCCGACGCAAAACTGACAGTTAATTGTAACGTTCAGAGCCTCTTAATGACGATGGAACACACAAACTGCGTCGCCATTCAATACATCGTCCTCCAGCCGACTTGTCTCCAAGGGTCTATTGCTGCCTCGGGCACCATATGTTCGTTCACCTGTGAGTCTAGTTTTTCGAATCCGACGCAATACTGAAAGGTAATTGTAACGTTCAGAGCCTCTTAATGACGATGGAACACACAAATTTCGTCGCGATTCAATACATCGTCCTCCGGCCGACTTGCCTCCAAGAGTCTATTGCTGCCTCGGGCACCTTATGGTCGTTCTCCTGTGAGTCTAGATTTTCGAATCCGACGCAAAACAGACAGTTAATTGTAACGTTCAGAGCCTCTTAATGAAGATGGAACACACAAATTGCGTCGAGATTCAATACATCGTCCTACAGCCGACCTGTCTCCAAGGGTCTCTTGCTGCCTCGGGCACCTTATGGTCGTTCTCCTGTGAGTCTAGTTTTCCGAATACGACGCAAAACTGACAGTTAATTGTAACGATCAGAGGCTGATAATGACGATGGAACACACAATTTGCGTCGCGATTCAATACATCGTCCTTCATCGGACTTGTCTCCGAGGTAGTATTGCTGGCCCGGGCTCCTTTTGGTCGTTCTCCTATGAGTCTAGTTTTTCGAATCCGGCGCAAAACTGACAGTTAATTGTAACGATCAGAGCCTCTTAATGACGATGGAACACACAATATTGCGTCGCGATTCAATACATCGTCCTCCAGGCGATTTGTCTCGAAGGGTCTAGTGCTGCCTCGAGCACCTTATGGTCGTTCTCCTATGAGTCTAGATTTTCGAATCCGACGCAAAACTGACAGTTAATTGTAACGTTCAGAGCCTCTTAATGACGATGGAACACACAAACTGCGTCGCCATTCAATACATCGTCCTCCAGCCGACTTGTCTCCAAGAGTCTCTTGCTGCCTCGGGCACCTTATGGTCGTTCTCCTGTGAGTCTATTTTTCCTAATACGACGCAAAACTGACAGTTAATTGTAACGTTCAGAGCCTGATAATGACGATGGAACACACAATTTGCGTCGCGATTCAATACATCGTGCTCCAGCCGACTTGTCTCCGAGGTAGTATTGCTGCCCCGGGCACCTTTTGGTCGTTCTCCTGTGAGTCTAGTTTTTCGAATCCGACGCAAAACTGACAGTTAATTGTAACGTTCAGAGCCTCTTAATGACGATGGAACACACAAACTGCGTCGCCATTCAATACATCGTCCTCCAGCCGACTTGTCTCCAAGGGTCTATTGCTGCCTCGGGCACCATATGGTCGTTCTCCTGTGAGTCTAGTTTTTCGAATCCGACGGAATACTGAAAGGTAATTGTAACGTTCAGAGCCTCTTAATGACGATGGAACACACAAATTTCGTCGCGATTCAATACATCGTCCTCCGGCCGACTTGTCTCCAAGAGTCTATTGCTGCCTCGGGCACCTTATGGTCGTTCTCCTGTGAGTCTAGATTTTCGAATCCGACGCAAAACAGACAGTTAATTGTAACGTTCAGAGCCTCTTAATGAAGATGGAACACACAAATTGCGTCGAGATTCAATACATCGTCCTACAGCCGACCTGTCTCCAAGGGTCTCTTGCTGCCTCGGGCACCTTATGGTCGTTCTCCTGTGAGTCTAGTTTTCCGAATACGACGCAAAACTGACAGTTAATTGTAACGATCAGAGGCTGATAATGACGATGGAACACACAATTTGCGTCGCGATTCAATACATCGTCCTCCAGCGGACTTGTCTCCGAGGTAGTATTGCTGCCCCGGGCTCCTTTTGGTCGTTCTCCTATGAGTCTAGTTTTTCGAATCCGGCGCAAAACTGACAGTTAATTGTAACGTTCAGAGCCTCTTAATGACGATGGAACACACAATATTGCGTCGCGATTCAATACATCGTCCTCCAGGCGATTTGTCTCGAAGGGTCTAGTGCTGCCTCGAGCACCTTATGGTCGTTCTCCTATGAGTCTAGATTTTCGAATCCGACGCAAAACTGACAGTTAATTGTAACGTTCAGAGCCTCTTAATGACGATGGAACACACAAACTGCGTCGCCATTCAATACATCGTCCTCCAGCCGACTTGTCTCCAAGAGTCTCTTGCTGCCTCGGGCACCTTATGGTCGTTCTCCTGTGAGTCTAGTTTTCCTAATACGACGCAAAACTGACAGTTAATTGTAACGTTCAGAGCCTGATAATGACGATGGAACACACAATTTGCGTCGCGATTCAATACATCGTCCTCCAGGCGACTTTTCTCGAAGGGTCTAGTGCTGCCTCGAGCACCTTGTGGTCGTTCTCCTGTGTGTCTAGATTTTCGAATCCGACGCAAAACTGACAGTTAATTGTAACGTTCAGAGCCTCTTAATGACGATGGAACACACAAACTGCGTCGCCATTCAATACATCGTCCTCCAGCGGACTTGTCTCCGAGGTAGTATTGCTGCCCCGGGCTCCTTTTGGTCGTTCTCCTATGAGTCTAGTTTTTCGAATCCGGCGCAAAACTGACAGTTAATTGTAACGTTCAGAGCCTCTTAATGACGATGGAACACACAATATTGCGTCGCGATTCAATACATCGTCCTCCAGGCGATTTGTCTCGAAGGGTCTAGTGCTGCCTCGAGCACCTTATGGTCGTTCTCCTATGAGTCTAGATTTTCGAATCCGACGCAAAACTGACAGTTAATTGTAACGTTCAGAGCTTCTTAATGACGATGGAACACACAAACTGCGTGGCGATTCAGTACATCCTCCTCCAACTGACTTGTCTCTAAGAGTCTATTGCTACCTCGGTCACTCTATCGTCTTTCTCCCATGAGTCTAGTTTTTCGAATGCGACAAAAAACTGACATTTAATTGTAACGTTGAGAGCCTCTTAATGACGATGGAACACACAAATTGCATCGCGATTCAATACATCGTCCTCGAGGCGACTTGTCTCGAAGGGTCTAGTGCTGCCTCGAGCACCTTGCGTTCGTTCTCCTGTGAGTCTAGATTTTCGAATCCGACGCAAAACTGACAGTTAATTGTAACGTTCAGAGCCTCTTAATGACGATGGAACACACAAACTGCGTCGCCATTCAATACATCGTCCTACAGCCGACCTGTCTCCAAGGGTCTCTTGCTGCCTCGGGCACCTTATGGTCGTTCTCCTGTGAGTCTAGTTTTCCGAATACGACGCAAAACTGACAGTTAATTGTAACGATCAGAGCCTCTTAATGACGATGGAACACACAATATTGCGTCGCGATTCAATACATCGTCCTCCAGGCGAATTGTCTCGAAGGGTCTAGTGCTGCCTCGAGCACCTTATGGTCGTTCTCCTATGAGTCAAGATTTTCGAATCCGACGCAAAACTGAGAGTTAATTGTAACGTTCAGAGCCTCTTAAAGACGATGGAACACACAAACTGCGTCGCCATTCAATACATCGTCCTACAGCCGACCTGTCTCCAAGGGTCTCTTGCTGCCACGGGCACCTTATGGTCGTTCTCCTGTGAGTCTAGTTTTCCGAATACGACGCAAAACTGAAAGGTAATTGTAACGTTCAGAGCCTCTTAATGACGATGGAACACACAAATTTCGTCGCGATTCAATACATCGTCCTCCGGCCGACTTGTCTCCAAGGGTCTATTGCTGCCTCGGGCACCTTATGGTCGTACTCCTGTGAGTCTAGATTTTCGAATCCGAAGCAAAACAGACAGTTCATTGTAACGATGAGAGCCTCTTAATGACGATGGAACACACAAATTGCGTCGCGATTCAATACATCGTCCTCCAGGCGACTTTTCTCGAAGGGTCTAGTGCTGCCTCGAGCACCTTGTGGTCGTTCTCCTGTGAGTCTAGATTTTCGAATCCGACGCAAAACTGACAGTTAATTGTAACGTTCAGAGCCTCTTAATGACGATGGAACACACAAACTGCGTCGCCATTCAATACATCGTCCTCCAGCCGACTTGTCTCCAAGGGTCTATTGCTGCCTCGGGCACCATATGGTCGTTCTCCTGTGAGTCTAGTTTTTCGAATCCGACGCAATACTGAAAGGTAATTGTAACGTTCAGAGCCTCTTAATGACGATGGAACACACAAATTTCGTCGCGATTCAATACATCGTCCTCCGGCCGACTTGCCTCCAAGAGTCTATTGCTGCCTCGGGCACCTTATGGTCGTTCTCCTGTGAGTCTAGATTTTCGAATCCGACGCAAAACAGACAGTTAATTGTAACGTTCAGAGCCTCTTAATGAAGATGGAACACACAAATTGCGTCGAGGTTCAATACATCGTTCTACAGCCGACCTGTCTCCAAGTGTCTCTTGCTGCCTCGGGCACCTTATGGTCGTTCTCCTGTGAGTCTAGTTTTCCGAATACGACGCAAAACTGACAGTTAATTGTAACGATCAGAGGCTGACAATGACGATGGAACACACAATTTGCGTCGCGATTCAATACATCGTGCTCCAGCCGACTTGTCTCCGAGTTAGTATTGCTACCCCGGGCACCTTTTGGTCGTTCTCCTATGAGTCTAGTTTTTCGAATCCGGCGCAAAACTGACAGTCAATTGTAACGTTCAGAGCCTCTTAATGACGATGAAACACACAAACTGCGTCGCCATTCAATACATCGTCCTCCAGCGGACTTGTCTCCGATGTAGTATTGCTGCCCCGGGCTCCTTTTGGTCGTTCCCCTATGAGTCTAGTTTTTCGAATCCGGCGCAAAACTGACAGTTAATTGTAACGTTCAGAGCCTCTTAATGACGATGGAACACACAATATTGCGTCGCGATTCAATACATCGTCCTCCAGGCGATTTGTCTCGAAGGGTCTAGTGCTGCCTCGAGCACCTTATGGTCGTTCTCCTATGAGTCTAGATTTTCGAATCCGACGCAAAACTGACAGTTAATTGTAACGTTCAGAGCCTCTTAATGACGATGGAACACACAAACTGCGTCGCCATTCAATACATCGTCCTCCAGCCGACTTGTCTCCAAGAGTCTCTTGCTGCCTCGGGCACCTTATGGTCGTTCTCCTGTGAGTCTAGTTTTCCTAATACGACGCAAAACTGACAGTTAATTGTAACGTTCAGAGCCTGATAATGACGATGGAACACACAATTTGCGTCGCGATTCAATACATCGTGCTCCAGCCGACTTGTCTCCGAGGTAGTATTGCTGCCCCGGGCACCTTTTGGTCGTTCTCCTGTGAGTCTAGTTTTTCGAATCCGACGCAAAACAGACAGTTAATTGTAACGTTCAGAGCCTCTTAATGAAGATGGAACACACAAATTGCGTCGAGATTCAATACATCGTCCTACAGCCGACCTGTCTCCAAGGGTCTCTTGCTGCCTCGGGCACCTTATGGTCGTTCTCCTGTGAGTCTAGTTTTCCGAATACGACGCAAAACTGACAGTTAATTGTAACGATCAGAGGCTGATAATGACGATGGAACACACAATTTGCGTCGCGATTCAATACATCGTCCTCCAGCGGACTTGTCTCCGAGGTAGTATTGCTGCCCCGGGCTCCTTTTGGTCGTTCTCCTATGAGTCTAGTTTTTCGAATCCGGCGCAAAACTGACAGTTAATTGTAACGTTCAGAGCTTCTTAATGACGATGGAACACACAATATTGCGTCGCGATTCAATACATCGTCCTCCAGGCGATTTGTCTCGAAGGGTCTAGTGCTGCCTCGAGCACCTTATGGTCGTTCTCCTATGAGTCTAGATTTTCGAATCCGACGCAAAACTGACAGTTAATTGTAACGTTCAGAGCCTCTTAATGACGATGGAACACACAAACTGCGTCGCCATTCAATACATCGTCCTCCAGCCGACTTGTCTCCAAGGGTCTATTGCTGCCTCGGGCACCATATGGTCGTTCTCCTGTCAGTCTAGTTTTTCGAATCCGACGCAAAACTGAAAGGTAATTGTAACGTTCAGAGCCTCTTAATGACGATGGAACACACAAATTGCGTCGCGATTCAATACATCGTCCTCCGGCCAACTTGCCTCCAAGAGTCTATTGCTGCCTCGGGCACCTTATGGTCATTCTCCTGTGAGTCTAGATTTTCGAATCCGACGCAAAACAGACAGTTAATTGTAACGTTCAGAGCCTCTTAATGATCATGGAACACACAATTTGCGTCGAGATTCAATATATCGTCCTACAGCCGACCTGTCTCCAAGGGTCTCTTGCTGCCTCGGGCACCTTATGGTCGTTCTCCTGTGAGTCTAGTTTTCCGAATACGACGCAAAACTGACAGTTAATTGTAACGATCAGAGGCTCTTAATGACGATGGAACACACAATTAGCGTCGCGATTCAATACATCGTCCTCCAGCGGACTTGTCTCCGAGGTAGTATTGCTGCCCCGGGCACCTTTTGGTCGTTCTCCTATCAGTCTAGTTTTTCGAATCCGGCGCAAAACTGACAGTTAATTGTAACGTTCAGAGCCTCTTAATAACGATGGAACACACAATATTGCGTCGCGATTCAATACATCGTCCTCCAGGCGACTTGTCTCGAAGGGTCTAGTGCTGCCTCGAGCTTCTTATGGTCGTTCTCCTGTGAGTCTAGATTTTCGAATCCGACGCAAAACTGACAGTTAATTGTAACGTTCAGAGCTTCTTAATGACGATGGAACACACAAACTGCGTGGCGATTCAGTACATCCTCCTCCAACTGACTTGTCTCTAAGAGTCTATTGCTACCTCGGTCACTCTATCGTCTTTCTCCCATGAGTCTAGTTTTTCGAATGCGACAAAAAACTGACATTTAATTGTAACGTTGAGAGCCTCTTAATGACGATGGAACACACAAATTGCATCGCGATTCAATACATCGTTCTCGAGGCGACTTGTCTCGAAGGGTCTAGTGCTGCCTCGAGCACCTTGCGGTCGTTCTCCTGTGAGTCTAGATTTTCGAATCCGACGCAAAACTGACAGTTAATTGTAACGTTCAGAGCCTCTTAATGACGATGGAACACACAAACTGCGTCGCCATTCAATACATCGTCCTACAGCCGACCTGTCTCCAAGGGTCTCTTGCTGCCTCGGGCACCTTATGGTCGTTCTCCTGTGAGTCTAGTTTTCCGAATACGACGCAAAACTGACAGTTAATTGTAACGATCAGAGCCTCTTAATGACGATGGAACACACAATATTGCGTCGCGATTCAATACATCGTCCTCCAGGCGACTTGTCTCGAATGGTCTAATGCTGCCTCGAGCACCTTATGGTCGTTCTCCTGTGAGTCTAGTTTTTCGAATCCGACGCAAAACTCAAAGGTAATTGTAACGTTCAGAGCCTCTTAATGACGATGGAACACACAAATTGAGTCGCGATTCAATACATCGTCCTCCGGCCGACTTGTCTCCAAGGGTCTATTGCTGCCTCGGGCACCTTATGGTCGTACTCCTGTGAGTCTAGATTTTCGAATCCGAAGCAAAACAGACAGTTAATTGTAACGTTGAGAGCCTCTTAATGAAGATGGAACACACAAATTGCGTCGCGATTCAATACATCGTCCTCCAGGCGACTTTTCTCGAAGGGTCTAGTGCTGCCTCGAGCACCTTGTGGTCGTTCTCCTGTGAGTCTAGATTTTCGAATCCGACGCAAAACTGACAGTTAATTGTAACGTTCAGGGCCTCTTAATGACGATGGAACACACAAACTGCGTCGCCATTCAATACATCGTCCTCCAGCCGACTTGTCTCCAAGGGTCTATTGCTGCCTCGGGCACCATATGGTCGTTCTCCTGTGAGTCTAGTTTTTCGAATCCGACGCAATACTGAAAGGTAATTGTAACGTTCAGAGCCTCTTAATGACGATGGAACACACAAATTTCGTCGCGATTCAATACATCGTCCTCCGGCCGACTTGTCTCCAAGAGTCTATTGCTGCCTCGGGCACCTTATGGTCGTTCTCCTGTGAGTCTAGATTTTCGAATCCGACGCAAAACAGACAGTTAACTGTAACGTTCAGAGCCTCTTAATGAAGATGGAACACACAAATTGCGTCGAGATTCAATACATCGTCCTACAGCCGACCTGTCTCCAAGGGTCTCTTGCTGCCTCGGGCACCTTATGGTCGTTCTCCTGTGAGTCTAGTTTTCCGAATACGACGCAAAACTGACAGTTAATTGTAACGATCAGAGGCTGATAATGACGATGGAACACACAATTTGCGTCGCGATTCAATACATCGTGCTCCAGCCGACTTGTCTCCGAGGTAGTATTGCTGCCCCGGGCACCTTTTGGTCGTTCTCCTATGAGTCTAGTTTTTCGAATCCGGCGCAAAACTGACAGTCAATTGTAACGTTCAGAGCCTCTTAATGACGATGGAACACACAAACTGCGTCGCCATTCAATACATCGTCCTCCAGCGGACTTGTCTCCGAGGTAGTATTGCTGCCCCGGGCTCCTTTTGGTCGTTCTCCTATGAGTCTAGTTTTTCGAATCCGACGCAAAACTGACAGTTAATTGTAACGTTCAGAGCCTCTTAATGACGATGGAACACACAAACTACGTCGCCATTCAATACATCGTCCTCCAGCGGACTTGTCTCCAAGGGTCTATTGCTGCCTCGGGCACCATATGGTCGTTCTCCTGTGAGTCTAGTTTTTCGAATCCGACGCAAAACTGAAAGGTAATTGTAACGTTCAGAGCCTCTTAATGACGATGGAACACACAAATTGCGTCGCGATTCAATACATCGTCCTCCGGCCAACTTGCCTCCAAGACTCTATTGCTGCCTCGGGCACCTTATGGTCATTCTCCTGTGAGTCTAGATTTTCGAATCCGACGCAAAACAGACAGTTAATTGTAACGTTCAGAGCCTCTTAATGACGATGGAACACACAATTTGCGTCGAGATTCAATATATCGTCCTACAGCCGACCTGTCTCCAAGGGTCTCTTGCTGCCTCGGGCACCTTATGGTCGTTCTCCTGTGAGTCTAGTTTTCCGAATACGACGCAAAACTGACAGTTAATTGTAACGATCAGAGGCTCTTAATGACGATGGAACACACAATTTGCGTCGCGATTCAATACATCGTCCTCCAGCGGACTTGTCTCCGAGGTAGTATTGCTGCCCCGGGCACCTTTTGGTCGTTCTCCTATGAGTCTAGTTTTTCGAATCCGGCGCAAAACTGACAGTTAATTGTAACGTTCAGAGCCTCTTAATGACGATGGAACACACAATATTGCGTCGCGATTCAATACATCGTCCTCCAGGCGACTTGTCTCGAAGGGTCTAGTGCTGCCTCGAGCTTCTTATGGTCGTTCTCCTGTGAGTCTAGATTTTCGAATCCGACGCAAAACAGACAGTTTATTGTAACATTCAGAGCTTCTTAATGACGATGGGACACACAAACTGCGTGGCGATTCAGTACATCCTCCTCCAACTGACTTGTCTCTAAGGGTCTATTGCTACCTCGGTCACTCTATCGTCTTTCTCCCATGAGTCTAGTTTTTCGAATGCGAGAAAAAACTGACATTTAATTGTAACGTTGAGAGCCTCTTAATGACGATGGAACACACAAATTGCATCGCGATTCAATACAACGTCCTCGAGGCGACTTGTCTCCAAGGGTCTATTGCTGCCGCGGGCACCATATGGTCGTTCTCCTGTGAGTCTAGTTTTTCGAATCCGACGCAATACTGAAAGGTAATTGTATCGTTCAGAGCCTCTTAATGACGATGGAACACACAAATTTCGTCGCGATTCAATACATCGTCCTCCTGCAGACTTGTCTCCAAGAGTCTATTGCTGCCTCGGGCACCTTATGGTCGTTCTCCTGTGAGTCTAGATTTTCGAATCCGACGCAAAACAGACAGTTAATTGTAACGTTCAGAGCCTCTTAATGAAGATGGAACACACAAATTGCGTCGAGATACAATACATCGTCCTACAGCCGACCTGTCTCCAAGGGTCACTTGCTGCCTCGGGCACCTTATGGTCGTTCTCCTGTGAGTCTAGTTTTCCGAATACGACGCAAAACTGACATTTAATTGTAACGATCAGAGGCTGATAATGACGATGGAACACACAATTTGCGTCGCGATTCAATATATCGTCCTCCAGCGGACTTGTCTCCGAGGTAGTATTGCTGCCCCGGGCTCCTTTTGGTCGTTCTACTATAAGTCTAGTTTTTCGAATCCGCCGCAAAACTGACAGTTAATTGTAACGTTCAGAGACTCTTAATGACGATGGAACACACAATATTGCGTCGCGATTCAATACATCGTCCTCCAGGCGATTTGTCTCGAAGGGTCTAGTGCTGCCTCGAGCACCTTATGGTCGTTCTCCTATGAGTCTAGATTTTCGAATCCGACGCAAAATTGACAGTTAATTGTAACGTTCAGAGCCTCTTAATGACGATGGAACACACAAACTGCGTCGCCATTCAATACATCGTCCTCCAGCCGACTTGTCTCCAAGGGTCTATTGCTGCCTCGGGCACCATATGGTCGTTCTCCTGTGAGTCTAGATTTTCGAATCCGACGCAAAACAGACAGTTAATTGTAACGTTCAGAGCCTCTTAATGACGATGGAACACACAAATTGCGTCGAGATTCAATACATCGTCCTACAGCCGACCTGTCTCCAAGGGTCTCTTGCTGCCTCGGTCACCTTGTGGTCGTTCTCCTGTGAGTCTAGTTTTCCGAATACGACGTAAAACTGACAGTTAATTTTAACGATCAGAGGCTGATAATGATGATGGAACACACAATTTGCGTCGCGATTCAATACATCGTCCTCCAGCGGACTTGTCTCCGAAGTAGTATTGCTGCCCCGGGCATCTTTTGGTCGTTCTCCTATGAGTCTAGTTTTTCGAATCCGGCGCAAAACTGACAGTTAATTGTAACGTTCAGAGCCTCTTAATGACGATGGAACACACAATATTGCGTCGCGATTCAATACATCGTCATCCAGGCGACTTGTCTCGAAGGGTCTAGTGCTGCCTCGAGCAACTTATGGTCGTTCTCCTGTGAGTCTAGATTTTCGAATCCGACGCAAAACTAACAGTTAATTGTAACGTTCAGAGCTTCTTAATGACGATGGAACACACAAACTGCGTCGCGATTCAGTACATCCTCCTCCAACTGACTTGTCTCTAAGGGTCTATTGCTACTTCGGTCACTCTATCGTCTTTCTCCCATGAGTCTAGTTTTTCGAATGCGACATAAAACTGACATTTAATTGTAACGTTCAGAGCCTCTTAATGACGATGGAACACACAAACAGCGTCGCCATTCAATACATCGTCCTCCAACCGACTTGTCTCCAAGGGTCTATTGCTGCCTCGGGCACCATATGGTCGTTCTCCTGTGAGTCTAGTTTTTCGAATCCGACGCAATACTGAAAGGTAATTGTAACGTTCAGAGCCTCTTAATGACGATGGAACACACAAATTTCGTCGCGATTCAATACATCGTCCTCCGGCCGACTTGTCTCCAAGAGTCTATTGCTGCCTCGGGCACCTTATGGTCGTTCTCCTGTGAGTCTAGATTTTCGAATCCGAAGCAAAACAGACAGTTAATTGTAACGTTCAGAGCCTCTTAATGAAGATGGAGCACACAAATTGCGTCGAGATTCAATACATCGTCCTACAGCCGACTTGTCTCCAAGGGTCTATTGCTGCCTCGGGCACCATATGGTCGTTCTCCTGTGAGTCTAGTTTTTCGAATCCGACGCAAAACTGAAAGGTAATTGTAACGTTGAGAGCCTCTTAATGACGATGGAACACACAAATTGCGTCGCGATTCAGAACATCGTGCTCCAGGCGACTTCTCTCGAAGGGTCTAGCGCTGCCTCGAGCATCTTGTGGTCATTCTCCTGTGAGTCTAGATTTTCGATTCCGACGCAAAACTGACAGTTAATTGTAACGTTCAGAGCCTCTTAATGACAATGGAACACACAAACTGCGTCGCCATTCAATACATCGTCCTCCAGCCGACTTGTCTCCAAGGGTCTATTGCTGCCTCGGGCACCATATGGTCGTTCTCCTGTGAGTCTAGTTTTTCGAATCCGATGCAATACTGAAATTGTAACGTTCAGAGCCTCTTAATGACGATGGAACACACAAATTTCGTCGCGATTCAATACATCGTCCTCCGGCCGACTTGTCTCCAAGAGTCTATTGCTGCCTCGGGCACCTTATGGTCGTTCTCCTGTGAGTCTAGATTTTCGAATCCGACGCAAAACCGACAGTTAATTGTAACGTTCAGAGCCTCTTAATGAAGATGGAACACACAAATTGCGTCGAGATTCAATACATCGTCCTACGGCCGACCTGTCTCCAAGGGTCTCTTGCTGCCTCGGGCACCTTATGGTCGTTCTCCTGTGAGTCTAGTTTTCCGAATACGACGCAAAACTGACAGTTAATTGTAACGATCAGAGGCTGATAATGACGATGGAACACACAATTTGCGTCGCGATTCAATACATCGTCCTCCAGCGGACTTGTCTCCGATGTAGTATTGTTACCCCGGGCTCGTTTTGGTCGTTCTCCTATGAGTCTAGTTTTTCGAATCCGGCGCAAAACTGACAGTTAATTGTAACGTTCAGAGCCTCTTAATGACGATGGAACACACAATATTGCGTCGCGATTCAATACATCGTCCTCCAGGCGATTTGTCTCGAAGGGTCTAGTGCTGCCTCGAGCACCTTATGGTCGTTCTCCTGTGAGTCTAGATTTTCGAATCCGACGCAAAACATACAGTAAATTGTAACGTTCAGAGCCTCTTAATGAAGATGGAACACACAAATTGCGTCGAGATTCAATACATCGTCCTACAGCCGACCTGTCTCCAAGGGTCTCTTGCTGCCTCGGGCACCTTATGGTCGTTCTCCTGTGAGTCTAGTTTTCCGAATACGACGCAAAACTGACAGTTAATTGTAACGATCAGAGGCTGACAATGACGATGGAACACACAATTTGCGTCGCGATTCAATACATCGTCCTCCAGCGGACTTGTCTCCGAGGTAGTATTGCTGCCCCGGGCTCCTTTTGGTCGTTCTCCTATGAGTCTAGTTTTTCGAATCCGGCGCAAAACTGACAGTTAATTGTAACGTTCGGAGCCTCTTAATGACGATGGAACACACAATATTGCGTCGCGATTCAATACATCGTCCTCCAGGCGATTTGTCTCGAAGGGTCTAGTGCTGCCTCGAGCACCTTATGGTCGTTCTCCTATGAGTCAAGATTTTCGAATCCGACGCAAAACTGACAGTTAATTGTAACGTTCAGAGCCTCTTAATGACGATGGAACACACAAACTGCGTCGCCATTCAATACATCGTCCTCCAGCCGACTTGCCTCCAAGGGTCTCTTGCTGCCTCGGGCACCTTATGGTCGTTCTCCTGTGAGTCTAGTTTTCCTAATACGACGCAAAACTGACAGTTAATTGTAACGTTCAGAGCCTGATAATGACGATGGAACACACAATTTGCGTCGCGATTCAATACATCGTTCTCCAGCCGACTTGTCTCCGAGGTAGTATTGCTGCCCCGGGCACCTTTTGGTCGTTCTCCTATGAGTCTGGTTTTTCGAATCCGGCGCAAAACTGACAGTCAATTGTAACGTTCAGAGCCTCTTAATGACGATGGAACACACAATATTGCGTCGCGATTCAATACATCGTCCTCCAGGCGACTTGTCTCGAAGGGTCTAGTGCTGCATCGAGCACCTTATGGTCGTTCTCCTGTGAGTCTAGATTTTCGAATCCGACGCAAAACTGACAGTTAATTGTAACTTTCAGAGCTTCTTAATGACGATGGAACACACAAACTGCGTCGCGATTCAGTACATCCTCCTCCAACTGACATGTCTCTAAGGGTCTATTGCTACCTCGGTCACTCTATCGTCTTTCTCCCATGAGTCTAGTTTTTCGAATGCGACAAAAAACTGACATTTAATTGTAACGTTGAGAGCCTCTTAATGACGATGGAACACACAAATTGCGTCGCGATTCAATGCATCGTCCTCCAGGTGACTTGTCTCGAAGGGTCTAGTGCTGCCTCGAGCACCTTATGGTCGTTCTCCTGTGAGTCTAGTTTTCCGAATACGACGCAAAACTGACAGTTAATTGTAACGACCAGAGCCTCTTAATGACGATGGAACACACAATATTGCGTCGCGATTCAATACATCGTCCTCCAGGCGACTTGTCTCGAATGCTCTAATGCTGCCTCGAGCACCTTATGGTCGTTCTCCTGTGAGTCTAGTTTTTCGAATCCGACGCAAAACTGAAAGGTAATTGTAAGGTTCAGAGCCTCTTGATGACGATGGAACACACAAATTGAGTCGCGATTCAATACATCGTCCTCCGGCCGACTTGTCTCCAAGGGTCTATTGCTGCCTCGGGCACCTTATGGTCGTTCTCCTGTGAGTCTGGATTTTCGAATCCGAAGCAAAACAGACAGTTAATTGTAACGTTGAGAGCCTCTTAATGACGATGGAACACACAAATTGCGTCGCGATTCAATACATCGTCCTCCAGGCGACTTGTCTCGAAGGGTCTAGTGCTGCCTCGAGCACCTTGTGGTCGTTCTCCTGTGAGTCTAGATTTTCGAATCCGACGCAAAACTGACAGTTAATTGTAACGTTCAGAGCCTCTTAATGACGATGGAACACACAAACTGCGTCGCCATTCAATACATCGTCCTCCAGCCGACTTGTCTCCAAGGGTCTATTGCTGCCTCGGGCACCATATGGTCGTTCTCCTGTGAGTCTAGTTTTTCGAATCCGACGCAATACTGAAAGGTAATTGTAACGTTCAGAGCCTCTTAATGACGATGGAACACACAAATATCGTCGCGATTCAATACATCGTCCTCCGGCCGACTTGCCTCCAAGAGTCTATTGCTGCCTCGGGCACCTTATGGTCGTTCTCCTGTGAGTCTAGATTTTCGAATCCGACGCAAAACAGACAGTTAATTGTAACGTTCAGAGCCTCTTAATGAAGATGGAACACACAAATTGCGTCGAGATTCAATATATCGTCCTACAGCCGACCTGTCTCCAAGGGTCTCTTGCTGCCTCGGGCACCTTATGGTCGTTCTCCTGTGAGTCTAGTTTTCCTAATACGACGCAAAACTGACAGTTAATTGTAACGATCAGTGGCTGATAATGACGATGGAACACACAATTTGCGTCGCGATTCAATACATCGTCCTCCAGCGGACTTGTCTCCGAGGTAGTATTGCTGCCCCGGGCTCCTTTTGGTCGTTCTCCTATGAGTCTAGTTTTTCGAATCCGGCGCAAAACTGACAGTTAATTGTAACGTTCAGAGCCTCTTAATGACGATGGAACACACAATATTGCGTCGCGATTCAATACATCGTCCTCCAGGCGATTTGTCTCGAAGGGTCTAGTGCTGCCTCGAGCACCTTATGGTCGTTCTCCTATGAGTCTAGATTTTCGAATCCGACGCAAAACTAACAGTTAATTGTAACGTTCAGAGCTTCTTAATGACGATGGAACACACAAACTGCGTCGCGATTCAGTACATCCTCCTCCAACTGACTTGTCTCTAAGGGTCTATTGCTACCTCGGTCACTCTATCGTCTTTCTCCCATGAGTCTAGTTTTTCGAATGCGACAAAAAACTGACATTTAATTGTAACGTTAAGAGCCTCTTAATGACGATGGAACACACAAACTGCGTCGCCATTCAATACATCGTCCTCCAGCCGACTTGTCTCCAAGGGTCTATTGCTGCCTCGGGCACCATATGGTCGTTCTCCTGTGAGTCTAGTTTTTCGAATCCGACGCAATACTGAAAGGTAATTGTAACGTTCAGAGCCTCTTAATGACGATGGAACACACAAATTTCGTCGCGATTCAATACATCGTCCTCCGGCCGACTTGTCTCCAAGAGTCTATTGCTGCCTCGGGCACCTTATGGTCGTTCTCCTGTGAGTCTAGATTTTCGAATCCGAAGCAAAACAGACAGTTAATTGTAACGTTCAGAGCCTCTTAATGAAGATGGAGCACACAAATTGCGTCGAGGTTCAATACATCGTCCTACAGCCGACCTGTCTCCAAGGGTCTCTTTCTGTCTCGGGCACCTTATGGTCGTTCTCCTGTGAGTCTAGTTTTCCGAATACGACGCAAAACTGACAGTTAATTATAACGATCAGAGCCTCTTAATGACGATGGAACACACAATATTGCGTCGCGATTCAATACATCGTCCTCCAGGCGACTTGTCTCGAAGGGTCTAGTGCTGCCTCGAGCACCTTATGGTCGTTCTCCTGTGAGTCTAGATTTTGGAATGCGACGCAAAACTGACAGTTAATTGTAACGTTCAGAGCCTCTTAATGACGATGGAACACACAAACTGCGTCCCCATTCAATACATCGTCCTCCAGCCGACTTGTCTCCAAGGGTCTATTGCTGCCTCGGGCACCATATGGTCGTTCTCCTGTGAGTCTAGTTTTTCGAATCCGACGCAAAACTGATAGGTAATTGTAACGTTCAGAGCCTCTTAATGAGGATGGAACACACAAATTGAGTCGCGATTCAATACATCGTCCTCCAGGCGACTTGTCTCCAAGAGTCTATTGCTGCCTCGGGCACCTAATGGTCGTTCTCCTGTGAGTCTAGATTTTCGAATCCGACGCAAAACAGACAGTTAATTGTAACGTTCAGAGCCTCTTAATGAAGATGAAACACACAAATTGCGCGAGATTCAATACATCGTCCTACAGCCGCCCTGTCTCCAAGGGTCTCTTGCTGCCTCGGGCACCTTATGGTCGTTCTCCTGTGAGTCTAGTTTTCCGAATACGACGCAAAACTGACAGTTAATTGTAACGATCAGAGGCTGATAATGACGATGGAACACACAATTTGCGTCGCGATTCAATACATCGTCCTCCAGCGGACTTGTCTCCGAGGTACTATTGTTACCCCGGGCTCGTTTTGGTCGTTCTCCTATGAGTCTAGTTTTTCGAATCCGGCGCAAAACTGACAGTTAATTGTAACGTTCAGAGCCTCTTAATGACGATGGAACACACAAATTGCGTTGCGATTCAATACATCGTCCTCCGGCCGACTTGTCTCCAAGAGTCTATTGCTGCATCGGGCACCTTATGGTCGTTCTCCTGTGAGTCTAGTTTTTCGAATCCGCCGCAAAACTGAAAGGTAATTGTAACGTTCAGAGCCTCTTAATGATGATGAAACACACAAATTGCGTCGCGATTCAATACATCGTCCTCCAGGCGACTTGTCTCGAAGGGTCTAATGCTGCCTCGAGCACCTTATGGTCGTTCTCCTGTGAGTCTAGATTTTCGAATCCGACGCAAAACTGACAGTTAATTGTAACGTTCAGAGCCCCTTAATGACGATGGAACACACAAACTGCGTCGCCATTCAATACATCGTCCTCCAGCCGACTTGTCTCCAAGGGTCTAGTGCTGCCTCGAGCACCTTATGGTCGTTCTCCTGTGAGTCTAGATTTTCGAATCCGACGCAAAACTGACAATTAATTATAACGTTCAGAGCCTCTTAATGACGATGGAACACAAAAACTGCGTCGCCATTCAATACATCGTCCTCCAGCCGACTTGTCTCCAAGGGTCTATTGCTGCCTCGGGCACCATATGGTCGTTCTCCTGTGAGTCTAGTTTTTCGAATCCGACGCAAAACTGGCAGTTAATTGTAACGTTCAGAGCCTCTTAATGAAGATGGAACACACAAATTACGTCGAGATTCAATACATCGTCCTACAGACGACCTGTCTCCAAGGGTCTCTTGCTGCCTCGGGCACCTTATGGTCGTTCTCCTGTGAGTCTAGTTTTCCGAATACGAAGCAAAACTGACAGTTAATTGTAACGATCAGAGGCTGACAATGACGATGGAACACACAAATTGCGTCGCGATTCAATACATCGTCCTCCAGCGTACTTGTCTCCGAAGTAGTATTGCTGCCCCGGGCACCTTTTGGTCGTTCTCCTATGAGTCTAGTTTTTCGAATCCGGCGCAAAACTGACAGTTAATTGTAACGTTCAGAGCCTCTTAATGAAGATGGAACACACAATATTGCGTCGCGATTCAATACATCGTCCTCCAGCCGACTTGTCTCCAAGGGTCTATTGCTGCCTCGGGCACCATATGGTCGTTCTGCTGTGAGTCTAGTTTTTCGAATCCGACGCAAAATTGATAGGTAATTGTAACGTTCAAAGCCTCTTAATGACGATGGAACACACAAATTTCGTCGCGATTCAATACATCGTCCTCCAGCCGACTTGTCTCCAAGGGTCTATTGCTGCCTCGGGCACCATATGGTCGTTCTCCTGTGAGTCTAGTTTTTCGAATCCGACGCAATACTGAAAGGTAATTGTAACGTTCAGAGCCTCTTAATGACGATGGAACACACAAATTTCGTCGCGATTCAATACATCGTCCTCCGGCCGACTTGCCTCCAAGAGTCTATTGCTGCCTCGGGCACCTTATGGTCGTTGTCCTGTGAGTCTAGATTTTCGAATCCGACGCAAAACAGACAGTTAATTGTAACGTTCAGAGCCTCTTAATGAAGATGGAACACACAAATTGCGTCGAGATTCAATATATCGTCCTACAGCCGACCTGTCTCCAAGGGTCTCTTGCTGCCTCGGGCACCTTATGGTCGTTCTCCTGTGAGTCTAGTTTTCCTAATACGACGCAAAACTGACAGTTAATTGTAACGATCAGTGGCTGATAATGACGATGGAACACACAATTTGCGTCGCGATTCAATACATCGTCCTCCAGCGGACTTGTCTCCGAGGTAGTATTGCTGCCCCGGGCTCCTTTTGGTCGTTCTCCTATGAGTCTAGTTTTTCGAATCCGGCGCAAAACTGACAGTTAATTGTAACGTTCAGAGCCTCTTAATGACGATGGAACACACAATATTGCGTCGCGATTCAATACATCGTCCTCCAGGCGATTTGTCTCGAAGGGTCTAGTGCTGCCTCGAGCACCTTATGGTCGTTCTCCTATGAGTCTAGATTTTCGAATCCGACGCAAAACTGACAGTTAATTGTAACGTTCAGAGCCTCTTAATGACGATGGAACACACAAACTGCGTCGCCATTCAATACATCGTCCTCCAGCCGACTTGTCTCCAAGGGTCTATTGCTGCCGCGTTCTCCTGTGAGTCTAGTTTTTCGAATCCGACGCAATACTGAAAGGTAATTGTAACGTTCAGAGCCTCTTAATGACGATGGAACACACAAATTTCGTCGCGATTCAATACATCGTCCTCCGGCCGACTTGTCTCCAAGAGTCTATTGCTGCCTCGGGCACCTTATGGTCGTTCTCCTGTGAGTCTAGATTTTCGAATCCGACGCAAAACAGACAGTTAATTGTAACGTTCAGAGCCTCTTAATGAAGATGAAACACACAAATTGCGCGAGATTCAATACATCGTCCTACAGCCGCCCTGTCTCCAAGGGTCTCTTGCTGCCTCGGGCACCTTATGGTCGTTCTCCTGTGAGTCTAGTTTTCCGAATACGACGCAAAACTGACAGTTAATTGTAACGATCAGAGGCTGATAATGACGATGGAACACACAATTTGCGTCGCGATTCAATACATCGTCCTCCAGCGGACTTGTCTCCGAGGTACTATTGTTACCCCGGGCTCGTTTTGGTCGTTCTCCTATGAGTCTAGTTTTTCGAATCCGGCGCAAAACTGACAGTTAATTGTAACGTTCAGAGCCTCTTAATGACGATGGAACACACAAATTGCGTTGCGATTCAATACATCGTCCTCCGGCCGACTTGTCTCCAAGAGTCTATTGCTGCATCGGGCACCTTATGGTCGTTCTCCTGTGAGTCTAGTTTTTCGAATCCGCCGCAAAACTGAAAGGTAATTGTAACGTTCAGAGCCTCTTAATGACGATGAAACACACAAATTGCGTCGCGATTCAATACATCGTCCTCCAGCCGACTTGTCTCGAAGGGTCTAATGCTGCCTCGAGCACCTTATGGTCGTTCTCCTGTGAGTCTAGATTTTCGAATCCGACGCAAAACTGACAGTTAATTGTAACGTTCAGAGCCCCTTAATGACGATGGAACACACAAACTGCGTCGCCATTCAATACATCGTCCTCCAGCCGACTTGTCTCCAAGGGTCTAGTGCTGCCTCGAGCACCTTATGGTCGTTCTCCTGTGAGTCTAGATTTTCGAATCCGACGCAAAACTGACAATTAATTATAACGTTCAGAGCCTCTTAATGACGATGGAACACAAAAACTGCGTCGCCATTCAATACATCGTCCTCCAGCCGACTTGTCTCCAAGGGTCTATTGCTGCCTCGGGCACCATATGGTCGTTCTCCTGTGAGTCTAGTTTTTCGAATCCGACGCAAAACTGGCAGTTAATTGTAACGTTCAGAGCCTCTTAATGAAGATGGAACACACAAATTACGTCGAGATTCAATACATCGTCCTACAGACGACCTGTCTCCAAGGGTCTCTTGCTGCCTCGGGCACCTTATGGTCGTTCTCCTGTGAGTCTAGTTTTCCGAATACGAAGCAAAACTGACAGTTAATTGTAACGATCAGAGGCTGACAATGACGATGGAACACACAAATTGCGTAGCGATTCAATACATCGTCCTCCAGCGTACTTGTCTCCGAGGTAGTATTGCTGCCCCGGGCACCTTTTGGTCGTTCTCCTATGAGTCTAGTTTTTCGAATCCGGCGCAAAACTGACAGTTAATTGTAACGTTCAGAGCCTCTTAATGAAGATGGAACACACAATATTGCGTCGCGATTCAATACATCGTCCTCCAGCCGACTTGTCTCCAAGGGTCTATTGCTGCCTCGGGCACCATATGGTCGTTCTGCTGTGAGTCTAGTTTTTCGAATCCGACGCAAAATTGATAGGTAATTGTAACGTTCAAAGCCTCTTAATGACGATGGAACACACAAATTTCGTCGCGATTCAATACATCGTCCTCCAGCCGACTTGTCTCCAAGGGTCTATTGCTGCCTCGGGCACCATATGGTCGTTCTCCTGTGAGTCTAGTTTTTCGAATCCGACGCAACACTGAAAGGTAATTGTAACGTTCAGAGCCTCTTAATGACGATGGAACACACAAATTTCGTCGCGATTCAATACATCGTCCTCCGGCCGACTTGCCTCCAAGAGTCTATTGCTGCCTCGGGCACCTTATGGTCGTTCTCCTGTGAGTCTAGATTTTCGAATCCGACGCAAAACAGACAGTTAATTGTAACGTTCAGAGCCTCTTAATGAAGATGGAACACACAAATTGCGTCGAGATTCAATATATCGTCCTACAGCCGACCTGTCTCCAAGGGTCTCTTGCTGCCTCGGGCACCTTATGGTCGTTCTCCTGTGAGTCTAGTTTTCCTAATACGACGCAAAACTGACAGTTAATTGTAACGATCAGTGGCTGATAATGACGATGGAACACACAATTTGCGTCGCGATTCAATACATCGTCCTCCAGCGGACTTGTCTCCGAGGTAGTATTGCTGCCCCGGGCTCCTTTTGGTCGTTCTCCTGTGAGTCTAGTTTTTCGAATCCGGCGCAAAACTGACAGTTAATTGTAACGTTCAGAGCCTCTTAATGACGATGGAACACACAATATTGCGTCGCGATTCAATACATCGTCCTCCAGGCGATTTGTCTCGAAGGGTCTAGTGCTGCCTCGAGCACCTTATGGTCGTTCTCCTATGAGTCTAGATTTTCGAATCCGACGCAAAACTGACAGTTAATTGTAACGTTCAGAGCCTCTTAATGACGATGGAACACACAAACTGCGTCGCCATTCAATACATCGTCCTCCAGCCGACTTGTCTCCAAGGGTCTATTGCTGCCGCGTTCTCCTGTGAGTCTAGTTTTTCGAATCCGACGCAATACTGAAAGGTAATTGTAACGTTCAGAGCCTCTTAGTGACGATGGAACACACAAATTTCGTCGCGATTCAATACATCGTCCTCCGGCCGACTTGTCTCCAAGAGTCTATTGCTGCCTCGGGCACCTTATGGTCGTTCTCCTGTGAGTCTAGATTTTCGAATCCGACGCAAAACAGACAGTTAATTGTAACGTTCAGAGCCTCTTAATGAAGATGGAACACACAAATTGCGTCGAGATTCAATACATCGTCCTACAGCCGACCTGTCTCCAAGGGTCTCTTGCTGCCTCGGGCACCTTATGGTCGTTCTCCTGTGAGTCTAGTTTTCCGAATACGACGCAAAACTGACAGTTAATTGTAACGATCAGAGGCTGATAATGACGATGGAACACACAATTTGCGTCGCGATTCAATACATCGTCCTCCAGCGGACTTGTCTCCGAGGTAGTATTGCTGCCCCGGGCTCCTTTTGGTCGTTCTCCTATGAGTCTAGTTTTTCGAATCCGGCGCAAAACTGACAGTTAATTGTAACGTTCAGAGCCTCTTAATGACGATGGAACACACAATATTGCGTCGCGATTCAATACATCGTCCTCCAGGCGATTTGTCTCGAAGGGTCTAGTGCTGCCTCGAGCACCTTATGGTCGTTCTCCTATGAGTCTAGATTTTCGAATCCGACGCAAAACAGACAGTTAATTGTAACGTTCAGAGCTTCTTAATGACGATGGAACACACAAACTGCGTCGCGATTCAGTACATCCTCCTCCAACTGACTTGTCTCTAAGGGTCTATTGCTACCTCGGTCACTCTATCGTCTTTCTGCCATGAGTCTAGTTTTTCGAATGCGACAAAAAACTGACATTTAATTGTAACGTTCAGAGCCTCTTAATGACGATGGAACACACAAACTGCGCCGCCATTCAATACATCGTTCTCCAGCCGTCTTGTCTCCAAGGGTCTATTGCTGCCTCGGGCACCATATGGTCGTTCTCCTTTGAGTCTAGTTTTTCGAATCCGACGCAATACTGAAAGGTAATTGTAACGTTCAGAGTCTCTTAATGACGATGGAACACACAAATTTCGTCGCGATTCAATACATCGTCCTCCGGCCGACTTGTCTCCAAGAGTCTATTGCTGCCTCGGGCACCTTATGGTCGTTCTCCTGTGAGTCTAGATTTTCGAATCCGAAGCAAAACAGACAGTTAATTGTAACGTTCAGAGCCTCTTAATGAAGATGGAGCACACAAATTGCGTCGAGGTTCAATACATCGTCCTACAGCCGACCTGTCTCCAAGGGTCTCTTTCTGCCTCGGGCACCTTATGGTCGTTCTCCTGTGAGTCTAGTTTTCCGAATACGACGCAAAACTGACAGTTAATTATATCGATCAGAGCCTCTTAATGACGATGGAACACACAATATTACGTCGCGATTCAATACATCGTCCTCCAGGCGAATTGTCTCGAAGGGTCTAGTGCTGCCTCGAGCACCTTATGGTCGTTCTCCTGTGAGTCTAGATTTTGGAATGCGACGCAAAACTGACAGTTAATTGTAACGTTCAGAGCCTCTTAATGACGATGGAACACACAAACTGCGTCCCCATTCAATACATCGTCCTCCATCCGACTTGTCTCCAAGGGTCTATTGCTGCCTCGGGCACCATATGGTCGTACTCCTGTGAGTCTAGTTTTTCGAATCCGACGCAAAACTGATAGGTAATTGTAACGTTCAGGGCCTCTTAATGAGGATGGAACACACAAATTGAGTCGCGATTCAATACATCGTCCTCCGGCCGACTTGTCTCCAAGAGTCTATTGCTGCCTCGGGTACCTTATGGTCGTTCTCCTGTGAGTCTAGTTTTTCGAATCCGACGCAAAACTGAAAGGTAATTGTAACGTTGAGAGCCTCTTAATGACGATGGAACACACAAATTGCGTCGCGATTCAGAACATCGTCCTCCAGGCGACTTCTCTCGAAGGGTCTAGTGCTGCCTCGAGTACCTTGTGGTCATTCTCCTGTGAGTCTAGATTTTCGAATCCGACGCAAAACTGACAGTTAATTGTAACGTTCAGAGACTCTTAATGACGATGGAACACACAAACTGCGTCGCACTTCAATACATCGTCCTCCAGCCGACTTGTCTCCAAGGGTCTATTGCTGCCTCGGGCACCATATGGTCGTTCTCCTATGAGTCTAGTTTTTCGAATCCGATGCAATACTGAAATTGTAACGTTCATAGCCTCTTAATGACGATGGAACACACAAATCCCGTCGCGATTCAATACATCGTCCTCCGGCCGACTTGTCTCCAAGAGTCTATTGCTGCCTCGGGCACCTTATGGTCGTTCTCCTGTGAGTCTAGATTTTCGAATCCGACGCAAAACAGACAGTTAATTGTAACGTTCAGAGCCTCTTAATGAAGATGGAACACACAAATTGCGCGAGATTCAATACATCGTCCTACAGCCGCCCTGTCTCCAAGGGTCTCTTGCTGCCTCGGGCACCTTATGGTCGTTCTCCTGTGAGTCTAGTTTTCCGAATACGACGCAAAACTGACAGTTAATTGTAACGATCAGAGGCTGATAATGACGATGGAACACACAATTTGCGTCGCGATTCAATACATCGTCCTCCAGCGGACTTGTCTCCGAGGTACTATTGTTACCCCGGGCTCGTTTTGGTCGTTCTCCTATGAGTCTAGTTTTTCGAATCCGGCGCAAAACTGACAGTTAATTGTAACGTTCAGAGCCTCTTAATGACGATGGAACACACAAATTGCGTTGCGATTCAATACATCGTCCTCCGGCCGACTTGTCTCCAAGAGTCTATTGCTGCATCGGGCACCTTATGGTCGTTCTCCTGTGAGTCTAGTTTTTCGAATCCGCCGCAAAACTGAAAGGTAATTGTAACGTTCAGAGCCTCTTAATGACGATGAAACACACAAATTGCGTCGCGATTCAATACATCGTCCTCCAGGCGACTTGTCTCGAAGGGTCTAGTGCTGCCTCGAGCACCTTATGGTCGTTCTCCTGTGAGTCTAGATTTTCGAATCCGACGCAAAACTGACAGTTAATTGTAACGTTCAGAGCCCCTTAATGACGATGGAACACACAAACTGCGTCGCCATTCAATACATCGTCCTCCAGCCGACTTGTCTCCAAGGGTCTAGTGCTGCCTCGAGCACCTTATGGTCGTTCTCCTGTGAGTCTAGATTTTCGAATCCGACGCAAAACTGACAATTAATTATAACGTTCAGAGCCTCTTAATGACGATGGAACACAAAAACTGCGTCGCCATTCAATACATCGTCCTCCAGCCGACTTGTCTCCAAGGGTCTATTGCTGCCTCGGGCACCATATGGTCGTTCTCCTGTGAGTCTAGTTTTTCGAATCCGACGCAAAACTGGCAGTTAATTGTAACGTTCAGAGCCTCTTAATGAAGATGGAACACACAAATTACGTCGAGATTCAATACATCGTCCTCCAGCCGACTTGTCTCCAAGAGTCTCTTGCTGCCTCGGGCACCTTATGGTCGTTCTCCTGTGAGTCTATTTTTCCTAATACGACGCAAAACTGACAGTTAATTGTAACGTTCAGAGCCTGATAATGACGATGGAACACACAATTTGCGTCGCGATTCAATACATCGTGCTCCAGCCTACTTGTCTCCGAGGTAGTATTGCTGCCCCGGGCACCTTTTGGTCGTTCTCCTGTGAGTCTAGTTTTTCGAATCCGACGCAAAACTGACAGTTAATTGTAACGTTCAGAGCCTCTTAATGACGATGGAACACACAAACTGCGTCGCCATTCAATACATCGTCCTCCAGCCGACTTGTCTCCAAGGGTCTATTGCTGCCTCGGGCACCATATGGTCGTTCTCCTGTGAGTCTAGTTTTTCGAATCCGACGCAATACTGAAAGGTAATTGTAACGTTCAGAGCCTCTTAATGACGATGGAACACACAAATTTCGTCGCGATTCAATACATCGTCCTCCGGCCGACTTGTCTCCAAGAGTCTATTGCTGCCTCGGGCACCTTATGGTCGTTCTCCTGTGAGTCTAGATTTTCGAATCCGACGCAAAACAGACAGTTAATTGTAACGTTCAGAGCCTCTTAATGAAGATGGAACACACAAATTGCGTCGAGATTCAATACATCGTCCTACAGCCGACCTGTCTCCAAGGGTCTCTTGCTGCCTCGGGCACCTTATGGTCGTTCTCCTGTGAGTCTAGTTTTCCGAATACGACGCAAAACTGACAGTTAATTGTAACGATCAGAGGCTGATAATGACGATGGAACACACAATTTGCGTCGCGATTCAATACATCGTCCTCCAGTGGACTTGTCTCCGAGGTAGTATTGCTGCCCCGGGCTCCTTTTGGTCGTTCTCCTATGAGTCTAGTTTTTCGAATCCGGCGCAAAACTGACAGTTAATTGTAACGTTCAGAGCCTCTTAATGACGATGGAACACACAATATTGCGTCGCGATTCAATACATCGTCATCCAGGCGATTTGTCTCGAAGGGTCTAGTGCTGCCTCGAGCACCTTATGGTCGTTCTCCTATGAGTCTAGATTTTCGAATCCGACGCAAAACTGACAGTTAATTGTAACGTTCAGAGCCTCTTAATGACGATGGAACACACAAACTGCGTCGCCATTCAATACATCGTCCTCCAGCCGACTTGTCTCCAAGAGTCTCTTGCTGCCTCGGGCACCTTATGGTCGTTCTCCTGTGAGTCTAGTTTTCCTAATACGACGCAAAACTGACAGTTAATTGTAACGTTCAGAGCCTGATAATGACGATGGAACACACAATTTGCGTCGCGATTCAATACATCGTCCTCCAGGCGACTTTTCTCGAAGGGTCTAGTGCTGCCTCGAGCACCTTGTGGTCGTTCTCCTGTGTGTCTAGATTTTCGAATCCGACGCAAAACTGACAGTTAATTGTAACGTTCAGAGCCTCTTAATGACGATGGAACACACAAACTGCGTCGCCATTCAATACATCGTCCTCCAGCGGACTTGTCTCCGAGGTAGTATTGCTGCCCTGGGCTCCTTTTGGTCGTTCTCCTATGAGTCTAGTTTTTCGAATCCGGCGCAAAACTGACAGTTAATTGTAACGTTCAGAGCCTCTTAATGACGATGGAACACACAATATTGCGTCGCGATTCAATACATCGTCCTCCAGGCGATTTGTCTCGAAGGGTCTAGTGCTGCCTCGAGCACCTTATGGTCGTTCTCCTATGAGTCTAGATTTTCGAATCCGACGCAAAACTGACAGTTAATTGTAACGTTCAGAGCTTCTTAATGACGATGGAACACACAAACTGCGTGGCGATTCAGTACATCCTCCACCAACTGACTTGTCTCTAAGAGTCTATTGCTACCTCGGTCACTCTATCGTCTTTCTCCCATGAGTCTAGTTTTTCGAATGCGACAAAAAACTGACATTTAATTGTAACGTTGAGAGCCTCTTAATGACGATGGAACACACAAATTGCATCGCGATTCAATACATCGTCCTCGAGGCGACTTGTCTCGAAGGGTCTAGTGCTGCCTCGAGCACCTTGCGGTCGTTCTCCTGTGAGTCTAGATTTTCGAATCCGACGCAAAACTGACAGTTAATTGTAACGTTCAGAGCCTCTTAATGACGATGGAACACACAAACTGCGTCTCCATTCAATACATCGTCCTACAGCCGACCTGTCTCCAAGGGTCTCTTGCTGCCTCGGGCACCTTATGGTCGTTCTCCTGTGAGTCTAGTTTTCCGAATACGACGCAAAACTGACAGTTAATTGTAACGATCAGAGCCTCTTAATGACGATGGAACACTCAATATTGCGTCGCGATTCAATACATCGTCCTCCAGGCGAATTGTCTCGAAGGGTCTAGTGCTGCCTCGAGCACCTTATGGTCGTTCTCCTATGAGTCAAGATTTTCGAATCCGACGCAAAACTGAGAGTTAATTGTAACGTTCAGAGCCTCTTAAAGACGATGGAACACACAAACTGCGTCGCCATTCAATACATCGTCCTACAGCCGACCTGTCTCCAAGGGTCTCTTGCTGCCACGGGCACCTTATGGTCGTTCTCCTGTGAGTCTAGTTTTCCGAATACGACGCAAAACTGAAAGGTAATTGTAACGTTCAGAGCCTCTTAATGACGATGGAACACACAAATTTCGTCGCGATTCAATACATCGTCCTCCGGCCGACTTGTCTCCAAGGGTCTATTGCTGCCTCGGGCACCTTATGGTCGTACTCCTGTGAGTCTAGATTTTCGAATCCGAAGCAAAACAGACAGTTCATTGTAACGATGAGAGCCTCTAAATGACGATGGAACACACAAATTGCGTCGCGATTCAATACATCGTCCTCCAGGCGACTTTTCTCGAAGGGTCTAGTGCTGCCTCGAGCACCTTGTGGTCGTTCTCCTGTGAGTCTAGATTTTCGAATCCGACGCAAAACTGACAGTTAATTGTAACGTTCAGAGCCTCTTAATGACGATGGAACACACAAACTGCGTCGCCATTCAATACATCGTCCTCCAGCCGACTTGTCTCCAAGGGTCTATTGCTGCCTCGGGCACCATATGGTCGTTCTCCTGTGAGTCTAGTTTTTCGAATCCGACGCAATACTGAAAGGTAATTGTAACGTTCAGAGCCTCTTAATGACGATGGAACACACAAATTTCGTCGCGATTCAATACATCGTCCTCCGGCCGACTTGCCTCCAAGAGTCTATTGCTGCCTCGGGCACCTTATGGTCGTTCTCCTGTGAGTCTAGATTTTCGAATCCGACGCAAAACAGACAGTTAATTGTAACGTTCAGAGCCTCTTAATGAAGATGGAACACACAAATTGCGTCGAGGTTCAATACATCGTTCTACAGCCGACCTGTCTCCAAGTGTCTCTTGCTGCCTCGGGCACCTTATGGTCGTTCTCCTGTGAGTCTAGTTTTCCGAATACGACGCAAAACTGACAGTTAATTGTAACGATCAGAGGCTGACAATGACGATGGAACACACAATTTGCGTCGCGATTCAATACATCGTGCTCCAGCCGACTTGTCTCCGAGGTAGTATTGCTGCCCCGGGCACCTTTTGGTCGTTTTCCTATGAGTCTAGTTTTTCGAATCCGGCGCAAAACTGACAGTCAATTGTAACGTTCAGAGCCTCTTAATGACGATGGAACACACAAACTGCGTCGCCATTCAATACATCGTCCTCCAGCGGACTTGTCTCCGATGTAGTATTGCTGCCCCGGGCTCCTTTTGGTCGTTCTCCTATGAGTCTAGTTTTTCGAATCCGGCGCAAAACTGACAGTTAATTGTAACGTTCAGAGCCTCTTAATGACGATGGAACACACAATATTGCGTCGCGATTCAATACATCGTCCTCCAGGCGATTTGTCTCGAAGGGTCTAGTGCTGCCTCGAGCACCTTATGGTCGTTCTCCTATGAGTCTAGATTTTCGAATCCGACGCAAAACTGACAGTTAATTGTAACGTTCAGAGCCTCTTAATGACGATGGAACACACAAACTGCGTCGCCATTCAATACATCGTCCTCCAGCCGACTTGTCTCCAAGAGTCTCTTGCTGCCTCGGGCACCTTATGGTCGTTCTCCTGTGAGTCTAGTTTTCCTAATACGACGCAAAACTGACAGTTAATTGTAACGTTCAGAGCCTGATAATGACGATGGAACACACAATTTGCGTCGCGATTCAATACATCGTGCTCCAGCCGACTTGTCTCCGAGGTAGTATTGCTGCCCCGGGCACCTTTTGGTCGTTCTCCTGTGAGTCTAGTTTTTCGAATCCGACGCAAAACTGACAGTTAATTGTAACGTTCAGAGCCTCTTAATGACGATGGAACACACAAACTGCGTTGCCATTCAATACATCGTCCTCCAGCCGACTTGTCTCCAAGCGTCTATTGCTGCCTCGGGCACCATATGGTCGTTCTCCTGTGAGTCTAGTTTTTCGAATCCGACGCAATACTGAAAGGTAATTGTAACGTTCAGAGCCTCTTAATGACGATGGAACACACAAATTTCGTCGCGATTCAATACATCGTCCTCCGGCCGACTTGTCTCCAAGAGTCTATTGCTGCCTCGGGCACCTTATGGTCGTTCTCCTGTGAGTCTAGATTTTCGAATCCGACGCAAAACAGACAGTTAATTGTAACGTTCAGAGCCTCTTAATGAAGATGGAACACACAAATTGCGTCGAGATTCAATACATCGTCCTACAGCCGACCTGTCTCCAAGGGTCTCTTGCTGCCTCGGGCACCTTATGGTCGTTCTCCTGTGAGTCTAGTTTTCCGAATACGACGCAAAACTGACAGTTAATTGTAACGATCAGAGGCTGATAATGACGATGGAACACACAATTTGCGTCGCGATTCAATACATCGTCCTCCAGCGGACTTGTCTCCGAGGTAGTATTGCTGCCCCGGGCTCCTTTTGGTCGTTCTCCTATGAGTCTAGTTTTTCGAATCCGGCGCAAAACTGACAGTTAATTGTAACGTTCAGAGCTTCTTAATGACGATGGAACACACAATATTGCGTCGCGATTCAATACATCGTCCTCCAGGCGATTTGTCTCGAAGGGTCTAGTGCTGCCTCGAGCACCTTATGGTCGTTCTCCTATGAGTCTAGATTTTCGAATCCGACGCAAAACTGACAGTTAATTGTAACGTTCAGAGCCTCTTAATGACGATGGAACACACAAACTGCGTCGCCATTCAATACATCGTCCTCCAGCCGACTTGTCTCCAAGAGTCTCTTGCTGCCTCGGGCACCTTATGGTCGTTCTCCTGTGAGTCTAGTTTTCCTAATACGACGCAAAGCTGACAGTTAATTGTAACGTTCAGGGCCTGATAATGACGATGGAACACACAATTTGCGTCGCGATTCAATACATCGTCCTCCAGGCGACTTTTCTCGAAGGGTCTAGTGCTGCCTCGAGCACCTTGTGGTCGTTCTCCTGTGTTTCTAGATTTTCGAATCCGACGCAAAACTGACAGTTAATTGTAACGTTCAGAGCCTCTTAATGACGATGGAACACACAAACTGCGTCGCCATTCAATACATCGTCCTCCAGCCGACTTGTCTCCAAGGGTCTATTGCTGCCTCGGGCACCATATGGTCGTTCTCCTGTCAGTCTAGTTTTTCGAATCCGACGCAAAACTGAAAGGTAATTGTAACGTTCAGAGCCTCTTAATGACGATGGAACACACAAATTGCGTCGCGATTCAATACATCGTCCTCCGGCCAACTTGCCTCCAAGAGTCTATTGCTGCCTCGGGCACCTTATGGTCATTCTCCTGTGAGTCTAGATTTTCGAATCCGACGCAAAACAGACAGTTAATTGTAACGTTCAGAGCCTCTTAATGATCATGGAACACACAATTTGCGTCGAGATTCAATATATCGTCCTACAGCCGACCTGTCTCCAAGGGTCTCTTGCTGCCTCGGGCACCTTATGGTCGTTCTCCTGTGAGTCTAGTTTTCCGAATACGACGCAAAACTGACAGTTAATTGTAAAGATCAGAGGCTCTTAATGACCATGGAACACACAATTAGCGTCGCGATTCAATACATCGTCCTCCAGCGGACTTGTCTCCGAGGTAGTATTGCTGCCCCGGGCACCTTTTGGTCGTTCTCCTATCAGTCTAGTTTTTCGAATCCGGCGCAAAACTGACAGTTAAGTGTAACGTTCAGAGCCTCTTAATAACGATGGAACACACAATATTGCGTCGCGATTCAATACATCGTCCTCCAGGCGACTTGTCTCGAAGAGTCTAGTGCTGCCTCGAGCTTCTTATGGTCGTTCTCCTGTGAGTCTAGATTTTCGAATCCGACGCAAAACTGACAGTTAATTGTAACGTTCAGAGCTTCTTAATGACGATGGAACACACAAACTGCGTGGCGATTCAGTACATCCTCCTCCAACTGACTTGTCTCTAAGAGTCTATTGCTACCTCGGTCACTCTATCGTCTTTCTCCCATGAGTCTAGTTTTTCGAATGCGACAAAAAACTGACATTTAATTGTAACGTTGAGAGCCTCTTAATGACGATGGAACACACAAATTGCATCGCGATTCAATACATCGTCCTCGAGGCGACTTGTCTCGAAGGGTCTAGTGCTGCCTCGAGCACCTTGCGGTCGTTCTCCTGTGAGTCTAGATTTTCGAATCCGACGCAAAACTGACAGTTAATTGTAACGTTCAGAGCCTCTTAATGACGATGGAACACACAAACTGCGTCGCCATTCAATACATCGTCCTACAGCCGACCTGTCTCCAAGGGTCTCTTGCTGCCTCTGGCACCTTATGGTCGTTCTCCTGTGAGTCTAGTTTTCCGAATACGACGCAAAACTGACAGTTAATTGTAACGATCAGAGCCTCTTAATGACGATGGAACACACAATATTGCGTCGCGATTCAATACATCGTCCTCCAGGCGACTTGTCTCGAATGGTCTAATGCTGCCTCGAGCACCTTATGGTCGTTCTCCTGTGAGTCTAGTTTTTCGAATCCGACGCAAAACTCAAAGGTAATTGTAACGTTCAGAGCCTCTTAATGACGATGGAACACACAAATTGAGTCGCGATTCAATACATCGTCCTCCGGCCGACTTGTCTCCAAGGGTCTATTGCTGCCTCGGGCACCTTATGGTCGTACTCCTGTGAGTCTAGATTTTCGAATCCGAAGCAAAACAGACAGTTAATTGTAACGTTGAGAGCCTCTTAATGAAGATGGAACACACAAATTGTGTCGCGATTCAATACATCGTCCTCCAGGCGACTTTTCTCGAAGGGTCTAGTACTGCCTCGAGCACCTTGTGGTCGTTCTCCTGTGCGTCTAGATTTTCGAATCCGACGCAAAACTGACAGTTAATTGTAACGTTCAGAGCCTCTTAATGACGATGGAACACACAAACTGCGTCGCCATTCAATACATCGTCCTCCAGCCGACTTGTCTCCAAGGGTCTATTGCTGCCTCGGGCACCATATGGTCGTTCTCCTGTGAGTCTAGTTTTTCGAATCCGACGCAATACTGAAAGGTAATTGTAACGTTCAGAGCCTCTTAATGACGATGGAACACACAAATTTCGTCGCGATTCAATACATCGTCCTCCGGCCGACTTGTCTCCAAGAGTCTATTGCTGCCTCGGGCACCTTATGGTCGTTCTCCTGTGAGTCTAGATTTTCGAATCCGACGCAAAACAGACAGTTAACTGTAACGTTCAGAGCCTCTTAATGAAGATGGAACACACAAATTGCGTCGAGATTCAATACATCGTCCTACAGCCGACCTGTCTCCAAGGGTCTCTTGCTGCCTCGGGCACCTTATGGTCGTTCTCCTGTGAGTCTAGTTTTCCGAATACGACGCAAAACTGACAGTTAATTGTAACGATCAGAGGCTGATAATGACGATGGAACACACAATTTGCGTCGCGATTCAATACATCGTGCTCCAGCCGACTTGTCTCCGAGGTAGTATTGCTGCCCCGGGCACCTTTTGGTCGTTCTCCTATGAGTCTAGTTTTTCGAATCCGGCGCAAAACTGACAGTCAATTGTAACGTTCAGAGCCTCTTAATGACGATGGAACACACAAACTGCGTCGCCATTCAATACATCGTCCTCCAGCGGACTTGTCTCCGAGGTAGTATTGCTGCCCTGGGCTCCTTTTGGTCGTTCTCCTATGAGTCTAGTTTTTCGAATCCGACGCAAAACTGACAGTTAATTGTAACGTTCAGAGCCTCTTAATGACGATGGAACACACAAACTACGTCGCCATTCAATACATCGTCCTCCAGCCGACTTGTCTCCAAGGGTCTATTGCTGCCTCGGGCACCATATGGTCGTTCTCCTGTGAGTCTAGTTTTTCGAATCCGACGCAAAACTGAAAGGTAATTGTAACGTTCAGAGCCTCTTAATGACGATGGAACACACAAATTGCGTCGCGATTCAATACATCGTCCTCCGGCCAACTTGCCTCCAAGAGTCTATTGCTGCCTCGGGCACCTTATGGTCATTCTCCTGTGAGTCTAGATTTTCGAATCCGACGCAAAACAGACAGTTAATTGTAACGTTCAGAGCCTCTTAATGACGATGGAACACACAATTTGCGTCGAGATTCAATATATCGTCCTACAGCCGACCTGTCTCCAAGGGTCTCTTGCTGCCTCGGGCACCTTATGGTCGTTCTCCTGTGAGTCTAGTTTTCCGAATACGACGCAAAACTGACAGTTAATTGTAACGATCAGAGGCTCTTAATGACGATGGAACACACAATTTGCGTCGCGATTCAATACATCGTCCTCCAGCGGACTTCTCTCCGAGGTAGTATTGCTGCCCCGGGCACCTTTTGGTCGTTCTCCTATGAGTCTAGTTTTTCGAATCCGGCGCAAAACTGACAGTTAATTGTAACGTTCAGAGCCTCTTAATGACGATGGAACACACAATATTGCGTCGCGATTCAATACATCGTCCTCCAGGCGACTTGTCTCGAAGGGTCTAGTGCTGCCTCGAGCTTCTTATGGTCGTTCTCCTGTGAGTCTAGATTTTCGAATCCGACGCAAAACAGACAGTTTATTGTAACGTTCAGAGCTTCTTAATGACGATGGGACACACAAACTGCGTGGCGATTCAGTACATCCTCCTCCAACTGACTTGTCTCTAAGGGTCTATTGCTACCTCGGTCACTCTATCGTCTTTCTCCCATGAGTCTAGTTTTTCGAATGCGACAAAAAACTGACATTTAATTGTAACGTTGAGAGCCTCTTAATGACGATGGAACACACAAATTGCATCGCGATTCAATACAACGTCCTCGAGGCGACTTGTCTCCAAGGGTCTATTGCTGCCGCGGGCACCATATGGTCGTTCTCCTGTGAGTCTAGTTTTTCGAATCCGACGCAATACTGAAAGGTAATTGTATCGTTCAGAGCCTCTTAATGACGATGGAACACACAAATTTCGTCGCGATTCAATGCATCGTCCTCCGGCAGACTTGTCTCCAAGAGTCTATTGCTGCCTCGGGCACCTTATGGTCGTTCTCCTGTGAGTCTAGATTTTCGAATCCGACGCAAAACAGACAGTTAATTGTAACGTTCAGAGCCTCTTAATGAAGATGGAACACACAAATTGCGTCGAGATACAATACATCGTCCTACAGCCGACCTGTCTCCAAGGGTCACTTGCTGCCTCGGGCACCTTATGGTCGTTCTCCTGTGAGTCTAGTTTTCCGAATACGACGCAAAACTGACAGTTAATTGTAACGATCAGAGGCTGATAATGACGATGGAACACACAATTTGCGTCGCGATTCAATATATCGTCCTCCAGCGGACTTGTCTCCGAGGTAGTATTGCTGCCCCGGGCTCCTTTTGGTCGTTCTACTATAAGTCTAGTTTTTCGAATCCGCCGCAAAACTGACAGTTAATTGTAACGTTCAGAGCCTCTTAATGACGATGGAACACACAATATTGCGTCGCGATTCAATACATCGTCCTCCAGGCGATTTGTCTCGAAGGGTCTAGTGCTGCCTCGAGCACCTTATGGTCGTTCTCCTATGAGTCTAGATTTTCGAATCCGACGCAAAATTGACAGTTAATTGTAACGTTCAGAGCCTCTTAATGACGATGGAACACACAATTAGCGTCGCCATTCAATACATCGTCCTCCAGCCGACTTGTCTCCAAGGGTCTATTGCTGCCTCGGGCACCATATGGTCGTTCTCCTGTGAGTCTAGATTTTCGAATCCGACGCAAAACAGACAGTTAATTGTAACGTTCAGAGCCTCTTAATGAAGATGGAACACACAAATTGCGTCGAGATTCAATACATCGTCCTACAGCCGACCTGTCTCCAAGGGTCTCTTGCTGCCTCGGGCACCTTATGGTCGTTCTCCTGTGAGTCTAGTTTTCCGAATACGACGCAAAACTGACAGTTAATTGTAACGATCAGAGGCTGATAATGACGATGGAACACACAATTTGCGTCGCGATTCAATACATCGTGCTCCAGCAGACTTGTCTCCGAGGTAGTATTGCTGCCCCGGGCACCTTTTGGTCGTTCTCCTATGAGTCTAGTTTTTCGAATCCGGCGCAAAACTGACAGTCAATTGTAACGTTCAGAGCCTCTTAATGACGATGGAACACACAAACTGCGTCGCCATTCAATACATCGTCCTCCAGCGGACTTGTCTCCGAGGTAGTATTGCTGCCCCGGGCTCCTTTTGGTCGTTCTCCTATGAGTCTAGTTTTTCGAATCCGACGCAAAACTGACAGTTAATTGTAACGTTCAGAGCCTCTTAATGACGATGGAACACACAAACTACGTCGCCATTCAATACATCGTCCTCCAGCCGACTTGTCTCCAAGGGTCTATTGCTGCCTCGGGCACCATATGGTCGTTCTCCTGTGAGTCTAGTTTTTCGAATCCGACGCAAAACTGAAAGGTAATTGTAACGTTCAGAGCCTCTTAATGACGATGGAACACACAAATTGCGTCGCGATTCAATACATCGTCCTCCGGCCAACTTGCCTCCAAGAGTCTATTGCTGCCTCGGGCACCTTATGGTCATTCTCCTGTGAGTCTAGATTTTCGAATCCGACGCAAAACAGACAGTTAATTGTAACGTTCAGAGCCTCTTAATGACGATGGAACACACAATTTGCGTCGAGATTCAATATATCGTCCTACAGCCGACCTGTCTCCAAGGGTCTCTTGCTGCCTCGGGCACCTTATGGTCGTTCTCCTGTGAGTCTAGTTTTCCGAATACGACGCAAAACTGACAGTTAATTGTAACGATCAGAGGCTCTTAATGACGATGGAACACACAATTTGCGTCGCGATTCAATACATCGTCCTCCAGCGGACTTGTCTCCGAGGTAGTATTGCTGCCCCGGGCACCTTTTGGTCGTTCTCCTATGAGTCTAGTTTTTCGAATCCGGCGCAAAACTGACAGTTAATTGTAACGTTCAGAGCCTCTTAATGACGATGGAACACACAATATTGCGTCGCGATTCAATACATCGTCCTCCAGGCGACTTGTCTCGAAGGGTCTAGTGCTGCCTCGAGCTTCTTATGGTCGTTCTCCTGTGAGTCTAGATTTTCGAATCCGACGCAAAACAGACAGTTTATTGTAACGTTCAGAGCTTCTTAATGACGATGGGACACACAAACTGCGTGGCGATTCAGTACATCCTCCTCAAACTGACTTGTCTCTAAGGGTCTATTGCTACCTCGGTCACTCTATCGTCTTTCTCCCATGAGTCTAGTTTTTCGAATGCGACAAAAAACTGACATTTAATTGTAACGTTGAGAGCCTCTTAATGACGATGGAACACACAAACTGCGTCGCCATTCAATACATCGTCCTCCAGCCGACTTGTCTCCAAGGGACTATTGCTGCCTCGGGCACCATATGGTCGTTCTCCTGTGAGTCTAGATTTTCGAATCCGACGCAAAACAGACAGTTAATTGTAACGTTCAGAGCCTCTTAATGACGATGGAACACACAAATTGCGTCGAGATTCAATACATCGTCCTACAGCCGACCTGTCTCCAAGGGTCTCTTGCTGCCTCGGTCACCTTGTGGTCGTTCTCCTGTGAGTCTAGTTTTCCGAATACGACGTAAAACTGACAGTTAATTTTAACGATCAGAGGCTGATAATGATGATGGAACACACAATTTGCGTCGCGATTCAATACATCGTCCTCCAGCGGACTTGTCTCCGAAGTAGTATTGCTGCCCCGGGCATCTTTTGGTCGTTCTCCTATGAGTCTAGTTTTTCGAATCCGGCGCAAAACTGACAGTTAATTGTAACGTTCAGAGCCTCTTAATGACGATGGAACACACAATATTGCGTCGCGATTCAATACATCGTCATCCAGGCGACTTGTCTCGAAGGGTCTAGTGCTGCCTCGAGCAACTTATGGTCGTTCTCCTGTGAGTCTAGATTTTCGAATCCGACGCAAAACTAACAGTTAATTGTAACGTTCAGAGCTTCTTAATGACGATGGAACACACAAACTGCGTCGCGATTCAGTACATCCTCCTCCAACTGACTCGTCTCTAAGGGTCTATTGCTACTTCGGTCACTCTATCGTCTTTCTCCCATGAGTCTAGTTTTTCGAATGCGGCATAAAACTGACATTTAATTGTAACGTTCAGAGCCTCTTAATGACGATGGAACACACAAACAGCGTCGCCATTCAATACATCGTCCTCCAACCGACTTGTCTCCAAGGGTCTATTGCTGCCTCGGGCACCATATGGTCGTTCTCCTGTGAGTCTAGTTTTTCGAATCCGACGCAATACTGAAAGGTAATTGTAACGTTCAGAGCCTCTTAATGACGATGGAACACACAAATTTCGTCGCGATTCAATACATCGTCCTCCGGCCGACTTGTCTCCAAGAGTCTATTGCTGCCTCGGGCACCTTATGGTCGTTCTCCTGTGAGTCTAGATTTTCGAATCCGAAGCAAAACAGACAGTTAATTGTAACGTTCAGTGCCTGTTAATGACGATGGAACACACAAATCGCGTCGCGATTCAATACATCGTCCTCCAGCGGACTTGTCTCCAAGGGTCTATTGCTGCCTCGGGCACCATATGGTCGTTCTCCTGTGAGTCTAGTTTTTCGAATCCGATGCAATACTGAAATTGTAACGTTCAGAGCCTCTTAATGACGATGGAACACACAAATTTCGTCGCGATTCAATACATCGTCCTCCGGCCGACTTGTCTCCAAGAGTCTATTGCTGCCTCGGGCACCTTATGGTCGTTCTCCTGTGAGTCTAGATTTTCGAATCCGACGCAAAACAGACAGTTAATTGTAACGTTCAGAGCCTCTTAATGAAGATGGAACACACAAATTGCGTCGAGATTCAATACATCGTCCTACAGCCGACCTGTCTCCTAGGGTCTCTTGCTGCCTCGGGCACCTTATGGTCGTTCTCCTGTGAGTCTAGTTTTCCGAATACGACGCAAAACTGACAGTTAATTGTAACGATCAGAGGCTGATAATGACGATGGAACACACAATTTGCGTCGCGATTCAATACATCGTCCTCCAGCGGACTTGTCTCCGATGTAGTATTGTTACCCCGGGCTCGTTTTGGTCGTTCTCCTATGAGTCTAGTTTTTCGAATCCGGCGCAAAACTGACAGTTAATTGTAACGTTCAGAGCCTCTTAATGACGATGGAACACACAATATTGCATCGCGATTCAATACATCGTCCTCCAGGCGATTTGTCTCGAAGGGTCTAGTGCTGCCTCGAGCACCTTATGGTCGTTCTCCTGTGAGTCTAGATTTTCGAATCCGACGCAAAACATACAGTAAATTGTAACGTTCAGAGCCTCTTAATGAAGATGGAACACACAAATTGCGTCGAGATTCAATACATCGTCCTACAGCCGACCTGTCTCCAAGGGTCTCTTGCTGCCTCGGGCACCTTATGGTCGTTCTCCTGTGAGTCTAGTTTTCCGAATACGACGCAAAACTGACAGTTAATTGTAACGATCAGAGGCTGACAATGACGATGGAACACACAATTTGCGTCGCGATTCAATACATCGTCCTCCAGCGGACTTGTCTCCGAGGTAGTATTGCTGCCCCGGGCTCCTTTTGGTCGTTCTCCTATGAGTCTAGTTTTTCGAATCCGGCGCAAAACTGACAGTTAATTGTAACGTTCGGAGCCTCTTAATGACGATGGAACACACAATATTGCGTCGCGATTCAATACATCGTCCTCCAGGCGATTTGTCTCGAAGGGTCTAGTGCTGCCTCGAGCACCTTATGGTCGTTCTCCTATGAGTCAAGATTTTCGAATCCGACGCAAAACTGACAGTTAATTGTAACGTTCAGAGCCTCTTAATGACGATGGAACACACAAACTGCGTCGCCATTCAATACATCGTCCTCCAGCCGACTTGCCTCCAAGGGTCTCTTGCTGCCTCGGGCACCTTATGGTCGTTCTCCTGTGAGTCTAGTTTTCCTAATACGACGCAAAACTGACAGTTAATTGTAACGATCAGAGGCTGATAATGACGATGGAACACACAATTTGCGTCGCGATTCAATACATCGTGCTCCAGCCGACTTGTCTCCGAGGTAGTATTGCTGCCCCGGGCACCTTTTGGTCGTTCTCCTATGAGTCTAGTTTTTCGAATCCGGCGCAAAACTGACAGTCAATTGTAACGTTCAGAGCCTCTTAATGACGATGGAACACACAAACTGCGTCGCCATTCAATACATCGTCCTCCAGCGGACTTGTCTCCGAGGTAGTATTGCTGCCCCGGGCTCCTTTTGGTCGTTCTCCTATGAGTCTAGTTTTTCGAATCCGACGCAAAACTGACAGTTAATTGTAACGTTCGGAGCCTCTTAATGACGATGGAACACACAAACTACGTCGCCATTCAATACATCGTCCTCCAGCCGACTTGTCTCCAAGGGTCTATTGCTGCCTCGGGCACCATATGGTCGTTCTCCTGTGAGTCTAGTTTTTCGAATCCGACGCAAAACTGAAAGGTAATTGTAACGTTCAGAGCCTCTTAATGACGATGGAACACACAAATTGCGTCGCGATTCAATACATCGTCCTCCGGCCAACTTGCCTCCAAGAGTCTATTGCTGCCTCGGGCACCTTATGGTCATTCTCCTGTGAGTCTAGATTTTCGAATCCGACGCAAAACAGACAGTTAATTGTAACGTTCAGAGCCTCTTAATGACGATGGAACACACAATTTGCGTCGAGATTCAATATATCGTCCTACAGCCGACCTGTCTCCAAGGGTCTCTTGCTGCCTCGGGCACCTTATGGTCGTTCTCCTGTGAGTCTAGTTTTCCGAATACGACGCAAAACTGACAGTTAATTGTAACGATCAGAGGCTCTTAATGACGATGGAACACACAATTTGCGTCGCGATTCAATACATCGTCCTCCAGCGGACTTGTCTCCGAGGTAGTATTGCTGCCCCGGGCACCTTTTGGTCGTTCTCCTATGAGTCTAGTTTTTCGAATCCGGCGCAAAACTGACAGTTAATTGTAACGTTCAGAGCCTCTTAATGACGATGGAACACACAATATTGCGTCGCGATTCAATACATCGTCCTCCAGGCGACTTGTCTCGAAGGGTCTAGTGCTGCCTCGAGCTTCTTATGGTCGTTCTCCTGTGAGTCTAGATTTTCGAATCCGACGCAAAACAGACAGTTTATTGTAACGTTCAGAGCTTCTTAATGACGATGGGACACACAAACTGCGTGGCGATTCAGTACATCCTCCTCCAACTGACTTGTCTCTAAGGGTCTATTGCTACCTCGGTCACTCTATCGTCTTTCTCCCATGAGTCTAGTTTTTCGAATGCGACAAAAAACTGACATTTAATTGTAACGTTGAGAGCCTCTTAATGACGATGGAACACACAAATTGCATCGCGATTCAATACAACGTCCTCGAGGCGACTTGTCTCCAAGGGTCTATTGCTGCCGCGGGCACCATATGGTCGTTCTCCTGTGAGTCTAGTTTTTCGAATCCGACGCAATACTGAAAGGTAATTGTATCGTTCAGAGCCTCTTAATGACGATGGAACACACAAATTTCGTCGCGATTCAATACATCGTCCTCCGGCAGACTTGTCTCCAAGAGTCTATTGCTGCCTCGGGCACCTTATGGTCGTTCTCCTGTGAGTCTAGATTTTCGAATCCGACGCAAAACAGACAGTTAATTGTAACGTTCAGAGCCTCTTAATGAAGATGGAACACACAAATTGCGTCGAGATACAATACATCGTCCTACAGCCGACCTGTCTCCAAGGGTCACTTGCTGCCTCGGGCACCTTATGGTCGTTCTCCTGTGAGTCTAGTTTTCCGAATACGACGCAAAACTGACAGTTAATTGTAACGATCAGAGGCTGATAATGACGATGGAACACACAATTTGCGTCGCGATTCAATATATCGTCCTCCAGCGGACTTGTCTCCGAGGTAGTATTGCTGCCCCGGGCTCCTTTTGGTCGTTCTACTATAAGTCTAGTTTTTCGAATCCGCCGCAAAACTGACAGTTAATTGTAACGTTCAGAGCCTCTTAATGACGATGGAACACACAATATTGCGTCGCGATTCAATACATCGTCCTCCAGGCGATTTGTCTCGAAGGGTCTAGTGCTGCCTCGAGCACCTTATGGTCGTTCTCCTATGAGTCTAGATTTTCGAATCCGACGCAAAATTGACAGTTAATTGTAACGTTCAGAGCCTCTTAATGACGATGGAACACACAAACTGCGTCGCCATTCAATACATCGTCCTCCAGCCGACTTGTCTCCAAGGGTCTATTGCTGCCTCGGGCACCATATGGTCGTTCTCCTGTGAGTCTAGATTTTCGAATCCGACGCAAAACAGACAGTTAATTGTAACGTTCAGAGCCTCTTAATGACGATGGAACACACAAATTGCGTCGAGATTCAATACATCGTCCTACAGCCGACCTGTCTCCAAGGGTCTCTTGCTGCCTCGGTCACCTTGTGGTCGTTCTCCTGTGAGTCTAGTTTTCCGAATACGACGTAAAACTGACAGTTAATTTTAACGATCAGAGGCTGATAATGATGATGGAACACACAATTTGCGTCGCGATTCAATACATCGTCCTCCAGCGGACTTGTCTCCGAAGTAGTATTGCTGCCCCGGGCATCTTTTGGTCGTTCTCCTATGAGTCTAGTTTTTCGAATCCGGCGCAAAACTGACAGTTAATTGTAACGTTCAGAGCCTCTTAATGACGATGGAACACACAATATTGCGTCGCGATTCAATACATCGTCATCCAGGCGACTTGTCTCGAAGGGTCTAGTGCTGCCTCGAGCAACTTATGGTCGTTCTCCTGTGAGTCTAGATTTTCGAATCCGACGCAAAACTAACAGTTAATTGTAACGTTCAGAGCTTCTTAATGACGATGGAACACACAAACTGCGTCGCGATTCAGTACATCCTCCTCCAACTGACTTGTCTCTAAGGGTCTATTGCTACTTCGGTCACTCTATCGTCTTTCTCCCATGAGTCTAGTTTTTCGAATGCGACATAAAACTGACATTTAATTGTAACGTTCAGAGCCTCTTAATGACGATGGAACACACAAACAGCGTCGCCATTCAATACATCGTCCTCCAACCGACTTGTCTCCAAGGGTCTATTGCTGCCTCGGGCACCATATGGTCGTTCTCCTGTGAGTCTAGTTTTTCGAATCCGACGCAATACTGAAAGGTAATTGTAACGTTCAGAGCCTCTTAATGACGATGGAACACACAAATTTCGTCGCGATTCAATACATCGTCCTCCGGCCGACTTGTCTCCAAGAGTCTATTGCTGCCTCGGGCACCTTATGGTCGTTCTCCTGTGAGTCTAGATTTTCGAATCCGAAGCAAAACAGACAGTTAATTGTAACGTTCAGAGCCTCTTAATGAAGATGGAGCACACAAATTGCGTCGAGATTCAATACATCGTCCTACAGCCGACTTGTCTCCAAGGGTCTATTGCTGCCTCGGGCACCATATGGTCGTTCTCCTGTGAGTCTAGTTTTTCGAATCCGACGCAAAACTGATAGGTAATTGTAACGTTCAGAGCCTCTTAATGACGATGGAACACACAAATTGAGTCGCGATTCAATACATCGTCCTCCGGCCGACTAGTCTCCAAGAGTCTATTGCTGCCTCGGGCACCTTATGGTCGTTCTCCTGTGAGTCTAGTTTTTCGAATCCGACGCAAAACTGAAAGGTAATTGTAACGTTGAGAGCCTCTTAATGACGATGGAACACACAAATTGCGTCGCGATTCAGAACATCGTGCTCCAGGCGACTTCTCTCGAAGGGTCTAGCGCTGCCTCGAGCACCTTGTGGTCATTCTCCTGTGAGTCTAGATTTTCGATTCCGACGCAAAACTGACAGTTAATTGTAACGTTCAGAGCCTCTTAATGACAATGGAACACACAAACTGCGTCGCCATTCAATACATCGTCCTCCAGCCGACTTGTCTCCAAGGGTCTATTGCTGCCTCGGGCACCATATGGTCGTTCTCCTGTGAGTCTAGTTTTTCGAATCCGATGCAATACTGAAATTGTAACGTTCAGAGCCTCTTAATGACGATGGAACACACAAATTTCGTCGCGATTCAATACATCGTCCTCCGGCCGACTTGTCTCCAAGAGTCTATTGCTGCCTCGGGCACCTTATGGTCGTTCTCCTGTGAGTCTAGATTTTCGAATCCGACGCAAAACAGACAGTTAATTGTAACGTTCAGAGCCTCTTAATGAAGATGGAACACACAAATTGCGTCGAGATTCAATACATCGTCCTACAGCCGACCTGTCTCCAAGGGTCTCTTGCTGCCTCGGGCACCTTATGGTCGTTCTCCTGTGAGTCTGTTTTCCGAATACGACGCAAAACTGACAGTTAATTGTAACGATCAGAGGCTGATAATGACGATGGAACACACAATTTGCGTCGCGATTCAATACATCGTCCTCCAGCGGACTTGTCTCCGATGTAGTATTGTTACCCCGGGCTCGTTTTGGTCGTTCTCCTATGAGTCTAGTTTTTCGAATCCGGCGCAAAACTGACAGTTAATTGTATCGTTCAGAGCCTCTTAATGACGATGGAACACACAATATTGCGTCGCGATTCAATACATCGTCCTCCAGGCGATTTGTCTCGAAGGGTCTAGTGCTGCCTCGAGCACCTTATGGTCGTTCTCCTGTGAGTCTAGATTTTCGAATCCGACGCAAAACATACAGTAAATTGTAACGTTCACAGCCTCTTAATGAAGATGGAACACACAAATTGCGTCGAGATTCAATACATCGTCCTACAGCCGACCTGTCTCCAAGGGTCTCTTGCTGCCTCGGGCACCTTATGGTCGTTCTCCTGTGAGTCTAGTTTTCCGAATACGACGCAAAACTGACAGTTAATTGTAACGATCAGAGGCTGACAATGACGATGGAACACACAATTTGCGTCGCGATTCAATACATCGTCCTCCAGCGGACTTGTCTCCGAGGTAGTATTGCTGCCCCGGGCTCCTTTTGGTCGTTCTCCTATGAGTCTAGTTTTTCGAATCCGGCGCAAAACTGACAGTTAATTGTAACGTTCGGAGCCTCTTAATGACGATGGAACACACAATATTGCGTCGCGATTCAATACATCGTCCTCCAGGCGATTTGTCTCGAAGGGTCTAGTGCTGCCTCGAGCACCTTATGGTCGTTCTCCTATGAGTCAAGATTTTCGAATCCGACGCAAAACTGACAGTTAATTGTAACGTTCAGAGCCTCTTAATGACGATGGAACACACAAACTGCGTCGCCATTCAATACATCGTCCTCCAGCCGACTTGCCTCCAAGGGTCTCTTGCTGCCTCGGGCACCTTATGGTCGTTCTCCTGTGAGTCTAGTTTTCCTAATACGACGCAAAACTGACAGTTAATTGTAACGTTCAGAGCCTGATAATGACGATGGAACACACAATTTGCGTCGCGATTCAATACATCGTTCTCCAGCCGACTTGTCTCCGAGGTAGTATTGCTGCCCCGGGCACCTTTTGGTCGTTCTCCTATGAGTCTGGTTTTTCGAATCCGGCGCAAAACTGACAGTCAATTGTAACGTTCAGAGCCTCTTAATGACGATGGAACACACAATATTGCGTCGCGATTCAATACATCGTCCTCCAGGCGACTTGTCTCGAAGGGTCTAGTGCTGCATCGAGCACCTTATGGTCGTTCTCCTGTGAGTCTAGATTTTCGAATCCGACGCAAAACTGACAGTTAATTGTAACTTTCAGAGCTTCTTAATGACGATGGAACACACAAACTGCGTCGCGATTCAGTACATCCTCCTCCAACTGACATGTCTCTAAGGGTCTATTGCTACCTCGGTCACTCTATCGTCTTTCTCCCATGAGTCTAGTTTTTCGAATGCGACAAAAAACTGACATTTAATTGTAACGTTGAGAGCCTCTTATTGACGATGGAACACACAAATTGCGTCGCGATTCAATGCATCGTCCTCCAGGTGACTTGTCTCGAAGGGTCTAGTGCTGCCTCGAGCACCTTATGGTCGTTCTCCTGTGAGTCTAGTTTTCCGAATACGACGCAAAACTGACAGTTAATTGTAACGATCAGAGCCTCTTAATGACGATGGAACACACAATATTGCGTCGCGATTCAATACATCGTCCTCCAGGCGACTTGTCTCGAATGCTCTAATGCTGCCTCGAGCACCTTATGGTCATTCTCCTGTGAGTCTAGTTTTTCGAATCCGACGCAAAACTGAAAGGTAATTGTAACGTTCAGAGCCTCTTAATGACGATGGAACACACAAATTGAGTCGCGATTCAATACATCGTCCTCCGGCCGACTTGTCTCCAAGGGTCTATTGCTGCCTCGGGCACCTTATGGTCGTTCTCCTGTGAGTCTAGATTTTCGAATCCGAAGCAAAACAGACAGTTAATTGTAACGTTGAGAGCCTCTTAATGACGATGGAACACACAAATTGCGTCGCGATTCAATACATCGTCCTCCAGGCGACTTGTCTCGAAGGGTCTAGTGCTGCCTCGAGCACCTTGTGGTCGTTCTCCTGTGAGTCTAGATTTTCGAATCCGACGCAAAACTGACAGTTAATTGTAACGTTCAGAGCCTCTTAATGACGATGGAACACACAAACTGCGTCGCCATTCAATACATCGTCCTCCAGCCGACTTGTCTCCAAGGGTCTATTGCTGCCTCGGGCACCATATGGTCGTTCTCCTGTGAGTCTAGTTTTTCGAATCCGACGCAATACTGAAAGGTAATTGTAACGTTCAGAGCCTCTTAATGACGATGGAACACACAAATATCGTCGCGATTCAATACATCGTCCTCCGGCCGACTTGCCTCCAAGAGTCTATTGCTGCCTCGGGCACCTTATGGTCGTTCTCCTGTGAGTCTAGATTTTCGAATCCGACGCAAAACAGACAGTTAATTGTAACGTTCAGAGCCTCTTAATGATGATGGAACACACAAATTGCGTCGAGATTCAATATATCGTCCTACAGCCGACCTGTCTCCAAGGGTCTCTTGCTGCCTCGGGCACCTTATGGTCGTTCTCCTGTGAGTCTAGTTTTCCTAATACGACGCAAAACTGACAGTTAATTGTAACGATCAGTGGCTGATAATGACGATGGAACACACAATTTGCGTCGCGATTCAATACATCGTCCTCCAGCGGACTTGTCTCCGAGGTAGTATTGCTGCCCCGGGCTCCTTTTGGTCGTTCTCCTATGAGTCTAGTTTTTCGAATCCGGCGCAAAACTGACAGTTAATTGTAACGTTCAGAGCCTCTTAATGACGATGGAACACACAATATTGCGTCGCGATTCAATACATCGTCCTCCAGGCGATTTGTCTCGAAGGGTCTAGTGCTGCCTCGAGCACCTTATGGTCGTTCTCCTATGAGTCTAGATTTTCGAATCCGACGCAAAACTAACAGTTAATTGTAACGTTCAGAACTTCTTAATGACGATGGAACACACAAACTGCGTCGCGATTCAGTACATCCTCCTCCAACTGACTTGTCTCTAAGGGTCTATTGCTACCTCGGTCACTCTATCGTCTTTCTCCCATGAGTCTAGTTTTTCGAATGCGAAAAAAAATTGACATTTAATTGTAACGTTAAGAGCCTCTTAATGACGATGGAACACACAAACTGCGTCGCCATTCAATACATCGTCCTCCAGCCGACTTGTCTCCAAGGGTCTATTGCTGCCTCGGGCACCATATGGTCGTTCTCCTGTGAGTCTAGTTTTTCGAATCCGACGCAATACTGAAAGGTAATTGTAACGTTCAGAGCCTCTTAATGACGATGGAACACACAAATTTCGTCGCGATTCAATACATCGTCCTCCGGCCGACTTGTCTCCAAGAGTCTATTGCTGCCTCGGGCACCTTATGGTCGTTCTCCTGTGAGTCTAGATTTTCGAATCCGAAGCAAAACAGACAGTTAATTGTAACGTTCAGAGCCTCTTAATGAAGATGGAGCACACAAATTGCGTCGAGGTTCAATACATCGTCCTACAGCCGACCTGTCTCCAAGGGTCTCTTTCTGCCTCGGGCACCTTATGGTCGTTCTCCTGTGAGTCTAGTTTTCCGAATACGACGCAAAACTGACAGTTAATTATAACGATCAGAGCCTCTTAATGACGATGGAACACACAATATTGCGTCGCGATTCAATACATCGTCCTCCAGGCGACTTGTCTCGAAGGGTCTAGTGCTGCCTCGAGCACCTTATGGTCGTTCTCCTGTGAGTCTAGATTTTGGAATGCGACGCAAAACTGACAGTTAATTGTAACGTTCAGAGCCTCTTAATGACGATGGAACACACAAACTGCGTCCCCATTCAATACATCGTCCTCCAGCCGACTTGTCTCCAAGGGTCTATTGCTGCCTCGGGCACCATATGGTCGTTCTCCTGTGAGTCTAGTTTTTCGAATCCGACGCAAAACTGATAGGTAATTGTAACGTTCAGAGCCTCTTAATGAGGATGGAACACACAAATTGAGTCGCGATTCAATACATCGTCCTCCAGGCGACTTGTCTCCAAGAGTCTATTGCTGCCTCGGGCACCTTATGGTCGTTCTCCTGTGAGTCTAGATTTTCGAATCCGACGCAAAACAGACAGTTAATTGTAACGTTCAGAGCCTCTTAATGATGATGAAACACACAAATTGCGCGAGATTCAATACATCGTCCTACAGCCGCCCTGTCTCCAAGGGTCTCTTGCTGCCTCGGGCACCTTATGGTCGTTCTCCTGTGAGTCTAGTTTTCCGAATACGACGCAAAACTGACAGTTAATTGTAACGATCAGAGGCTGATAATGACGATGGAACACACAATTTGCGTCGCGATTCAATACATCGTCCTCCAGCGGACTTGTCTCCGAGGTACTATTGTTACCCCGGGCTCGTTTTGGTCGTTCTCCTATGAGTCTAGTTTTTCGAATCCGGCGCAAAACTGACAGTTAATTGTAACGTTCAGAGCCTCTTAATGACGATGGAACACACAAATTGCGTTGCGATTCAATACATCGTCCTCCGGCCGACTTGTCTCCAAGAGTCTATTGCTGCATCGGGCACCTTATGGTCGTTCTCCTGTGAGTCTAGTTTTTCGAATCCGCCGCAAAACTGAAAGGTAATTGTAACGTTCAGAGCCTCTTAATGACGATGAAACACACAAATTGCGTCGCGATTCAATACATCGTCCTCCAGGCGACTTGTCTCGAAGGGTCTAGTGCTGCCTCGAGCACCTTATGGTCGTTCTCCTGTGAGTCTAGATTTTCGAATCCGACGCAAAACTGACAGTTAATTGTAACGTTCAGAGCCCCTTAATGACGATGGAACACACAAACTGCGTCGCCATTCAATACATCGTCCTCCAGCCGACTCGTCTCCAAGGGTCTAGTGCTGCCTCGAGCACCTTATGGTCGTTCTCCTGTGAGTCTAGATTTTCGAATCCGACGCAAAACTGACAATTAATTATAACGTTCAGAGCCTCTTAATGACGATGGAACACAAAAACTGCGTCGCCATTCAATACATCGTCCTCCAGCCGACTTGTCTCCAAGGGTCTATTGCTGCCTCGGGCACCATATGGTCGTTCTCCTGTGAGTCTAGTTTTTCGAATCCGACGCAAAACTGGCAGTTAATTGAACGTTCAGAGCCTCTTAATGAAGATGGAACACACAAATTACGTCGAGATTCAATACATCGTCCTACAGACGACCTGTCACCAAGGGTCTCTTGCTGCCTCGGGCACCTTATGGTCGTTCTCCTGTGAGTCTAGTTTTCCGAATACGAAGCAAAACTGACAGTTAATTGTAACGATCAGAGGCTGACAATGACGATGGAACACACAAATTGCGTCGCGATTCAATACATCGTCCTCCAGCGTACTTGTCTCCGAGGTAGTATTGCTGCCCCGGGCACCTTTTGGTCGTTCTCCTATGAGTCTAGTTTTTCGAATCCGGCGCAAAACTGACAGTTAATTGTAACGTTCAGAGCCCCTTAATGACGATGGAACACACAATATTGCGTCGCGATTCAATACATCGTCCTCCAGCCGACTTGTCTCCAAGGGTCTATTGCTGCCTCGGGCACCATATGGTCGTTCTGCTGTGAGTCTAGTTTTTCGAATCCGACGCAAAATTGATAGGTAATTGTAACGTTCAAAGCCTCTTAATGACGATGGAACACACAAATTTCGTCGCGATTCAATACATCGTCCTCCAGCCGACTTGTCTCCAAGGGTCTATTGCTGCCTCGGGCACCATATGGTCGTTCTCCTGTGAGTCTAGTTTTTGGAATCCGACGCAATACTGAAAGGTAATTGTAACGTTCAGAGCCTCTTAATGACGATGGAACACACAAATTTCGTCGCGATTCAATACATCGTCCTCCGGCCGACTTGCCTCCAAGAGTCTATTGCTGCCTCGGGCACCTTATGGTCGTTCTCCTGTGAGTCTAGATTTTCGAATCCGACGCAAAACAGACAGTTAATTGTAACGTTCAGAGCCTCTTAATGAAGATGGAACACACAAATTGCGTCGAGATTCAATATATCGTCCTACAGCCGACCTGTCTCCAAGGGTCTCTTGCTGCCTCGGGCACCTTATGGTCGTTCTCCTGTGAGTCTAGTTTTCCTAATACGACGCAAAACTGACAGTTAATTGTAACGATCAGTGGCTGATAATGACGATGGAACACACAATTTGCGTCGCGATTCAATACATCGTCCTCCAGCGGACTTGTCTCCGAGGTAGTATTGCTGCCCCGGGCTCCTTTTGGTCGTTCTCCTATGAGTCTAGTTTTTCGAATCCGGCGCAAAAGTGACAGTTAATTGTAACGTTCAGAGCCTCTTAATGACGATGGAACACACAATATTGCGTCGCGATTCAATACATCGTCCTCCAGGCGATTTGTCTCGAAGGGTCTAGTGCTGCCTCGAGCACCTTATGGTCGTTCTCCTATGAGTCTAGATTTTCGAATCCGACGCAAAACTGACAGTTAATTGTAACGTTCAGAGCCTCTTAATGACGATGGAACACACAAACTGCGTCGCCATTCAATACATCGTCCTCCAGCCGACTTGTCTGCAAGGGTCTATTGCTGCCGCGTTCTCCTGTGAGTCTAGTTTTTCGAATCCGACGCAATACTGAAAGGTAATTGTAACGTTCAGAGCCTCTTAATGACGATGGAACACACAAATTTCGTCGCGATTCAATACATCGTCCTCCGGCCGACTTGTCTCCAAGAGTCTATTGCTGCCTCGGGCACCTTATGGTCGTTCTCCTGTGAGTCTAGATTTTCGAATCCGACGCAAAACAGACAGTTAATTGTAACGTTCAGAGCCTCTTAATGAAGATGGAACACACAAATTGCGTCAAGATTCAATACATCGTCCTACAGCCGACCTGTCTCCAAGGGTCTCTTGCTGCCTCGGGCACCTTATGGTCGTTCTCCTGTGAGTCTAGTTTTCCGAATACGACGCAAAACTGACAGTTAATTGTAACGATCAGAGGCTGATAATGACGATGGAACACACAATTTGCGTCGCGATTCAATACATCGTCCTCCAGCGGACTTGTCTCCGAGGTAGTATTGCTGCCCCGGGCTCCTTTTGGTCGTTCTCCTATGAGTCTAGTTTTTCGAATCCGGCGCAAAACTGACAGTTAATTGTAACGTTCAGAGCCTCTTAATGACGATGGAACACACAATATTGCGTCGCGATTCAATACATCGTCCTCCAGGCGATTTGTCTCGAAGGGTCTAGTGCTGCCTCGAGCACCTTATGGTCGTTCTCCTATGAGTCTAGATTTTCGAATCCGACGCAAAACTAACAGTTAATTGTAACGTTCAGAGCTTCTTAATGACGATGGAACACACAAACTGCGTCGCGATTCAGTACATCCTCCTCCAACTGACTTGTCTCTAAGGGTCTATTGCTACCTCGGTCACTCTATCGTCTTTCTCCCATGAGTCTAGTTTTTCGAATGCGACAAAAAACTGACATTTAATTGTAACGTTCAGAGCCTCTTAATGACGATGGAACACACAAACTGCGTCGCCATTCAATACATCGTCCTCCAGCCGACTTGTCTCCAAGGGTCTATTGCTACCTCGGGCACCATATGGTCGTTCTCCTTTGAGTCTAGTTTTTCGAATCCGACGCAATACTGAAAGGTAATTGTAACGTTCAGAGCCTCTTAATGACGATGGAACACACAAATTTCGTCGCGATTCAATACATCGTCCTCCGGCCGACTTGTCTCCAAGAGTCTATTGCTGCCTCGGGCACCTTATGGTCGTTCTCCTGTGAGTCTAGATTTTCGAATCCGAAGCAAAACAGACAGTTAATTGTAACGTTCAGAGCCTCTTAATGAAGATGGAGCACACAAATTGCGTCGAGGTTCAATACATCGTCCTACAGCCGACCTGTCTCCAAGGGTCTCTTTCTGCCTCGGGCACCTTATGGTCGTTCTCCTGTGAGTCTAGTTTTCCGAATACGACGCAAAACTGACAGTTAATTGTAACGTTCAGAGCCTCTTAATGACGATGGAACACACAAATTGCGTCGAGGTTCAATACATCGTCCTACAGCCGACCTGTCTCCAAGGGTCTCTTGCTGCCTCGGGCACCTTATGGTCGTTCTCCTGTGAGTCTAGTTTTCCTAATACGACGCAAAACTGACAGTTAATTGTAACGTTCAGAGCCTGATAATGACGATGGAACACACAATTTGCGTCGCGATTCAATACATCGTTCTCCAGCCGACTTGTCTCCGAGGTAGTATTGCTGCCCCGGGCACCTTTTGGTCGTTCTCCTATGAGTCTGGTTTTTCGAATCCGGCGCAAAACTGACAGTCAATTGTAACGTTCAGAGCCTCTTAATGACGATGGAACACACAATATTGCGTCGCGATTCAATACATCGTCCTCCAGGCGACTTGTCTCGAAGGGTCTAGTGCTGCATCGAGCACCTTATGGTCGTTCTCCTGTGAGTCTAGATTTTCGAATCCGACGCAAAACTGACAGTTAATTGTAACTTTCAGAGCTTCTTAATGACGATGGAACACACAAACTGCGTCGCGATTCAGTACATCCTCCTCCAACTGACATGTCTCTAAGGGTCTATTGCTACCTCGGTCACTCTATCGTCTTTCTCCCATGAGTCTAGTTTTTCGAATGCGACAAAAAACTGACATTTAATTGTAACGTTGAGAGCCTCTTAATGACGATGGAACACACAAATTGCGTCGCGATTCAATGCATCGTCCTCCAGGTGACTTGTCTCGAAGGGTCTAGTGCTGCCTCGAGCACCTTATGGTCGTTCTCCTGTGAGTCTAGTTTTCCGAATACGACGCAAAACTGACAGTTAATTGTAACGATCAGAGCCTCTTAATGACGATGGAACACACAATATTGCGTCGCGATTCAATACATCGTCCTCCAGGCGACTTGTCTCGAATGCTCTAATGCTGCCTCGAGCACCTTATGGTCGTTCTCCTGTGAGTCTAGTTTTTCGAATCCGACGCAAAACTGAAAGGTAATTGTAACGTTCAGAGCCTCTTAATGACGATGGAACACACAAATTGAGTCGCGATTCAATACATCGTCCTCCGGCCGACTTGTCTCCAAGGGTCTATTGCTGCCTCGGGCACCTTATGGTCGTTCTCCTGTGAGTCTAGATTTTCGAATCCGAAGCAAAACAGACAGTTAATTGTAACGTTGAGAGCCTCTTAATGACGATGGAACACACAAATTGCGTCGCGATTCAATACATCGTCCTCCAGGCGACTTGTCTCGAAGGGTCTAGTGCTGCCTCGAGCACCTTGTGGTCGTTCTCCTGTGAGTCTAGATTTTCGAATCCGACGCAAAACTGACAGTTAATTGTAACGTTCAGAGCCTCTTAATGACGATGGAACACACAAACTGCGTCGCCATTCAATACATCGTCCTCCAGCCGACTTGTCTCCAAGGGTCTATTGCTGCCTCGGGCACCATATGGTCGTTCTCCTGTGAGTCTAGTTTTTCGAATCCGACGCAATACTGAAAGGTAATTGTAACGTTCAGAGCCTCTTAATGACGATGGAACACACAAATATCGTCGCGATTCAATACATCGTCCTCCGGCCGACTTGCCTCCAAGAGTCTATTGCTGCCTCGGGCACCTTATGGTCGTTCTCCTGTGAGTCTAGATTTTCGAATCCGACGCAAAACAGACAGTTAATTGTAACGTTCAGAGCCTCTTAATGATGATGGAACACACAAATTGCGTCGAGATTCAATATATCGTCCTACAGCCGACCTGTCTCCAAGGGTCTCTTGCTGCCTCGGGCACCTTATGGTCGTTCTCCTGTGAGTCTAGTTTTCCTAATACGACGCAAAACTGACAGTTAATTGTAACGATCAGTGGCTGATAATGACGATGGAACACACAATTTGCGTCGCGATTCAATACATCGTCCTCCAGCGGACTTGTCTCCGAGGTAGTATTGCTGCCCCGGGCTCCTTTTGGTCGTTCTCCTATGAGTCTAGTTTTTCGAATCCGGCGCAAAACTGACAGTTAATTGTAACGTTCAGAGCCTCTTAATGACGATGGAACACACAATATTGCGTCGCGATTCAATACATCGTCCTCCAGGCGATTTGTCTCGAAGGGTCTAGTGCTGCCTCGAGCACCTTATGGTCGTTCTCCTATGAGTCTAGATTTTCGAATCCGACGCAAAACTAACAGTTAATTGTAACGTTCAGAACTTCTTAATGACGATGGAACACACAAACTGCGTCGCGATTCAGTACATCCTCCTCCAACTGACTTGTCTCTAAGGGTCTATTGCTACCTCGGTCACTCTATCGTCTTTCTCCCATGAGTCTAGTTTTTCGAATGCGAAAAAAAATTGACATTTAATTGTAACGTTAAGAGCCTCTTAATGACGATGGAACACACAAACTGCGTCGCCATTCAATACATCGTCCTCCAGCCGACTTGTCTCCAAGGGTCTATTGCTGCCTCGGGCACCATATGGTCGTTCTCCTGTGAGTCTAGTTTTTCGAATCCGACGCAATACTGAAAGGTAATTGTAACGTTCAGAGCCTCTTAATGACGATGGAACACACAAATTTCGTCGCGATTCAATACATCGTCCTCCGGCCGACTTGTCTCCAAGAGTCTATTGCTGCCTCGGGCACCTTATGGTCGTTCTCCTGTGAGTCTAGATTTTCGAATCCGAAGCAAAACAGACAGTTAATTGTAACGTTCAGAGCCTCTTAATGAAGATGGAGCACACAAATTGCGTCGAGGTTCAATACATCGTCCTACAGCCGACCTGTCTCCAAGGGTCTCTTTCTGCCTCGGGCACCTTATGGTCGTTCTCCTGTGAGTCTAGTTTTCCGAATACGACGCAAAACTGACAGTTAATTATAACGATCAGAGCCTCTTAATGACGATGGAACACACAATATTGCGTCGCGATTCAATACATCGTCCTCCAGGCGACTTGTCTCGAAGGGTCTAGTGCTGCCTCGAGCACCTTATGGTCGTTCTCCTGTGAGTCTAGATTTTGGAATGCGACGCAAAACTGACAGTTAATTGTAACGTTCAGAGCCTCTTAATGACGATGGAACACACAAACTGCGTCCCCATTCAATACATCGTCCTCCAGCCGACTTGTCTCCAAGGGTCTATTGCTGCCTCGGGCACCATATGGTCGTTCTCCTGTGAGTCTAGTTTTTCGAATCCGACGCAAAACTGATAGGTAATTGTAACGTTCAGAGCCTCTTAATGAGGATGGAACACACAAATTGAGTCGCGATTCAATACATCGTCCTCCAGGCGACTTGTCTCCAAGAGTCTATTGCTGCCTCGGGCACCTTATGGTCGTTCTCCTGTGAGTCTAGATTTTCGAATCCGACGCAAAACAGACAGTTAATTGTAACGTTCAGAGCCTCTTAATGATGATGAAACACACAAATTGCGCGAGATTCAATACATCGTCCTACAGCCGCCCTGTCTCCAAGGGTCTCTTGCTGCCTCGGGCACCTTATGGTCGTTCTCCTGTGAGTCTAGTTTTCCGAATACGACGCAAAACTGACAGTTAATTGTAACGATCAGAGGCTGATAATGACGATGGAACACACAATTTGCGTCGCGATTCAATACATCGTCCTCCAGCGGACTTGTCTCCGAGGTACTATTGTTACCCCGGGCTCGTTTTGGTCGTTCTCCTATGAGTCTAGTTTTTCGAATCCGGCGCAAAACTGACAGTTAATTGTAACGTTCAGAGCCTCTTAATGACGATGGAACACACAAATTGCGTTGCGATTCAATACATCGTCCTCCGGCCGACTTGTCTCCAAGAGTCTATTGCTGCATCGGGCACCTTATGGTCGTTCTCCTGTGAGTCTAGTTTTTCGAATCCGCCGCAAAACTGAAAGGTAATTGTAACGTTCAGAGCCTCTTAATGACGATGAAACACACAAATTGCGTCGCGATTCAATACATCGTCCTCCAGGCGACTTGTCTCGAAGGGTCTAGTGCTGCCTCGAGCACCTTATGGTCGTACTCCTGTGAGTCTAGATTTTCGAATCCGACGCAAAACTGACAGTTAATTGTAACGTTCAGAGCCCCTTAATGACGATGGAACACACAAACTGCGTCGCCATTCAATACATCGTCCTCCAGCCGACTCGTCTCCAAGGGTCTAGTGCTGCCTCGAGCACCTTATGGTCGTTCTCCTGTGAGTCTAGATTTTCGAATCCGACGCAAAACTGACAATTAATTATAACGTTCAGAGCCTCTTAATGACGATGGAACACAAAAACTGCGTCGCCATTCAATACATCGTCCTCCAGCCGACTTGTCTCCAAGGGTCTATTGCTGCCTCGGGCACCATATGGTCGTTCTCCTGTGAGTCTAGTTTTTCGAATCCGACGCAAAACTGGCAGTTAATTGTAACGTTCAGAGCCTCTTAATGAAGATGGAACACACAAATTACGTCGAGATTCAATACATCGTCCTACAGACGACCTGTCACCAAGGGTCTCTTGCTGCCTCGGGCACCTTATGGTCGTTCTCCTGTGAGTCTAGTTTTCCGAATACGAAGCAAAACTGACAGTTAATTGTAACGATCAGAGGCTGACAATGACGATGGAACACACAAATTGCGTCGCGATTCAATACATCGTCCTCCAGCGTACTTGTCTCCGAGGTAGTATTGCTGCCCCGGGCACCTTTTGGTCGTTCTCCTATGAGTCTAGTTTTTCGAATCCGGCGCAAAACTGACAGTTAATTGTAACGTTCAGAGCCCCTTAATGACGATGGAACACACAATATTGCGTCGCGATTCAATACATCGTCCTCCAGCCGACTTGTCTCCAAGGGTCTATTGCTGCCTCGGGCACCATATGGTCGTTCTGCTGTGAGTCTAGTTTTTCGAATCCGACGCAAAATTGATAGGTAATTGTAACGTTCAAAGCATCTTAATGACGATGGAACACACAAATTTCGTCGCGATTCAATACATCGTCCTCCAGCCGACTTGTCTCCAAGGGTCTATTGCTGCCTCGGGCACCATATGGTCGTTCTCCTGTGAGTCTAGTTTTTGGAATCCGACGCAATACTGAAAGGTAATTGTAACGTTCAGAGCCTCTTAATGACGATGGAACACACAAATTTCGTCGCGATTCAATACATCGTCCTCCGGCCGACTTGCCTCCAAGAGTCTATTGCTGCCTCGGGCACCTTATGGTCGTTCTCCTGTGAGTCTAGATTTTCGAATCCGACGCAAAACAGACAGTTAATTGTAACGTTCAGAGCCTCTTAATGAAGATGGAACACACAAATTGCGTCGAGATTCAATATATCGTCCTACAGCCGACCTGTCTCCAAGGGTCTCTTGCTGCCTCGGGCACCTTATGGTCGTTCTCCTGTGAGTCTAGTTTTCCTAATACGACGCAAAACTGACAGTTAATTGTAACGATCAGTGGCTGATAATGACGATGGAACACACAATTTGCGTCGCGATTCAATACATCGTCCTCCAGCGGACTTGTCTCCGAGGTAGTATTGCTGCCCCGGGCTCCTTTTGGTCGTTCTCCTATGAGTCTAGTTTTTCGAATCCGGCGCAAAACTGACAGTTAATTGTAACGTTCAGAGCCTCTTAATGACGATGGAACACACAATATTGCGTCGCGATTCAATACATCGTCCTCCAGGCGATTTGTCTCGAAGGGTCTAGTGCTGCCTCGAGCACCTTATGGTCGTTCTCCTATGAGTCTAGATTTTCGAATCCGACGCAAAACTGACAGTTAATTGTAACGTTCAGAGCCTCTTAATGACGATGGAACACACAAACTGCGTCGCCATTCAATACATCGTCCTCCAGCCGACTTGTCTGCAAGGGTCTATTGCTGCCGCGTTCTCCTGTGAGTCTAGTTTTTCGAATCCGACGCAATACTGAAAGGTAATTGTAACGTTCAGAGCCTCTTAATGACGATGGAACACACAAATTTCGTCGCGATTCAATACATCGTCCTCCGGCCGACTTGTCTCCAAGAGTCTATTGCTGCCTCGGGCACCTTATGGTCGTTCTCCTGTGAGTCTAGATTTTCGAATCCGACGCAAAACAGACAGTTAATTGTAACGTTCAGAGCCTCTTAATGAAGATGGAACACACAAATTGCGTCGAGATTCAATACATCGTCCTACAGCCGACCTGTCTCCAAGGGTCTCTTGCTGCCTCGGGCACCTTATGGTCGTTCTCCTGTGAGTCTAGTTTTCCGAATACGACGCAAAACTGACAGTTAATTGTAACGATCAGAGGCTGATAATGACGATGGAACACACAATTTGCGTCGCGATTCAATACATCGTCCTCCAGCGGACTTGTCTCCGAGGTAGTATTGCTGCCCCGGGCTCCTTTTGGTCGTTCTCCTATGAGTCTAGTTTTTCGAATCCGGCGCAAAACTGACAGTTAATTGTAACGTTCAGAGCCTCTTAATGACGATGGAACACACAATATTGCGTCGCGATTCAATACATCGTCCTCCAGGCGATTTGTCTCGAAGGGTCTAGTGCTGCCTCGAGTACCTTATGGTCGTTCTCCTATGAGTCTAGATTTTCGAATCCGACGCAAAACTAACAGTTAATTGTAACGTTCAGAGCTTCTTAATGACGATGGAACACACAAACTGCGTCGCGATTCAGTACATCCTCCTCCAACTGACTTGTCTCTAAGGGTCTATTGCTACCTCGGTCACTCTATCGTCTTTCTCCCATGAGTCTAGTTTTTCGAATGCGACAAAAAACTGACATTTAATTGTAACGTTCAGAGCCTCTTAATGACGATGGAACACACAAACTGCGTCGCCATTCAATACATCGTCCTCCAGCCGACTTGTCTCCAAGGGTCTATTGCTACCTCGGGCACCATATGGTCGTTCTCCTTTGAGTCTAGTTTTTCGAATCCGACGCAATACTGAAAGGTAATTGTAACGTTCAGAGCCTCTTAATGACGATGGAACACACAAATTTCGTCGCGATTCAATACATCGTCCTCCGGCCGACTTGTCTCCAAGAGTCTATTGCTGCCTCGGGCACCTTATGGTCGTTCTCCTGTGAGTCTAGATTTTCGAATCCGAAGCAAAACAGACAGTTAATTGTAACGTTCAGAGCCTCTTAATGAAGATGGAGCACACAAATTGCGTCGAGGTTCAATACATCGTCCTACAGCCGACCTGTCTCCAAGGGTCTCTTTCTGCCTCGGGCACCTTATGGTCGTTCTCCTGTGAGTCTAGTTTTCCGAATACGACGCAAAACTGACAGTTAATTGTAACGTTCAGAGCCTCTTAATGACGATGGAACACACAATATTGCGTCGCGATTCAATACATCGTCCTCCAGGCGATTTGTCTCGAAGGGTCTAGTGCTGCCTCGAGCACCTTATGGTCGTTCTCCTATGAGTCTAGATTTTCGAATCCGACGCAAAACTAACAGTTAATTGTAACGTTCAGAGCTTCTTAATGACGATGGAACACACAAACTGCGTCGCGATTCAGTACATCCTCCTCCAACTGACTTGTCTCTAAGGGTCTATTGCTACCTCGGTCACTCTATCGTCTTTCTCCCATGAGTCTAGTTTTTCGAATGCGACAAAAAATTGACATTTAATTGTAACGTTAAGAGCCTCTTAATGACGATGGAACACACAAACTGCGTCGCCATTCAATACATCGTCCTCCAGCCGACTTGTCTCCAAGGGTCTATTGCTGCCTCGGGCACCATATGGTCGTTCTCCTGTGAGTCTAGTTTTTCGAATCCGACGCAATACTGAAAGGTAATTGTAACGTTCAGAGCCTCTTAATGACGATGGAACACACAAATTTCGTCGCGATTCAATACATCGTCCTCCGGCCGACTTGTCTCCAAGAGTCTATTGCTGCCTCGGGCACCTTATGGTCGTTCTCCTGTGAGTCTAGATTTTCGAATCCGAAGCAAAACAGACAGTTAATTGTAACGTTCAGAGCCTCTTAATGAAGATGGAGCACACAAATTGCGTCGAGGTTCAATACATCGTCCTACAGCCGACCTGTATCCAAGGGTCTCTTTCTGCCTCGGGCACCTTATGGTCGTTCTCCTGTGAGTCTAGTTTTCCGAATACGACGCAAAACTGACAGTTAATTATAACGATCAGAGCCTCTTAATGACGATGGAACACACAATATTGCGTCGCGATTCAATACATCGTCCTCCAGGCGACTTGTCTCGAAGGGTCTAGTGCTGCCTCGAGCACCTTATGGTCGTTCTCCTGTGAGTCTAGATTTTGGAATGCGACGCAAAACTGACAGTTAATTGTAACGTTCAGAGCCTCTTAATGACGATGGAACACACAAACTGCGTCCCCATTCAATACATCGTCCTCCAGCCGACTTGTCTCCAAGGGTCTATTGCTGCCTCGGGCACCATATGGTCGTTCTCCTGTGAGTCTAGTTTTTCGAATCCGACGCAAAACTGATAGGTAATTGTAACGTTCAGAGCCTCTTAATGAGGATGGAACACACAAATTGAGTCGCGATTCAATACATCGTCCTCCAGGCGACTTGTCTCCAAGAGTCTATTGCTGCCTCGGGCACCTTATGGTCGTTCTCCTGTGAGTCTAGATTTTCGAATCCGACGCAAAACAGACAGTTAATTGTAACGTTCAGAGCCTCTTAATGAAGATGAAACACACAAATTGCGCGAGATTCAATACATCGTCCTACAGCCGCCCTGTCTCCAAGGGTCTCTTGCTGCCTCGGGCACCTTATGGTCGTTCTCCTGTGAGTCTAGTTTTCCGAATACGACGCAAAACTGACAGTTAATTGTAACGATCAGAGGCTGATAATGACGATGGAACACACAATTTGCGTCGCGATTCAATACATCGTCCTCCAGCGGACTTGTCTCCGAGGTACTATTGTTACCCCGGGCTCGTTTTGGTCGTTCTCCTATGAGTCTAGTTTTTCGAATCCGGCGCAAAACTGACAGTTAATTGTAACGTTCAGAGCCTCTTAATGACGATGGAACACACAAATTGCGTTGCGATTCAATACATCGTCCTCCGGCCGACTTGTCTCCAAGAGTCTATTGCTGCATCGGGCACCTTATGGTCGTTCTCCTGTGAGTCTAGTTTTTCGAATCCGCCGCAAAACTGAAAGGTAATTGTAACGTTCAGAGCCTCTTAATGACGATGAAACACACAAATTGCATCGCGATTCAATACATCGTCCTCCAGGCGACTTGTCTCGAAGGGTCTAGTGCTGCCTCGAGCACCTTATGGTCGTTCTCCTGTGAGTCTAGATTTTCGAATCCGACGCAAAACTGACAGTTAATTGTAACGTTCAGAGCCCCTTAATATCGATGGAACACACAAACTGCGTCGCCATTCAATACATCGTCCTCCAGCCGACTTGTCTCCAAGGGTCTAGTGCTGCCTCGAGCACCTTATGGTCGTTCTCCTGTGAGTCTAGATTTTCGAATCCGACGCAAAACTGACAATTAATTATAACGTTCAGAGCCTCTTAATGACGATGGAACACAAAAACTGCGTCGCCATTCTATACATCGTCCTCCAGCCGACTTGTCTCCAAGGGTCTATTGCTGCCTCGGGCACCATATGGTCGTTCTCCTGTGAGTCTAGTTTTTCGAATCCGACGCAAAACTGGCAGTTAATTGTAACGTTCAGAGCCTCTTAATGAAGATGGAACACACAAATTACGTCGAGATTCAATACATCGTCCTACAGACGACCTGTCTCCAAGGGTCTCTTGCTGCCTCGGGCACCTTATGGTCGTTCTCCTGTGAGTCTAGTTTTCCGAATACGAAGCAAAACTGACAGTTAATTGTAACGATCAGAGGCTGACAATGACGATGGAACACACAAATTGCGTCGCGATTCAATACATCGTCCTCCAGCGTACTTGTCTCCGAGGTAGTATTGCTGCCCCGGGCACCTTTTGGTCGTTCTCCTATGAGTCTAGTTTTTCGAATCCGGCGCAAAACTGACAGTTAATTGTAACGTTCAGAGCCTCTTAATGACGATGGAACACACAATATTGCGTCGCGATTCAATACATCGTCCTCCAGCCGACTTGTCTCCAAGGGTCTATTGCTGCCTCGGGCACCATATGGTCGTTCTGCTGTGAGTCTAGTTTTTCGAATCCGACGCAAAATTGATAGGTAATTGTAACGTTCAAAGCCTCTTAATGACGATGGAACACACAAATTTCGTCGCGATTCAATACATCGTCCTCCAGCCGACTTGTCTCCAAGGGTCTATTGCTGCCTCGGGCACCATATGGTCGTTCTCCTGTGAGTCTAGTTTTTCGAATCCGACGCAATACTGAAAGGTAATTGTAACGTTCAGAGCCTCTTAATGACGATGGAACACACAAATTTCGTCGCGATTCAATACATCGTCCTCCGGCCGACTTGTCTCCAAGAGTCTATTGCTGCCTCGGGCACCTTATGGTCGTTCTCCTGTGAGTCTAGATTTTCGAATCCGACGCAAAACAGACAGTTAATTGTAACGTTCAGAGCCTCTTAATGAAGATGGAACACACAAATTGCGTCGAGATTCAATACATCGTCCTACAGCCGACCTGTCTCCAAGGGTCTCTTGCTGCCTCGGGCACCTTATGGTCGTTCTCCTGTGAGTCTAGTTTTCCGAATACGACGCAAAACTGACAGTTAATTGTAACGATCAGAGGCTGATAATGACGATGGAACACACAATTTGCGTCGCGATTCAATACATCGTCCTCCAGCGGACTTGTCTCCGAGGTAGTATTGCTGCCCCGGGCTCCTTTTGGTCGTTCTCCTATGAGTCTAGTTTTTCGAATCCGGCGCAAAACTGACAGTTAATTGTAACGTTCAGAGCCTCTTAATGACGATGGAACACACAATATTGCGTCGCGATTCAATACATCGTCCTCCAGGCGATTTGTCTCGAAGGGTCTAGTGCTGCCTCGAGCACCTTATGGTCGTTCTCCTGTGAGTCTAGATTTTCGAATCCGACGCAAAACATACAGTAAATTGTAACGTTCAGAGCCTCTTAATGAAGATGGAACACACAAATTGCGTCGAGATTCAATACATCGTCCTACAGCCGACCTGTCTCCAAGGGTCTCTTGCTGCCTCGGGCACCTTATGGTCGTTCTCCTGTGAGTCTAGTTTTCCGAATACGACGCAAAACTGACAGTTAATTGTAACGATCAGAGGCTGACAATGACGATGGAACACACAATTTGCGTCGCGATTCAATACATCGTCCTCCAGCGGACTTGTCTCCGAGGTAGTATTGCTGCCCCGGGCTCCTTTTGGTCGTTCTCCTATGAGTCTAGTTTTTCGAATCCGGCGCAAAACTGACAGTTAATTGTAACGTTCGGAGCCTCTTAATGACGATGGAACACACAAATTTCGTCGCGATTCAATACATCGTCCTCCGGCCGACTTGTCTCCAAGAGTCTATTGCTGCCTCGGGCACCTTATGGTCGTTCTCCTGTGAGTCTAGATTTTCGAATCCGAAGCAAAACAGACAGTTAATTGTAACGTTCAGAGCCTCTTAATGAAGATGGAGCACACAAATTGCGTCGAGGTTCAATACATCGTCCTACAGCCGACCTATCTCCAAGGGTCTCTTTCTGCCTCGGGCACCTTATGGTCGTTCTCCTGTGAGTCTAGTTTTCCGAATACGACGCAAAACTGACAGTTAATTGTAACGTTCAGAGCCTCTTAATGACGATGGAACACACAATATTGCGTCGCGATTCAATACATCGTCCTCCAGGCGATTTGTCTCGAAGGGTCTAGTGCTGACTCGAGCACCTTATGGTCGTTCTCCTATGAGTCTAGATTTTCGAATCCGACGCAAAACTAACAGTTAATTGTAACGTTCAGAGCTTCTTAATGACGATGGAACACACAAACTGCGTCGCGATTCAGTACATCCTCCTCCAACTGACTTGTCTCTAAGGGTCTATTGCTACCTCGGTCACTCTATCGTCTTTCTTCCATGAGTCTAGTTTTTCGAATGCGACAAAAAATTGACATTTAATTGTAACGTTAAGAGCCTCTTAATGACGATGGAACACACAAACTGCGTCGCCATTCAATACATCGTCCTCCAGCCGACTTGTCTCCAAGGGTCTATTGCTGCCTCGGGCACCATATGGTCGTTCTCCTGTGAGTCTAGTTTTTCGAATCCGACGCAATACTGAAAGGTAATTGTAACGTTCAGAGCCTCTTAATGACGATGGAACACACAAATTTCGTCGCGATTCAATACATCGTCCTCCGGCCGACTTGTCTCCAAGAGTCTATTGCTGCCTCGGGCACCTTATGGTCGTTCTCCTGTGAGTCTAGATTTTCGAATCCGAAGCAAAACAGACAATTGTAACTTTCAGAGCCTCTTAATGAAGATGGAGCACACAAATTGCGTCGAGGTTCAATACATCGTCCTACAGCCGACCTGTATCCAAGGGTCTCTTTCTGCCTCGGGCACCTTATGGTCGTTCTCCTGTGAGTCTAGTTTTCCGAATACGACGCAAAACTGACAGTTAATTATAACGATCAGAGCCTCTTAATGACGATGGAACACACAATATTGCGTCGCGATTCAATACATCGTCCTCCAGGCGACTTGTCTCGAAGGGTCTAGTGCTGCCTCGAGCACCTTATGGTCGTTCTCCTGTGAGTCTAGATTTTGGAATGCGACGCAAAACTGACAGTTAATTGTAACGTTCAGAGCCTCTTAATGACGATGGAACACACAAACTGCGTCCCCATTCAATACATCGTCCTCCAGCCGACTTGTCTCCAAGGGTCTATTGCTGCCTCGGGCACCATATGGTCGTTCTCCTGTGAGTCTAGTTTTTCGAATCCGACGCAAAACTGATAGGTAATTGTAACGTTCAGAGCCTCTTAATGAGGATGGAACACACAAATTGAGTCGCGATTCAATACATCGTCCTCCAGGCGACTTGTCTCCAAGAGTCTATTGCTGCCTCGGGCACCTTATGGTCGTTCTCCTGTGAATCTAGATTTTCGAATCCGACGCAAAACAGACAGTTAATTGTAACGTTCAGAGCCTCTTAATGAAGATGAAACACACAAATTGCGCGAGATTCAATACATCGTCCTACAGCCGCCCTGTCTCCAAGGGTCTCTTGCTGCCTCGGGCACCTTATGGTCGTTCTCCTGTGAGTCTAGTTTTCCGAATACGACGCAAAACTGACAGTTAATTGTAACGATCAGAGGCTGATAATGACGAAGGAACACACAATTTGCGTCGCGATTCAATACATCGTCCTCCAGCGGACTTGTCTCCGAGGTACTATTGTTACCCCGGGCTCGTTTTGGTCGTTCTCCTATGAGTCTAGTTTTTCGAATCCGGCGCAAAACTGACAGTTAATTGTAACGTTCAGAGCCTCTTAATGACGATGGAACACACAAATTGCGTTGCGATTCAATACATCGTCCTCCGGCCGACTTGTCTCCAAGAGTCTATTGCTGCATCGGGCACCTTATGGTCGTTCTCCTGTGAGTCTAGTTTTTCGAATCCGCCGCAAAACTGAAAGGTAATTGTAACGTTCAGAGCCTCTTAATGACGATGAAACACACAAATTGCGTCGCGATTCAATACATCGTCCTCCAGGCGACTTGTCTCGAAGGGTCTAGTGCTGCCTCGAGCACCTTATGGTCGTTCTCCTGTGAGTCTAGATTTTCGAATCCGACGCAAAACTGACAGTTAATTGTAACGTTCAGAGCCCCTTAATGACGATGGAACACACAAACTGCGTCGCCATTCAATACATCGTCCTCCAGCCGACTTGTCTCCAACGGTCTAGTGCTGCCTCGAGCACCTTATGGTCGTTCTCCTGTGAGTCTAGATTTTCGAATCCGACGCAAAACTGACAATTAATTATAACGTTCAGAGCCTCTTAATGACGATGGAACACAAAAACTGCGTCGCCATTCAATACATCGTCCTCCAGCCGACTTGTCTCCAAGGGTCTATTGCTGCCTCGGGCACCATATGGTCGTTCTCCTGTGAGTCTAGTTTTTCGAATCCGACGCAAAACTGGCAGTTAAATGTAACGTTCAGAGCCTCTTAATGAAGATGGAACACACAAATTACGTCGCGATTCAATACATCGTCCTACAGACGACCTGTCTCCAAGGGTCTCTTGCTGCCTCGGGCACCTTATGGTCGTTCTCCTGTGAGTCTAGTTTTCCGAATACGAAGCAAAACTGACAGTTAATTGTAACGATCAGAGGCTGACAATGACGATGGAACACACAAATTGCGTCGCGATTCAATACATCGTCCTCCAGCGTACTTGTCTCCGAGGTAGTATTGCTGCCCCGGGCACCTTTTGGTCGTTCTCCTGTGAGTCTAGTTTTTCGAATCCGGCGCAAAACTGACAGTTAATTGTAACGTTCAGAGCCTCTTAATGACGATGGAACACACAATATTGCGTCGCGATTCAATACATCGTCCTCCAGCCGACTTGTCTCCAAGGGTCTATTGCTGCCTCGGGCACCATATGGTCGTTCTGCTGTGAGTCTAGTTTTTCGAATCCGACGCAAAATTGATAGGTAATTGTAACGTTCAAAGCCTCTTAATGACGATGGAACACACAAATTTCGTCGCGATTCAATACATCGTCCTCCAGCCGACTTGTCTCCAAGGGTCTATTGCTGCCTCGGGCACCATATGGTCGTTCTCCTGTGAGTCTAGTTTTTCGAATCCGACGCAATACTGAAAGGTAATTGTAACGTTCAGAGCCTCTTAATGACGATGGAACACACAAATTTCGTCGCGATTCAATACATCGTCCTCCGGCCGACTTGTCTCCAAGAGTCTATTGCTGCCTCGGGCACCTTATGGTCGTTCTCCTGTGAGTCTAGATTTTCGAATCCGACGCAAAACAGACAGTTAATTGTAACGTTCAGAGCCTCTTAATGAAGATGGAACACACAAATTGCGTCGAGATTCAATACATCGTCCTACAGCCGACCTGTCTCCAAGGGTCTCTTGCTGCCTCGGGCACCTTATGGTCGTTCTCCTGTGAGTCTAGTTTTCCGAATACGACGCAAAACTGACAGTTAATTGTAACGATCAGAGGCTGATAATGACGATGGAACACACAATTTGCGTCGCGATTCAATACATCGTCCTCCAGCGGACTTGTCTCCGAGGTAGTATTGCTGCCCCGGGCTCCTTTTGGTCGTTCTCCTATGAGTCTAGTTTTTCGAATCCGGCGCAAAACTGACAGTTAATTGTAACGTTCAGAGCCTCTTAATGACGATGGAACACACAATATTGCGTCGCGATTCAATACATCGTCCTCCAGGCGATTTGTCTCGAAGGGTCTAGTGCTGCCTCGAGCACCTTATGGTCGTTCTCCTATGAGTCTAGATTTTCGAATCCGACGCAAAACTAACAGTTAATTGTAACGTTCAGAGCTTCTTAATGACGATGGAACACACAAACTGCGTCGCGATTCAGTACATCCTCCTCCAACTGACTTGTCTCTAAGGGTCTATTGCTACCTCGGTCACTCTATCGTCTTTCTCCCATGAGTCTAGTTTTTCGAATGCGACAAAAAACTGACATTTAATTGTAACGTTCAGAGCATCTTAATGACGATGGAACACACAAACTGCGTCGCCATTCAATACATCGTCCTCCAGCCGACTTGTCTCCAAGGGTCTATTGCTGCCTCGGGCACCATATGGTCGTTCTCCTTTGAGTCTAGTTTTTCGAATCCGACGCAATACTGAAAGGTAATTGTAACGTTCAGAGCCTCTTAATGACGATGGAACACACAAATTTCGTCGCGATTCAATACATCGTCATCCGGCCGACTTGTCTCCAAGAGTCTATTGCTGCCTCGGGCACCTTATGGTCGTTCTCCTGTGAGTCTAGATTTTCGAATCCGAAACAAAACAGACAGTTAATTGTAACGTTCAGAGCCTCTTAATGAAGATGGAGCACACAAATTGCGTCGAGGTTCAATACATCGTCCTACAGCCGACCTGTCTCCAAGGGTCTCTTTCTGCCTCGGTCACCTTATGGTCGTTCTCCTGTGAGTCTAGTTTTCCGAATACGACGCAAAACTGACAGTTAATTATATCGATCAGAGCCTCTTAATGACGATGGAACACACAATATTGCGTCGCGATTCCATACATCGTCCTCCAGGCGACTTGTCTCGAAGGGTCTAGTGCTGCCTCGAGCACCTTATGGTCGTTCTCCTGTGAGTCTAGATTTTGGAATGCGACGCAAAACTGACAGTTAATTGTAACGTTCAGAGCCTCTTAATGACGATGGAACACACAAACTGCGTCCCCATTCAATACATCGTCCTCCATCCGACTTGTCTCCAAGGGTCTATTGCTGCCTCGGGCACCATATGGTCGTTCTCCTGTGAGTCTAGTTTTTCGAATCCGACGCAAAACTGATAGGTAATTGTAACGTTCAGGGCCTCTTAATGAGGATGGAACACACAAATTGAGTCGCGATTCAATACATCGTCCTCCGGCCGACTTGTCTCCAAGAGTCTATTGCTGCCTCGGGTACCTTATGGTCGTTCTCCTGTGAGTCTAGTTTTTCGAATCCGACGCAAAACTGAAAGGTAATTGTAACGTTGAGAGCCTCTTAATGACGATGGAACACACAAATTGCGTCGCGATTCAGAACATCTTCCTCCAGGCGACTTCTCTCGAAGGGTCTAGTGCTGCCTCGAGCACCTTGTGGTCATTCTCCTGTGAGTCTAGATTTTCGAATCCGACGCAAAACTGACAGTTAATTGTAACGTTCAGAGACTCTTAATGACGATGGAACACACAAACTGCGTCGCCATTCAATACATCGTCCTCCAGCCGACTTGTCTCCAAGGGTCTATTGCTGCCTCGGGCACCATATGGTCGTTCTCCTATGAGTCTAGTTTTTCGAATCCGATGCAATACTGAAATTGTAACGTTCATAGCCTCTTAATGACGATGGAACACACAAATCCCGTCGCGATTCAATACATCGTCCTCCGGCCGACTTGTCTCCAAGAGTCTATTGCTGCCTCGGGCACCTTATGGTCGTTCTCCTGTGAGTCTAGATTTTCGAATCCGACGCAAAACAGACAGTTAATTGTAACGTTCAGAGCCTCTTAATGAAGATGAAACACACAAATTGCGCGAGATTCAATACATCGTCCTACAGCCGCCCTGTCTCCAAGGGTCTCTTGCTGCCTCGGGCACCTTATGGTCGTTCTCCTGTGAGTCTAGTTTTCCGAATACGACGCAAAACTGACAGTTAATTGTAACGATCAGAGGCTGATAATGACGATGGAACACAATTTGCGTCGCGATTCAATACATCGTCCTCCAGCGGACTTGTCTCCGAGGTACTATTGTTACCCCGGGCTCGTTTTGGTCGTTCTCCTATGAGTCTAGTTTTTCGAATCCGGCGCAAAACTGACAGTTAATTGTAACGTTCAGAGCCTCTTAATGACGATGGAACACACAAATTGCGTTGCGATTCAATACATCGTCCTCCGGCCGACTTGTCTCCAAGAGTCTATTGCTGCATCGGGCACCTTATGGTCGTTCTCCTGTGAGTCTAGTTTTTCGAATCCGCCGCAAAACTGAACGGTAATTGTAACGTTCAGAGCCTCTTAATGACGATGAAACACACAAATTGCGTCGCGATTCAATACATCGTCCTCCAGGCGACTTGTCTCGAAGGGTCTAGTGCTGCCTCGAGCACCTTATGGTCGTTCTCCTGTGAGTCTAGATTTTCGAATCCGACGCAAAACTGACAGTTAATTGTAACGTTCAGAGGCCCTTAATGACGATGGAACACACAAACTGCGTCGCCATTCAATACATCGTCCTCCAGCCGACTTGTCTCGAAGGGTCTAGTGCTGCCTCGAGCACCTTATGGTCGTTCTCCTGTGAGTCTAGATTTTCGAATCCGACGCAAAACTGACAATTAATTATAACGTTCAGAGCCTCTTAATGACGATGGAACACAAAAACTGCGTCGCCATTCAATACATCGTCCTCCAGCCGACTTGTCCCCAAGGGTCTATTGCTGCCTCGGGCACCATATGGTCGTTCTCCTGTGAGTCTAGTTTTTCGAATCCGACGCAAAACTGGCAGTTAATTGTAACGTTCAGAGCCTCTTAATGAAGATGGAACACACAAATTACGTCGAGATTCAATACATCGTCCTACAGCCGACCTGTCTCCAAGGGTCTCTCTCTGCCTCGGGCACCTTATGGTCGTTCTCCTGTGAGTCTAGTTTTCCGAATACGAAGCAAAACTGACAGTTAATTGGAACGATCAGAGGCTGACAATGACGATGGAACACACAAATTGCGTCGCGATTCAATACATCGTCCTCCAGCGTACTTGTCTCCGAGGTAGTATTGCTGCCCCGGGCACCTTTTGGTCGTTCTCCTATGAGTGTAGTTTTTCGAATCCGGCGCAAAACTGACAGTTAATTGTAACGTTCAGAGCCTCTTAATGACGATGGAACACACAATATTGCGTCGCGATTCAATACATCGTCCTCCGGCCGACTTGTCTCCAAGGGTCTATTGCTGCCTCGGGCACCATATGGTCGTTCTGCTGTGAGTCTAGTTTTTCGAATCCGACGCAAAATTGATAGGTAATTGTAACGTTCAAAGCCTCTTAATGACGATGGAACACACAAATTTCGTCGCGATTCAATACATCGTCCTCCGGCCGACTTGTCTCCAAGAGTCTATTGCTGCCTCGGGCACCTTATGGTCGTTCTCCTGTGAGTCTAGTTTTTCGAATCCGACGCAAAACTGAAAGGTAATTGTAACGTTCAGAGCCTCTTAATGACGATGAAACACACAAATTGCGTCGCGATTCAGTACATCGTCCTCCAACTGACTTGTCTCTAAGGGCCTATTGCTACCTCGGTCACTCTATCGTCTTTCTCCCATGAGTCTAGTTTTTCGAATGCGACAAAAAACTGACATTTAATTGTAACGTTAAGAGCCTCTTAATGACGATGGAACACACAATATTGCGTCGCGTTTCAATACATTGTCCTCCAGGCGACTTGTCTCGAAGGGTCTAGTGCTGCCTCGAGCACCTTATGGTCGTTCTCCTATGAGTCTAGATTTTCGAATCCGACGCAAAACTAACAGTTAATTGTAACGTTCAGAGCTTCTTAATGACGATGGAACACACAAACTGCGTCGCGATTCAGTACATCCTCCTCCAACTGACTTGTCTCTAAGGGTCTATTGCTACCTCGGTCACTCTATCGTCTTTCTCCCATGAGTCTAGTTTTTCGAATGCGACAAAAAACTGACATTTAATTGTAACGTTCAGAGCCTCTTAATGACGATGGAACACACAAACTGCGTCGCCATTCAATACATCGTCCTCCAGCCGACTTGTCTCCAAGGGTCTATTGCTGCCTCGGGCACCATATGGTCGTTCTCCTTTGAGTCTAGTTTTTCGAATCCGACGCAATACTGAAAGGTAATTGTAACGTTCAGAGCCTCTTAATGACGATGGAACACACAAATTTCGTCGCGATTCAATACATCGTCCTCCGCCCGACTTGTCTCCAAGAGTCTATTGCTGCCTCGGGCACCTTATGGTCGTTCTCCTGTGAGTCTAGATTTTCGAATCCGAAACAAAACAGACAGTTAATTGTAACGTTCAGAGCCTCTTAATGAAGATGGAGCACACAAATTGCGTCGAGGTTCAATACATCGTCCTACAGCCGACCTGTCTCCAAGGGTCTCTTTCTGCCTCGGGCACCTTATGGTCGTTCTCCTGTGAGTCTAGTTTTCCGAATACGACGCAAAACTGACAGTTAATTATATCGATCAGAGCCTCTTAATGACGATGGAACACACAATATTGCGTCGCGATTCAATACATCGTCCTCCAGGCGACTTGTCTCGAAGGGTCTAGTGCTGCCTCGAGCACCTTATGGTCGTTCTCCTGTGAGTCTAGATTTTGGAATGCGACGCAAAACTGACAGTTAATTGTAACGTTCAGAGCCTCTTAATGACGATGGAACACACAAACTGCGTCCCCATTCAATACATCGTCCTCCATCCGACTTGTCTCCAAGGGTCTATTGCTGCCTCGGGCACCATATGGTCGTTCTCCTGTGAGTCTAGTTTTTCGAATCCGACGCAAAACTGATAGGTAATTGTAACGTTCAGGGCCTCTTAATGAGGATGGAACACACAAATTGAGTCGCGATTCAATACATCGTCCTCCGGCCGACTTGTCTCCAAGAGTCTATTGCTGCCTCGGGTACCTTATGGTCGTTCTCCTGTGAGTCTAGTTTTTCGAATCCGACGCAAAACTGAAAGGTAATTGTAACGTTGAGAGCCTCTTAATGACGATGGAACACACAAATTGCGTCGCGATTCAGAACATCGTCCTCCAGGCGACTTCTCTCGAAGGGTCTAGTGCTGCCTCGAGCACCTTGTGGTCATTCTCCTGTGAGTCTAGATTTTCGAATCCGACGCAAAACTGACAGTTAATTGTAACGTTCAGAGACTCTTAATGACGATGGAACACACAAACTGCGTCGCCATTCAATACATCGTCCTCCAGCCGACTTGTCTCCAAGGGTCTATTGCTGCCTCGGGCACCATATGGTCGTTCTCCTATGAGTCTAGTTTTTCGAATCCGATGCAATACTGAAATTGTAACGTTCATAGCCTCTTAATGACGATGGAACACACAAATCCCGTCGCGATTCAATACATCGTCCTCCGGCCGACTTGTCTCCAAGAGTCTATTGCTGCCTCGGGCACCTTATGGTCGTTCTCCTGTGAGTCTAGATTTTCGAATCCGACGCAAAACAGACAGTTAATTGTAACGTTCAGAGCCTCTTAATGAAGATGAAACACACAAATTGCGCGAGATTCAATACATCGTCCTACAGCCGCCCTGTCTCCAAGGGTCTCTTGCTGCCTCGGGCACCTTATGGTCGTTCTCCTGTGAGTCTAGTTTTCCGAATACGACGCAAAACTGACAGTTAATTGTAACGATCAGAGGCTGATAATGACGATGGAACACAATTTGCGTCGCGATTCAATACATCGTCCTCCAGCGGACTTGTCTCCGAGGTACTATTGTTACCCCGGGCTCGTTTTGGTCGTTCTCCTATGAGTCTAGTTTTTCGAATCCGGCGCAAAACTGACAGTTAATTGTAACGTTCAGAGCCTCTTAATGACGATGGAACACACAAATTGCGTTGCGATTCAATACATCGTCCTCCGGCCGACTTGTCTCCAAGAGTCTATTGCTGCATCGGGCACCTTATGGTCGTTCTCCTGTGAGTCTAGTTTTTCGAATCCGCCGCAAAACTGAAAGGTAATTGTAACGTTCAGAGCCTCTTAATGACGATGAAACACACAAATTGCGTCGCGATTCAATACATCGTCCTCCAGGCGACTTGTCTCGAAGGGTCTAGTGCTGCCTCGAGCACCTTATGGTCGTTCTCCTGTGAGTCTAGATTTTCGAATCCGACGCAAAACTGACAGTTAATTGTAACGTTCAGAGCCCCTTAATGACGATGGAACACACAAACTGCGTCGCCATTCAATACATCGTCCTCCAGCCGACTTGTCTCCAAGGGTCTAGTGCTGCCTCGAGCACCTTATGGTCGTTCTCCTGTGAGTCTAGATTTTCGAATCCGACGCAAAACTGACAATTAATTATAACGTTCAGAGCCTCTTAATGACGATGGAACACAAAAACTGCGTCGCCATTCAATTCATCGTCCTCCAGCCGACTTGTCTCCAAGGGTCTATTGCTGCCTCGGGCACCATATGGTCGTTCTCCTGTGAGTCTAGTTTTTCGAATCCGACGCAAAACTGGCAGTTAATTGTAACGTTCAGAGCCTCTTAATGAAGATGGAACACACAAATTACGTCGAGATTCAATACATCGTCCTACAGCCGACCTGTCTCCAAGGGTCTCTCTCTGCCTCGGGCACCTTATGGTCGTTCTCCTGTGAGTCTAGTTTTCCGAATACGAAGCAAAACTGACAGTTAATTGTAACGATCAGAGGCTGACAATGACGATGGAACACACAAATTGCGTCGCGATTCAATACATCGTCCTCCAGCGTACTTGTCTCCGAGGTAGTATTGCTGCCCCGGGCACCTTTTGGTCGTTCTCCTATGAGTCTAGTTTTTCGAATCCGGCGCAAAACTGACAGTTAATTGTAACGTTCAGAGCCTCTTAATGACGATGGAACACACAATATTGCGTCGCGATTCAATACATCGTCCTCCAGCCGACTTGTCTCCAAGGGTCTATTGCTGCCTCGGGCACCATATGGTCGTTCTGCTCTGAGTCTAGTTTTTCGAATCCGACGCAAAATTGATAGGTAATTGTAACGTTCAAAGCCTCTTAATGACGATGGAACACACAAATTTCGTCGCGATTCAATACATCGTCCTCCGGCCGACTTGTCTCCAAGAGTCTATTGCTGCCTCGGGCACCTTATGGTCGTTCTCCTGTGAGTCTAGTTTTTCGAATCCGACGCAAAACTGAAAGGTAATTGTAACGTTCAGAGCCTCTTAATGACGATGAAACACACAAATTGCGTCGCGATTCAGTACATCGTCCTCCAACTGACTTGTCTCTAAGGGCCTATTGCTACCTCGGTCACTCTATCGTCTTTCTCCCATGAGTCTAGTTTTTCGAATGCGACAAAAAACTGACATTTAATTGTAACGTTGAGAGCCTCTTAATGACGATGGAACACACAATATTGCGTCGCGTTTCAATACATCGTCCTCCAGGCGACTTGTCTCGAAGGGTCTAGTGCTGCCTCGAGCACCTTATGGTCGTTCTCCTATGAGTCTAGATTTTCGAATCCGACGCAAAACTAACAGTTAATTGTAACGTTCAGAGCTTCTTAATGAAGATGGAACACACAAATTGCGTCGAGATTCAATACATCGTCCTACAGCCGACCTGTCTCCAAGGGTCTCTTGCTGCCTCGGGAACCTTATGGTCGTTCTCCTGTGGGTCTAGTTTTCCGAATACGACGCAAAACTGACAGTTAATTGTAACGATCAGAGGCTGATAATGACGATGGAACACATAATTTGCGTCGCGATTCAATACATCGTCCTCCAGCGGACTTGTCTCCGAGGTAGTATTGTTATCCCGGGCTCGTTTTGGTCGTTCTCCTATGAGTTTAGTTTTTCGAATCCGGCGCAAAACTGACAGTTAATTGTAACGTTCAGAGCCTCTTAATGACGATGGAACACACAATATTGCGTCGCGATTCAATACATCGTCCTCCAGGCGATTTGTCTCGAAGGGTCTAGTGCTGCCTCGAGCACCTTATGGTCGTTCTCCTATGAGCCTAGATTTTCGAATCCGACGCAAAACTGACAGTTAATTGTAACGTTCAGAGCCTCTTAATGACGATGGAACACACAAACTGCGTCGCCATTCAATACTTCGTTCTCCAGCCGACTTGTCTCCAAGGGTCTATTGCTGCCGCGGGCACCATATGGTCGTTCTCCTGTGAATCTAGTTTTTCGAATCCGACGCAATACTGAAAGGTAATTGTAACATTCAGAGCCTCTTAATGACGATGGAACACACAAATTTCGTCGCGATTCAATACATCGTCCTCCGGCCGACTTGTCTCCTAGAGTCTATTGCTGCCTCGGGCACCTTATGGTCGTTCTCCTGTGAGTCTAGATTTTCGAATCCGACGCAAAACAGACAGTTAATTGTAACGTTCAGAGCCTCTTAATGAAGATGGAACACACAAATTGCGTCGAGATTCAATACATCGTCCTACAGCCGACCTGTCTCCAAGGGTCTCTTGCTGCCTCGGGAACCTTATGGTCGTTCTCCTGTGGGTCTAGTTTTCCGAATACGACGCAAAACTGACAGTTAATTGTAACGATCAGAGGCTGATAATGACGATGGAACACACAATTTGCGTCGCGATTCAATACATCGTCCTCCAGCGGACTTGTCTCCGAGGTAGTATTGCTGCCCCGGGCTCCTTTTGGTCGTTCTCCTATGAGTCTAGTTTTTCGAATCCGGCGCAAAACTGACAGTTAATTGTAACGTTCAGAGCCTCTTAATGACGATGGAACACACAATATTGCGTTGCGATTCAATACATCGTCCTCCAGGCGATTTGTCTCGAAGGGTCTAGTGCTGCCTCGAGCACCTTATGGTCGTTCTCCTATGAGTCAAGATTTTCGAATCCGACGCAAAACTGACAGTTAATTGTAACGTTCAGAGCCTCTTAATGACGATGGAACACACAAACTGCGTCGCCATTCAATACATCGTCCTCCAGCCGACTTGTCTCCAAGGGTCTCTTGCTGCCTCGGGCACCTTATGGTCGTTCTCCTGTGAGTCTAGTTTTCCTAATACGACGCAAAACTGACAGTTAATTGTAACGTTCAGAGCCTGATAATGACGATGGAACACACAATTTGCGTCGCGATTCAATACATCGTGCTCCAGCCGACTTGTCTCCGAGGTAGTATTGCTGCCCCGGGCACCTTTTGGTCGTTCTCCTATGAGTCTAGTTTTTCGAATCCGGCGCAAAACTGACAGTCAATTGTAACGTTCAGAGCCTCTTAATGACGGTGGAACACACAAACTGCGTCGCCATTCAATACATCGTCCTCCAGCCGACTTGTCTCCAAGGGTCTATTTCTGCCTCGGGCACCATATGGTCGTTCTCCTGTGAGTCTAGATTTTCGAATCCGACGCAAAACTGACAGTTAATTGTAACTTTCACAGCTTCTTAATGACGATGGAACACACAAACTGCGTCGCGATTCAGTACATCCTCCTCCAACTGACTTGTCTCTAAGGGTCTATTGCTACCTCGGTCACTCTATCTTCTTTCTCCCATGAGTCTAGTTTTTCGAATGCGACAAAAAACTGACATTTAATTGTAACGTTGAGAGCCTCTTAATGACGATGGAACACACAAATTGCGTCGCGATTCAATACATCGTCCTCCAGGTGACTTGTCTCGAAGGGTCTAGTGCTGCCTCGAGCACCTTATGGTCGTTCTCCTGTGAGTCTAGTTTTCCGAATACGACGCAAAACTGACAGTTAATTGTAACGATCAGAGCCTCTTAATGACGATGGAACACACAATATTGCGTCGCGATTCAATACATCGTCCTCCAGGCGACTTGTCTCGAATGCTCTAATGCTGCCTCGAGCACCTTATGGTCGTTCTCCTGTGAGTCTAGTTTTTCGAATCCGTCGCAAACCTGAAAGGTAATTGTAACGTTCAGAGCCTCTTAATGACGATGGAACACACAAATTGAGTCGCGATTCAATACATCGTCCTCCGGCCGACTTGTCTCCAAGGGTCTATTGCTGCCTCGGGCACCTTATGGTCGTTCTCCTGTGAGTCTAGATTTTCGAATCCGAAGCAAAACAGACAGCTAATTGTAACGTTGAGAGCCTCTTAATGACGATGGAACACACGAATTGCGTCGCGATTCAATTCATCGTCCTCCAGGCGACTTGTCTCGAAGGGTCTAGTGCTGCCTCGAGCACCTTGTGGTCGTTCTCCTGTGAGTCTAGATTTTCGAATCCGACGCAAAACTAACAGTTAATTGTAACGTTCAGAGCTTCTTAATGACGATGGAACACACAAACTGCGTCGCGATTCAGTACATCCTCCTCCAACTGACTTGTCTCTAAGGGTCTATTGCTACCTCGGTCACTCTATCGTCTTTCTCCCATGAGTCTAGTTTTTCGAATGCGACAAAAAACTGACATTTAATTGTAACGTTCAGAGCCTCTTAATGACGATGGAACACACAAACTGCGTCGCCATTCAATACATCGTCCTCCAGCCGACTTGTCTCCAAGGGTCTATTGCTGCCTCGGGCACCATATGGTCGTTCTCCTGTGAGTCTAGTTTTTCGAATCCGACGCAAAACTGAAAGGTAATTGTAACGTTCAGAGCCTCTTAATGACGATGGAACACACAAATTGCGTCGCGATTCAATACATCGTCCTCCGGCCAACTTGCCTCCAAGAGTCTATTGCTGCCTCGGGCACCTTATGGTCGTTCTCCTGTGAGTCTAGATTTTCGAATCCGACGCAAAACAGACAGTTAATTGTAACGTTCAGAGCCTCTTAATGACGATGGAACACACAATTTGCGTCGCGTTTCAATACGTCCTCCAGCCGACTTGTCTCCAAGGGTCTATTGATGCCCCGGGCACCTTTTGGTCGTTCTCCTAGGAGTGTAGTTTTTCGAATCCGGCGCAAAACTGACAGTTAATTGTAACGATCAGAGGCTGATAATGACGATGGAACACACAATTTGCGTCGCGATTCAATACATCGTCCTCCAGCGGACTTGTCTCCGAGGTAGTATTGCTGCCCCGGGCACCTTTTAGTCGTTCTCCTATGAGTCTAGTTTTTCGAATCCGGCGCAAAACTGACAGTTAATTGTAACGTTCAGAGCCTCTTAATGACGATGGAACACACAATATTGCGTCGCGATTCAATACATCGTCCTCCAGGCGTCTTGTCTCGAAGGGTCTAGTGCTGCCTCGGGCACCTTATGGTCGTTCTCCTGTGAGTCTAGATTTTCGAATCCGACGCAAAACTGACAGTTAATTGTAACTTTCACAGCTTCTTAATGACGATGGAACACACAAACTGCGTCGCGATTCAGTACATCCTCCTCCAACTGACTTGTCTCTAAGGGTCTATTGCTACCTCGGTCACTCTATCTTCTTTCTCCCATGAGTCTAGTTTTTCGAATGCGACAAAAAACTGACATTTAATTGTAACGTTGAGAGCCTCTTAATGACGATGGAACACACAAATTGCGTCGCGATTCAATACATCGTCCTCCAGGTGACTTGTCTCGAAGGGTCTAGTGCTGCCTCGAGCACCTTATGGTCGTTCTCCTGTGAGTCTAGTTTTCCGAATACGACGCAAAACTGACAGTTAATTGTAACGATCAGAGCCTCTTAATGACGATGGAACACACAATATTGCGTCGCGATTCAATACATCGTCCTCCAGGCGACTTGTCTCGAATGCTCTAATGCTGCCTCGAGCACCTTTTGGTCGTTCTCCTGTGAGTCTAGTTTTTCGAATCCGACTCAAACCTGAAAGGTAATTGTAACGTTCAGAGCCTCTTAATGACGATGGAACACACAAATTGAGTCGCGATTCAATACATCGTCCTCCGGCCGACTTGTCTCCAAGGGTCTATTGCTGCCTCGGGCACCTTATGGTCGTTCTCCTGTGAGTCTAGATTTTCGAATCCGAAGCAAAACAGACAGCTAATTGTAACGTTGAGAGCCTCTTAATGACGATGGAACACACGAATTGCGTCGCGATTCAATACATCGTCCTCCAGGCGACTTGTCTCGAAGGGTCTAGTGCTGCCTCGAGCACCTTGTGGTCGTTCTCCTGTGAGTCTAGATTTTCGAATCCGACGCAAAACTGACAGTTAATTGTAACGTTCAGAGCCTCTTAATGACGATGGAACACACAAACTGCGTCGCCATTCAATACATCGTCCTCCAGCCGACTTGTCTCCAAGGGTCTATTGCTGCCGCGTTCTCCTGTGAGTCTAGTTTTTCGAATCCGACGCAATACTGAAAGGTAATTGTAACGTTCAGAGCCTCTTAATGACGATGGAACACACAAATTTCGTCGCGATTCAATACATCGTCCTCCAGCGGACTTGTCTCCGAGGTAGTATTGCTGCCCCGGGCTCCTTTTGGTCGTTCTCCTATGAGTCTAGTTTTTCGAATCCGGCGGAAAACTGACAGTTAATTGTAACGTTCAGAGCCTCTTAATGACGATGGAACACACAAATTGAGTCGCGATTCAATACATCGTCCTCCGGCCGACTTGTCTCCAAGGGTCTATTGCTGCCTCGGGCACCTTATGGTCGTTCTCCTGTGAGTCTAGATTTTCGAATCCGAAGCAAAACAGACAGCTAATTGTAACGTTGAGAGCCTCTTAATGACGATGGAACACACGAATTGCGTCGCGATTCAATACATCGTCCTCCAGGCGACTTGTCTCGAAGGGTCTAGTGCTGCCTCGAGCACCTTGTGGTCGTTCTCCTGTGAGTCTAGATTTTCGAATCCGACGCAAAACTAACAGTTAATTGTAACGTTCAGAGCTTCTTAATGACGATGGAACACACAAACTGCGTCGCGATTCAGTACATCCTCCTCCAACTGACTTGTCTCTAAGGGTCTATTGCTACCTCGGTCACTCTATCGTCTTTCTCCCATGAGTCTAGTTTTTCGAATGCGACAAAAAACTGACATTTAATTGTAACGTTCAGAGCCTCTTAATGACGATGGAACACACAAACTGCGTCGCCATTCAATACATCGTCCTCCAGCCGACTTGTCTCCAAGGGTCTATTGCTGCCTCGGGCACCATATGGTCGTTCTCCTGTGAGTCTAGTTTTTCGAATCCGACGCAAAACTGAAAGGTAATTGTAACGTTCAGAGCCTCTTAATGACGATGGAACACACAAATTGCGTCGCGATTCAATACATCGTCCTCCGGCCAACTTGCCTCCAAGAGTCTATTGCTGCCTCGGGCACCTTATGGTCGTTCTCCTGTGAGTCTAGATTTTCGAATCCGACGCAAAACAGACAGTTAATTGTAACGTTCAGAGCCTCTTAATGACGATGGAACACACAATTTGCGTCGCGTTTCAATACGTCCTCCAGCCGACTTGTCTCCAAGGGTCTATTGATGCCCCGGGCACCTTTTGGTCGTTCTCCTAGGAGTGTAGTTTTTCGAATCCGGCGCAAAACTGACAGTTAATTGTAACGATCAGAGGCTGATAATGACGATGGAACACACAATTTGCGTCGCGATTCAATACATCGTCCTCCAGCGGACTTGTCTCCGAGGTAGTATTGCTGCCCCGGGCACCCATTAGTCGTTCTCCTATGAGTCTAGTTTTTCGAATCCGGCGCAAAACTGACAGTTAATTGTAACGTTCAGAGCCTCTTAATGACGATGGAACACACAATATTGCGTCGCGATTCAATACATCGTCCTCCAGGCGTCTTGTCTCGAAGGGTCTAGTGCTGCCTCGGGCACCTTATGGTCGTTCTCCTGTGAGTCTAGATTTTCGAATCCGACGCAAAACTGACAGTTAATTGTAACTTTCACAGCTTCTTAATGACGATGGAACACACAAACTGCGTCGCGATTCAGTACATCCTCCTCCAACTGACTTGTCTCTAAGGGTCTATTGCTACCTCGGTCACTCTATCTTCTTTCTCCCATGAGTCTAGTTTTTCGAATGCGACAAAAAACTGACATTTAATTGTAACGTTGAGAGCCTCTTAATGACGATGGAACACACAAATTGCGTCGCGATTCAATACATCGTCCTCCAGGTGACTTGTCTCGAAGGGTCTAGTGCTGCCTCGAGCACCTTATGGTCGTTCTCCTGTGAGTCTAGTTTTCCGAAAACGACGCAAAACTGACAGTTAATTGTAACGATCAGAGCCTCTTAATGACGATGGAACACACAATATTGCGTCGCGATTCAATACATCGTCCTCCAGGCGACTTGTCTCGAATGCTCTAATGCTGCCTCGAGCACCTTATGGTCGTTCTCCTGTGAGTCTAGTTTTTCGAATCCGACGCAAACCTGAAAGGTAATTGTAACGTTCAGAGCCTCTTAATGACGATGGAACACACAAATTGAGTCGCGATTCAATACATCGTCCTCCGGCCGACTTGTCTCCAAGGGTCTATTGCTGCCTCGGGCACCTTATGGTCGTTCTCCTGTGAGTCTAGATTTTCGAATCCGAAGCAAAACAGACAGCTAATTGTAACGTTGAGAGCCTCTTAATGACGATGGAACACACGAATTGCGTCGCGATTCAATACATCGTCCTCCAGGCGACTTGTCTCGAAGGGTCTAGTGCTGCCTCGAGCACCTTGTGGTCGTTCTCCTGTGAGTCTAGATTTTCGAATCCGACGCAAAACTGACAGTTAATTGTAACGTTCAGAGCCTCTTAATGACGATGGAACACACAAACTGCGTCGCCATTCAATACATCGTCCTCCAGCCGACTTGTCTCCAAGGGTCTATTGCTGCCGCGTTCTCCTGTGAGTCTAGTTTTTCGAATCCGACGCAATACTGAAAGGTAATTGTAACGTTCAGAGCCTCTTAATGACGATGGAACACACAAATTTCGTCGCGATTCAATACATCGTCCTCCAGCGGACTTGTCTCCGAGGTAGTATTGCTGCCCCGGGCTCCTTTTGGTCGTTCTCCTATGAGTCTAGTTTTTCGAATCCGGCGCAAAACTGACAGTTAATTGTAACGTTCAGAGCCTCTTAATGACGATGGAACACACAATATTGCGTCGCGATTCAATACATCGTCCTCCAGGCGATTTGTCTCGAAGGGTCTAGTGCTGCCTCGAGCACCTTATGGTCGTTCTCCTATGAGTCTAGATTTTCGAATCCGACGCAAAATTGACAGTTAATTGTAACGTTCAGAGCCTGTTAATGACGATGGAACACACAAACTGCGTCGCCATTCAATACATCGTCCTCTAGCCGACTTGTCTCCAAGGGTCTATTGCTGCCTCGGGCACCATATGGTCGTTCTCCTGTGAGTCTAGTTTTTCGAATCCGACGCAAAACTGAAAGGTAATTGTAACTTTCAGAGCCTCTTAATGACGATGGAACACACAAATTGCGTCGCGATTCAATACATCGTCCTCCGGCCAACTTGTCTCCAAGAGTCTATTGCCGGCCGAAGTGGCCGTGCGGTTAAAGGCGCTGCAGTCTGGAACCGCGAGACCGCTACGGTCGCAGGTTCGAATCCTGCCTCGGGCATGGATGTTTGTGATGTCCTTAGGTTAGTTAGGTTTAACTAGTTCTAAGTTCTAGGGGACTAATGACCTCAGCAGTTGAGTCCCATAGTACTCAGAGCCATTTGAACCATTTGAACCAAGAGTCTATTGCTGCCTCGGGCACCTTATGGTCGTTCTCCTGTGAGTCTAGATTTTCGAATCCGACGCAAAACTGCCAGTTAATTGTAACGTTCAGAGCCTCTTAATGATGATGGAACACACAAATTGCGTCGAGATTCAATACATCGTCCTACAGCCGACCTGTCTCCAAGGGTCTCTTGCTGCCTCGGTCACCTTATGGTCGTTCTCCTGTGAGTCTAGTTTTCCGAATACGACGCAAAACTGACAGTTAATTTTAACGATCAGAGGCTGATAATGATGATGGAACACACAATTTGCGTCGCGATTCAATACATCGTTCTCCAGCGGACTTGTCTCCGAAGTAGTATTGCTGCCCCGGGCATCTTTTGGTCGTTCTCCTATGGGTCTATTTTTTCGAATCCGGCGCAAAACTGACAGTTAATTGTAACGTTCAGAGCCTCTTAATGACGATGGAACACACAATATTGCGTCGCGATTCAATACATCGTCCTCCAGGCGACTTGTCTCGAACGGTCTAGTGCTGCCTCGAGCACCTTATGGTCGTTCTCCTGTGAGTCTAGATTTTCGAATCCGACGCAAAACTAACAGTTAATTGTAACGTTCAGAGCTTCTTAATGACGATGGAACACACAAACTGCGTCGCGATTCAGTACATCCTCCTCCAACTGACTTGTCTCTAAGGGTCTATTGCTACCTCGGTCACTCTATCGTCTTTCTCCCATGAGTCTAGTTTTTCGAATGCGACAAAAAACTGACATTTAATTGTAACGTTCAGAGCCTCTTAATGACGATGGAACACACAAACTGCGTCGCCATTCAATACATCGTCCTCCAGCCGACTTGTCTCCAAGGGTCTATTGCTGCCTCGGGCACCATATGGTCGTTCTCCTGTGAGTCTAGTTTTTCGAATCCGACGCAATACTGAAAGGTAATTGTAACGTTCAGAGCCTCTTAATGACGATGGAACACACAAATTTCGTCGCGATTCAATACATCGTCCTCCGGCCGACTTGTCTCCAAGAGTCTATTGCTGCCTCGGGCACCTTATGGTCGTTCTCCTGTGAGTCTAGATTTTCGAATCCGAAGCAAAACAGACAGTTAATTGTAACGTTCAGAGCCTCTTAATGAAGATGGAGCACACAAATTGCGTCGAGATTCAATACATCGTCCTACAGCCGACCTGTCTCCAAGGGTCTCTTTCTGCCTCGGGCACCTTATGGTCGTTCTCCTGTGAGTCTAGTTTTCCGAATACGTCGCAAAACTGACAGTTAATTGTAACGATCAGAGCCTCTTAATGACGATGGAACACACAATATTGCGTCGCGATTCAATACATCGTCCTCCAGGCGACTTGTCTCGAAGGGTCTAGTGCTGCCTCGAGCACCTTTTGGTCGTTCTCCTGTGAGTCTAGATTTTGGAATGCGACGCAAAACAGACAGTTAATTGTAACGTTCAGAGCCTCTTACTGACGATGGAACACACAAACTGCGTCCCCATTCAATACATCGTCCTCAGCCGACTTGTCTCCAAGGGTCTATTGCTGCCTCGGGCACCATATGGTCGTTCTCCTGTGAGTCTAGTTTTTCGAATCCGACGCAAAACTGATAGGTAATTGTAACGTTCAGAGCCTCTTAATGAGGATGGAACACACAAATTGAGTCGCGATTCAATACATCGTCCTCCGGCCGACTTGTGTCCAAGAGTCTATTGCTGCCTCGGGCAACTTATGGTCGTTCTCGTGTGAGTCTAGTTTTTCGAATCCGACGCAAAACTGAAAGGTAATTGTAACGTTGAGAGCCTCTTAATGACGATGGAACACACAAATTGCGTCGCGATTCAGAACATCGTCCTCCAGGCGACTTCTCTCGAAGGGTCTAGTGCTGCCTCGAGCACCTTGTGGTCATTCTCCTGTGAGTCTAGATTTTCGAATCCGACGCAAAACTGACAGTTAATTGTAACGTTCAGAGCCTCTTAATGACGATGGAACACACAAACTGCGTCGCCATTCAATACATCGTCCTCCAGCCGACTTGTCTCCAAGGGTCTATTGCTGCCTCGGGCACCATATGGTCGTTCTCCTATGAATCTAGTTTTTCGAATCCGATGCAATACTGAAATTGTAACGTTCATAGCCTCTTAATGACGATGGAACACACAAATTTAGTCGCGATTCAGTACATCGTCCTCCGGCCGACTTGTCTCCAAGAGTCTATTGCTGCCTCGGGCACCTTATGGTCGTTCTCCTGTGAGTCTAGATTTTCGAATCCGTCGCAAAACAGACAGTTAATTGTAACGTTCAGAGCCTCTTAATGAAGATGGAACACACAAATTGCGCGAGATTCAATACATCGTCCTACAGCCGACCTGTCTCCAAGGGTCTCTTGCTGCCGCGGGCACCTTATGGTCGTTCTCCTGTGAGTCTAGTTTTCCGAATACGACGCAAAACTGACAGTTAATTGTAACGATCAGAGGCTGATAATGACGATGGAACACACAATTTGCGTCGCGATTCAATACATCGTCCTCCAGCGGACTTGTCTCCGAGGTACTATTGTTACCCCGGGCTCGTTTTGGTCGTTCTCCTATGAGTCTAGTTTTTCGAATCCGGCGAAAAACTGACAGTTAATTGTAACGTCAAGAGCCTCTTAATGACGATGGAACACACAAATTGCGTTGCGATTCAATAAATCGTCCTCCGGCCGACTTGTCTCCAAGAGTCTATTGCTGCATCGGGCACCTTATGGTCGTTCTCCTGTGAGTCTAGTTTTTCGAATCCGCTGCAAAACTGAAAGGTAATTGTAACGTTCAGAGCCTCTTAATGACGATGAAACACACAAACTGCGTCGCGATTCAATACATCGTCCTCCAGGCGACTTGTCTCGAAGGGTCTAGTGCTGCCTCGAGCACCTTATGGTCGTTCTCCTGTGAGTCTAGATTTTCGAATCCGACGCAAAACTGACAGTTAATTGTAACGTTCAGAGCCCCTTAATGACGATGGAACACACAAACTGCGTCGCCATTCAATACATCGTCCTCCAGCCGACTTGTCTCCAAGGGTCTAGTGCTGCCTCGAGCACCTTATGGTCGTTCTCCTGTGAGTCTAGATTTTCGAATCCGACGCAAAACTGACAATTAATTGTAACGTTCAGAGCCTCTTAATGACGATGGAACACAAAACCTGCGTCGCCATTCAATACAACGTCCTCCAGCCGACTTGTCTCCAAGGGTCTATTGCTGCCTCGGGCACCTTATGGTCGTTCTCCTGTGAGTCTAGTTTTTCGAATCCGACGCAAAACTGGCAGTTAATTGTAACGTTCAGAGCCTCTTAATGAAGATGGAACACACAAATTACGTCGAGATTCAATACATCGTCCTACAGCCGACCTGTCTCCAAGGGTCTCTTGCTGCCCCGGGCACCTTATGGTCGTTCTCCTGTGAGTCTAGTTTTCCGAATACGACGCAAAACTGACAGTTAATTGTAACGATCAGAGGCTGACAATGACGATGGAACACACAAATTGCGTCGCGATTCAATACATCGTCCTCCAGCGTACTTGTCTCCGAGGTAGTATTGCTGCCCCGGGCACCTTTTGGTCGTTCTCCTATGAGTCTAGTTTTTCGAATCCGGCGCAAAACTGACAGTTAATTGTAACGTTCAGAGCCTCTTAATGACGATGGAACACACAATAATGCTTCGCGATTCAATACATCGTCCTCCAGCCGACTTGTCTCCAAGGGTCTATTGCTGCCTCGGGCACCATATGGTCGTTCTGCTGTGAGTCTAGTTTTTCGAATCCGACGCAAAACTGATAGGTAATTGTAACGTTCAGAGCCTCTTAATGACGATGGAACACACAAATTTCGTCGCGATTCAATACATCGTCCTCCAGGCGACTTGTCTCGAAGGGTCTAGTGCTGCCTCGAGCACCTTATGGTCGTTCTCCTGTGATTCTAGATTTTCGAATCCGACGCAAAACTGAAAGTTAATTGTAACGTTCAGAGCCTTTTAATGACAATGGAACACACAAACTGCGTCGCCATTCAATACATCGTCCTCCAGCCGACTTGTCTCCAAGGGTCTAGTGCTACCACGAGCACCTTATGGTCGTTCTCCTGTGAGTCTAGATTTTCGAATCCGACGCAAAACTGACAGTTAATTGTAACGTTCAGAGCCTCTTAAGGACGATGGAACACACAAATTGCGTCGAGATCCAATACATCGTCCTACAGCCGACCTGTCTCCAAGGGTCTCTTGCTGCCTCGGGCACCTTATGGTCGTTCTCCTGTGAGTCTAGTTTTTCGAATACGACGCAAAACTGACTGTTAATTGTAACGATCAGAGGCTGATAATGACGATGGAACACACAAATTGCGTTGCCATTCAATACATCGTCCTCCAGCGTACTTGTCTCCGAGGTAGTATTGCTGCCCCGGGCACCTTTTGGTCGTTCTCCTATGAGTCTAGTTTTTCGAATCCGGCGCAAAACTGACAGTTAATTGTAACGTTCAGAGCCTCTTAATGACGATGGAACACACAATATTGCGTCGCGATTCAATACATCGTCCTCCAGCCGACTTGTCTCCAAGGGTCTATTGCTGCCTCGGGCACCATATGGTCGTTCTACTGTGAGTCTAGGTTTTCGAATCCGACGCAAAACTGATAGGTAATTGTAACGTTCAGAGCTTCTTAATGACGATGGAACACACAAATTTCGTCGCGATTCAATACATCGTCCTCCGGCCGACTTGTCTCCAAGAGTCTATTGCAGCCTCGGGCACCTTATGGTCGTTCTCCTGTGAGTCTAGTTTTTCGAATCCGACGCAAAACTGAAAGGTAATTGTAACGTTCAGAGCCTCTTAATGACGATGGAACACACAAATTGCGTCGCGATTCAATAAATCGTCCTCCAGGCGACTTGTCTCGAAGGGTCTAGTGCTGCCTCGAGCACCTTGTGGTCGTTCTCCTGTGATTCTAGATTTTCGAGGCCGACGCAAAACTGACAGTTAATTGTAACGTTCAGAGCCTCCTAATGACAATGGAACACACAAACTGCGTCGCCATTCAATACATCGTCCTTCAGCCGACTTGTCTCGAAGGGTCTAGTGCTGCCTCGAGCACCTTATGGTCGTTCTCCTGTGAGTCTAGATTTTCGAATCCGACGCAAAACTGACAGTTAATTGTAACGTTCAGAGCCTCTTAAGGACGATGGAACACACAAATTGCGTCGAGATCCAATACATCGTCCTACAGCCGACCTGTCTCCAAGGGTCTCTTGCTGCCTCGGACACCTTATGGTCGTTCTCCTGTGAGTCTAGTTTTCCGAATACGACGCAAAACTGACAGTTAATTGTAACGTTCAGAGCCTGATAATGACGATGGAACACACAATTTGAGTTGCGATTCAATACATCGTCCTCCAGCCGACTTGTCTCCGAGGTAGTATTGCTGCCCCGGGCACCTTTTGGTCGTTCTCCTATGAGACTAGTTTTTCGAATCCGGCGCAAAACTGACAGTTAATTGTAACGTTCAGAGCCTCTTAATGACGATGAAACACACAAATTGCGTCGCGATTCAATACATCGTCCTCCAGGCGACTTGTCTCGAAGGGTCTAGTGCTGCCTCGAGCACCTTATGGTCGTTCTCCTGTGAGTCTAGATTTTCGAATCCGACGCAAAACTGACAGTTAATTGTAACGTTCAGGGCCCCTTAATGACGATGGAACACACAAACTGCGTGGCCATTCAATACATCGTCCTCCAGCCGACTTGTCTCCAAGGGTCTATTGCTGCCTCGGGCACCATATGGTCGTTCTCCTGTGAGTCTAGTTTTTCGAATGCGACAAAAAACTGACATTTAATTGTAACGTTCAGAGCCTCTTAATGACGATGGAACACACAAACTGCGTCGCCATTCAATACATCGTCCTCCAGACGACTTGTCTCCAAGGGTCTATTGCTGCCTCGGGCACCATATGGTCGTTCTCCTGTGAGTCTAGTTTTTCGAATCCGACGCAAAACTGATAGGTAATTGTAACGTTCAGAGCCACTTAATGACGATGGAACACACAAATTGCGTCGCGATTCAATACATCGTCCTCCGGCCGACTTGTCTCCAAGAGTCTATTGCTGCCTCGGGCACCTTATGGTCGTTCTCCTGTGAGTCTCGTTTTACGAATCCGACGCAAAACTGAAAGGTAATTGTAACGTTAAGAGCCTCTTAATGACTATGGAACACACAAATTGCGTCGCGATTCAGTACATCGTCCTCCAACTGACTTGTCTCTAAGGGTCTATTGCTACCTCGGTCACTCTATCGTCTTTCTCCCATGAGTCTAGTTTTTCGACTGCGACAAAAAACTGACATTTAATTGTAACGTTCAGAGCCTCTTAATGACGATGGAACACACAAATTGCGTCGCGATTCAATACATCGTCCTCCAGGCGACTTGTCTCGAAGGGTCTAGTGCTGCCTCGAGCACCTTATGGTCGTTCTCCTGTGAGTCTAGATTTTCGAATCCGACGCAAAACTGACAGTTAATTGTAACGTTCAGAGCCTCTTAATGACGATGGAACACACAAACTGCGTCGCCATTCAATACATCGTCCTCCAGACGACTTGTCTCCAAGGGTCTATTGCTGCCTCGGGCACCATATGGTCGTTCTCCTGTGAGTCTAGTTTTTCGAATCCGACGCAAAACTGAAAGGTAATTGTAACGTTCAGAGCCTCTTAATGACGATGGAACACACAAATTGCGTCGCGATTCAATACATCGTCCTCCGGCCGACTTGTCTCCAAGAGTCTATTGCTGCCTCGGGCACCTTATGGTCGTTCTCCTGTGAGTCTAGTTTTTCGAATCCGTCGCAAAACTGGCAGTTAATTGTAACGTTCAGAGCCTCTTAATGAAGATGGAACACACAAATTGCGTCGAGATTCAATACATCGTCCTACACCCGACCTGTCTCCAAGGTTCTCTTGCTGCCTCGGGCACCTTATGGTCGTTCTCCTGTGAGTCTAGTTTTCCGAATACGACGTTAAACTGACAGTTAATTGCAACGATCAGAGGCTGATAATGACGATGGAACACACAATTTGCATCGCGATTCAATTCATCGTCCTCCAGCGGACTTGTCTCCGAGGTAGTATTGCTGCCCCGGGCACCTTTTGGTCGTTCTCCTATGAGACTAGTTTTTCGAATCCGGCGCAAAACTGACAGTCAATTGTAACGTTCAGAGCCTCTTAATGACGATGAAACACACAATATTGCGTCGCGATTCAATACATCGTCCTCCAGGCGACTTGTCTCGAAGGGTCTAGTGCTGCCTCGAGCACCTTATGGTCGTTCTCCTGTGAGTCTAGATTTTCGAATCCGACGCAAAACTAACAGTTAATTGTAACGTTCAGAGCTTCTTAATGACGATGGAACACACAAACTGCGTCGCGATTCAGTACATCCTCCTCCAACTGACTTGTCTCTAAGGGTCTATTGCTACCTCGGTCACTCTATCGTCTTTCTCCCATGAGTCTAGTTTTTCGAATGCGACAAAAAACTGACATTTAATTGTAACGTTCAGAGCCTCTTAATGACGATGGAACACACAAACTGCGTCGCCATTCAATACATCGTCCTCCAGCCGACTTGTCTCCAAGGGTCTATTGCTGCCTCGGGCACCATATGGTCGTTCTCCTGTGAGTCTAGTTTTTCGAATCCGACGCAATACTGAAAGGTAGTTGTAACGTTCAGAGCCTCTTAATGACGATGGAACACACAAATTTCGTCGCGATTCAATACATCGTCCTCCGGCCGACTTGTCTCCAAGAGTCTATTGCTGCCTCGGGCACCTTATGGTCGTTCTCCTGTGAGTCTAGATTTTCGAATCCGAAGCAAAACAGACAGTTAATTGTAACGTTCAGAGCCTCTTAATGAAGATGGAGCACACAAATTGCGTCGAGATTCAATACATCGTCCTACAGCCGACCTGTCTCCAAGGGTCTCTTTCTGCCTCGGGCACCTTATGGTCGTTCTCCTGTGAGTCTAGTTTTCCGAATACGTCGCAAAACTGACAGTTAATTGTAACGATCAGAGCCTCTTAATGACGATGGAACACACAATATTGCGTCGCGATTCAATACATCGTCCTCCAGGCGACTTGTCTCGAAGGGTCTAGTGCTGCCTCGAGCACCTTATGGTCGTTCTCCTGTGAGTCTAGATTTTGGAATGCGACGCAAAACTGACAGTTAATTGTAACGTTCAGAGCCTCTTACTGACGATGGAACACACAAACTGCGTCCCCATTCAATACATCGTCCTCAGCCGACTTGTCTCCAAGGGTCTATTGCTGCCTCGGGCACCATATGGTCGTTCTCCTGTGAGTCTAGTTTTTCGAATCCGACGCAAAACTGATAGGTAATTGTAACGTTCAGAGCCTCTTAATGAGGATGGAACACACAAATTGAGTCGCGATTCAATACATCGTCCTCCGGCCGACTTGTGTCCAAGAGTCTATTGCTGCCTCGGGCAACTTATGGTCGTTCTCGTGTGAGTCTAGTTTTTCGAATCCGACGCAAAACTGAAAGGTAATTGTAACGTTGCGAGCCTCTTAATGACGATGGAACACACAAATTGCGTCGCGATTCAGAACATCGTCCTCCAGGCGACTTCTCTCGAAGGGTCTAGTGCTGCCTCGAGCACCTTGTGGTCATTCTCCTGTGAGTCTAGATTTTCGAATCCGACGCAAAACTGACAGTTAATTGTAACGTTCAGAGCCTCTTAATGACGATGGAACACACAAACTGCGTCGCCATTCAATACATCGTCCTCCAGCCGACTTGTCTCCAAGGGTCTATTGCTGCCTCGGGCACCATTGGGTCGTTCTCCTATGAATCTAGTTTTTCGAATCCGATGCAATACTGAAATTGTAACGTTCATAGCCTCTTAATGACGATGGAACACACAAATTTAGTCGCGATTCAGTACATCGTCCTCCGGCCGACTTGTCTCCAAGAGTCTATTGCTGCCTCGGGCACCTTATGGTCGTTCTCCTGTGAGTCTAGATTTTCGAATCCGTCGCAAAACAGACAGTTAATTGTAACGTCCAGAGCCTCTTAATGAAGATGGAACACACAAATTGCGCGAGATTCAATACATCGTCCTACAGCCGACCTGTCTCCAAGGGTCTCTTGCTGCCGCGGGCACCTTATGGTCGTTCTCCTGTGAGTCTAGTTTTCCGAATACGACGCAAAACTGACAGTTAATTGTAACGATCAGAGGCTGATAATGACGATGGAACACACAATTTGCGTCGCGATTCAATACATCGTCCTCCAGCGGACTTGTCTCCGAGGTACTATTGTTACCCCGGGCTCGTTTTGGTCGTTCTCCTATGAGTCTAGTTTTTCGAATCCGGCGCAAAACTGACAGTTAATTGTAACGTTCAGAGCCTCTTAATGACGATGGAACACACAATAATGCTTCGCGATTCAATACATCGTCCTCCAGCCGACTTGTCTCCAAGGGTCTATTGCTGCCTCGGGCACCATATGGTCGTTCTGCTGTGAGTCTAGTTTTTCGAATCCGACGCAAAACTGATAGGTAATTGTAACGTTCAGAGCCTCTTAATGACGATGGAACACACAAATTTCGTCGCGATTCAATACATCGTCCTCCAGGCGACTTGTCTCGAAGGGTCTAGTGCTGCCTCGAGCACCTTATGGTCGTTCTCCTGTGATTCTAGATTTTCGAATCCGACGCAAAACTGAAAGTTAATTGTAACGTTCAGAGCCTTTTAATGACAATGGAACACACAAACTGCGTCGCCATTCAATACATCGTCCTCCAGCCGACTTGTCTCCAAGGGTCTAGTGCTACCACGAGCACCTTATGGTCGTTCTCCTGTGAGTCTAGATTTTCGAATCCGACGCAAAACTGACAGTTAATTGTAACGTTCAGAGCCTCTTAAGGACGATGGAACACACAAATTGCGTCGAGATCCAATACATCGTCCTACAGCCGACCTGTCTCCAAGGGTCTCTTGCTGCCTCGGGCACCTTATGGTCGTTCTCCTGTGAGTCTAGTTTTTCGAATACGACGCAAAACTGACTGTTAATTGTAACGATCAGAGGCTGATAATGACGATGGAACACACAAATTGCGTTGCCATTCAATACATCGTCCTCCAGCGTACTTGTCTCCGAGGTAGTATTGCTGCCCCGGGCACCTTTTGGTCGTTCTCCTATGAGTCTAGTTTTTCGAATCCGGCGCAAAACTGACAGTTAATTGTAACGTTCAGAGCCTCTTAATGACGATGGAACACACAATATTGCGTCGCGATTCAATACATCGTCCTCCAGCCGACTTGTCTCCAAGGGTCTATTGCTGCCTCGGGCACCATATGGTCGTTCTACTGTGAGTCTAGGTTTTCGAATCCGACGCAAAACTGATAGGTAATTGTAACGTTCAGAGCTTCTTAATGACGATGGAACACACAAATTTCGTCGCGATTCAATACATCGTCCTCCGGCCGACTTGTCTCCAAGAGTCTATTGCAGCCTCGGGCACCTTATGGTCGTTCTCCTGTGAGTCTAGTTTTTCGAATCCGACGCAAAACTGAAAGGTAATTGTAACGTTCAGAGCCTCTTAATGACGATGGAACACACAAATTGCGTCGCGATTCAATAAATCGTCCTCCAGGCGACTTGTCTCGAAGGGTCTAGTGCTGCCTCGAGCACCTTGTGGTCGTTCTCCTGTGATTCTAGATTTTCGAGGCCGACGCAAAACTGACAGTTAATTGTAACGTTCAGAGCCTCCTAATGACAATGGAACACACAAACTGCGTCGCCATTCAATACATCGTCCTTCAGCCGACTTGTCTCGAAGGGTCTAGTGCTGCCTCGAGCACCTTATGGTCGTTCTCCTGTGAGTCTAGATTTTCGAATCCGACGCAAAACTGACAGTTAATTGTAACGTTCAGAGCCTCTTAAGGACGATGGAACACACAAATTGCGTCGAGATCCAATACATCGTCCTACAGCCGACCTGTCTCCAAGGGTCTCTTGCTGCCTCGGACACCTTATGGTCGTTCTCCTGTGAGTCTAGTTTTCCGAATACGACGCAAAACTGACAGTTAATTGTAACGTTCAGAGCCTGATAATGACGATGGAACACACAATTTGAGTTGCGATTCAATACATCGTCCTCCAGCCGACTTGTCTCCGAGGTAGTATTGCTGCCCCGGGCACCTTTTGGTCGTTCTCCTATGAGACTAGTTTTTCGAATCCGGCGCAAAACTGACAGTTAATTGTAACGTTCAGAGCCTCTTAATGACGATGAAACACACAAATTGCGTCGCGATTCAATACATCGTCCTCCAGGCGACTTGTCTCGAAGGGTCTAGTGCTGCCTCGAGCACCTTATGGTCGTTCTCCTGTGAGTCTAGATTTTCGAATCCGACGCAAAACTGACAGTTAATTGTAACGTTCAGAGCCCCTTAATGACGATGGAACACACAAACTGCGTGGCCATTCAATACATCGTCCTCCAGCCGACTTGTCTCCAAGGGTCTATTGCTGCCTCGGGCACCATATGGTCGTTCTCCTGTGAGTCTAGTTTTTCGAATGCGACAAAAAACTGACATTTAATTGTAACGTTCAGAGCCTCTTAATGACGATGGAACACACAAACTGCGTCGCCATTCAATACATCGTCCTCCAGACGACTTGTCTCCAAGGGTCTATTGCTGCCTCGGGCACCATATGGTCGTTCTCCTGTGAGTCTAGTTTTTCGAATCCGACGCAAAACTGATAGGTAATTGTAACGTTCAGAGCCACTTAATGACGATGGAACACACAAATTGCGTCGCGATTCAATACATCGTCCTCCGGCCGACTTGTCTCCAAGAGTCTATTGCTGCCTCGGGCACCTTATGGTCGTTCTCCTGTGAGTCTCGTTTTACGAATCCGACGCAAAACTGAAAGGTAATTGTAACGTTAAGAGCCTCTTAATGACTATGGAACACACAAATTGCGTCGCGATTCAGTACATCGTCCTCCAACTGACTTGTCTCTAAGGGTCTATTGCTACCTCGGTCACTCTATCGTCTTTCTCCCATGGGTCTAGTTTTTCGACTGCGACAAAAAACTGACATTTAATTGTAACGTTCAGAGCCTCTTAATGACGATGGAACACACAAATTGCGTCGCGATTCAATACATCGTCCTCCAGGCGACTTGTCTCGAAGGGTCTAGTGCTGCCTCTAGCACCTTATGGTCGTTCTCCTGTGAGTCTAGATTTTCGAATCCGACGCAAAACTGACAGTTAATTGTAACGTTCAGAGCCTCTTAATGACGATGGAACACACAAACTGCGTCGCCATTCAATACATCGTCCTCCAGACGACTTGTCTCCAAGGGTCTATTGCTGCCTCGGGCACCATATGGTCGTTCTCCTGTGAGTCTAGTTTTTCGAATCCGACGCAAAACTGAAAGGTAATTGTAACGTTCAGAGCCTCTTAATGACGATGGAACACACAAATTGCGTCGCGATTCAATACATCGTCCTCCGGCCGACTTGTCTCCAAGAGTCTATTGCTGCCTCGGGCACCTTATGGTCGTTCTCCTGTGAGTCTAGTTTTTCGAATCCGTCGCAAAACTGGCAGTTAATTGTAACGTTCAGAGCCTCTTAATGAAGATGGAACACACAAATTGCGTCGAGATTCAATACATCGTCCTACAGCCGACCTGTCTCCAAGGTTCTCTTGCTGCCTCGGGCACCTTATGGTCGTTCTCCTGTGAGTCTAGTTTTCCGAATACGACGTTAAACTGACAGTTAATTGCAACGATCAGAGGCTGATAATGACGATGGAACACACAATTTGCATCGCGATTCAATTCATCGTCCTCCAGCGGACTTGTCTCCGAGGTAGTATTGCTGCCCCGGGCACCTTTTGGTCGTTCTCCTATGAGACTAGTTTTTCGAATCCGGCGCAAAACTGACAGTCAATTGTAACGTTCAGAGCCTCTTAATGACGATGAAACACACAATATTGCGTCGCGATTCAATACATCGTCCTCCAGGCGACTTGTCTCAAAGGGTCTAGTGCTGCCTCGAGCACCTTATGGTCGTTCTACTGTGAGTCTTGATTTTCGAATCCGACGCAAAACTGACAGTTAATTGTAACGTTCAGAGCCTCTTAATGACGATGGAACACACAAACTGCGTCGCCATTCAATACATCGTCCTCCAGACGACTTGTCTCCAAGGGTCTATTGCTGCCTCGGGCACCATATGGTCGTTCTGCTGTGAGTCTAGTTTTTCGAATCCGACGCAAAACTGAAAGGTAATTGTAACGTTCAGAACCTCTTAATGACGATGAAACACACAAATTGCGTCGCGATTCAATATATCGTCCTCCGGCCGACTTGTCTCCAAGAGTCTATTGCTGCCTCGGGCACCTTATGGTGGTTCCCCTGTGAGTCTAGATTTTCGAATCCGACGCAAAACAGACAGTTAATTGTAACGTTCAGAGCCTCTTAATGACGATGGAACACAAAAACTGCGTCGCCATTCAATACATCGTCCTCCAGCCGACTTGTCTCCAAGGGTCTATTGCTGCCTCGGGCACCATATGGTCGTTCTCCTTTGAGTCTAGTTTTTCGAATCCGACGCAAAAATGACAGTTAATTGTAACGTTCAGAGCCTCTTATTGAAGATGGAACACACAAATTGCGTCGACATTCAATACATCGTCCTACAGCCGACCTGTCTCCAAGAGTCTATTGCTGCCTCGGGCACCTTATGGTCGTTCTCCTGTGAGTCTAGTTTTCCGAATACGACGCAAAACTGACAGTTAATTGTAACGATCAGAGGCTGATAATGACGATGGAACACACAATTTGCGTCGCGATTCAATACATCGTCCTCCAGCGGACTTGTCTCCGAGGTAGTATTGCTGCCCCGGGCACCTTTTGGTCGTTCTCCTATGAGTCTAGTTTTTCGAATCCGGCGCAAAACTGACAGTTAATTGAAACGTTCAGAGCCTCTTAATGACGATGGAACACACAATATTGCGTCGCGATTCAATACATCGTCCTCCAGGCGACTTGTCTCAAAGGGTCTAGTGCTGCCTCGAGCACCTTATGGTCGTTCTCCTGTGAGTCTAGATTTTCGAATCCGAAGGAAAACTGACAGTTAATTGTAATGTTCAGAGCCTCTTAATGACGATGGAACACACAAACTGCGTCGCCATTCAATACATCGTCCTCCAGCCGACTTGTCTCCAAGGGTCTATTGCTGCCTCGGGCACCATATGGTCGTTCTCCTGTGAGTCTAGTTTTTCGAATCCGACGCAAAACTGATAGGTAATTGTAACGTTCAGAGCCTCTTAATGACGATGGAACACCCAAATTGCGTCGCGATTCAATACATCGTCCTCCGGCCGACTTGTCTCCAAGAGTCTATAGCTGCCTCGGGCACCTTATGGTCGTTCTCCTGTGAGTCTAGTTTTTCGAATCCGACGCAAAACTGAAAGGTAATTGTAACGTTAAGAGCCTCGTAATGACGATGGAACACACAAATCCCGTCGCGATTCAATACATCGTCCTCCGGCCGACCTGTCTCCAAGGGTCTATTGCTGCCTCGGGCACCTTATGGTCGATCTCCTGTGACTAGATTTTCGAATCCGACGCAAAACTGATAGTTAATTGTAAGGTTCAGAGCCTGTTCATGACGATGGAACAGACAAATTGCGTCGCGATTCAATACATCGTCCTCCGGCCGACCTGTCTCCAAGGGTCTATTGCTCCCTCGGGGCACCTTATGGTCGTTCTCCTGTGAGCCTAGAATTTCGAATCCGACGCAAAACTGACAGTTAATTGTAACGTTCAGAGCCTGTTAATGACGATGGAACACACAAATTGCGTCGCGATTCAATACATCGTCCTCCGGCCGACCTGTCTCCAAGGGTCTATTGCTGCCTCGGGCACCTTATGGTCGTTCTCCTGTGAGTCTAGAGTTTCGAATCCGACGCAAAACTGACAGTTGATTGTAACGTTCAGAGCCTGTTAATGACGATGGAACACTCAAATCGCGTCGCGATTCAATACATCGTCCTCCAGCCGACTTGTCTCCAAGGGTCTAGTGCTGCCTCGGGCACCTTATGGTCGTTCTCTTGTGAGTCTAGATTTTCGAATCCGACGCAAAACTGACAGTTAATTATAACGTTCAGAGCCTCTTAATGACGATGGAACACACAAATTGCGTCGAGATTCAATACATCGTCCTCCAGCCGACTTGTCTCTAAGGGTCTATTGCTACCTCCGTCACTCTAACGTTTTTCTCCTATGAGTCTAGTTCTTCGAATGCGACAAAAAACTGACAGATAATTGTAACGTTCAGAGCCTCTTAATGACGATGGAACACCAAACTGCGTCTCCATTCAATACATCGTCCTCCAGCCGACTTGTCTCCAAGGGTCTATTGCTGCCTCGGGCACCATATGGTCGTTCTCCTGTGAGTCTAGTTTTTCGAATCCGACGCAAAACTGATAGGTAATTGAAACGTTCAGAGCCTCTTAATGACGATGGAACACCCAAATTGCGTCGCGATTCAATACATCGTCCTCCGGCCGACTTGTCTCCAAGAGTCTATTGCTGCCTCGGGCACCTTATGGTCGTTCTCCTGTGATTCTAGATTTTCGAATCCGACGCAAAACTGACAGTTAATTGTAACGTTGAGAGCCTCTAAATGACGATGGAACACACAAATTGCGTCGCGATTCAATACATCGTCCTCCAGGCGACTTGTCTCGAAGGGTCTAGTGCTGCCTCGAGCACCTTATGTTCGTTCTCCTGTGATTCTAGATTTTCGAATCCGACGCAAAACTGACAGTTAATTGTAACGTTCAGAGCCTCTTACTGACGATGGAACACACAAACTGCGTCGCCATTCAATACATCGTCCTCCAGCCGACTTGTCTCCGAGGTACTATTGCTGCTCCGGGCACCTTTTGGTCGTTCTCCTATGAGTCTAGTTTTCGAATCCGGCGCAAAACTGAAAGGTAATTGTAACGTTCAGAGCCTCTTAATGACGATGGAACACCAAACTGCGTCTCCATTCAATACATCGTCCTCCAGCTGACTTGTCTCTAAGGGTCTATTGCTACCTCGGTCAGTCTATCGTCTTTCTCCTATGAGTCTAGTTTTTCGAATGCGACAAAAAACTGTCAGTTAATTGTAACGTTCAGAGCCTCTTAATGACGATGGAACACACAAATTGCGTCGCGATTCAATACATCGTCCTCCAGGCGACTTGTCTCGAATGGGTCTAGTGCTGCCTCGAGCACCTTATGGTCGTTCTCCTGTGAGTCTAGATTTTCGAATCGGACGCAAAACTGACAGTTAATTGTAACGTTCAGAGCCTCTTAATGACGATGGAACACACAAACTGCGTCGCCATTCAATACATCGTCCACCAGCCGACTTGTCTCCAAGGGTCTATTGCTGCCTCGGGCAACATATGGTCGTTCTCCTGTGAGTCTAGTTTTTCGAATCCGACGCAAAACTGACTGTTAATTGTAACGTTCGGAGCCTCTTAATGACGATGGAACACACAAATTGCGTCGAGATTCAATACATCGTCCTACAGCCGACCTTTCTCCAAGGATCTCTTGCTGCCTCGGGCACCTTATCGTCGTTCTCCTGTGAGTCTAGTTATCCGATTACGACGCAAAACTGACAGTTAATTGTAAAGTTCAGAGCCTGATAATGACGATGGAACACACATTTTGCGTCGCGATTCAATACATCGTCCTCCAGCCGACTTGTCTCCGAGGTAGTATTGCTGCCCCGGGCACCTTTTGGTCGTTCTCCCATGAGTGTAGTTTTTCGAATCCGACGCAAAACTGACAGTTAATTGTAACCTTCAGAGCTTCTTAATGACGATGGAACACACAAATTGCTTCGAGATTCAATCCATCGTCCGACAGCCGACCTGTCTCCAAGGGTCTATTGCTGCCTCGGGCACCTTATGGTCGTTGTCCTGTGAGTCTAGTTTTCCGAATACGACGCATAACTGACAGTTAATTGTAACGTTCAAAGCCTCTTAATGACGATGGAACACACATTTTGCGTTGCGATTAAATACATCGTCCTCCAGCCGACTTGTCTCCGAGGTACTACTGCTGCCCCGGGCACCTTTTGGTCGTTCTCCTAGGAATGTAGTTTTTCGAATCCGGCGCAAAACTGAAAGGTAATTGTAACGTTCAGAGCCTCTTAATGACGATGGAACACACAAATTGCGTCGCGATTCAATACATCGTCCTTCAGCCGAATTGTCTCCAAGGGTCTAGTGCTGCCTTCGCCGCCTTATGGTCGTTCTCCTGTGAGTATAGATTTTCGAATCCGACGCAAAACTGACAGTTAATTGTAACGTTCAGAGCCTCTTAATGACGATGGAACACACATATTGCGTTGAGATTCAATACATCGTCCGACAGCCGACCTGTCTCCAAGGGTCTATTGCTTCCTCGGGCACCTTATGGTCGTTCTGCTGTGAGTCTAGTTTTCCGAATACGACGCATAACTGACAGTTAATTGTAACGTTCAAAGCCTGTTAATAACGATGGAACACACAAATTGCATCGCGATTCAATACATCGTCCTCCAGCCGACTTGTCTCTAGGGGTCTATTGCTACCTCGGTCACTCTATCGTCTTTCTCCTATGAGTCTAGTTTTTCGAATGCGACAAAAAACTGACAGTTAATTGTAACGTTCAGAGCCTCTTAATTACGATGGAACACACAATATTGCGTCGCGATTTAATACATCGTCCTCCAGGCGACTTGTCTCGAAGGGTCTAGTGCTGCCTCGAGCACCTTATGGTCGTTCTCCTGTGAGTCTAGATTTTCGAATCCGACGCAAAATTGACAGTCAATTGTAACGTTCAGAGCATCTTAATGACGATGGAACACACAAACTGCGTCGCCATTCAATACATCGTCCTCCAGCCGACTTGTCTCCAAGGGTCTATTGCTGCCTCGGGCACCATATGGTCGTTCTCCTGTGAGTCTAGTTTTTCGAATCCGACGCAAAACTGACAGTTAATTGTAACGTTCAGAGCCTCTTAATGACGATGGAACACACAAATTGCGTCGACATCCCATACATCGTCCTACAGCCGACCTGTCTAAAAGGGTCTCTTGCTGCCTCGGGCACCTTATGGTCGTTCTCCTGTGAGTCTAGTTTTCCGAATACGACGCAAGACTGACAGTTAATTGTAACGTTCAGAGCCTGATAATGACAATGGAACACACAATTGGCGTCGCGATCAATACATCGTCCTCCAGCCGACTTATCTCCGAGGTAGTATTGCTGCCCCGGGCACCTTTTGGTCGTTCTCCTATGAGTCTAGTTTTTCGAATCCGGCGCAAAACTGACAGTTAATTGTAACGTTCAGAGCCTCTTAATGACGATGGAACACACAAATTGCGTCGCGATTCAGTACATTGTCCTCCAGCTGACTTGTCTCTAAGGGTCTATTGCTACCTCGGTCAGTCTATCGTCTTTCTCCTATGAGTCTAGTTTTTCGAATGCGACAAAAAACTGTCAGTTAATTGTAACGTTCAGAGCCTCTTAATGACGATGGAACACACAAACTGCGTCGAGATTCAATACATCGTCCTCCAGGCGACTTGTCTCGAATGGGTCTAGTGCTGCCTCGAGCACCTTATGGTCGTTCTCCTGTGAGTCTAGATTTTCGAATCCGACGCAAAACTGACAGTTAATTTTAACGTTCGGAGCCTCTTAATGACGATGGAACACACAAATTGCGTCGAGATTCAATACATCGTCCTACAGCCGACCTTTCTCCAAGGATCTCTTGCTGCCTCGGGCACCTTATCGTCGTTCTCCTGGGAGTCTAGTTTTCCGAATACGACGCAAAACTGACAGTTAATTGTAACGTTCAGAGCCTGATAATGACGATGGAACACACATTTTGCGTCGCGATTCAATACATCGTCCTCCAGCCGACTTGTCTCCGAGGTAGTATTGCTGCCCCGGGCACCTTTTGGTCGTTCTCCTATGAGTGTAGTTTTTCGAATCCGACGTAAAACTGACAGTTAATTGTAACGTTCAGAGCCTCTTAATGACGATGGAACGCACAAATTGCGTCGCGATTCGATACAACGTCCTCCAGCCGACTTGTCTCTAAGTGTCTATTGCTACCTCGGTCACTCTATCTTCTTTCTCCTATGAGTCTAGTTTTTCGAATGCGACAGAAAACTGACAGTTAATTGTAACGTTCAGAGCCTATTAATGACGATGGAACACACAATATTGCGTCGCGATTCAATACATCGTCCTCCAGGCGACTTGTCTCGAAGGGTCTAGTGCTGCCTCGAGCACCTTATGGTCGTTCTCCTGTGAGTCAAGATTTTCGAATCCGACGCAAAACTGACAGTTAATTGTAACGTTCAGAGCCTGTTAAAGACGATGGAACACACAAATTGCGTCGCGATTCAATACATCGTCCTCCGGCCGACCTGTCTCCAAGGGTCTATTGCTGCCTCGGGCACCTTATGGTCGTTCTCCTGTGAGTCTAGTTTTTCGAATCCGACGCAAAACTGAAAGGTAATTGTAACGTTAAGAGCCTCGTAATGACGATGGAACACACAAATCCCGTCGCGATTCAATACATCGTCCTCCGGCCGAACTGTCTCCAAGGGTCTATTGCTGCCTCGGGCACCTTATGGTCGATCTCCTGTGACTAGATTTTCGAATCCGACGCAAAACTGATAGTTAATTGTAAGGTTCAGAGCCTGTTCATGACGATGGAACAGACAAATTGCGTCGCGATTCAATACATCGTCCTCCGGCCGACCTGTCTCCAAGGGTCTATTGCTCCCTCGGGCACCTTATGGTCGTTCTCCTGTGAGTCTAGAATTTCGAATCCGACGCAAAACTGACAGTTAATTGTAACGTTCAGAGCCTGTTAAAGACGATGGAACACACAAATTGCGTCGCGATTCAATACATCGTCCTCCGGCCGACCTGTCTCCAAGGGTCTATTGCTGCCTCGGGCACCTTATGGTCGTTCTCCTGTGAGTCTAGAGTTTCGAATCCGACGCAAAACTGACAGTTGATTGTAACGTTCAGAGCCTGTTAATGACGATGGAACACTCAAATCGCGTCGCGATTCAATACATCGTCCTCCAGCCGACTTGTCTCCAAGGGTCTAGTGCTGCCTCGGGCACCTTATGGTCGTTCTCTTGTGAGTCTAGATTTTCGAATCCGACGCAAAACTGACAGTTAATTATAACGTTCAGAGCCTCTTAATGACGATGGAACACACAAATTGCGTCGAGATTCAATACATCGTCCTCCAGCCGACTTGTCTCTAAGGGTCTATTGCTACCTCCGTCACTCTAACGTTTTTCTCCTATGAGTCTAGTTCTTCGAATGCGACAAAAAACTGACAGATAATTGTAACGTTCAGAGCCTCTTAATGACGATGGAACACCAAACTGCGTCTCCATTCAATACATCGTCCTCCAGCCGACTTGTCTCCAAGGGTCTATTGCTGCCTCGGGCACCATATGGTCGTTCTCCTGTGAGTCTAGTTTTTCGAATCCGACGCAAAACTGATAGGTAATTGAAACGTTCAGAGCCTCTTAATGACGATGGAACACCCAAATTGCGTCGCGATTCAATACATCGTCCTCCGGCCGACTTGTCTCCAAGAGTCTATTGCTGCCTCGGGCACCTTATGGTCGTTCTCCTGTGATTCTAGATTTTCGAATCCGACGCAAAACTGACAGTTAATTGTAACGTTGAGAGCCTCTAAATGACGATGGAACACACAAATTGCGTCGCGATTCAATACATCGTCCTCCAGGCGACTTGTCTCGAAGGGTCTAGTGCTGCCTCGAGCACCTTATGTTCGTTCTCCTGTGATTCTAGATTTTCGAATCCGACGCAAAACTGACAGTTAATTGTAACGTTCAGAGCCTCTTACTGACGATGGAACACACAAACTGCGTCGCCATTCAATACATCGTCCTCCAGCCGACTTGTCTCCGAGGTACTATTGCTGCTCCGGGCACCTTTTGGTCGTTCTCCTATGAGTCTAGTTTTCGAATCCGGCGCAAAACTGAAAGGTAATTGTAACGTTCAGAGCCTCTTAATGACGATGGAACACCCAAATTGCGTCGCGATTCAGTACATCGTCCTCCAGCCGACTTATCTCCGAGGTAGTATTGCTGCCCCGGGCACCTTTTGGTCGTTCTCCTATGAGTCTAGTTTTTCGAATCCGGTGCAAAACTGACAGTTAATTGTAACGTTCAGAGCCTCTTAATGACGATGGAACACACAAATTGCGTCGCGATTCAGTACATCGTCCTCCAGCTGACTTGTCTCTAAGGGTCTATTGCTACCTCGGTCAGTCTATCGTCTTTCTCCTATGAGTCTAGTTTTTCGAATGCGACAAAAAACTGTCAGTTAATTGTAACGTTCAGAGCCTCTTAATGACGATGGAACACACAAATTGCGTCGCGATTCAATACATCGTCCTCCAAGCGACTTGTCTCGAATGGGTCTAGTGCTGCCTCGAGCACCTTATGGTCGTTCTCCTGTGAGTCTAGATTTTCGAATCCGACGCAAAACTGACAGTTAATTTTAACGTTCGGAGCCTCTTAATGACGATGGAACACACAAATTGCGTCGAGATTCAATACATCGTCCTACAGCCGACCTTTCTCCAAGGATCTCTTGCTGCCTCGGGCACCTTATCGTCGTTCTCCTGGGAGTCTAGTTTTCCGAATACGACGCAAAACTGACAGTTAATTGTAACGTTCAGAGCCTGATAATGACGATGGAACACACATTTTGCGTCGCGATTCAATACATCGTCCTCCAGCCGACTTGTCTCCGAGGTAGTATTGCTGCCCCGGGCACCTTTTGGTCGTTCTCCTATGAGTGTAGTTTTTCGAATCCGACGTAAAACTGACAGTTAATTGTAACGTTCAGAGCCTCTTAATGACGATGGAACGCACAAATTGCGTCGCGATTCGATACAACGTCCTCCAGCCGACTTGTCTCTAAGTGTCTATTGCTACCTCGGTCACTCTATCTTCTTTCTCCTATGAGTCTAGTTTTTCGAATGCGACAGAAAACTGACAGTTAATTGTAACGTTCAGAGCCTATTAATGACGATGGAACACACAATATTGCGTCGCGATTCAATACATCGTCCTCCAGGCGACTTGTCTCGAAGGGTCTAGTGCTGCCTCGAGCACCTTATGGTCGTTCTCCTGTGAGTCAAGATTTTCGAATCCGACGCAAAACTGACAGTTAATTGTAACGTTCAGAGCCTGTTAAAGACGATGGAACACACAAATTGCGTCGCGATTCAATACATCGTCCTCCGGCCGACCTGTCTCCAAGGGTCTATTGCTGCCTCGGGCACCTTATGGTCGTTCTCCTGTGAGTCTAGTTTTTCGAATCCGACGCAAAACTGAAAGGTAATTGTAACGTTAAGAGCCTCGTAATGACGATGGAACACACAAATCCCGTCGCGATTCAATACATCGTCCTCCGGCCGAACTGTCTCCAAGGGTCTATTGCTGCCTCGGGCACCTTATGGTCGATCTCCTGTGACTAGATTTTCGAATCCGACGCAAAACTGATAGTTAATTGTAAGGTTCAGAGCCTGTTCATGACGATGGAACAGACAAATTGCGTCGCGATTCAATACATCGTCCTCCGGCCGACCTGTCTCCAAGGGTCTATTGCTCCCTCGGGCACCTTATGGTCGTTCTCCTGTGAGTCTAGAATTTCGAATCCGACGCAAAACTGACAGTTAATTGTAACGTTCAGAGCCTGTTAAAGACGATGGAACACACAAATTGCGTCGCGATTCAATACATCGTCCTCCGGCCGACCTGTCTCCAAGGGTCTATTGCTGCCTCGGGCACCTTATGGTCGTTCTCCTGTGAGTCTAGAGTTTCGAATCCGACGCAAAACTGACAGTTGATTGTAACGTTCAGAGCCTGTTAATGACGATGGAACACTCAAATCGCGTCGCGATTCAATACATCGTCCTCCAGCCGACTTGTCTCCAAGGGTCTAGTGCTGCCTCGGGCACCTTATGGTCGTTCTCTTGTGAGTCTAGATTTTCGAATCCGACGCAAAACTGACAGTTAATTATAACGTTCAGAGCCTCTTAATGACGATGGAACACACAAATTGCGTCGAGATTCAATACATCGTCCTCCAGCCGACTTGTCTCTAAGGGTCTATTGCTACCTCCGTCACTCTAACGTTTTTCTCCTATGAGTCTAGTTCTTCGAATGCGACAAAAAACTGACAGATAATTGTAACGTTCAGAGCCTCTTAATGACGATGGAACACCAAACTGCGTCTCCATTCAATACATCGTCCTCCAGCCGACTTGTCTCCAAGGGTCTATTGCTGCCTCGGGCACCATATGGTCGTTCTCCTGTGAGTCTAGTTTTTCGAATCCGACGCAAAACTGATAGGTAATTGAAACGTTCAGAGCCTCTTAATGACGATGGAACACCCAAATTGCGTCGCGATTCAATACATCGTCCTCCGGCCGACTTGTCTCCAAGAGTCTATTGCTGCCTCGGGCACCTTATGGTCGTTCTCCTGTGATTCTAGATTTTCGAATCCGACGCAAAACTGACAGTTAATTGTAACGTTGAGAGCCTCTAAATGACGATGGAACACACAAATTGCGTCGCGATTCAATACATCGTCCTCCAGGCGACTTGTCTCGAAGGGTCTAGTGCTGCCTCGAGCACCTTATGTTCGTTCTCCTGTGATTCTAGATTTTCGAATCCGACGCAAAACTGACAGTTAATTGTAACGTTCAGAGCCTCTTACTGACGATGGAACACACAAACTGCGTCGCCATTCAATACATCGTCCTCCAGCCGACTTGTCTCCGAGGTACTATTGCTGCTCCGGGCACCTTTTGGTCGTTCTCCTATGAGTCTAGTTTTCGAATCCGGCGCAAAACTGAAAGGTAATTGTAACGTTCAGAGCCTCTTAATGACGATGGAACACCCAAATTGCGTCGCGATTCAGTACATCGTCCTCCAGCCGACTTATCTCCGAGGTAGTATTGCTGCCCCGGGCACCTTTTGGTCGTTCTCCTATGAGTCTAGTTTTTCGAATCCGGTGCAAAACTGACAGTTAATTGTAACGTTCAGAGCCTCTTAATGACGATGGAACACACAAATTGCGTCGCGATTCAGTACATCGTCCTCCAGCTGACTTGTCTCTAAGGGTCTATTGCTACCTCGGTCAGTCTATCGTCTTTCTCCTATGAGTCTAGTTTTTCGAATGCGACAAAAAACTGTCAGTTAATTGTAACGTTCAGAGCCTCTTAATGACGATGGAACACACAAATTGCGTCGCGATTCAATACATCGTCCTCCAAGCGACTTGTCTCGAATGGGTCTAGTGCTGCCTCGAGCACCTTATGGTCGTTCTCCTGTGAGTCTAGATTTTCGAATCGGACGCAAAACTGACAGTTAATTGTAACGTTCAGAGCCTCTTAATGACGATGGAACACACAAACTGCGTCGCCATTCAATACATCGTCCTCCAGCCGACTTGTCTCGAAGGGTCTATTGCTGCCGCGGGCAACATTTGGTCGTTCTCCTGTGAGTCTAGTTTTTCGAATCCGACGCAAAACTGACTGTTAATTGTAACGTTCGGAGCCTCTTAATGACGATGGAACACACAAATTGCGTCGAGATTCAATACATCGTCCTACAGCCGACCTTTCTCCAAGGATCTCTTGCTGCCTCGGGCACCTTATCGTCGTTCTCCTGTGAGTCTAGTTTTCCGAATACGACGCAAAACTGACAGTTAATTGCAAAGTTCAGAGCCTGATAATGACGATGGAACACACATTTTGCGTCGCAATTCAATACATCGTCCTCCAGCCGACTTGTCTCCGAGGTAGTATTGCTGCCCCGGGCACCTTTTGGTCGTTCTCCTATGAGTGTAGTTTTTCGAATCCGACGCAAAACTGACAGTTAATTGTAACGTTCAGAGCTTCTTAATGACGATGGAACACACAAATTGCTTCGAGATTCAATCCATCGTCCGACAGCCGACCTGTCTCCAAGGGTCTATTGCTGCCTCGGGCACCTTATGGTCGTTGTCCTGTGAGTCTAGTTTTCCGAATACGACGCATAACTGACAGTTAATTGTAACGTTCAAAGCCTCTTAATGACGATGGAACACACATTTTGCGTTGCGATTCAATACATCGTCCTCCAGCCGACTTGTCTCCGAGGTACTATTGCTGCCCCGGGCACCTTTTGGTCGTTCTCCTAGGAATGTAGTTTTTCGAATCCGGCGCAAAACTGAAAGGTAATTGTAACGTTCAGAGCCTCTTAATGACGATGGAACACACAAATTGCGTCGCGATTCAATACATCGTCCTCCAGCCGAATTGTCTCCAAGGGTCTAGTGCTGCCTTCGGCGCCTTATGGTCGTTCTCCTGTGAGTATAGATTTTCGAATCCGACGCAAAACTGACAGTTAATTGTAACGTTCAGAGCCTCTTAATGACGATGGAACACACATATTGCGTTGAGATTCAATACATCGTCCGACAGCCGACCTGTCTCCAAGGGTCTATTGCTGCCTCGGGCACCTTATGGTCGTTCTGCTGTGAGTCTAGTTTTCCGAATACGACGCATAACTGACAGTTAATTGTAACGTTCAAAGCCTGTTAATAACGATGGAACACACAAATTGCATCGCGATTCAATACATCGTCCTCCAGCCGACTTGTCTCCGAAGTACTATTGCTGCCCCGGGCACCTTTTGGTCGTTCTCTTAGGAGTGTATTTATTCGAATCCGGCGCAAAACTAACAGTTAATTGTAACGTTCAGAGCCTCATAATGACGATGGAACACACTAATTGCGTCGAGATTCAATACATCGTCCGACAGCCGACCTGTCTCCAAGGGTCTATTGCTGCCTCGGGCACCTTATGGTCGTTCTCCTGTGAGTCTAGATTTTCGAATCCGACGCAAAACTGACAGTTAATTATAACGTTCAGAGCCTCTTAATGACGATGGCACACACAAATTGCGTCGAGATTCAATACATCGTCCTCCAGCCGACTTGTCTCTAGGGGTCTATTGCTACCTCGGTCACTCTATCGTCTTTCTCCTATGAGTCTAGTTTTTCGAATGCGACAAAAAACTGACAGTTAATTGTAACGTTCAGAGCCTCTTAATTACGATGGAACACACAATATTGCGTCGCGATTTAATACATCGTCCTCCAGGCGACTTGTCTCGAAGGGTCTAGTGCTGCCTCGAGCACCTTATGGTCGTTCTCCTGTGAGTCTAGATTTTCGAATCCGACGCAAAATTGACAGTCAATTGTAACGTTCAGAGCATCTTAATGACGATGGAACACACAAACTGCGTCGCCATTCAATACATCGTCCTTCAGCCGACTTGTCTCCAAGGGTCTATTGCTGCCTCGGGCACCATATGGTCGTTCTCCTGTGAGTCTAGTTTTTCGAATCCGACGCAAAACTGACAGTTAATTGTAACGTTCAGAGCCTCTTAATGACGATGGAACACACAAATTGCGTCGACATCCCATACATCGTCCTACAGCCGACCTGTCTAAAAGGGTCTCTTGCTGCCTCGGGCACCTTATGGTCGTTCTCCTGTGAGTCTAGTTTTCCGAATACGACGCAAGACTGACAGTTAATTGTAACGTTCAGAGCCTGATAATGACAATGGAACACACAATTGGCGTCGCGATTCAATACATCGTCCTCCAGCCGACTTATCTCCGAGGTAGTATTGCTGCCCCGGGCACCTTTTGGTCGTTCTCCTATGAGTCTAGTTTTTCGAATCCGGCGCAAAACTGACAGTTAATTGTAACGTTCAGAGCCTCTTAATGACGATGGAACACACAAATTGCGTCGCGATTCAGTACATTGTCCTCCAGCTGACTTGTCTCTAAGGGTCTATTGCTACCTCGGTCAGTCTATCGTCTTTCTCCTATGAGTCTAGTTTTTCGAATGCGACAAAAAACTGTCAGTTAATTGTAACGTTCAGAGCCTCTTAATGACGATGGAACACACAAATTGCGTCGAGATTCAATACATCGTCCTCCAGGCGACTTGTCTCGAATGGGTCTAGTGCTGCCTCGAGCACCTTATGGTCGTTCTCCTGTGAGTCTAGATTTTCGAATCCGACGCAAAACTGACAGTTAATTTTAACGTTCGGAGCCTCTTAATGACGATGGAACACACAAATTGCGTCGAGATTCAATACATCGTCCTACAGCCGACCTTTCTCCAAGGATCTCTTGCTGCCTCGGGCACCTTATCGTCGTTCTCCTGGGAGTCTAGTTTTCCGAATACGACGCAAAACTGACAGTTAATTGTAACGTTCAGAGCCTGATAATGACGATGGAACACACATTTTGCGTCGCGATTCAGTACATCGTCCTCCAGCCGACTTGTCTCCGAGGTAGTATTGCTGCCCCGGGCACCTTTTGGTCGTTCTCCTATGAGTGTAGTTTTTCGAATCCGACGTAAAACTGACAGTTAATTGTAACGTTCAGAGCCTCTTAATGACGATGGAACGCACAAATTGCGTCGCGATTCGATACATCGTCCTCCAGCCGACTTGTCTCTAAGTGTCTATTGCTACCTCGGTCGCTCTATCTTCTTTCTCCTATGAGTCTAGTTTTTCGAATGCGACAGAAAACTGACAGTTAATTGTAACGTTCAGAGCCTATTAATGACGATGGAACACACAATATTGCGTCGCGTTCAATACATCGTCCTCCAGGCGACTTGTCTCGAAGGGTCTAGTGCTGCCTCGAGCACCTTATGGTCGTTCTCCTGTGAGTCTAGATTTTCGAATCCGACGCAAAACTGACAGTTAATTGTAACGTTCAGAGCCTGTTAATGACGATGGAACACACAAACTGCGTCGCCATTCAATACATCGTCCTCCTGCCGACTTGTCTCCAAGGGTCTATTGCTGCCTCGGGCACCATATGGTCGTTCTCCTGTGAGTCTAGTTTTTCGAATCCGACGCAAAACTGCTAGTTAATTGTAACGTTCAGAGCCTCTCAATGACGATGGAATACACAAATTACGTCGCGATTCAATACATCATCCTGCAGCCGACTTTTCTCCGAGGTACTATTGCTGCCCGGGCACCTTTTGGTGGTTCTCCTAGGAGTGTAGTTATCGAATCCGGCGCAAAACTGACAGTTAATTGTAACGTTCAGAGCCTCTTAATGACGATGGAACACACAAATTGCGTCGCGATTCAATACATCGTCCTCCAGCCGACCTGTCTCCAAGGGTCTAGTGCTGCCTCGGGCACCTTATGGTCGTTCTCCTGTGAGTCTAGATTTTCGAATCCGACGCAAGACTGACAGTTAATTGTAACGTTCAGAGCCTCTTAATGACGATGGAACACACAATATTGCGTCGCGATTCTATACATCGTCCTCCAGGCGACTTGTCTCGAATGGTCTGGTTCTGCCTCGAGCACCTTATGGTCGTTCTCCTGTGAGTCTAGTTTTCCGAATACGACGCAAAACTGACAGTTAATTGTAACGTTCAGAGCCTGATAATGACGATGGAACACACATTTTGCGTCGCGATTCAATACATCGTCCTCCGGCCGACTTGTCGCCGAGGTAGAATTACTGCCCCGGGCACCTTTTGGTCGTTCTCCTATGAGTGTAGTTTTTCGAATCCGACGCAAAACTGACAGTTAATTGTAACGTTCAGAGCCTCTTAATGACGATGGAACACACAAATTGCTTCGAGATTCAATCCATCGTCCGACAGCCGACCTGTCTCCAAGGGTCTATTGCTGCCTCGGGCACCTTATGGTCGTTCTGCTGTGAGTCTAGTTTTCCGAATACGACGCATAACTGACAGTTAATTGTAACGTTCAAAGCCTGTTAATGACGATGGAACACACAAATTGCGTCGCGATTCAATACATCGTCCTCCAGCTGACTTGTCTCCGAGGAACTATTGCTGCCCCGGGCACCTTTTGGTGGTTCTCCTATGAGTCTAGTTTTTCGAATCCGGCGCAAAACTGACAGTTTATTGTAACGTTCTGAGCCTCTTAATGACGTCGGAACACACAAATTGCGTCGCGATTCAATACATCGTCCTCTAGCCGACATGTCTCCGAGGTACTATTGCTGCCCCGGGCACCTTTTCGTCGTTCTCCTATGAGCCTACTTTTTCGAATCCGGCGCAAAACTGAAAGGTAATTGTAACGTTCAGAGCCTCTTAATGACGATGGAACACACAAATTGCGTCGCGATTCAATACATCGTCCTCCAGCCGAATTGTCCTCAAGGGTCAAGCGCTGCCAAGGGCGCCTTATGGTCGTTCTCCTGTGAGTCTAGATTTTCAAGTACGACGCTAAACTGACCGTTAATTGTAACGCTCAGAGCCTCATAATGACGATGGAACACAATAATTGCGTCGCGATCAATACATCGTCCTCCAGCCGACTTGTCGCCAAGGGTCTATAGCTGCCTCGGGCACCTTATCGTCGTTGTCCTGTGAGTCTATTTTTTCGAATCCGACGCAAAACTGACAGTTAATTGTAACGTTCAGAGCCTCTTAATGACGATGGAACACACAAATTGCGTCGCGATTCAATACATCGTCCTCCAGCCGACTTGCCTCTAAGGGTCTATTGCTACCTCGGTCACCCTATCGTCTTTCTCCAATGAGTCTAGTTTTTCGAATGGGACAAATAACTGAAAGTTAATTGTAACGTTCAGAGCCTCTTAATGACGATGGAACACACAATATTGCGTCGCGATTCAATACATCGTCCTCCAGGCGACTTGTCTCGAAGGGTCTAGTGCTGCCTCGAGCACCCTATGGTCGTTCTCTTGTGAGTCTAGATTTTCGAATCCGACGCAAAATTGACAGTCAATTGTAACGTTCAGAGCCTCTTAATGACGATGGAACACACAAACTGCGTCGCCATTCAATACATCGTCCTCCAGCCGACTTGTCTCCAAGGGTCTATTGCTGCCTCGGGCACCATATGGTCGTTGTCCTGTGAGTCTAGATTTTCGGATCCGACGCAAAATTGACAGTCAATTGTAACGTTCAGAGCCTCTTAATGACGATGGAACACACAAACTGCGTCGCCATTCAATACATCGTCCTCCAGCCGACTTGTCTCCAAGGGTCTCTTGCTGCCTCGGGCACCTTATGGTCGTTATCCTGTGAGTCTAGTTTTCCGAATAAGACGCAAAACTGACAGTTAATTGTAACGTTCAGAGCCTGATAATGACGATGGAACACACAATTTGCGTCGCGATTCAATACATCGTCCTCCAGCCGACTTATCTCCGAGGTAGTATTGCTGCCCCGGGCACCTTTTGGTCGTTCTCCTATGACTCTAGTTTTTCGAATCCGGCGCAAAACTGACAGTTAATTGTAACGTTCAGAGCCTCTTAATGACGATGGAACACTCAAATTGCGTCGCGATTCAGTACATCGTCCTCCAGCTGACTTGTCTCTAAGGGTCTATTGCTACCTCGGTCAGTCTATCGTCTTTCTCCTATGAGTTTAGCTTTTCGAATGCGACAAAAAACTGTCAGTTAATTGTAACGTTCAGAGCCTCTTAATGACGATGGAACGCACAAATTGCGTCGCGATTCAATAATTCGTCCTCCAGGCGACTTGTGTCGTAGGGTCTAGTGCTGCGTCGAGCACCTTATGGTCGTTCTCTTGTGAGTCTAGATTTTCGAATCCGACGCAAAATTGACAATCAATTGTAACGTTCAGAGCCTCTTAATGACGATGGAACACACAAACTGCGTCGCCATTCAATACATCGTCCTCCAGGCGACTTGTCTCCAAGGGTCTATTGCTGCCTCGGGCACCTTATGGTCGTTCTCCTGTGAGTCAAGTTTTTCGAATCCGACGCAAAACTGACAGTTAATTGTGACGTTCAGAGCCTCTTAATGACGATGGAACACACAAACTGCGTCGCCAATCAATACATCGTCCTCCAGCCGACTTTTCTCCAAGGGTCTATTGCTGCCTCGGGCACCATATGGTCGTTCTCCTGTGAGTCTAGTTTTTCGAATCCGACGCAAAACTGACAGTTAATTGTAATGTTCGGAGCCTCTTAATGACGATGGAACACACAAATTGCGTCGAGATTCAATACATCGTCCTACAGCTTACCTTTCTCCAAGGATCTCTTGCTGCCTCGGGCACCTTATGGTCGTTCTCTTGTGAGTCTAGTTTTCCGAATACGACGCAAAACTGACAGTTAATTGTAACGTTCAGAGCCTGATAATGACGATGGAACACACATTTTGCGTTGCGATTCAATACATCGTCCTCCAGCCGACTTGTCGCCGAGGTAGTATTACTGCCCCGGGCACCTTTTGGTCGTTCTCCTATGAGTGTAGTTTTTCGAATCCGACGCAAAACTGACAGTTAATTGTAACGTTCAGAGCCTCTTAATGACGATGGAACACACAAATTGCTTCGAGATTCAATCCATCGTCCGACAGCCGACCTGTCTCCAAGGATCTGTTGCTGCCTCGGGCACCTTATGGTCGTTCTGCTGTGAGTCTAGTTTTCCGAATACGACGCATAACTGACAGTTAATTGTAACGTTCAAAGCCTGTTAATGACGATGGAACACACAAATTGCGTCGCGATTCAATACATCGTCCTCCAGCTGACTTGTCTCCGAGGTACTATTGCTGCCCCGGGCACCTTTTGGTGTTTCTCCGATGAGTCTAGTTTTTCGAATCCGGCACAAAACTGACAGTTTATTGTAACGTTCTGAGCCTCTTAATGACGTCGGAACACACAAATTGCGTCGCGATTCAATACATCGTCCTCCAGCCGACATGTCTCCGAGGTACTATTGCTGCCCCGGGCACCTTTTCGTCGTTCTCCAATGAGCCTACTTTTTCGAATCCGGCGCATAACTGAAAGGTAATTGTAACGTTCAGAGCCTCTTAATGACGATGGAACACACAAATTGCGTCGCGATTCAATACATCGTCCTCCAGCCGAATTGTCCTCAAGGGTCAAGCGCTGCCAAGGGCGCCTTATAGTCGTTCTCCTGTGAGTCTAGATTTTCGAATACGACGCTAAACTGACCGTTAATTATAACGTTCAGAGCCTCATAATGACGATGGAACACACAAATTGCGTCGCGATCAATACATCGTCCTCCAGCCGACTTGTCGCCAAGGGTCTATAGCTGCCTCGGGCACATTATCGTCGTTCTCCTGTGAGTCTAGTTTTTCGACTCCGACGCAAAACTGACAGTTAATTGTAACGTTCAGAGCCTCTTAATGACGATGGAACACACAAATTGCTTCGAGATTCAATCCATCGTCCGACAGCCGACCTGTCTCCAAGGGTCTATTGCTGCCTCGGGCACCTTATGGTCGTTCTGCTGTGAGTCTAGTTTTCCGAATACGACGCATAACTGACAGTTAATTGTAACGTTCAAAGCCTGTTAATGACGATGGAACACACAAATTGCGTCGCGATTCAATACATCGTCCTCCAGCTGACTTGTCTCCGAGGAACTATTGCTGCCCCGGGCACCTTTTGGTGGTTCTCCTATGAGTCTAGTTTTTCGAATCCGGCGCAAAACTGACAGTTTATTGTAACGTTCTGAGCCTCTTAATGACGTCGGAACACACAAATTGCGTCGCGATTCAATACATCGTCCTCTAGCCGACATGTCTCCGAGGTACTATTGCTGCCCCGGGCACCTTTTCGTCGTTCTCCTATGAGCCTACTTTTTCGAATCCGGCGCAAAACTGAAAGGTAATTGTAACGTTCAGAGCCTCTTAATGACGATGGAACACACAAATTGCGTCGCGATTCAATACATCGTCCTCCAGCCGAATTGTCCTCAAGGGTCAAGCGCTGCCAAGGGCGCCTTATGGTCGTTCTCCTGTGAGTCTAGATTTTCAAATACGACGCTAAACTGACCGTTAATTGTAACGCTCAGAGCCTCATAATGACGATGGAACACAATAATTGCGTCGCGATCAATACATCGTCCTCCAGCCGACTTGTCGCCAAGGGTCTATAGCTGCCTCGGGCACATTATCGTCGTTCTCCTGTGAGTCTAGTTTTTCGACTCCGACGCAAAACTGACAGTTAATTGTAACGTTCAGAGCCTCTTAATGACGATGGAACACACAAATTGCGTCGAGATTCAATACATCGTCCGACAGCCGACCTGTCTCCAAGGGTCTATTGCTGCCTCGGGCACCTTATGGTCGTTCTGCTGTGAGTCTAGTTTTCCGAATACGACGCATAACTGACAGTTAATTGCAACGTTCAAAGCCTGTTAATGACGATGGAACACACAAATTGCGTCGCGATTCAATACATCATCCTCCAGCCGACTTTTCTCCGAGGTACTATTGCTGCCCCGGGCACCTTTTGGTCGTCCTCCTGTGAGTCTAGATTTTCGAATCCGACGCAAAACTGACAGTTAATTGTAACGTTTAGAGCCTCTAAATGACGATGGAACACACAAACTGCGTCGCCATTCAATACATCGTCCTCCAGCCGACTTGTCTCCGAGGGTCTATTGCTGCCTCGGGCACCATATGGTCGTTCTCCTGTGAGACTAGTTTTTCGAATCCGAATCAAAACTGACAGTTAATTGTAACGTTCAGAGCCTCTTAATGACGATGGAACACACAAATTGCGTTGCTATTCAATACATCGTCTTCCAGCCGACTTGTCTCCGAGGTACTATTGCTGCTCCGGGGACCTTTTGGTCGTTCGCCTATGAGTCTGGTTTTCGAATCCGGCGCAAAACTGAAAGGTAATTGTAACGATCAGAGCATGTTAATGACGATGGAACACACAAATTGCGTCGCGATTCAATACATCGTCCTCCAGCCGAATTGTCCCCAAGGGTCTATAGCTGCCTCGGGCACCTTATCGTCGTTGTCCTGTGAGTCTATTTTTTCGAATCCGACGCAAAACTGACAGTTAATTGTAACGTTCAGAGCCTCTTAATGACGATGGAACACACAAATTGCGTCGCGATTCAATACATCGTCCTCCAGCCGACTTGCCTCTAAGGGTCTATTGCTACCTCGGTCGCCCTATCGTCTTTCTCCAATGAGTCTAGTTTTTCGAATGGGACAAATAACTGAAAGTTAATTGTAACGTTCAGAGCCTCTTAATGACGATGGAACACACAATATTGCGTCGCGATTCAATACATCGTCCTCCAGGCGACTTGTCTCGAAGGGTCTAGTGCTGCCTCGAGCACCCTATGGTCGTTCTCTTGTGAGTCTAGATTTTCGAATCCGACGCAAAATTGACAGTCAATTGTAACGTTCAGAGCCTCTTAATGACGATGGAACACACAAACTGCGTCGCCATTCAATACATCGTCCTCCAGCCGACTTGTCTCCAAGGGTCTATTGCTGCCTCGGGCACCATATGGTCGTTGTCCTGTGAGTCTAGATTTTCGGATCCGACGCAAAATTGACAGTCAATTGTAACGTTCAGAGCCTCTTAATGACGATGGAACACACAAACTGCGTCGCCATTCAATACATCGTCCTCCAGCCGACTTGTCTCCAAGGGTCTCTTGCTGCCTCGGGCACCTTATGGTCGTTATCCTGTGAGTCTAGTTTTCCGAATAAGACGCAAAACTGACAGTTAATTGTAACGTTCAGAGCCTGATAATGACGATGGAACACACAATTTGCGTCGCGATTCAATACATCGTCCTCCAGCCGACTTATCTCCGAGGTAGTATTGCTGCCCCGGGCACCTTTTGGTCGTTCTCCTATGACTCTAGTTTTTCGAATCCGGCGCAAAACTGACAGTTAATTGTAACGTTCAGAGCCTCTTAATGACGATGGAACACTCAAATTGCGTCGCGATTCAGTACATCGTCCTCCAGCTGACTTGTCTCTAAGGGTCTATTGCTACCTCGGTCAGTCTATCGTCTTTCTCCTATGAGTTTAGCTTTTCGAATGCGACAAAAAACTGTCAGTTAATTGTAACGTTCAGAGCCTCTTAATGACGATGGAACGCACAAATTGCGTCGCGATTCAATAATTCGTCCTCCAGGCGACTTGTGTCGTAGGGTCTAGTGCTGCGTCGAGCACCTTATGGTCGTTCTCTTGTGAGTCTAGATTTTCGAATCCGACGCAAAATTGACAATCAATTGTAACGTTCAGAGCCTCTTAATGACGATGGAACACACAAACTGCGTCGCCATTCAATACATCGTCCTCCAGGCGACTTGTCTCCAAGGGTCTATTGCTGCCTCGGGCACCTTATGGTCGTTCTCCTGTGAGTCAAGTTTTTCGAATCCGACGCAAAACTGACAGTTAATTGTGACGTTCAGAGCCTCTTAATGACGATGGAACACACAAACTGCGTCGCCAATCAATACATCGTCCTCCAGCCGACTTTTCTCCAAGGGTCTATTGCTGCCTCGGGCACCATATGGTCGTTCTCCTGTGAGTCTAGTTTTTCGAATCCGACGCAAAACTGACAGTTAATTGTAATGTTCGGAGCCTCTTAATGACGATGGAACACACAAATTGCGTCGAGATTCAATACATCGTCCTACAGCTTACCTTTCTCCAAGGATCTCTTGCTGCCTCGGGCACCTTATGGTCGTTCTCTTGTGAGTCTAGTTTTCCGAATACGACGCAAAACTGACAGTTAATTGTAACGTTCAGAGCCTGATAATGACGATGGAACACACATTTTGCGTTGCGATTCAATACATCGTCCTCCAGCCGACTTGTCGCCGAGGTAGTATTACTGCCCCGGGCACCTTTTGGTCGTTCTCCTATGAGTGTAGTTTTTCGAATCCGACGCAAAACTGACAGTTAATTGTAACGTTCAGAGCCTCTTAATGACGATGGAACACACAAATTGCTTCGAGATTCAATCCATCGTCCGACAGCCGACCTGTCTCCAAGGATCTGTTGCTGCCTCGGGCACCTTATGGTCGTTCTGCTGTGAGTCTAGTTTTCCGAATACGACGCATAACTGACAGTTAATTGTAACGTTCAAAGCCTGTTAATGACGATGGAACACACAAATTGCGTCGCGATTCAATACATCGTCCTCCAGCTGACTTGTCTCCGAGGTACTATTGCTGCCCCGGGCACCTTTTGGTGTTTCTCCGATGAGTCTAGTTTTTCGAATCCGGCACAAAACTGACAGTTTATTGTAACGTTCTGAGCCTCTTAATGACGTCGGAACACACAAATTGCGTCGCGATTCAATACATCGTCCTCCAGCCGACATGTCTCCGAGGTACTATTGCTGCCCCGGGCACCTTTTCGTCGTTCTCCAATGAGCCTACTTTTTCGAATCCGGCGCATAACTGAAAGGTAATTGTAACGTTCAGAGCCTCTTAATGACGATGGAACACACAAATTGCGTCGCGATTCAATACATCGTCCTCCAGCCGAATTGTCCTCAAGGGTCAAGCGCTGCCAAGGGCGCCTTATAGTCGTTCTCCTGTGAGTCTAGATTTTCGAATACGACGCTAAACTGACCGTTAATTATAACGTTCAGAGCCTCATAATGACGATGGAACACACAAATTGCGTCGCGATCAATACATCGTCCTCCAGCCGACTTGTCGCCAAGGGTCTATAGCTGCCTCGGGCACATTATCGTCGTTCTCCTGTGAGTCTAGTTTTTCGACTCCGACGCAAAACTGACAGTTAATTGTAACGTTCAGAGCCTCTTAATGACGATGGAACACACAAATTGCGTCGAGATTCAATACATCGTCCGACAGCCGACCTGTCTCCAAGGGTCTATTGCTGCCTCGGGCACCTTATGGTCGTTCTGCTGTGAGTCTAGTTTTCCGAATACGACGCATAACTGACAGTTAATTGCAACGTTCAAAGCCTGTTAATGACGATGGAACACACAAATTGCGTCGCGATTCAATACATCATCCTCCAGCCGACTTTTCTCCGAGGTACTACTGCTGCCCCGGGCACCTTTTGGTGGTTCTCCTAGGAGTGTAGTTTTTCGTATCCGGCGCAAAACTGACAGTTAATTGTAACGTTCAGAGCCTCTTAATAAACATCGAACACACAAATTGCGTCGCGATTCAATACATCGTCCTCCAGCCGACTTTTCTCCAAGGGTCTAGTGCTGCCTCGGGCACCTTATGGTCGTTCTCCTGTGAGTCTAGATTTTCGAATCCGACGCAAAACTGACAGTTAATTGTAACGTTTAGAGCCTCTTAATGACGATGGAACACACAAACTGCGTCGCCATTCAATACATCGTCCTCCAGCCGACTTGTCTCCGAGGGTCTATTGCTGCCTCGGGCACCATATGGTCGTTCTCCTGTGAGTCTAGTTTTTCGAATCCGAATCAAAACTGACATTTAATTAAAACGTTCAGAGCCTCTTAATGACGTTGGAACACACAAATTGCGTTGCGATTCAATACATCGTCTTCCAGCCGACTTGTCTCCGAGGTACTATTGCTGCTCCGGGGACCTTTTGGTCGTTCTCCTATGAGTCTGGTTTTCGAATCCGGCGCAAAACTGAAAGGTAATTGTAACGTTCAGAGCATGTTAATGACGATGGAACACACAAATTGCGTCGCGATTCAATACATCGTCCTCCAGCCGAATTGTCTCCAAGGGTCTATAGCTGCCTCGGGCACCTTATCGTCGTTGTCCTGTGAGTCTAGTTTTTCGAATCCGACGCAAAACTGACAGTTAATTGTAACGTTCAGAGCCTCTTAATGACGATGGAACACACAAATTGCGTCGCGATTCAATACATCGTCCTCCAGCCGACTTGTCTCTAAGGGTCTATTGCTACCTCGGTCACTCTATCGTCTTTCTCCTATGAGTCTAGTTTTTCGAATGGGACAAATAACTGAAAGTTAATTGTAACGTTCAGAGCCTCTTAATGACGATGGAACACACAATATTGCGTCGCGATTCAATACATCGTCCTCCAGGCGACTTGTCTCGAAGGGTCTAGTGCTGCCTCGAGCACCCTATGGTCGTTCTCTTGTGAGTCTAGATTTTCAAATCCGACGCAAAATTGACAGTTAATTGTAACGTTCAGAGCCTCTTAATGACGATGGAACACACAAACTGCGTCGCCATTGAATACATCGTCCTCCAGCCGACTTGTCTCCAAGGGTCTATTGCTGCCTCGGGCACCATATGGTCGTTCTCCTGTGAGTCTAGTTTTTCGAATCCGACGCAAAACTGACAGTTAATTGTAACGTTCAGAGCCTCTTAATGACGATGGAACACACAAATTGCGTCGAGATCCTATACATCGTCCTACAGCCGACCTGTCTAAAAGGGTCTCTTGCTGCCTCGGGCACCTTATGGTCGTTATCCTGTGAGTCTAGTTTTCCGAATAAGACGCAAAACTGACAGTTAATTGTAACGTTCAGAGCCTGATAATGACGATGGAACACACAATTTGCGTCGCGATTCAATACATCGTCCTCCAGCCGACTTATCTCCGAGGTAGTATTGCTGCCCCGGGCACCTTTTTGTCGTTCTCCTATGAGTCTAGTTTTTCGAATCCGGCGCAAAACTGACAGTTAATTGTAAAGTTCAGAGCCTCTTAATGACGATGGAACACTCAAATTGCGTCGCGATTTAGTACATCGTCCTCCAGCTGACTTGTCTCTAAGGGTCTATTGCTACCTCGGTGAGTCTATCGTCTTTCTCCTATGAGTTTAGCTTTTCGAATGCGACAAAAAACTGTCAGTTAATTGTAACGTTCAGAGCCTCTTAATGACGATGGAACGCACAAATTGCGTCGCGATTCAATACATCGTCCTCCAGGCGACTTGTCTCGAATGGGTCTAGTGCTGCCTCGAGCACCTTTTGGTCGTTCTCCCGTGAGTCTAGATTTTCGAATCGGACGCAAAACTGACAGTTAATTGTAACGTTCAGAGCCTCTTAATGACGATGGAACACACAAACTGCGTCGCCAATCAATACATCGTCCTCCAGCCGACTTGTCTCCAAGGGTCTATTGCTGCCTCGGGCACCATATGGTCGTTCTCCTGTGCGTCTAGTTTTTCGAATCCGACGCAAAACTGACAGTTAATTGTAACGTTCCGAGCCTCTTAATGACGATGGAACACACAAATTGCGTCGAGATTCAATACATCGTCCTACAGCCGACCTTTCTCCAAGGATCACTTGCTGCCTCGGGCATCTTATGGTCGTTCTCCTGTTTATTTATTTATTTATTTATTGATTTATTGTTCCGTGGGACCAAATTAAGGAGAAATCTCCATGGTCATGGAACGAGTCAATACATGAAATTATAACACGATATTAGAAACAGATAAAATGAAATATAGAAAAAAAACATATTCAGGTGACAAGTCATAAGTTTAAATGAAGACAATCAACAATGTAACACTGGAATTTGCTTAATTTTTTAGCTCTTCCAGGAGCTCCTCGACAGAATAGAAGGAGTGAGCCATGAGGAAACTCTTCAGTTTAGACTTAAAAGAGTTTGGGCTACTGCTAAGATTTTTGAGTTCTTGTGGTAGCTTATTGAAAATGGATGCAGCAGAATACTGCACTCCTTTCTGCACAAGAGTCAAGGAACTGCATTCTACATGCAGATTTGATTTCTGCCTAGTATTAACTGAGTGAAAGCTGCTAACTCTTGGGAATAGGCTAATATTGCTAACAACAAACGACATTAAAGAAAATATATACTGTGAGGGCAATGTCAGAATTCCCAGATTTTTGAATAGGGGTCGACAAGAGGTTCTCGAACTTACACCACATATAGCTCGAACAGCCCGTTTTTGAGCCAAAAATACCCTTTTTGAATCAGAAGAATTACCCCAAAAAATAATACCATACGACATAAGCGTATGAAAATATGCGAAGTAGACTACTTTTCGTGTTGAAGTGTCACTTATTTCAGATACTGTTCTAATGGTAAATAAAGCAGCATTTAGTTTCTGAACAAGATCCTGAACATGGGCTTTCCACAACAGCTTACTATCTATCCGTACGCCTAGGAACTTGAACTGTTCCGTCTCGCTTATAACATGCCCATTCTGTCTGATTAAAATGTCAGTTCTTGTTGAATTGTGAGTTAGAAACTGTAAAAACTGAGTCTTACTGTGATTTAGCATCAAATTATTTTCCACAAGCCACGAACTTATTTCATGAACTAAATTATTTGTTATTGTTTCAATATTACACACAAGATCCTTCACTATCAAGCTGGTGTCATCAGCAAACAGAAATATTTTTGAATCACCTGTAATACTAGAAGGCATATCATTTATATAAATAAGAAACAGCAGTGGCCCCAGCACCGACCCTTGGGGAACGCCCCACTTAACAGTGCCCCATTGGGACTGAACATCACTACCACTCTCAATATTGCGGAGAATTACCCTCTGCTTTCTGTTCTTAAAGTAAGAGGCGAACCAATTGTAAGCTACTCCCCTTACTCCATAATGGTCCAACTTCTGCAGTAATATTTTGTGGTCAACACAGTCAAAAGCCTTCGTTAAATCAAAGAAAACACCTAGCGTTCGCAACCTTTTATTTAATCCGTCGAAAACCTCACAGAGAAAAGAGAATATAGCATTTTCAGTTGTTAAACCATTTCTAAAACCAAACTGAACATTTGACAGCAAATTATGTGAATTTAAATGCTCCAGTAACCTTGTATATACAACCTTCTCGATAACTTTAGCAAACACCGATGGCATAGAAATAGGTCTAAAATTATCAACATTGTCAATGTCTCCCTTTTTATAAAGTGGCTTCACTACCGAGTATTTTAATCGATCAGGAAACCGACCACTCCTAAAGGAAAAGTTACAGATATGGCTAAGTACTGGGCTAACATACATAGAACAATACTTCAGTATTCTGCTAGATACCCCGTCATATCCATGAGAGTTCTTGGTCTTTAGTGATTTAATTATTAACTCAATCTCCCTCTTGTCAGTATCATGGAGGAGCATTTCAGGTAACAGTCTCGGAACACTTTTTTCTAAGAGCGCTATATGATTCCCTGTTGGAATTAGGTTTCTATTTAGTTCACCTGCTATATTCAGAAAGTGATTATTAAATACTGTACATATATGCGACTTACCAGTAACACGGACATTCCCACTACGCACTGATTCTATATCCTCGACCTGTCTCTGCAGACCAGCAACTTCCTTTACGACTGACCATATGGTTTTAATTTTATCCTGAGACTTAGCTATTCTATCTGCATACCACATACTTTTTGCCTTCCTAATAACATTTTTAAGCACCTTACAATACTGTTTGTAATGGGCTGCTGCATTTAGATTTTGACTGTTTCTAACGTTTTGATATAATTGCCACTTTGTTCTACAAGATATTCTTATCCCTCTAGTCAGCCACCCAGGCTGCCTGTTTGTGCTAGTACCCTGTTTTAAACGTTGTAACGGAAAGCAACTTTCAAAGAGCATGAGAAAGGTCTTTAGAAAAGCATTATATTTATCGTTTACTGTCTCAGCGCTATAAACATCTTGCCACTCTTGTTCCTTTATAAGGTTTACAAAGGTCTCTACAGCAACCGGATCAGCTTTCCTGAACAGCTGATGACTATATTTAACACGAGTTGCAGCATAAAAATCTTTTAAAGTTAAAATTTGCGCATCATGATCTGAAAGGCCATTCACCTTTTTTCTAACAGAATTCCCTTCTAGTAATGAGGAATGAACAAAAATGTTGTCTATGGTTGTTCTACTGTTCCCTTGCACTCTCGTTGGAAAGAATACGGTTTGCATAAGATTATATGAATTAAAGAGGTCTACCAGCATCCTCTTCCTTGCACAATCACTTATACAATTAATATTGAAGTCACCACATATAACTAACTTTTTGTATTTCCTATAAAGTGAACCAAGAACCTCCTCTAGCTTTAGCAAAAATGCTGTGAAATCGGAGTCTGGGGATCTATAAATAACAACAGTTACAAGTTTAACTCCGTTAAATTTAACCACACCTGCACAACATTCAAACACCTTTTCAGTGCAGTACTTTGAAACATCAATTGACTCAAATGCGATGCCGTTTTTCACATACATGGCTACTCCCCCACACCGCAAAGAGCTCCTCGAAAAGCAGCCAGCCAACCTGTATCCTGGTAAAGGAAGCCTCTGAATTATCTCCTTATTTAAGAAGTGTTCAGATATACCAATAATTTCAGAGTCAACATCTATAAGCAGTTCACTAACTTTATCCCTAATACCTTGTATATTTTGATGAAATATACTAATTCCCTCATTACTCGGATACCTAAACTTTGTCAAAAGTGATTCCCTTGTTAGAGAGACTTCCCTTAAGCAGGAATACCTATCAGCTGACTTCAATCTAAATAAGGTGCAGCTCTAACACACACTACTGCAGGAATTTTCCCATGAGTGATCCCACCAACCCCACCTATGCTGTCACCTATAAGCTTTGCCAACCTCCCCTTCCCATACCTGTTGAGGTGCAGGCCGTGTCTAGTGAAACCCGTCCTGCTGATAGACTCCACCGACACCACTGAAATGTGACCCATGCTTTCTGTCATCAGCGCACCCCCAAGTCTCATGTTATTACGCCTGACGGCTGTATTAAGATGAGGCCGATCGTGACGCTGAAACAGTTCCACGAAATGCACATTCGTGTTGCCAGTCTGAGTGGCTATCTTTTCCAGGTCACCATCTATGTTATACTCCCCATCCCTACCAATACTATTACCAGCCCCACCCACAATCACTACCTGATCCTCTTTAGTAAAATCCCTACATAACCCCCCTATGTTAACAGTCACCTGAGCCAACCCTGCATTAGGCTTCACAATGCTGGTGACCTGGTACTCACTTCCCAGCACTTCCTGCAACTGCTGGCCTACACCTCTGCCATGTGAACTACCTAACAGCAGAACCTTCTTCTTCCTCTTCGACTTTGCAACTGTTCTAGGCACAGTAACTACTGAGGTCTGCTGCATACTTCCTACATCTACAGCTACTAGAGATTCCTCTCCACTAGACTCTGACAGTTGCTCATATCTATTGTAAACACCAATAGTAAAACTATCTGAAAATCTTCTTCTCCTAGCAGATCTCTTGCCAACAGCCAGCTCCCATTCCCCAACCCCCTTCTCCCTCCTCATCCTATCTAGCTCCTCCTGTGCGTTTTTCAACTGCACCTGAAGGGCACAGATCTTACGCTCCTGCTCCTCTATCAGTTTACTCTTGCTACATAACCTGCAGTTCCAGGAGAGGATCTCACCAGAATGCCCACTGGCTTCCCCACTGCATTCCCCCCAGTGAAAATACTTCGAACAAGTGTCACACCGCAATCCACTACTCACGAACCTACGGCAAAACCCCCACACTTCTCACTCATGGTAAAATTTTACTTTTTCTAAGTTCCGCTACTACAATAAGAAGATGCTAAAAACCTGACTACAATAATCACAAACTTACTCTACAAGGGAAGTAACTACTATTATTAACAGTATTAATAAACAACAAATGTGAATATAACAAAAGACTAATACAGAAAGAGAATCAAACGTCTAATCACACAGTAACGAGCTGTAAACAGTTCCCAAAAGGTTCTTCTGAAATTATTTCACCAGAAAACACCACGAACACCGGTTGAAGACTACTAAAGTTCCTAAATAAATCACTATGCACAAACAATTAATTAGTACTTAGCTTTCGATGCGCCGCTACAGCTGCAACTGTGAGTCTAGTTTTCCGAATACGACGCAAAACTGACAGTTAATTGTAACGTTCAAAGCCCGTTAATGACGATGGAACACACAAATTGCGTCGCGATTCAATACATCGTCCTCCAGCCGACTTGTCTCCGAGGGTCTATTGCTGCCTCGGGCACCTTATGGTCGTTCAGCTGTGAGTCTAGTTTTCCGAATACGACGCATAACTGACAGTTAATTGTAACGTTCAAAGCCCGTTAATGACGATGGAACACACAAATTGCGTCGCGATTCAATACATCGTCCTCCAGCCGACTTGTCTCCGAGGTACTATTGCTGCCCCGGGCACCTTCTGGTCGTTCTCCTAGGATTGCAGTTTTTCGAATCCGGCGCAAAACTGTCAGTTAATTGTAACGTTCAGAGCCATTTAATGACGATGGAACACACAAATTGCGTCGCGATTCAATACATCGTCCTCCAGCCGACCTGTCTCCAAGGATCTAGTGCTGCCTCGGGCACCTTATGGTCGTTCTCCTTGAGTCTAGATTTTCGAATCCGACACAAAACTGACAGTTAATTGTAACGTTCAAAGCTTGTTAATGACGATGGAACACACAAATTGCGTCGCGATTCAATACATCGTCCTCCAGCCGATTTGTCGCCAAGGGTCTATAGCTGCCTCGGGCACATTATCGTCGTTCTCCTGTGAGTCTAGTTTTTCGAATCCGACGCAAAACTGACAGTTAATTGTAACGTTCAGAGCCTCTTAATGACGATGGAACACACAAATTGCGTCGAGATTCAATACATCGTCCGACAGCCGACCTGTCTCCAAGGGTCTATTGCTGCCTCGGGCACCTTATGGTCGTTCTGCTGTGAGTCTAGTTTTCCGAATACGACGCATAACTGACAGTTAATTATAACGTTCAAAGCCTGTTAATGACGATGGAACACACAAATTGCGTCGCGATTCAATACATCATCCTCCAGCCGACTTTTCTCCGAGGTACTAATGCTGCCCCGGGCACCTTTTGGTGGTTCTCCTAGGAGTGTAGTTTTTCGAATCCGGCGCAAAACTGACAGTTAATTGTAACGTTCAGAGCCTCTTAATGACGATGGAACACACAATATTGCGTCGCGATTCAATACATCGTCCTCCAGGCGACTTGTCCGAAGGGTCTAGTGCTGCCTCGAGCACCCTATGGTCGTTCTCTTGTGAGTCTAGATTTTCGAATCCGACGCAAAATTGACAGTCAATTGTAACGTTCAGAGCCTCTTAATGACGATGGAACACACAAACTGCGTCGCCATTCAATACATCGTCCTCCAGCCGACTTGTCTCCAAGGGTCTATTGCTGCCTCGGGCACCATATGGTCGTTCTCCTGTGAGTCTAGTTTTTCGAATCCGACGCAAAACTGACAGTTAATTGTAACGTTCAGAGCCTCTTAATGACGATGGAACACACAAATTGCGTCGAGATCCTATACATCGTCCTACAGCCGACCTGTCTAAAAGGGTCTCTTGCTGCCTCGGGCACCTTATGGTCGTTATCCTGTGAGTCTAGTTTTCCGAATAAGACGCAAAACTGACAGTTAATTGTAACGTTCAGTGCCTGATAATGACGATGGAACACACAATTTGCGTCGCGATTCAATACATCGTCCTCCAGCCGACTTATCTCCGAGGTGCCCCGGGCACCTTTTTGTCGTTCTCCTATGAGTCTAATTTTTCGAATCCGGCGCAAAACTGACAGTTAATTGTAACGTTCAGAGCCTCTTAATGACAATGGAACACTCAAATTGCGTCGCGATTCAGTACATCGTCCTCCAGCTGACTTGTCTCTAAGGGTCTATTGCTACCTCGGTCAGTCAATCGTCTTTCTCCTATCAGTTTAGCTTTTCGAATGCGACAAAAAACTGTCAGTTAATTGTAACGTTCAGAGCCTCTTAATGACGATGGAACGCACAAATTGCGTCGCGATTCAATACATCGTCCTCCAGGCGACTTGTCTCGAATGGGTCTAGTGCTGCCTCGAGCACCTTTTGGTCGTTCTCCTGTGAGTCTAGATTTTCGAATCGGACGCAAAACTGACAGTTAATTGTAACGTTCAGAGCCTCTTAATGACGATGGAACACACAAACTGCGTCGCCAATCAATACATCGTCCTCCAGCCGACTTGTCTCCAAGGGTCTATTGCTGCCTCGGGCACCATATGGTCGTTCTCCTGTGCGTATAGTTTTTCGAATCCGACGCAAAACTGACAGTTAATTGTATCGTTCGGAGCCTCTTAATGACGATGGAACACACAAATTGCGTCGAGATTCAATACATCGTCCTACAGCCGACCTTTCTCCAAGGATCTCTTGCTGCCTCGGGCACCTTATGGTCGTTCTCCTGTGAGTCTAGTTTTCCGAATACGACGCAAAACTGACAGTTAATTGTAACGTTCAGAGACTGATAATGACGATGGAACACACATTTTGCGTCGCGATTCAATACATCGTCCTCCAGCCGACTTGTCTCCGAGGTAGTATTGCTGCCCCGGGCACCTTTTGGTCGTTCTCCTATGAGTGTAGTTTTTCGAATCCGACGCAAAACTGACAGTTAATTGTAACGTTCAGAGCCTCTTAATGACGATGGAACACACAAATTGCTTCGAGATTCAATCCATCGTCCAACAGCCGACCTGTCTCCAAGGGTCTATTGCTGCCTCGGGCACCTTATGGTCGTTCTGCTGTGAGTCTAGTTTTCCGAATACGACGCATAACTGGCAGTTAATTGTAACGTTCAAAGCCTGTTAATGACGATGGAACACACAAATTGCGTCGCGATTCAATACATCGTCCTCCAGCCGACTTGTCTCCGAGGTACTATTGCTGCCCCGGGCACCTTCTGGTCGTTCTCCTAGGATTGTAGTTTTTCGAATCCGGCGCAAAACTGACAGTTAATTGTAACGTTCAAAGCTTGTTAATGACGATGGAACACACAAATTGCGTCCCGATTCGATACATCGTCCTCCAGCCGACTTTTCTCCGAGTTAGTATTGCAGCCCCGGGCACCTTTTGGTGGTTCTCCTATGAGTCTAGTTTTTCGAATCCGGCGCAAAACTGACAGTTTATTGTAACGTTCAGAGCCTCTTAATGACGATGGAACACACAAATTGCGTCGGGATCAATACATCGTCCTCCAGCCGACATGTCTCCGAGGGTATATAGCTGCCTCGGGCACCTTATGGTCGTTCTCCTATGAGTCTAGGTTTTCGAATCCGGCGCAAAACTGAAAGGTAATTGTTACGTTCAGAGCCTCTTAATGACGATGGAACACACAAATTGCGTCGCGATTCAATACATCGTCCTTAAGCCGAATTGTCCTCAAGGGTCTAGCGCTGCAAAGGACGCCTTATGGTCGTTCTCCTGTGAGTCTAGATTTTCGAATACGACGCTAAACTGAAAGTTAATTGTAACGTTCAGAGCCTCATAATGACGATGGAACACACAAATTGCGTCGCGATTCAATACATCGTCCTCCAGCCGATTTGTCGCCAAGGGTCTATAGCTGCCTCGGGCACATTATCGTCGTTCTCCTGTGAGTCTAGTTTTTCGAATCCGACGCAAAACTGACAGTTAATTGTAACGTTCAGAGCCTCTTAATGACGATGGAACACACAAATTGCGTCGAGATTCAATACATCGTCCGACAGCCGACCTGTCTCCAAGGGTCTAGTGGTGCCTCGGGCACCTTATGGTCGTTGTCCTGTGAGTCTAGATTTTCGAATCCGACGCAAAACTGACAGTTAATTGTAACGATCAGAGCCTCTTAATGACGATGGAACACACAAATTGCGTCTCGATTCAATACATCGTCCTCCAGCCGACATGTCTCCGAGGATAGCTGCCTCGGGCACCTTATGGTCGTTCTCCTGTGAGTCTAGTTTTTCGAATCCGACGCAAAACTGACAGTTAATTGCAACGTTCAGAGCCTCTTAATGACGATGGAACACACAAATTGCGTCGCGATTCAATACATCGTCCTCCAGCCGACTTGTCTCCATGGGTCTAGTGCTGTCTCGGGCACGTTATGGTCGGTCTCCTGTGAGTCTAGAATTTCGCATCCGGAGCAAAACTGACAGTGAATTCTAACTTTCAGAGCCTGTTAATGACGATGGAACACACAAATTGCGTCGCGATTCAATACATCGTCCTCCAGCCGACTTGTCTCCAAGGTTCTAGTGCTGCCTCGGGCACCTTATGGTCGTTCTCCTGTGAGTCTAGTTTTTCGAATCCGACGCAAAACTGCCAGTTAGTTGTAACGTTCAAAGCCTCTTAATGACGATCAAACGCACAAATTGCGTCGCGATTCAATACATCGTCCTCCGGCCGACCTGTCTCCAAGGGTCTATTGCTGCCTCGGGCACCTAATTGTCGTTCTCCTGTGAGTCTAGATTTTCGAATCCGACGCAAAACTGACAGTTGATTGTAACGTTCAGAGCCTGTTAGTGACGATGGAACACACAAATCACGTCGCGATTCAATACAACGTCCTCCAGCCGACTTGTCTCCAAAGGTCTTGTGCTGCCTCGGGCACCTTATGGTCGTTCTCTTGTGAGTCTAGATTTTCGAATCCGACGCAAAACTGACAGTTAATTGTAACGTTCAGAGCCTGTTAATGACGATGGAACACACAAATTGCGTCGCGATTCAATACATCGTCCTCCGGCCGACCTGTCACCAAGGGTCTATTGCTGCCTCGGGCACCTTATGGTCAATCTCCTGTGAGTCTAGATTTTCGAATCCGACGCAAAACTGACAGTTAATTGTAACGTTCAGAGCCTGAAAATGTCGATGGAACACACAAATCGCGTCGCGATTCAATACATCGTCCTCCGGCCCACCTGTCTTCAAGGGTCTATTGCTGCCTCGGGCACCTTATGGTCTATCTCCTGTGAGTCTAGATTTTCGAATCCGACGCAAACCTGACAGTTAATTGTAAGGTTCACAGCCTGTTCATGACGATGGAACACACAAATTGCGTCGCGATTCAATACATCGTCCTCCGGCCGACCTGTCTCCAAGGGTCTATTGCTGCCTCGGGCACCTTATGGTCGATCTCCTGTGAGTCTAGATTTTCGAATCCGACGCAAAACTGACAGTTAATTGTAACGTTCAGAGCCTGTTAATGACGATGGAACACACAAATTGCGTCGCGATTCAATACATCGTCCTCTGGCCGACCTGTCTCCAAGGGTCTATTGCTGCCTCGGGCACCTTATGGTCGTTCTGCTGTGAGTCTAGATTTTCGAATCCGACGCAAAACTGACAGTTGATTGTAAGGTTCAGAGCCTGTTAATGACGATGGAACACACAAATCGCGTCGCGATTCAATACATCGTCCTCCAGCCGACTTGTCTCCAGAGGTCTAGTGCTGCCTCGGGCACCTTATGGTCGTTCTCTTGTGAGTCTAGATTTTCGAATCCGACGCAAAACTGACAGTTAATTGTAAGGATCAGAGCCTCTTAATGACAATGGAACACACAAATCGCGTCGCGATTCAATACATCGTCCTCCGGCCGACCTGCCTACAAGGGTCCATTGCTGCCTCGGGCACCTTATGGTCGATCTCCTGTGAGTCTAGATTTTCGAATCCGAAGCAAAACTGACAGTTAATTGTAACGTTCAGAGCCTGTTAATGACGATGGAACACACAAATCGCGTCGCGATTCAATACATCGTCCTCCGGCCGACCTGTCTCCAAGGGTCTATTGCTGCCTCGGGCACCTTATGGTCGATCTCCTGTGAGTCTAGGTTTTCGAATCCGACGCAAAACTGACAGTTAATTTTAACTTTCAGAGCCTGTTAATGACGATGGAACACACAAATCCCGTCGCGATTCAATACATCGTCCTCCTGCCGACCTGTCTCCAAGGGTCTATTGCTGCCTCGGGCACCTTATGGTCGATCTCCTGTGAGTCTAGATTTTCGAATCCGACACAAAACTGACAGTTAATTGTAACGTTCAGAGCCTGTTAATGACGATGGAACACACAAATTGCGTCGCTATTCAATACATCGTCGTCCAGCCGACTTGTCTCCAAGGGTCTAGTGCTGCCTCGGACACAGTATGCTCGTTCTCCTGTGAGTCTAGATTTTCGAATCCGACGCAAAACTGACACTTAGTTGTAAGGTTCAGAGCCTCTTAATGACAATGGAACACACAAATCGCGTCGCGATTCAATACATCGTCCTCCGGCCGACCTGTCTAGAAAGGGTCTATTGCTGCCTCGGGCACCTTATGGTCGATCTCCTGTGAGTCTAGAATTTCGAATCCGACGCAGTTAATTGTAACGTTCAGAGCCTGTTAATGACGATGGAACACACAAACTGCGTCGCGATTCAATACATAGTCCTCCAGCCGACTTGTCTCCATGGGTCTAGTGCTGCCTCGGACACCTTATGGTCGTTCTCCTGTGAGTCTAGATTTTCGATTCCGACGCAAAACCGACAGTTAATTGTAAGGTTCACAGCCTCTTAATGACAATGGAATACACAAATCGCGTCGCGATTCAATACACCGTCCTCCGGCCGACCTGTCTCCAAGGGTCTATTGCTGCCTCGGGCACCTTATGGTCGTTCTCCTGTGAGTCTAGATTTTCGAATCCGACGCAAAACTGACAGTTAATTGTAACGTTCAGAGCCTGTTAATGACGATGGAACACACAAATCCCGTCGCGATTCAATACATCGTCCTCCGGCTGGCCTGCCTCGGGCACCTTATGGTCGATCTCCTGTGAGCCTGGATTTTCGAATCCGACGCAAACCTGACAGTTAATTGTAACGTTCAGAGCCTGTAAATGACAATGGAACTCACAAATCGCGTCGCGATTCAATACATCGTCCTCCAGCCGACTTGTCTCCAAGGCTCTAGTGCTGCCTCGGGCACCTTATTGTCGTTCTCCTGTGAGTCTAGATTTTCGAATGCGACGCAAAACTGACAGTTAATCGTAAGGTTCAGAGAATCTTAATGACAATGGAACACACAAATTGCGTCGCGATTCAATACATCGTCCTCCGGCCGACCTGTCTCCAAGGGTCTATTGCTGCCTCGGCCACCTTATGGTCGTTCTCCTGTGAGTCTAGATTTTCGAATCCGACGCTAAACTGACAGTTAATTGTAACGTTCAGAGCCTGTTAATGACGATGGAACACACAAATTGCGTCGCGATTCAATACATCGTCCTCCAGCCGACTTGTCTCCAAGGGTCTAGTGCTGCCTCGGACACCTTATGGTCGATCTCCTGTGAGTCTAGATTTTCGAATCCGACGCAAAACTGACAGTTAATTGTAACGTTCAGAGCCTGTTAATGACGATGGAACACACAAATCCCGTCGCGATTCAATACATCGTCCTCCGGCCGACCTACCTCCAAGGGTCTATTGCTGCCTCGGGCACCTTATGGTCGATCTCCTGTGAGTCTAGATTTTCGAATCCGACGCAAAACTGACAGTTAATTGTAACGTTCAGAGCCTGTTAATGACGATGGAACACACAAATCGCGTCGCGATTCAATACATCGTCCTCCGGCCGACCTGTCTCCAAGGGTCTATTGCTGCCTCGGGCACCTTATGGTCGATCTCCTGTGACTCTAGATTTTCGAATCCGACGCAAAACTGACAGTTAATTGTAAGGTTCAGAGCCTGTTCATGACGATGGAACACACAAATTGCATCGCGATTCAATAGATCGTCCTCCGGCCGACCTGTCTCCAAGGGTCTATTGCTCCCTCGGGCACCTTATGGTCGTTCTCCTGTGAGTCTAGATTTTCGAATCCGACGCAAAACTGACAGTTAATTGTAACGTTCAGAGCGTGTTAATGACGATGGAACACACAAATTGCGTCGCGATTCAATACATCGTCCTCCGGCCGACCTGTCTCCAAGGGTCTATTGCTGCCTCGGGCACGTTATGGTCGTTCTCCTGTGAGTCTAGATTTTCGAATCCGACGCAAAACTGACAGTTGATTGTAACGTTCAGAGCCTGTTAATGACGATGGAACACACAAATCGCGTCGCGATTCAATACATCGTCCTCCAGCCGACTTGTCTCCAAGGGTCTAGTGCTGCCTCGGGCACCTTATGGTCGTTCTCTTGTGAGTCTAGATTTTCGAATCCGACGCAAAACTGACAGTTAATTGTAAGGTTCAGAGCCTGTTAATGACGATGGAACACACAAATTGCGTCGCGATTCAATACATCGTCCTCCGGCCGACCTGTCTCCAAGGGTCTATTGCTGCCTCGGGCACCTTATGGTCGATCTCCTGTGAGTCTAGATTTTCGAATCCGACGCAAAACTGACAGTTAATTGTAACGTTCAGAGCCTGTTAATGACGATGGAACACACAAATCGCGTCGCGATTCAATACATCGTCCTCCGGCCGACCTGTCTCCAAGGGTCTATTGCTGCCTCGGGCACCTTATGGTCGATCTCCTGTGACTCTAGATTTTCGAATCCGACGCAAAACTGACAGTTAATTGTAAGGTTCAGAGCCTGTTCATGACGATGGAACACACAAATTGCATCGCGATTCAATAGATCGTCCTCCGGCCGACCTGTCTCCAAGGGTCTATTGCTGCCTCGGGCACCTTATGGTCGTTCTCTTGTGAGTCTAGATTTTCGAATCCGACGCAAAACTGACAGTTAATTGTAAGGTTCAGAGCCTGTTAATGACGATGGAACACACAAATTGCGTCGCGATTCAATACATCGTCCTCCGGCCGACCTGTCTCCAAGGGTCTATTGCTGCCTCGGGCACCTTATGGTCGATCTCCTGTGAGTCTAGATTTTCGAATCCGACGCAAAACTGACAGTTAATTGTAAGGTTCAGAGCCTGTTAATGACGATGGAACACACAAATCGCGTCGCGATTCAATACATCGTCCTCCGGCCGACCTGTCTCCAAGGGTCTATTGCTGCCTCGGGCACCTTATGGTCGATCTCCTGTGACTCTAGATTTTCGAATCCGACGCAAAACTGACAGTTAATTGTAAGGTTCAGAGCCTGTTCATGACGATGGAACACACAAATTGCATCGCGATTCAATAGATCGTCCTCCGGCCGACCTGTCTCCAAGGGTCTATTGCTCCCTCGGGCACCTTATGGTCGTTCTCCTGTGAGTCTAGATTTTCGAATCCGACGCAAAACTGACAGTTAATTGTAACGTTCAGAGCGTGTTAATGACGATGGAACACACAAATTGCGTCGCGATTCAATACATCGTCCTCCGGCCGACCTGTCTCCAAGGGTCTATTGCTGCCTCGGGCACCTTATGGTCGTTCTCCTGTGAGTCTAGATTTTCGAATCCGACGCAAAACTGACAGTTGATTGTAACGTTCAGAGCCTGTTAATGACGATGGAACACACAAATCGCGTCGCGATTCAATACATCGTCCTCCAGCCGACTTGTCTCCAAGGGTCTAGTGCTGCCTCGGGCACCTTATGGTCGTTCTCTTGTGAGTCTAGATTTTCGAATCCGACGCAAAACTGACAGTTAATTGTAAGGTTCAGAGCCTGTTAATGACGATGGAACACACAAATTGCGTCGCGATTCAATACATCGTCCTCCGGCCGACCTGTCTCCAAGGGTCTATTGCTGCCTCGGGCACCTTATGGTCGATCTCCTGTGAGTCTAGATTTTCGAAAACGACGCAAAACTGACAGTTAATTGTAACGTTCAGAGCCTGTTAATGACGATGGAACACACAAATCGCGTCGCGATTCAATACATCGTCCTCCAGCCGATTTGTCTCCAAGGGTCTAGTGCTGCCTCGGGGACCTTATGGTCGTTCTCCTGTGAGTCTAGATTTTCGAATCCGACGCAAAACTGACAGTTAATTGTAACGTTCAGAGCTTCTTAATGACAATGGAACACACAAATCGCGTCGCGATTCAATAGATCGTCCTCCGGCCGACCTGTCTCCAAGGGTCTATTGCTCCCTCGGGCACCTTATGGTCGATCTCCTGTGAGTCTAGATTTTCGAATCCGACGCAAAACTGACAGTTAATTGTAACGTTCAGAGCCTGTTAATGACGATGGAACACACAAATCCCGTCGCGATTCAATACATCGTCCTACGGCCGACCTGTCTCCAAGGGTCTATTGCTGCCTCGGGCACCTTATGGTCGATCTCCTGTGAGTCTAGATTTTCGAATCCGACGCAAAACTGACAGTTAATTGTAACGTTCAGAGCCTGTTAATGACGATGGAACACACAAATTGCGTCGCGATTCAATACATCATCGTCCAGCCGACTTGTCTCCAAGGGTCTAGTGCTGCCTCGGACACCGTATGGTCGTTCTCCTGTGAGTCTAGATTTTCGAATCCGACGCAAAACTAACAGTTAATTGTAAGGTTCAGAGCCTCTTAATGACAATGGAACACACAAATCGCGTCGCGATTCAATACATCGTCCTCCGGCCGACCTGTCTCCAAGGGTCTATTGCTGCCTCGGGCACCTTATGGTCGATCTCCTGTGAGTCTAGAATTTCGAATCCGACGCAGTTAATTGTAACGTTCAGAGCCTGTTAATGACGATGGAACACACAAACTGCGTCGCGATTCAATACATCGTCCTCCAGCCGACTTGTCTCGAAGGGTGTAGTGCTGCCTCGGACACCTTATGGTCGTTCTCCTGTGAGTCTAGATTTTCGAATCCGACGCAAAACTGACAGTTAATTGTAAGGTTCAGAGCCTGTTAATGACAATGGAACACACAAATCGCGTCGCGATTCAATACATCGTCCTCCGGCCGACCTGCCTCCAACGGTCTATTGCTCCCTCGGGCACCTTATGGTCGATCTCCTGTGAGTCTAGATTTTCGAATCCGACGCAAAACTGACAGTTAATTGTAACGTTCAGAGCCTGTTAATGACGATGGAACACACAAATCCCGTCGCGATTCAATACATCGTCTTCCGGCCGACCTATCTCCAAGGGTCTATTGCTGCCTCGGGCACCTTATGGTCGATCTCCTGTGAGTCTAGATTTTCGAATCCGACGCAAAACTGACAGTTAATTGTAACGTTCAGAGCCAATTAATGACGATGGAACACACAAATCGCGTCGCGATTCAATACATCGTCCTCCGGCCGACCTGTCTCCAAGGGTCTATTGCTGCCTCGGGCACCTTATGGACGATCTCCTGTGAGTCTAGATTTTCGAATCCGACGCAAAACTGACAGTTAATTGTAAGGTTCAGAGCCTGTTAATGACGATGGAACACACAAATCGCGTCGCGATTCAATACATCGTCCTCCGGCCGACCTGTCTCCAAGGGTATATTGCTGCCTCGGGCACCTTATGGTCGTTCTCCTGTGAGTCTAGATTTTCGAATCCGACGCAAAACTGACAGTTAATTGTAACGTTCAGAGCCTGTTAATGACGATGGAACACACAAATCCCGTCGCGATTCAATACATCGTCCTCCGGCCGACCTGTCTCCAAGGGTCTATTGCTGCCTCGGGCACCTTATGGTCGATCTCCTGTGAGTCTAGATTTTCGAATCCGACGCAAAACTGACAGTTAATTGTAACGTTCAGAGCCTGCTAATGACGATGGAACACACAAATCGCGTCGCGATTCAATACATCGTCCTCCAGCCGATTTGTCTCCAAGGGTCTAGTGCTGCCTCGGGCACCTTATGGTCGTTCTCCTGTGAGTCTAGATTTTCGAATCCGACGCAAAACTGACAGTTAATTGTAAAGTTCAGAGCTTCTTAATGACAATGGAACACACAAATCGCGTCGCGATTCAATACATCGTCCTCCGGCCGACCTGTCTCCAAGGGTCTATTGCTGCCTCGGGCACCTTATGGTCGATCTCCTGAGAGTCTAGGTTTTCGAATCCGACGCAAAACTGACAGTTAATTGTAACTTTCAGAGCCTGTTAATGACGATGGAACACACAAATCCCGTCGCGATTCAATACATCGTCCTCCGGCCGACCTGTCTCCAAGGGTCTATTGCTGCCTCGGGCACCTTATGGTCGATCTCCTGTGAGTCTAGATTTTCGAATCCGACGCAAAACTGACAGTTAATTGTAACGTTCAGAGCCTGTTAATGACGATGGAACACACAAATTGCGTCGCTATTCAATACATCGTCGTCCAGCCGACTTGTCTCCAAAGGTCTAGTGCTGCCTCGGACACAGTATGCTCGTTCTCCTGTGAGTCTAGATTTTCGAATCCGACGCAAAACTGACAGTTAGTTGGAAGGTTCAGAGCCTCTTAATGACAATGGAACACACAAATCGCGTCGCGATTCAATACAGCGTCCTCCGGCCGACCTGTCTCCAAGGGTCTATTGCTGCCTCGGGCACCTTATGGTCGATCTCCTGTGAGTCTAGAATTTCGAATCCGACGCAGTTAATTGTAACGTTCTGAGCCTGTTAATGACGATGGAACACACAAACTGCGTCGCTATTCAATTCATCGTCCTCCAGCCGACTTGTCTCCATGGGTCTAGTGCTGCCTCGGACACCTTATGGTCGTTCTCCTGTGAGTCTAGATTTTCGAATCCGACGCAAAACCGACAGTTAATTGTAAGGTTCACAGCCTCTTAATGACAATGGAATACACAAATCGCGTCGCGATTCAATACACCGTCCTCCGGCCGACCTGTCTCCAAGGGTCTATTGCTGCCTCGGGCACCTTATGGTCGTTCTCCTGTGAGTCTAGATTTTCGAATCCGACGCAAAACTGACAGTTAATTGTAACGTTCAGAGCCTGTTAATGACGATGGAACACACAAATCCCGTCGCGATACAATTAATCGTCCTCCAGCCGATTTGTCTCCAAGGGTCTATTGCTGCCTCGGGCACTTTATGGTCGTTCCTCTGTGAGTCTAGATTTTCGAATCCGACGCAAAACTGACAGTTAATTATTAGGTTCAAAGCCTCTTAATGACAATGGAACACACAAATTGCGTCGCGATTCAATACATCGTCCTCCGGCCGGCCTGCCTCGGGCACCTTATGGTCGATCTCCTGTGAGTCTGGATTTTCGAATCCGACGCAAACCTGACAGTTAATTGTAACGTTCAGAGCCTGTAAATGACAATGGAACTGACAAATCGCGTCGCGATTCAATACATCGTCCTCCAGCCGCCTTGTCTCCAAGGCTCTAGTGCTGCCTCGGGCACCTTATTGTCGTTCTCCTGTGAGTCTAGATTTTCGAATGCGACGCAAAACTGACAGTTAATCGTAAGGTTCAGAGAATCTTAATGACAATGGAACACACAAATTGCGTCGCGATTCAATACATCGTCCTCCGGCCGACCTGTCTCCAAGGGTCTATTGCTGCCTCGGGCACCTTATGGTCATTCTCCTGTGAGTCTAGATTTTCGAATCCGACGCAAAACTGACAGTTAATTGTAACGTTCAGAGCCTGTTAATGACGATGGAACACACAAATTGCGTCGCGATTCAATACATCGTCCTCCAGCCGACTTGTCTCCAAGGGTCTAGTGCTGCCTCGGACACCTTATGGTCGTTCTCCTGTGAGTCTAGATTTTCGAATCCGACGCAAAACTGACAGTTAATTGTAACGTTCAGAGCCTGTTAATGACGATGGAACACACAAATCCCGTAGCGATTCAATACATCGTCCTCCGGCCGACCTGCCTCCAAGGGTCTATTGCTGCCTCGGGCACCTTATGGTCGATCTCCTGTGAGTCTAGATTTTCGAATCCGACGCAAAACTGACAGTTAATTGTAACGTTCAGAGCCTGTTAATGACGATGGAACACACAAATCGCGTCGCGATTCAATACATCGTCCTCCGGCCGACCTGTCTCCAAGGGTCTATTGCTGCCTCGGGCACCTTATGGTCGATCTCCTGAGACTCTAGATTTTCGAATCCGACGCAAAACTGACAGTTAATTGTAAGGTTCAGAGCCTGTTCATGACGATGGAACACACAAATTGCGTCGCGATTCAATACATCGTCCTCCGGCCGACCTGTCTCCAAGGGTCTATTGCTCCCTCGGGCACCTTATGGTCGTTCTCCTGTGAGTCTAGATTTTCGAATCCGACGCAAAACTGACAGTTAATTGTAACGTTCAGAGCGTGTTAATGACGATGGGACACACAAATTGCGTCGCGATTCAATACATCGTCCTCCGGCCGACCTGTCTCCAAGGGTCTATTGCTGCCTCGGGCACCTTATGGTCGTTCTCCTGTGAGTCTAGATTTTCGAATCCGACGCAAAACTGACAGTTGATTGTAACGTTCAGAGCCTGTTAATGACGATGGAACACACAAATCGCGTCGCGATTCAATACATCGTCCTCCAGCCGACTTGTCTCCAAGGGTCTAGTGCTGCCTCGGGCACCTTATGGTCGTTCTCTTGTGAGTCTAGATTTTCGAATCCGACGCAAAACTGACAGTTAATTGTAAGGTTCAGAGCCTGTTAATGACGATGGAACACACAAATTGCGTCGCGATTCAATACATCGTCCTCCGGCCGACCTGTCTCCAAGGGTCTATTGCTGCCTCGGGCACCTTATGGTCGATCTCCTGTGAGTCTAGATTTTCGAATCCGACGCAAAACTGACAGTTAATTGTAACGTTCAGAGCCTGAAAATGTCGATGGAACACACAAATCGCGTCGCGATTCAGTACATCGTCCTCCGGCCGACCTGTATTCAAGGGTCTATTGCTGCCTCGGGCACCTTATGGTCGATCTCCTGTGAGTCTAGATTTTCGAATCCGACGCAAAACTGACAGTTAATTGTAAGGTTCAGTGCCTGTTAATGACGATGGAACACACAAATCGCGTCGCGATTCAATACATCGTCCTCCGGCCGACCTGTCTCCAAGGGTCTATTGCTGCCTCGGGCACCTTATGGTCGTTCTCCTGTGAGTCTAGATTTTCGAAAACGACGCAAAACTGACAGTTAATTGTAACGTTCAGAGCCTGTTAATGACGATGGAACACACAAATCGCGTCGCGATTCAATACATCGTCCTCCAGCCGATTTGTCTCCAAGGGTCTAGTGCTGCCTCGGGCACCTTATGGTCGTTCTCCTGTGAGTCTAGATTTTCGAATCCGACGCAAAACTGACAGTTAATTGTAACGTTCAGAGCTTCTTAATGACAATGGAACACACAAATCGCGTCGCGATTCAATAGATCGTCCTCCGGCCGACCTGTCTCCAAGGGTCTATTGCTCCCTCGGGCACCTTATGGTCGATCTCCTGTGAGTCTAGATTTTCGAATCCGACGCAAAACTGACAGTTAATTGTAACGTTCAGAGCCAGTTAATGACGATGGAACACACAAATCCCGTCGCGATTCAATACATCGTCCTACGGCCGACCTGTCTCCAAGGGTCTATTGCTGCCACGGGCACCTTATGGTCGATCTCCTGTGAGTCTAGATTTTCGAATCCGACGCAAAACTGACAGTTAATTGTAACGTTCAGAGCCTGTTAATGACGATGGAACACACAAATTGCGTCGCGATTCAATACATCATCGTCCAGCCGACTTGTCTCCAAGGGTCTAGTGCTGCCTTGGACACCGTATGGTCTTTCTCCTGTGAGTCTACATTTTCGAATCCGACGCAAAACTGACAGTTAATTGTAAGGTTCAGAGCCTCTTAATGACAATGGAACACACAAATCGCGTCGCGATTCAATACATCGTCCTCCGGCCGACCTGTCTCCAAGGGTCTATTGCTGCCTCGGGCACCTTATGGTCGATCTCCTGTGAGTCTAGAATTTCGAATCCGACGCAGTTAATTGTAACGTTGAGAGCCTGTTAATGACGATGGAACACACAAACTGCGTCGCGATTCAATACATCGTCCTCCAGCCGACTTGTCTCCAAGGGTGTAGTGCTGCCTCGGACACCTTATGGTCGTTCTCCTGTGAGTCTAGATTTTCGAATCCGACGCAAAACTGACAGTTAATTGTAAGGTTCAGAGCCTGTTAATGACAATGGAACACACAAATCGCGTCGCGATTCAATACATCGTCCTCCGGCCGACCTGCCTCCAACGGTCTATTGCTCCCTCGGGCACCTTATGGTCGATCTCCTGTGAGTCTAGATTTTCGAATCCGACGCAAAACTGACAGTTAATTGTAACGTTCAGAGCCTGTTAATGACGATGGAACACACAAATCCCGTCGCGATTCAATACATCGTCCTCCGGCCGACCTGTCTCCAAGGGTCTATTAATGCCTCGGGCACCTTATGGTCGATCTCCTGTGAGTCTAGATTTTCGAATCCGACGCAAAACTGACAGTTAATTGTAACGTTCAGAGCCTGTTAATGACGATGGAACACACAACGTCCTCCGGCCGACCTGTCTCCAAGGGTCTATTGCTGCCTCGGGCACCTTATGGACGATCTCCTGTGAGTCTAGATTTTCGAATCCGACGCAAAACTGACAGTTAATTGTAAGGTTCAGAGCCTGTTAATGACGATGGAACACACAAATCGCGTCGCGATTCAATACATCGTCCTCCGGCCGACCTGTCTCCAAGGGTCTATTGCTGCCTCGGGCACCTTATGGTCGTTCTCCTGTGAGTCTAGATTTTCGAATCCGACGCAAAACTGACAGTTAATTGTAATGTTCAGAGCCTGTTAATGACGATGGAACACACAAATCGCGTCGCGATTCAATACATCGTCCTCCAGCCGATTTGTCTCCAAGGGTCTAGTGCTGCCTCGGGCACCGTATGCTCGTTCTCCTGTGAGTCTAGATTTTCGAATCCGACGCAAAACTGACAGTTAGTTGTAAGGTTCAGAGCCTCTTAATGACAATGGAACACACAAATCGCGTCGCGATTCAATACATCGTCCTCCGGCCGACCTGTCTCCAAGGGTCTATTGCTGCCTCGGGCACCTTATGGTCGATCTCCTGTGAGTCTAGAATTTCGAATCCGACGCAGTTAATTGTAACGTTCAGAGCCTGTTAATGACGATGGAACACACAAACTGCGTCGCGATTCAATACATCGTCCTCCAGCCGACTTGTCTCCATGGGTCCAGTGCTGCCTCGGACACCTTATGGTCGTTCTCCTGTGAGTCTAGATTTTCGAATCCGACGCAAAACTGACAGTTAATTGTAAGGTTCACAGCCTCTTCATGACAATGGAATACACAAATCGCGTCGCGATTCAATACACCGTCCTCCGGCCGACCTGTCTCCAAGGGTCTATTGCTGCCTCGGGCACCTTATTGTCGTTCTCCTGTGAGTCTAGATTTTCGAATCCGACGCAAAACTGACAGTTAATTGTAACGTTCAGAGCCTGTTAATGACGATGGAACACACAAATCCCGTTGCGATTCAATTAATCGTCCTCCAGCCGATTTGTCTCCAAGGGTCTAGTGCTGCCTCGGGCATTTTATGGTCGTTCCTCTGTGAGTCTAGATTTTCGAATCCGACGCAAACCTGACAGTTAATTATAAGGTTCAAAGCCTCTTAATGACAATGGAACACACAAATTGCGTCGCGATTCAATACATCGTCCTCCGGCCGGCCTGCCTCGGGCACCTTATGGTCGATCTCCTGTGAGTCTGGATTTTCGAATCCGACGCAAACCTGACAGTTAATTGTAACGTTCAGAGCCTGTAAATGACAATGGAACTCACAAATCGCGTCGCGATTCAATACATCGTCCTCCAGCCGACTTGTCTCCAAGGCTCTAGTGCTGCCTCGGGCACCTTATTGTCGTTCTCCTGTGAGTCTAGATTTTCGAATGCGACGCAAAACTGACAGTTAATCGTAAGTTTCAGAGAATCTTAATGACAATGGAACACACAAATTGCGTCGCGATTCAATACATCGTCCTCCGGCCGACCTGTCTCCAAGGGTCTATTGCTGCCTCGGGCACCTTATGGTCGTTCTCCTGTGAGTCTAGATTTTCGAATCCGACGCAAAACTGACAGTTAATTGTAACGTTCAGAGCCTGTTAATGACGATGGAACACACAAATTGCGTCGCGATTCAGTACATCGTCCTCCAGCCGACTTGTCTCCAAGGGTCTAGTGCTGCCTCGGCCACCTTATGGTCGTTCTCCTGTGAGTCTAGATTTTCGAATCCGACGCAAAACTGACAGTTAATTGTAACGTTCAGAGTCTGTTAATGACGATGGAACACACAAATCGCGTCGCGATTCAATACATCGTCCTCCGGCCGACCTGTCTCCAAGGGTCTATTGCTGCCTCGGGCACCTTATGGTCGATCTCGTGTGAGTCTAGATTTTCGAATCCGACGCAAAACTGACAGTTAATTGTAACGTTCAGAGCCTGTTAATGACGATGGAACACACAAATCGCGTCGCGATTCAATACATCGTCCTCCGGCCGACCTGTCTCCAAGGGTCTATTGCTGCCTCGGGCACCTTATGGTCGATCTCCTGTGACTCTAGATTTTCGAATCCGACGCAAAACTGACAGTTAATTGTAAGGTTCAGAGCCTGTTCATGACGATGGAACACACAAATTGCGTCGCGATTCAATACATCGTCCTCCGGCCGACCTGTCTCCAAGGGTCTATTGCTCCCTCGGGCACCTTATGGTCGTTCTCCTGTGAGTCTAGATTTTCGAATCCGACGCAAAACTGACAGTTAATTGTAAGGTTCAGAGCCTGTTAATGACGATGGAACACACAAATTGCGTCGCGATTCAATACATCGTCCTCCGGCCGACCTGTGTTCAAGGGTCTATTGCTGCCTCGGGCACCTTATGGTCGATCTCCTGTGAGTCTAGATTTTCGAATCCGACGCAAAACTGACAGTTTATTGTAACGTTCAGAGCCTGTTAATGACGATGGAACACACAAATCGCGTCGCGATTCAATACATCGTCCTCCGGCCGACCTGTCTCCAAGGGTATATTGCTGCCTCGGGCACCTTATGGTCGATCTCCTGTGACTCTAGATTTTCGAATCCGACGCAAAACTGACAGTTAATTGTAAGGTTCAGAGCCTGTTCATGACGATGGAACACACAAATTGCGTCGCGATTCAATACATCGTCCTCCGGCCGACCTGTCTCCAAGGGTCTATTGCTCCCTCGGGCACCTTATGGTCGTTCTCCTGTGAGTCTAGATTTTCGAATCCGACGCAAAACTGACAGTTAATTGTAACGTTCAGAGCATGTTAATGACGATGGAACACACAAATTGCGTCGCGATTCAATACATCGTCCTCCGGCCGACCTGTCTCCAAGGGTCTATTGCTGCCTCGGGCACCTTATGGTCGTTCTCCTGTGAGTCTAGATTTTCGAATCCGACGCAAAACTGACAGTTGATTGTAACGTTCAGAGCCTGAAAATGTCGATGGAACACACAAATCGCGTCGCGATTCAGTACATCGTCCTCCGGCCGACCTGTGTTCAAGGGTCTATTGCTGCCTCGGGCACCTTATGGTCGATCTCCTGTGAGTCTAGATTTTCGAATCCGACGCAAAACTGACAGTTAATTGTAAGGTTCAGTGCCTGTTAATGAGGATGGAACACACAAATCGCGTCGCGATTCAATACATCGTCCTCCGGCCGACCTGTCTCCAAGGGTCTATTGCTGCCTCGGGCACCTTATGGTCGTTCTCCTGTGAGTCTAGATTTTCGAAAACGACGCAAAACTGACAGTTAATTGTAACGTTCAGAGCCTGTTAATGACGATGGAACACACAAATCGCGTCGCGATTCAATACATCGTCCTCCAGACGATTTGTCTCCAAGGGTCTAGTGCTGCCTCGGGCACCTTATGGTCGTTCTCCTGTGAGTCTAGATTTTCGAATCCGACGCAAAACTGACAGTTAATTGTAACGTTCAGAGCTTCTTAATGACAATGGAACACACAAATCGCGTCGCGATTCAATAGATCGTCCTCCGGCCGACCTGTCTCCAAGGGTCTATTGCTCCCTCGGGCACCTTATGGTCGATCTCCTGTGAGTCTAGATTTTCGAATCCGACGCAAAACTGACAGTTAATTGTAACGTTCAGAGCCTGTTAATGACGATGGAACACACAAATCCCGTCGCGATTCAATACATCGTCCTACGGCCGACCTGTCTCCAAGGGTCTATTGCTGCCTCGGGCACCTTATGGTCGATCTCCTGTGAGTCTAGATTTTCGAATCCGACGCAAAACTGACAGTTAATTGTAACGTTCAGAGCCTTTTAATGACGATGGAACACACAAATTGCGTCGCGATTCAATACATCATCGTCCAGCCGACTTGTCTCCAAGGGTCTGGTGCTGCCTCGGACACCGTATGGTCGTTCTCCTGTGAGTCTAGATTTTCGAATCCGACGCAAAACTGACAGTTAATTGTAAGGTTCAGAGTCTCTTAATGACAATGGAACACACAAATCGCGTCGCGATTCAATACCTCGTCCTCCGGCCGACCTGTCTCCAAGGGTCTATTGCTGCCTCGGGCACCTTATGGTCGATCTCCTGTGAGTCTAGAATTTCGAATCCGACGCAGTTAATTGTAACGTTCAGAGCCTGTTAATGACGATGGAACACACAAACTGCGTCGCGATTCAATACATCGTCCTCCAGCCGACTTGTCTCCAAGGGTGTACTGGTGCCTCGGACACCTTATGGTCGTTCTCCTGTGAGTCTAGATTTTCGAATCCGACGCAAAACTGACAGTTAATTGTAACGTTCAGAGCCTGTTAATGACAATGGAACACACAAATCGCGTCGCGATTCAATACATCGTCCTCCGGCCGACCTGCCTCCAACGGTCTATTGCTCCCTCGGGCACCTTATGGTCGATCTCTTGTGAGTCTAGATTTTCGAATCCGACGCAAAACTGACAGTTAATTGTAACGTTCAGAGCCTGTTAATGACGATGGAACACACAAATCCCGTCGCGATTCAATACATCGTCCTCCGGCCGACCTGTCTCCAAGGGTCTATTGCTGCCTCGGGCACCTTATGGTCGATCTCCTGTGAGTCTAGATTTTCGAATCCGACGCAAAACTGACAGTTAATTGTAACGTTCAGAGCCTGTTAATGACGATGGAACACACAAATCGCGTCGCAATTCAATACATCGTCCTCCGGCCGACCTGTCTCCAAGGGTCTATTGCTGGCTCGGGCACCTTATGGACGATCTCCTGTGAGTCTAGATTTTCGAATCCGACGCAAAACTGACAGTTTATTGTAAGGTTCAGAGCCTGTTAATGACGATGGAACACACAAATCGCGTCGCGATTCAATACATCGTCCTCCGGCCGACCTGTCTCCAAGGGTCTATTGCTGCCTCGGGCACCTTATGGTCGTTCTCCTGTGAGTCTAGATTTTCGAATCCGACGCAAAACTGACAGTTAATTGTAACGTTCAGAGCCTGTTAATGACGATGGAACACACAAATCGCGTCGCGATTCAATACATCGTCCTCCAGCCGATTTGTCTCCAAGGGTCTAGTGCTGCCTCGGGCACCGTATGCTCGTTCTCCTGTGAGTCTAGATTTTCGAATCCGACGCAAAACTGACAGTTAGTTGTAAGGTTCAGAGCCTCTTAATGACAATGGAACACACAAATCGCGTCGCGATTCAATACATCGTCCTCCGGCCGACCTGTCTCCAAAGATTTTCGAATCCGACGCAAAACTGACAGTTAATTGTAAGGTTCACAGCCTCTTAATGACAATGGAATACACAAATCGCGTCGCGATTCAATACACCGTCCTCCGGCCGACCTGTCTCCAAGGGTCTATTGCTGCCTCGGGCACCGTATGGTCGTTCTCCTGTGAGTCTAGAATTTCGAATCCGACGCAGTTAATTGTAACGTTCAGGGCCTGTTAATGACGATGGAACACACAAACTGCGTCGCGATTCAATACATCGTCCTCCAGCCGACTTGTCTCCAAGGGTGTAGTGGTGCCTCGGACACCTTATGGTCGTTCTCCTGTGAGTCTAGATTTTCGAATCCGACGCAAAACTGACGGTTAATTGTAAGGTTCAGAGCCTGTTAATGACAATGGAACACACAAATCGCGTCGCGATTCAATACATCGTCCTCCGGCCGACCTGCCTCCAACGGTCTATTGCTCCCTCGGGCACCTTATGGTCGATCTCTTGTGAGTCTAGATTTTCGAATCCGACGCAAAACTGACAGTTAATTGTAACGTTCAGAGCCTGTTAATGACGATGGAACACACAAATCCCGTCGCGATTCAATACATCGTCCTCCGGCCGACCTGTCTCCAAGGGTCTATTGCTGCCTCGGGCACCTTATGGTCGATCTCCTGTGAGTCTAGATTTTCGAATCCGACGCAAAACTGACAGTTAATTGTAACGTTCAGAGCCTGTTAATGACGATGGAACACACAAATCGCGTCGCAATTCAATACATCGTCCTCCGGCCGACCTGTCTCCAAGGGTCTATTGCTGGCTCGGGCACCTTATGGACGATCTCCTGTGAGTCTAGATTTTCGAATCCGACGCAAAACTGACAGTTTATTGTAAGGTTCAGAGCCTGTTAATGACGATGGAACACACAAATCGCGTCGCGATTCAATACATCGTCCTCCGGCCGACCTGTCTCCAAGGGTCTATTGCTGCCTCGGGCACCTTATGGTCGTTCTCCTGTGAGTCTAGATTTTCGAATCCGACGCAAAACTGACAGTTAATTGTAACGTTCAGAGCCTGTTAATGACGATGGAACACACAAATCGCGTCGCGATTCAATACATCGTCCTCCAGCCGATTTGTCTCCAAGGGTCTAGTGCTGCCTCGGGCACCGTATGCTCGTTCTCCTGTGAGTCTAGATTTTCGAATCCGACGCAAAACTGACAGTTAGTTGTAAGGTTCAGAGCCTCTTAATGACAATGGAACACACAAATCGCGTCGCGATTCAATACATCGTCCTCCGGCCGACCTGTCTCCAAAGATTTTCGAATCCGACGCAAAACTGACAGTTAATTGTAAGGTTCACAGCCTCTTAATGACAATGGAATACACAAATCGCGTCGCGATTCAATACACCGTCCTCCGGCCGACCTGTCTCCAAGGGTCTATTGCTGCCTCGGGCACCTTATGGTCGTTCTCCTGTGAGTCTAGATTTTCGAATCCGACGCAAAACTGACAGTTAATTGTAACGTTCAGAGCCTGTTAATGACGATGGAACACACAAATCCCGTCGCGATTCAATTAATCGTCCTCCAGCCGATTTGTCTCCAAGGGTCTAGTGCTGCCTCGGGCACTTTATGGTCGTTCCTCTGTGAGTCTAGATTTTCGAATCCGACGCAAAACTTACAGTTAATTATAAGGTTCAAAGCCTCTTAATGACAATGGAACACACAAATTGCGTCGCGATTCAATACATCGTCCTCCGGCCGGCCTGCCTCGGGCACCTTATGGTCGATCTCCTGTGAGTCTGGTTTTTCGAATCCGACGCAAACCTGACAGTTAATTGTAACGTTCAGAGCCTGTAAATGACAATGGAACTCACAAATCGCGTCGCGATTCAATACATCGTCCTCCAGCCGACTTGTCTCCAAGGCTCTAGTGCTGCCTCGGGCACCTTATTGTCGTTCTCCTGTGAGTCTAGATTTTCGAATGCGACGCAAAACTGACAGTTAATTGTAAGGTTCAGAGAATCTTAATGACAATGGAAAACACAAATTGCGTCCCGATTCAATACATCGTCCTCCGGCCGACCTGTCTCCAAGGGTCTATTGCTGCCTCGGGCACCTTATGGTCGTTCTCCTGTGAGTCTAGATTTTCGAATCCGACGCAAAACTGACAGTTAATTCTAACGTTCAGAGCCTGTTAATGACGATGGAACACACAAATTGCGTCGCGATTCAATACATCGTCCTCCAGCCGACTTGTCTCCAAGGGTCTAGTGCTGCCTCGGCCACCTTATGGTCGTTCTCCTGTGAGTCTAGATTTTCGAATCCGACGCAAAACTGACAGTTAATTGTAACGTTCAGAGTCTGTTAATGACGATGGAACACACAAATCGCGTCGCGATTCAATACATCGTCCTCCGGCCGACCTATCTCCAAGGGTCTATTGCTGCCTCGGGCACCTTATGGTCGATCTCGTGTGAGTCTAGATTTTCGAATCCGACGCAAAACTGACAGTTAATTGTAACGTTCAGAGCCTGTTAATGACGATGGAACACACAAATCGCGTCGCGATTCAATACATCGTCCTCCGGCCGACCTGTCTCCAAGGGTCTATTGCTGCCTCGGGCACCTTATGGTCGATCTCCTGTGACTCTAGATTTTCGAATCCGACGCAAAACTGACAGTTAATTGTAAGGTTCAGAGCCTGTTCATGACGATGGAACACACAAATTGCGTCGCGATTCAATACATCGTCCTCCGGCCGACCTGTCTCCAAGGGTCTATTGCTCCCTCGGGCACCTTATGGTCGTTCTCCTGTGAGTCTAGATTTTCGAATCCGACGCAAAACTGACAGTTAATTGTAACGTTCAGAGCGTGTTAATGACGATGGAACACACAAATTGCGTCGCGATTCAATACATCGTCCTCCGGCCGACCTGTCTCCAAGGGTCTATTGCTGCCTCGGGCACCTTATGGTCGTTCTCCTGTGAGTCTAGATTTTCGAATCCGACGCAAAACTGACAGTTGATTGTAACGTTCAGAGCCTGTTAATGACGATGGAACACACAAATCGCGTCGCGATTCAATACATCGTCCTCCAGCCGACTTGTCTCCAAGGGTCTAGTGCTGCCTCGGGCACCTTATGGTCGTTCTCTTGTGAGTCTAGATTTTCGAATCCGACGCAAAACTGACAGTTAATTGTAAGGTTCAGAGCCTGTTAATGACGATGGAACACACAAATTGCGTCGCGATTCAGTACATCGTCCTCCGGCCGACCTGTCTCCAAGGGTCTATTGCTGCCTCGGGCACCTTATGGTCGATTTCCTGTGAGTCTAGATTTTCGAATCCGACGCAAAACTGACAGTTAATTGTAAGGTTCAGAGCCTGTTAATGACGATGGAACACACAAATCGCGTCGCGATTCAATACATCGTCCTCCGGCCGACCTGTCTCCAAGGGTCTATTGCTGCCTCGGGCACCTTATGGTCGTTCCCCTGTGAGTCTAGATTTTTGAAAACGACGCAAAACTGAAAGTTAATTGTAACGTTCAGAGCCTGTTAATGACGATGGAACACACAAATCGCGTCGCGATTCAATACATCGTCCTCCAGCCGATTTGTCTCCAAGGGTCTAGTGCTGCCTCGGGCACCTTATGGTCGTTCTCCTGTGAGTCTAGATTTTCGAATCCGACGCAAAACTGACAGTTAATTGTAACGTTCAGAGCTTCTTAATGACAATGGAACACACAAATCGCGTCGCGATTCAATACATCGTCCTCCGGCCGACCTGTCTCCAAGGGTCTATTGCTCCCTCGGGCACCTTATGGTCGATCTCCTGTGAGTCTAGATTTTCGAATCCGACGCAAAACTGACAGTTAATTGTAACGTTCAGAGCCCTTTAATGACGATGGAACACACAAATTGCGTCGCGATTCAATACATCATCGTCCAGCCGACTTGTCTCCAAGGGTCTAGTGCTGCCTCGGACACCGTATGGTCGTTCTCCTGTGAATCTAGATTTTCGAATCCGACGCAAAACTGACAGTTAATTGTAACGTTCAGAGCCTGTCAATGACGATGGAACACACAAATCCCGTCGCGATTCAATACATCGTCCTACGGCCGACCTGTCTCCAAGGGTCTATTGCTGCCTCGGGCACCTTATGGTCGATCTCCTGTGAGTCTAGATTTTCGAATCCGACGCAAAACTGACAGTTAATTGTAACGTTCAGAGCCTTTTAATGACGATGGACACACAAATTGCGTCGCGATTCAATACATCATCGTCCAGCCGACTTGTCTCCAAGGGTCTAGTGCTGCCTCGGACACCGTATGGTCGTTCTCCTGTGAATCTAGATTTTCGAATCCGACGCAAAACTGACAGTTAATTGTAAGGTTCAGAGCCTCTTAATGACAATGGAACACACAAATCGCGTCGCGATTCAATACATCGTCCTCCGGCCGACCTGTCTCCAAGGGTCTATTGCTGCCTCGGGCACCTTATGGTCGATCTCCTGTGAGTCTAGAATTTCGAATCCGACGCAGTTAATTGTAACGTTCAGAGCCTGTTAATGACGATGGAACACACAAACTGCGTCGCGATTCAATACATCGTCCTCCAGGCGACTTGTCTCCAAGGGTGTAGTGCTGCCTCGGACATCTTATGGTCGTTCTCCTGTGCGTCTAAATTTTCGAATCCGACGCAAAACTGACAGTTAATTGCAACGTTCAGAGCCTGTTAATGACAATGGAACACACAAATCCCGTCGCGATTCAATACATCGTCCTCCGGCCGACCTGCCTCCAACGGTCTATTGCTCCCTCGGGCACCTTATGGTCGATCTCCTGTGAGTCTAGATTTTCGAATCCGACGCAAAACTGACAGTTAATTGTAACGTTCAGAGCCTGTTAATGACGATGGAACACACAAATCCCGTCGCGATTCAATACATCGTCCTCCGGCCGACCTGTCTCCAAGGGTCTATTGCTGGCTCGGGCACCTTATGGACGATCTCCTGTGAGTCTAGATTTTCGAATCCGACGCAAAACTGACAGTTTATTGTAAGGTTCAGAGCCTGTTAATGACGATGGAACACACAAATCGCGTCGCGATTCAATACATCGTCCTCCGGCCGACCTGTCTCCAAGGGTCTATTGCTGCCTCGGGCACCTTATGGTCGTTCTCCTGTGAGTCTAGATTTTCGAATCCGACGCAAAACTGACAGTTAATTGTAACGTTCAGAGCCTGTTAATGACGATGGAACACACAAATCGCGTCGCGATTCAATACATCGTCCTCCAGCCGATTTGTCTCCAAGGGTCTAGTGCTGCCTCGGGCACCGTATGCTCGTTCTCCTGTGAGTCTAGATTTTCGAATCCGACGCAAAACTGACAGTTAGTTGTAAGGTTCAGAGCCTCTTAATGACAATGGAACACACAAATCGCGTCGCGATTCAATACATCGTCCTCCGGCCGACCTGTCTCCAAGGGTCTATTGCTGCCTCGGGCACCTAATGGTCGATCTCCTGTGAGTCTAGAATTTCGAATCCGACGCAGTTAATTGTAACGTTCAGAGCCTGTTAATGACGATGGAACACACAAACTGCGTCGCGATTCAATACATCGTCCTCCAGCCGACTTGTCTCCATGGGTCTAGTGCTGCCTCGGACACCTTATGGTCGTTCTCCTGTGAGTCTAGATTTTCGAATCCGACGCAAAACTGACAGTTAATTGTAAGGTTCACAGCCTCTTAATGACAATGGAATACACAAATCGCGTCGCGATTCAATACACCGTCCTCCGGCCGACCTGTCTCCAAGGGTCTATTGCTGCCTCGGGCACCTTATGGTCGTTCTCCTGTGGGTCTAGATTTTCGAATCCGGCGCAAAACTGACAGTTAAATGTAACGTTCAGAGCCTGTTAATGACGATGGAACACACAAATCCCGTCGCGATTCAATTAATCGTCCTCCAGCCGATTTGTCTCCAAGGGTCTAGTGCTGCCTCGGGCACTTTATGGTCGTTCCTCTGTGAGTCTAGATTTTCGAATCCGACGCAAAACTGACAGTTAATTATAAGGTTCAAAGCCTCTTAATGACAATGGAACACACAAATTGCGTCGCGATTCAATACATCGTCCTCCGGCCGGCCTGCCTCGGGCACCTTATGGTCGATCTCCTGTGAGTCTGGATTTTCGAATCCGACGCAAACCTGACAGTTAATTGTAACGTTCAGAGCCTGTAAATGACAATGGAACTCACAAATCGCGTCGCGATTCAATACATCGTCCTCCAGCCGACTTGTCTCCAAGGCTCTAGTGCTGCCTCGGGCACCTTATTGTCGTTCTCCTGTGAGTCTAGATTTTCGAATGCGACGCAAAACTGACAGTTAATCGTAAGGTTCAGAGAATCTTAATGACAATGGAACACACAAATTGCGTCGCGATTCAATACATCGTCCTCCAGCCGACTTGTCTCCAAGGGTCTAGTGCTGCCTCGGCCACCTTATGGTCGTTCTCCTGTGAGTCTAGATTTTCGAATCCGACGCAAAACTGACAGTTAATTGTAACGTTCAGAGTCTGTTAATGACGATGGAACACACAAATCGCGTCGCGATTCAATACATCGTCCTCCGGCCGACCTGTCTCCAAGGGTCTATTGCTGCCTCGGGCACCTTATGGTCGATCTCCTGTGAGTCTAGATTTTCGAATCCGACGCAAAACTGACAGTTAATTGTAACGTTCAGAGCCTGTTAATGACGATGGAACACACAAATCGCGTCGCGATTCAATACATCGTCCTCCGGCCGACCTGTCTCCAAGGGTCTATTGCTGCCTCGGGCACCTTATGGTCGATCTCCTGTGACTCTAGATTTTCGAATCCGACGCAAAACTGACAGTTAATTGTAAGGTTCAGAGCCTGTTCATGACGATGGAACACACAAATTGCGTCGCGATTCAATACATCGTCCTCCGGCCGACCTGTCTCCAAGGGTCTATTGCTCCCTCGGGCACCTTATGGTCGTTCTCCTCTGAGTCTAGATTTTCGAATCCGACGCAAAACTGACAGTTAATTGTAACGTTCAGAGCGTGTTAATGACGATGGAACACACAAATTGCGTCGCGATTCAATACATCGTCCTCCGGCCGACCTGTCTCCAAGGGTCTATTGCTGCCTCGGGCACCTTATGGTCGTTCTCCTGTGAGTCTAGATTTTCGAATCCGACGCAAAACTGACAATTGATTGTAACGTTCAGAGCCTGTTAATGACGATGGAACACACAAATCGCGTCGCGATTCAATACATCGTCCTCCAGCCGACTTGTCTCCAAGGGTCTAGTGCTGCCTCGGGCACCTTATGGTCGTTCTCTTGTGAGTCTAGATTTTCGAATCCGACGCAAAACTAACAGTTAATTGTAACGTTCAGAGCCTGTTAATGACGATGGAACACACAAATTGCGTCGCGATTCAGTACATCGTCCTCCGGCCGACCTGTGTTCAAGGGTCTATTGCTGCCTCGGGCACCTTATGGTCGGTCTCCTGTGAGTCTAGATTTTCGAATCCGACGCAAAACTGACAGTTAATTGTAAGGTTCAGAGCCTGTTAATGACGATGGAACACACAAATCGCGTCGCGATTCAATACATCGTCCTCCGGCCGACCTGTCTCCAAGGGTCTATTGCTGCCTCGGGCACCTTATGGTCGTTCCCCTGTGAGTCTAGATTTTCGAAAACGACGCAAAACTGACAGTTAATTGTAACGTTCAGAGCCTGTTAATGACGATGGAACACACAAATCGCGTCGCGATTCAATACATCGTCCTCCAGCCGATTTGTCTCCAAGGGTCTAGTGCTGCCTCGGGCACCTTATGGTCGTTCTCCTGTGAGTCTAGATTTTCGAATCCGACGCAAAACTGACAGTTAATTGTAACGTTCAGAGCTTCTTAATGACAATGGAACACACAAATCGCGTCGCGATTCAATACATCGTCCTCCGGCCGACCTGTCTCCAAGGGTCTATTGCTCCCTCGGGCACCTTATGGTCGATCTCCTGTGAGTCTAGATTTTCGAATCCGACGCAAAACTGACAGTTAATTGTAACGTTCAGAGCCTGTCAATGACGATGGAACACACAAATCCAGTCGCGATTCAATACATCGTCCTACGGCCGACCTGTCTCCAAGGGTCTATTGCTGCCTCGGGCACCTTATGGTCGATCTCCTGTGAGTCTAGATTTTCGAATCCGACGCAAAACTGACAGTTAATTGTAACGTTCAGAGCCTTTTAATGACCATGGAACACACAAATTGCGTCGCGATTCAATACATCATCGTCCAGCCGACTTGTCTCCAAGGGTCTAGTGCTGCCTCGGACACCGTATGGTCGTTCTCCTGTGAATCTAGATTTTCGAATCCGACGCAAAACTGACAGTTAATTGTAAGGTTCAGAGCCTCTTAATGACAATGGAACACACAAATCGCGTCGCGATTCAATACATCGTCCTCCGGCCGACCTGTCTCCAAGGGTCTAGTGCTGCCTCGATCACCTTATTGTCGTTCTCCTGTGAGTCTAGATTTTCGAATCCGACGCAAAACTGACAGTTAATTGTAACGTTCAGAGCTTCTTAATGACAATGGAACACACAAATCGCGTCGCGATTCAATACAACGTCCTCCGGCCGACCTGTCTCCAAGGGTCTATTGCTCCCTCGGGCACCTTATGGTCTATCTCCTGTGAGTCTAGATTTTCGAATCCGACGCAAAACTGACAGTTAATTGTAACGTTCAGAGCCTGTTAATGACGATGGAACACACAAATCCCGTCGCGATTCAATACATCGTCCTCCGGCCGACCTGCCTCCAACGGTCTATTGCTCCCTCGGGCACCTTATGGTCGATCTCCTGTGAGTCTAGATTTTCGAATCCGACGCAAAACTGACAGTTAATTGTAACGTTCAGAGCCTGTTAATGACGATGGAACACACATATCCCGTCGCGATTCAATACATCGTCCTCCGGCCGACCTGTCTCCAAGGGTCTATTGCTGCCTCGGGCACCTTATGGTCGATCTCCTGTGAGTCTAGATTTTCGAATCCGACGCAAAACTGACAGTTAATTGTAACGTTCAGAGCCTGTTAATGACGATGGAACACACAAATCGCGTCGCGATTCAATACATCGTCCTCCGGCCGACCTGTCTCCAAGGGTCTATTGCTGCCTCGGGCACCTTATGGACGATCTCCTGTGAGTCTAGATTTTCGAATCCGACGCAAAACTGACAGTTAATTGTAACGTTCAGAGCCTGTTAACGACGATGGAACACACAAATCGCGTCGCGATTCAATACATCGTCCTCCGGCCGACCTGTCTCCAAGGGTCTATTGCTGCCTCGGGCACCTTATGGTCGTTCTCCTGTGAGTCTAGATTTTCGAATCCGACGCAAAACTGACAGTTACTTGTAACGTTCAGAGCCTGTTAATGACGATGGAACACACAAATCGCGTCGCGATTCAATACATCGTCCTCCAGCCGATTTGTCTCCAAGGGTCTAGTGCTGCCTCGGGCACCTTATGGTCGTTCTTCTGTGAGTCTAGATTTTCGAATCCGACGCAAAACTGACAGTTAATTGTAACGTTCAGAGCTTCTTAATGACAATGGAACACACAAATCGCGTCGCGATTCAATACATCGTCCTCCGGCCGACCTGTCTCCAAGGCTCTAGTGCTACCTCGGGCACCTTATGGTCGATCTCCTGTGAGTCTAGAATTTCGAATCCGACGCAGTTAATTGTAACGTTCAGAGCCTGTTAATGACGATGGAACACACAAACTGCGTCGTGATTCAAAACATCGTCCTCCAGCCGACTTGTCTCCAAGGGTGTAGTGCTGCCTCGGACACCTTATGGTCGTTCTCCTGTGAGTCTAGATTTTCGATCCGACGCAAAACTTACAGGTAATTGTAAGGTTCAGAGCCTGTTAATGACAATGGAACACACAAATCGCGTCGCGATTCAATACATCGTCCTCCAGCCGATTTGTCTCCAAGGGTCTAGTGCTGCCTCGGGCACCTTATGGTCGTTCCTCTGTGAGTCTAGATTTTCGAATCCGACGCAAAACTGACAGTTAATTGTAAGGTTCAGAGCCTCTTCATGACAATGGAACACACAAATTGCGTCGCGATTCCATACATCGTCCTCCGGCCGACCTGTTTCCAAGGGTCTATTGCTGCCAAGGGCACCTTATGGTCGATCTCTTGTGAGTCTAGATTTTCGAATCCGACGCAAACCTGACAGTTAATTGTAACGTTCAGAGCCTGTAAATGACAATGGAACTCACAAATCGCGTCGCGATTCAATACATCGTCCTCCAGCCGACTTGTCTCCAAGGGTCTAGTGCTGCCTCGGGCACCTTATTGTCGTTCTCCTGTGAGTCTAGATTTTCGAATGCGACGCAAAACTGACAGTTAATCGTAAGGTTCAGAGAATCTTAATGACAATGGAACACACAAATTGCGTCGCGATTCAATACATCGTCCTCCAGCCGACCTGTCTCCAAGGGTCTATTGCTGCCTCGGGCACCTTATGGTCGATCTCCTGTGAGTCTAGATTTTCGAATCCGACGCAAAACTGACAGTTAATATTAACGTTCAGAGCCTGTTAATGACGATGGAACACACAAATCGCGTCGCGATTCAATACATCGTCCTCCGGCCGACCTGTCTCCAAGGGTCTATTGCTGCCTCGGGCACCTTATGGTCGTTCTCCTGTGAGTCTAGATTTTCGAATCCGACGCAAAACTGACAGTTAATTGTAACGTTCAGAGCCTGTTAATGACGATGGAACACACAAATCCCGTCGCGATTCAATACATCGTCCTCCAGCCGATTTGTCTCCAAGGGTCTAGTGCTGCCTCGGGCACCTTATTGTCGTTCTCCTGTGAGTCTAGATTTTCGAATCCGACGCAAAACTGACAGTTAATTGTAACGTTCAGAGCTTCTTAATGACAATGGAACACACAAATCGCGTCGCGATTCAATACAACGTCCTCCGGCCGACCTGTCTCCAAGGGTCTATTGCTCCCTCGGGCACCTTATGGTCGGTCTCCTGTGAGTCTAGATTTTCGAATCCGACGCAAAACTGACAGTTAATTGTAACGTTCAGAGCCTGTTAATGACGATGGAACACACAAATCCCGTCGCGATTCAATACATCGTCCTCCGGCCAACCTGTCTCCAAGGGTCTATTGCTGCCTCGGGCACCTTATGGTCGATCTCCTGTGAGTCTAGATTTTCGAATCCGACGCGAAACTGACAGTTAATTGTAACGTTCAGAGCCTGTTAATGACGATGGAACACACAAATTGCGTCGCGATTCAATACATCATCGTCCAGCCGACTTGTCTCCAAGGGTCTAGTGCTGCCTCGGGCACCTTATGGTCGTTCCTCTGTGAGTCTAGATTTTCGAATCCGACGCAAAACTGACAGTTAATTGTAAGGTTCAGAGCCTCTTAATGACAATGGAACACACAAATCGCGTCGCGATTCAATACATCGTCCTCCGGCTGACCTGTCTCCAAGGGTCTATTGCTGCCTCGGGCACCTTATGGTCGATCTCCTGTGAGTCTAGAATTTCGAATCCGACGCAGTTAATTGTAACGTTCAGAGCCAGTTAATGACGATGGAAAACACAAACTGCGTCGCGATTCAATACATCGTCCTCCAGCCGACTTGTCTCCAAGGGTGTAGTGCTGCCTCGGACACCTTATGGTCGTTCTCCTGTGAGTCTAAATTTTCGAATCCGACGCAAAACTGACAGTTAACTGTAAGGTTCAGAGCCTGTTAATGACAATGGAACACACAAATCGCGTCGCGATTCAATACATCGTCCTCCGGCCGACCTGCCTCCAACGGTCTATTGCTCCCTCGGGCACCTTATGGTCGATCTCCTGTGAGTCTAGATTTTCGAATCCGACGCAAAACTGACAGTTAATTGTAACGTTCAGAGCCTGTTAATGACGATGGAACACACATATCCCGTCGCGATTCAATACATCGTCCTCCGGCCGACCTGTCTCCAAGGGTCTATTGCTGCCTCGGGCACCTTATGGTCGATCTCCTGTGAGTCTAGATTTTCGAATCCGACGCAAAACTGACAGTTAATTGTAACGTTCAGAGCCTGTTAATGACGATGGAACACACAAATCGCGTCGCGATTCAATACATCGTCCTCCGGCCGACCTGTCTCCAAGGGTCTATTGCTGCCTCAGGCACCTTATGGACGATCTCCTGTGAGTCTAGATTTTCGAATCCGACGCAAAACTGACAGTTAATTGTAACGTTCAGAGCCTGTTAACGACGATGGAACACACAAATCGCGTCGCGATTCAATACATCGTCCTCCGGCCGACCTGTCTCCAAGGGTCTATTGCTGCCTCGGGCACCTTATGGTCGTTCTCCTGTGAGTCTAGATTTTCGAATCCGACGCAAAACTGACAGTTACTTGTAACGTTCAGAGCCTGTTAATGACGATGGAACACACAAATCGCGTCGCGATTCCATACATCGTCCTCCAGCCGATTTGTCTCCAAGGGTCTAGTGCTGCCTCGGGCACCTTATGGTCGTTCTTCTGTGAGTCTAGATTTTCGAATCCGACGCAAAACTGACAGTTAATTGTAACGTTCAGAGCTTCTTAATGACAATGGAACACACAAATCGCGTCGCGATTCAATACATCGTCCTCCGGCCGACCTGTCTCCAAGGCTCTAGTGCTCCCTCGGGCACCTTATGGTCGATCTCCTGTGAGTCTAGAATTTCGAATCCGACGCAGTTAATTGTAACGTTCAGAGCCTGTTAATGACGATGGAACACACAAACTGCGTCGTGATTCAAAACATCGTCCTCCAGCCGACTTGTCTCCAAGGGTGTAGTGCTGCCTCGGACACCTTATGGTCGCTCTCCTGTGAGTCTAGATTTTCGATCCGACGCAAAACTTACAGGTAATTGTAAGGTTCAGAGCCTGTTAATGACAATGGAACACACAAATCGCGTTGCGATTCAATACATCGTCCTCCAGCCGATTTGTCTCCAAGGGTCTAGTGCTGCCTCGGGCACCTTATTGTCGTTCTCCTGTGAGTCTAGATTTTCGAATCCGACGCAAAACTGACAGTTAATTGTAACGTTCAGAGCTTCTTAATGACAATGGAACACACAAATCGCGTCGCGATTCAATACAACGTCCTCCGGCCGACCTGTCTCCAAGGGTCTATTGCTCCCTCGGGCACCTTATGGTCGATCTCCTGTGAGTCTAGATTTTCGAATCCGACGCAAAACTGACAGTTAATTGTAACGTTCAGAGCCCGTTAATGACGATGGAACACACAAATCCCGTCGCGATTCAATACATCGTCCTCCGGCCAACCTGTCTCCAAGGGTCTATTGCTGCCTCGGGCACCTTATGGTCGATCTCCTGTGAGTCTAGATTTTCGAATCCGACGCGAAACTGACAGTTAATTGTAACGTTCAGAGCCTGTTAATGACGATGGAACACACAAATTGCGTCGCGATTCAATACATCATCGTCCAGCCGACTTGTCTCCAAGGGTCTAGTGCTGCCTCGGGCACCTTATGGTCGTTCCTCTGTGAGTCTAGATTTTCGAATCCGACGCAAAACTGACAGTTAATTGTAAGGTTCAGAGCCTCTTAATGACAATGGAACACACAAATCGCGTCGCGATTCAATACATCGTCCTCCGGCCGACCTGTCTCCAAGGGTCTATTGCTGCCTCGGGCACCTTATGGTCGATCTCCTGTGAGTCTAGATTTTCGAATCCGACGCAAAACTGACAGTTAATTGTAACGTTCAGAGCCTGTTAATGACGATGGAACACACAAATCGCGTCGCGATTCAATACATCGTCCTCCGGCCGACCTGTCTCCAAGGGTCTATTGCTGCCTCGGGCACCTTATGGTCGATCTCCTGTGACTCTAGATTTTCGAATCCGACGCAAAACTGACAGTTAATTGTAAGGTTCAGAGCCTGTTCATGACGATGGAACACACAAATTGCGTCGCGATTCAATACATCGTCCTCCGGCCGACCTGTCTCCAAGGGTCTATTGCTCCCTCGGGCACCTTATGGTCGTTCTCCTGTGAGTCTAGATTTTCGAATCCGACGCAAAACTGACAGTTAATTGTAACGTTCAGAGCGTGTTAATGACGATGGAACACACAAATTGCGTCGCGATTCAATACATCGTCCTCCGGCCGACCTGTCTCCAAGGGTCTATTGCTGCCTCGGGCACCTTATGGTCGTTCTCCTGTGAGTCTAGATTTTCGAATCCGACGCAAAACTGACAATTGATTGTAACGTTCAGAGCCTGTTAATGACGATGGAACACACAAATCGCGTCGCGATTCAATACATCGTCCTCCAGCCGACTTGTCTCCAAGGGTCTAGTGCTGCCTCGGGCACCTTATGGTCGTTCTCTTGTGAGTCTAGATTTTCGAATCCGACGCAAAACTGACAGTTAATTGTAAGGTTCAGAGCCTGTTAATGACGATGGAACACACAAATTGCGTCGCGATTCAGTACATCGTCCTCCGGCCGACCTGTGTTCAAGGGTCTATTGCTGCCTCGGGCACCTTATGGTCGGTCTCCTGTGAGTCTAGATTTTCGAATCCGACGCAAAACTGACAGTTAATTGTAAGGTTCAGAGCCTGTTAATGACGATGGAACACACAAATCGCGTCGCGATTCAATACATCGTCCTCCGGCCGACCTGTCTCCAAGGGTCTATTGCTGCCTCGGGCACCTTATGGTCGTTCCCCTGTGAGTCTAGATTTTCGAAAACGACGCAAAACTGACAGTTAATTGTAACGTTCAGAGCCTGTTAATGACGATGGAACACACAAATCGCGTCGCGATTCAATACATCGTCCTCCAGCCGATTTGTCTCCAAGGGTCTAGTGCTGCCTCGGGCACCTTATGGTCGTTCTCCTGTGAGTCTAGATTTTCGAATCCGACGCAAAACTGACAGTTAATTGTAACGTTCAGAGCTTCTTAATGACAATGGAACACACAAATCGCGTCGCGATTCAATACATCGTCCTCCGGCCGACCTGTCTCCAAGGGTCTATTGCTCCCTCGGGCACCTTATGGTCGATCTCCTGTGAGTCTAGATTTTCGAATCCGACGCAAAACTGACAGTTAATTGTAACGTTCAGAGCCTGTCAATGACGATGGAACACACAAATCCCGTCGCGATTCAATACATCGTCCTACGGCCGACCTGTCTCCAAGGGTCTATTGCTGCCAAGGGCACCTTATGGTCGATCTCCTGTGAGTCTAGATTTTCGAATCCGACGCAAAACTGACAGTTAATTGTAACGTTCAGAGCCTTTTAATGACGATGGAACACACAAATTGCGTCGCGATTCAATACATCATCGTCCAGCCGACTTGTCTCCAAGGGTCTAGTGCTGCCTCGGACACCGTATGGTCGTTCTCCTGTGAATCTAGATTTTCGAATCCGACGCAAAACTGACAGTTAATTGTAAGGTTCAGAGCCTCTTAATGACAATGGAACACACAAATCGCGTCGCGATTCAATACATCGTCCTCCGGCCGACCTGTCTCCAAGGGTCTAGTGCTGCCTCGGGCACCTTATTGTCGTTCTCCTGTGAGTCTAGATTTTCGAATCCGACGCAAAACTGACAGTTAATTGTAACGTTCAGAGCTTCTTAATGACAATGGAACACACAAATCGCGTCGCGATTCAATACAACGTCCTCCGGCCGACCTGTCTCCAAGGGTCTATTGCTCCCTCGGGCACCTTATGGTCTATCTCCTGTGAGTCTAGATTTTCGAATCCGACGCAAAACTGACAGTTAATTGTAACGTTCAGAGCCTGTTATGTGACGATGGAACACACAAATCCCGTCGCGATTCAATACATCGTCCTCCGGCCGACCTGCCTCCAACGGTCTATTGCTCCCTCGGGCACCTTATGGTCGATCTCCTGTGAGTCTAGATTTTCGAATCCGACGCAAAACTGACAGTTAATTGTAACGTTCAGAGCCTGTTAATGACGATGGAACACACATATCCCGTCGCGATTCAATACATCGTCCTCCGGCCGACCTGTCTCCAAGGGTCTATTGCTGCCTCGGGCACCTTATGGTCGATCTCCTGTGAGTCTAGATTTTCGAATCCGACGCAAAACTGACAGTTAATTGTAACGTTCAGAGCCTGTTAATGACGATGGAACACACAAATCGCGTCGCGATTCAATACATCGTCCTCCGGCCGACCTGTCTCCAAGGGTCTATTGCTGCCTCGGGCACCTTATGGACGATCTCCTGTGAGTCTAGATTTTCGAATCCGACGCAAAACTGACAGTTAATTGTAACGTTCAGAGCCTGTTAACGACGATGGAACACACAAATCGCGTCGCGATTCAATACATCGTCCTCCGGCCGACCTGTCTCCAAGGGTCTATTGCTGCCTCGGGCACCTTATGGTCGTTCTCCTGTGAGTCTAGATTTTCGAATCCGACGCAAAACTGACAGTTACTTGTAACGTTCAGAGCCTGTTAATGACGATGGAACACACAAATCGCGTCGCGATTCAATACATCGTCCTCCAGCCGATTTGTCTCCAAGGGTCTAGTGCTGCCTCGGGCACCTTATGGTCGTTCTTCTGTGAGTCTAGATTTTCGAATCCGACGCAAAACTGACAGTTAATTGTAACGTTCAGAGCTTCTTAATGACAATGGAACACACAAATCGCGTCGCGATTCAATACATCGTCCTCCGGCCGACCTGTCTCCAAGGCTCTAGTGCTACCTCGGGCACCTTATGGTCGATCTCCTGTGAGTCTAGAATTTCGAATCCGACGCAGTTAATTGTAACGTTCAGAGCCTGTTAATGACGATGGAACACACAAACTGCGTCGTGATTCAAAACATCGTCCTCCAGCCGACTTGTCTCCAAGGGTGTAGTGCTGCCTCGGACACCTTATGGTCGTTCTCCTGTGAGTCTAGATTTTCGATCCGACGCAAAACTTACAGGTAATTGTAAGGTTCAGAGCCTGTTAATGACAATGGAACACACAAAACGCGTCGCGATTCAATACATCGTCCTCCAGCCGATTTGTCTCCAAGGGTCTAGTGCTGCCTCGGGCACCTTATGGTCGTTCCTCTGTGAGTCTAGATTTTCGAATCCGACGCAAAACTGACAGTTAATTGTAAGGTTCAGAGCCTCTTCATGACAATGGAACACACAAATTGCGTCGCGATTCCATACATCGTCCTCCGGCCGACCTGTTTCCAAGGGTCTATTGCTGCCAAGGGCACCTTATGGTCGATCTCTTGTGAGTCTAGATTTTCGAATCCGACGCAAACCTGACAGTTAATTGTAACGTTCAGAGCCTGTAAATGACAATGGAACTCACAAATCGCGTCGCGATTCAATACATCGTCCTCCAGCCGACTTGTCTCCAAGGGTCTAGTGCTGCCTCGGGCACCTTATTGTCGTTCTCCTGTGAGTCTAGATTTTCGAATGCGACGCAAAACTGACAGTTAATCGTAAGGTTCAGAGAATCTTAATGACTATGGAACACACAAATTGCGTCGCGATTCAATACATCGTCCTCCAGCCGACCTGTCTCCAAGGGTCTATTGCTGCCTCGGGCACCTTATGGTCGATCTCCTGTGAGTCTAGATTTTCGAATCCGACGCAAAACTGACAGTTAATATTAACGTTCAGAGCCTGTTAATGACGATGGAACACACAAATCGCGTCGCGATTCAATACATCGTCCTCCGGCCGACCTGTCTCCAAGGGTCTATTGCTGCCTCGGGCACCTTATGGTCGTTCTCCTGTGAGTCTAGATTTTCGAATCCGACGCAAAACTGACAGTTAATTGTAACGTTCAGAGCCTGTTAATGACGATGGAACACACAAATCCCGTCGCGATTCAATACATCGTCCTCCGGCCAACCTGTCTCCAAGGGTCTATTGCTGCCTCGGGCACCTTATGGTCGATCTCCTGTGAGTCTAGATTTTCGAATCCGACGCGAAACTGACAGTTAATTGTAACGTTCAGAGCCTGTTAATGACGATGGAACACACAAATTGCGTCGCGATTCAATACATCATCGTCCAGCCGACTTGTCTCCAAGGCTCTAGTGCTGCCTCGGGCACCTTATGGTCGTTCCTCTGTGAGTCTAGATTTTCGAATCCGACGCAAAACTGACAGTTAATTGTAAGGTTCAGAGCCTCTTAATGACAATGGAACACACAAATCGCGTCGCGATTCAATACATCGTCCTCCGGCTGACCTGTCTCCAAGGGTCTATTGCTGCCTCGGGCACCTTATGGTCGATCTCCTGTGAGTCTAGAATTTCGAATCCGACGCAGTTAATTGTAACGTTCAGAGCCAGTTAATGACGATGGAAAACACAAACTGCGTCGCGATTCAATACATCGTCCTCCAGCCGACTTGTCTCCAAGGGTGTAGTGCTGCCTCGGACACCTTATGGTCGTTCTCCTGTGAGTCTAAATTTTCGAATCCGACGCAAAACTGACAGTTAACTGTAAGGTTCAGAGCCTGTTAATGACAATGGAACACACAAATCGCGTCGCGATTCAATACATCGTCCTCCGGCCGACCTGCCTCCAACGGTCTATTGCTCCCTCGGGCACCTTATGGTCGATCTCCTGTGAGTCTAGATTTTCGAATCCGACGCAAAACTGACAGTTAATTGTAACGTTCAGAGCCTGTTAATGACGATGGAACACACATATCCCGTCGCGATTCAATACATCGTCCTCCGGCCGACCTGTCTCCAAGGGTCTATTGCTGCCTCGGGCACCTTATGGTCGATCTCCTGTGAGTCTAGATTTTCGAATCCGACGCAAAACTGACAGTTAATTGTAACGTTCAGAGCCTGTTAATGACGATGGAACACACAAATCGCGTCGCGATTCAATACATCGTCCTCCGGCCGACCTGTCTCCAAGGGTCTATTGCTGCCTCAGGCACCTTATGGACGATCTCCTGTGAGTCTAGATTTTCGAATCCGACGCAAAACTGACAGTTAATTGTAACGTTCAGAGCCTGTTAACGACGATGGAACACACAAATCGCGTCGCGATTCAATACATCGTCCTCCGGCCGACCTGTCTCCAAGGGTCTATTGCTGCCTCGGGCACCTTATGGTCGTTCTCCTGTGAGTCTAGATTTTCGAATCCGACGCAAAACTGACAGTTACTTGTAACGTTCAGAGCCTGTTAATGACGATGGAACACACAAATCGCGTCGCGATTCAATACATCGTCCTCCAGCCGATTTGTCTCCAAGGGTCTAGTGCTGCCTCGGGCACCTTATGGTCGTTCTTCTGTGAGTCTAGATTTTCGAAACCGACGCAAAACTGACAGTTAATTGTAACGTTCAGAGCTTCTTAATGACAATGGAACACACAAATCGCGTCGCGATTCAATACATCGTCCTCCGGCCGACCTGTCTCCAAGGCTCTAGTGCTCCCTCGGGCACCTTATGGTCGATCTCCTGTGAGTCTAGAATTTCGAATCCGACGCAGTTAATTGTAACGTTCAGAGCCTGTTAATGACGATGGAACACACAAACTGCGTCGTGATTCAAAACATCGTCCTCCAGCCGACTTGTCTCCAAGGGTGTAGTGCTGCCTCGGACACCTTATGGTCGTTCTCCTGTGAGTCTAGATTTTCGATCCGACGCAAAACTTACAGGTTATTGTAAGGTTCAGAGCCTGTTAATGACAATGGAACACACAAATCGCGTCGCGATTCAATACATCGTCCTCCAGCCGATTTGTCTCCAAGGGTCTAGTGCTGCCTCGGGCACCTTATGGTCGTTCCTCTGTGAGTCTAAATTTTCGAATCCGACGCAAAACTGACAGTTAATTGTAAGGTTCAGAGCCTCTTCATGACAATGGAACACACAAATTGCGTCGCGATTCCATACATCGTCCTCCGGCCGACCTGTCTCCAAGGGTCTATTGCTGCCAAGGGCACCTTATGGTCGATCTCTTGTGAGTCTAGATTTTCGAATCCGACGCAAACCTGACAGTTAATTGTAACGTTCAGAGCCTGTAAATGACAATGGAACTCACAAATCGCGTCGCGATTCAATACATCGTCCTCCAGCCGACTTGTCTCCAAGGGTCTAGTGCTGCCTCGGGCACCTTATTGTCGTTCTCCTGTGAGTCTAGATTTTCGAATGCGACGCAAAACTGACAGTTAATCGTAAGGTTCAGAGAATCTTAATGACAATGGAACACACAAATTGCGTCGCGATTCAATACATCGTCCTCCGGCCGACCTGTCTCCAAGGGTCTATTGCTGCCTCGGGCACCTTATGGTCGATCTCCTGTGAGTCTAGATTTTCGAATCCGACGCAAAACTGACAGTTAATATTAACGTTCAGAGCCTGTTAATGACGATGGAACACACAAATCGCGTCGCGATTCAATACATCGTCCTCCGGCCGACCTGTCTCCAGGGGTCTATTGCTGCCTCGGGCACCTTATGGTCGTTCTCCTGTGAGTCTAGATTTTCGAATCCGACGCAAAACTGACAGTTAATTGTAACGTTCAGAGCCTGTTAATGACGATGGAACACACAAATCGCGTCGCGATTCAATACATCGTCCTCCAGCCGATTTGTCTCCAAGGGTCTAGTGCTGCCTCGGGCACCTTATTGTCGTTCTTCTGTGAGTCTAGATTTTCGAATCCGACGCAAAACTGACAGTTAATTGTAACGTTCAGAGCTTCTTAATGACAATGGAACACACAAATCGCGTCGCGATTCAATACAACGTCCTCCGGCCGACCTGTCTCCAAGGGTCTATTGCTCCCTCGGGCACCTTATGGTCGATCTCCTGTGAGTCTAGATTTTCGAATCCGACGCAAAACTGACAGTTAATTGTAACGTTCAGAGCCCGTTAATGACGATGGAACACACAAATCCCGTCGCGATTCAATACATCGTCCTCCGGCCAACCTGTCTCCAAGGGTCTATTGCTGCCTCGGGCACCTTATGGTCGTTCCTCTGTGAGTCTAGATTTTCGAATCCGACGCAAAACTGACAGTTAATTGTAAGGTTCAGAGCCTCTTAATGACAATGGAACACACAAATCGCGTCGCGATTCAATACATCGTCCTCCGGCTGACCTGTCTCCAAGGGTCTATTGCTGCCTCGGGCACCTTATGGTCGATCTCCTGTGAGTCTAGAATTTCGATTCCGACGCAGTTAACTGTAACGTTCAGAGCCTGTAAATGACAATGGAACTCACAAATCGCGTCGCGATTCAATACATCGTCCTCCAGCCGACTTGTCTCCAAGGGTCTAGTGCTGCCTCGGGCACCTTATTGTAGTTCTCCTGTGAGTCTAGATTTTCGAATGCGACGCAAAACTGACAGTTAATCGTAAGGTTCAGAGAATCTTAATGACAATGGAACACACAAATTGCGTCGCGATTCAATACATCGTCCTCCGGCCGACCTGTCTCCAAGGGTCTATTGCTGCCTCGGGCACCTTATGGTCGTTCTCCTGTGAGTCTAGATTTTCGAATCCGACGCAAAACTGACAGTTAATTGTAACGTTCAGAGCCTGTTAATGACGATGGAACACACAAATTGCGTCGCGATTCAATACATCGTCCTCCAGCCGACTTGTCTCCAAGGGTCTAGTGCTGCCTCGGACACCTTTTGGTCGTTCTCCTGTGAGTCTAGATTTTCGAATCCGACGCAAAATTGAAAGTTAATTGTAACGTTCAGAGCCAATTAATGACAATGGAACACACAAATCTCGTCGCGATTCAATACATCGTCCTCCGGCCGACCTGTCTCCAAGGGTCTATTGCTGCCTCGGGCACCTTATGGTCGATCTCCTGTGAGTCTAGATTTTCGAATCCGACGCAAAACTGACAGTTAATTGTAACGTTCAGAGCCTGTTAATGACGATGGAACACACAAATCCCGTCGCGATTCAATACATCGTCCTCCGGCCGACCTGTCTCCAAGGGTCTATTGCTGCCTCGGTCACCTTATGGTCGATCTCCTGTGAGTCTAGATTTTTAATCCGACGCAATACTGACAGTTAATTGTAACGTTCAGAGCCTGTTAATGACGATGGAACACACCAATCGCGTCGCGATTTAATACATCGTCCTCCGGCCGACCTGTCTCCAAGGGTTTATTGCTGCCTCGGGCACCTTATGGTCGATCTCCTGTGACTCTAGATTTTCGAATCCGACGCAAAACTGACACTTAATTGTAACGTTCAGAGCCTGTTAATGACGATGGAATACACAAATCCCGTCGCGATTCAATACATCGTCCTCCGGCCAACCTGTCTCCAAGGGTCTATTGCTGCCTCGGGCACCTTATGGTCGATCTCCTGTGAGTCTAGATTTTCGAATCCGACGCGAAACTGACAGTTAATTGTAACGTTCAGAGCCTGTTAATGACGATGGAACACACAAATTGCGTCGCGATTCAATACATCAACGTCCAGCCGACTTGTCTCCAAGGGTCTAGTGCTGCCTCGGGCACCTTATGGTCGTTCCTCTGTGAGTCTAGATTTTCGAATCCGACGCAAAACTGACAGTTAATTGTAAGGTTCAGAGCCTCTTAATGACAATGGAACACACAAATCGCGTCGCGATTCAATACATCGTCCTCCAGGCGACTTGTCTCCAAGGGTGTAGTGCTGCCTCGGACACCTTATGGTCGTTCTCCTGTGAGTCTAAATTTTCGAATCCGACGCAAAACTGACAGTTAATTGTAAGGTTCAGAGCCTGTTAATGACAATGGAACACACAAATCGCGTCGCGATTCAATACATCGTCCTCCGGCCGACCTGTCTCCAAGGGTCTATTGCTGCCTCGGGCACCTTATGGTCGATCTCCTGTGAGTCTAGATTTTCGAATCCGACGCAAAACTGACAGTTAATTGTAACGTTCAGAGCCTGTTAATGACGATGGAACACACAAATCGCGTCGCGATTCAATACATCGTCCTCCGGCCGACCTGTCTCCAAAGGTCTATTGCTGCCTCGGGCACCTTATGGACGATCTCCTGTCAGTCTAGATTTTCGAATCCGACGCAAAACTGACAGTTAATTGTAACGTTCAGAGCCTGTTAACGACGATGGAACACACAAATCGCGTCGCGATTCAATACATCGTCCTCCGGCCGACCTGTCTCCAAGGGTCTATTGCTGCCTCGGGCACCTTATGGTCGTTCTCCTGTGAGTCTAGATTTTCGAATCCGACGCAAAACTGACAGTTACTTGTAACGTTCAGAGCCTGTTAATGACGATGGAACACACAAATCGCGTCGCGATTCAATACATCGTCCTCCAGCCGATTTGTCTCCAAGGGTCTAGTGCTGCCTCGGGCACCTTATGGTCGTTCTTCTGTGAGTCTAGATTTTCGAATCCGACGCAAAACTGACAGTTAATTGTAACGTTCAGAGCTTCTTAATGACAATGGAACACACAAATCGCGTCGCGATTCAATACATCGTCCTCCGGCCGACCTGTCTCCAAGGCTCTAGTGCTCCCTCGGGCACCTTATGATCGATCTCCTGTGAGTCTAGAATTTCGAATCCGACGCAGTTAATTGTAACGTTCAGAGCCTGTTAATGACGATGGAACACACAAACTGCGTCGTGATTCAAAACATCGTCCTCCAGCCGACTTGTCTCCAAGGGTGTAGTGCTGCCTCGGACACCTTATGGTCGTTCTCCTGTGAGTCTAGATTTTCGATCCGACGCAAAACTTACAGGTAATTGTAAGGTTCAGAGCCTGTTAATGACAATGGAACACACAAATCGCGTCGCGATTCAATACATCGTCCTCCAGCCGATTTGTCTCCAAGGGTCTAGTGCTGCCTCGGGCACCTTATGGTCGTTCCTCTGTGAGTCTAGATTTTCGAATCCGACGCAAAACTGACAGTTAATTGTAAGGTTCAGAGCCTCTTCATGACAATGGAACACACAAATTGCGTCGCGATTCCATACATCGTCCTCCGGCCGACCTGTCTCCAAGGGTCTATTGCTGCCAAGGGCACCTTATGGTCGATCTCTTGTGAGTCTAGATTTTCGAATCCGACGCAAACCTGACAGTTAATTGCAACGTTCAGAGCCTGTAAATGACAATGGAACTCACAAATCGCGTCGCGATTCAATACATCGTCCTCCAGCCGACTTGTCTCCAAGGGTCTAGTGCTGCCTCGGGCACCTTATTGTCGTTCTCCTGCGAGTCTAGATTTTCGAATGCGACGCAAAACTGACAGTTAATCGTAAGGTTCAGAGAATCTTAATGACAATGGAACACACAAATTGCGTCGCGATTCAATACATCGTCCTCCGGCCGACCTGTCTCCAAGGGTCTATTGCTGCCTCGGGCACCTTATGGTCGATCTCCTGTGAGTCTAGATTTTCGAATCCGACGCAAAACTGACAGTTAATATTAACGTTCAGAGCCTGTTAATGACGATGGAACACACAAATCGCGTCGCGATTCAATACATCGTCCTCCGGCCGACCTGTCTCCAAGGGTCTATTGCTGCCTCGGGCACCTTATGGTCGTTCTCCTGTGAGTCTAGATTTTCGAATCCGACGCAAAACTGACAGTTAATTGTAACGTTCAGAGCCTGTTAATGACGATGGAACACACAAATCGCGTCGCGATTCAATACATCGTCCTCCAGCCGATTTGTCTCCAAGGGTCTAGTGCTGCCTCGGGCACCTTATTGTCGTTCTCCTGTGAGTCTAGATTTTCGAATCCGACGCAAAACTGACAGTTAATTGTAACGTTCAGAGCTTCTTAATGACAATGGAACACACAAATCGCGTCGCGATTCAATACAACGTCCTCCGGCCGACCTGTCTCCAAGGGTCTATTGCTCCCTCGGGCACCTTATGGTCGATCTCCTGTGAGTCTAGATTTTCGAATCCGACGCAAAACTGACAGTTAATTGTAACGTTCAGAGCCTGTTAATGACGATGGAACACACAAATCCCGTCGCGATTCAATACATCGTCCTCCGGCCAACCTGTCTCCAAGGGTCTATTGCTGCCTCGGGCACCTTATGGTCGATCTCCTGTGAGTCTAGATTTTCGAATCCGACGCGAAACTGACAGTTAATTGTAACGTTCAGAGCCTGTTAATGACGATGGAACACACAAATTGCGTCGCGATTCAATACATCATCGTCCAGCCGACTTGTCTCCAAGGGTCTAGTGCTGCCTCGGGCACCTTATGGTCGTTCCTCTGTGAGTCTAGATTTTCGAATCCGACGCAAAACTGACAGTTAATTGTAAGGTTCAGAGCCTCTTAATGACAATGGAACACACAAATCGCGTCGCGATTCAATACATCGTCCTCCGGCTGACCTGTCTCCAAGGGTCTATTGCTGCCTCGGGCACCTTATGGTCGATCTCCTGTGAGTCTAGAATTTCGATTCCGACGCAGTTAACTGTAACGTTCAGAGCCTGTAAATGACAATGGAACTCACAAATCGCGTCGCGATTCAATACATCGTCCTCCAGCCGACTTGTCTCCAAGGGTCTAGTGCTGCCTCGGGCACCTTATTGTAGTTCTCCTGTGAGTCTAGATTTTCGAATGCGACGCAAAACTGACAGTTAATCGTAAGGTTCAGAGAATCTTAATGACAATGGAACACACAAATTGCGTCGCGATTCAATACATCGTCCTCCGGCCGACCTGTCTCCAAGGGTCTATTGCTGCCTCGGGCACCTTATGGTCGTTCTCCTGTGAGTCTAGATTTTCGAATCCGACGCAAAACTGACAGTTAATTGTAACGTTCAGAGCCTGTTAATGACGATGGAACACACAAATTGCGTCGCGATTCAATACATCGTCCTCCAGCCGACTTGTCTCCAAGGGTCTAGTGCTGCCTCGGACACCTTTTGGTCGTTCTCCTGTGAGTCTAGATTTTCGAATCCGACGCAAAATTGAAAGTTAATTGTAACGTTCAGAGCCAATTAATGACAATGGAACACACAAATCTCGTCGCGATTCAATACATCGTCCTCCGGCCGACCTGTCTCCAAGGGTCTATTGCTGCCTCGGGCACCTTATGGTCGATCTCCTGTGAGTCTAGATTTTCGAATCCGACGCAAAACTGACAGTTAATTGTAACGTTCAGAGCCTGTTAATGACGATGGAACACACAAATCCCGTCGCGATTCAATACATCGTCCTCCGGCCGACCTGTCTCCAAGGGTCTATTGCTGCCTCGGTCACCTTATGGTCGATCTCCTGTGAGTCTAGATTTTTAATCCGACGCAATACTGACAGTTAATTGTAACGTTCAGAGCCTGTTAATGACGATGGAACACACCAATCGCGTCGCGATTTAATACATCGTCCTCCGGCCGACCTGTCTCCAAGGGTTTATTGCTGCCTCGGGCACCTTATGGTCGATCTCCTGTGACTCTAGATTTTCGAATCCGACGCAAAACTGACACTTAATTGTAACGTTCAGAGCCTGTTAATGACGATGGAACACACAAATCCCGTCGCGATTCAATACATCGTCCTCCGGCCAACCTGTCTCCAAGGGTCTATTGCTGCCTCGGGCACCTTATGGTCGATCTCCTGTGAGTCTAGATTTTCGAATCCGACGCGAAACTGACAGTTAATTGTAACGTTCAGAGCCTGTTAATGACGATGGAACACACAAATTGCGTCGCGATTCAATACATCAACGTCCAGCCGACTTGTCTCCAAGGGTCTAGTGCTGCCTCGGGCACCTTATGGTCGTTCCTCTGTGAGTCTAGATTTTCGAATCCGACGCAAAACTGACAGTTAATTGTAAGGTTCAGAGCCTCTTAATGACAATGGAACACACAAATCGCGTCGCGATTCAATACATCGTCCTCCAGGCGACTTGTCTCCAAGGGTGTAGTGCTGCCTCGGACACCTTATGGTCGTTCTCCTGTGAGTCTAAATTTTCGAATCCGACGCAAAACTGACAGTTAATTGTAAGGTTCAGAGCCTGTTAATGACAATGGAACACACAAATCGCGTCGCGATTCAATACATCGTCCTCCGGCCGACCTGCCTCCAACGGTCTATTGCTCCCTCGGGCACCTTATGGTCGATCTCCTGTGAGTCTAGATTTTCGAATCCGACGCAAAACTGACAGTTAATTGTAACGTTCAGAGCCTGTTAATGACGATGGAACACACATATCCCGTCGCGATTCAATACATCGTCCTCCGGCCGACCTGTCTCCAAGGGTCTATTGCTGCCTCGGGCACCTTATGGTCGATCTCCTGTGAGTCTAGATTTTCGAATCCGACGCAAAACTGACAGTTAATTGTAACGTTCAGAGCCTGTTAATGACGATGGAACACACAAATCGCGTCGCGATTCAATACATCGTCCTCCGGCCGACCTGTCTCCAAAGGTCTATTGCTGCCTCGGGCACCTTATGGACGATCTCCTGTCAGTCTAGATTTTCGAATCCGACGCAAAACTGACAGTTAATTGTAACGTTCAGAGCCTGTTAACGACGATGGAACACACAAATCGCGTCGCGATTCAATACATCGTCCTCCGGCCGACCTGTCTCCAAGGGTCTATTGCTGCCTCGGGCACCTTATGGTCGTTCTCCTGTGAGTCTAGATTTTCGAATCCGACGCAAAACTGACAGTTACTTGTAACGTTCAGAGCCTGTTAATGACGATGGAACACACAAATCGCGTCGCGATTCAATACATCGTCCTCCAGCCGATTTGTCTCCAAGGGTCTAGTGCTGCCTCGGGCACCTTATGGTCGTTCTTCTGTGAGTCTAGATTTTCGAATCCGACGCAAAACTGACAGTTAATTGTAACGTTCAGAGCTTCTTAATGACAATGGAACACACAAATCGCGTCGCGATTCAATACATCGTCCTCCGGCCGACCTGTCTCCAAGGCTCTAGTGCTCCCTCGGGCACCTTATGATCGATCTCCTGTGAGTCTAGAATTTCGAATCCGACGCAGTTAATTGTAACGTTCAGAGCCTGTTAATGACGATGGAACACACAAACTGCGTCGTGATTCAAAACATCGTCCTCCAGCCGACTTGTCTCCAAGGGTGTAGTGCTGCCTCGGACACCTTATGGTCGTTCTCCTGTGAGTCTAGATTTTCGATCCGACGCAAAACTTACAGGTAATTGTAAGGTTCAGAGCCTGTTAATGACAATGGAACACACAAATCGCGTCGCGATTCAATACATCGTCCTCCAGCCGATTTGTCTCCAAGGGTCTAGTGCTGCCTCGGGCACCTTATGGTCGTTCCTCTGTGAGTCTAGATTTTCGAATCCGACGCAAAACTGACAGTTAATTGTAAGGTTCAGAGCCTCTTCATGACAATGGAACACACAAATTGCGTCGCGATTCCATACATCGTCCTCCGGCCGACCTGTCTCCAAGGGTCTATTGCTGCCAAGGGCACCTTATGGTCGATCTCTTGTGAGTCTAGATTTTCGAATCCGACGCAAACCTGACAGTTAATTGTAACGTTCAGAGCCTGTAAATGACAATGGAACTCACAAATCGCGTCGCGATTCAATACATCGTCCTCCAGCCGACTTGTCTCCAAGGGTCTAGTGCTGCCTCGGGCACCTTATTGTCGTTCTCCTGCGAGTCTAGATTTTCGAATGCGACGCAAAACTGACAGTTAATCGTAAGGTTCAGAGAATCTTAATGACAATGGAACACACAAATTGCGTCGCGATTCAATACATCGTCCTCCGGCCGACCTGTCTCCAAGGGTCTATTGCTGCCTCGGGCACCTTATGGTCGATCTCCTGTGAGTCTAGATTTTCGAATCCGACGCAAAACTGACAGTTAATATTAACGTTCAGAGCCTGTTAATGACGATGGAACACACAAATCGCGTCGCGATTCAATACATCGTCCTCCGGCCGACCTGTCTCCAAGGGTCTATTGCTGCCTCGGGCGCCTTATGGTCGTTCTCCTGTGAGTCTAGATTTTCGAATCCGACGCAAAACTGACAGTTAATTGTAACGTTCAGAGCCTGTTAATGACGATGGAACACACAAATCGCGTCGCGATTCAATACATCATCCTCCAGCCGATTTGTCTCCAAGGGTCTAGTGCTGCCTCGGGCACCTTATTGTCGTTCTCCTGTGAGTCTAGATTTTCGAATCCGACGCAAAACTGACAGTTAATTGTAACGTTCAGAGCTTCTTAATGACAATGGAACACACAAATCGCGTCGCGATTCAATACAACGTCCTCCGGCCGACCTGTCTCCAAGGGTCTATTGCTCCCTCGGGCACCTTATGGTCGATCTCCTGTGAGTCTAGATTTTCGAATCCGACGCAAAACTGACAGTTAATTGTAACGTTCAGAGCCTGTTAATGACGATGGAACACACAAATCCCGTCGCGATTCAATACATCGTCCTCCGGCCAACCTGTCTCCAAGGGTCTATTGCTGCCTCGGGCACCTTATGGTCGATCTCCTGTGAGTCTAGATTTTCGAATCCGACGCGAAACTGACAGTTAATTGTAACGTTCAGAGCCTGTTAATGACGATGGAACACACAAATTGCGTCGCGATTCAATACATCATCGTCCAGCCGACTTGTCTCCAAGGGTCTAGTGCTGCCTCGGGCACCTTATGGTCGTTCCTCTGTGAGTCTAGATTTTCGAATCCGACGCAAAACTGACAGTTAATTGTAAGGTTCAGAGCCTCTTAATGACAATGGAACACACAAATCGCGTCGCGATTCAATACATCGTCCTCCGGCTGACCTGTCTCCAAGGGTCTATTGCTGCCTCGGGCACCTTATGGTCGATCTCCTGTGAGTCTAGAATTTTGAATCCGACGCAGTTAATTGTAACGTTCAGAGCCAGTTAATGACGATGGAAAACACAAACTGCGTCGCGATTCAATACATCGTCCTCCAGCCGACTTGTCTCCAAGGGTGTAGTGCTGCCTCGGACACCTTATGGTCGTTCTCCTGTGAGTCTAGATTTTCGAATCCGACGCAAACCTGACAGTTAACTGTAACGTTCAGAGCCTGTAAATGACAATGGAACTCACAAATCGCGTCGCGATTCAATACATCGTCCTCCAGCCGACTTGTCTCCAAGGGTCTAGTGCTGCCTCGGGCACCTTATTGTCGTTCTCCTGTGAGTCTAGATTTTCGAATGCGACGCAAAACTGACAGTTAATCGTAAGGTTCAGAGAATCTTAATGACAATGGAACACACAAATTGCGTCGCGATTCAATACATCGTCCTCCGGCCGACCTGTCTCCAAGGGTCTATTGCTGCCTCGGGCACCTTATGGTCGTTCTCCTGTGAGTCTAGATTTTCGAATCCGACGCAAAACTGACAGTTAATTATAACGTTCAGAGCCTGTTAATGACGATGGAACACACAAATTGCGTCGCGATTCAATACATCGTCCTCCAGCCGACTTGTCTCCAAGGGTCTAGTGCTGCCTCGGACACCTTATGGTCGTTCTCCTGTGAGTCTAGATTTTCGAATCCGACGCAAAATTGAAAGTTAATTGTAACGTTCAGAGCCAATTAATGACAATGGAACACACAAATCTCGTCGCGATTCAATACATCGTCCTCCGGCCAACCTGTCTCCAAGGGTCTATTGCTGCCTCGGGCACCTTATGGTCGATCTCCTGTGAGTCTAGATTTTCGAATCCGACGCGAAACTGACAGTTAATTGTAACGTTCAGAGCCTGTTAATGACGATGGAACACACAAATTGCGTCGCGATTCAATACATCATCGTCCAGCCGACTTGTCTCCAAGGGTCTAGTGCTGCCTCGGGCACCTTATGGTCGTTCCTCTGTGAGTCTAGATTTTCGAATCCGACGCAAAACTGACAGTTAATTGTAAGGTTCAGAGCCTCTTAATGACAATGGAACACACAAATCGCGTCGCGATTCAATACATCGTCCTCCGGCTGACCTGTCTCCAAGGGTCTATTGCTGCCTCGGGCACCTTATGGTCGATCTCCTGTGAGTCTAGAATTTCGATTCCGACGCAGTTAACTGTAACGTTCAGAGCCTGTAAATGACAATGGAACTCACAAATCGCGTCGCGATTCAATACATCGTCCTCCAGCCGACTTGTCTCCAAGGGTCTAGTGCTGCCTCGGGCACCTTATTGTAGTTCTCCTGTGAGTCTAGATTTTCGAATGCGACGCAAAACTGACAGTTAATCGTAAGGTTCAGAGAATCTTAATGACAATGGAACACACAAATTGCGTCGCGATTCAATACATCGTCCTCCGGCCGACCTGTCTCCAAGGGTCTATTGCTGCCTCGGGCACCTTATGGTCGTTCTCCTGTGAGTCTAGATTTTCGAATCCGACGCAAAACTGACAGTTAATTGTAACGTTCAGAGCCTGTTAATGACGATGGAACACACAAATTGCGTCGCGATTCAATACATCGTCCTCCAGCCGACTTGTCTCCAAGGGTCTAGTGCTGCCTCGGACACCTTTTGGTCGTTCTCCTGTGAGTCTAGATTTTCGAATCCGACGCAAAATTGAAAGTTAATTGTAACGTTCAGAGCCAATTAATGACAATGGAACACACAAATCTCGTCGCGATTCAATACATCGTCCTCCGGCCGACCTGTCTCCAAGGGTCTATTGCTGCCTCGGGCACCTTATGGTCGATCTCCTGTGAGTCTAGATTTTCGAATCCGACGCAAAACTGACAGTTAATTGTAACGTTCAGAGCCTGTTAATGACGATGGAACACACAAATCCCGTCGCGATTCAATACATCGTCCTCCGGCCGACCTGTCTCCAAGGGTCTATTGCTGCCTCGGTCACCTTATGGTCGATCTCCTGTGAGTCTAGATTTTTAATCCGACGCAATACTGACAGTTAATTGTAACGTTCAGAGCCTGTTAATGACGATGGAACACACCAATCGCGTCGCGATTTAATACATCGTCCTCCGGCCGACCTGTCTCCAAGGGTTTATTGCTGCCTCGGGCACCTTATGGTCGATCTCCTGTGACTCTAGATTTTCGAATCCGACGCAAAACTGACACTTAATTGTAACGTTCAGAGCCTGTTAATGACGATGGAACACACAAATCCCGTCGCGATTCAATACATCGTCCTCCGGCCAACCTGTCTCCAAGGGTCTATTGCTGCCTCGGGCACCTTATGGTCGATCTCCTGTGAGTCTAGATTTTCGAATCCGACGCGAAACTGACAGTTAATTGTAACGTTCAGAGCCTGTTAATGACGATGGAACACACAAATTGCGTCGCGATTCAATACATCAACGTCCAGCCGACTTGTCTCCAATGGTCTAGTGCTGCCTCGGGCACCTTATGGTCGTTCCTCTGTGAGTCTAGATTTTCGAATCCGACGCAAAACTGACAGTTAATTGTAAGGTTCAGAGCCTCTTAATGACAATGGTACACACAAATCGCGTCGCGATTCAATACATCGTCCTCCAGGCGACTTGTCTCCAAGGGTGTAGTGCTGCCTCGGACACCTTATGGTCGTTCTCCTGTGAGTCTAAATTTTCGAATCCGACGCAAAACTGACAGTTAATTGTAAGGTTCAGAGCCTGTTAATGACAATGGAACACACAAATCGCGTCGCGATTCAATACATCGTCCTCCGGCCGACCTGCCTCCAACGGTCTATTGCTCCCTCGGGCACCTTATGGTCGATCTCCTGTGAGTCTAGATTTTCGAATCCGACGCAAAACTGACAGTTAATTGTAACGTTCAGAGCCTGTTAATGACGATGGAACACACATATCCCGTCGCGATTCAATACATCGTCCTCCGGCCGACCTGTCTCCAAGGGTCTATTGCTGCCTCGGGCACCTTATGGTCGATCTCCTGTGAGTCTAGATTTTCGAATCCGACGCAAAACTGACAGTTAATTGTAACGTTCAGAGCCTGTTAATGACGATGGAACACACAAATCGCGTCGCGATTCAATACATCGTCCTCCGGCCGACCTGTCTCCAAAGGTCTATTGCTGCCTCGGGCACCTTATGGACGATCTCCTGTCAGTCTAGATTTTCGAATCCGACGCAAAACTGACAGTTAATTGTAACGTTCAGAGCCTGTTAACGACGATGGAACACACAAATCGCGTCGCGATTCAATACATCGTCCTCCGGCCGACCTGTCTCCAAGGGTCTATTGCTGCCTCGGGCACCTTATGGTCGTTCTCCTGTGAGTCTAGATTTTCGAATCCGACGCAAAACTGACAGTTACTTGTAACGTTCAGAGCCTGTTAATGACGATGGAACACACAAATCGCGTCGCGATTCAATACATCGTCCTCCAGCCGATTTGTCTCCAAGGGTCTAGTGCTGCCTCGGGCACCTTATGGTCGTTCTTCTGTGAGTCTAGATTTTCGAATCCGACGCAAAACTGACAGTTAATTGTAACGTTCAGAGCTTCTTAATGACAATGGAACACACAAATCGCGTCGCGATTCAATACATCGTCCTCCGGCCGACCTGTCTCCAAGGCTCTAGTGCTCCCTCGGGCACCTTATGATCGATCTCCTGTGAGTCTAGAATTTCGAATCCGACGCAGTTAATTGTAACGTTCAGAGCCTGTTAATGACGATGGAACACACAAACTGCGTCGTGATTCAAAACATCGTCCTCCAGCCGACTTGTCTCCAAGGGTGTAGTGCTGCCTCGGACACCTTATGGTCGTTCTCCTGTGAGTCTAGATTTTCGATCCGACGCAAAACTTACAGGTAATTGTAAGGTTCAGAGCCTGTTAATGACAATGGAACACACAAATCGCGTCGCGATTCAATACATCGTCCTCCAGCCGATTTGTCTCCAAGGGTCTAGTGCTGCCTCGGGCACCTTATGGTCGTTCCTCTGTGAGTCTAGATTTTCGAATCCGACGCAAAACTGACAGTTAATTGTAAGGTTCAGAGCCTCTTCATGACAATGGAACACACAAATTGCGTCGCGATTCCATACATCGTCCTCCGGCCGACCTGTCTCCAAGGGTCTATTGCTGCCAAGGGCACCTTATGGTCGATCTCTTGTGAGTCTAGATTTTCGAATCCGACGCAAACCTGACAGTTAATTGTAACGTTCAGAGCCTGTAAATGACAATGGAACTCACAAATCGCGTCGCGATTCAATACATCGTCCTCCAGCCGACTTGTCTCCAAGGGTCTAGTGCTGCCTCGGGCACCTTATTGTCGTTCTCCTGCGAGTCTAGATTTTCGAATGCGACGCAAAACTGACAGTTAATCGTAAGGTTCAGAGAATCTTAATGACAATGGAACACACAAATTGCGTCGCGATTCAATACATCGTCCTCCGGCCGACCTGTCTCCAAGGGTCTATTGCTGCCTCGGGCACCTTATGGTCGATCTCCTGTGAGTCTAGATTTTCGAATCCGACGCAAAACTGACAGTTAATATTAACGTTCAGAGCCTGTTAATGACGATGGAACACACAAATCGCGTCGCGATTCAATACATCGTCCTCCGGCCGACCTGTCTCCAAGGGTCTATTGCTGCCTCGGGCACCTTATGGTCGTTCTCCTGTGAGTCTAGATTTTCGAATCCGACGCAAAACTGACAGTTAATTGTAACGTTCAGAGCCTGTTAATGACGATGGAACACACAAATCGCGTCGCGATTCAATACATCGTCCTCCAGCCGATTTGTCTCCAAGGGTCTAGTGCTGCCTCGGGCACCTTATTGTCGTTCTCCTGTGAGTCTAGATTTTCGAATCCGACGCAAAACTGACAGTTAATTGTAACGTTCAGAGCTTCTTAATGACAATGGAACACACAAATCGCGTCGCGATTCAATACAACGTCCTCCGGCCGACCTGTCTCCAAGGGTCTATTGCTCCCTCGGGCACCTTATGGTCGATCTCCTGTGAGTCTAGATTTTCGAATCCGACGCAAAACTGACAGTTAATTGTAACGTTCAGAGCCTGTTAATGACGATGGAACACACAAATCCCGTCGCGATTCAATACATCGTCCTCCGGCCAACCTGTCTCCAAGGGTCTATTGCTGCCTCGGGCACCTTATGGTCGATCTCCTGTGAGTCTAGATTTTCGAATCCGACGCGAAACTGACAGTTAATTGTAACGTTCAGAGCCTGTTAATGACGATGGAACACACAAATTGCGTCGCGATTCAATACATCATCGTCCAGCCGACTTGTCTCCAAGGGTCTAGTGCTGCCTCGGGCACCTTATGGTCGTTCCTCTGTGAGTCTAGATTTTCGAATCCGACGCAAAACTGACAGTTAATTGTAAGGTTCAGAGCCTCTTAATGACAATGGAACACACAAATCGCGTCGCGATTCAATACATCGTCCTCCGGCTGACCTGTCACCAAGGGTCTATTGCTGCCTCGGGCACCTTATGGTCGATCTCCTGTGAGTCTAGAATTTTGAATCCGACGCAGTTAATTGTAACGTTCAGAGCCAGTTAATGACGATGGAAAACACAAACTGCGTCGCGATTCAATACATCGTCCTCCAGCCGACTTGTCTCCAAGGGTCTAGTGCTGCCTCGGACACCTTATGGTCGTTCTCCTGTGAGTCTAGATTTTCGAATCCGACGCAAACCTGACAGTTAACTGTAACGTTCAGAGCCTGTAAATGACAATGGAACTCACAAATCGCGTCGCGATTCAATACATCGTCCTCCAGCCGACTTGTCTCCAAGGGTCTAGTGCTGCCTCGGGCACCTTATTGTCGTTCTCCTGTGAGTCTAGATTTTCGAATGCGACGCAAAACTGACAGTTAATCGTAAGGTTCAGAGAATCTTAATGACAATGGAACACACAAATTGCGTCGCGATTCAATACATCGTCCTCCGGCCGACCTGTCTCCAAGGGTCTATTGCTGCCTCGGGCACCTTATGGTCGTTCTCCTGTGAGTCTAGATTTTCGAATCCGACGCAAAACTGACAGTTAATTATAACGTTCAGAGCCTGTTAATGACGATGGAACACACAAATTGCGTCGCGATTCAATACATCGTCCTCCAGCCGACTTGTCTCCAAGGGTCTAGTGCTGCCTCGGACACCTTATGGTCGTTCTCCTGTGAGTCTAGATTTTCGAATCCGACGCAAAATTGAAAGTTAATTGTAACGTTCAGAGCCAATTAATGACAATGGAACACACAAATCTCGTCGCGATTCAATACATCGTCCTCCGGCCGACTTGTCTCCAAGGGTCTATTGCTGCCTCGGGCACCTTATGGTCGATCTCCTGTGAGTCTAGATTTTCGAATCCGACGCAAAACTGACAGTTAATTGTAACGTTCAGAGCCTGTTAAAGACGATGGAACACACAAATCCCGTCGCGATTCAATACATCGTCCTCCGGCCGACCTGTCTCCAAGGGTCTATTGCTGCCTCGGTCACCTTATGGTCGATCTCCTGTGAGTCTAGATTTTTGAATCCGACGCAATACTGACAGTTAATTGTAACGTTCAGAGCCTGTTAATGACGATGGAACACACAAATCGCGTCGCGATTTAATACATCGTCCTCCGGCCGACCTGTCTCCAAGGGTCTATTGCTGCCTCGGGCACCTTATGGTCGATCTCCTGTGACTAGATTTTCGAATCCGACGCAAAACTGACACTTAATTGTAACGTTCAGAGCCTGTTAATGACGATGGAACACACAAATCCCGTCGCGATTCAATACATCGTTCTCCGGCCAACCTGTCTCCAAGGGTCTATTGCTGCCTCGGGCACCTTATGGTCGATCTCCTGTGAGTCTAGATTTTCGAATCCGACGCGAAACTGACAGTTAATTGTAACGTTCAGAGCCTGTTAATGACGATGGAACACACAAATTGCGTCGCGATTCAATACATCATCGTCCAGCCGACTTGTCTCCAAGGGTCTAGTGCTGCCTCGGGCACCTTATGGTCGTTCCTCTGTGAGTCTAGATTTTCGAATCCGACGCAAAACTGACAGTTAATTGTAAGGTTCAGAGCCTCTTAATGACAATGGAACACACAAATCGCGTCGCGATTCAATACATCGTCCTCCGGCTGACCTGTCTCCAAGGGTCTATTGCTGCCTCGGGCACCTTATGGTCGATCTCCTGTGAGTCTAGAATTTCGAATCCGACGCAGTTAATTGTAACGTTCAGAGCCAGTTAATGACGATGGAAAACACAAACTGCGTCGCGATTCAATACATCGTCCTCCAGCCGACTTGTCTCCAAGGGTGTAGTGCTGCCTCGGACACCTTATGGTCGTTCTCCTGTGAGTCTAGATTTTCGAATCCGACGCAAACCTGACAGTTAACTGTAACGTTCAGAGCCTGTAAATGACAATGGAACTCACAAATCGCGTCGCGATTCAATACATCGTCCTCCAGCCGACTTGTCTCCAAGGGTCTAGTGCTGCCTCGGGCACCTTATTGTCGTTCTCCTGTGAGTCTAGATTTTCGAATGCGACGCAAAACTGACAGTTAATCGTAAGGTTCAGAGAATCTTAATGACAATGGAACACACAAATTGCGTCGCGATTCAATACATCGTCCTCCGGCCGACCTGTCTCCAAGGGTCTATTGCTGCCTCGGGCACCTTATGGTCGTTCTCCTGTGAGTCTAGATTTTCGAATCCGACGCAAAACTGACAGTTAATTGTAACGTTCAGAGCCTGTTAATGACGATGGAACACACAAATTGCGTCGCGATTCAATACATTGTCCTCCAGCCGACTTGTCTCCAAGGGTCTAGTGCTGCCTCGGACACCTTATGGTCGTTCTCCTGTGAGTCTAGATTTTCGAATCCGACGCAAAATTGAAAGTTAATTGTAACGTTCAGAGCCTGTTAATGACGATGGAACACACAAATCCCGTCGCGATTCAATACATCGTCCTCCGGCCGACCTGTCTCCAAGGGTCTATTGCTGCCTCGGTCACCTTATGGTCGATCTCCTGTGAGTCTAGATTTTTGAATCCGACGCAATACTGACAGTTAATTGTAACGTTCAGAGCCTGTTAATGACGATGGAACACACAAATCGCGTCGCGATTTAATACATCGTCCTCCGGCCGACCTGTCTCCAAGGGTCTATTGCTGCCTCGGGCACCTTATGGTCGATCTCCTGTGACTCTAGATTTTCGAATCCGACGCAAAACTGACACTTAATTGTAAGGTTCAGAGCCTGTTCATGACGATGGAACACACAAATTGCGTCGCGATTCAATACATCGTCCTCCGGCCGACCTGTCTCCAAGGGTCTATTGCTCCCTCGGGCACCTTATGATCGTTCTCCTGTGAGTCTAGATTTTCTAATCCGACGCAAAACTGACGGTTAATTGTAACGTTCAGACCCTGTTAATGACGATGGAACACACAAATTGCGTCGCGATTCAATACATCGTCCTCCGGCCGACCTGTCTCCAAGGGTCTATTGCTGCCTCGGGCACCTTATGGTCGTTCTCCTGTGAGTCTAGATTTTCGAATCCGACGCAAAACTGACAGTTGATTGTAACGTTCAGAGCCTGTTAATGACGATGGAACACACAAATCGCGTCGCGATTCAATACATCGTCCTCCGGCCGACCTGTCTCCAAGGGTCTATTGCTGCCTCGGGCACCTTATGGTCGTTCTCCTGTGAGTCTAGATTTTCGAATCCGACGCAAAACTGACAGTTAATTGTAACGTTCAGAGTCTGTTAATGACGATGGAACACACAAATCGCGTCGCGATTCAATACATCGTCCTGCGGCCGACCTGTCTCCAAGGGTCTATTGCTGCCTCGGGCACCTTATGGTCGATCTCCTGTGAGTCTAGATTTTCGAATCCGACGCAAAACTGACAGTTAATTGTAACGTTCAGAGCCTGTTAATGACGATTGAACACACAAATCGCGTCGCGATTCAATACATCGTCCTCCGGCCGACCTGTCTCCAAGGGTCTATTGCTGCCTCGGGCACCTTATGGTCGATCTCCTGTGACTCTAGATTTTCGAATCCGACGCAAAACTGACACTTAATTGTAAGGTTCAGAGCCTGTTCATGACGATGGAACACACAAATCGCGTCGCGATTCAATACATCGTCCTCCAGCCGACTTGTCTCCAAGGGTCTAGTGCTGCCTCGGGCACCTTATGGTCGTTCTCTTGTGAGTCTAGATTTTCGAATCCGACGCAAAACTGACAGTTAATATTAACGTTCAGAGCCTGTTAATGACGATGGAACACACAAATTGCGTCGCGATTCAGTACATCGTCCTCCGGCCGACCTGTGTTCAAGGGTCTATTGCTGCCTCGGGCACCTTATGGTCGATCTCCTGTGAGTCTAGATTTTCGAATCCGACGCAAAACTGACAGTTAATTGTAAGGTTCAGAGCCTGTTAATGACGATGGAACACACAAATCGCGTCGCGATTCAATACATCGTCCTCCGGCCGACCTGTCTCCAAGGGTCTATTGCTGCCTCGGGCACCTTATGGTCGTTCCCCTGTGAGTCTAGATTTTCGAAAAAGACGCAAAACTGACAGTTAATTGTAACGTTCAGAGCCTGTTAATGACGATGGAACACACAAATCGCGTCGCGATTCAATACATCGTCCTCCAGCCGATTTGTCTCCAAGGGTCTAGTGCTGCCTCGGGCACCTTATGGTCGTTCTCCTGTGAGTCTAGATTTTCGAATTCGACGCAAAACTGACAGTTAATTGTAACGTTCAGAGCTTCTTAATGACAATGGAACACACAAATCGCGTCGCGATTCAATACATCGTCCTCCGGCCGACCTGTCTCCAAGGGTCTATTGCTCCCTCGGGCACCTTATGGTCGATCTCCTGTGAGTCTAGATTTTCGAATCCGACGCAAAACTGACAGTTAATTGTAACGTTCAGAGCCTGTCAATGACGATGGAACACACAAATCCCGTCGCGATTCAATACATCGTCCTACGGCCGACCTGTCTCCAAGGGTCTATTGCTGCCTCGGGCACCTTATGGTCGATCTCCTGTGAGTCTAGATTTTCGAATCCGACGCAAAACTGACAGTTAATTGTAACGTTCAGAGCCTTTTAATGACGATGGAACACACAAATTGCGTCGCGATTCAATACATCATCGTCCAGCCGACTTGTCTCCAAGGGTCTAGTGCTGCCTCGGACACCGTATGGTCGTTCTCCTGTGAATCTAGATTTTCGAATCCGACGCAAAACTGACAGTTAATTGTAAGGTTCAGAGCCTCTTAATGACAATGGAACACACAAATCGCGTCGCGATTCAATACATCGTCCTCCAGCCGACCTGTCTCCAAGGGTCTATTGCTGCCTCGGGCACCTTATGGTCGATCTCCTGTGAGTCTAGAATTTCGAATCCGACGCAGTTAATTGTAACGTTCAGAGCCAGTTAATGACGATGGAACACACAAACTGCGTCGCGATTCAATACATCGTCCTCCAGGCGACTTGTCTCCAAGGGTGTAGTGCTGCCTCGGACACCTTATGGTCGTTCTCCTGTGAGTCTAAATTTTCGAATCCGACGCAAAACTGACAGTTAATTGTAAGGTTCAGAGCCTGTTAATGACAATGGAACACACAAATCGCGTCGCGATTCAATACATCGTCCTCCGGCCGACCTGCCTCCAACGGTCTATTGCTCCCTCGGGCACCTTATGGTCGATCTCCTGTGAGTCTAGATTTTCGAATCCGACGCAAAACTGACAGTTAATTGTAACGTTCAGAGCCTGTTAATGACGATGGAACACACATATCCCGTCGCGATTCAATACATCGTCCTCCGGCCGACCTGTCTCCAAGGGTCTATTGCTGCCTCGGGCACCTTATGGTCGATCTCCTGTGAGTCTAGATTTTCGAATCCGACGCAAAACTGACAGTTAATTGTAACGTTCAGAGCCTGTTAATGACGATGGAACACACAAATCGCGTCGCGATTCAATACATCGTCCTCCGGCCGACCTGTCTCCAAGGGTCTATTGCTGCCTCGGGCACCTTATGGACGATCTCCTGTGAGTCTAGATTTTCGAATCCGACGCTAAACTGACAGTTAATTGTAACGTTCAGAGCCTGTTAACGACGATGGAACACACAAATCGCGTCGCGATTCAATACATCGTCCTCCGGCCGACCTGTCTCCAAGGGTCTATTGCTGCCTCGGGCACCTTATGGTCGTTCTCCTGTGTGTCTAGATTTTCGAATCCGACGCAAAACTGACAGTTACTTGTAACGTTCAGAGCCTGTTAATGACGATGGAACACACAAATCGCGTCGCGATTCAATACATCGTCCTCCAGCCGATTTGTCTCCAAGGGTCTAGTGCTGCCTCGGGCACCTTATGGTCGTTCTTCTGTGAGTCTAGATTTTCGAATCCGACGCAAAACTGACAGTTAATTGTAACGTTCAGAGCTTCTTAATGACAATGGAACACACAAATCGCGTTGCGATTCAATACATCGTCCTCCGGCCGACCTGTCTCCAACGCTCTAGTGCTCCCTCGGGCACCTTATGGTCGATCTCCTGTGAGTCTAGAATTTCGAATCCGACGCAGTTAATTGTAACGTTCAGAGCCTGTTAATGACGATGGAACACACAAACTGCGTCGTGATTCAAAACATCGTCCTCCAGCCGACTTGTCTCCAAGGGTGTAGTGCTGCCTCGGACACCTTATGGTCGTTCTCCTGTGAGTCTAGATTTTCGATCCGACGCAAAACTTACAGGTAATTGTAAGGTTCAGATCCTGTTAATGACAATGGAACACACAAATCGCGTCGCGATTCAATACATCGTCCTCCGGCCGACCTGCCTCCAAGGGTCTATTGCTGCCTCGGGCACCTTATGGTCGTTCTCCTGTGAGTCTAGATTTTCGAATCCGACGCAAAATTGAAAGTTAATTGTAACGTTCAGAGCCAATTAATGACAATGGAACACACAAATCTCGTCGCGATTCAATACATCGTCCTCCGGCCGACTTGTCTCCAAGGGTCTATTGCTGCCTCGGGCACCTTATGGTCGATCTCCTGTGAGTCTAGATTTTCGAATCCGACGCAAAACTGACAGTTAATTGTAACGTTCAGAGCCTGTTAAAGACGATGGAACACACAAATCCCGTCGCGATTCAATACATCGTCCTCCGGCCGACCTGTCTCCAAGGGTCTATTGCTGCCTCGGTCACCTTATGGTCGATCTCCTGTGAGTCTAGATTTTTGAATCCGACGCAATACTGACAGTTAATTGTAACGTTCAGAGCCTGTTAATGACGATGGAACACACAAATCGCGTCGCGATTTAATACATCGTCCTCCGGCCGACCTGTCTCCAAGGGTCTATTGCTGCCTCGGGCACCTTATGGTCGATCTCCTGTGACTAGATTTTCGAATCCGACGCAAAACTGACACTTAATTGTAACGTTCAGAGCCTGTTAATGACGATGGAACACACAAATCCCGTCGCGATTCAATACATCGTCCTCCGGCCAACCTGTCTCCAAGTGTCTATTGCTGCCTCGGGCACCTTATGGTCGATCTCCTGTGAGTCTAGATTTTCGAATCCGACGCGAAACTGACAGTTAATTGTAACGTTCAGAGCCTGTTAATGACGATGGAACACACAAATTGCGTCGCGATTCAATACATCATCGTCCAGCCGACTTGTCTCCAAGGGTCTAGTGCTGCCTCGGGCACCTTATGGTCGTTCCTCTGTGAGTCTAGATTTTCGAATCCGACGCAAAACTGACAGTTAATTGTAAGGTTCAGAGCCTCTTAATGACAATGGAACACACAAATCGCGTCGCGATTCAATACATCGTCCTCCGGCTGACCTGTCTCCAAGGGTCTATTGCTGCCTCGGGCACCTTATGGTCGATCTCCTGTGAGTCTAGAATTTCGAATCCGACGCAGTTAATTGTAACGTTCAGAGCCAGTTAATGACGATGGAAAGCACAAACTGCGTCGCGATTCAATACATCGTCCTCCAGCCGACTTGTCTCCAAGGGTGTAGTGCTGCCTCGGACACCTTATGGTCGTTCTCCTGTGAGTCTAGATTTTCGAATCCGACGCAAACCTGACAGTTAACTGTAACGTTCAGAGCCTGTAAATGACAATGGAACTCACAAATCGCGTCGCGATTCAATACATCGTCCTCCAGCCGACTTGTCTCCAAGGGTCTAGTGCTGCCTCGGGCACCTTATTGTCGTTCTCCTGTGAGTCTGGATTTTCGAATGCGACGCAAAACTGACAGTTAATCGTAAGGTTCAGAGAATCTTAATGACAATGGAACACACAAATTGCGTCGCGATTCAATACATCGTCCTCCGGCCGACCTGTCTCCAAGGGTCTATTGCTGCCTCGGGCACCTTATGGTCGTTCTCCTGTGAGTCTAGATTTTCGAATCCGACGCAAAACTGACAGTTAATTGTAACGTTCAGAGCCTGTTAATGACGATGGAACACACAAATTGCGTCGCGATTCAATACATCGTCCTCCAGCCGACTTGTCTCCAAGGGTCTAGTGCTGCCTCGGACACCTTATGGTCGTTCTCCTGTGAGTCTAGATTTTCGAATCCGACGCAAAATTGAAAGTTAATTGTAACGTTCAGAGCCTGTTAATGACGATGGAACACACAAATCCCGTCGCGATTCAATACATCGTCCTCCGGCCGACCTGTCTCCAAGGGTCTATTGCTGCCTCGGTCACCTTATGGTCGATCTCCTGTGAGTCTAGATTTTTGAATCCGACGCAATACTGACAGTTAATTGTAACGTTCAGAGCCTGTTAATGACGATGGAACACACAAATCGCGTCGCGATTTAATACATCGTCCTCCGGCCGACCTGTCTCCAAGGGTCTATTGCTGCCTCGGGCACCTTATGGTCGATCTCCTGTGACTCTAGATTTTCGAATCCGACGCAAAACTGACACTTAATTGTAAGGTTCAGAGCCTGTTCATGACGATGGAACACACAAATTGCGTCGCGATTCAATACATCGTCCTCCGGCCGACCTGTCTCCAAGGGTCTATTGCTCCCTCGGGCACCTTATGGTCGTTCTCCTGTGAGTCTAGATTTTCTAATCCGACGCAAAACTGACGGTTAATTGTAACGTTCAGACCCTGTTAATGACGATGGAACACACAAATTGCGTCGCGATTCAATACATCGTCCTCCGGCCGACCTGTCTCCAAGGGTCTATTGCTGCCTCGGGCACCTTATGGTCGTTCTCCTGTGAGTCTAGATTTTCGAATCCGACGCAAAACTGACAGTTGATTGTAACGTTCAGAGCCTGTTAATGACGATGGAACACACAAATCGCGTCGCGATTCAATACATCGTCCTCCGGCCGACCTGTCTCCAAGGGTCTATTGCTGCCTCGGGCACCTTATGGTCGTTCTCCTGTGAGTCTAGATTTTCGAATCCGACGCAAAACTGACAGTTAATTGTAACGTTCAGAGTCTGTTAATGACGATGGAACACACAAATCGCGTCGCGATTCAATACATCGTCCTGCGGCCGACCTGTCTCCAAGGGTCTATTGCTGCCTCGGGCACCTTATGGTCGATCTCCTGTGAGTCTAGATTTTCGAATCCGACGCAAAACTGACAGTTAATTGTAACGTTCAGAGCCTGTTAATGACGATTGAACACACAAATCGCGTCGCGATTCAATACATCGTCCTCCGGCCGACCTGTCTCCAAGGGTCTATTGCTGCCTCGGGCACCTTATGGTCGATCTCCTGTGACTCTAGATTTTCGAATCCGACGCAAAACTGACACTTAATTGTAAGGTTCAGAGCCTGTTCATGACGATGGAACACACAAATCGCGTCGCGATTCAATACATCGTCCTCCAGCCGACTTGTCTCCAAGGGTCTAGTGCTGCCTCGGGCACCTTATGGTCGTTCTCTTGTGAGTCTAGATTTTCGAATCCGACGCAAAACTGACAGTTAATATTAACGTTCAGAGCCTGTTAATGACGATGGAACACACAAATTGCGTCGCGATTCAGTACATCGTCCTCCGGCCGACCTGTGTTCAAGGGTCTATTGCTGCCTCGGGCACCTTATGGTCGATCTCCTGTGAGTCTAGATTTTCGAATCCGACGCAAAACTGACAGTTAATTGTAAGGTTCAGAGCCTGTTAATGACGATGGAACACACAAATCGCGTCGCGATTCAATACATCGTCCTCCGGCCGACCTGTCTCCAAGGGTCTATTGCTGCCTCGGGCACCTTATGGTCGTTCCCCTGTGAGTCTAGATTTTCGAAAAAGACGCAAAACTGACAGTTAATTGTAACGTTCAGAGCCTGTTAATGACGATGGAACACACAAATCGCGTCGCGATTCAATACATCGTCCTCCAGCCGATTTGTCTCCAAGGGTCTAGTGCTGCCTCGGGCACCTTATGGTCGTTCTCCTGTGAGTCTAGATTTTCGAATTCGACGCAAAACTGACAGTTAATTGTAACGTTCAGAGCTTCTTAATGACAATGGAACACACAAATCGCGTCGCGATTCAATACATCGTCCTCCGGCCGACCTGTCTCCAACGCTCTAGTGCTCCCTCGGGCACCTTATGGTCGATCTCCTGTGAGTCTAGAATTTCGAATCCGACGCAGTTAATTGTAACGTTCAGAGCCTGTTAATGACGATGGAACACACAAACTGCGTCGTGATTCAAAACATCGTCCTCCAGCCGACTTGTCTCCAAGGGTGTAGTGCTGCCTCGGACACCTTATGGTCGTTCTCCTGTGAGTCTAGATTTTCGATCCGACGCAAAACTTACAGGTAATTGTAAGGTTCAGATCCTGTTAATGACAATGGAACACACAAATCGCGTCGCGATTCAATACATCGTCCTCCGGCCGACCTGCCTCCAAGGGTCTATTGCTGCCTCGGGCACCTTATGGTCGATCTCCTGTGAGTCTAGATTTTCGAATCCGACGCAAAACTGACAGTTAATTGTAACGTTCAGAGCCTGTTAATGACGATGGAACACACAAATCCCGTCGCGATTCAATATATCGTCCTCCGGCCGACCTGTCTCCAAGGGTCTATTGCTGCCTCGGGCACCTTATGGTAAATCTCCTGTGAGTCTAGATTTTCTGAATCCGACGCAAAACTGACAGTTAATTGTAACGTTCAGAGCCTTTAATGACGATGGAACACACAAATCGCGTCGCGATTCAATACATCGTCCTCCGGCCGACCTGTCTCCAAGGGTCTATTGCTGCTTCGGGCACCTTATGGACGATCTCCTGTGAGTCTACATTTTCGAATCCGACGCAAAACTGACAGTTAATTGTAAGGTTCAGAGCCTGTTAATGACGATGGAACACACAAATTGCGTCGCGATTCAATACATCGTCCTCCGGCCGACCTGTCTCCAAGGGTCTATTGCTGCCTCGGGCACCTTATGGTCGTTCTCCTGTGAGTCTAGATTTTCGAATCTGACGCAAAACTGACAGTTAATTGTAACGTTCAGAGCCTGTTAATGACGATGGAACACACAAATCGCGTCGCGATTCAATACATCGTCCTCCAGCCGATTTGTCTCCAAGGGTCTAGTGCTGCCTCGGGCACCTTATGGTCGTTCCTCTGTGAGTCTAGATTTTCGAATCCGACGCAAAACTGACAGTTAATTGTAAGGTTCAGAGCCTCTTCATGACAATGGAACACACAAATTGCGTCGCGATTCAATACATCGTCCTCCGGCCGACCTGTCTCCAAGGGTCTATTGCTGCCAAGGGCACCTTATGGTCGATCTCTTGTGAGTCTAGATTTTCGAATCCGACGCAAACCTGACAGTTAATTGTAACGTTCAGAGCCTGTAAATGACAATGGAACTCACAAATCGCGTCGCGATTCAATACATCGTCCTCCAGCCGACTTGTCTCCAAGGGTCTAGTGCTGCCTCGGGCACCTTATTGTCGTTCTCCTGTGAGTCTAGATTTTCGAATCCGACGCAAAACTGACAGTTAATTGTAACGTTCAGAGCTTCTTAATGACAATGGAACACACAAATCGCGTCGCGATTCAATACAACGTCCTCCGGCCGACCTGTCTCCAAGGGTCTATTGCTCCCTCGGGCACCTTATGGTCGATCTCCTGTGAGTCTAGATTTTCGAATCCGACGCAAAACTGACAGTTAATTGTAACGTTCAGAGCCTGTTAATGACGATGGAACACACAAATCCCGTCGCGATTCAATACATCGTCCTCCGGCCAACCTGTCTCCAAGGGTCTATTGCTGCCTCGGGCACCTTATGGTCGATCTCCTGTGAGTCTAGATTTTCGAATCCGACGCGAAACTGACAGTTAATTGTAACGTTCAGAGCCTGTTAATGACGATGGAACACACAAATTGCGTCGCGATTCAATACATCATCGTCCAGCCGACTTGTCTCCAAGGGTGTAGTGCTGCCTCGGACACCTTATGGTCGTTCTCCTGTGAGTCTAGATTTTCGAATCCGACGCAAACCTGACAGTTAACTGTAACGTTCAGAGCCTGTAAATGACAATGGAACTCACAAATCGCGTCGCGATTCAATACATCGTCCTCCAGCCGACTTGTCTCCAAGGGTCTAGTGCTGCCTCGGGCACCTTATTGTCGTTCTCCTGTGAGTCTAGATTTTCGAATGCGACGCAAAACTGACAGTTAATCGTAAGGTTCAGAGAATCTTAATGACAATGGAACACACAAATTGTGTCGCGATTCAATACATCGTCCTCCGGGCGGCCTGTCTCCAAGGGTCTATTGCTGCCTCGGGCACCTTATGGTCGTTCTCCTGTGAGTCTAGATTTTCGAATCCGACGCAAAACTGACAGTTAATTGTAACGTTCAGAGCCTGTTAATGACGATTGAACACACAAATTGCGTCGCGATTCAATACATCGTCCTCCAGCAGACTTGTCTCCAAGGGTCTAGTGCTGCCTCGGACACCTTATGGTCGTTCTCCTGTGAGTCTAGATTTTCGAATCCGACGCAAAATTGAAAGTTAATTGTAACGTTCAGAGCCAATTAATGACAATGGAACACACAAATCTCGTCGCGATTCAATACATCGTCCTCCGGCCGACCTGTCTCCAAGGGTCTATTGCTGCCTCGGGCACCTTATGGTCGATCTCCTGTGAGTCTAGATTTTCGAATCCGACGCAAAACTGACAGTTAATTGTAACGTTCAGAGCCTGTTAATGACGATGGAACACACAAATCCCGTCGCGATTCAATACATCGTCCTCCGGCCGACCTGTCTCCAAGGGTCTATTGCTGCCTCGGTCACCTTATGGTCGATCTCCTGTGAGTCTAGATTTTTGAATCCGACGCAATACTGACAGTTAATTGTAACGTTCAGAGCCTGTTAATGACGATGGAACACACAAATCGCGTCGCGATTTAATACATCGTCCTCCGGCCGACCTGTCTCCAAGGGTCTATTGCTGCCTCGGGCACCTTATGGTCGATCTCCTGTGACTAGATTTTCGAATCCGACGCAAAACTGACACTTAATTGTAAGGTTCAGAGCCTGTTCATGACGATGGAACACACAAATTGCGTCGCGATTCAATACATCGTCCTCCGGCCGACCTGTCTCCAAGGGTCTATTGCTCCCTCGGGCACCTTATGGTCGTTCTCCTGTGAGTCTAGATTTTCTAATCCGACGCAAAACTGACGGTTAATTGTAACGTTCAGACCCTGTTAATGACGATGGAACACACAAATTGCGTCGCGATTCAATACATCGTCCTCCGGCCGACCTGTCTCCAAGGGTCTATTGCTGCCTCGGGCACCTTATGGTCGTTCTCCTGTGAGTCTAGATTTTCGAATCCGACGCAAAACTGACAGTTGATTGTAACGTTCAGAGCCTGTTAATGACGATGGAACACACAAATCGCGTCGCGATTCAATACATCGTCCTCCGGCCGACCTGTCTCCAAGGGTCTATTGCTGCCTCGGGCACCTTATGGTCGTTCTCCTGTGAGTCTAGATTTTCGAATCCGACGCAAAACTGACAGTTAATTGTAACGTTCAGAACCTGTTAATGACGATGGAACACACAAATCGCGTCGCGATTCAATACATCGTCCTCCAGCCGATTTGTCTCCAAGGGTCTAGTGCTGCCTCGGGCACCTTACGGTCGTTCCTCTGTGAGTCTAGATTTTCGAATCCGACGCAAAACTGACAGTTAATTGTAACGTTCAGAGCCCGTTAATGACGATGGAACACACAAATCCCGTCGCGATTCAATACATCGTCCTCCGGCCGACCTGTCTCCAAGGGTCTATTGCTGCCTCGGGCACCTTATGGTCGATCTCCTGTGTGTCTAGATTTTCGAATCCGACGCAATACTGACAGTTAATTGTAACGTTCAGAGCCTGTTAATGTCGATGGAACACACAAATCGCGTCGCGATTCAATACATCGTCCTCCGGCCGACCTGTCTCCAAGGGTCTATTGCTGCCTCGGGCACCTTATGGTCGATCTCCTGTGAGTCTAGATTTTCGAATCCGACGCAAAACTGACAGTTAATTGTAAGGTTCAGAGCCTGTTCATGACGATGGAACACACAAATTGCGTCGCGATTCAATACATCGTCCTCCGGCCGACCTGTCGCCAAGGGTCTATTGCTCCCTCGGGCACCTTATGGTCGTCTCCTGTGAGTCTAGATTATCTAATCCGACGCAAAACTGACAGTTAATTGTAACGTTCAGAGCCTGTTAATGACGATGGAACACACAAATTGCGTCGCGATTCAATACATCGTCCTCCGGCCGACCTGTCTCCAAGGGTCTATTGCTGCCTCGGGCACCTTATGGTCGTTCTCCTGTGAGTCTAGATTTTCGAATCCGACGCAAAACTGACAGTTGATTGTAACGTTCAGAGCCTGTTAATGACGATGGAACACACAAATCGCGTCGCGATTCAATACATCGTCCTCCGGCCGACCTGTCTCCAAGGGTCTATTTTAGCCTCGGGCACCTTATGGTCGTTCTCCTGTGAGTCTAGATTTTCGAATCCGACGCAAAACTGATTGTTAATTGTAACGTTCAGAGCCTGTTAATGACGATGGAACACACAAATCGCGTCGCGATTCAATACATCGTCTTCCAGCCGATTTGTCTCCAAGGGTCTAGTGCTGCCTCGGGCACCTTATGGTCGTTCCTCTGTGAGTCTAGATTTTCGAATCCGACGCAAAACTGACAGTTAATTGTAACGTTCAGAGCCTGTTAATGACGATGGAACACACAAATCCCGTCGCGATTCAATACATCGTCCTCCGGCCAACCTGTCTCCAAGGGTCTATTGCTGCCTCGGGCACCTTATGGTCGATCTCCTGTGAGTCTAGATTTTCGAATCCGACGCGAAACTGACAGTTAATTGTAACGTTCAGAGCCTGTTAATGACGATGGAACACACAAATTGCGTCGCGATTCAATACATCATCGTCCAGCCGACTTGTCTCCAAGGGTCTAGTGCTGCCTCGGGCACCTTATGGTCGTTCCTCTGTGAGTCTAGATTTTCGAATCCGACGCAAAACTGACAGTTAATTGTAAGGTTCAGAGCCTCTTAATGACAATGGAACACACAAATCGCGTCGCGATTCAATACATCGTCCTCCGGCTGACCTGTCTCCAAGGGTCTATTGCTGCCTCGGGCACCTTATGGTCGTTCTCCTGTGAGTCTAGATTTTCGAATCCGACGCAAAACTGACAGTTGATTGTAACGTTCAGAGCCTGTTAATGACGATGGAACACACAAATCGCGTCGCGATTCAATACATCGTCCTCCGGCCGACCTGTCTCCAAGGGTCTATTGCTGCCTCGGGCACCTTATGGTCGTTCTCCTGTGAGTCTAGATTTTCGAATCCGACGCAAAACTGACAGTTAATTGTAACGTTCAGAACCTGTTAATGACGATGGAACACACAAATCGCGTCGCGATTCAATACATCGTCCTCCAGCCGATTTGTCTCCAAGGGTCTAGTGCTGCCTCGGGCACCTTACGGTCGTTCCTCTGTGAGTCTAGATTTTCGAATCCGACGCAAAACTGACAGTTAATTGTAACGTTCAGAGCCCGTTAATGACGATGGAACACACAAATCCGGTCGCGATTCAATACATCGTCCTCCGGCCGACCTGTCTCCAAGGGTCTATTGCTGCCTCGGGCACCTTATGGTCGATCTCCTGTGTGTCTAGATTTTCGAATCCGACGCAATACTGACAGTTAATTGTAACGTTCAGAGCCTGTTAATGTCGATGGAACACACAAATCGCGTCGCGATTCAATACATCGTCCTCCGGCCGACCTGTCTCCAAGGGTCTATTGCTGCCTCGGGCACCTTATGGTCGATCTCCTGTGAGTCTAGATTTTCGAATCCGACGCAAAACTGACAGTTAATTGTAAGGTTCAGAGCCTGTTCATGACGATGGAACACACAAATTGCGTCGCGATTCAATACATCGTCCTCCGGCCGACCTGTCGCCAAGGGTCTATTGCTCCCTCGGGCACCTTATGGTCGTCTCCTGTGAGTCTAGATTATCTAATCCGACGCAAAACTGACAGTTAATTGTAACGTTCAGAGCCTGTTAATGACGATGGAACACACAAATTGCGTCGCGATTCAATACATCGTCCTCCGGCCGACCTGTCTCCAAGGGTCTATTGCTGCCTCGGGCACCTTATGGTCGTTCTCCTGTGAGTCTAGATTTTCGAATCCGACGCAAAACTGACAGTTGATTGTAACGTTCAGAGCCTGTTAATGACGATGGAACACACAAATCGCGTCGCGATTCAATACATCGTCCTCCGGCCGACCTGTCTCCAAGGGTCTATTTTTGCCTCGGGCACCTTATGGTCGTTCTCCTGTGAGTCTAGATTTTCGAATCCGACGCAAAACTGATTGTTAATTGTAACGTTCAGAGCCTGTTAATGACGATGGAACACACAAATCGCGTCGCGATTCAATACATCGTCTTCCAGCCGATTTGTCTCCAAGGGTCTAGTGCTGCCTCGGGCACCTTATGGTCGTTCCTCTGTGAGTCTAGATTTTCGAATCCGACGCAAAACTGACAGTTAATTGTAACGTTCAGAGCCTGTTAATGACGATGGAACACACAAATCCCGTCGCGATTCAATACATCGTCCTCCGGCCAACCTGTCTCCAAGGGTCTATTGCTGCCTCGGGCACCTTATGGTCGATCTCCTGTGAGTCTAGATTTTCGAATCCGACGCGAAACTGACAGTTAATTGTAACGTTCAGAGCCTGTTAATGACGATGGAACACACAAATTGCGTCGCGATTCAATACATCATCGTCCAGCCGACTTGTCTCCAAGGGTCTAGTGCTGCCTCGGGCACCTTATGGTCGTTCCTCTGTGAGTCTAGATTTTCGAATCCGACGCAAAACTGACAGTTAATTGTAAGGTTCAGAGCCTCTTAATGACAATGGAACACACAAATCGCGTCGCGATTCAATACATCGTCCTCCGGCTGACCTGTCTCCAAGGGTCTATTGCTGCCTCGGGCACCTTATGGTCGATCTCCTGTGAGTCTTGAATTTCGAATCCGACGCAGTTAATTGTAACGTTCAGAGCCAGTTAATGACGATGGAAAACACAAACTGCGTCGCGATTCAATACATCGTCCTCCAGCCGACTTGTCTCCAAGGGTGTAGTGCTGCCTCGGACACCTTATGGTCGTTCTCCTGTGAGTCTAGATTTTCGAATCCGACGCAAACCTGACAGTTAACTGTAACGTTCAGAGCCTGTAAATGACAATGGAACTCACAAATCGCGTCGCGATTCAATACATCGTCCTCCAGCCGACTTGTCTCCAAGGGTCTAGTGCTGCCTCGGGCACCTTATTGTCGTTCTCCTGTGAGTCTAGATTTTCGAATGCGACGCAAAACTGACAGTTAATCGTAAGGTTCAGAGAATCTTAATGACAATGGAACACACAAATTGTGTCGCGATTCAATACATCGTCCTCCGGCCGGCCTGTCTCCAAGGGTCTATTGCTGCCTCGGGCACCTTATGGTCGTTCTCCTGTGAGTCTAGATTTTCGAATCCGACGCAAAACTGACAGTTAATTGTAACGTTCAGAGCCTGTTAATGACGATGGAACACACAAATTGCGTCGCGATTCAATACATCGTCCTCCAGCAGACTTGTCTCCAAGGGTCTAGTGCTGCCTCGGACACCTTATGGTCGTTCTCCTGTGAGTCTAGATTTTCGAATCCGACGCAAAATTGAAAGTTAATTGTAACGTTCAGAGCCAATTAATGACAATGGAACACACAAATCTCGTCGCGATTCAATACATCGTCCTCCGGCCGACCTGTCTCCAAGGGTCTATTGCTGCCTCGGGCACCTTATGGTCGATCTCCTGTGAGTCTAGATTTTCGAATCCGACGCAAAACTGACAGTTAATTGTAACGTTCAGAGCCTGTTAATGACGATGGAACACACAAATCCCGTCGCGATTCAATACATCGTCCTCCGGCCGACCTGTCTCCAAGGGTCTATTGCTGCCTCGGTCACCTTATGGTCGATCTCCTGTGAGTCTAGATTTTTGAATCCGACGCAATACTGACAGTTAATTGTAACGTTCAGAGCCTGTTAATGACGATGGAACACACAAATCGCGTCGCGATTTAATACATCGTCCTCCGGCCGACCTGTCTCCAAGGGTCTATTGCTGCCTCGGGCACCTTATGGTCGATCTCCTGTGACTCTAGATTTTCGAATCCGACGCAAAACTGACACTTAATTGTAAGGTTCAGAGCCTGTTCATGACGATGGAACACACAAATTGCGTCGCGATTCAATACATCGTCCTCCGGCCGACCTGTCTCCAAGGGTCTATTGCTCCCTCGGGCACCTTATGGTCGTTCTCCTGTGAGTCTAGATTTTCTAATCCGACGCAAAACTGACGGTTAATTGTAACGTTCAGACCCTGTTAATGACGATGGAACACACAAATTGCGTCGCGATTCAATACATCGTCCTCCGGCCGACCTGTCTCCAAGGGTCTATTGCTGCCTCGGGCACCTTATGGTCGTTCTCCTGTGAGTCTAGATTTTCGAATCCGACGCAAAACTGACAGTTGATTGTAACGTTCAGAGCCTGTTAATGACGATGGAACACACAAATCGCGTCGCGATTCAATACATCGTCCTCCGGCCGACCTGTCTCCAAGGGTCTATTGCTGCCTCGGGCACCTTATGGTCGTTCTCCTGTGAGTCTAGATTTTCGAATCCGACGCAAAACTGACAGTTAATTGTAACGTTCAGAACCTGTTAATGACGATGGAACACACAAATCGCGTCGCGATTCAATACATCGTCCTCCAGCCGATTTGTCTCCAAGGGTCTAGTGCTGCCTCGGGCACCTTACGGTCGTTCCTCTGTGAGTCTAGATTTTCGAATCCGACGCAAAACTGACAGTTAATTGTAACGTTCAGAGCCTGTAAATGACAATGGAACTCACAAATCGCGTCGCGATTCAATACATCGTCCTCCAGCCGACTTGTCTCCAAGGGTCTAGTGCTGCCTCGGGCACCTTATTTTCGTTCTCCTGTGAGTCTAGATTTTCGAATGCGACGCAAAACTGACAGTTAATCGTAAGGTTCAGAGAATCTTAATGACAATGGAACACACAAATTGCGTCGCGATTCAATACATTGTCCTCCGGCCGACCTGTCTCCAAGGGTCTATTGCTGCCTCGAGCACCTTATGGTCGTTCTCCTGTGAGTCTAGATTTTCGAATCCGACGCAAAACTGACAGTTAATTGTAACGTTCAGAGCCAATTAATGACAATGGAACACACAAATCGCGTCGCGATTCAATACATCGTCCTCCGGCCCACCTGTCTCCAAGGGTCTATTGCTGCCTCGGGCACCATATGGTCGATCTCCTGTGAGTCTAGATTTTCGAATCCGACGCAAAACTGACAATTGTAACGTTCAGAGCCTGTTAATGACGATGGAACACACAAATCCCGTCGCGATTCAATACATCGTCCTCCGGCCGACCTGTCTCCAAGGGTCTATTGCTGCCTCGGGCACCTTATGGTCGATCTCCTGTGTGTCTAGATTTTCGAATCCGACGCAATACTGACAGTTAATTGTAACGTTCAGAGCCTGTTAATGACGATGGAACACACAAGTCGCGTCGCGATTCAATACATCGTCCTCCGGCCGACCTGTCTCCAAGGGTCTATTGCTGCCTCGGGCACCTTATGGTCGATCTCCTGTGAGTCTAGATTTTCGAATCCGACGCAAAACTGACAGTTAATTGTAAGGTTCAGAGCCTGTTCATGACGATGGAACACACAAATTGCGTCGCGATTCAATACATCGTCCTCCGGCCGACCTGTCGCCAAGGGTCTATTGCTGCCTCGGGCACCTTATGGTCGTTCTCCTGTGAGTCTAGATTTTCGAATCCGACGCAAAACTGACAGTTGATTGTAACGTTCAGAGCCTGTTAATGACGATGGAACACACAAATCGTGTCGCGATTCAATACATCGTCCTCCGGCCGACCTGTCTCCAAGGGTCTATTTTTGCCTCGGGCACCTTATGGTCGTTCTCCTGTGAGTCTAGATTTTCGAATCCGTCGCAAAACTGATTGTTAATTGTAACGTTCAGAGCCTGTTAATGACGATGGAACACACAAATCGCGTCGCGATTCAATACATCGTCTTCCAGCCGATTTGTCTCCAAGGGTCTAGTGCTGCCTCGGGCACCTTATAGTCGTTCCTCTGTGAGTCTAGATTTTCGAATCCGACGCAAAACTGACAGTTAATTGTAAGGTTCAGAGCCTCTTAATGACAATGGAACACACAAATTGCGTCGCGATTCAATACATCGTCCTCCGGCCGACCTGTCTCCAAGGGTCTATTGCTGCCTCGGGCACCTTATGGTCGATCTCCTGTGAGTCTAGATTTTCGAATCCGACGCAAACCTGACAGTTAATTGTAACGTTCAGAGCCTGTAAATGACAATGGAACTCACAAATCGCGTCGCGATTGAATACATCGTCCTCCAGCCGACTTGTCTCCAAGGGTCTAGTGCTGCCTCGGGCACCTTATTGTCGTTCTCCTGTGAGTCTAGATTTTCGAATGCGACGCAAAACTGACAGTTAATCGTAAGGTTCAGAGAATCTTAATGACAATGGAACACACAAATTGCGTCGCGATTCAATACATCGTCCTCCGGCCGACCTGTCTCCAAGGGTCTATTGCTGCCTCGGGCACCTTATGGTCGTTCTCCTGTGAGTCTAGATTTTCGAATCCGACTCAAAACTGACAGTTAATTGTAACGTTCAGAGCCTGTTAATGACGATGGAACACACAATTTGCGTCGCGATTCAATACATCGTCCTCCAGCCGACTTGTCTCCAAGGGTCTAGTGCTGCCTCGGACACCTTATGGTCGTTTTCCTGTGAGTCTAGATTTTCGAATCCGACGCAAAACTGACAGTTAATTGTAACGTTCAGAGCCAATTAATGACAATGGAACACACAAATCGCGTCGCGATTCAATACATCGTCCTCCGGCCGACCTGTCTCCAAGGGTCTATTGCTGCCTCGGGCACCTTATGGTCGATCTCCTGTGAGTCTAGATTTTAGAATCCGACGCAAAACTGACAGTTAATTGTAACGTTCAGAGCCTGTTAATGACGATGGAACACACAAATCCCGTCGCGATTCAATACATCGTCCTCCGGCCGACCTGTCTCCAAGGGTCTATTGCTCCCTCGGGCACCTTATGGTCGTTCTCCTGTGAGTCTAGATTTTCGAATCCGACGCAAAACTGACAGTTAATTGTAAGGTTCAGAGCCTGTTAATGACGATGGAACACACAAATCGCGTCGCGATTCAATACATCGTCCTCCGGCCGACCTGTCTCCAAGGGTCTATTGCTCCCTCGGGCACCTTATGGTCGTTCTCCTGTGAGTCTAGATTTTCGAATCCGACGCAAAACTGACAGTTGATTGTAACGTTCAGAGCCTGTTAATGACGATGGAACACACAAATCGCGTCGCGATTCAATACATCGTCCTCCGGCCGACCTGTCTCCAAGGGTCTATTGCTGCCTCTGGCACCTTATGGTCGTTCTCCTGTGAGTCTAGATTTTCGAATTCGACGCAAAACTGACAGTTAATTGTAACGTTCAGAGCCTGTTAATGACGATGGAACACACAAATCGCGTCGCGATTCAATACATCGTCCTCCAGCCGATTTGTCTCCAAGGGTCTAGTGCTGCCTCGGGCACCTTATGGTCGTTCCTCTGTGAGTCTAGATTTTCGAATACGACGCAAAACTGACAGTTAATTGTAAGGTTCAGAGCCTCTTAATGACAATGGAACACACAAATTGCGTCGCGATTCAATACATCGTCCTCCGGCCGACCTGTCTCCAAGGGTCTTTTGCTGCCTCGGGCACCTTATGGTCGATCTCCTGTGAGTCTAGATTTTCGAATCCGACGCAAACCTGACAGTTAATTGTAACGTTCAGAGCCTGTTAATGACGATGGAACACACAAATTGCGTCGCGATTCAATACATCGTCCTCCGGCCGACCTGTCTCCAAGGGTCTATTGCTGCCTCGGGCACCTTATGGTCGTTCTCCTGTGAGTCTAGATTTTCGAATCCGACGCAAAACTGACAGTTAATTGTAACGTTCAGAGCCTGTTAATGACGATGGAACACACAAATTGCGTCGCGATTCAATACATCGTCCTCCGGCCGACCTTTCTCCAAGGGTCTATTGCTGCCTCGGGCACCTTATGGTCGATCTCCTGTGAGTCTAGATTTTCGAATCCGACGCAAAACTGACAGTTAATTGTAACGTTCAGAGCCTGTTAATGACGATGGAACACACAAATCGCGTCGCGATTCAATACATCGTCCTCCGGCCGACCTGTCTCCAAGGGTCTATTGCTGCCTCGGGCACCTTATGGTCGATCTCCTGTGACCCTAGATTTTCGAATCCGACGCAAAACTGACAGTTAATTGTAAGGTTCAGAGCCTGTTCATGACGATGGAACACACAAATTGCGTCGCGATTCAATACATCGTCCTCCGGCCGACCTGTCTCCAAGGGTCTATTTCTCCCTCGGGCACCTTATGGTCGTTCTCCTGTGAGTCTAGATTTTCGAATCCGTCGCAAAACTGACAGTTAATTGTAACGTTCAGAGCCTGTTAATGACGATGGAACACACAATTTGCGTCGCGATTCAATACATCGTCCTCCGGCCGACCTGTCTCCAAGGGTCTATTGCTGCCTCGGGCACCTAATTGTCGTTCTCCTGTGAGTCTAGATTTTCGAATCCGACGCAAAACTGACAGTTGATTGTAACGTTCAGAGCCTGTTAATGACAATGGAACACACAAATCGCGTCGCGATTCAATACATCGTCCTCCAGCCGACTTGTCTCCAAGGGTCTAGTGCTGCCTCGGGCACCTTATGGTCGTTCTCTTGTGAGTCTAGATTTTCGAATCCGACGCAAAACTGACAGTTAATTGTAAGGTTCAGAGCCTGTTAATGACGATGGAACACACAAATTGCGTCGCGATTCAATACATCGTCCTCCGGCCGACCTGTCTCCAAGGGTCTATTGCTGCCTCGGGCACCTTATGGTCGATCTCCTGTGAGTCTAGATTTTCGAATCCGACGCAAAACTGACAGTTAATTGTAACGTTCAGAGCCTGAAAATGTCGATGGAACACACAAATCGCGTCGCGATTCAATACATCGTCCTCCGGCCGAACTGTCTTCAAGGGGCTATTGCTGCCTCGGGCACCTTATGGTCGATCTCCTGTGAGTCTAGATTTTCGAATCCGACGCAAAACTGACAGTTAATTGTAACGTTCAGAGCCTGTTAATGACGATGGAACACACAAATCGCGTCGCGATTCAATACATCGTCCTCCGGCCGACCTGTCTCCAAGGGTCTATTGCTGCCTCGGTCACCTTATGGTCGATCTCCTGTGAGTCTAGATTTTTGAATCCGACGCAATACTGACAGTTAATTGTAACGTTCAGAGCCTGTTAATGACGATGGAACACACAAATCGCGTCGCGATTTAATACATCGTCCTCCGGCCGACCTGTCTCCAAGGGTCTATTGCTGCCTCGGGCACCTTATGGTCGATCTCCTGTGACTCTAGATTTTCGAATCCGACGCAAAACTGACACTTAATTGTAAGGTCAGAGCCTGTTCATGACGATGGAACACACAAATTGCGTCGCGATTCAATACATCGTCCTCCGGCCGACCTGTCTCCAAGGGTCTATTGCTCCCTCGGGCACCTTATGGTCGTTCTCCTGTGAGTCTAGATTTTCTAATCCGACGCAAAACTGACGGTTAATTGTAACGTTCAGACCCTGTTAATGACGATGGAACACACAAATTGCGTCGCGATTCAATACATCGTCCTCCGGCCGACCTGTCTCCAAGGGTCTATTGCTGCCTCGGGCACCTTACGGTCGTTCCTCTGTGAGTCTAGATTTTCGAATCCGACGCAAAACTGACAGTTGATTGTAACGTTCAGAGCCTGTTAATGACGATGGAACACACAAATCGCGTCGCGATTCAATACATCGTCCTCCGGCCGACCTGTCTCCAAGGGTCTATTGCTGCCTCGGGCACCTTATGGTCGTTCTCCTGTGAGTCTAGATTTTCGAATCCGACGCAAAACTGACAGTTAATTGTAACGTTCAGAACCTGTTAATGACGATGGAACACACAAATCGCGTCGCGATTCAATACATCGTCCTCCAGCCGATTTGTCTCCAAGGGTCTAGTGCTGCCTCGGGCACCTTACGGTCGTTCTCCTGTGAGTCTAGATTTTCGAATCCGACGCAAAACTGACAGTTAATTGTAACGTTCAGAGCCTGTAAATGACAATGGAACTCACAAATCGCGTCGCGATTCAATACATCGTCCTCCAGCCGACTTGTCTCCAAGGGTCTAGTGCTGCCTCGGGCACCTTATTTTCGTTCTCCTGTGAGTCTAGATTTTCGAATGCGACGCAAAACTGACAGTTAATCGTAAGGTTCAGAGAATCTTAATGACAATGGAACACACAAATTGCGTCGCGATTCAATACATCGTCCTCCGGCCGACCTGTCTCCAAGGGTCTATTGCTGCCTCGGGCACCTTATGGTCGTTCTCCTGTGAGTCTAGATTTTCGAATCCGACGCAAAACTGACAGTTAATTGTAACGTTCAGAGCCAATTAATGACAATGGAACACACAAATCGCGTCGCGATTCAATACATCGTCCTCCGGCCCACCTGTCTCCAAGGGTCTATTGCTGCCTCGGGCACCATATGGTCGATCTCCTGTGAGTCTAGATTTTCGAATCCGACGCAAAACTGACAATTGTAACGTTCAGAGCCTGTTAATGACGATGGAACACACAAATCCCGTCGCGATTCAATACATCGTCCTCCGGCCGACCTGTCTCCAAGGGTCTATTGCTGCCTCGGGCACCTTATGGTCGATCTCCTGTGTGTCTAGATTTTCGAATCCGACGCAATACTGACAGTTAATTGTAACGTTCAGAGCCTGTTAATGACGATGGAACACACAAATCGCGTCGCGATTCAATACATCGTCCTCCGGCCGACCTGTCTCCAAGGGTCTATTGCTGCCTCGGGCACCTTATGGTCGATCTCCTGTGAGTCTAGATTTTCGAATCCGACGCAAAACTGACAGTTAATTGTAAGGTTCAGAGCCTGTTCATGACGATGGAACACACAAATTGCGTCGCGATTCAATACATCGTCCTCCGGCCGACCTGTCTCCAAGGGTCTATTGCTGCCTCGGGCACCTTATGGTCGTTCTCCTGTGAGTCTAGATTTTCTAATCCGACGCAAAACTGACAGTTAATTGTAACGTTCAGAGCCTGTTAATGACGATGGAACACACAAATTGCGTCGCGATTCAATACATCGTCCTCCGGCCGACCTGTCTCCAAGGGTCTATTGCTGCCTCGGGCACCTTATGGTCGTTCTCCTGTGAGTCTAGATTTTCGAATCCGACGCAAAACTGACAGTTAATTGTAACGTTCAGAGCCAATTAATGACAATGGAACACACAAATCGCGTCGCGATTCAATACATCGTCCTCCGGCCCACCTGTCTCCAAGGGTCTATTGCTGCCTCGGGCACCATATGGTCGATCTCCTGTGAGTCTAGATTTTCGAATCCGACGCAAAACTGACAATTGTAACGTTCAGAGCCTGTTAATGACGATGGAACACACAAATCCCGTCGCGATTCAATACATCGTCCTCCGGCCGACCTGTCTCCAAGGGTCTATTGCTGCCTCGGGCACCTTATGGTCGATCTCCTGTGTGTCTAGATTTTCGAATCCGACGCAATACTGACAGTTAATTGTAACGTTCAGAGCCTGTTAATGACGATGGAACACACAAATCGCGTCGCGATTCAATACATCGTCCTCCGGCCGACCTGTCTCCAAGGGTCTATTGCTGCCTCGGGCACCTTATGGTCGATCTCCTGTGAGTCTAGATTTTCGAATCCGACGCAAAACTGACAGTTAATTGTAAGGTTCAGAGCCTGTTCATGACGATGGAACACACAAATTGCGTCGCGATTCAATACATCGTCCTCCGGCCGACCTGTCTCCAAGGGTCTATTGCTGCCTCGGGCACCTTATGGTCGTTCTCCTGTGAGTCTAGATTTTCTAATCCGACGCAAAACTGACAGTTAATTGTAACGTTCAGAGCCTGTTAATGACGATGGAACACACAAATTGCGTCGCGATTCAATACATCGTCCTCCGGCCGACCTGTCTCCAAGGGTCTATTGCTGCCTCGGGCACCTTATGGTCGTTCTCCTGTGAGTCTAGATTTTCGAATCCGACGCAAAACTGACAGTTGATTGTAACGTTCAGAGCCTGTTAATGACGATGGAACACACAAATCGTGTCGCGATTCAATACATCGTCCTCCGGCCGACCTGTCTCCAAGGGTCTATTTTTGCCTCGGGCACCTTATGGTCGTTCTCCTGTGAGTCTAGATTTTCGAATCCGTCGCAAAACTGATTGTTAATTGTAACGTTCAGAGCCTGTTAATGACGATGGAACACACAAATCGCGTCGCGATTCAATACATCGTCTTCCAGCCGATTTGTCTCCAAGGGTCTAGTGCTGCCTCGGGCACCTTATAGTCGTTCCTCTGTGAGTCTAGATTTTCGAATCCGACGCAAAACTGACAGTTAATTGTAAGGTTCAGAGCCTCTTAATGACAATGGAACACACAAATTGCGTCGCGATTCAATACATCGTCCTCCGGCCGACCTGTCTCCAAGGGTCTATTGCTGCCTCGGGCACCTTATGGTCGATCTCCTGTGAGTCTAGATTTTCGAATCCGACGCAAACCTGACAGTTAATTGTAACGTTCAGAGCCTGTAAATGACAATGGAACTCACAAATCGCGTCGCGATTGAATACATCGTCCTCCAGCCGACTTGTCTCCAAGGGTCTAGTGCTTCCTCGGGCACCTTATTGTCGTTCTCCTGTGAGTCTAGATTTTCGAATGCGACGCAAAACTGACAGTTAATCGTAAGGTTCAGAGAATCTTAATGACAATGGAACACACAAATTGCGTCGCGATTCAATACATCGTCCTCCGGCCGACCTGTCTCCAAGGGTCTATTGCTGCCTCGGGCACCTTATGGTCGTTCTCCTGTGAGTCTAGATTTTCGAATCCGACTCAAAACTGACAGTTAATTGTAACGTTCAGAGCCTGTTAATGACGATGGAACACACAATTTGCGTCGCGATTCAATACATCGTCCTCCAGCCGACTTGTCTCCAAGGGTCTAGTGCTGCCTCGGACACCTTATGGTCGTTTTCCTGTGAGTCTAGATTTTCGAATCCGACGCAAAACTGACAGTTAATTGTAACGTTCAGAGCCAATTAATGACAATGGAACACACAAATCGCGTCGCGATTCAATACATCGTCCTCCGGCCGACCTGTCTCCAAGGGTCTATTGCTGCCTCGGGCACCTTATGGTCGATCTCCTGTGAGTCTAGATTTTAGAATCCGACGCAAAACTGACAGTTAATTGTAACGTTCAGAGCCTGTTAATGACGATGGAACACACAAATCCCGTCGCGATTCAATACATCGTCCTCCGGCCGACCTGTCTCCAAGGGTCTATTGCTCCCTCGGGCACCTTATGGTCGTTCTCCTGTGAGTCTAGATTTTCGAATCCGACGCAAAACTGACAGTTAATTGTAACGTTCAGAGCCTGTTAATGACGATGGAACACACAAATCGCGTCGCGATTCAATACATCGTCCTCCGGCCGACCTGTCTCCAAGGGTCTATTGCTCCCTCGGGCACCTTATGGTCGTTCTCCTGTGAGTCTAGATTTTCTAATCCGACGCAAAACTGACAGTTAATTGTAACGTTCAGAGCCTGTTAATGACGATGGAACACACAAATTGCGTCGCGATTCAATACATCGTCCTCCGGCCGACCTGTCTCCAAGGGTCTATTGCTGCCTCGGGCACCTTATGGTCGTTCTCCTGTGAGTCTAGATTTTCGAATCCGACGCAAAACTGACAGTTGATTGTAACGTTCAGAGCCTGTTAATGACGATGGAACACACAAATCGCGTCGCGATTCAATACATCGTCCTCCGGCCGACCTGTCTCCAAGGGTCTATTGCTGCCTCTGGCACCTTATGGTCGTTCTCCTGTGAGTCTAGATTTTCGAATTCGACGCAAAACTGACAGTTAATTGTAACGTTCAGAGCCTGTTAATGACGATGGAACACACAAATCGCGTCGCGATTCAATACATCGTCCTCCAGCCGATTTGTCTCCAAGGGTCTAGTGCTGCCTCGGGCACCTTATGGTCGTTCCTCTGTGAGTCTAGATTTTCGAATACGACGCAAAACTGACAGTTAATTGTAAGGTTCAGAGCCTCTTAATGACAATGGAACACACAAATTGCGTCGCGATTCAATACATCGTCCTCCGGCCGACCTGTCTCCAAGGGTCTTTTGCTGCCTCGGGCACCTTATGGTCGATCTCCTGTGAGTCTAGATTTTCGAATCCGACGCAAACCTGACAGTTAATTGTAACGTTCAGAGCCTGTAAATGACAATGGAACTCACAAATCGCGTCGCGATTCAATACATCGTCCTCCAGCCGACTTGTCTCCAAGGGTCTAGTGCTGCCTCGGGCACCTTATTGTCGTTCTCCTGTGAGTCTAGATTTTCGAATGCGACGCAAAACTGACAGTTAATCGTAAGGTTCAGTGAATCTAAATGACAATGGAACACACAAATTGCGTCGCGATTCAATACATCGTCCTCCGGCCGACCTGTCTCCAAGGGTCTATTGCTGCCTCGAGCACCTTATGGTCGTTCTCCTGTGAGTCTAGATTTTCGAATCCGACGCAAAACTGACAGTTAATTGTAACGTTCAGAGCCTGTTAATGACGATGGAACACACAAATTGCGTCGCGATTCAATACATCGTCCTCCGGCCGACCTGTCTCCAAGGGTCTATTTCTGCCTCGGGCACCTTATGGTCGATCTCCTGTGAGTCTAGATTTTCGAATCCGACGCAAAACTGACAGTTAATTGTAACGTTCAGAGCCTGTTAATGACGATGGAACACACAAATCGCGTCGCGATTCAATACATCGTCCTCCGGCCGACCTGTCTCCAAGGGTCTATTGCTGCCTCGGGCACCTTATGGTCGATCTCCTGTGACCCTAGATTTTCGAATCCGACGCAAAACTGACAGTTAATTGTAAGGTTCAGAGCCTGTTCATGACGATGGAACACACAAATTGCGTCGCGATTCAATACATCGTCCTCCGGCCGACCTGTCTCCAAGGGTCTATTTCCCCCTCGGGCACCTTATGGTCGTTCTCCTGTGAGTCTAGATTTTCGAATCCGACGCAAAACTGACAGTTAATTGTAACGTTCAGAGCCTGTTAATGACGATGGAACACACAATTTGCGTCGCGATTCAATACATCGTCCTCCGGCCGACCTGTCTCCAAGGGTCTATTGCTGCCTCGGGCACCTAATTGTCGTTCTCCTGTGAGTCTAGATTTTCGAATCCGACGCAAAACTGACAGTTGATTGTAACGTTCAGAGCCTGTTAATGACGATGGAACACACAAATCGCGTCGCGATTCAATACATCGTCCTCCAGCCGACTTGTCTCCAAGGGTCTAGTGCTGCCTCGGGCACCTTATGGTCGTTCTCTTGTGAGTCTAGATTTTCGAATCCGACGCAAAACTGACAGTTAATTGTAAGGTTCAGAGCCTGTTAATGACGATGGAACACACAAATTGCGTCGCGATTCAATACATCGTCCTCCGGCCGACCTGTCTCCAAGGGTCTATTGCTGCCTCGGGCACCTTATGGTCGATCTCCTGTGAGTCTAGATTTTCGAATCCGACGCAAAACTGACAGTTAATTGTAACGTTCAGAGCCTGAAAATGTCGATGGAACACACAAATCGCGTCGCGATTCAATACATCGTCCTCCGGCCGAACTGTCTTCAAGGGGCTATTGCTGCCTCGGGCACCTTATGGTCGATCTCCTGTGAGTCTAGATTTTCGAATCCGACGCAAAACTGACAGTTAATTGTAAGGTTCAGAGCCTGTTAATGACGATGGAACACACAAATCGTGTCGCGATTCAATACATCGTCCTACAGCCGATTTGTCTCCAAGGGTCTAGTGCTGCCTCGGGCACCTTATGGTCGTTCCTCTGTGAGTCTAGATTTTCGAATCCGACGCAAAACTGACAGTTAATTGTAAGGTTCAGAGCCTCTTAATGACAATGGAACACACAAATTGCGTCGCGATTCAATACATCGTCCTCCGGCCGACCTGTCTCCAAGAGTCTATTGCTGGCTCGGGCACCTTATGGTCGATCTCCTGTGAGTCTAGATTTTCGAATCCGACGCAAACCTGACAGTTAATTGTAACGTTCAGAGCCTGTAAATGGCAATGGAACACACAAATCGCGTCGCGATTCAATACATCGTCCTCCAGCCGACTTGTCTCCAAGGGTCTAGTGCTGCCTCGGGCACCTTATTGTCGTTCTCCTGTGAGTCTAGATTTTCGAATCCGATGCAAACCTGACAGTTAATTGTAACGTTCAGAGCCTGTAAATGACAATGGAACACACAAATCGCGTCGCGATTCAATACATCGTCCTCCAGCCGACTTGTCTCCAAGGGTCTAGTGCTGCCTCGGGCACCTTATTGTCGTTCTCCTGTGAGTCTAGATTTTCGAATGCGACGCAAAACTGACAGTTAATCGTAAGGTTCAGAGCCTCTTAATGACAATGGAACACACAAATCCCGTCGCGATTCAATACATCGTCCTCCGGCCGACCTGTCTCCAAGGGTCTATTGCTGCCTCGGGCACCTTATGGTCGATCTCCTGTGAGTCTAGATTTTCGAATCCGACGCAAAACTGACAGTTAATTGTAACGTTCAGAGCCTGTTAATGACGATGGAACACACAAATTGCGTCGCGATTCAATACATCGTCCTCCGGCCGACCTGTCTCCAAGGGTCTATTGCTGCCTCGGGCACCTTATGGTCGTTCTGCTGTGAGTCTAGATTTTCGAATCCGACGCAAAATTGACAGTTAATTGTAACGTTCAGAGTCTGTTAATGACGATGGAACACACAAATCGCGTCGCGATTCAATACATCGTCCTCCAGCCGACTTGTCTCCAAGGGTCTAGTGCTGCCTCGGGCACCTTATGGTCGTTCTCTTGTGAGTCTAGATTTTCGAATCCGACGCAAAACTGACAGTTAATTGTAAGGTTCAGAGCCTGTTAATGACGATGGAACACACAAATTGCGTCGCGATTCAATACATCGTCCTCCGGCCGACCTGTCTCCAAGGGTCTATTGCTGCCTCGGGCACCTTATGGTCGTTCTGCTGTGAGTCTAGATTTTCGAGTCCGACGCAAAACTGACAGTTGATTGTAACGTTCAGAGTCTGTTAATGACGATGGAACACACAAATCGCGTCGCGATTCAATACATCGTCCTCCAGCCGACTTGTCTCCAAGGGTCTAGTGCTGCCTCGGGCACCTTATGGTCGTTCTCTTGTGAGTCTAGATTTTCGAATCCGACGCAAAACTGACAGTTAATTGTAAGGTTCAGAGCCTGTTAATGACGATGGAACACACAAATTGCGTCGCGATTCAATACATCGTCCTCCGGCCGACCTGTCTCCAAGGGTCTATTGCTGCCTCGGGCACCTTATGGTCGATCTCCTGTGAGTCTAGATTTTCGAATCCGACGCAAAACTGACAGTTAATTGTAACGTTCAGAGCCTGTTAATGACGATGGAACACACAAATCGCGTCGCGATTCAATACATCGTCCTCCGGCCGACCTGTCTCCAAGGGTCTATTGCTGCCTCGGGCACCTTATGGTCGATCTCCTGTGACTCTAGATTTTCGAATCCGACGCAAAACTGACAGTTAATTGTAAGGTTCAGAGCCTGTTCATGACGATGGAACACACAAATTGCGTCGCGATTCAATACATCGTCCTCCGGCCGACCTGTCTCCAAGGGTCTATTGCTCCCTCGGGCACCTTATGGTCGTTCTCCTGTGAGTCTAGATTTTCGAATCCGACGCAAAACTGACAGTTAATTGTAACGTTCAGAGCCTGTTAATGACGATGGAACACACAATTTGCGTCGCGATTCAATACATCGTCCTCCGGCCGACCTGTCTCCAAGGGTCTATTGCTGCCTCGGGCACCTAATTGTCGTTCTCCTGTGAGTCTAGATTTTCGAATCCGACGCAAAACTGACAGTTAATTGTAACGTTCAGAGCCTGTTAATGACGATGGAACACACAAATCGCGTCGCGATTCAATACATCGTCCTCCAGCCGACTTGTCTCCAAGGGTCTAGTGCTGCCTCGGGCACCTTATGGTCGTTCTCTTGTGAGTCTAGATTTTCGAATCCGACGCAAAACTGACAGTTAATTGTAAGGTTCAGAGCCTGTTAATGACGATGGAACACACAAATTGCGTCGCGATTCAATACATCGTCCTCCGGCCGACCTGTCTCCAAGGGTCTATTGCTGCCTCGGGCACCTTATGGTCGATCTCCTGTGAGTCTAGATTTTCGAATCCGACGCAAAACTGACAGTTAATTGTAACGTTCAGAGCCTGAAAATGTCGATGGAACACACAAATCGCGTCGCGATTCAATACATCGTCCTCCGGCCGACCTGTCTTCAAGGGGCTATTGCTGCCTCGGGCACCTTATGGTCGATTTCCTGTGAGTCTAGATTTTCGAATCCGACGCAAAACTGACAGTTAATTGTAAGGTTCAGAGCCTGTTAATGACGATGGAACACACAAATCGTGTCGCGATTCAATACATCGTCCTCCAGCCGATTTGTCTCCAAGGGTCTTGTGCTGCCTCGGGCACCTTATGGTCGTTCCTCTGTGAGTCTAGATTTTCGAATCCGACGCAAAACTGACAGTTAATTGTAAGGTTCAGAGCCTCTTAATGACAATGGAACACACAAATTGCGTCGCGATTCAATACATCGTCCTCCGGCCGACCTGTCTCCAAGAGTCTATTGCTGGCTCGGGCACCTTATGGTCGATCTCCTGTGAGTCTAGATTTTCGAATCCGACGCAAACCTGACAGTTAATTGTAACGTTCAGAGCCTGTAAATGACAATGGAACACACAAATCGCGTCGCGATTCAATACATCGTCCTCCAGCCGACTTGTCTCCAAGGGTCTAGTGCTGCCTCGGGCACCTTATTGTCGTTCTCCTGTGAGTCTAGATTTTCGAATGCGACGCAAAACTGACAGTTAATCGTAAGGTTCAGAGCCTCTTAATGACAATGGAACACACAAAGCCCGTCGCGATTCAATACATCGTCCTCCGGCCGACCTGTCTCCAAGGGTCTATTGCTGCCTCGGGCACCTTATGGTCGATCTCCTGTGAGTCTAGATTTTCGAATCCGACGCAAAACTGACAGTTAATTGTAACGTTCAGAGCCTGTTAATGACGATGGAACACACAAATTGCGTCGCGATTCAATACATCGTCCTCCGGCCGACCTGTCTCCAAGGGTCTATTGCTGCCTCGGGCACCTTATGGTCGTTCTGCTGTGAGTCTAGATTTTCGAATCCGACGCAAAATTGACAGTTAATTGTAACGTTCAGAGTCTGTTAATGACGATGGAACACACAAATCGCGTCGCGATTCAATACATCGTCCTCCAGCCGACTTGTCTCCAAGGGTCTAGTGCTGCCTCGGGCACCTTATGGTCGTTCTCTTGTGAGTCTAGATTTTCGAATCCGACGCAAAACTGACAGTTAATTGTAAGGTTCAGAGCCTGTTAATGACGATGGAACACACAAATTGCGTCGCGATTCAATACATCGTCCTCCGGCCGACCTGTCTCCAAGGGTCTATTGCTGCCTCGGGCACCTTATGGTCGTTCTGCTGTGAGTCTAGATTTTCGAGTCCGACGCAAAACTGACAGTTGATTGTAACGTTCAGAGTCTGTTAATGACGATGGAACACACAAATCGCGTCGCGATTCAATACATCGTCCTCCAGCCGACTTGTCTCCAAGGGTCTAGTGCTGCCTCGGGCACCTTATGGTCGTTCTCTTGTGAGTCTAGATTTTCGAATCCGACGCAAAACTGACAGTTAATTGTAAGGTTCAGAGCCTGTTAATGACGATGGAACACACAAATTGCGTCGCGATTCATTACATCGTCCTCCGGCCGACCTGTCTCCAAGGGTCTAGTGCTGCCTCGGGCACCTTATGGTCGTTCTCTTGTGAGTCTAGATTTTCGAATCCGACGCAAAACTGACAGTTAATTGTAAGGTTCAGAGCCTGTTAATGACGATGGAACACACAAATTGCGTCGCGATTCAATACATCGTCCTCCGGCCGACCTGTCTCCAAGGGTCTAGTGCTGCCTCGGGCACCTTATTGTCGTTCTCCTGTGAGTCTAGATTTTCGAATGCGACGCAAAACTGACAGTTAATCGTAAGGTTCAGAGAATCTTAATGACAATGGAACACACAAATTGCGTCGCGATTCAATACATCGTCCTCCGGCCTACCTGTCTCCAAGGGTCTACTGCTGCCTCGGGCACCTTATGGTCGTTCTCCTGTGAATCTAGATTTTCGAATCCGACGCAAAACTGACAGTTAATTGTAACGTTCAGAGCCTGTTAATGACGATGGAACACACAAATTGCGTCGCGATTCAATACATCGTCCTCCAGCCGACTTGTCTCCAAGGGTCTAGTGCTGCCTCGGGCACTTTATTGTCGTTCTCCTGTGAGTCTAGATTTTCGAATCCGACGCAAACCTGACAGTTAATTGTAACGTTCAGAGCCTGTAAATGACAATGGAACACATAAATCGCGTCGCGATTCAATACATCGTCCTCCAGCCGACTTGTCTCCAAGGGTCTAGTGCTGCCTCGGGCACCTTATTGTCGTTCTCCTGTGAGTCTAGATTTTCGAATGCGACGCAAAACTGACAGTTAATCGTAAGGTTCAGAGCCTCTTAATGACAATGGAACACACAAATCCCGTCGCGATTCAATACATCGTCCTCCGGCCGACCTGTCTCCAAGGGTCTATTGCTGCCTCGGGCACCTTATGGTCGATCTCCTGTGAGTCTAGATTTTCGAATCCGACGCAAAACTGACAGTTAAATGTAACGTTCAGAGCCTGTTAATGACGATGGAACACACAAATTGCGTCGCGATTCAATACATCGTCCTCCGGCCGACCTGTCTCCAAGGGTCTATTGCTGCCTCGGGCACCTTATGGTCGTTCTGCGTTGAGTCTAGATTTTCGAATCCGACGCAAAACTGACAGTTGATTGTAACGTTAAGAGTCTGTTAATGACGATGGAACACAAATCGCGTCGCGATTCAATACATCGTCCTCCAGCCGACTTGTCTCCAAGGGTCTAGTGCTGCCTTGGGCACCTTATGGTCGTTCTCTTGTGAGTCTAGATTTTCGAATCCGACGCAAAACTGACAGTTAATTGTAAGGTTCAGAGCCTGTTAATGACGATGGAACACACAAATTGCGTCGCGATTCAATACATCGTCCTCCGGCCGACCTGTCTCCAAGGGTCTAGTGCTGCCTCGGGCACCTTATTGTCGTTCTCCTGTGAGTCTAGATTTTCGAATGCGACGCAAAACTGACAGTTAATCGTAAGGTTCAGAGAATCTTAATGACAATGGAACACACAAATTGCGTCGCGATTCAATACATCGTCCTCCGGCCTACCTGTCTCCAAGGGTCTACTGCTGCCTCGGGCACCTTATGGTCGTTCTCCTGTAAATCTAGATTTTCGAATCCGACGCAAAACTGACAGTTAATTGTAACGTTCAGAGCCTGTTAATGCCGATGGAACACACAAATTGCGTCGCGATTCAATACATCGTCCTCCAGCCGACTTGTCTCCAAGGGTCTAGTGCTGCCTCGGACACCTTATGGTCGTTCTCCTGTGAGTCTAGATTTTCGAATCCGACGCAAACCTGACAGTTAATTGTAACGTTCAGAGCCAATTAATGACAATGGAACACACAAATCGCGTCGCGATTCAATACATCGTCCTCCGGCCGACCTGTCTCCTAGGGTCTATTGCTGCCTCGGGCACCTTATGGTCGATCTCCTGTGAGTCTAGATTTTCGAATCCGACGCAAAACTGACAGTTAATTGTAACGTTCAGAGCCTGTTAATGACGATGGAACACACAAATCCCGTCGCGATTCAATACATCGTCCTCCGGCCGACCTGTCTCCAAGGGTCTATTGCTGCCTCGGGCACCTTATGGTCGATCTCCTGTGAGTCCAGATTTTCGAATCCGACGCAATACTGACAGTTAATTGTAACGTGTAGAGCCTGTTAATGACGATGGAACACACAAATCGCGTCGCGATTCAATACATCGTCCTCCGGCCGACCTGTCTCCAAGGGTCTATTGCTGCCTCGGGCACCTTATGGTCGATCTCCTGTGACTCTAGATTTTCGAATCCGACGCAAAACTGACAGTTAATTGTAAGGTTCAGAGCCTGTTCATGACGATGGAACACACAAATTGCGTCCCGATTCAATACATCGTCCTCCGGCCGACCTGTCTCCAAGGGTCTATTGCTCCCTCGGGCACCTTATGGTCGTTCTCCTGTGAGTCTAGATTTTCTAATCCGACGCAAAACTGACAGTTAATTGTAACGTTCAGAGCCTGTTAGTGACGATGGAACACACAAATCGCGTCGCGATTCAATACATCGTCCTCCAGCCGATTTGTCTCCAAGGGTCTAGTGCTGCCTCGGGCACCTTATGGTCGTTCCTCTGTGAGTCTAGATTTTCGAATCCGACGCAAAACTGACAGTTAATTGTAAGGTTCAGAGCCTCTTAATGACAATGGAACACACAAATAGCGTCGCGATTCAATACATCGTCCTCCGGCCGACCTGTCTCCAAGGGTCTATTGCTGCCTCGGGCACCTTATGGTCGATCTCCTGTGAGTCTAGATTTTCGAATCCGACGCAAACCTGACAGTTAATTGTAACGTTCAGAGCCTGTAAATGACAATGGAACTCACAAATCGCTTCGCGATTCAATACATCGTCCTCCAGCCGACTTGTCTCCAAGGGTCTAGTGCTGCCTCGGGCACCTTATTGTCGTTCTCCTGTGAGTCTAGATTTTCGAATGCGACGCAAAACTGACAGTTAATCGTAAGGTTCAGAGAATCTTAATGACAATGGAACACACAAATTGCGTCGCGATTCAATACATCGTCCTCCGGCCGACCTGTCTCCAAGGGTCTATTGCTGCCTCGGGCACCTTATGGTCGTTCTCCTGTGAGTCTAGATTTTCGAAACCGACGCAAAACTGACAGTTAATTGTAACGTTCAGAGCCTGTTAATGACGATGGAACACACAAATTGCGTCGCGATTCAATACATCGTCCTCCAGCCGACTTGTCTCCAAGGGTCTTGTGCTGCCTCGGACACCTTATGGTCGTTCTCCTGTGAGTTTAGATTTTCGAATCCGACGCAAAACTGACAGTTAATTGTAACGTTCAGAGCCAATTAATGACAATGGAACACACAAATCGCGTCGCGATTCAATACATCGTCCTCCGGCCGACCTGTCTCCAAGGGTCTATTGCTGCCTCGGGCACCTTATGGTCGATCTCCTGTGAGTCTAGATTTTCGAATCCGACGCAAAACTGACAGTTAATTGTAACGTTCAGAGCCTGTTAATGACGATGGAACACACATATCCCGTCGCGATTCAATACATCGTCCTCCGGCCGACCTGTCTCCAAGGGTCTATTGCTGCCTCGGGCACCTTATGGTTGATCTCCTGTGAGTCTAGATTTTCGAATCCGACGCAAAACTGACAGTTAATTGTAATGTTCAAAGCCTTTTAATGACGATGGAACACACAAATCGCGTCGCGATTCAATACATCGTCCTCCGGCCGACCTGTCTCCAAGGGTCTATTGCTGCCTCGGGCACCTCATGGTCGATCTCCTGTGACTCTAGATTTTCGAATTCGACACAAAACTGACAGTTAATTGTAAGGTTCAGAGCCTGTTCATGACGATGGAACACACAAATTGCGTCGCGATTCAATACATCGTCCTCCGGCCGACCTGTCTCCAAGGGTCTATTGCTCCCTCGGCCACCTTATGGTCGTTCTCCTGTGAGTCTAGATTTTCGAATCCGACGCAAAACTGACAGTTAATTGTAACGTTCAGAGCCTGTTAATGACGATGGAACACACAAATTGTGTCGCGATTCAATACATCGTCCTCCGGCCGACCTGTCTCCAAGGGTCTATTGCTGCCTCGGGCACCTAATTGTAGTTCTCCTGTGAGTCTAGATTTTCGAATCCGACGCAAACCTGACAGTTAATTGTAACGTTCAGAGCCTGTTAATGACGATGGAACACACAAATCGTGTCGCGATTCAATACATCGTCCTCCAGCCGATTTGTCTCCGAGGGTCTAGTGCTGCCTCGGGCACCTTATGGTCGTTCCTCTGTGAGTCTAGATTTTCGAATCCGACGCAAAACTGACAGTTAATTGTAAGGTTCAGAGCCTCTTAATGACAATGGAACACACAAATTGCGTCGCGATTCAATACATCGTCCTCCGGCCGACCTGTCTCCAAGGGTCTATTGATGCCTCGGGCACGTTATGGTCGATCTCCTGTGAGTCTAGATTTTCGAATCCGACGCAAACCTGACAGTTAATTGTAACGTTCAGAGCCTGTAAATGACAATGGAACACACAAATCGCGTCGCGATTCAATACATCGTCCTCCAGCCGACTTGTCTCCAAGGGTCTAGTGCTGCTTAGGGCACCTTATTGTCGTTCTCCTGTGAGTCTAGATTTTCGAATCCGACGCAAACCTGACAGTTAATTGTAACGTTCAGAGCCTGTAAATGACAATGGAACACACAAATCGCGTCGCGATTCAATACATCGTCCTCCAGCCGACTTGTCTCCAAGGGTCTAGTGCTGCCTCGGGCACCTTATTGTCGTTCGCCTGTGAGTCTAGATTTTCGAATGCGACGCAAAACTGACAGTTAATCGTAGGTTCAGAGCCTCTTAATGACAATGGAACACACAAATCCCGTCGCGATTCAATACATCGTCCTCCGGCCGACCTGTCTCCAAGGGTCTATTGCTGCCTCGGGCACCTTATGGTCGATCTCCTGTGAGTCTAGATTTTCGAATCCGTCGCAAAACTGACAGTTAATTGTAACGTTCAGAGCCTGTTAATGACGATGGAACACACAAATCCCGTCGCGATTCAATACATCGTCCTCCGGCCGACCTGTCTCCAAGGGTCTATTGCTGCCTCGGGCACCTTATGGTCGTTCTGCTGTGAGTCTAGATTTTCGAATCCGACGCAAAACTGACAGTTGATTGTAACGTTCAGAGCCTGTTAATGACGATGGAACACACAAATCGCGTCGCGATTCAATACATCGTCCTCCAGCCGACTTGTCTCCAAGGGTCTAGTGCTGCCTCGGGCACCTTATGGTCGTTCTCTTGTGAGTCTAGATTTACGAATCCGACGCAAAACTGACAGTTAATTGTAAGGTTCAGAGCCTGTTAATGACGATGGAACACACAAATTGCGTCGCGATTCAATACATCGTCCTCCGGCCGACCTGTCTCCAAGGGTCTAGTGCTGCCTCGGGCACCTTATTGTCGTTCTCCTGTGAGTCTAGATTTTCGAATGCGACGCAAAACTGACAGTTAATCGTAAGGTTCAGAGAATCTTAATGACAATGGAACACACAAATTGCGTCGCGATTCAATACATCGTCCTCCGGCCTACCTGTCTCCAAGGGTCTACTGCTGCCTCGGGCACTTTATGGTCGTTCTCCTGTGAGTCTAGATTTTCGAATCCGACGCAAAACTGACAGTTAATTGTAACGTTCAGAGCCTGTTAATGACGATGGAACAAACAAATTGCGTCGCGATTCAATACATCGTCCTCCAGCCGACTTGTCTCCAAGGGTCTAGTGCTGCCTCGGACACCTTATGGTCGTTCACCTGTGAGTCTTGATTTTCGAATCCGACGCAAAACTGACAGTTAATTGTAACGTTCAGAGCCAATTAATGACAATGGAACACACAAATCGCGTCACGATTCAATACATCGTCCTCCGGCCGACCTGTCTCCAATGGTCTATTGCTGCCTCGGGCACCTTATGGTCGATCTCCTGTGAGTCTAGATTTTCGAATCCGACGCAAAACTGACAGTTAATTGTAACGTTCAGAGCCTGTTAATGACGATGGAACACACAAATCCCGTCGCGATTCAATACATCGTCCTCCGGCCGACCTGTCTCCAAGGGTCTATTGCTGCCTCGGGCACCTTATGGTCGATCTCCTGTGAGTCTAGATTTTCGAATCCGACGCAAAACTGACAGTTGATTGTAACGTTCAGAGCCTGTTAATGACGATGGAACACACAAATCGCGTCGCGATTCAATACATCGTCCTCCAGCCGACTTGTCTCCAAGGGTCTAGTGCTGCCTCGGGCACCTTATGGTCGTTCTCTTGTGAGTCTAGATTTTCGAATCCGACGCAAAACTGACAGTTAATTGTAAGGTTCAGAGCCTGTTAATGACGATGGAACACACAAATTGCGTCGCGATTCAATACATCGTCCTCCGGCCGACCTGTCTCCAAGGGTCTGTTGCTGCCTCGGGCACCTTATGGTCGATCTCCTGTGAGTCTAGATTTTCGAATCCGACGCAAAACTGACAGTTAATTGTAACGTTCAGAGCCTGAAAATGTCGATGGAACACACAAATCGCGTCGCGATTCAATACATCGTCCTCCGGCCGACCTGTCTTCAAGGGTCTATTGCTGCCTGGGGCTCCTTATGGTCGTTCTGCTGTGAGTCTAGATTTTCGAATCCGACGCAAAACTGACAGTTGATTGTAACGTTCAGAGCCTGTTAATGACGATGGAACACACAAATCGCGTCGCGATTCAATACATCGTCCTCCAGCCGACTTGTCTCCAAGGGTCTAGTGCTGCCTCGGGCACCTTATGGTCGTTCTCTTGTGAGTCTAGATTTACGAATCCGACGCAAAACTGACAGTTAATTGTAAGGTTCAGAGCCTGTTAATGACGATGGAACACACAAATTGCGTCGCGATTCAATACATCGTCCTCCGGCCGACCTGTCTCCAAGGGTCTAGTGCTGCCTCGGGCACCTTATTGTCGTTCTCCTGTGAGTCTAGATTTTCGAATGCGACGCAAAACTGACAGTTAATCGTAAGGTTCAGAGAATCTTAATGACAATGGAACACACAAATTGCGTCGCGATTCAATACATCGTCCTCCGGCCTACCTGTCTCCAAGGGTCTACTGCTGCCTCGGGCACTTTATGGTCGTTCTCCTGTGAGTCTAGATTTTCGAATCCGACGCAAAACTGACAGTTAATTGTAACGTTCAGAGCCTGTTAATGACGATGGAACAAACAAATTGCGTCGCGATTCAATACATCGTCCTCCAGCCGACTTGTCTCCAAGGGTCTAGTGCTGCCTCGGACACCTTATGGTCGTTCACCTGTGAGTCTTGATTTTCGAATCCGACGCAAAACTGACAGTTAATTGTAACGTTCAGAGCCAATTAATGACAATGGAACACACAAATCGCGTCACGATTCAATACATCGTCCTCCGGCCGACCTGTCTCCAAGGGTCTATTGCTGCCTCGGGCACCTTATGGTCGATCTCCTGTGAGTCTAGATTTTCGAATCCGACGCAAAACTGACAGTTAATTGTAACGTTCAGAGCCTGTTAATGACGATGGAACACACAAATCCCGTCGCGATTCAATACATCGTCCTCCGGCCGACCTGTCTCCAAGGGTCTATTGCTGCCTCGGGCACCTTATGGTCGATCTCCTGTGAGTCTAGATTTTCGAATCCGACGCAAAACTGACAGTTGATTGTAACGTTCAGAGCCTGTTAATGACGATGGAACACACAAATCGCGTCGCGATTCAATACATCGTCCTCCAGCCGACTTGTCTCCAAGGGTCTAGCGCTGCCTCGGGCACCTTATGGTCGTTCTCTTGTGAGTCTAGATTTTCGAATCCGACGCAAAACTGACAGTTAATTGTAAGGTTCAGAGCCTGTTAATGACGATGGAACACACAAATTGCGTCGCGATTCAATACATCGTCCTCCGGCCGACCTGTCTCCAAGGGTCTAGTGCTGCCTCGGGCACCTTATTGTCGTTCTCCTGTGAGTCTAGATTTTCGAATGCGACGCAAAACTGACAGTTAATCGTAAGGTTCAGAGAATCTTAATGACAATGGAACACACAAATTGCGTCGCGATTCAATACATCGTCCTCCGGCCTACCTGTCTCCAAGGGTCTACTGCTGCCTCGGGCACTTTATGGTCGTTCTCCTGTGAGTCTAGATTTTCAAATCCGACGCAAAACTGACAGTTAATTGTAACGTTCAGAGCCTGTTAATGACGATGGAACAAACAAATTGCGTCGCGATTCAATACATCGTCCTCCAGCCGACTTGTCTCCAAGGGTCTAGTGCTGCCTCGGACACCTTATGGTCGTTCACCTGTGAGTCTTGATTTTCGAATCCGACGCAAAACTGACAGTTAATTGTAACGTTCAGAGCCAATTAATGACAATGGAACACACAAATCGCGTCGCGATTCAATACATCGTCCTCCGGCCGACCTGTCTCCAAGGGTCTATTGCTGCCTCGGGCACCTTATGGTCGATCTCCTGTGAGTCTAGATTTTCGAATCCGACGCAAAACTGACAGTTAATTGTAACGTTCAGAGCCTGTTAATGACGATGGAACACACAAATTGCGTCGCGATTCAATACATCGTCCTCCGGCCGACCTGTCTCCAAGGGTCTATTGCTGCCTCGGGCACCTTATGGTCGTTCTGCGTTGAGTCTAGATTTTCGAATCCGACGCAAAACTGACAGTTGATTGTAACGTTAAGAGTCTGTTAATGACGATGGAACACACAAATCGCGTCGCGATTCAATACATCGTCCTCCAGCCGACTTGTCTCCAAGGGTCTAGTGCTGCCTCGGGCACCTTATGGTCGTTCTCTTGTGAGTCTATATTTTCGAATCCGACGCAAAACTGACAGTTAATTGTAAGGTTCAGAGCCTGTTAATGACGATGGAACACACAAATTGCGTCGCGATTCAATACATCGTCCTCCGGCCGACCTGTCTCCAAGGGTCTAGTGCTGCCTCGGGCACCTTATTGTCGTTCTCCTGTGAGTCTAGATTTTCGAATGCGACGCAAAACTGACAGTTAATCGTAAGGTTCAGAGAATCTTAATGACAATGGAACACACAAATTGCGTCGCGATTCAATACATCGTCCTCCGGCCTACCTGTCTCCAAGGGTCTACTGCTGCCTCGGGCACCTTATGGTCGTTCTCCTGTAAATCTAGATTTTCGAATCCGACGCAAAACTGACAGTTAATTGTAACGTTCAGAGCCTGTTAATGCCGATGGAACACACAAATTGCGTCGCGATTCAATACATCGTCCTCCAGCCGACTTGTCTCCAAGGGTCTAGTGCTGCCTCGGACACCTTATGGTCGTTCTCCTGTGAGTCTAGATTTTCGAATCCGACGCAAACCTGACAGTTAATTGTAACGTTCAGAGCCAATTAATGACAATGGAACACACAAATCGCGTCGCGATTCAATACATCGTCCTCCGGCCGACCTGTCTCCTAGGGTCTATTGCTGCCTCGGGCACCTTATGGTCGATCTCCTGTGAGTCTAGATTTTCGAATCCGACGCAAAACTGACAGTTAATTGTAACGTTCAGAGCCTGTTAATGACGATGGAACACACAAATCCCGTCGCGATTCAATACATCGTCCTCCGGCCGACCTGTCTCCAAGGGTCTATTGCTGCCTCGGGCACCTTATGGTCGATCTCCTGTGAGTCCAGATTTTCGAATCCGACGCAATACTGACAGTTAATTGTAACGTGTAGAGCCTGTTAATGACGATGGAACACACAAATCGCGTCGCGATTCAATACATCGTCCTCCGGCCGACCTGTCTCCAAGGGTCTATTGCTGCCTCGGGCACCTTATGGTCGATCTCCTGTGACTCTAGATTTTCGAATCCGACGCAAAACTGACAGTTAATTGTAAGGTTCAGAGCCTGTTCATGACGATGGAACACACAAATTGCGTCCCGATTCAATACATCGTCCTCCAGCCGACCTGTCTCCAAGGGTCTATTGCTCCCTCGGGCACCTTATGGTCGTTCTCCTGTGAGTCTAGATTTTCTAATCCGACGCAAAACTGACAGTTAATTGTAACGTTCAGAGCCTGTTAGTGACGATGGAACACACAAATCGCGTCGCGATTCAATACATCGTCCTCCAGCCGATTTGTCTCCAAGGGTCTAGTGCTGCCTCGGGCACCTAATGGTCGTTCCTCTGTGAGTCTAGATTTTCGAATCCGACGCAAAACTGACAGTTAATTGTAAGGTTCAGAGCCTCTTAATGACAATGGAACACACAAATAGCGTCGCGATTCAATACATCGTCCTCCGGCCGACCTGTCTCCAAGGGTCTATTGCTGCCTCGGGCACCTTATGGTCGATCTCCTGTGAGTCTAGATTTTCGAATCCGACGCAAACCTGACAGTTAATTGTAACGTTCAGAGCCTGTAAATGACAATGGAACTCACAAATCGCTTCGCGATTCAATACATCGTCCTCCAGCCGACTTGTCTCCAAGGGTCTAGTGCTGCCTCGGGCACCTTATTGTCGTTCTCCTGTGAGTCTAGATTTTCGAATGCGACGCAAAACTGACAGTTAATCGTAAGGTTCAGAGAATCTTAATGACAATGGAACACACAAATTGCGTCGCGATTCAATACATCGTCCTCCGGCCGACCTGTCTCCAAGGGTCTATTGCTGCCTCGGGCACCTTATGGTCGTTCTCCTGTGAGTCTAGATTTTCGAAACCGACGCAAAACTGACAGTTAATTGTAACGTTCAGAGCCTGTTAATGACGATGGAACACACAAATTGCGTCGCGATTCAATACATCGTCCTCCAGCCGACTTGTCTCCAAGGGTCTTGTGCTGCCTCGGACACCTTATGGTCGTTCTCCTGTGAGTCTAGATTTTCGAATCCGACGCAAAACTGACAGTTAATTGTAACGTTCAGAGCCAATTAATGACAATGGAACACACAAATCGCGTCGCGATTCAATACATCGTCCTCCGGCCGACCTGTCTCCAAGGGTCTATTGCTGCCTCGGGCACCTTATGGTCGATCTCCTGTGAGTCTAGATTTTCGAATCCGACGCAAAACTGACAGTTAATTGTAACGTTCAGAGCCTGTTAATGACGATGGAACACACATATCCCGTCGCGATTCAATACATCGTCCTCCGGCCGACCTGTCTCCAAGGGTCTATTGCTGCCTCGGGCACCTTATGGTTGATCTCCTGTGAGTCTAGATTTTCGAATCCGACGCAAAACTGACAGTTAATTGTAATGTTCAAAGCCTTTTAATGACGATGGAACACACAAATCGCGTCGCGATTCAATACATCGTCCTCCGGCCGACCTGTCTCCAAGGGTCTATTGCTGCCTCGGGCACCTCATGGTCGATCTCCTGTGACTCTAGATTTTCGAATTCGACACAAAACTGACAGTTAATTGTAAGGTTCAGAGCCTGTTCATGACGATGGAACACACAAATTGCGTCGCGATTCAATACATCGTCCTCCGGCCGACCTGTCTCCAAGGGTCTATTGCTCCCTCGGCCACCTTATGGTCGTTCTCCTGTGAGTCTAGATTTTCGAATCCGACGCAAAACTGACAGTTAATTGTAACGTTCAGAGCCTGTTAATGACGATGGAACACACAAATTGTGTCGCGATTCAATACATCGTCCTCCGGCCGACCTGTCTCCAAGGGTCTATTGCTGCCTCGGGCACCTAATTGTAGTTCTCCTGTGAGTCTAGATTTTCGAATCCGACGCAAACCTGACAGTTAATTGTAACGTTCAGAGCCTGTTAATGACGATGGAACACACAAATCGTGTCGCGATTCAATACATCGTCCTCCAGCCGATTTGTCTCCGAGGGTCTAGTGCTGCCTCGGGCACCTTATGGTCGTTCCTCTGTGAGTCTAGATTTTCGAATCCGACGCAAAACTGACAGTTAATTGTAAGGTTCAGAGCCTCTTAATGACAATGGAACACACAAATTGCGTCGCGATTCAATACATCGTCCTCCGGCCGACCTGTCTCCAAGGGTCTATTGATGCCTCGGGCACCTTATGGTCGATCTCCTGTGAGTCTAGATTTTCGAATCCGACGCAAACCTGACAGTTAATTGTAACGTTCAGAGCCTGTAAATGACAATGGAACACACAAATCGCGTCGCGATTCAATACATCGTCCTCCAGCCGACTTGTCTCCAAGGGTCTAGTGCTGCTTAGGGCACCTTATTGTCGTTCTCCTGTGAGTCTAGATTTTCGAATCCGACGCAAACCTGACAGTTAATTGTAACGTTCAGAGCCTGTAAATGACAATGGAACACACAAATCGCGTCGCGATTCAATACATCGTCCTCCAGCCGACTTGTCTCCAAGGGTCTAGTGCTGCCTCGGGCACCTTATTGTCGTTCGCCTGTGAGTCTAGATTTTCGAATGCGACGCAAAACTGACAGTTAATCGTAGGTTCAGAGCCTCTTAATGACAATGGAACACACAAATCCCGTCGCGATTCAATACATCGTCCTCCGGCCGACCTGTCTCCAAGGGTCTATTGCTGCCTCGGGCACCTTATGGTCGATCTCCTGTGAGTCTAAATTTTCGAATCCGTCGCAAAACTGACAGTTAATTGTAACGTTCAGAGCCTGTTAATGACGATGGAACACACAAATCCCGTCGCGATTCAATACATCGTCCTCCGGCCGACCTGTCTCCAAGGGTCTATTGCTGCCTCGGGCACCTTATGGTCGTTCTGCTGTGAGTCTAGATTTTCGAATCCGACGCAAAACTGACAGTTGATTGTAACGTTCAGAGCCTGTTAATGACGATGGAACACACAAATCGCGTCGCGATTCAATACATCGTCCTCCAGCCGACTTGTCTCCAAGGGTCTAGTGCTGCCTCGGGCACCTTATGGTCGTTCTCTTGTGAGTCTAGATTTACGAATCCGACGCAAAACTGACAGTTAATTGTAAGGTTCAGAGCCTGTTAATGACGATGGAACACACAAATTGCGTCGCGATTCAATACATCGTCCTCCGGCCGACCTGTCTCCAAGGGTCTAGTGCTGCCTCGGGCACCTTATTGTCGTTCTCCTGTGAGTCTAGATTTTCGAATGCGACGCAAAACTGACAGTTAATCGTAAGGTTCAGAGAATCTTAATGACAATGGAACACACAAATTGCGTCGCGATTCAATACATCGTCCTCCGGCCTACCTGTCTCCAATGGTCTACTGCTGCCTCGGGCACTTTATGGTCGTTCTCCTGTGAGTCTAGATTTTCGAATCCGACGCAATACTGACAGTTAATTGTAACGTTCAGAGCCTGTTAATGACGATGGAACAAACAAATTGCGTCGCGATTCAATACATCGTCCTCCAGCCGACTTGTCTCCAAGGGTCTAGTGCTGCCTCGGACACCTTATGGTCGTTCACCTGTGAGTCTTGATTTTCGAATCCGACGCAAAACTGACAGTTAATTGTAACGTTCAGAGCCAATTAATGACAATGGAACACACAAATCGCGTCACGATTCAATACATCGTCCTCCGGCCGACCTGTCTCCAAGGGTCTATTGCTGCCTCGGGCACCTTATGGTCGATCTCCTGTGAGTCTAGATTTTCGAATCCGACGCAAAACTGACAGTTAATTGTAACGTTCAGAGCCTGTTAATGACGATGGAACACACAAATCCCGTCGCGATTCAATACATCGTCCTCCGGCCGACCTGTCTCCAAGGGTCTATTGCTGCCTCGGGCACCTTATGGTCGATCTCCTGTGAGTCTAGATTTTCGAATCCGACGCAAAACTGACAGTTGATTGTAACGTTCAGAGCCTGTTAATGACGATGGAACACACAAATCGCGTCGCGATTCAATACATCGTCCTCCAGCCGACTTGTCTCCAAGGGTCTAGTGCTGCCTCGGGCACCTTATGGTCGTTCTCTTGTGAGTCTAGATTTTCGAATCCGACGCAAAACTGACAGTTAATTGTAAGGTTCAGAGCCTGTTAATGACGATGGAACACACAAATTGCGTCGCGATTCAATACATCGTCCTCCGGCCGACCTGTCTCCAAGGGTCTGTTGCTGCCTCGGGCACCTTATGGTCGATCTCCTGTGAGTCTAGATTTTCGAATCCGACGCAAAACTGACAGTTAATTGTAACGTTCAGAGCCTGAAAATGTCGATGGAACACACAAATCGCGTCGCGATTCAATACATCGTCCTCCGGCCGACCTGTCTTCAAGGGTCTATTGCTGCCTGGGGCTCCTTATGGTCGTTCTGCTGTGAGTCTAGATTTTCGAATCCGACGCAAAACTGACAGTTGATTGTAACGTTCAGAGCCTGTTAATGACGATGGAACACACAAATCGCGTCGCGATTCAATACATCGTCCTCCAGCCGACTTGTCTCCAAGGGTCTAGTGCTGCCTCGGGCACCTTATGGTCGTTCTCTTGTGAGTCTAGATTTACGAATCCGACGCAAAACTGACAGTTAATTGTAAGGTTCAGAGCCTGTTAATGACTATGGAACACACAAATTGCGTCGCGATTCAATACATCGTCCTCCGGCCGACCTGTCTCCAAGGGTCTAGTGCTGCCTCGGGCACCTTATTGTCGTTCTCCTGTGAGTCTAGATTTTCGAATGCGACGCAAAACTGACAGTTAATCGTAAGGTTCAGAGAATCTTAATGACAATGGAACACAAATTGCATCGCGATTCAATACATCGTCCTCCGGCCTACCTGTCTCCAAGGGTCTACTGCTGCCTCGGGCACTTTATGGTCGTTCTCCTGTGAGTCTAGATTTTCGAATCCGACGCAAAACTGACAGTTAATTGTAACGTTCAGAGCCTGTTAATGACGATGGAACAAACAAATTGCGTCGCGATTCAATACATCGTCCTCCAGCCGACTTGTCTCCAAGGGTCTAGTGCTGCCTCGGACACCTTATGGTCGTTCACCTGTGAGTCTTGATTTTCGAATCCGACGCAAAACTGACAGTTAATTGTAACGTTCAGAGCCAATTAATGACAATGGAACACACAAATCGCGTCACGATTCAATACATCGTCCTCCGGCCGACCTGTCTCCAAGGGTCTATTGCTGCCTCGGGCACCTTATGGTCGATCTCCTGTGAGTCTAGATTTTCGAATCCGACGCAAAACTGACAGTTAATTGTAACGTTCAGAGCCTGTTAATGACGATGGAACACACAAATCCCGTCGCGATTCAATACATCGTCCTCCGGCCGACCTGTCTCCAAGGGTCTATTGCTGCCTCGGGCACCTTATGGTCGATCTCCTGTGAGTCTAGATTTTCGAATCCGACGCAAAACTGACAGTTGATTGTAACGTTCAGAGCCTGTTAATGACGATGGAACACACAAATCGCGTCGCGATTCAATACATCGTCCTCCAGCCGACTTGTCTCCAAGGGTCTAGCGCTGCCTCGGGCACCTTATGGTCGTTCTCTTGTGAGTCTAGATTTTCGAATCCGACGCAAAACTGACAGTTAATTGTAAGGTTCAGAGCCTGTTAATGACGATGGAACACACAAATTGCGTCGCGATTCAATACATCGTCCTCCGGCCGACCTGTCTCCAAGGGTCTAGTGCTGCCTCGGGCACCTTATTGTCGTTCTCCTGTGAGTCTAGATTTTCGAATGCGACGCAAAACTGACAGTTAATCGTAAGGTTCAGAGAATCTTAATGACAATGGAACACACAAATTGCGTCGCGATTCAATACATCGTCCTCCGGCCTACCTGTCTCCAAGGGTCTACTGCTGCCTCGGGCACTTTATGGTCGTTCTCCTGTGAGTCTAGATTTTCAAATCCGACGCAAAACTGACAGTTAATTGTAACGTTCAGAGCCTGTTAATGACGATGGAACAAACAAATTGCGTCGCGATTCAATACATCGTCCTCCAGCCGACTTGTCTCCAAGGGTCTAGTGCTGCCTCGGACACCTTATGGTCGTTCACCTGTGAGTCTTGATTTTCGAATCCGACGCAAAACTGACAGTTAATTGTAACGTTCAGAGCCAATTAATGACAATGGAACACACAAATCGCGTCGCGATTCAATACATCGTCCTCCGGCCGACCTGTCTCCAAGGGTCTATTGCTGCCTCGGGCACCTTATGGTCGATCTCCTGTGTGTCTAGATTTTCGAATCCGACGCAAAACTGACAGTTAATTGTAACGTTCAGAGCCTGTTAATGACGGTGGAACACACAAATCCCGTCGCGATTCAATACATCGTCCTCCGGCCGACCTGTCTCCAAGGGTCTATTGCTCCCTCGGGCACCTAATTGTCGTTCTCCTGTGAGTCTAGATTTTCGAATCCGACGCAAAACTGACAGATAATTGTAACGTTCAGAGCCTGTTAATGACGATGGAACACACAAATCGCGTCGCGATTCAATACATCGTCCTCCAGCCGACTTGTCTCCAAGGGTCTAGTGCTGCCTTGGGCACCTTATGGTCGTTCTCTTGTGAGTCTAGATTTTCGAATCCGACGCAAAACTGACAGTTAATTGTAAGGTTCAGAGCCTGTTAATGACGATGGAACACACAAATTGCGTCGCGATTCAATACATCGTCCTCCGGCCGACCTGTCTCCAAGGGTCTGTTGCTGCCTCGGGCACCTTATGGTCGATCTCCTGTGAGTCTAGATTTTCTAATCCGACGCAAAACTGACAGTTAATTGTAACGTTCAGAGCCTGAAAATGTCGATGGAACACACAAATCGCGTCGCGATTCAATACATCGTCCTCCGGCCGACCTGTCTTCAAGGGTCTATTGCTGCCTGGGGCTCCTTATGGTCGATCTCCTGTGAGTCTAGATTTTCGAATCTGACGCAAAACTGACAGTTAATTGTAAGGTTCAGAGCCTGTTAATGACGATGGAACACACAAATCGTGTCGCGATTCAATACATCGTCCTCCAGCCGATTTGTCTCCAAGGGTCTAGTGCTGCCTCGGGCACCTTATGGTCGTTCCTCTGTGAGTCTAGATTTTCGAATCCGACGCAAAACTGTCAGTTAATTGTAAGGTTCAGAGCCTCTTAATGACAATGGAACACACAAATTGCGTCGCGATTCAATACATCGTCCTCCGGCCGACCTGTCTCCAAGGGTCTATTGCTGCCTCGGGCACCTTATGGTCGATCTCCTGTGAGTCTAGATTTTCGAATCCGACGCAAACCTGACAGTTAATTGTAACGTTCAGAGCCTGTAAATGACAATGGAACACACAAATCGCGTCGCGATTCCATACATCGTCCTCCAGCCGACTTGTCTCCAAGGGTCTAGTGCTGCCTCGGGCACCTTATTGTCGTTCTCCTGTGAGTCTAGATTTTCGAATCCGACGCAAACCTGACAGTTAATTGTAACGTTCAGAGCCTGTAAATGACAATGGAACACACAAATCGCGTCGCGATTCAATACATCGTCCTCCAGCCGACTTGCCTCCAAGGGTCTAGTGCTGCCTCGGGCACCTTATTGTCGTTCTCCTGTGAGTCTAGATTTTCGAATGCGACGCAAAACTGACAGTTAATCGTAAGGTTCAGAGCCTCGTAATGACAATGGAACACACAAAGCCCGTCGCGATTCAATACATCGTCCTCCGTCCGACCTGTCTCCAAGGGTCTATTGCTGCCTCGGGCACCTTATGGTCGATCTCCTGTGAGTCTAGATTTTCGAATCCGACGCAAAACTGACAGTTAATTGTAACGTTCAGAGCCTGTTAATGACGATGGAACACACAAATTGCGTCGCGATTCAATACATCGTCCTCCGGCCGACCAGTCTCCAAGGGTCTATTGCTGCCTCGGGCACCTTATGGTCGTTCTGCTGTGAGTCTAGATTTTCGAATCCGACGCAAACCTGACAGTTAATTGTAACGTTCAGAGCCTGTAAATGACAATGGAACACACAAATCGCGTCGCGATTCCATACATCGTCCTCCAGCCGACTTGTCTCCAAGGGTCTAGTGCTGCCTCGGGCACCTTATTGTCGTTCTCCTGTGAGTCTAGATTTTCGAATCCGACGCAAACCTGACAGTTAATTGTAACGTTCAGAGCCTGTAAATGACAATGGAACACACAAATCGCGTCGCGATTCAATACATCGTCCTCCAGCCGACTTGCCTCCAAGGATCTAGTGCTGCCTTGGGCACCTTATTGTCGTTCGCCTGTGAGTCTAGATTTTTGAATGCGACGCAAAACTGACAGTTAATCGTAAGGTTCAGAGCCTCTTAATGACAATGGAACACACAAATCCCGTCGCGATTCAATACATCGTCCTCCGGCCAACCTGTCTCCAAGGGTCTATTGCTGCCTCGGGCACCTTATGGTCGATCTCCTGTGAGTCTAGATTTTCGAATCCGACGCAAAACTGACAGATAATTGTAACGTTCAGAGCCTGTTAATGACGATGGAACACACAAATTGCGTCGCGATTCAATACATCGTCCTCCGGCCGACCTGTCTCCAAGGGTCTATTGCTGCCTCGGGCACCTTATGGTCGTTCTGCTGTGAGTCTAGATTTTCGAATCCGACGCAAAACTGACAGTTGATTGTAACGTTCAGAGCCTGTTAATGACGATGGAACACACAAATCGCGTCGCGATTCAATACATCGTCCTCCGGCCGACTTGTCTCCAAGGGTCTAGTGCTGCCTCGGGCACCTTATGGTCGTTCTCTTGTGAGTCTAGATTTTCGAATCCGACGCAAAACTGACAGTTAATTGTAATGTTCAAAGCCTTTTAATGACGATGGAACACACAAATCGCGTCGCGATTCAATACATCGTCCTCCGGCCGACCTGTCTCCAAGGGTCTATTGCTGCCTCGGGCACCTCATGGTCGATCTCCTGTGACTCTAGATTTTCGAATCCGACGCAAAACTGACAGTTAATTGTAAGGTTCAGAGCCTGTTCATGACGATGGAACACACAAATTGCGTCGCGATTCAATACATCGTCCTCCGGCCGACCTGTCTCCAAGGGTCTATTGCTCCCTCGGCCACCTTATGGTCGTTCTCCTGTGAGTCTAGATTTTCGAATCCGACGCAAAACTGACAGTTAATTGTAACGTTCAGAGCCTGTTAATGACGATGGAACACACAAATCGTGTCGCGATTCAATACATCGTCCTCCAGCCGATTTGTCTCCAAGGGTCTAGTGCTGCCTCGGGAACCTTATGGTCGTTCCTCTGTGAGTCTAGATTTTCGAATCCGACGCAAAACTGACAGTTAATTGTAAGGTTCAGAGCCTCTTAATGACAATGGAACACACAAATTGCGTCGCGATTCAATACATCGTCCTCCGGCCGACCTGTCTCCAAGGGTCTATTGCTGCCTCGGGCACCTTATGGTCGATCTCCTGTGAGTCTAGATTTTCGAATCCGACGCAAACCTGACAGTTAATTGTAACGTTCAGAGCCTGTAAATGACAATGGAACACACAAACCGCGTCGCGATTCAATACATCGTCCTCCAGCCGACTTGTCTCCGAGGGTCTAGTGCTGCCTAGGGCACCTTATTGTCGTTCTCCTGTGAGTCTAGATTTTCGAATCCGACGCAAACCTGACAGTTAATTGTAACGTTCAGAGCCTGTAAATGACAATGGAACACACAAATCGCGTCGCGATTCAATACATCGTCCTCCAGCCGACTTGCCTCCAAGGGTCTAGTGCTGCCTCGGGCACCTTATTGTCGTTCTCCTGTGAGTCTAGATTTTCGAATGCGACGCAAAACTGACAGTTAATCGTAAGGTTCAGAGCCTCTTAATGACAATGGAACACACAAAGCCCGTCGCGATTCAATACATCGTCCTCCGTCCGACCTGTCTCCAAGGGTCTATTGCTGCCTCGGGCACCTTATGGTCGATCTCCTGTGAGTCTAGACTTTCGAATCCGACGCAAAACTGACAGTTAATTGTAACGTTCAGAGCCTGTTAATGACGATGGAACACACAAATTGCGTCGCGATTCAATACATCGTCATCCGGCCGACCAGTCTCCAAGGGTCTATTGCTGCCTCGGGCACCTTATGGTCGTTCTGCTGTGAGTCTAGATTTTCGAATCCGACGCAAACCTGACAGTTAATTGTAACGTTCAGAGCCTGTAAATGACAATGGAACACACAAATCGCGTCGCGATTCCATACATCGTCCTCCAGCCGACTTGTCTCCAAGGGTCTAGTGCTGCCTCGGGCACCTTATTGTCGTTCTCCTGTGAGTCTAGATTTTCGAATCCGACGCAAACCTGACAGTTAATTGTAACGTTCAGAGCCTGTAAATGACAATGGAACACACAAATCGCGTCGCGATTCAATACATCGTCCTCCAGCCGACTTGCCTCCAAGGATCTAGTGCTGCCTTGGGCACCTTATTGTCGTTCTCCTGTGAGTCTAGATTTTTGAATGCGACGCAAAACTGACAGTTAATCGTAAGGTTCAGAGCCTCTTAATGACAATGGAACACACAAATCCCGTCGCGATTCAATACATCGTCCTCCGGCCAACCTGTCTCCAAGGGTCTATTGCTGCCTCGGGCACCTTATGGTCGATCTCCTGTGAGTCTAGATTTTCGAATCCGACGCAAAACTGACAGATAATTGTAACGTTCAGAGCCTGTTAATGACGATGGAACACACAAATTGCGTCGCGATTCAATACATCGTCCTCCGGCCGACCTGTCTCCAAGGGTCTATTGCTGCCTCGGGCACCTTATGGTCGTTCTGCTGTGAGTCTAGATTTTCGAATCCGACGCAAAACTGACAGTTGATTGTAACGTTCAGAGCCTGTTAATGACGATGGAACACACAAATCGCGTCGCGATTCAATACATCGTCCTCCGGCCGACTTGTCTCCAAGGGTCTAGTGCTGCCTCGGGCACCTTATGGTCGTTCTCTTGTGAGTCTAGATTTTCGAATCCGACGCAAAACTGACAGTTAATTGTAATGTTCAAAGCCTTTTAATGACGATGGAACACACAAATCGCGTCGCGATTCAATACATCGTCCTCCGGCCGACCTGTCTCCAAGGGTCTATTGCTGCCTCGGGCACCTCATGGTCGATCTCCTGTGACTCTAGATTTTCGAATCCGACGCAAAACTGACAGTTAATTGTAAGGTTCAGAGCCTGTTCATGACGATGGAACACACAAATTGCGTCGCGATTCAATACATCGTCCTCCGGCCGACCTGTCTCCAAGGGTCTATTGCTCCCTCGGCCACCTTATGGTCGTTCTCCTGTGAGTCTAGATTTTCGAATCCGACGCAAAACTGACAGTTAATTGTAACGTTCAGAGCCTGTTAATGACGATGGAACACACAAATCGTGTCGCGATTCAATACATCGTCCTCCAGCCGATTTGTCTCCAAGGGTCTAGTGCTGCCTCGGGCACCTTATGGTCGTTCCTCTGTGAGTCTAGATTTTCGAATCCGACGCAAAACTGACAGTTAATTGTAAGGTTCAGAGCCTCTTAATGACAATGGAACACACAAATTGCGTCGCGATTCAATACATCGTCCTCCGGCCGACCTGTCTCCAAGGGTCTATTGCTGCCTCGGGCACCTTATGGTCGATCTCCTGTGAGTCTAGATTTTCGAATCCGACGCAAACCTGACAGTTAATTGTAACGTTCAGAGCCTGTAAATGACAATGGAACACACAAATCGCGTCGCGATTCAATACATCGTCCTCCAGCCGACTTGTCTCCGAGGGTCTAGTGCTGCCTAGGGCACCTTATTGTCGTTCTCCTGTGAGTCTAGATTTTCGAATCCGACGCAAACCTGACAGTTAATTGTAACGTTCAGAGCCTGTAAATGACAATGGAACACACAAAGCCCGTCGCGATTCAATACATCGTCCTCCGTCCGACCTGTCTCCAAGGGTCTATTGCTGCCTCGGGCACCTTATGGTCGATCTCCTGTGAGTCTAGATTTTCGAATCCGACGCAAAACTGACAGTTAATTGTAACGTTCAGAGCCTGTTAATGACGATGGAACACACAAATTGCGTCGCGATTCAATACATCGTCATCCGGCCGACCAGTCTCCAAGGGTCTATTGCTGCCTCGGGCACCTTATGGTCGTTCTGCTGTGAGTCTAGATTTTCGAATCCGACGCAAACCTGACAGTTAATTGTAACGTTCAGAGCCTGTAAATGACAATGGAACACACAAATCGCGTCGCGATTCCATACATCGTCCTCCAGCCGACTTGTCTCCAAGGGTCTAGTGCTGCCTCGGGCACCTTATTGTCGTTCTCCTGTGAGTCTAGATTTTCGAATCCGACGCAAACCTGACAGTTAATTGTAACGTTCAGAGCCTGTAAATGACAATGGAACACACAAATCGCGTCGCGATTCAATACATCGTCCTCCAGCCGACTTGCCTCCAAGGATCTAGTGCTGCCTTGGGCACCTTATTGTCGTTCTCCTGTGAGTCTAGACTTTTGAATGCGACGCAAAACTGACAGTTAATCGTAAGGTTCAGAGCCTCTTAATGACAATGGAACACACAAATCCCGTCGCGATTCAATACATCGTCCTCCGGCCAACCTGTCTCCAAGGGTCTATTGCTGCCTCGGGCACCTTATGGTCGATCTCCTGTGAGTCTAGATTTTCGAATCCGACGCAAAACTGACAGATAATTGTAACGTTCAGAGCCTGTTAATGACGATGGAACACACAAATTGCGTCGCGATTCAATACATCGTCCTCCGGCCGACCTGTCTCCAAGGGTCTATTGCTGCCTCGGGCACCTTATGGTCGTTCTGCTGTGAGTCTAGATTTTCGAATCCGACGCAAAACTGACAGTTGATTGTAACGTTCAGAGCCTGTTAATGACGATGGAACACACAAATCGCGTCGCGATTCAATACATCGTCCTCCGGCCGACTTGTCTCCAAGGGTCTAGTGCTGCCTCGGGCACCTTATGGTCGTTCTCTTGTGAGTCTAGATTTTCGAATCCGACGCAAAACTGACAGTTATTTGTAATGTTCAAAGCCTTTTAATGACGATGGAACACACAAATCGCGTCGCGATTCAATACATCGTCCTCCGGCCGACCTGTCTCCAAGGGTCTATTGCTGCCTCGGGCACCTCATGGTCGATCTCCTGTGACTCTAGATTTTCGAATCCGACGCAAAACTGACAGTTAATTGTAAGGTTCAGAGCCTGTTCATGACGATGGAACACACAAATTGCGTCGCGATTCAATACATCGTCCTCCGACCGACCTGTCTCCAAGGGTCTATTGCTCCCTCGGCCACCTTATGGTCGTTCTCCTGTGAGTCTAGATTTTCGAATCCGACGCAAAACTGACAGTTAATTGTAACGTTCAGAGCCTGTTAATGACGATGGAACACACAAATCGTGTCGCGATTCAATACATCGTCCTCCAGCCGATTTGTCTCCAAGGGTCTAGTGCTGCCTCGGGCACCTTATGGTCGTTCCTCTGTGAGTCTAGATTTTCGAATCCGACGCAAAACTGACAGTTAATTGTAAGGTTCAGAGCCTCTTAATGACAATGGAACACACAAATTGCGTCGCGATTCAATACATCGTCCTCCGGCCGACCTGTCTCCAAGGGTCTATTGCTGCCTCGGGCACCTTATGGTCGATCTCCTGTGACTCTAGATTTTCGAATCCGACGCAAACCTGACAGTTAATTGTAACGTTCAGAGCCTGTAAATGACAATGGAACACACAAATCGCGTCGCGATTCCATACATCGTCCTCCAGCCGACTTGTCTCCAAGGGTCTAGTGCTGCCTCGGGCACCTTATTGTCGTTCTCCTGTGAGTCTAGATTTTCGAATCCGACGCAAACCTGACAGTTAATTGTAACGTTCAGAGCCTGTAAATGACAATGGAACACACAAATCGCGTCGCGATTCAATACATCGTCCTCCAGCCGACTTGCCTCCAAGGATCTAGTGCTGCCTTGGGCACCTTATTGTCGTTCTCCTGTGAGTCTAGATTTTTGAATGCGACGCAAAACTGACAGTTAATCGTAAGGTTCAGAGCCTCTTAATGACAATGGAACACACAAATCCCGTCGCGATTCAATACATCGTCCTCCGGCCAACCTGTCTCCCAGGGTCTATTGCTGCCTCGGGCACCTTATGGTCGATCTCCTGTGAGTCTAGATTTTCGAATCCGACGCAAAACTGACAGATAATTGTAACGTTCAGAGCCTGTTAATGACGATGGAACACACAAATTGCGTCGCGATTCAATACATCGTCCTCCGGCCGACCTGTCTCCAAGGGTCTATTGCTGCCTCGGGCACCTTATGGTCGTTCTGCTGTGAGTCTAGATTTTCGAATCCGACGCAAAACTGACAGTTGATTGTAACGTTCAGAGCCTGTTAATGACGATGGAACACACAAATCGCGTCGCGATTCAATACATCGTCCTCCGGCCGACTTGTCTCCAAGGGTCTAGTGCTGCCTCGGGCACCTTATGGTCGTTCTCTTGTGAGTCTAGATTTTCGAATCCGACGCAAAACTGACAGTTAATTGTAATGTTCAAAGCCTTTTAATGACGATGGAACACACAAATCGCGTCGCGATTCAATACATCGTCCTCCGGCCGACCTGTCTCCAAGGGTCTATTGCTGCCTCGGGCACCTCATGGTCGATCTCCTGTGACTCTAGATTTTCGAATCCGACGCAAAACTGACAGTTAATTGTAAGGTTCAGAGCCTGTTCATGACGATGGAACACACAAATTGCGTCGCGATTCAATACATCGTCCTCCGGCCGACTTGTCTCCAAGGGTCTAGTGCTGCCTCGGGCACCTTATGGTCGTTCTCTTGTGAGTCTAGATTTTCGAATCCGACGCAAAACTGACAGTTAATTGTAATGTTCAAAGCCTTTTAATGACGATGGAACACACAAATCGCGTCGCGATTCAATACATCGTCCTCCGGCCGACCTGTCTCCAAGGGTCTATTGCTGCCTCGGGCACCTCATGGTCGATCTCCTGTGACTCTAGATTTTCGAATCCGACGCAAAACTGACAGTTAATTGTAAGGTTCAGAGCCTGTTCATGACGATGGAACACACAAATTGCGTCGCGATTCAATACATCGTCCTCCGGCCGACCTGTCTCCAAGGGTCTATTGCTCCCTCGGCCACCTTATGGGCGTTCTCCTGTGAGTCTAGATTTTCGAATCCGACGCAAAACTGACAGTTAATTGTAACGTTCAGAGCCTGTTAATGACGATGGAACACACAAATCGTGTCGCGATTCAATACATCGTCCTCCAGCCGATTTGTCTCCAAGGGTCTATTGCTGCCTCGGGCACCTCATGGTCGATCTCCTGTGACTCTAGATTTTCGAATCCGACGCAAAACTGACAGTTAATTGTAAGGTTCAGAGCCTGTTCATGACGATGGAACACACAAATTGCGTCGCGATTCAATACATCGTCCTCCGGCCGACTTGTCTCCAAGGGTCTAGTGCTGCCTCGGGCACCTTATGGTCGTTCTCTTGTGAGTCTAGATTTTCGAATCCGACGCAAAACTGACAGTTAATTGTAATGTTCAAAGCCTTTTAATGACGATGGAACACACAAATCGCGTCGCGATTCAATACATCGTCCTCCGGCCGACCTGTCTCCAAGGGCCTATTGCTGCCTCGGGCACCTTATGGTCGATCTCCTGTGAGTCTAGATTTTCGAATCCGACGCAAACCTGACAGTTAATTGTAACGTTCAGAGCCTGTAAATGACAATGGAACACACAAATCGCGTCGCGATTCCATACATCGTCCTCCAGCCGACTTGTCTCCAAGGGTCTAGTGCTGCCTCGGGCACCTTATTGTCGTTCTCCTGTGAGTCTAGATTTTCGAATCCGACGCAAACCTGACAGTTAATTGTAACGTTCAGAGCCTGTAAATGACAATGGAACACACAAATCGCGTCGCGATTCAATACATCGTCCTCCAGCCGACTTGCCTCCAAGGATCTAGTGCTGCCTTGGGCACCTTATTGTCGTTCTCCTGTGAGTCTAGATTTTTGAATGCGACGCAAAACTGACAGTTAATCGTAAGGTTCAGAGCCTCTTAATGACAATGGAACACACAAATTGCGTCGCGATTCAATACATCGTCCTCCGGCCAACCTGTCTCCAAGGGTCTATTGCTGCCTCGGGCACCTTATGGTCGATCTCCTGTGAGTCTAGATTTTCGAATCCGACGCAAAACTGACAGATAATTGTAACGTTCAGAGCCTGTTAATGACGATGGAACACACAAATTGCGTCGCGATTCAATACATCGTCCTCCGGCCGACCTGTCTCCAAGGGTCTATTGCTGCCTCGGGCACCTTATGGTCGTTCTGCTGTGAGTCTAGATTTTCGAATCCGACGCAAAACTGACAGTTGATTGTAACGTTCAGAGCCTGTTAATGACGATGGAACACACAAATCGCGTCGCGATTCAATACATCGTCCTCCGGCTGACTTGTCTCCAAGGGTCTAGTGCTGCCTCGGGCACCTTATGGTCGTTCTCTTGTGAGTCTAGATTTTCGAATCCGACGCAAAACTGACAGTTAATTGTAATGTTCAAAGCCTTTTAATGACGATGGAACACACAAATCGCGTCGCGATTCAATACATCGTCCTCCGGCCGACCTGTCTCCAAGGGTCTATTGCTGCCTCGGGCACCTCATGGTCGATCTCCTGTGACTCTAGATTTTCGAATCCGACGCAAAACTGACAGTTAATTGTAAGGTTCAGAGCCTGTTCATGACGATGGAACACACAAATTGCGTCGCGATTCAATACATCGTCCTCCGGCCGACCTGTCTCCAAGGGTCTATTGCTCCCTCGGCCACCTTATGGTCGTTCTCCTGTGAGTCTAGATTTTCGAATCCGACGCAAAACTGACAGTTAATTGTAACGTTCAGAGCCTGTTAATGACGATGGAACACACAAATCGTGTCGCGATTCAATACATCGTCCTCCAGCCGATTTGTCTCCAAGGGTCTAGTGCTGCCTCGGGCACCTTATGGTCGTTCCTCTGTGAGTCTAGATTTTCGAATCCGACGCAAAACTGACAGTTAATTGTAAGGTTCAGAGCCTCTTAATGACAATGGAACACACAAATTGCGTCGCGATTCAATACATCGTCCTCCGGCCGACCTGTCTCCAAGGGTCTATTGCTGCCTCGGGCACCTTATGGTCGATCTCCTGTGAGTCTAGATTTTCGAATCCGACGCAAACCTGACAGTTAATTGTAACGTTCAGAGCCTGTAAATGACAATGGAACACACAAATCGCGTCGCGATTCAATACATCGTCCTCCAGCCGACTTGTCTCCGAGGGTCTAGTGCTGCCTAGGGCACCTTATTGTCGTTCTCCTGTGAGTCTAGATTTTCGAATCCGACGCAAACCTGACAGTTAATTGTAACGTTCAGAGCCTGTAAATGACAATGGAACACACAAATCGCGTCGCGATTCAATACATCGTCCTCCAGCCGACTTGCCTCCAAGGGTCTAGTGCTGCCTCGGGCACCTTATTGTCGTTCTCCTGTGAGTCTAGATTTTCGAATGCGACGCAAAACTGACAGTTAATCGTAAGGTTCAGAGAATCTTAATGACAATGGAACACACAAATTGCGTCGCGATTCAATACATCATCCTCCGGCCTACCTGTCTCCAAGGGTCTACTGCTGCCTCGGGCACTTTATGGTCGTTCTCCTGTGAGTCTAGATTTTCGAATCCGACGCAAAACTGACAGTTAATTGTAACGTTCAGAGCCTGTTAATGACGATGGAACAAACAAATTGCGTCGCGATTCAATACATCGTCCTCCAGCCGACTTGTCTCCAAGGGTCTAGTGCTGCCTCGGACACCTTATGGTCGTTCACCTGTGAGTCTTGATTTTCGAATCCGACGCAAAACTGACAGTTAATTGTAACGTTCAGAGCCAATTAATGACAATGGAACACACAAATCGCGTCACGATTCAATACATCGTCCTCCGGCCGACCTGTCTCCAAGGGTCTATTGCTGCCTCGGGCACCTTATGGTCGATCTCCTGTGAGTCTAGATTTTCGAATCCGACGCAAAACTGACAGTTAATTGTAACGTTCAGAGCCTGTTAATGACGATGGAACACACAAATCCCGTCGCGATTCAATACATCGTCCTCCGGCCGACCTGTCTCCAAGGGTCTATTGCTGCCTCGGGCACCTTATGGTCGATCTCCTGTGAGTCTAGATTTTCGAATCCGACGCAAAACTGACAGTTGATTGTAACGTTCAGAGCCTGTTAATGACGATGGAACACACAAATCGCGTCGCGATTCAATACATCGTCCTCCAGCCGTCTTGTCTCCAAGGGTCTAGCGCTGCCTCGGGCACCTTATGGTCGTTCTCTTGTGAGTCTAGATTTTCGAATCCGACGCAAAACTGACAGTTAATTGTAAGGTTCAGAGCCTGTTAATGACGATGGAACACACAAATTGCGTCGCGATTCAATACATCGTCCTCCGGCCGACCTGTCTCCAAGGGTCTAGTGCTGCCTCGGGCACCTTATTGTCGTTCTCCTGTGAGTCTAGATTTTCGAATGCGACGCAAAACTGACAGTTAATCGTAAGGTTCAGAGAATCTTAATGACAATGGAACACACAAATTGCGTCGCGATTCAATACATCGTCCTCCGGCCTACCTGTCTCCAAGGGTCTACTGCTGCCTCGGGCACTTTATGGTCGTTCTCCTGTGAGTCTAGATTTTCGAATCCGACGCAAAACTGACAGTTAATTGTAACGTTCAGAGCCTGTTAATGACGATGGAACAAACAAATTGCGTCGCGATTCAATACATCGTCCTCCAGCCGACTTGTCTCCAAGGGTCTAGTGCTGCCTCGGACACCTTATGGTCGTTCACCTGTGAGTCTTGATTTTCGAATCCGACGCAAAACTGACAGTTAATTGTAACGTTCAGAGCCAATTAATGACAATGGAACACACAAATCGCGTCGCGATTCAATACATCGTCCTCCGGCCGACCTGTCTCCAAGGGTCTATTGCTGCCTCGGGCACCTTATGGTCGATCTCCTGTGAGTCTAGATTTTCGAATCCGACGCAAAACTGACAGTTAATTGTAACGTTCAGAGCCTGTTAATGACGATGGAACACACAAATCCCGTCGCGATTCAATACATCGTCCTCCGGCCGACCTGTCTCCAAGGGTCTATTGCTCCCTCGGGCACCTAATTGTCGTTCTCCTGTGAGTCTAGATTTTCGAATCCGACGCAAAACTGACAGTTGATTGTAACGTTCAGAGCCTGTTAATGACGATGGAACACACAAATCGCGTCGCGATTCAATACATCGTCCTCCAGCCGACTTGTCTCCAAGGGTCTAGTGCTGCCTCGGGCACCTTATGGTCGTTCTCTTGTGAGTCTAGATTTTCGAATCCGACGCAAAACTGACAGTTAATTGTAAGGTTCAGAGCCTGTTAATGACGATGGAACACACAAAATGCGTCGCGATTCAATACATCGTCCTCCGGCCGACCTGTCTCCAAGGGTCTGTTGCTGCCTCGGGCACCTTATGGTCGATCTCCTGTGAGTCTAGATTTTCGAATCCGACGCAAAACTGACAGTTAATTGTAACGTTCAGAGCCTGTTAATGACGATGGAACACACAAATTGCGTCGCGATTCAATACATCGTCCTCCGGCCGACCAGTCTCCAAGGGTCTATTGCTGCCTCGGGCACCTTATGGTCGTTCTGCTGTGAGTCTAGATTTTCGAATCCGACGCAAACCTGACAGTTAATTGTAACGTTCAGAGCCTGTAAATGACAATGGAACACACAAATCGCGTCGCGATTCCATACATCGTCCTCCAGCCGACTTGTCTCCAAGGGTCTAGTGCTGCCTCGGGCACCTTATTGTCGTTCTCCTGTGAGTCTAGATTTTCGAATCCGACGCAAACCTGACAGTTAATTGTAACGTTCAGAGCCTGTAAATGACAATGGAACACACAAATCGCGTCGCGATTCAATACATCGTCCTCCAGCCGACTTGCCTCCAAGGATCTAGTGCTGCCTTGGGCACCTTATTGTCGTTCTCCTGTGAGTCTAGATTTTTGAATGCGACGCAAAACTGAAAGTTAATCGTAAGGTTCAGAGCCTCTTAATGACAATGGAACACACAAATCCCGTCGCGATTCAATACATCGTCCTCCGGCCAACCTGTCTCCAAGGGTCTATTGCTGCCTCGGGCACCTTATGGTCGTTCTGCTGTGAGTCTAGATTTTCGAATCCGACGCAAAACTGACAGTTGATTGTAACGTTCAGAGCCTGTTAATGACGATGGAACACACAAATCGCGTCGCGATTCAATACATCGTCCTCCGGCCGACTTGTCTCCAAGGGTCTAGTGCTGCCTCGGGCACCTTATGGTCGTTCTCTTGTGAGTCTAGATTTTCGAATCCGACGCAAAACTGACAGTTAATTGTAATGTTCAAAGCCTTTTAATGACGATGGAACACACAAATCGCGTCGCGATTCAATACATCGTCCTCCGGCCGACCTGTCTCCAAGGGTCTATTGCTGCCTCGTGCACCTCATGGTCGATCTCCTGTGACTCTAGATTTTCGAATCCGACGCAAAACTGACAGTTAATTGTAAGGTTCAGAGCCTGTTCATGACGATGGAACACACAAATTGCGTCGCGATTCAATACATCGTCCTCCGGCCGACCTGTCTCCAAGGGTCTATTGCTCCCTCGGCCACCTTATGGTCGTTCTCCTGTGAGTCTAGATTTTCGAATCCGACGCAAAACTGACAGTTAATTGTAACGTTCAGAGCCTGTTAATGACGATGGAACACACAAATCGTGTCGCGATTCAATACATCGTCCTCCAGCCGATTTGTCTCCAAGGGTCTAGTGCTGCCTCGGGCACCTTATGGTCGTTCCTCTGTGAGTCTAGATTTTCGAATCCGACGCAAAACTGACAGTTAATTGTAAGGTTCAGAGCCTCTTAATGACAATGGAACAAACAAATTGCGTCGCGATTCAATACATCGTCCTCCGGCCGACCTGTCTCCAAGGGTCTATTGCTGCCTCGGGCACCTTATGGTCGATCTCCTGTGAGTCTAGATTTTCGAATCCGACGCAAACCTGACAGTTAATTGTAACGTTCAGAGCCTGTAAATGACAATGGAACACACAAATCGCGTCGCGATTCAATACATCGTCCTCCAGCCGACTTGTCTCCGAGGGTCTAGTGCTGCCTAGGGCACCTTATTGTCGTTCTCCTGTGAGTCTAGATTTTCGAATCCGACGCAAACCTGACAGTTAATTGTAACGTTCAGAGCCTGTAAATGACAATGGAACACACAAATCGCGTCGCGATTCAATACATCGTCCTCCAGCCGACTTGCCTCCAAGGGTCTAGTGCTGCCTCGGGCACCTTATTGTCGTTCTCCTGTGAGTCTAGATTTTCGAATGCGACGCAAAACTGACAGTTAATCGTAAGGTTCAGAGAATCTTAATGACAATGGAACACACAAATTGCGTCGCGATTCAATACATCATCCTCCGGCCTACCTGTCTCCAAGGGTCTACTGCTGCCTCGGGCACTTTATGGTCGTTCTCCTGTGAGTCTAGATTTTCGAATCCGACGCAAAACTGACAGTTAATTGTAACGTTCAGAGCCTGTTAATGACGATGGAACAAACAAATTGCGTCGCGATTCAATACATCGTCCTCCAGCCGACTTGTCTCCAAGGGTCTAGTGCTGCCTCGGACACCTTATGGTCGTTCACCTGTGAGTCTTGATTTTCGAATCCGACGCAAAACTGACAGTTAATTGTAACGTTCAGAGCCAATTAATGACAATGGAACACACAAATCGCGTCACGATTCAATACATCGTCCTCCGGCCGACCTGTCTCCAAGGGTCTATTGCTGCCTCGGGCACCTTATGGTCGATCTCCTGTGAGTCTAGATTTTCGAATCCGACGCAAAACTGACAGTTAATTGTAACGTTCAGAGCCTGTTAATGACGATGGAACACACAAATCCCGTCGCGATTCAATACATCGTCCTCCGGCCGACCTGTCTCCAAGGGTCTATTGCTGCCTCGGGCACCTTATGGTCGATCTCCTGTGAGTCTAGATTTTCGAATCCGACGCAAAACTGACAGTTGATTGTAACGTTCAGAGCCTGTTAATGACGATGGAACACACAAATCGCGTCGCGATTCAATACATCGTCCTCCAGCCGTCTTGTCTCCAAGGGTCTAGCGCTGCCTCGGGCACCTTATGGTCGTTCTCTTGTGAGTCTAGATTTTCGAATCCGACGCAAAACTGACAGTTAATTGTAAGGTTCAGAGCCTGTTAATGACGATGGAACACACAAATTGCGTCGCCATTCAATACATCGTCCTCCGGCCGACCTGTCTCCAAGGGTCTAGTGCTGCCTCGGGCACCTTATTGTCGTTCTCCTGTGAGTCTAGATTTTCGAATGCGACGCAAAACTGACAGTTAATCGTAAGGTTCAGAGAATCTTAATGACAATGGAACACACAAATTGCGTCGCGATTCAATACATCGTCCTCCGGCCTACCTGTCTCCAAGGGTCTACTGCTGCCTCGGGCACTTTATGGTCGTTCTCCTGTGAGTCTAGATTTTCGAATCCGACGCAAAACTGACAGTTAATTGTAACGTTCAGAGCCTGTTAATGACGATGGAACAAACAAATTGCGTCGCGATTCAATACATCGTCCTCCAGCCGACTTGTCTCCAAGGGTCTAGTGCTGCCTCGGACACCTTATGGTCGTTCACCTGTGAGTCTTGATTTTCGAATCCGACGCAAAACTGACAGTTAATTGTAACGTTCAGAGCCAATTAATGACAATGGAACACACAAATCGCGTCGCGATTCAATACATCGTCCTCCGGCCGACCTGTCTCCAAGGGTCTATTGCTGCCTCGGGCACCTTATGGTCGATCTCCTGTGAGTCTAGATTTTCGAATCCGACGCAAAACTGACAGTTAATTGTAACGTTCAGAGCCTGTTAATGACGATGGAACACACAAATCCCGTCGCGATTCAATACATCGTCCTCCGGCCGACCTGTCTCCAAGGGTCTATTGCTCCCTCGGGCACCTAATTGTCGTTCTCCTGTGAGTCTAGATTTTCGAATCCGACGCAAAACTGACAGTTGATTGTAACGTTCAGAGCCTGTTAATGACGATGGAACACACAAATCGCGTCGCGATTCAATACATCGTCCTCCAGCCGACTTGTCTCCAAGGGTCTAGTGCTGCCTCGGGCACCTTATGGTCGTTCTCTTGTGAGTCTAGATTTTCGAATCCGACGCAAAACTGACAGTTAATTGTAACGTTCAGAGCCAATTAATGACAATGGAACACACAAATCGCGTCACGATTCAATACATCGTCCTCCGGCCGACCTGTCTCCAAGGGTCTATTGCTGCCTCGGGCACCTTATGGTCGATCTCCTGTGAGTCTAGATTTTCGAATCCGACGCAAAACTGACAGTTAATTGTAACGTTCAGAGCCTGTTAATGACGATGGAACACACAAATCCCGTCGCGATTCAATACATCGTCCTCCGGCCGACCTGTCTCCAAGGGTCTATTGCTGCCTCGGGCACCTTATGGTCGATCTCCTGTGAGTCTAGATTTTCGAATCCGACGCAAAACTGACAGTTGATTGTAACGTTCAGAGCCTGTTAATGACGATGGAACACACAAATCGCGTCGCGATTCAATACATCGTCCTCCAGCCGTCTTGTCTCCAAGGGTCTAGCGCTGCCTCGGGCACCTTATGGTCGTTCTCTTGTGAGTCTAGATTTTCGAATCCGACGCAAAACTGACAGTTAATTGTAAGGTTCAGAGCCTGTTAATGACGATGGAACACACAAATTGCGTCGCGATTCAATACATCGTCCTCCGGCCGACCTGTCTCCAAGGGTCTAGTGCTGCCTCGGGCACCTTATTGTCGTTCTCCTGTGAGTCTAGATTTTCGAATGCGACGCAAAACTGACAGTTAATCGTAAGGTTCAGAGAATCTTAATGACAATGGAACACACAAATTGCGTCGCGATTCAATACATCGTCCTCCGGCCTACCTGTCTCCAAGGGTCTACTGCTGCCTCGGGCACTTTATGGTCGTTCTCCTGTGAGTCTAGATTTTCGAATCCGACGCAAAACTGACAGTTAATTGTAACGTTCAGAGCCTGTTAATGACGATGGAACAAACAAATTGCGTCGCGATTCAATACATCGTCCTCCAGCCGACTTGTCTCCAAGGGTCTAGTGCTGCCTCGGACACCTTATGGTCGTTCACCTGTGAGTCTTGATTTTCGAATCCGACGCAAAACTGACAGTTAATTGTAACGTTCAGAGCCAATTAATGACAATGGAACACACAAATCGCGTCGCGATTCAATACATCGTCCTCCGGCCGACCTGTCTCCAAGGGTCTATTGCTGCCTCGGGCACCTTATGGTCGATCTCCTGTGAGTCTAGATTTTCGAATCCGACGCAAAACTGACAGTTAATTGTAACGTTCAGAGCCTGTTAATGACGATGGAACACACAAATCCCGTCGCGATTCAATACATCGTCCTCCGGCCGACCTGTCTCCAAGGGTCTATTGCTCCCTCGGGCACCTAATTGTCGTTCTCCTGTGAGTCTAGATTTTCGAATCCGACGCAAAACTGACAGTTGATTGTAACGTTCAGAGCCTGTTAATGACGATGGAACACACAAATCGCGTCGCGATTCAATACATCGTCCTCCAGCCGACTTGTCTCCAAGGGTCTAGTGCTGCCTCGGGCACCTTATGGTCGTTCTCTTGTGAGTCTAGATTTTCGAATCCGACGCAAAACTGACAGTTAATTGTAAGGTTCAGAGCCTGTTAATGACGATGGAACACACAAATTGCGTCGCGATTCAATACATCGTCCTCCGGCCGACCTGTCTCCAAGGGTCTGTTGCTGCCTCGGGCACCTTATGGTCGATCTCCTGTGAGTCTAGATTTTCGAATCCGACGCAAAACTGACAGTTAATTGTAACGTTCAGAGCCTGTTAATGACGATGGAACACACAAATCGCGTCGCGATTCAATACATCGTCCTCCGGCCGACCAGTCTCCAAGGGTCTATTGCTGCCTCGGGCACCTTATGGTCGTTCTGCTGTGAGTCTAGATTTTCGAATCCGACGCAAACCTGACAGTTAATTGTAACGTTCAGAGCCTGTAAATGACAATGGAACACACAAATCGCGTCGCGATTCCATACATCGTCCTCCAGCCGACTTGTCTCCAAGGGTCTAGTGCTGCCTCGGGCACCTTATTGTCGTTCTCCTGTGAGTCTAGATTTTCGAATCCGACGCAAACCTGACAGTTAATTGTAACGTTCAGAGCCTGTAAATGACAATGGAACACACAAATCGCGTCGCGATTCAATACACCGTCCTCCAGCCGACTTGCCTCCAAGGATCTAGTGCTGCCTTGGGCACCTTATTGTCGTTCTCCTGTGAGTCTAGATTTTTGAATGCGACGCAAAACTGAAAGTTAATCGTAAGGTTCAGAGCCTCTTAATGACAATGGAACACACAAATCCCGTCGCGATTCAATACATCGTCCTCCGGCCAACCTGTCTCCAAGGGTCTATTGCTGCCTCGGGCACCTTATGGTCGATCTCCTGTGAGTCTAGATTTTCGAATCCGACGCAAAACTGACAGATAATTGTAACGTTCAGAGCCTGTTAATGACGATGGAGCACACAAATTGCGTCGCGATTCAATACATCGTCCTCCGGCCGACCTGTCTCCAAGGGTCTATTGCTGCCTCGGGCACCTTATGGTCGTTCTGCTGTGAGTCTAGATTTTCGAATCCGACGCAAAACTGACAGTTGATTGTAACGTTCAGAGCCTGTTAATGACGATGGAACACACAAATCGCGTCGCGATTCAATACATCGTCCTCCGGCCGACTTGTCTCCAAGGTCTAGTGCTGCCTCGGGCACCTTATGGTCGTTCTCTTGTGAGTCTAGATTTTCGAATCCGACGCAAAACTGACAGTTAATTGTAATGTTCAAAGCCTTTTAATGACGATGGAACACACAAATCGCGTCGCGATTCAATACATCGTCCTCCGGCCGACCTGTCTCCAAGGGTCTATTTCTGCCTCGGGCACCTCATGGTCGATCTCCTGTGACTCTAGATTTTCGAATCCGACGGAAAACTGACAGTTAATTGTAAGGTTAAGAGCCTGTTAATGACGATGGAACACACAAATTGCGTCGCGATTCAATACATCGTCCTCCGGCCGACCTGTCTCCAAGGGTCTATTGCTCCCTCGGCCACCTTATGGTCGTTCTCCTGTGAGTCTAGATTTTCGAATCCGACGCAAACCTGACAGTTAATTGTAACGTTCAGAGCCTGTTAATGACGATGGAACACACAAATCGTGTCGCGATTCAATACATCGTCCTCCAGCCGATTTGTCTCCAAGGGTCTAGTGCTGCCTCGGGCACCTTATGGTCGTTCCTCTGTGAGTCTAGATTTTCGAATCCGACGCAAAACTGACAGTTAATTGTAAGGTTCAGAGCCTCTTAATGACAATGGAACACACAAATTGCGTCGCGATTCAATACATCGTCCTCCGGCCGACCTGTCTCCAAGGGTCTATTGCTGCCTCGGGCACCTTATGGTCGATCTCCTGTGAGTCTAGATTTTCGAATCCGACGCAAACCTGACAGTTAATTGTAACGTTCAGAGCCTGTAAATGACAATGGAACACACAAATCGCGTCGCGATTCAATACATCGTCCTCCAGCCGACTTGTCTCCAAGGGTCTAGTGCTGCCTCGGGCACCTTATTGTCGTTCTCCTGTGAGTCTAGATTTTCGAATGCGACGCAAAACTGACAGTTAATCGTAAGGTTCAGAGCCTCTTAATGACAATGGAACACACAAATCCCGTCGCGATTCAATACATCGTCCTCCGGCCGACCTGTCTCCAAAGGTCTATTGCTGCCTCGGGCACCTTATGGTCGATCTCCTGTGAGTCTAGATTTTCGAATCCGACGCAAAACTGACAGTTAATTGTAACGTTCAGAGCCTGTTAATGACGATGGAACACACAAATTGCGTCGCGATTCAATACATCGTCCTCCGGCCGACCTGTCTCCAAGGGTCTATTGCTGCCTCGGGCACCTTACGGTCGTTCTGCTGTGAGTCTAGATTTTCGAATCCGACGCAAAACTGACAGTTGATTGTAACGTTCAGAGCCTGTTAATGACGATGGAACACACAAATCGCGTCGCGATTCAATACATCGTCCTCCAGCCGACCTGTCTCCAAGGGTCTAGTGCTGCCTCGGGCACCTTATGGTCGTTCTCTTGTGAGTCTAGATTTTCGAATCCGACGCAAAACTGACAGTTAATTGTAAGGTTCAGAGCCTGTTAATGACGATGGAACACACAAATTGCGTCGCGATTCAATACATCGTCCTCCGGCCGACCTGTCTCCAAGGGTCTAGTGCTGCCTCGGGCACCTTATGGTCGTTCTCCTGTGAGTCTAGATTTTCGAATGCGACGCAAAACTGACAGTTAATCGTAAGGTTCAGAGAATCTTAATGACAATGGAACACACAAATTGCGTCGCGATTCAATACATCGTCCTCCGGCCGACCTGTCTCCAAGGGTCTATTGCTGCCTCGGGCACCTTATGGTCGTTCTCCTGTGAGTCTAGATTTTCGAATCCGACGCAAAACTGACAGTTAATTGTAACGTTCAGAGCCTGTTAATGACGATGGAACACACAAATTGCGTCGCGATTCAATACATCGTCCTCCAGCCGACTTGTCTCCAAGGGTCTAGTGCTGCCTCGGACACCTTATGGTCGTTCTCCTGTGAGTCTAGATTTTCGAATCCGACGCAAAACTGACAGTTAATTGTAACGTTCAGAGCCAATTAATGACAATGGAACACACAAATCGCGTCGCGATTCAATACATCGTCCTCCGGCCGACCTGTCTCCAAGGGTCTATTGCTGCCTCGGGCACCTTATGGTCGATCTCCTGTGAGTCTAGATTTTCGAATCCGACGCAAAACTGACAGTTAATTGTAACGTTCACAGCCTGTTAATGACGATGGAACACACAAATCCCGTCGCGATTCAATACATCGTCCTCCGGCCGACCTGTCTCCAAGGGTCTATTGCTGCCTCGGGCACCTTATGGTCGATCTCCTGTGACTCTAGATTTTCGAATCCGACGCAAGACTCGGACACCTTATGGTGTTAATTGTAAGGTTCAGAGCCTGTTCATGACGATGGAACACACAAATTGCGTCGCGATTCAATACATCGTCCTCCGGCCGACCTGTCTCCAAGGGTCTATTGCTCCCTCGGGCGCCTTATGGTCGTTCTCCTGTGAGTCTAGATTTTCGAATCCGACGCAAAACTGACAGTTAATTGTAACGTTCAGAGCCTGTTAATGACGATGGAACACTCAAATTGCGTCGCGATTCAATACATCGTCCTCCGGCCGACCTGTCTCCAAGGGTCTATTGCTGCCTCGGGCACCTTATGGTCGATCTCCTGTGAGTCTAGATTTTCGAATCCGACGCAAAACTGACAGTTAATTGTAACGTTCAGAGCCTGTTAATGACGATGGAACACACAAATCGCGTCGCGATTCAATACATCGTCCTCCAGCCGACTTGTCTCCAAGGGTCTAGTGCTGCCTCGGGCACCTTATGGTCGTTCCACTGTGAGTCTAGATTTTCGAATCCGACGCAAAACTGACAGTGAATTGTAAGGTTCAGAGCCTCTTAATGACAATGGAACACACAAATTGCGTCGCGATTCAATACATCGTCCTCCGGCCGACCTGTCTCCAAGGGTCTATTGCTGCCTCGGGCACCTTATGGTCGATCTGCTGTGAGTCTAGATTTTCGAATCCGACGCAAAACTGACAGTTAATTGTAACGTTCAGAGCCTGTTAATGACGATGGAACACACAAATCCCGTCGCGATTCAATACATCGTCCTCCGGCCGACCTGTCTCCAAGGGTCTATTGCTGCCTCGGGCACCTTATGGTCGATCTCCTGTGAGTCCAGATTTTCGAATCTGACGCAAAACTGACAGTTAATTGTAACGTTCAGAGCCTGTTAATGACGATGGGACACACAAATTGCGTCGCGATTCAATACATCGTCCTCCGGCCGACCTGTCTCCAAGGGTCTATTGCTGCCTCGGGCACCTTATGGTCGTTCTCCTGTGAGTCTAGATTTTCGAATCCGACGCAAAACTGACAGTTAATTGTAACGTTCAGAGCCTGTTAATGACGATGGAACACACAAATCGCGTCGCGATTCAGTACATCGTCCTCCAGCCGATTTGTCTCCAAGGGTCTAGTGCTGCCTCGGGCACCTTATGGTCGTTCCTCTGTGAGTCTAGATTTTCGAATCCGACGCAAAACTGACAGTTAATTGTAAGGTTCAGAGCCTCTTAATGACAATGGAACACACAAATTGCGTCGCGATTCAATACATCGTCCTCCGGCCGAACTGTCTCCAAGGGTCTATTGCTGCCTCGGGCACCTTATGGTCGATCTCCTGTGAGTCTAGATTTTCGAATCCGACGCAAAACTGACAGTTAATTGTAACGTTCAGAGCCTGTTAATGACGATGGAACACACAAATTGCGTCGCGATTCAATACATCGTCCTCCAGCCGACTTGTCTCCAAGGGTCTAGTGCTGCCTCGGACACCTTATGGTCGTTCTCCTGTGAGTCTAGATTTTCGAATCCGACGCAAAACTGACAGTTAATTGTAACGTTCAGAGCCAATTAATGACAATGGAACACACAAATCGCGTCGCGATTCAATACATCGTCTTTTGGCCGACCTGTCTCCAAGGGTCTATTGCTGCCTCGGGCACCTTATGGTCGATCTCCTGTGAGTCTAGATTTTCGAATCCGACGCAAAACTGACAGTTAATTGTAACGTTCAGAGCCTGTTAATGACGATGGAACACACAAATCGTGTCGCGATTCAATTCATCGTCCTCCAGCCGATTTGTCTCCAAGGGTCTAGTGCTGCCTCGGGCACCTTATGGTCGTTCCTCTGTGAGTCTAGATTTTCGAAACCGACGCAAAACTGACAGTTAATTGTAAGGTTCAGAGCCTCTTAATGACAATGGAACACACAAATTGCGTCGCGATTCAATACATCGTCCTCCGGCCGACCTGTCTCCAAGGGTCTATTGCTGCCTCGGGCACTTTATGGTCGATCTCCTGTGAGTCTAGATTTTCGAATCCGACGCAAACCTGACAGTTAATTGTAACGTTCAGAGCCTGTAAATGACAATGGAACACACAAATCGCGTCGCGATTCAATACATCGTCCTCCAGCCGACTTGTCCCCAAGGGTCTAGTGCTGCCTCGGGCACCTTATTGTCGTTCTCCTGTGAGTCTAGATTTTCGAATCCGACGCAAACCTGACAGTTAATTGTAACGTTCAGAGCCTGTAAATGACAATGGAACACAAAAATCGCGTCGCGATTCAATACATCGTCCTCCAGCCGACTTGTCTCCAAGGGTCTAGTGCTGCCTCGGGCACCTTATTGTCGTTCTCCTGTGAGTCTAGATTTTCGAATGCGACGCAAAACTGACAGTTAATCGTAAGGTTCAGAGCCTCTTAATGACAATGGAACACACAAATCCCGTCGCGATTCAATACATCGTCCTCCGGCCGACCTGTCTCCAAGGGTCTATTGCTGCCTCGGGCACCTTATGGTCGATCTCCTGTGAGTCTAGATTTTCAAATCCGACGCAAAACTGACAGTTAATTGTAACGTTCAGAGCCTGTTAATGACGATGGAACACACAAATCCCGTCGCGATTCAATACATCGTCCTCCGGCCGACCTGTCTCCAAGGGTCTATTGCTGCCTCGGGCACCTTATGGTCGATCTCCTGTGAGTCTAGATTTTCGAATCCGACGCAAAACTGACAGTTAATTGTAACGTTCAGAGCCTGTTAATGACGATGGAACACACAAATCGTGTCGCGATTCAATTCATCGTCCTCCAGCCGATTTGTCTCCAAGGGTCTAGTGCTGCCTCGGGCACCTTATGGTCGTTCCTCTGTGAGTCTAGATTTTCGAAACCGACGCAAAACTGACAGTTAATTGTAAGGTTCAGAGCCTCTTAATGACAATGGAACACACAAATTGCGTCGCGATTCAATACATCGTCCTCCGGCCGACCTGTCTCCAAGGGTCTATTGCTGCCTCGGGCACTTTATGGTCGATCTCCTGTGAGTCTAGATTTTCGAATCCGACGCAAACCTGACAGTTAATTGTAACGTTCAGAGCCTGTAAATGACAATGGAACACACAAATCGCGTCGCGATTCAATACATCGTCCTCCAGCCGACTTGTCCCCAAGGGTCTAGTGCTGCCTCGGGCACCTTATTGTCGTTCTCCTGTGAGTCTAGATTTTCGAATCCGACGCAAACCTGACAGTTAATTGTAACGTTCAGAGCCTGTAAATGACAATGGAACACAAAAATCGCGTCGCGATTCAATACATCGTCCTCCAGCCGACTTGTCTCCAAGGGTCTAGTGCTGCCTCGGGCACCTTATTGTCGTTCTCCTGTGAGTCTAGATTTTCGAATGCGACGCAAAACTGACAGTTAATCGTAAGGTTCAGAGCCTCTTAATGACAATGGAACACACAAATCCCGTCGCGATTCAATACATCGTCCTCCGGCCGACCTGTCTCCAAGGGTCTAATGCTGCCTCGGGCACCTTATGGTCGATCTCCTGCGAGTCTAGATTTTCGAATCCGACGCAAAACTGACAGTTAATTGTAACGTTCATGGCCTGTTAATGACGATGGAACACACAAATCGCGTCGCGATTCAATACATCGTCCTCCGGCCGACCTGTCTCCAAGGGTCTATTGCTCCCTCGGGCACCTTATGGTCGTTCTCCTGTGAGTCTAGATTTTCGAATCCGACGCAAAACTGACAGTTAATTGTAACGTTCAGAGCCTGTTAATGACGATGGAACACACAAATTGCGTCGCGATTCAATACATCGTCCTCCGGCCGACCTGACTCCAACGGTCTATTGCTGCCTCGGGCACCTAATTGTCGTTCTCCTGTGAGTCTAGTTTTTCGAATCCGACGCAAAACTGACAGTTGATTGTAACGTTCAGAGCCTGTTAATGACGATGGAACACACAAATCGCGTCGCGATTCAATACATCGTCCTCCAGCCGACTTGTCTCCAAGGGTCTAGTGCTGCCTCGGGCACCTTATGGTCGTTCCTCTGTGAGTCTAGATTTTCGAATCCGACGCAAAACTGACAGTTAATTGTAAGGTCCAGAGCCTCTTCATGACAATGGAACACACAAATTGCGTCGCGATTCAATACATCGTCCTCCGGCCGACCTGTCTCCAAGGGTCTATTGCTGCCTCGGGCACCTTATTGTCGTTCTCCTGTGAGTCTAGATTTTCGAATGCGACGCAAAACTGACAGTTAATCGTAAGGTTCAGAGAATCTTAATGAAAATGGAACACACAAATTGCGTCGCGATTCAATACATCGTCCTCCGGCCGACCTGTCTCCAAGGGTCTACTGCTGCCTCGGGCACCTTATGGTCGTTCTCCTGTGAGTCTAGATTTTCGAATCCGACCCAAAACGGACAGTTAATTGTAACGTTCAGAGCCTGTTAATGACGATGGAACACACAAATTGCGTCGCGATTCAATACCTCGTCCTCCAGCCGACTTGTCTCCAAGGGTCTAGTGCTGCCTCGGACACCTTATGGTCGTTCTCCTGTGAGTCTAGATTTTCGAATCCGACGCAAGACTGACAGTTAATTGTAACGTTCAGAGCCAATTAATGACAATGGAACACACAAATCGCGTCGCGATTCAATACATCGTCCTCCGGCCGACCTGTCTCCAAGGGTCTATTGCTGCCTCGGGCACCTTATGGTCGATTTCCTGTGAGTCTAGATTTTCGAATCCGACGCAAAACTGACAGTTAATTGTAACGTTCAGAGCCTCTTAATGACGATGGAACACACAAATCCCGTCGCGATTCAATACATCGTCCTCCGACCGACCTGTCTCCAAGGGTCTATTGCTGCCTCGGGCACCTTATGGTCGATCTCCTGTGAGTCTAGATTTTCGAATCCGACGCAAAACTGACAGTTAATTGTAACGTTCAGAGCCTCTTAATGACGATGGAACACACAAATCCCGTCGCGATTCAATACATCGTCCTCCGGCCGACCTGTCTCCAAGGGTCTATTGCTGCCTCGGGCACCTTATGGTCGATCTCCTGTGAGTCTAGATTTTCGAATCCGACGCAAAACTGACAGTTAATTGTAAGGTTCAGAGCCTGTTAATGACGATGGAACACACAAATTGCGTCGCGATTCAATACATCGTCCTCCAGCCGACTTGTCTCCAAGGGTCTAGTGCTGCCTCGGACACCTTATGGTCGTTCTCCTTGAGTCTAGATTTTCGAATCCGACGCAAAACTGACAGTTAATTGTAACGTTCAGAGCCAATTAATGACAATGGAACACACAAATTGCGTCGCGATTCAATACATCGTCCTCCGGCCGACCTGTCTCCAAGGGTCTATTGCTGCCTCGGGCACCTTATGGTCGATCTCCTGTGAGTCTAGATTTTCGAATCCGACGCAAAACTGACAGTTAATTGTAACGTTCAGAGCCTGTTAATGACGATGGAACACACAAATCCCGTCGCGATTCAATACATCGTCCTCCGGCCGACCTGTCTCCAAGGGTCTATTGCTGCCTCGGGCACCTTATGGTCGATCTCCTGTGAGTCTAGATTTTCGAATCCGACGCAAAACTGACAGTTAATTGTAACGTTCATGGCCTGTTAATGACGATGGAACACACAAATCGCGTCGCGATTCAATACATCGTCCTCCGGCCGACCTGTCTCCAAGGGTCTATTGCTGCCTCGGGCACCTTATGGTCGATCTCCTGTGACTCTAGATTTTCGAATCCGACGCAAAACTGACAGTTTATTGTAAGGTTCAGGGCCTGTTCATGACGATGGAACACACAAATTGCGTCGCGATTCAATACATCGTCCTCCGGCCGACCTGTCTCCAAGGGTCTATTGCTCCCTCGGGCACCTTATGGTCGTTCTCCTGTGAGTCTAGATTTTCGAATCCGACGCAAAACTGACAGTTAATTGTAACGTTCAGAGCCTGTTAATGACGATGGAACACACAAATTGCGTCGCGATTCAATACATCGTCCTCCGGCCGACCTGTCTCCAAGGGTCTATTGCTGCCTCGGGCACCTAATTGTCGTTCTCCTGTGAGTCTAGATTTTCGAATCCGACGCAAAACTGACAGTTGATTGTAACGTTCAGAGCCTGTTAATGACGATGGAACACACAAATCGCGTCGCGATTCAATACATCGTCCTCCAGCCGACTTGTCTCCAAGGGTCTAGTGCTGCCTCGGGCACCTTATGGTCGTTCCTCTGTGAATCTAGATTTTCGAATCCGACGCAAAACTGACAGTTAATTGTAAGGTTCAGAGCCTCTTAATGACAATGGAACACACAAATTGCGTCGCGATTCAATACATCGTCCTCCGGCCGACCTGTCTCCAAGGGTCTATTGCTGCCTCGGGCACCTTATGGTCGATCTCCTGTGAGTCTAGATTTTCGAATCCGACGCAAAACTGACAGTTAATTGTAACGTTCAGAGCCTGTTAATGACGATGGAACACACAAATTGCGTCGCGATTCAATACATCGTCCTCCAGCCGACCTGTCTCCAAGGGTCTAGTGCTGCCTCGGACACCTTATGGTCGTTCACCTGTGAGTCTAGATTTTCGAATCCGACGCAAAACTGACAGTTGATTGTAACGTTCAGAGCCAATTAATGACAATGGAACACACAAATCGCGTCGCGATTCAATACATCGTCCTCCGGCCGACCTGTCTCCAAGGGTCTATTGCTGCCTCGGGCACCTTATGGTCGATCTCCTGTGAGTCTAGATTTTCGAATCCGACGCAAAACTGACAGTTAATTGTAACGTTCAGAGCCTGTTAATGACGATGGAACACACAAATCCCGTCGCGATTCAATACATCGTCCTCCGGCCGACCTGTCTCCAAGGGTCTATTGCTGCCTCGGGCACCTTATGGTCGATCTCCTGTGAGTCATGATTTTCGAATCCGACGCAAAACTGACAGTTAATTGTAACGTTCAGAGCCTGTTAATGACGATGGAACACACAAATCGCGTCGCGATTCAATACATCGTCCTCCGGCCGACCTGTCTCCAAGGGTCTATTGCTGCCTCGGGCACCTTATGGTCGATCTCCTGTGACTCTAGATTTTCGAATCCGACGCAAAACTGACAGTTAATTGTAAGGTTCAGAGCCTGTTCATGACGATGGAACACACAAATTGCGTCGCGATTCAATACACCGTCCTCCGGCCGACCTGTCTCCAAGGGTCTATTGCTCCCTCGGGCACCTTATGGTCGTTCTCCTGTGAGTCTAGATTTTCGAATCCGACGCAAAACTGACAGTTGATTGTAACGTTCAGAGCCTGTTAATGACGATGGAACACACAAATCGCGTCGCGATTCAATACATCGTCCTCCAGCCGACTTGTCTCCAAGGGTCTAGTGCTGCCTCGGGCACCTTATGGTCGTTCTCTTGTGAGTCTAGATTTTCGAATCCGACGCAAAACTGACAGTTGATTGTAACGTTCAGAGCCTGTAAATGACAATGGAACACACAAATCGCGTCGCGATTCAATACATCGTCCTCCAGCCGACTTGTCTCCAAGGGTCTAGTGCCGCCTCGGGCACCTTATTGTCGTTCTCCTGTGAGTCTAGATTTTCGAATCCGACGCAAACCTGACAGTTAATTGTAACGTTCAGAGCCTGTAAATGACAATGGAACACACAAATCGCGTCGCGATTCAATACATCGTCCTCCAGCCGACTTGTCTCCAAGGGTCTAGTGCTGCCTCGGGCACCTTAATGTCGTTCTCTTGTGAGTCTAGATTTTCGAATCCGACGCAAAACTGACAGTTAATTATAAGGTTCAGAGCCTGTTAATGACGATGGAACACACAAATTGCGTCGCGATTCAATACATCGTCCTCCGGCCGACCTGTCTCCAAGGGTCTAGTGCTGCCTCGGGCACCTTATTGTCGTTCTCCTGTGAGTCTAGATTTTCGAATGCGACGCAAAACTGACAGTTAATCGTAAGGTTCAGAGAATCTTAATGACAATGGAACACACAAATTGCGTCGCGATTCAATACATCGTCCTCCGGCCGACCTGTCTCCAAGGGTCTACTGCTGCCTCGGGCACCTTATGGTCGTTCTCCTGTGAGTCTAGATTTTCGAATCCGACGCAAAACGGACAGTTAATTGTAACGTTCAGAGCCTGTTAATGACGATGGAACACACAAATTGCGTCGCGATTCAATACATCGTCCTCCAGCCGACTTGTCTCCAAGGGTCTAGTGCTGCCTCGGACACCTTATGGTCGTTCTCCTGTGAGTCTAGATTTTCGAATCCGACGCAAGACTGACAGTTAATTGTAACGTTCAGAGCCAATTAATGACAATGGAACACACAAATCGCGTCGCGATTCAATACATCGTCCTCCGGCCGACCTGTCTCCAAGGGTCTATTGCTGCCTCGGGCACCTTATGGTCGATCTCCTGTGAGTCTAGATTTTCGAATCCGACGCAAAACTGACAGTTAATTGTAACGTTCAGAGCCTCTTAATGACGATGGAACACACAAATCGCGTCGCGATTCAATACATCGTCCTCCGGCCGACCTGTCTCCAAGGGTCTATTGCTGCCTCGGGCACCTTATGGTCGATCTCCTGTGAGTCTAGATTTTCGAATCCGACGCAAAACTGACAGTTAATTGTAACGTTCAGAGCCTCTTAATGACGATGGAACACACAAATCCCGTCGCGATTCAATACATCGTCCTCCGGCCGACCTGTCTCCAAGGGTCTATTGCTGCCTCGGGCACCTTATGGTCGATCTCCTGTGAGTCTAGATTTTCGAATCCGACGCAAAACTGACAGTTAATTGTAACGTTCAGAGCCTGTTAATGACGATGGAACACACAAATCCCGTCGCGATTCAATACATCGTCCTCCGGCCGACCTGTCTCCAAGGGTCTATTGCTACCTCGGGCACCTTATGGTCGATCTCCTGTGAGTCTAGATTTTCGAATCCGACGCAAAACTGACAGTTAATTGTAACGTTCATGGCCTGTTAATGACGATGGAACACACAAATCGCGTCGCGATTCAATACATCGTCCTCCGGCCGACCTGTCTCCAAGGGTCTATTGCTGCCTCGGGCACCTTATGGTCGATCTCCTGTGACTCTAGATTTTCGAATCCGACGCAAAACTGACAGTTAATTGTAAGGTTCAGGGCCTGTTCATGACGATGGAACACACAAATTGCGTCGCGATTCAATATATCGTCCTCCGGCCGACCTGTCTCCAAGGGTCTATTGCTCCCTCGGGCACCTTATGGTCGTTCTCCTGTGAGTCTAGATTTTCGAATCCGACGCAAAACTGACAGTTAATTGTAACGTTCAGAGACTGTTAATGACGATGGAACACACAAATTGCGTCGCGATTCAATACATCGTCCTCCGGCCGACCTGTCTCCAAGGGTCTATTGCTGCCTCGGGCACCTAATTGTCGTTCTCCTGTGAGTCTAGATTTTCGAATCCGACGCAAAACTGACAGTTCATTGTAACGTTCAGAGCCTGTTAATGACGATGGAACACACAAATCGCGTCGCGATTCAATACATCGTCCTCCAGCCGACTTGGCTCCAAGGGTCTAGTGCTGCCTCGGGCACCTTATGATCGTTCCTCTGTGAGTCTAGATTTTCGAATCCGACGCAAAACTGACAGTTAATTGTAAGGTTCAGAGCCTCTTAATGACAATGGAACACACAAATTGCGTCGCGATTCAATACATCGTCCTCCGGCCGACCTGTCTCCAAGGGTCTATTGCTGCCTCGGGCACCTATTGGTCGATCTCCTGTGAGTCTAGATTTTCGAATCCGACGCAAAACTGACAGTTAATTGTGACGTTCAGAGCCTGTTAATGACGATGGAACACACAAATTGCGTCGCGATTCAATACATCGTCCTCCAGCCGACTTGTCTCCAAGGGTCTAGTGCTGCCTCGGACACCTTATGGTCGTTCACCTGTGAGTCTAGATTTTCGAATCCGACGCAAAACTGACAGTTAATTGTAACGTTCAGAGCCAATTAATGACAATGGAACACACAAATCGCGTCGCGATTCAATACATCGTCCTCCGGCGGACCTGTCTCCAAGGGTCTATTGGTGCCTCGGGCACCTTATGGTCGATCTCCTGTGAGTCTAGATTTTCGAATCCGACGCAAAACTGACAGTTAATTGTAACGTTCAGAGCCTGTTAATGACGATGGAACACACAAATCCCGTCGCGATTCAATACATCGTCCTCCGGCCGACCTGTCTCCAAGGGTCTATTGCTGCCTCGGGCACCTTATGGTCGATCTCCTGTGAGTCAAGATTTTCGAATCCGACGCAAAACTGACAGTTAATTGTAACGTTCAGAGCCTGTTAATGACGATGGAACACACAAATCGCGTCGCGATTCAATACATCGTCCTCCGGCCGACCTGTCTCCAAGGGTCTATTGCTGCCTCGGGCACCTTATGGTCGATCTCCTGTGACTCTAGATTTTCGAATCCGACGCAAAACTGACAGTTAATTGTAAGGTTCAGAGCCTGTTCATGACGATGGAACACACAAATTGCGTCGCGATTCAATACATCGTCCTCCGGCCGACCTGTCTCCAAGGGTCTATTGCTCCCTCGGGCACCTTATGGTCGTTCTCCTGTGAGTCTAGATTTTCGAATCCGACGCAAAACTGACAGTTAATTGTAACGTTCAGAGCCTGTTAATGACGATGGAACACACAAATCCCGTCGCGATTCAATACATCGTCCTCCGGCCGACCTGTCTCCAAGGGTCTATTGCTGCCTCGGGCACCTAATTGTCGTTCTCCTGTGAGTCTAGATTTTCGAATCCGACGCAAAACTGACAGTTGATTGTAACGTTCAGAGCCTGTTAATGACGATGGAACACACAAATCGCGTCGCGATTCAATACATCGTCCTCCAGCCGACTTGTCTCCAAGGGTCTAGTGCTGCCTCGGGCACCTTATGGTCGTTCTCTTGTGAGTCTAGATTTTCGAATCCGACGCAAAACTGACAGTTGATTGTAACGTTCAGAGCCTGTAAATGACAATGGAACACACAAATCGCGTCGCGATTCAATACATCGTCCTCCAGCCGACTTGTCTCCAAGGGTCTAGTGCTGCCTCGGGCACCTTATTGTCGTTCTCCTGTGAGTCTAGATTTTCGAATCCGACGCAAACCTGACAGTTAATTGTAACGTTCAGAGCCTGTAAATGACAATGGAACACACAAATCGCGACGCGATTCAATACATCGTCCTCCAGCCGACTTGTCTCCAAGGGTCTAGTGCTGCCTCGGGCACCTTATTGTCGTTCTCTTGTGAGTCTAGATTTTCGAATCCGACGCAAAACTGACAGTTAATTGTAACGTTCAGAGCCTGTTAATGACGATGGAACACACATATTGTGTCGCGATTCAATACATCGTCCTCCGGCCGACCTGTCTCCAAGGGTCTAGCGCTGCCTCGGGCACCTTATTGTCGTTCTCCTGTGAGTCTAGATTTTCGAATGCGACGCAAAACTGACAGTTAATCGTAAGGTTCAGAGAATCTTAATGACAATGGAACACACAAATTGCGTCGCGATTCAATACATCGTCCTCCGGCCGACCTGTCTCCAAGGGTCTACTGCTGCCTCGGGCACCTTATGGTCGTTCTCCTGTGAGTCTAGATTTTCGAATCCGACGCAAAACTGACAGTTAATTGTAACGTTCAGAGCCTGTTAATGACGATGGAACACACAAATCCCGTCGCGATTCAATACATCGTCCTCCGGCCGACCTGTCTCCAAGGGTCAATTGCTGCCTCGGGCACCTAATTGTCGTTCTCCTGTGAGTCTAGATTTTCGAATCCGACGCAAAACTGACAGTTGATTGTAACGTTCAGAGCCTGTTAATGACGATGGAACACACAAATCGCGTCGCGATTCAATACATCGTCCTCCAGCCGACTTGTCTCCAAGGGTCTAGTGCTGCCTCGGGCACCTTATGGTCGTTCTCTTGTGAGTCTAGATTTTCGAATCCGACGCAAAACTGACAGTTGATTGTAACGTTCAGAGCCTGTAAATGACAATGGAACACACAAATCGCGTCGCGATTCAATACATCGTCCTCCAGCCGACTTGTCTCCAAGGGTCTAGTGCTGCCTCGGGCACCTTATTGTCGTTCTCCTGTGAGTCTAGATTTTCGAATCCGACGCAAACCTGACAGTTAATTGTAACGTTCAGAGCCTGTAAATGACAATGGAACACACAAATCGCGACGCGATTCAATACATCGTCCTCCAGCCGACTTGTCTCCAAGGGTCTAGTGCTGCCTCGGGCACCTTATTGTCGTTCTCTTGTGAGTCTAGATTTTCGAATCCGACGCAAAACTGACAGTTAATTGTAACGTTCAGAGCCTGTTAATGACGATGGAACACACAAATTGCGTCGCGATTCAATACATCGTCCTCCGGCCGACCTGTCTCCAAGGGTCTAGCGCTGCCTCGGGCACCTTATTGTCGTTCTCCTGTGAGTCTAGATTTTCGAATGCGACGCAAAACTGACAGTTAATCGTAAGGTTCAGAGAATCTTAATGACAATGGAACACACAAATTGCGTCGCGATTCAATACATCGTCCTCCGGCCGACCTGTCTCCAAGGGTCTACTGCTGCCTCGGGCACCTTATGGTCGTTCACCTGTGAGTCAAGATTTTCGAATCCGACGCAAAACGGACAGTTAATTGTAACGTTCAGAGCCTGTTAATGACGATGGAACACACAAATTGCGTCGCGATTCAATACATCGTCCTCCAGCCGACTTGTCTCCAAGGGTCTAGTGCTGCCTCGGACACCTTATGGTCGTTCTCCTGTGAGTCTAGATTTTCGAATCCGACGCAAGACTGACAGTTAATTGTAACGTTCAGAGCCAATTAATGACAATGGAACACACAAATCGCGTCGCGATTCAATACATCGTCCTCCGGCCGACCTGTCTCCAAGGGTCTATTGCTGCCTCGGGCACCTTATGGTCGATCTCCTGTGAGTCTAGATTTTCGAATCCGACGCAAAACTGACAGTTAATTGTAACGTTCAGAGCCTCTTAATGACGATGGAACACACAAATCCCGTCGCGATTCAATACATCGTCCTCCGGCCGACCTGTCTCCAAGGGTCTATTGCTGCCTCGGGCATCTTATGGTCGATCTCCTGTGAGTCTAGATTTTCAAATCCGACGCAAAACTGACAGTTAATTGTAACGTTCAGAGCCTGTTAATGACGATGGAACACAAAAATCCCGTCGCGATTCAATACATCGTCCTCCGGCCGACCTGTCTCCAAGGGTCTATTGCTGCCTCGGGCACCTTATGGTCGATCTCCTGTGACTCTAGATTTTCGAATCCGACGCAAAACTGACAGTTAATTGTAAGGTTCAGAGCCTGTTCATGACGATGGAAACACAAATTGCGTCGCGATTCAATACATCGTCCTCCGGCCGACCTGTCTCCAAGGGTCTATTGCTCCCTCGGGCACCTTATGGTCGTTCTCCTGTGAGTCTAGATTTTCGAATCCGACGCAAAACTGACAGTTAATTGTAACGTTCAGAGCCTGTTAATGACGATGGAACACACAAATTGCGTCGCGATTCAATACATCGTCCTCCGGCCGACCTGTCTCCAAGGGTCTATTGCTGCCTCGGGCACCTAATTGTCGTTCTCCTGTGAGTCTAGATTTTCGAATCCGACGCAAAACTGACAGTTGATTGTAACGTTCAGAGCCTGTTAATGACGATGGAACACACAAATCGCGTCGCGATTCAATACATCGTCCTCCAGCCGACTTGTCTCCAAGGGTCTAGTGCTGCCTCGGGCACCTTATGGTCGTTCTCTTGTGAGTCTAGATTTTCGAATCCGACGCAAAACTGACAGTTAATTGTAAGGTTCAGAGCCTGTTAATGACGATGGAACACACAAATTGCGTCGCGATTCAATACATCGTCCTCCGGCCGACCTGTCTCCAAGGGTCTATTGCTGCCTCGGGCACCTTATGGTCGATCTCCTGTGAGTCTAGATTTTCGAATCCGACGCAAAACTGACAGTTAATTGTAACGTTCAGAGCCTGTTAATGACGATGGAACACACAAATCGCGTCGCGATTCAATACATCGTCCTCCGGCCGACCTGTCTCCAAGGGTCTAGTGCTGCCTCGGGCACCTTATTGTCGTTCTCCTGTGAGCCTAGATTTTCGAATGCGACGCAAAACTGACAGTTAATCGTAATGTTCAGAGAATCTTAATGACAATGGAACACACAAATTGCGTCGCGATTCAATACATCGTCCTCCGGCCGACCTGTCTCCAAGGGTCTACTGCTGCCTCGGGCACCTTATGGTCGTTCTCCTGTGAGTCTAGATTTTCGAATCCGACGCAAAACGGACAGTTAATTGTAACGTTCAGAGCCTGTTAATGACGATGGAACACACAAATTGCGTCGCGATTCAATACATCGTCCTCCAGCCGACTTGTCACCAAAGGTCTAGTGCTGCCTCGGACACCTTATGGTCGTTCTCCTGTGAGTCTAGATTTTCGAATCCGACGCAAAACAGACAGTTAATTGTAACGTTCAGAGCCAATTAATGACAATGGAACACACAAATCGCGTCGCGATTCAATACATCGTCCTCCGGCCGACGTGTCTCCAAGTGTCTATTGCTGCCACGGGCACCTTATGGTCGATCTCCTGAGAGTCTAGATTTTCGAATCCGACGCAAAACTGACAGTTAATTGTAACGTTCAGAGCCTCTTAATGACGATGGAACACACAAATCCCGTCGCGATTCAATACATCGTCCTCCGGCCGACCTGTCTCCAAGGGTCTATTGCTGCCTCGGGCACCTTATGGTCGATCTCCTGTAAGTCTAGATTTTCGAATCCGACGCAAAACTGACAGTTAATTGTAACGTTCAGAGCCTGTTAATGACGATGGAACACACAAATCGCGTCGCGATTCAATACATCGTCCTCCGGCCGACCTGTCTCCAAGGGTCTATTGCTGCCTCGGGCACCTTATGGTCGATCTCCTGTGACTCTAGATTTTCGAATCCGACGCAAAACTGACAGTTAATTGTAAGGTTCAGAGCCTGTTCATGACGATGGAACACACAAATTGCGTCGCGATTCAATAGATCGTCCTCCGGCCGACCTGTCTCCAAGAGTCTATTGCTCCCTCGGGCACCTTATGGTCGTTCTCCTGTGAGTGTAGATTTTCGAATCCGACGCAAAACTGACAGTTAATTGTAACGTTCAGAGCCTGTTAATGACGATGGAACACACAAATTGCGTCGCGATTCAATACATCGTCCTCCGGCCGACCTGTCTCCAAGGGTCTATTGCTGCCTCGGGCACCTAATTGTCGTTCTCCTGTGAGTCTAGATTTTCGAATCCGTCGCAAAACTGACAGTTGATTGTAACGTTCAGAGCCTGTTAATGACGATGGAACACACAAATCGCGTCGCGATTCAATACATCGTCCTCCAGCCGACTTGTCTCCAAGGGTCTAGTGCTGCCTCGGGCACCTTATGGTCGTTCTCTTGTGAGTCTAGATTTTCGAATCCGACGCAAAACTGACAGTTAATTGTAAGGTTCAGTGCCTGTTAATGACGATGGAACACACAAATTGCGTCGCGATTCAATACATCGTCCTCCGGCCGACCTGTCTCCAAGGGTCTATTGCTGCCTCGGGCACCTTATGGTCGATCTCCTGTGAGTCTAGATTTTCGAATCCGACGCAAAACTGACAGTTAATTGTAACGTTCAGAGCCTGAAAATGTCGATGGAACACACAAATCGCGTCGCGATTCAATACATCGTCCTCCGGCCGACCTGCCTCCAAGGGTCTATTGCTGCCTCGGGCACCTTATGGTCGATCTCCTGTGAGTCTAGATTTTCGAATCCGACGCAAAACTGACAGTTAATTGTAACGTTCAGAGCCTGTTAATGACGATGGAACACACAAATCGCGTCGCGATTCAATACATCGTCCTCCGGCCGACCTGTCTCCAAGTGTCTATTGCTGCCTCGGGCACCTTATGGTCGATCTCCTGTGAGTCTAGATTTTTGAATCCGACGAAAAACTGACAGTTAATTGTAAGGTTCAGAGCCTGTTAATGACGATGGAACACACAAATTGCGTCGCGATTCAATACATCGTCCTCCGGCCGACCTGTCTCCAATTGTCTATTGCCGCCTCGGGCACCTTATGGTCGTTCTCCTGTGAGTCTATATTTTCGAATCCGACGCAAACCTGACAGTTAATTGTAACGTTCAGAGCCTGTAAATGACAATGGAACACACAAATCGCGTCGCGATACAATACATCGTCCTCCAGCCGACTTGTCTCCAAGGGTCTAGTGCTGCCTCGGGCACCTTATTGTCGTTCTCCTGTGAGTCTAGATTTTCGAATGCGACGCAAAACTGACAGTTAATCGTAAGGTTCAGAGCCTCTTAATGACAATGGAACACACAAATCCCGTCGCGATTCAATACATCGTCCTCCGGCCGACCTGTCTCCAAGGGTCTATTGCTGCCTCGGGCACCTTATGGTCGATGTTCTGTGAGTCTAGATTTTCGAATCCGACGCAAAACTGACAGTTAATTGTAACGTTCAGAGCCTGTTAATGACGATGGAACACACAAATTGCGTCGCGATTCAATACATCGTCGTCCAGCCGACTTGTCTCCAAGGGTCTAGATCTGCCTCGGACACCGTATGGTCATTCTCCTGTGAGTCTAGATTTTCGAATCCGACGCAAAACTGACAGTTAATTGTAAGGTTCAGAGCCTCTTAATGACAATGGAACACACAAATCGCGTCGCGATTCAATACATCGTCCTCCGGCCGACCTGTCTCCAAGGGTCTATTGCTGCCTCGGGCACCTTATGGTCGATCTCCTGTGAGTCTAGAATTTCGAATCCGACGCAGTTAGTTGTAACGTTCAGAGCCTGTTAATGACGGTGGAACACACAATCTGCGTCGCGATTCAATACATCGTCCTCCAGCCGACTTGTCTCCAAGGGTCTAGTGCTGCCTCGGACACCTTATGGTCGTTCTCCTGTGAGTCTAGATTTTCGAATCCGACGCAAAACTGACAGTTAATTGTAAGGTTCAGAGCCTCTTAATGACAATGGAACACACAAATCGCGTCGCGATTCAATACATCGTCCTCCGGCCGACCTGCCTCCAAGTGTCTATTGCTGCCTCGGGCACCTTATGGTCGATCTCCTGTGAGTCTAGATTTTCGAATCCGACGCAAACCTGACAGTTAATTGTAACGTTCAGAGCCTGTTAATGACGATGAAACACACAAATCCCGTCGCGGTTCAATACATCGTCCTCCGGCCGACCTGTCTCCAAGGGTCTATTGCTGCCTCGGGCACCTTATGGTCGATCTCCTGTGAGTCTAGATTTTCGAATCCGACGCAAAACTGAGAGTTAATTGTAACGTTCAGAGCCTGTTAATGACGATGGAACACACAAATCGCGTCGCGATTCAATACATCGTGCTCCGGCCGACCTGTCTCCAAGGGTCTATTGCTGCCTCGGGCACCTTACGGTCGATCTCCTGTGAGTCTAGATTTTCGAATCCGACGCAAAACTGACAGTTAATTGTAACGTTCAGAGCCTGTTAATGACGATGGAACACACAAATTGCGTCGCGATTCAATACATCGTCCTTCGGCCGACCTGTCTCCAAGGGTCTATTGCTGCCTCGGGCACCTTATGGTCGTTCTCCTGTGAGTCTAGATTTTCGAATCCGACGCAAAACTGACAGTTAATTGTAACGTTCAGTGCCTGTTAATGACGATGGAACACACAAATCGCGTCGCGATTCAATACATCGTCCTACACCCGATTTGTCTCCAAGTGTCTAGTGCTGCCTCGGGCACCTTATGGTCGTTCGCCTGTGAGTCTAGATTTTCGAATCCGACGCAAAACTGACAGTTAATTGTAACGTTCAGAGCTTCCTAATGACAATGGAACACACAAATCGCGTCGCGATTCAATACATCGTCCTCCGGCCGACCTGTCTCCAAGGGTCTATTGCTGCCTCGGGCACCTTATGGTCGATCTCCTGTGAGTCTAGATTTTCGAATCCGACGCAAAACTGACAGTTAATTGTAACGTTCAGAGCCCGTTAAAGACGATGGAACACACAAATCGCGTCGCGATTCAATACATCGTCCTCCGGCCGACCTGTCTCCAAGGGTCTATTGCTGCCTCGGGCACCTTATGGTCGACCTCCTGTGACTCTAGATTTTCGAATCCGACGCAAAACTGACAGTTAATTGTAAGGATCAGAGCCTGTTCATGACGATGGAACACACAAATTGCGTCGCGATTCAATACATCGTCCTCCGGCCGACCTGTCTCCAAGGGTCTATTGCTCCCTCGGGCACCTTATGGTCGTTCTCCTGTGAGTCTAGATTTTCGACTCCGACGCAAAACTGACAGTTAATTGTAACGTTCAGAGCCAGTTAATGACGATGGAACACACAAATTGCGTCGCGATTCAATACATCGTCCTCCGGCCGACCTGTCTCCAAGGGTCTATTGCTGCCTCGGGCACCTAATTGTCGTTCTCCTGTGAGTCTAGATTTTCGAATCCGACGCAAAACTGACAGTTGATTGTAAGGTTCAGAGCCTGTTAATGACGATGGAACACACAAATCGCGTCGCGATTCAATACATCGTCCTCCAGCCGACTTGTCTCCAAGGGTCTAGTGCTGCCTCGGGCACCTTATGGTCGTTCTCTTGTGAGTCTAGATTTTCGAATCCGTCGCAAAACTGACAGTTAATTATAAGGTTCAGAGCCTGCTAATGACGATGGAACACACAAATTGCGTCGCAATTCAATACATCGTCCTCCGGCCGACCTGTCTCCAAGGGTCTATTGCTGCCTCGGACACCTTATGGTCGATCTCCTGTGAGTCTAGATTTTCGAATCCGACGCAAAACTGACAGTTAATTGTAACGTTCAGAGCCTGAAAATGTCGATGGAACACACAAATCGCGTCGCGATTCAATACATCGTCCTTCTGCCGACCTGTCTTCAAGGGTCTATTGCTGCCTCGGGCACCTTATGGTCGATCTCCTGTGAGTCTAGATTTTCGAATCCGACGCAAAACTGACAGTTAATTGTAGGGTTCAGAGCCTGTTAATGACGATGGAACACACAAATCGTGTCGCGATTCAATACATTGTCCTCCAGCCGATTTGTCTCCAAGGGTCTAGTGCTGCCTCGGGCACCTTATGGTCGTTCCTCTGTGAGTCTAGATTTTCGAATCCGACGCAAAACTGACAGTCAATTGTAAGGTTCAGAGCCTCTTAATGACAATGGAACACACAAATTGCGTCGCGATTCAATACATCGTCCTCCGGCCGACCTGCCTCCAAGGGTCTATTGCTGCCTCAGGCACCTTATGGTCGATCTCCTGTGAGTCTAGATTTTCGAATCCGACGCAAACCTGACAGTTAATTGTAACGTTCAGAGCCTGTAAATGACAATGGAACACACAAATCGCGTCGCGACTCAATACATCGTCCTCCAGCCGACTTGTCTCCAAGGGTCTAGTGCTGCCTCGGGCACCTTATTGTCGTTCTCCTGTGAGTCTAGATTTTCGAATCCGACGCAAACCTGACAGTTAATTGTAACGTTCAGAGCCTGTAAATGACAATGGAACACACAAATCGCGTCGCGATTCAATACATCGTCCTCCAGCCGACCTGCCTCCAAGGGTCTATTGCTGCCTCGGGCACCTTATGGTCGATCTCCTGTGAGTCTAGATTTTCGAATCCGACGCAAAACTGACAGTTAATTGTAACGTTCAGAGCCTGTTAATGACGATGGAACACACAAATCGCGTCGCGATTCAATACATCGTCCTCCGGCCGACCTGTCTCCAATTGTCTATTGCTGCCACGAGCACCTTATGGTCGTTCTCCTGTGAGTCTAGATTTTCGAATCCGACGCAAACCTGACAGTTAATTGTAACGTTCAGAGCCTGTAAATGACAATGGAACACACAAATCGCGTCGCGATACAATACATCGTCCTCCAGCCGACTTGTCTCCAAGGGTCTAGTGCTGCCTCGGGCACCTTATTGTCGTTCTCCTGTGAGACTAGATTTTCGAATGCGACGCAAAACTGACAGTTAATCGTAAGGTTCAGAGCCTCTTAATGACAATGGAACACACAAATCCCGTCGCGATTCAATACATCGTCCTCCGGCCGACCTGTCTCCAAGGGTCTATTGCTGCCTCGGGCACCTTATGGTCGATCTTCTGTGAGTCTAGATTTTCGAATCCGACGCAAAACTGACAGTTAATTGAAACGTTCAGAGCCTGTTAATGACGATGGAACACACAAATTGCGTCGCGATTCAATACATCGTCGTCCAGCCGACTTGTCTCCAAGGGTCTAGTGCTGCCTCGGGCACCTTATGGTCGTTCTCCTGTGAGTCTAGATTTTCGAATCCGACGCAAAACTGACAGTTAATTGTAACGTTCAGAGCTTCTTAATGACAATGGAACACACAAATCGCGTCGCGATTCAATACATCGTCCTCCGGCCGACCTGTCTCCAAGGGTCTATTGCTGCCTCGGGCACCTTATGGTCGATCTCCTGTGAGTCTAGAATTTCGAATCCGACGCAGTTAATTGTAACGTTCAGAGCCTGTTAATGACGATGGAACACACAAACTGCGTCGCGATTCAATACATCGTCCTCCAGCCGACTTGTCTCCAAGGGTATAGTGCTGCCTCAGACACCTTATGGTCGTTCTCCTGTGAGTCTCGATTTTCGAATCCGACGCAAAACTGACAGTTAATTGTAAGGTTCAGAGCCTCTTAATGACAATGGAATACACAAATCGCGTCGCGATTCAATACATCGTCCTCCGGCCGACCTGTCTCCAATGGTCTATTGCTGCCTCGGGCACCTTATGGTCGTTCTACTGTGAGTCTAGATTTTCGAATCCGACGCAAAACTGACAGTTAATTGTAACGTTCAGAGCCTGTTAATGACGATGGAACACACAAATCCCGTCGCGATTCAATACATCGGCCTCCAGCCGACTTGTCTCCAAGGCTCTAGTGCTGCCTCGGGCACCTTATTGTCGTTCTCCTGTGAGTCTAGATTTTCGAATGCGACGCAGAACTGACAGTTAATCGTAAGGTTCAGAGAATCTTAATGACAATGGAACACACAAATTGCGTCGCGATTCAATACATCGTCCTCCGACCGACCTGTCTCCAAGGGTCTATTGCTGCCTCGGGCACCTTATTGTCGTTCTCCTGTGAGTCTAGATTTTCGAATCCGACGCAAAACTGACAGTTAATTGTAACGTTCAGAGCCTGTTAATGACGATGCAACACTCAAATTGCGTCGCGATTCAATACATCGTCCTCCAGCCGACTTGTCTCCAATGGTCTAGTGCTGCCTCGGACACCTTATGGTCGTTCTCCTGTGAGTCTAGATTTTCGAATCCGACGCAAAACTGACAGTTAATTGTAACGTTCAGAGCCAATTAATGACAATGGAACACACCAATCGCGTCGCGATTCAATACATCGTCCTCCGGCCGACCTGTCTCCAAGGGTCTATTGCTGCCTCGGGCACCTTATGGTCGATCTCCTGTGAGTCTAGATTTTCGAATCCGACGCAAAACTGACAGTTAATTGTAACGTTCAGAGCCTGTTAATGACGATGGAACACACAAATCCCGTCGCGATTCAATACATCGTCCTCCGGCCAACCTGTCTCCAGGGGTCTATTGCTGCCTCGGGCACCTTATGGTCGATCTCCTGTGAGTCTAGATTTTCGAATCCGACGCAAAACTGACAGTTAATTGTAACGTTCAGAGCCTGTTAATGACGATGGAACACACAAATCGCGTCGCGATTCAATACATCGTCCTCCGGCCGACCTGTCTCCAAGGGTCTATTGCTGCCTCGGGCACCTTATGGTCGATCACCTGTGACTCTAGATTTTCGAATCCGACGCAAAACTGACAGTTAATTGTAAGGTTCAGAGCCTGTTCACGACGATGGAACACACAAATTGCGTCGCGATTCAATACATCGTCCTCCGGCCGACCTGTCTCCAAGGGTCTATTGCTCCCTCGGGCACCTTATGGACATTCTCCTGTGAGTCTAGATTTTCGAATCCGACGCAAAACTGACAGTTAATTGTAACGTTCAGAGCCTGTTCATGACGATGGAACACACAAATTGCGTCGCGATTCAATACATCGTCCTCCGGCCGACCTGTCTCTAAGGGTCTATTGCTGCCTCGGGCACCTTATGGTCGTTCTCCTGTGAGTCTAGATTTTCGAATCCGATGCAAAACTGACAGTTGATTGTAACGTTCAGAGCCTGTTAATGACGATGGAACACACAAATTGCGTCGCGATTCAATACATCGTCCTCCGGCCGACCTGTCTCCAAGGGTCTATTGCTGCCTCGGGCACCTTATGGTCGATCTCCTGTGAGTCTAGATTTTCGAATCCGACGCAAAACTGACAGTTAATTGTAACGTTCAGAGCCTGAAAATGTCGATGGAACACACAAATCGCGTCGCGATTCAATACATCGTCCTCCGGCCGACCTGTCTTCAAGGGTCTATTGCTGCCTCGGGCACCTTATGGTCGATCTCCTGTGAGTCTAGATTTTCGAATCCGACGCAAAACTGACAGTTAATTGTAAGGTTCAGAACCTGTTAATGACGATGGAACACACAAATCGCGTCGCGATTCAATACATCGTCCTCCAGCCGACCTGTCTCCAAGGGTCTATTGCTGCCTCGGGCACCTTATGGTCGATCTCCTGTGAGTCTAGATTTTCGAATCCGACGCAAAACTGACAGTTAATTGTAACGTTCAGAGCCTGTTAATGACGATGGAACACACAAATCGCGTCGCGATTCAATACATCGTCCTCCAGCCGATTTGTCTCCAAGGGTCTAGTGCTGCCTCGGGCACCTTATGGTCGTTCTCCTGTGAGTCTAGATTTTCGAATCCGACGCAAAACTGACAGTTAATTGTAACGTTCAGAGCCTATTAATGACAATGGAACACACAAATCGCGTCGCGATTCAATACATCGTCCTCCGGCCGACCTGTCTCCAAGGGTCTATTGCTCCCTCGGGCACCTTATGGTCGATCTCCTGTGAGTCTAGATTTTCGAATCCGACGCAAAACTGACAGTTAATTGTAACGTTCAGAGCCTGTTAATGACGATGGATCACACAAATCCCATCGCGATTCAATACATCGTCCTCCGGCCGACCTGTCTCCAAGGGTCTATTGCTGCCTCGGGCACCTTATGGTCGATCTCCTGTGAGTCTAGATTTTCGAATCCGACGCAAAACTAACAGTTAATTGTAACGTTCAGAGCCTGTTAATGACGATGGAACACACAAATTGCGTCGCGATTCAATACATCATCGTCCAGCCGACTTGTCCCCAAGGATCTAGTGCTGCCTCGGACACCGTATGGTCGTTCTCCTGTGAGTCTAGATTTTCGAATCCGACGCAAAACTGACAGTTAATTGTAACGTTCAGAGCCTCTTAATGACAATGGAACACACAAATCGCGTCGCGATTCAATACATCGTCCTCCGGCCGACCTGTCTCCAAGGGTCTATTGCTGCCTCGGGCACCTTATGGTCGATCTCCTGTGAGTTTAGAATTTCGAATCCGACGCACTTAATTGTAACGTTCAGAGCCTGTTAATGACGATGGAACACACAAACTGCGTCGCGATTCAATACATCGTCCTCCAGCCGACTTGTCTCAAAGGGTGTAATGCTGCCTCGGACACCTTATGGTCGTTCTCCTGTGAGTCCAGATTTTCGAATCCGACGCAAAACTGACAGTTATTTGTAAGGTTCAGAGCCTGTTAATGACAATGGAACACACAAATCGCGTCGCGATTCAATACATCGTCCTCCGGCCGACCTGCCTCCAAGGGTCTATTGCTGCCTCGGGCACCTTATGGTCGATCTCCTGTGAGTCTAGATTTTCGAATCCGACGCAAAACTGACAGTTAATTGTAACGTTCAGAGCCTGTTAATGACGATGGAACACACAAATCCCGTCGCGATTCAATACATCGTCCTCCAGCCGACCTGTCTCCAAGGGTCTATTGCTGCCTCGGGCACCTTATGGTCGATCTCCTGTGAGTCTAGATTTTCGAATCCGACGCAAAACTGACAGTTAATTGTAACGTTCAGAGCCTGTTAATGACGATGGAACACACAAATCGCGTCGCGATTCAATACATCGTCCTCCGGACGACCTGTCTCCAAGGGTCTATTGCTGCCTCGGGCACCTTATGGACGATCTCCTGTGAGTCTAGATTTTCCAATCCGACGCAAAACTGACAGTTAATTGTAAGGTTCAGAGCCTGTTAATGACAATGGAACACACAAATTGCGTCGCGATTCAATACATCGTCCTCCGGCCGACCTGTCTCCAAGGGTCTATTGCTGCCTCGGGCACCTTATGGTCGTTCTCCTGTGAGTCTAGATTTTCGAATCCGACGCAAAACTGACAGTTGATTGTAACGTTCAGAGCATGTTAATGACGATGGAACACACAAATCGCGTCGCGATTCAATACATCGTCCTCCAGCCGACTTGTCTCCAAGGGTCTAGTGCTGCCTCGGGCACCTTATGGTCGTTCTCCTGTGAGTCTAGATTTTCGAATCCGACGCAAAACTGACAGTTAATTGTAAGGTTCAGGGCCTCTTAATGACAATGGAACACACAAATCGCGTCGCGATTCAATACATCGTCCTCCGGCCGACCTGCCTCCAAGGGTCTATTGCTGCCTCGGGCACCTAATGGTCGATCTCCTGTGAGTCTAGATTTTCGAATCCGACGCAAAACTGACAGTTAATTGTAACGTTCAGAGCCTGTTAATGTCGATGGAACGCACAAATCCCGTCGCGATTCAATACATCGTCCTCCGGCCGACCTGTCTCCAAGGGTCTATTGCTGCCAAGGGCATCTTATGGTCGATCTCCTGTGAGTCTAGATTTTCGAATCCGACGCAAAACTGACAGTTAATTGTAAGGTTCAGAGCCTGTTAATGACGATGGAACACACAAATTGCGTCGCGATTCAATACATCGTCCTCCGGCCGACCTGTCTCCAAGGGTCTATTGCTGCCTCGGGCACCTTATGGTCGTTCTCCTGTGAGTCTAGATTTTCGAATCCGACGCAAAACTGACAGTTAATTGTAACGTTCAGAGCCTGTTAATGACGATGGAACACACAAATCGCGTCGCGATTCAATACATCGTCCTCCAGCCGATTTGTCTCCAAGGGTCTATTGCTGCCTCGGGCACCTTATGGTCGTTCCTCTGTGAGTCTAGATTTTCGAATCCGACGCAAAACTGACAGTTAATTGTAAGGTTCAGAGCCTCTTAGTGACAATGGAACACACAAATTGCGTCGCGATTCAATACATCGTCCTCCGGCCGACCTGTCTCCAAGGGTCTATTACTGCCTCGGGCACCTGATGGTCGATCTCCTGTGAGTCTAGATTTTCGAATCCGACGCAAAACTGACAGTTAATTGTAACGTTCAGAGCCTGTAAATGACAATGGAACACACAAATCGCGTCGCGATTCAATACATCGTCCTGCAGCCGACTTGTCTCCAAGGGTCTAGTGCTGCCTCGGGCACCTTATTGTCGTTCTCCTGTGAGTCTAGATTTTCGAATCCGACGCAAACCTGACAGTTAATTGTAACGTTCAGAGCCTGTAAATGACAATGGAACACACAAATCGCGTCGCGATTCAATACATCGTCCTCCGGCCGACCTGTCTCCAAGGGTCTATTGCTGCCTCGGGCACCTTATGGTCGATCTCCTGTGAGTCTAGATTTTCGAATCCGACGCAAAACTGACAGTTAATTGTAACGTTCAGAGCCTGTTAATGACGATGGAACACACAAATTGCGTCGCGATTCAATACATCGTCGTCCAGCCGATTTGTCTCCAAGGGTCTAGTGCTGCCTCTCGTTCTCCTGTGAGTCTAGATTTTCGAATCCGACGCAAAACTGACAGTTAATTCTAAGTTTCAGAGCCTCTTAATGACAATGGAACACACAAATCGCGTCGCGATTCAATACATCGTCCTCCGGCCGACCTGTCTCCAAGGGTCTAGTGCTGCATCGGGCACCTTATGGTCGATCTCCTGTGAGTCTAGAATTTCGAATCGGACGCAGTTAATTGTAACGTTCAGAGCCTGTTAATGACGATGGAACACACAAATCGCGTCGCGATTCAATACATCGTCCTCCAGCCGATTTGTCTCCAAGGGTCTAGTGCTGCCTCGGGCACCTTATGGTCGTTCTCCTGTGAGTCTAGATTTTCGAATCCGACGCAAAACTGACAGTTAATTGTAACGTTCAGAGCTTCTTAATGACAATGGAACACACAAATCGCGTCGCGATTCGATACATCGTCCTCCGGCCGACCTGTCTCCAAGGGTCTATTGCTGCCTCGGGCACCTTATGGTCGATCTCCTGTGAGTCTAGATTTTCGAATCCGACGCAAAACTGACAGTTAATTGTAACGTTCAGAGCCTGTTAATGACGATGGAACACACAAATCCCGTCGCGATTCAATACATCGTCCTCCGGCCGACCTGTCTCCAAGGGTCTATTGCTGCCTCGGGCACCTTATGGTCGATCTCCTGTGAGTCTAGATTTTCGAATCCGACGCAAAACTGAGAGTTAATTGTAACGTTCAGAGCCTGTTAATGACGATGGAACACACAAATTGCGTCGCTATTCAATACATCGTCGTCCAGCCGACTTGTCTCCAAGGGTCTAGTGCTGCCTCGGACACCGTATGCTCGTTCTCCTGTGAGTCTAGATTTTCAAATCCGACGCAAAACTGACAGTTAATTGTAACGTTCAGAGCCTCTTAAGGACAATGGAACACACAAATCGCGTCGCGATTCAATACATCGTCCTCCGGCCGACCTGTCTCCAAGGGTCTATTGCTGCCTCGGGCACCTTATGGTCGATCTCCTGTGAGTCTAGAATTTCGAATCCGACGCAAAACTGACAGTTAATTGTAAGGTTCAGAGCCTGTTAATGACGATGGAACACACAAATTGCGTCGCGATTCAATACATCGTGCTCCGGCCGACCTGTCTCCAAGGGTCTATTGCTGCCTCGGGCACCTTATGGTCGTTCTCCTGTGAGTCTAGATTTTCGAATCCGACGCAAAACTGACAGTTAATTGTAACGTTCAGAGCCTGTTAATGACGATGGAACACACAAATCGCGTCGCGATTCAATACATCGTCCTCCAGCCGATTTGTCTCCAAGGGTCTAGTGCTGCCTCGGGCACCTTATGGTCGTTCCTCTGTGAGTCTAGATTTTCGAATCCGACGCAAAACTGACAGTTAATTGTAAGGTTCAGAGCCTCTTAGTGACAATGGAACACACAAATTGCGTCGCGATTCAATACATCGTCCTCCGGCCGACCTGTCTCCAAGGGTCTATTACTGCCTCGGGCACCTGATGGTCGATCTCCTGTGAGTCTAGATTTTCGAATCCGACGCAAAACTGACAGTTAATTGTAACGTTCAGAGCCTGTAAATGACAATGGAACACACAAATCGCGTCGCGATTCAATACATCGTCCTGCAGCCGACTTGTCTCCAAGGGTCTAGTGCTGCCTCGGGCACCTTATTGTCGTTCTCCTGTAAGTCTAGATTTTCGAATCCGACGCAAACCTGACAGTTAATTGTAACGTTCAGAGCCTGTAAATGACAATGGAACACACAAATCGCGTCGCGATTCAATACATCGTCCTCCGGCCGACCTGTCTCCAAGGGTCTATTGCTGCCTCGGGCACCTTATGGTCGATCTCCTGTGAGTCTAGATTTTCGAATCCGACGCAAAACTGACAGTTAATTGTAACGTTCAGAGCCTGTTAATGACGATGGAACAAACAAATTGCGTCGCGATTCAATACATCGTCGTCCAGCCGATTTGTCTCCAAGGGTCTAGTGCTGCCTCTCGTTCTCCTGTGAGTCTAGATTTTCGAATCCGACGCAAAACTGACAGTTAATTCTAAGGTTCAGAGCCTCTTAATGACAATGGAACACACAAATCGCGTCGCGATTCAATACATCGTCCTCCGGCCGACCTGTCTCCAAGGGTCTAGTGCTGCCTCGGGCACCTTATGGTCGATCTCCTGTGAGTCTAGAATTTGGAATCGGACGCAGTTAATTGTAACGTTCAGAGCCTGTTAATGACGATGGAACACACAAATCGCGTCGCGATTCAATACATCGTCCTCCAGCCGATTTGTCTCCAAGGGTCTAGTGCTGCCTCGGGCACCTTATGGTCGTTCTCCTGTGAGTCTAGATTTTCGAATCCGACGCAAAACTGACAGTTAATTGTAACGTTCAGAGCTTCTTAATGACAATGGAACACACAAATCGCGTCGCGATTCGATACATCGTCCTCCGGCCGACCTGTCTCCAAGGGTCTATTGCTGCCTCGGGCACCTTATGGTCGATCTCCTGTGAGTCTAGATTTTCGAATCCGACGCAAAACTGACAGTTAATTGTATCGTTCAGAGCCTGTTAATGACGATGGAACACACAAATCCCGTCGCGTTTCAATACATCGTCCTCCGGCCGACCTGTCTCCAAGGGTCTATTGCTGCCTCGGGCACCTTATGGTCGATCTCCTGTGAGTCTAGATTTTCGAATCCGACGCAAAACTGAGAGTTAATTGTAACGTTCAGAGCCTGTTAATGACGATGGAACACACAAATTGCGTCGCTATTCAATACATCGTCGTCCAGCCGACTTGTCTCCAAGGGTCTAGTGCTGCCTCGGACACCGTATGCTCGTTCTCCTGTGAGTCTAGATTTTCAAATCCGACGCAAAACTGACAGTTAATTGTAACGTTCAGAGCCTCTTAATGACAATGGAACACACAAATCGCGTCGCGATTCAATACATCGTCCTCCGGCCGACCTGTCTCCAAGGGTCTATTGCTGCCTCGGGCACCTTATGGTCGATCTCCTGTGAGTCTAGAATTTCGAATCCGACGCAAAACTGACAGTTAATTGTAAGGTTCAGAGCCTGTTAATGACGATGGAACACACAAATTGCGTCGCGATTCAATACATCGTGCTCCGGCCGACCTGTCTCCAAGGGTCTATTGCTGCCTCGGGCACCTTATGGTCGTTCTCCTGTGAGTCTAGATTTTCGAATCCGACGCAAAACTGACAGTTAATTGTAACGTTCAGAGCCTGTTAATGACGATGGAACACACAAATCGCGTCGCGATTCAATACATCGTCCTCCAGCCGATTTGTCTCCAAGGGTCTAGTGCTGCCTCGGGCACCTTATGGTCGTTCCTCTGTGAGTCTAGATTTTCGAATCCGACGCAAAACTGACAGTTAATTGTAAGGTTCAGAGCCTCTTAGTGACAATGGAACACACAAATTGCGTCGCGATTCAATACATCGTCCTCCGGCCGACCTGTCTCCAAGGGTCTATTACTGCCTCGGGCACCTGATGGTCGATCTCCTGTGAGTCTAGATTTTCGAATCCGACGCAAAACTGACAGTTAATTGTAACGTTCAGAGCCTGTAAATGACAATGGAACACACAAATCGCGTCGCGATTCAATACATCGTCCTGCAGCCGACTTGTCTCCAAGGGTCTAGTGCTGCCTCGGGCACCTTATTGTCGTTCTCCTGTAAGTCTAGATTTTCGAATCCGACGCAAACCTGACAGTTAATTGTAACGTTCAGAGCCTGTAAATGACAATGGAACACACAAATCGCGTCGCGATTCAATACATCGTCCTCCGGCCGACCTGTCTCCAAGGGTCTATTGCTGCCTCGGGCACCTTATGGTCGATCTCCTGTGAGTCTAGATTTTCGAATCCGACGCAAAACTGACAGTTAATTGTAACGATCAGAGCCTGTTAATGACGATGGAACACACAAATTGCGTCGCGATTCAATACATCGTCGTCCAGCCGATTTGTCTCCAAGGGTCTAGTGCTGCCTCTCGTTCTCCTGTGAGTCTAGATTTTCGAATCCGACGCAAAACTGACAGTTAATTCTAAGGTTCAGAGCCTCTTAATGACAATGGAACACACAAATCGCGTCGCGATTCAATACATCGTCCTCCGGCCGATCTGTCTCCAAGGGTCTAGTGCTGCCTCGGGCACCTTATGGTCGATCTCCTGTGAGTCTAGAATTTGGAATCGGACGCAGTTAATTGTAACGTTCAGAGCCTGTTAATGACGATGGAACACACAAATCGCGTCGCGATTCAATACATCGTCCTCCAGCCGATTTGTCTCCAAGGGTCTAGTGCTGCCTCGGGCACCTTATGGTCGTTCTCCTGTGAGTCTAGATTTTCGAATCCGACGCAAAACTGACAGTTAATTGTAACGTTCAGAGCTTCTTAATGACAATGGAACACACAAATCGCGTCGCGATTTGATACATCGTCCTCCGGCCGACCTGTCTCCAAGGGTCTATTGCTGCCTCGGGCACCTTATGGTCGATCTCCTGTGAGTCTAGATTTTCGAATCCGACGCAAAACTGACAGTTAATTGTAACGTTCAGAGCCTGTTAATGACGATGGAACACACAAATCCCGTCGCGATTCAATACATCGTCCTCCGGCCGACCTGTCTCCAAGGGTCTATTGCTGCCTCGGGCACCTTATGGTCGATCTCCTGTGAGTCTAGATTTTCGAATCCGACGCAAAACTGAGAGTTAATTGTAACGTTCAGAGCCTGTTAATGACGATGGAACACACAAATTGCGTCGCTATTCAATACATCGTCGTCCAGCCGACTTGTCTCCAAGGGTCTAGTGCTGCCTCGGACACCGTATGCTCGTTCTCCTGTGAGTCTAGATTTTCAAATCCGACGCAAAACTGACAGTTAATTGTAACGTTCAGAGCCTCTTAATGACAATGGAACACACAAATCGCGTCGCGATTCAATACATCGTCCTCCGGCCGACCTGTCTCCAAGGGTCTATTGCTGCCTCGGGCACCTTATGGTCGATCTCCTGTGAGTCTAGAATTTCGAATCCGACGCAAAACTGACAGTTAATTGTAAGGTTCAGAGCCTGTTAATGACGATGGAACACACAAATTGCGTCGCGATTCAATACATCGTCATCCGGCCGACCTGTCTCCAAGGGTCTATTGCTGCCTCGGGCACCTTATGGTCGTTCTCCTGTGAGTCTAGATTTTCGAATCCGACGCAAAACTGACAGTTAATTGTAACGTTCAGAGCCTGTTAATGACGATGGAACACACAAATCGCGTCGCGATTCAATACATCGTCCTCCAGCCGATTTGTCTCCAAGGGTCTAGTGCTGCCTCGGGCACCTTATGGTCGTTCCTCTGTGAGTCTAGATTTTCGAATCCGACGCAAAACTGACAGTTAATTGTAAGGTTCAGAGCCTCTTAGTGACAATGGAACACACAAATTGCGTCGCGATTCAATACATCGTCCTCCGGCCGACCTGTCTCCAAGGGTCTATTACTGCCTCGGGCACCTGATGGTCGATCTCCTGTGAGTCTAGATTTTCGAATCCGACGCAAAACTGACAGTTAATTGTAACGTTCAGAGCCTGTAAATGACAATGGAACACACAAATCGCGTCGCGATTCAATACATCGTCCTGCAGCCGACTTGTCTCCAAGGGTCTAGTGCTGCCTCGGGCACCTTATTGTCGTTCTCCTGTAAGTCTAGATTTTCGAATCCGACGCAAACCTGACAGTTAATTGTAACGTTCAGAGCCTGTAAATGACAATGGAACACACAAATCGCGTCGCGATTCAATACATCGTCCTCCGGCCGACCTGTCTCCAAGGGTCTATTGCTGCCTCGGGCACCTTATGGTCGATCTCCTGTGAGTCTAGATTTTCGAATCCGACGCAAAACTGACAGTTAATTGTAACGTTCAGAGCCTGTTAATGACGATGGAACACACAAATTGCGTCGCGATTCAATACATCGTCGTCCAGCCGATTTGTCTCCAAGGGTCTAGTGCTGCCTCTCGTTCTCCTGTGAGTCTAGATTTTCGAATCCGACGCAAAACTGACAGTTAATTCTAAGGTTCAGAGCCTCTTAATGACAATGGAACACACAAATCGCGTCGCGATTCAATACATCGTCCTCCGGCCGACCTGTCTCCAAGGGTCTAGTGCTGCCTCGGGCACCTTATGGTCGATCTCCTGTGAGTCTAGAATTTGGAATCGGACGCAGTTAATTGTAACGTTCAGAGCCTGTTAATGACGATGGAACACACAAATCGCGTCGCGATTCAATACATCGTCCTCCAGCCGATTTGTCTCCAAGGGTCTAGTGCTGCCTCGGGCACCTTATGGTCGTTCTCCTGTGAGTCTAGATTTTCGAATCCGACGCAAAACTGACAGTTAATTGTAACGTTCAGAGCTTCTTAATGACAATGGAACACACAAATCGCGTCGCGATTCGATACATCGTCCTCCGGCCGACCTGTCTCCAAGGGTCTATTGCTGCCTCGGGCACCTTATGGTCGATCTCCTGTGAGTCTAGATTTTCGAATCCGACGCAAAACTGACAGTTAATTGTAACGTTCAGAGCCTGTTAATGACGATGGAACACACAAATCCCGTCGCGATTCAATACATCGTCCTCCGGCCGACCTGTCTCCAAGGGTCTATTGCTGCCTCGGGCACCTTATGGTCGATCTCCTGTGAGTCTAGATTTTCGAATCCGACGCAAAACTGAGAGTTAATTGTAACGTTCAGAGCCTGTTAATGACGATGGAACACACAAATTGCGTCGCTATTCAATACATCGTCGTCCAGCCGACTTGTCTCCAAGGGTCTAGTGCTGCCTCGGACACCGTGTGCTCGTTCTCCTGTGAGTCTAGATTTTCAAATCCGACGCAAAACTGACAGTTAATTGTAAGGTTCAGAGCCTCTTAATGACAATGGAACACACAAATCGCGTCGCGATTCAATACATCGTCCTCCGGCCGACCTGTCTCCAAGGGTCTATTGCTGCCTCGGGCACCTTATGGTCGATCTCCTGTGAGTCTAGAATTTCGAATCCGACGCAGTTAATTGTAACGTTCAGAGCCTGTTAATGACGATGGAACACACAAACTGCGTCGCGATTCAATACATCGTCCTCCAGCCGACTTGTCTCCAAGGGTCTAGTGCTGCCTCGGACACCTTATGGTCGTTCTCTTGTGAGTCTAGATTTTCGAATCCGACGCAAAACTGACAGTTAATTGTAAGGTTCAGAGCCTCTTAATGACAATGGAATACACAAATCGCGTCGCGATTCAATACATCGTCCTCCGGCCAACCTGTCTCCAAGGGTCTATTGCTGCCTCGGGCACCTTATGGTCGTTCTCCTGTGAGTCTAGATTTTCGAATCCGACGCAAAACTGACAGTTAATTGTAACGTTCAGAGCCTGTTCATGACGATGGAACACACAAATCCCGTCGCGATTCAATACATCGGCCTCCAGCCGACTTGTCTCCTAGGCTCTAGTGCTTCCTCGGGCACCTTATTGTCGTTCTCCTGTGAGTCTAGATTTTCGAATGCGACGCAGAACTGACAGTTAATCGTAAGGTTCAGAGCCTCTTAATGACAATGGAATACACAAATTGCGTCGCGATTCAATACATCGTCCTCCGGCCGACCTGTCTCCAAGGGTCTATGGCTGCCTCGGCCACCTTATGGTCGATCTCCTGTGACCTTAGATTTTCGAATCCGACGCAAAACTGACAGTTAATTGTAAGGTTCAGAGCCTGTTCATGACGACGGAACACACAAATTGCGTCGCGATTCAATACATCGTCCTCCGGCCGACCTGTCTCCAAGGGTCTATTGCTCCCTCGGGCACCTTATGGTCGTTCTCCTGTGAGTCTAGATTTTCGAATCCGACGCAAAACTGACAGTTAATTGTAACGTTCAGAGCCTGTTCATGACGATGGAACACACAAATTGCGTCGCGATTCAATACATCGTCCTCCGGCCGACCTGTCTCTAAGGGTCTATTGCTGCCTCGGGCACCTTATGGTCGTTCTCCTGTGAGTCTAGATTTTCGAATCCGACGCAAAACTGACAGTTGATTGTAACGTTCAGAGCCTGTTAATGACGATGGAACACACAAATTGCGTCGCGATTCAATACATCGTCCTCCGGCCGACCTGTCTCCAAGGGTCTATTGCTGCCTCGGGCACCTTATGGTCGATCTCCTGTGAGTCTAGATTTTCGAATCCGACGCAAAACTGACAGTTAATTGTAACGTTCAGAGCCTGAAAATGTCGATGGAAAACACAAATCGCGTCGCGATTCAATACATCGTCCTCCGGCCGACCTGTCTTCAAGGGTCTATTGCTGCCTCGGGCACCTTATGGTCGATCTCCTGTGAGTCTAGATTTTCGAATCCGACGCAAAACTGACAGTTAATTGTAAGGTTCTGAACCTGTTAATGACGATGGAACACACAAATCGCGTCGCGATTCAATACATCGTCCTCCAGCCGACCTGTCTCCAAGGGTCTATTGCTGCCTCGGGCACCTTATGGTCGATCTCCTGTGAGTCTAGAGTTTCGAATCCGACGCAAAACTGACAGTTAATTGCAACGTTCAGAGCCTGTCAATGACGATGGAACACACAAATCGCGTCGCGATTCAATACATCGTCCTCCAGCCGATTTGTCTCCAAGGGTCTAGTGCTGCCTCGGGCACCTTATGGTCGTTCTCCTGTGAGACTAGATTTTCGAATCCGACGCAAAACTGACAGTTAATTGTAACGTTCAGAGCCTATTAATGACAATGGAACACACAAATCGCGTCGCGATTCAATACATCGTCCTCCGGCCGACCTGTCTCCAAGGGTCTATTGCTCCCTCGGGCACCTTATGGTCGATCTCCTGTGAGTCTAGATTTTCGAATCCGACGCAAAACTGACAGTTAATTGTAACGTTCAGAGCCTGTTAATGACGATGGAACACACAAATCCCATCGCGATTCAATACATCGTCCTCCGGCCGACCTGTCTCCAACGGTCTATTGCTGCCTCGGGCACCTTATGGTCGAACTCCTGTGAGTCTAGATTTTCGAATCCGACGCAAAACTAACAGTTAATTGTAACGTTCAGAGCCTGTTAATGACGATGGAACACACAAATTGCGTCGCGATTCAATACATCATCGTCCAGCCGACTTGTCTCCAAGGATCTAGTGCTGCCTCGGACACCGTATGGTCGTTCTCCTGTGAGTCTAGATTTTCGAATCCGACGAAAAACTGACAGTTAATTGTAACGTTCAGAGCCTGTTAATGACAATGGAACACACAAATCGCGTCGCGATTCAATACATCGTCGTCCGGCCGACCTGTCTCCAAGGGTCTATTGCTGCCTCGGGCACCTTATGGTCGATCTCCTGTGAGTCTAGAATTTCGAATCCGACGCACTTAATTGTAACGTTCAGAGCCTGTTAATGACGATGGAACACACAAACTGCGTCGCGATTCAATACATCGTCCTCCAGCCGACTTGTCTCCAAGGGTGTAATGCTGCCTCGGACACCTTATGGTCGTTCTCCTGTGAGTCCAGATTTTCGAATCCGACGCAAAACTGACAGTTAATTGTAACGTTCAGAGCCTGTTAATGACAATGGAACACACAAATCGCGTCGCGATTCAATACATCGTCCTCCGGCCGACCTGCCTCCATGGGTCTATTGCTGCCTCGGGCACCTTATGGTCGAACTCCTGTGAGTCTAGATTTTCGAATCCGACGCAAAACTGACAGTTAATTGTAACGTTCAGAGCCTGTTAATGACGATGGAACACACAAAGCCCGTCGCGATTCAATACATCGTCCTCCGGCCGACCTGTCTCCAAGGGTCTATTGCTGCCTCGGGCACCTTATGGTCGATCTCCTGTGAGTCTAGATTTTCGAATCCGACGCAAAACTGACAGTTAATTGTAACGTTCAGAGCCTGTTAATGACGATGGAACACACAAATCGCGTCGCGATTCAATACATCGTCCTCCGGACGACCTGTCTCCAAGGGTCTATTGCTGCCTCGCGCACCTTATGGACGATCTCCTGTGAGTCTAGATTTTCGAATCCGACGCAAAACTGACAGTTAATTGTAAGGTTCAGAGCCTGTTAATGACGATGGAACACACAAATCGCGTCGCGATTCAATACATCGTCCTCCGGCCGACCTGCCTCCAAGGGTCTATTGCTGCCTCGGGCACCTTATGGTCGATCTCCTGTGAGTCTAGATTTTCGAATCCGACGCAAAACTGACAGTTAATTGTAACGTTCAGAGCCTGTTAATGTCAATGGAACACACAAATCGCGTCGCGATTCAATACATCGTCCTCCAGACGATTTGTCTCCAAGGGTCTACTGCTGCCTCAGGCACCCTATGGTCGTTCCTCTGTGAGTCTAGATTTTCGAATCCGACGCAAAACTGACAGTTAATTGTAAGGTTCAGAGAATCTTAATGACAATGGAACCACAAATTGCGTCGCGATTCAATACATCGTCCTCCGGCCGACCTGTCTCCAAGGGTCTATTGCTGCCTCGGGCACCTGATGGTCGATCTCCTGTGAGTCTAGATTTTCGAATCCGACGCAAACCTGACAGTTAATTGTAACGTTCAGAGCCTGTAAATGACAATGGAACACACAAATCGCGTCGCGATTCAATACATCGTCCTGCAGCCGACTTGTCTCCAAGGGTCTAGTGCTGCCTCGGGCACCTTATTGTCGTTCTCCTGTGAGTCTAGATTTTCGAATCCGACGCAAACCTGACAGTTAATTGTAAGGTTCAGAGCCTCTTAATGACAATGGAACACACAAATCGCGTCGCGATTCAATACATCGTCCTCCGGCCGACCTGCCTCCAAGTGTCTATTGCTGCCTCGGGCACCTTATGGTCGATCTCCTGTGAGTCTAGATTTTCGAATCCGACGCAAACCTGACAGTTAATTGTAACGTTCAGAGCCTGTTAATGACGATGAAACACACAAATCCCGTCGCGATTCAATACATCGTCCTCCGGCCGACCTGTCTCCAAGGGTCTATTGCTGCCTCGGGCACCTTATGGTCGATCTCCTGTGAGTCTAGATTTTCGAATCCGACGCAAAACTGACAGTTAATTGTAACGTTCAGAGCCTGTTAATGACGATGGAACACACAAATCGCGTCGCGATTCAATACATCGTGCTCCGGCCGACCTGTCTCCAAGGGTCTATTGCTGCCTCGGGCACCTTACGGTCGATCTCCTGTGAGTCTAGATTTTCGAATCCGACGCAAAACTGACAGTTAATTGTAACGTTCAGAGCCTGTTAATGACGATGGAACACACAAATTGCGTCGCGATTCAATACATCGTCCTTCGGCCGACCTGTCTCCAAGGGTCTATTGCTGCCTCGGGCACCTTATGGTCGTTCTCCTGTGAGTCTAGATTTTCGAATCCGACGCAAAACTGACAGTTAATTGTAACGTTCAGTGCCTGTTAATGACGATGGAACACACAAATCGCGTCGCGATTCAATACATCGTCCTACACCCGATTTGTCTCCAAGTGTCTAGTGCTGCCTCGGGCACCTTATGGTCGTTCGCCTGTGAGTCTAGATTTTCGAATCCGACGCAAAACTGACAGTTAATTGTAACGTTCAGAGCTTCTTAATGACAATGGAACACACAAATCGCGTCGCGATTCAATACATCGTCCTCCGGCCGACCTGTCTCCAAGGGTCTATTGCTGCCTCGGGCACCTTATGGTCGATCTCCTGTGAGTCTAGATTTTCGAATCCGACGCAAAACTGACAGTTAATTGTAACGTTCAGAGCCTGTTAAAGACGATGGAACACACAAATCGCGTCGCGATTCAATACATCGTCCTCCGGCCGACCTGTCTCCAAGGGTCTATTGCTGCCTCGGGCACCTTATGGTCGATCTCCTGTGACTCTAGATTTTCGAATCCGACGCAAAACTGACAGTTAATTGTAAGGATCAGAGCCTGTTCATGACGATGGAACACACAAATTGCGTCGCGATTCAATACATCGTCCTCCGGCCGACCTGTCTCCAAGGGTCTATTGCTCCCTCGGGCACCTTATGGTCGTTCTCCTGTGAGTCAAGATTTTCGACTCCGACGCAAAACTGACAGTTAATTGTAACGTTCAGAGCCAGTTAATGACGATGGAACACACAAATTGCGTCGCGATTCAATACATCGTCCTCCGGCCGACCTGTCTCCAAGGGTCTATTGCTGCCTCGGGCACCTAATTGTCGTTCTCCTGTGAGTCTAGATTTTCGAATCCGACGCAAAACTGACAGTTGATTGTAAGGTTCAGAGCCTGTTAATGACGATGGAACACACAAATCGCGTCGCGATTCAATACATCGTCCTCCAGCCGACTTGTCTCCAAGGGTCTAGTGCTGCCTCGGGCACCTTATGGTCGTTCTCTTGTGAGTCTAGATTTTCGAATCCGTCGCAAAACTGACAGTTAATTATAAGGTTCAGAGCCTGCTAATGACGATGGAACACACAAATTGCGTCGCAATTCAATACATCGTCCTCCGGCCGACCTGTCTCCAAGGGTCTATTGCTGCCTCGGACACCTTATGGTCGATCTCCTGTGAGTCTAGATTTTCGAATCCGACGCAAAACTGACAGTTAATTGTAACGTTCAGAGCCTGAAAATGTCGATGGAACACACAAATCGCGTCGCGATTCAATACATCGTCCTCCGGCCGACCTGTCTTCAAGGGTCTATTGCTGCCTCGGGCACCTTATGGTCGATCTCCTGTGAGTCTAGATTTTCGAATCCGACGCAAAACTGACAGTTAATTGTAGGGTTCAGAGCCTGTTAATGACGATGGAACACACAAATCGTGTCGCGATTCAATACATCGTCCTCCAGCCGATTTGTCTCCAAGGGTCTAGTGCTGCCTCGGGCACCTTATGGTCGTTCCTCTGTGAGTCTAGATTTTCGAATCCGACGCAAAACTGACAGTCAATTGTAAGGTTCAGAGCCTCTTAATGACAATGGAACACACAAATTGCGTCGCGATTCAATACATCGTCCTCCGGCCGACCTGCCTCCAAGGGTCTATTGCTGCCTCGGGCACCTTATGGTCGATCTCCTGTGAGTCTAGATTTTCGAATCCGACGCAAACCTGACAGTTAATTGTAACGTTCAGAGCCTGTAAATGACAATGGAACACACAAATCGCGTCGCGACTCAATACATCGTCCTCCAGCCGACTTGTCTCCAAGGGTCTAGTGCTGCCTCGGGCACCTTATTGTCGTTCTCCTGTGAGTCTAGATTTTCGAATCCGACGCAAACCTGACAGTTAATTGTAACGTTCAGAGCCTGTAAATGACAATGGAACACACAAATCGCGTCGCGATTCAATACATCGTCCTCCAGCCGACTTGTCTCCAAGGGTCTAGTGCTGCCTCGGGCACCTTATGGTCGTTCTCCTGTGAGTCTAGATTTTCGAATGCGACGCAAAACTGACAGTTAATTGTAAGGTTCAGAGCCTGTTAATGACGATGGAACACACAAATCCCGTCGCGATTCAATACATCGTCCTCCGGCCGACCTGTCTCCAAGGGTCTATTGCTGCCTCGGGCACCTTATGGTCGATCTCCTGTGAGTCTAGATTTTCGAATCCGACGCAAAACTGACAGTTAATTGTAACGTTCAGAGCCTGTTAATGACGATGGAACACACAAATCGCGTCGCGATTCAATACATCGTCCTCCAGCCGACCTGTCTCCAAGGGTCTATTGCTGCCTCCGGCACCTTATGGTCGATCTCCTGTGACTCTAGATTTTTGAATCCGACGCAAAACTGACAGTTAATTGTAACGTTCAGAGCCTGTTCATGACGATGGAACACACAAATTGCGTCGCGATTCAATAGATCGTCCTCCGGCCGACCTGTCTCCAAGGGTCTATTGCTCCCTCGGGCACCTTATGGTCGTTCTCCTGTGAGTCTAGATTTTCGAATCCGACGCAAAACTGACAGTTAATTGTAACGTTCAGAGCCTGTTAATGACAATGGAACACACAAATTGCGTCGCGATTCAATACATCGTCCTCCGGCCGACCTGTCTCCAAGGGTCTATTGCTGCCTCGGGCACCTTATGGTCGATCTCCTGTGAGTCTAGATTTTCGAATCCGACGCAAAACTGACAGTTAATTGTAACGTTCAGAGATTGAAAATGTCGATGGAACACACAAATAGCGTCGCGATTCAATACATCGTCCTCCGGCCGACCTGCCTCCAAGGGTCTATTGCTGCCTCGGGCACCTTATGGTCGATCTCCTGTGCGTCTAGATTTTCGAATCCGACGCAAAACTGACAGTTAATTGTAACGTTCAGAGCCTGTTAATGACGATGGAACACACAAATCGCGTCGCGATTCAATACATCGTCCTCCGGCCGACCTGTCTCCAATTGTCTATTGCTGCCACGAGCACCTTATGGTCGTTCTCCTGTGAGTCTAGATTTTCGAATCCGACGCAAACCTGACAGTTAATTGTAACGTTCAGAGCCTGTAAATGACAATGGAACACACAAATCGCGTCGCGATACAATACATCGTCCTCCAGCCGACTTGTCTCCAAGGGTCTAGTGCTGCCTCGGGCACCTTATTGTCGTTCTCCTGTGAGACTAGATTTTCGAATGCGACGCAAAACTGACAGTTAATCGTAAGGTTCAGAGCCTCTTAATGACAATGGAACACACAAATCCCGTCGCGATTCAATACATCGTCCTCCGGCCGACCTGTCTCCAAGGGTCTATTGCTGCCTCGGGCACCTTATGGTCGATCTTCTGTGAGTCTAGATTTTCGAATCCGACGCAAAACTGACAGTTAAATGAAACGTTCAGAGCCTGTTAATGACGATGGAACACACAAATTGCGTCGCGATTCAATACATCGTCGTCCAGCCGACTTGTCTCCAAGGGTCTAGTGCTGCCTCGGGCACCTTATGGTCGTTCTCCTGTGAGTCTAGATTTTCGAATCCGACGCAAAACTGACAGTTAATTGTAACGTTCAGAGCTTCTTAATGACAATGGAACACACAAATCGCGTCGCGATTCAATATATCGTCCTCCGGCCGACCTGTCTCCAAGGGTCTATTGCTGCCTCGGGCACCTTATGGTCGATCTCCTGTGAGTCTAGAATTTCGAATCCGACGCAGTTAATTGTAACGTTCAGAGCCTGTTAATGACGATGGAACACACAAACTGCGTCGCGATTCAATACATCGTCCTCCAGCCGACTTGTCTCCAAGGGTATAGTGCTGCCTCAGACACCTTATGGTCGTTCTCCTGTGAGTCTCGATTTTCGAATCCGACGCAAAACTGACAGTTAATTGTAAGGTTCAGAGCCTCTTAATGACAATGGAATACACAAATCGCGTCGCGATTCAATACATCGTCCTCCGGCCGACCTGTCTCCAATGGTCTATTGCTGCCTCGGGCACCTTATGGTCGTTCTACTGTGAGTCTAGATTTTCGAATCCGACGCAAAACTGACAGTTAATTGTAACGTTCAGAGCCTGTTAATGACGATGGAACACACAAATCCCGTCGCGATTCAATACATCGGCCTCCAGCCGACTTGTCTCCAAGGCTCTAGTGCTGCCTCGGGCACCTTATTGTCGTTCTCCTGTGAGTCTAGATTTTCGAATGCGACGCAGAACTGACAGTTAATCGTAAGGTTCAGAGAATCTTAATGACAATGGAACACACAAATTGCGTCGCGATTCAATACATCGTCCTCCGACCGACCTGTCTCCAAGGGTCTATTGCTGCCTCGGGCACCTTATTGTCGTTCTCCTGTGAGTCTAGATTTTCGAATCCGACGCAAAACTGACAGTTAATTGTAACGTTCAGAGCCTGTTAATGACGATGCAACACTCAAATTGCGTCGCGATTCAATACATCGTCCTCCAGCCGACTTGTCTCCAATGGTCTAGTGCTGCCTCGGACACCTTATGGTCGTTCTCCTGTGAGTCTAGATTTTCGAATCCGACGCAAAACTGACAGTTAATTGTAACGTTCAGAGCCAATTAATGACAATGGAACACACCAATCGCGTCGCGATTCAATACATCGTCCTCCGGCCGACCTGTCTCCAAGGGTCTATTGCTGCCTCGGGCACCTTATGGTCGATCTCCTGTGAGTCTAGATTTTCGAATCCGACGCAAAACTGACAGTTAATTGTAACGTTCAGAGCCTGTTAATGACGATGGAACACACAAATCCCGTCGCGATTCAATACATCGTCCTCCGGCCAACCTGTCTCCAGGGGTCTATTGCTGCCTCGGGCACCTTATGGTCGATCTCCTGTGAGTCTAGATTTTCGAATCCGACGCAAAACTGACAGTTAATTGTAACGTTCAGAGCCTGTTAATGACGATGGAACACACAAATCGCGTCGCGATTCAATACATCGTCCTCCGGCCGACCTGTCTCCAAGGGTCTATTGCTGCCTCGGGCACCTTATGGACATTCTCCTGTGAGTCTAGATTTTCGAATCCGACGCAAAACTGACAGTTAATTGTAACGTTCAGAGCCTGTTCATGACGATGGAACACACAAATTGCGTCGCGATTCAATACATCGTCCTCCGGCCGACCTGTCTCTAAGGGTCTATTGCTGCCTCGGGCACCTTATGGTCGTTCTCCTGTGAGTCTAGATTTTCGAATCCGACGCAAAACTGACAGTTGATTGTAACGTTCAGAGCCTGTTAATGACGATGGAACACACAAATTGCGTCGCGATTCAATACATCGTCCTCCGGCCGACCTGTCTCCAAGGGTCTATTGCTGCCTCGGGCACCTTATGGTCGATCTCCTGTGAGTCTAGATTTTCGAATCCGACGCAAAACTGACAGTTAATTGTAACGTTCAGAGCCTGAAAATGTCGATGGAACACACAAATCGCGTCGCGATTCAATACATCGTCCTCCGGCCGACCTGTCTTCAAGGGTCTATTGCTGCCTCGGGCACCTTATGGTCGATCTCCTGTGAGTCTAGATTTTCGAATCCGACGCAAAACTGACAGTTAATTGTAAGGTTCAGAACCTGTTAATGACGATGGAACACACAAATCGCGTCGCGATTCAATACATCGTCCTCCAGCCGACCTGTCTCCAAGGGTCTATTGCTGCCTCGGGCACCTTATGGTCGATCTCCTGTGAGTCTAGATTTTTGAATCCGACGCAAAACTGACAGTTAATTGTAACGTTCAGAGCCTGTTAATGACGATGGAACACACAAATCGCGTCGCGATTCAATACATCGTCCTCCAGCCGATTTGTCTCCAAGGGTCTAGTGCTGCCTCGGGCACCTTATGGTCGTTCTCCTGTGAGTCTAGATTTTCGAATCCGACGCAAAACTGACAGTTAATTGTAACGTTCAGAGCCTATTAATGACAATGGAACACACAAATCGCGTCGCGATTCAATACATCGTCCTCCGGCCGACCTGTCTCCAAGGGTCTATTGCTCCCTCGGGCACCTTATGGTCGATCTCCTGTGAGTCTAGATTTTCGAATCCGACGCAAAACTGACAGTTAATTGTAACATTCAGAGCCTGTTAATGACGATGGATCACACAAATCCCATCGCGATTCAATACATCGTCCTCCGGCCCACCTGTCTCCAAGGGTCTATTGCTGCCTCGGGCACCTTATGGTCGATCTCCTGTGAGTCTAGATTTTCGAATCCGACGCAAAACTAACAGTTAATTGTAACGTTCAGAGCCTGTTAATGACGATGGAACACACAAATTGCGTCGCGATTCAATACATCATCGTCCAGCCGACTTGTCCCCAAGGATCTAGTGCTGCCTCGGACACCGTATGGTCGTTCTCCTGTGAGTCTAGATTTTCGAATCCGACGCAAAACTGACAGTTAATTGTAACGTTCAGAGCCTCTTAATGACAATGGAACACACAAATCGCGTCGCGATTCAATACATCGTCCTCCGGCCGACCTGTCTCCAAGGGTCTATTGCTGCCTCGGGCACCTTATGGTCGATCTCCTGTGAGTCTAGAATTTCGAATCCGACGCACTTAATTGTAACGTTCAGAGCCTGTTAATGACGATGGAACACACAAACTGCGTCGCGATTCAATACATCGTCCTCCAGCCGACTTGTCTCAAAGGGTGTAATGCTGCCTCGGACACCTTATGGTCGTTCTCCTGTGAGTCCAGATTTTCGAATCCGACGCAAAACTGACAGTTATTTGTAAGGTTCAGAGCCTGTTAATGACAATGGAACACACAAATCGCGTCGCGATTCAATACATCGTCCTCCGGCCGAACTGCCTCCAAGGGTCTATTGCTGCCTCGGGCACCTTATGGTCGATCTCCTGTGAGTCTAGATTTTCGAATCCGACGCAAAACTGACAGTTAATTGTAACGTTCAGAGCCTGTTAATGACGATGGAACACACAAATCCCGTCGCGATTCAATACATCGTCCTCCAGCCGACCTGTCTCCAAGGGTCTATTGCTGCCTCGGGCACCTTATGGTCGATCTCCTGTGAGTCTAGATTTTCGAATCCGACGCAAAACTGACAGTTAATTGTAACGTTCAGAGCCTGTTAATGACGATGGAACACACAAATCGCGTCGCGATTCAATACATCGTCCTCCGGACGACCTGTCTCCAAGGGTCTATTGCTGCCTCGGGCACCTTATGGACGATCTCCTGTGAGTCTAGATTTTCCAATCCGACGCAAAACTGACAGTTAATTGTAAGGTTCAGAGCCTGTTAATGACAATGGAACACACAAATTGCGTCGCGATTCAATACATCGTCCTCCGGCCGACCTGTCTCCAAGGGTCTATTGCTGCCTCGGGCACCTTATGGTCGTTCTCCTGTGAGTCTAGATTTTCGAATCCGACGCAAAACTGACAGTTGATTGTAACGTTCAGAGCATGTTAATGACGATGGAACACACAAATCGCGTCGCGATTCAATACATCGTCCTCCAGCCGACTTGTCTCCAAGGGTCTAGTGCTGCCTCGGGCACCTTATGGTCGTTCTCCTGTGAGTCTAGATTTTCGAATCCGACGCAAAACTGACAGTTAATTGTAAGGTTCAGGGCCTCTTAATGACAATGGAATACACAAATCGCGTCGCGATTCAATACATCGTCCTCCGGCCGACCTGCCTCCAAGGGTCTATTGCTGCCTCGGGCACCTAATGGTCGATCTCCTGTGAGTCTAGATTTTCGAATCCGACGCAAAACTGACAGTTAATTGTAACGTTCAGAGCCTGTTAATGTCGATGGAACGCACAAATCCCGTCGCGATTCAATACATCGTCCTCCGGCCGACCTGTCTCCAAGGGTCTATTGCTGCCAAGGGCATCTTATGGTCGATCTCCTGTGAGTCTAGATTTTCGAATCCGACGCAAAACTGACAGTTAATTGTAAGGTTCAGAGCCTGTTAATGACGATGGAACACACAAATTGCGTCGCGATTCAATACATCGTCCTCCGGCCGACCTGTCTCCAAGGGTCTATTGCTGCCTCGGGCACCTTATGGTCGTTCTCCTGTGAGTCTAGATTTTCGAATCCGACGCAAAACTGACAGTTAATTGTAACGTTCAGAGCCTGTTAATGACGATGGAACACACAAATCGCGTCGCGATTCAATACATCGTCCTCCAGCCGATTTGTCTCCAAGGGTCTATTGCTGCCTCGGGCACCTTATGGTCGTTCCTCTGTGAGTCTAGATTTTCGAATCCGACGCAAAACTGACAGTTAATTGTAAGGTTCAGAGCCTCTTAGTGACAATGGAACACACAAATTGCGTCGCGATTCAATACATCGTCCTCCGGCCGACCTGTCTCCAAGGGTCTATTACTGCCTCGGGCACCTGATGGTCGATCTCCTGTGTCTAGATTTTCGAATCCGACGCAAAACTGACAGTTAATTGTAACGTTCAGAGCCTGTAAATGACAATGGAACACACAAATCGCGTCGCGATTCAATACATCGTCCTGCAGCCGACTTGTCTCCAAGGGTCTAGTGCTGCCTCGGGCACCTTATTGTCGTTCTCCTGTGAGTCTAGATTTTCGAATCCGACGCAAACCTGACAGTTAATTGTAACGTTCAGAGCCTGTAAATGACAATGGAACACACAAATCGCGTCGCGATTCAATACATCGTCCTCCGGCCGACCTGTCTCCAAGGGTCTATTGCTGCCTCGGGCACCTTATGGTCGATCTCCTGTGAGTCTAGATTTTCGAATCCGACGCAAAACTGACAGTTAATTGTAACGTTCAGAGCCTGTTAATGACGATGGAACACACAAATTGCGTCGCGATTCAATACATCGTCGTCCAGCCGATTTGTCTCCAAGGGTCTAGTGCTGCCTCTCGTTCTCCTGTGAGTCTAGATTTTCGAATCCGACGCAAAACTGACAGTTAATTCTAAGTTTCAGAGCCTCTTAATGACAATGGAACACACAAATCGCGTCGCGATTCAATACATCGTCCTCCGGCCGACCTGTCTCCAAGGGTCTAGTGCTGCCTCGGGCACCTTATGGTCGATCTCCTGTGAGTCTAGAATTTCGAATCGGACGCAGTTAATTGTAACGTTCAGAGCCTGTTAATGACGATGGAACACACAAATCGCGTCGCGATTCAATACATCGTCCTCCAGCCGATTTGTCTCCAAGGGTCTAGTGCTGCCTCGGGCACCTTATGGTCGTTCTCCTGTGAGTCTAGATTTTCGAATCCGACGCAAAACTGACAGTTAATTGTAACGTTCAGAGCTTCTTAATGACAATGGAACACACAAATCGCGTCGCGATTCGATACATCGTCCTCCGGCCGACCTGTCTCCAAGGGTCTATTGCTGCCTCGGGCACCTTATGGTCGATCTCCTGTGAGTCTAGATTTTCGAATCCGACGCAAAACTGACAGTTAATTGTAACGTTCAGAGCCTGTTAATGACGATGGAACACACAAATCCCGTCGCGATTCAATACATCGTCCTCCGGCCGACCTGTCTCCAAGGGTCTATTGCTGCCTCGGGCACCTTATGGTCGATCTCCTGTGAGTCTAGATTTTCGAATCCGACGCAAAACTGAGAGTTAATTGTAACGTTCAGAGCCTGTTAATGACGATGGAACACACAAATTGCGTCGCTATTCAATACATCGTCGTCCAGCCGACTTGTCTCCAAGGGTCTAGTGCTGCCTCGGACACCGTATGCTCGTTCTCCTGTGAGTCTAGATTTTCAAATCCGACGCAAAACTGACAGTTAATTGTAACGTTCAGAGCCTCTTAATGACAATGGAACACACAAATCGCGTCGCGATTCAATACATCGTCCTCCGGCCGACCTGTCTCCAAGGGTCTATTGCTGCCTCGGGCACCTTATGGTCGATCTCCTGTGAGTCTAGAATTTCGAATCCGACGCAAAACTGACAGTTAATTGTAACGTTCAGAGCCTGTTAATGACGATGGAACACACAAATTGCGTCGCGATTCAATACATCGTGCTCCGGCCGACCTGTCTCCAAGGGTCTATTGCTGCCTCGGGCACCTTATGGTCGTTCTCCTGTGAGTCTAGATTTTCGAATCCGACGCAAAACTGACAGTTAATTGTAACGTTCAGAGCCTGTTAATGACGATGGAACACACAAATCGCGTCGCGATTCAATACATCGTCCTCCAGCCGATTTGTCTCCAAGGGTCTAGTGCTGCCTCGGGCACCTTATGGTCGTTCCTCTGTGAGTCTAGATTTTCGAATCCGACGCAAAACTGACAGTTAATTGTAAGGTTCAGAGCCTCTTAGTGACAATGGAACACACAAATTGCGTCGCGATTCAATACATCGTCCTCCGGCCGACCTGTCTCCAAGGGTCTATTACTGCCTCGGGCACCTGATGGTCGATCTCCTGTGAGTCTAGATTTTCGAATCCGACGCAAAACTGACAGTTAATTGTAACGTTCAGAGCCTGTAAATGACAATGGAACACACAAATCGCGTCGCGATTCAATACATCGTCCTGCAGCCGACTTGTCTCCAAGGGTCTAGTGCTGCCTCGGGCACCTTATTGTCGTTCTCCTGTAAGTCTAGATTTTCGAATCCGACGCAAACCTGACAGTTAATTGTAACGTTCAGAGCCTGTAAATGACAATGGAACACACAAATCGCGTCGCGATTCAATACATCGTCCTCCGGCCGACCTGTCTCCAAGGGTCTATTGCTGCCTCGGGCACCTTATGGTCGATCTCCTGTGAGTCTAGATTTTCGAATCCGACGCAAAACTGACAGTTAATTGTAACGTTCAGAGCCTGTTAATGACGATGGAACACACAAATTGCGTCGCGATTCAATACATCGTCGTCCAGCCGATTTGTCTCCAAGGGTCTAGTGCTGCCTCTCGTTCTCCTGTGAGTCTAGATTTTCGAATCCGACGCAAAACTGACAGTTAATTGTAAGGTTCAGAGCCTCTTAATGACAATGGAACACACAAATCGCGTCGCGATTCAATACATCGTCCTCCGGCCGACCTGTCTCCAAGGGTCTAGTGCTGCCTCGGGCACCTTATGGTCGATCTCCTGTGAGTCTAGAATTTGGAATCGGACGCAGTTAATTGTAACGTTCAGAGCCTGTTAATGACGATGGAACACACAAATCGCGTCGCGATTCAATACATCGTCCTCCAGCCGATTTGTCTCCAAGGGTCTAGTGCTGCCTCGGGCACCTTATGGTCGTTCTCCTGTGAGTCTAGATTTTCGAATCCGACGCAAAACTGACAGATAATTGTAACGTTCAGAGCTTCTTAATGACAATGGAACACACAAATCGCGTCGCGATTTGATACATCGTCCTCCGGCCGACCTGTCTCCAAGGGTCTATTGCTGCCTCGGGCACCTTATGGTCGATCTCCTGTGAGTCTAGATTTTCGAATCCGACGCAAAACTGACAGTTAATTGTAACGTTCAGAGCCTGTTAATGACGATGGAACACACAAATCCCGTCGCGATTCAATACATCGTCCTCCGGCCGACCTGTCTCCAAGGGTCTATTGCTGCCTCGGGCACCTTATGGTCGATCTCCTGTGAGTCTAGATTTTCGAATCCGACGCAAAACTGAGAGTTAATTGTAACGTTCAGAGCCTGTTAATGACGATGGAACACACAAATTGCGTCGCTATTCAATACATCGTCGTCCAGCCGACTTGTCTCCAAGGGTCTAGTGCTGCCTCGGACACCGTATGCTCGTTCTCCTGTGAGTCTAGATTTTCAAATCCGACGCAAAACTGACAGTTAATTGTAACGTTCAGAGCCTCTTAATGACAATGGAACACACAAATCGCGTCGCGATTCAATACATCGTCCTCCGGCCGACCTGTCTCCAAGGGTCTATTGCTGCCTCGGGCACCTTATGGTCGATCTCCTGTGAGTCTAGAATTTCGAATCCGACGCAAAACTGACAGTTAATTGTAAGGTTCAGAGCCTGTTAATGACGATGGAACACACAAATTGCGTCGCGATTCAATACATCGTCCTCCGGCCGACCTGTCTCCAAGGGTCTATTGCTGCCTCGGGCACCTTATGGTCGTTCTCCTGTGAGTCTAGATTTTCGAATCCGACGCAAAACTGACAGTTAATTGTAACGTTCAGAGCCTGTTAATGACGATGGAACACACAAATCGCGTCGCGATTCAATACATCGTCCTCCAGCCGATTTGTCTCCAAGGGTCTAGTGCTGCCTCGGGCACCTTATGGTCGTTCCTCTGTGAGTCTAGATTTTCGAATCCGACGCAAAACTGACAGTTAATTGTAAGGTTCAGAGCCTCTTAGTGACAATGGAACACACAAATTGCGTCGCGATTCAATACATCGTCCTCCGGCCGACCTGTCTCCAAGGGTCTATTACTGCCTCGGGCACCTGATGGTCGATCTCCTGTGAGTCTAGATTTTCGAATCCGACGCAAAACTGACAGTTAATTGTAACGTTCAGAGCCTGTAAATGACAATGGAACACACAAATCGCGTCGCGATTCAATACATCGTCCTGCAGCCGACTTGTCTCCAAGGGTCTAGTGCTGCCTCGGGCACCTTATTGTCGTTCTCCTGTAAGTCTAGATTTTCGAATCCGACGCAAACCTGACAGTTAATTGTAACGTTCAGAGCCTGTAAATGACAATGGAACACACAAATCGCGTCGCGATTCAATACATCGTCCTCCGGCCGACCTGTCTCCAAGGGTCTATTGCTGCCTCGGGCACCTTATGGTCGATCTCCTGTGAGTCTAGATTTTCGAATCCGACGCAAAACTGACAGTTAATTGTAACGTTCAGAGCCTGTTAATGACGATGGAACACACAAATTGCGTCGCGATTCAATACATCGTCGTCCAGCCGATTTGTCTCCAAGGGTCTAGTGCTGCCTCTCGTTCTCCTGTGAGTCTAGATTTTCGAATCCGACGCAAAACTGACAGTTAATTCTAAGGTTCAGAGCCTCTTAATGACAATGGAACACACAAATCGCGTCGCGATTCAATACATCGTCCTCCGGCCGACCTGTCTCCAAGGGTCTAGTGCTGCCTCGGGCACCTTATGGTCGATCTCCTGTGAGTCTAGAATTTGGAATCGGACGCAGTTAATTGTAACGTTCAGAGCCTGTTAATGACGATGGAACACACAAATCGCGTCGCGATTCAATACATCGTCCTCCAGCCGATTTGTCTCCAAGGGTCTAGTGCTGCCTCGGGCACCTTATGGTCGTTCTCCTGTGAGTCTAGATTTTCGAATCCGACGCAAAACTGACAGTTAATTGTAACGTTCAGAGCTTCTTAATGACAATGGAACACACAAATCGCGTCGCGATTCGATACATCGTCCTCCGGCCGACCTGTCTCCAAGGGTCTATTGCTGCCTCGGGCACCTTATGGTCGATCTCCTGTGAGTCTAGATTTTCGAATCCGACGCAAAACTGACAGTTAATTGTAACGTTCAGAGCCTGTTAATGACGATGGAACACACAAATCCCGTCGCGATTCAATACATCGTCCTCCGGCCGACCTGTCTCCAAGGGTCTATTGCTGCCTCGGGCACCTTATGGTCGATCTCCTGTGAGTCTAGATTTTCGAATCCGACGCAAAACTGAGAGTTAATTGTAACGTTCAGAGCCTGTTAATGACGATGGAACACACAAATTGCGTCGCTATTCAATACATCGTCGTCCAGCCGACTTGTCTCCAAGGGTCTAGTGCTGCCTCGGACACCGTGTGCTCGTTCTCCTGTGAGTCTAGATTTTCAAATCCGACGCAAAACTGACAGTTAATTGTAAGGTTCAGAGCCTCTTAATGACAATGGAACACACAAATCGCGTCGCGATTCAATACACCGTCCTCCGGCCGACCTGTCTCCAAGGGTCTATTGCTGCCTCGGGCACCTTATGGTCGATCTCCTGTGAGTCTAGAATTTCGAATCCGACGCAGTTAATTGTAACGTTCAGAGCCTGTTAATGACGATGGAACACACAAACTGCGTCGCGATTCAATACATCGTCCTCCAGCCGACTTGTCTCCAAGGGTCTAGTGCTGCCTCGGACACCTTATGGTCGTTCTCTTGTGAGTCTCGATTTTCGAATCCGACGCAAAACTGACAGTTAATTGTAAGGTTCAGAGCCTCTTAATGACAATGGAATACACAAATCGCGTCGCGATTCAATACATCGTCCTCCGGCCGACCTGTCTCCAAGGGTCTATTGCTGCCTCGGGCACCTTATGGTCGTTCTCCTGTGAGTCTAGATTTTCGAATCCGACGCAAAACTGACAGTTAATTGTAACGTTCAGAGCCTGTTCATGACGATGGAACACACAAATCCCGTCGCGATTCAATACATCGGCCTCCAGCCGACTTGTCTCCTAGGCTCTAGTGCTTCCTCGGGCACCTTATTGTCGTTCTCCTGTGAGTCTAGATTTTCGAATGCGACGCAGAACTGACAGTTAATCGTAAGGTTCAGAGCCTCTTAATGACAATGGAATACACAAATTGCGTCGCGATTCAATACATCGTCCTCCGGCCGACCTGTCTCCAAGGGTCTATGGCTGCCTCGGCCACCTTATGGTCGATCTCCTGTGACCTTAGATTTTCGAATCCGACGCAAAACTGACAGTTAATTGTAAGGTTCAGAGCCTGTTCATGACGACGGAACACACAAATTGCGTCGCGATTCAATACATCGTCCTCCGGCCGACCTGTCTCCAAGGGTCTATTGCTCCCTCGGGCACCTTATGGTCGTTCTCCTGTGAGTCTAGATTTTCGAATCCGACGCAAAACTGACAGTTAATTGTAACGTTCAGAGCCTGTTCATGACGATGGAACACACAAATTGCGTCGCGATTCAATACATCGTCCTCCGGCCGACCTGTCTCTAAGGGTCTATTGCTGCCTCGGGCACCTTATGGTCGTTCTCCTGTGAGTCTAGATTTTCGAATCCGACGCAAAACTGACAGTTGATTGTAACGTTCAGAGCCTGTTAATGACGATGGAACACACAAATTGCGTCGCGATTCAATACATCGTCCTCCGGCCGACCTGTCTCCAAGGGTCTATTGCTGCCTCGGGCACCTTATGGTCGATCTCCTGTGAGTCTAGATTTTCGAATCCGACGCAAAACTGACAGTTAATTGTAACGTTCAGAGCCTGAAAATGTCGATGGAAAACACAAATCGCGTCGCGATTCAATACATCGTCCTCCGGCCGACCTGTCTTCAAGGGTCTATTGCTGCCTCGGGCACCTTATGGTCGATCTCCTGTGAGTCTAGATTTTCGAATCCGACGCAAAACTGACAGTTAATTGTAAGGTTCTGAACCTGTTAATGACGATGGAACACACAAATCGCGTCGCGATTCAATACATCGTCCTCCAGCCGACCTGTCTCCAAGGGTCTATTGCTGCCTCGGGCACCTTATGGTCGATCTCCTGTGAGTCTAGAGTTTCGAATCCGACGCAAAACTGACAGTTAATTGCAACGTTCAGAGCCTGTTAATGACGATGGAACACACAAATCGCGTCGCGATTCAATACATCGTCCTCCAGCCGATTTGTCTCCAAGGGTCTAGTGCTGCCTCGGGCACCTTATGGTCGTTCTCCTGTGAGACTAGATTTTCGAATCCGACGCAAAACTGACAGTTAATTGTAACGTTCAGAGCCTATTAATAACAATGGAACACACAAATCGCGTCGCGATTCAATACATCGTCCTCCGGCCGACCTGTCTCCAAGGGTCTATTGCTCCCTCGGGCACCTTATGGTCGATCTCCTGTGAGTCTAGATTTTCGAATCCGACGCAAAACTGACAGTTAATTGTAACGTTCAGAGCCTGTTAATGACGATGGAACACACAAATCCCATCGCGATTCAATACATCGTCCTCCGGCCGACCTGTCTCCAACGGTCTATTGCTGCCTCGGGCACCTTATGGTCGAACTCCTGTGAGTCTAGATTTTCGAATCCGACGCAAAACTAACAGTTAATTGTAACGTTCAGAGCCTGTTAATGACGATGGAACACACAAATTGCGTCGCGATTCAATACATCATCGTCCAGCCGACTTGTCTCCAAGGATCTAGTGCTGCCTCGGACACCGTATGGTCGTTCTCCTGTGAGTCTAGATTTTCGAATCCGACGAAAAACTGACAGTTAATTGTAACGTTCAGAGCCTCTTAATGACAATGGAACACACAAATCGCGTCGCGATTCAATACATCGTCCTCCGGCCGACCTGTCTCCAAGGGTCTATTGCTGCCTCGGGCACCTTATGGTCGATCTCCTGTGAGTCTAGAATTTCGAATCCGACGCACTTAATTGTAACGTTCAGAGCCTGTTAATGACGATGGAACACACAAACTGCGTCGCGATTCAATACATCGTCCTCCAGCCGACTTGTCTCCAAGGGTGTAATGCTGCCTCGGACACCTTATGGTCGTTCTCCTGTGAGTCCAGATTTTCGAATCCGACGCAAAACTGACAGTTAATTGTAACGTTCAGAGCCTGTTAATGACAATGGAACACACAAATCGCGTCGCGATTCAATACATCGTCCTCCGGCCGACCTGCCTCCATGGGTCTATTGCTGCCTCGGGCACCTTATGGTCGAACTCCTGTGAGTCTAGATTTTCGAATCCGACGCAAAACTGACAGTTAATTGTAACGTTCAGAGCCTGTTAATGACGATGGAACACACAAAGCCCGTCGCGATTCAATACATCGTCCTCCGGCCGACCTGTCTCCAAGGGTCTATTGCTGCCTCGGGCACCTTATGGTCGATCTCCTGTGAGTCTAGATTTTCGAATCCGACGCAAAACTGACAGTTAATTGTAACGTTCAGAGCCTGTTAATGACGATGGAACACACAAATCGCGTCGCGATTCAATACATCGTCCTCCGGACGACCTGTCTCCAAGGGTCTATTGCTGCCTCGCGCACCTTATGGACGATCTCCTGTGAGTCTAGATTTTCGAATCCGACGCAAAACTGACAGTTAATTGTAAGGTTCAGAGCCTGTTAATGACGATGGAACACACAAATCGCGTCGCGATTCAATACATCGTCCTCCGGCCGACCTGCCTCCAAGGGTCTATTGCTGCCTCGGGCACCTTATGGTCGATCTCCTGTGAGTCTAGATTTTCGAATCCGACGCAAAACTGACAGTTAATTGTAACGTTCAGAGCCTGTTAATGTCAATGGAACACACAAATCGCGTCGCGATTCAATACATCGTCCTCCAGCCGATTTGTCTCCAAGGGTCTAGTGCTGCCTCGGGCACCCTATGGTCGTTCCTCTGTGAGTCTAGATTTTCGAATCCGACGCAAAACTGACAGTTAATTGTAAGGTTCAGAGAATCTTAATGACAATGGAACCACAAATTGCGTCGCGATTCAATACATCGTCCTCCGGCCGACCTGTCTCCAAGGGTCTATTGCTGCCTCGGGCACCTGATGGTCGATCTCCTGTGAGTCTAGATTTTCGAATCCGACGCAAACCTGACAGTTAATTGTAACGTTCAGAGCCTGTAAATGACAATGGAACACACAAATCGCGTCGCGATTCAATACATCGTCCTGCAGCCGACTTGTCTCCAAGGGTCTAGTGCTGCCTCGGGCACCTTATTGTCGTTCTCCTGTGAGTCTAGATTTTCGAATCCGACGCAAACCTGACAGTTAATTGTAACGTTCAGAGCCTGTAAATGACAATGGAACACACAAATCGTGTCGCGATTCAATACATCGTCCTCCGGCCGACCTGTCTCCAAGGGTCTATTGCTGCCTCGGGCACCTTATGGTCGATCTCCTGTGAGTCTAGATTTTCGAATCCGACGCAAAACTGACAGTTAATTGTAACGTTCAGAGCCTGTTAATGACGATGGAACACACAAATTGCGTCTCGATTCAATACATCGTCGTCCAGCCGATTTGTCTCCAAGGGTCTAGTGCTGCCTGTCGTTCTCCTGTGAGTCTAGATTTTCGAATCCGAGGCAAAACTGACAGTTAATTGTAAGGTTCAGAGCCTCTTAATGACAATGGAACACACAAATCGCGTCGCGATTCAATACATCGTCCTCCGGCCGACCTGTCTCCAAGGGTCTATTGCTGCCTCGGGCACCTTATGGTCGATCTCCTGTGACTCTAGATTTTCGAATCCGACGCAAAACTGACAGTTAATTGTAAGGTTCAGAGCCTGTTCATGACGATGGAACACACAAATTGCGTCGCGATTCAATACATCGTCCTCCGGCCGACCTGTCACCAAGGGTCTATTGCTGCCTCGGGCACCTTATGGTCATTCTCCTGTGAGTCTAGATTTTCGAATCCGACGCAAAACTGACAGTTAATTGTAACGTTCAGAGCCTGTTCATGACGATGGAACACACAAATTGCGTCGCGATTCAATACATCGTCCTCCGGCCGACCTGTCTCTAAGGGTCTATTGCTGCCTCGGGCACCTTATGGTCGTTCTCCTGTGAGTCTAGATTTTCGAATCCGACGCAAAACTGACAGTTGATTGTAACGTTCAGAGCCTGTTAATGACGATCGAACACACAAATTGCGTCGCGATTCAATACATCGTCCTCCGGCCGACCTGTCTCCAAGGGTCTATTGCTGCCTCGGGCACCTTATGGTCGATCTCCTGTGAGTCTAGATTTTCGAATCCGACGCAAAACTGACAGTTAATCGTAACGTTCAGAGCCTGAAAATGTCGATGGAAAACACAAATCGCGTCGCGATTCAATACATCGTCCTCCGGCCGACCTGTCTTCAAGGGTCTATTGCTGCCTCGGGCACCTTATGGTCGATCTCCTGTGAGTCTAGATTTTCGAATCCGACGCAAAACTGACAGTTAATTGTAAGGTTCAGAACCTGTTAATGACGATGGAACACACAAATCGCGTCGCGATTCAATACATCGTCCTCCAGCCGACCTGTCTCCAAGGGTCTATTGCTGCCTCGGGCACCTTATGGTCGATCTCCTGTGAGTCTAGATTTTCGAATCCGACGCAAAACTGACAGTTAATTGTAACGTTCAGAGCCTGTTAATGACGATGGAACACACAAATCGCGTCGCGATTCAATACATCGTCCTCCAGCCGATTTGTCTCCAAGGGTCGAGTGCTGCCTCGGGCACCTTATGGTCGTTCTCCTGTGAGACTAGATTTTCGAATCCGACGCAAAACTGACAGTTAATTGTAACGTTCAGAGCCTATTAATGACAATGGAACACACAAATCGCGTCGCGATTCAATACATCGTCCTCCGGCCGACCTGTCTCCAAGGGTCTATTGCTCCCTCGGGCACCTTATGGTCGATCTCCTGTGAGTCTAGATTTTCGAATCCGACGCAAAACTGACAGTTAATTGTAACGTTCAGAGCCTGTTAATGACGATGGAACACACAAATCCCATCGCGATTCAATACATCGTCCTCCGGCCGACCTGTCTCCAAGGGTCTATTGCTGCCTCGGGCACCTTATGGTCGATCTCCTGTGAGTCTAGATTTTCGAATCCGACGCAAAACTAACAGTTAATTGTAACGTTCAGAGCCTGTTAATGACGATGGAACACACAAATTGCGTCGCGATTCAATACATCATCGTCCAGAAGACTTGTCTCCAAGGATCTAGTGCTGCCTCGGACACCGTATGGTCGTTCTCCTGTGAGTCTAGATTTTCGAATCCGACGCAAAACTGACAGTTAATTGTAACGTTCAGAGCCTCTAAATGACAATGGAACACACAAATCGCGTCGCGATTCAATACATCGTCCTCCGGCCGACCTGTCTCCAAGGGTCTATTGCTGCCTCGGGCACCTTATGGTCGATCTCCTGTGAGTCTAGAATTTCGAATCCGACGCACTTAATTGTAACGTTCAGAGCCTGTTAATGACGATGGAACACACAAACTGCGTCGCGATTCAATACATCGTCCTCCAGCCGACTTGTCTCCAAGGGTGTAATGCTGCCTCGGACACCTTATGGTCGTTCTCCTGTGAGTCCAGATTTTCGAATCCGACGCAAAACTGACAGTTAATTGTAAGGTTCAGAGCCTGTTAATGACAATGGAACACACAAATCGCGTCGCGATTCAATACATCGTCCTCCGGCCGACCTGCCTCCAAGGGTCAATTGCTGCCTCGGGCACCTTATGGTCGAACTCCTGTGAGTCTAGATTTTCGAATCCGACGCAAAACTGACAGTTAATTGTAACGTTCAGAGCCTGTTAATGACGATGGAACACACAAATCCCGTCGCGATTCAATACATCGTCCTCCGGCCGACCTGCCTCCAAGGGTCTATTGCTGCCTCGGGCACCTGATGGTCGATCTCCTGTGAGTCTAGATTTTCGAATCCGCCGCAAACCTGACAGTTAATTGTAACGTTCAGAGCCTGTAAATGACAATGGAACACACAAATCGCGTCGCGATTCAATACATCGTCCTGCAGCCGACTTGTCTCCAAGGGTCTAGTGCTGCCTCGGGCACCTTATTGTCGTTCTCCTGTGAGGCTAGATTTTCGAATCCGACGCAAACCTGACAGTTAATTGTAACGTTCAGAGCCTATTAATGACAATGGAACACACAAATCGCGTCGCGATTCAATACATCGTCCTCCGGCCGACCTGTCTCCAAGGGTCTATTGCTCCCTCGGGCACCTTATGGTCGATCTCATGTGAGTCTAGATTTTCGAATCCGACGCAAAACTGACAGTTAATTGTAACGTTCAGAGCCTGTTAATGACGATGGAACACACAAATCCCATCGCGATTCAATACATCGTCCTCCGGCCGACCTGTCTCCAAGGGTCTATTGCTGCCTCGGGCACCTTATGGTCGATCTCCTGTGAGTCTAGATTTTCGAATCCGACGCAAAACTAACAGTTAATTGTAACGTTCAGAGCCTGTTAATGACGATGGAACACACAAATTGCATCGCGATTCAATACATCATCGTCCAGAAGACTTGTCTCCAAGGATCTAGTGCTGCCTCGGACACCGTATGGTCGTTCTCCTGTGAGTCTAGATTTTCGAATCCGACGCAAAACTGACAGTTAATTGTAACGTTCAGAGCCTCTAAATGACAATGGAACACACAAATCGCGTCGCGATTCAATACATCGTCCTCCGGCCGACCTGTCTCCAAGGGTCTATTGCTGCCTCGGGCACCTTATGGTCGATCTCCTGTGAGTCTAGAATTTCGAATCCGACGCACTTAATTGTAACGTTCAGAGCCTGTTAATGACGATGGAACACACAAACTGCGTCGCGATTCAATACATCGTCCTCCAGCCGACTTGTCTCCAAGGGTGTAATGCTGCCTCGGACACCTTATGGTCGTTCTCCTGTGAGTCCAGATTTTCGAATCCGACGCAAAACTGACAGTTAATTGTAAGGTTCAGAGCCTGTTAATGACAATGGAACACACAAATCGCGTCGCGATTCAATACATCGTCCTCCGGCCGACCTGCCTCCAAGGGTCTATTGCTGCCTCGGGCACCTTATGGTCGAACTCCTGTGAGTCTAGATTTTCGAATCCGACGCAAAACTGACAGTTAATTGTAACGTTCAGAGCCTGTTAATGACGATGGAACACACAAATCCCGTCGCGATTCAATACATCGTCCTCCGGCCGACCTGTCTCCAAGGGTCTATTGCTGCCTCCGGCACCTTATGGTCGATCTCCTGTGAGTCTAGATTTTCGAATCCGACGCAAAACTGACAGTTAATTGTAACGTTCAGAGCCTGTTAATGACGATGGAACACACAAATCGAGTCGCGATTCAATACATCGTCCTCCGGACGACCTGTCTCCAAGGGTCTATTTCTGCCTCGGGCACCTTATGGACGATCTCCTGTGAGTCTAGATTTTCGAATCCGACGCAAAACTGACAGTTAATTGTAAGGTTCAGAGCCTGTTAATGACGATGGAACACACAAATTGCGTCGCGATTCAATACATCGTCCTCCGGCCGACCTGTCTCCAAGGGTCTATTGCTGCCTCGGGCACCTTATGGTCGTTCTCCTGTGAGTCTAGATTTTCGAATCCGACGCAAAACTGACAGTTGATTGTAACGTTCAGAGCATGTTAATGACGATGGAACACACAAATCGCGTCGCGATTCAATACATCGTCCTCCAGCCGACTTGTCTCCAAGGGTCTAGTGCTGCCTCGGGCACCTTATGGTCGTTCTCCTGTGAGTCTAGATTTTCGAATCCGACGCAAAACTGACAGTTAATTGTAAGGTTCAGGGCCTCTTAATGACAATGGAACACACAAATCGCGTCGCGATTCAATACATCGTCCTCCGGCCGACCTGCCTCCAAGGGTCTATTGCTGCCTCGGGCACCTTATGGTCGATCTCCTGTGAGTCTAGATTTTCGAATCCGCCGCAAACCTGACAGTTAATTGTAACGTTCAGAGCCTGTAAATGACAATGGAACACACAAATCGCGTCGCGATTCAATACATCGTCCTGCAGCCGGCTTGTCTCCAAGGGTCTAGTGCTGCCTCGGGCACCTTATTGTCGTTCTCCTGTGAGGCTAGATTTTCGAATCCGACGCAAACCTGACAGTTAATTGTAACGTTCACAGCCTGTAAATGACAATGGAACACACAAATCGCGTCGCGATTCAATACATCGTCCTCCGGCCGACCTGTCTCCAAGGGTCTATTGCTGCCTCGGGCACCTTATGGTCGATCTCCTGTGAGTCTAGATTTTCGAATCCGACGCAAAACTGACAGTTAATTGTAACGTTCAGAGCCTGTTAATGACGATGGAACACACAAATTGCGTCGCGATTCAATACATCGTCGTCCAGCCGATTTGTCTCCAAGGGTCTAGTGCTGCCTCTCGTTCTACTGTGAGTCTAGATTTTCGAATCCGACGCAAAACTGCCAGTTAATTGTAAGGTTCAGAGCCTCTTAATGACAATGGAACACACAAATCACGTCGCGATTCAATACATCGTCCTCCGGCCGACATGTCTCCAAGGGTCTAGTGCTGCCTCGGGCACCTTATGGTCGATCTCCTGTGAGTCTAGAATTTCGAATCCGACGCACTTAATTGTAACGTTCAGAGCCTGTTAATGACGATGGAACACACAAACTGCGTCGCGATTCAATACATCGTCCTCCAGCCGACTTGTCTCCAAGGGTCTAGTGCTGCCTCGGACACCTTATGGTCGTTCTCCTGTGAGTCTAGATTTTTGAATCCGACGCAAAACTGACAGTTAATTGTAACGTTCAGAGCTTCTTAATGACAATGGAACACACAAATCGCGTCGCGATTCAATACATCGTCCTCCGGCCGACCTGTCTCCAAGGGTATATTGCTGCCTCGGGCACCTTATGGTCGATCTCCTGTGAGTCTAGATTTTCGAATCCGACGCAAAACTGACAGTTAATTGTAACGTTCAGAGCCTGTTAATGACGATGGAACACACAAATCCCGTCGCGATTCAATACATCGTCCTCCGGCCGACTTGTCTCCAAGGGTCTAGTGCTGCCTCGGGCACCTTATGGTCGATCTCCTGTGAGTCTAGATTTTCGAATCCGACGCAAAACTGACAGTTAATTGTAACGTTCTGAGCCTGTTAATGACGATGGAACACACAAATAACGTCGCTATTCAATACATCGTCGTCTAGACGACTTGTCTCCACGGGTCTAGTGCTGCCTCGGACATCGTATGGTCGTTCCTCTGTGAGTCTAGATTTTCGAATCCGACGCAAAACTGATAGTTAATTATAAGGTTCAAAGCCTCTTAATGACAATGGAACACACATATTGCGTCGCGATTCAATACATCGTCCTCCGGCCGACCTGTCTCCAAGGGTCTATTGCTGCCTCGGGCACCTTATGGTCGATCTCCTGTGAGTCTGGATTTTCGAATCCGACGCAAACCTGACAGTTAATTGTAACGTTCAGAGCCTGTAAATGACAATGGAACTCACAAATCGCGTCGCGATTCAATACATCGTCCTCCAGCCGACTTGCCTCCAAGGCTCTAGTACTGCCTCGGGCACCTTATTGTCGTTCTCCAGTGAGTCTAGATTTTCGAATGCGACGCAAAACTGACAGTTAATCGTAAGGTTCAGAGAATCTTAATGACAATGGAACACACAAATTGCGTCGCGATTCAATACATCGTCCTCCGGCCGACCTGTCTCCAAGGGTCTATTGCTGCCTCGGGCACCTTATGGTCGTTCTCCTGTGAGTCTAGATTTTCGAATCCGACGCAAAACTGACAGTTAATTGTAACGTTCAGAGCCTCTTAATGACAATGGAACACACAAATCGCGTCGCGATTCAATACATCGTCCTCCGGCCGACCTTTCTCCAAGGGTCTATTGCTGCCTCGGGCACCTTATGGTCGATCTCCTGTGAGTCTAGAATTTCGAATCCAACGCACTTAATTGTAACGTTCAGAGCCTGTTAATGACGATGGAACACACAAACTGCGTCGCGATTCAATACATCGTCCTCCAGCCGACTCGTCTCCTAGGGTGTAATGCTGCCTCGGACACCTTATGGTCGTTCTCCTGTGAGTCCAGATTTTCGAATCCGACGCAAAACTGACAGTTAATTGTAAGGTTCAGAGCCTGTTAATGACAATGGAACACACAAATCGCGTCGCGATTCAATACATCGTCCTCCGGCCGACCTGCCTCCAAGGGTCTATTGCTGCCTCGGGCACCTTATGGTCGAACTCCTGTGAGTCTAGATTTTCGAATCCGACGCAAAACTGACAGTTAATTGTAACGTTCAGAGCCTGTTAATGACGATGGAACACACAAATCCCGTCGCGATTCAATACATCGTCCTCCGGCCGACCTGTCTCAAAGGGTCTATTGCTGCCTCGGGCACCTTATGGTCGATCTCCTGTGAGTCTAGATTTTCGAATCCGACGCAAAACTGACAGTTAATTGTAACGTTCAGAGCCTGTTAATGACGATGGAACACACAAATCGCGTCGCGATTCAATACATCGTCCTCCGGACGACCTGTCTCCAAGGGTCTATTGCTGCCTCGGGCACCTTATGGACGATCTCCTGTGAGTCTAGATTTTCGAATCCGACGCAAAACTAACAGTTAATTGTAACGTTCAGAGCCTGTTAATGACGATGGAACACACAAATTGCGTCGCGATTCAATACATCATCGTCCAGCCGACTTGTCTCCAAGGATCTAGTGCTGCCTCGGACACCGTATGGTCGTTCTCCTGTGAGTCTAGATTTTCGAATCCGACGCAAAACTGACAGTTAATTGTAACGTTCAGAGCCTCTTAATGACAATGGAACACACAAATCGCGTCGCGATTCAATACATCGTCCTCCGGCCGACCTGTCTCCAAGGGTCTATTGCTGCCTCGGGCACCTTATGGTCGATCTCCTGTGAGTCTAGAATTTCGAATCCGACGCACTTAATTGTAACGTTCAGAGCCTGTTAATGACGATGGAACACACAAACTGCGTCGCGATTCAATACATCGTCCTCCAGCCGACTTGTCTCCAAGGGTGTAATGCTGCCTCGGACACCTTATGGTCGTTCTCCTGTGAGTCCAGATTTTCGAATACGACGCAAAACTGACAGTTAATTGTAAGGTTCAGAGCCTGTTAATGACAATGGAACACACAAATCGCGTCGCGATTCAATACATCGTCCTCCGGCCGAACTGCCTCCAAGGGTCTATTGCTGCCTCGGGCACCTTATGGTCGAACTCCTGTGAGTCTAGATTTTCGAATCCGACGCAAAACTGACAGTTAATTGTAACGTTCAGATCCTGTTAATGACGATGGAACACACAAATCCCGTCGCGATTCAATACATCGTCCTCCGGCCGACCTGTCTCCAAGGGTCTATTGCTGCCTCGGGCACCTTATGGTCGATCTCCTGTGAGTCTAGATTTTCGAATCCGACGCAAAACTGACAGTTAATTGTAACGTTCAGAGCCTGTTAATGACGATGGAACACACAAATCGCGTCGCGATTCAATACATCGTCCTCCGGACGACCTGTCTCCAAGGGTCTATTGCTGCCTCGGGCACCTTATGGACGATCTCCTGTGAGTCTAGATTTTCGAATCCGACGCAAAACTGACAGTTAATTGTAAGGTTCAGAGCCTGTTAATGACGATGGAACACACAAATTGCGTCGCGATTCAATACATCGTCCTCCGGCCGACCTGTCTCCAAGGGTCTATTGCTGCCTCGGGCACCTTATGGTCGTTCTCCTGTGAGTCTAGATTTTCGAATCCGACGCAAAACTGACAGTTGATTGTAACGTTCAGAGCATGTTAATGACGATGAAACACACAAATCGCGTCGCGATTCAATACATCGTCCTCCAGCCGACTTGTCTCCAAGGGTCTAGTGCTGCCTCGGGCACCTTATGGTCGTTCTCCTGTGAGTCTAGATTTTCGAATCCGACGCAAAACTGACAGTTAATTGTAAGGTTCAGGGCCTCTTAATGACAATGGAACACACAAATCGCGTCGCGATTCAATACATCGTCCTCCGGCCGACCTGCCTCCAAGGGTCTATTGCTGCCTCGGGCACCTGATGGTCGATCTCCTGTGAGTCTAGATTTTCGAATCCGACGCAAACCTGACAGTTAATTGTAACGTTCAGAGCCTGTAAATGACAATGGAACACACAAATCGCGTCGCGATTCAATACATCGTCCTGCAGCCGACTTGTCTCCAAGGGTCTAGTGCTGCCTCGGGCACCTTATGGTCGTTCTCCTGTGAGTCTAGATTTTCGAATCCGTCGCAAACCTGACAGTTAATTGTAACGTTCAGAGCCTGTAAATGACAATGGAACACACAAATCGCGTCGCGATTCAATACATCGTCCTCCGGACGACCTGTCTCCAAGGGTCTATTGCTGCCTCCGGCACCTTATGGTCGATCTCCTGTGAGTCTAGATTTTCGAATCCGACGCAAAACTGACAGTTAATTGTAACGTTCAGAGCCTGTTAATGACGATGGAACACACAAATCCCGTCGCGATTCAATACATCGTCCTCCGGCCGACTTGTCTCCAAGGGTCTAGTGCTGCCTCGGGCACCTTATGGTCGATCTCCTGTGAGTCTAGATTTTCGAATCCGACGCAAAACTGACAGTTAATTGTAACGTTCAGAGCCTGTTAATGACGATGGAACACACAAATAACGTCGCTATTCAATACATCGTCGTCCAGACGACTTGTCTCCAAGGGTCTATTGCTGCCTCGGACACCGTATGGTCGTTCCTCTGTGAGTCTAGATTTTCGAATCCGACGCAAAACTGATAGTTAATTATAAGGTTCAAAGCCTCTTAATGACAATGGAACACACAAATCGCGTCGCGATTCAATACATCGTCCTCCGGCCGACCTGTCTCCAAGGGTCTATTGCTGCCTCGGGCACCTTATGGTCGATCTCCTGTGAGTCTAGAATTTCGAATCCGACGCACTTAATTGTAACGTTCAGAGCCTGTTAATGACGATGGAACACACAAACTGCGTCGCGATTCAATACATCGTCCTCCAGCCGACTTGTCTCCAAGGGTGTAATGCTGCCTCGGACACCTTATGGTCGTTCTCCTGTGAGTCCAGATTTTCGAATCCGACGCAAAACTGACAGTTAATTGTAAGGTTCAGAGCCTGTTAATGACAATGGAACACACAAATCGCGTCGCGATTCAATACATCGTCCTCCGGCCGAACTGCCTCCAAGGGTCTATTGCTGCCTCGGGCACCTTATGGTCGAACTCCTGTGAGTCTAGATTTTCGAATCCGACGCAAAACTAACAGTTAATTGTAACGTTCAGATCCTGTTAATGACGATGGAACACACAAATCCCGTCGCGATTCAATACATCGTCCTCCGGCCGACCTGTCTCCAAGGGTCTATTGCTGCCTCGGGCACCTTATGGTCGATCTCCTGTGAGTCTAGATTTTCGAATCCGACGCAAAACTGACAGTTAATTGTAACGTTCAGAGCCTGTTAATGACGATGGAACACACAAATCGCGTCGCGATTCAATACATCGTCCTCCGGACGACCTGTCACCAAGGGTCTATTGCTGCCTCGGGCACCTTATGGACGATCTCCTGTGAGTCTAGATTTTCGAATCCGACGCAAAACTGACAGTTAATTGTAAGGTTCAGAGCCTGTTAATGACGATGGAACACACAAATTGCGTCGCGATTCAATACATCGTCCTCCGGCCGACCTGTCTCCAAGGGTCTATTGCTGCCTCGGGCACCTTATGGTCGTTCTCCTGTGAGTCTAGATTTTCGAATCCGACGCAAAACTGACAGTTGATTGTAACGTTCAGAGCATGTTAATGACGATGGAACACACAAATCGCGTCGCGATTCAATACATCGTCCTCCAGCCGCCTTGTCTCCAAGGGTCTAGTGCTGCCTCGAGCACCTTATGGTCGTTCTCCTGTGAGTCTAGATTTTCGAATCCGACGCAAAACTGACAGTTAATTGTAAGGTTCAGGGCCTCTTAATGACAATGGAACACACAAATCGCGTCGCGATTCAATACATCGTCCTCCGGCCGACCTGCCTCCAAGGGTCTATTGCTGCCTCGGGCACCTGATGGTCGATCTCCTGTGAGTCTAGATTTTCGAATCCGACGCAAACCTGACAGTTAATTGTAACGTTCAGAGCCTGTAAATGACAATGGAACACACAAATCGCGTCGCGATTCAATACATCGTCCTGCAGCCGACTTGTCTCCAAGGGTCTAGTGCTGCCTCGGGCACCTTATGGTCGTTCTCCTGTGAGTCTAGATTTTCGAATCCGTCGCAAACCTGACAGTTAATTGTAACGTTCAGAGCCTGTAAATGACAATGGAACACACAAATCGCGTCGCGATTCAATACATCGTCCTCCGGACGACCTGTCTCCAAGGGTCTATTGCTGCCTCCGGCACCTTATGGTCGATCTCCTGTGAGTCTAGATTTTCGAATCCGACGCAAAACTGACAGTTAATTGTAACGTTCAGAGCCTGTTAATGACGATGGAACACACAAATCCCGTCGCGATTCAATACATCGTCCTCCGGCCGACTTGTCTCCAAGGGTCTAGTGCTGCCTCGGGCACCTTATGGTCGATCTCCTGTGAGTCTAGATTTTCGAATCCGACGCAAAACTGACAGTTAATTGTAACGTTCAGAGCCTGTTAATGACGATGGAACACACAAATAACGTCGCTATTCAATACATCGTCGTCCAGACGACTTGTCTCCAAGGGTCTATTGCTGCCTCGGACACCGTATGGTCGTTCCTCTGTGAGTCTAGATTTTCGAATCCGACGCAAAACTGATAGTTAATTATAAGGTTCAAAGCCTCTTAATGACAATGGAACACACAAATCGCGTCGCGATTCAATACATCGTCCTCCGGCCGACCTGTCTCCAAGGGTCTATTGCTGCCTCGGGCACCTTGTGGTCGATCTCCTGTGAGTCTAGAATTTCGAATCCGACGCACTTAATTGTAACGTTCAGAGCCTGTTAATGACGATGGAACACACAAACTGCGTCGCGATTCAATACATCGTCCTCCAGCCGACTTGTCTCCAAGGGTGTAATGCTGCCTCGGACACCTTATGGTCGTTCTCCTGTGAGTCCAGATTTTCGAATCCGACGCAAAACTGACAGTTAATTGTAAGGTTCAGAGCCTGTTAATGACAATGGAACACACAAATCGCGTCGCGATTCAATACATCGTCCTCCGGCCGAACTGCCTCCAAGGGTCTATTGCTGCCTCGGGCACCTTATGGTCGAACTCCTGTGAGTCTAGATTTTCGAATCCGACGCAAAACTAACAGTTAATTGTAACGTTCAGATCCTGTTAATGACGATGGAACACACAAATCCCGTCGCGATTCAATACATCGTCCTCCGGCCGACCTGTCTCCAAGGGTCTATTGCTGCCTCGGGCACCTTATGGTCGATCTCCTGTGAGTCTAGATTTTCGAATCCGACGCAAAACTGACAGTTAATTGTAACGTTCAGAGCCTGTTAATGACGATGGAACACACAAATCGCGTCGCGATTCAATACATCGTCCTCCGGACGACCTGTCACCAAGGGTCTATTGCTGCCTCGGGCACCTTATGGACGATCTCCTGTGAGTCTAGATTTTCGAATCCGACGCAAAACTGACAGTTAATTGTAAGGTTCAGAGCCTGTTAATGACGATGGAACACACAAATTGCGTCGCGATTCAATACATCGTCCTCCGGCCGACCTGTCTCCAAGGGTCTATTGCTGCCTCGGGCACCTTATGGTCGTTCTCCTGTGAGTCTAGATTTTCGAATCCGACGCAAAACTGACAGTTGATTGTAACGTTCAGAGCATGTTAATGACGATGGAACACACAAATCGCGTCGCGATTCAATACATCGTCCTCCAGCCGACTTGTCTCCAAGGGTCTAGTGCTGCCTCGGGCACCTTATGGTCGATCTCCTGTGAGTCTAGATTTTCGAATCCGACGCAAAACTGACAGTTAATTGTAAGGTTCAGGGCCTCTTAATGACAATGGAACACACAAATCGCGTCGCGATTCAATACATCGTCCTCCGGCCGACCTGCCTCCAAGGGTCTATTGCTGCCTCGGGCACCTGATGGTCGATCTCCTGTGAGTCTAGATTTTCGAATCCGACGCAAACCTGACAGTTAATTGTAACGTTCAGAGCCTGTAAATGACAATGGAACACACAAATCGCGTCGCGATTCAATACATCGTCCTGCAGCCGACTTGTCTCCAAGGGTCTAGTGCTGCCTCGGGCACCTTATGGTCGTTCTCCTGTGAGTCTAGATTTTCGAATCCGACGCAAAACTGACAGTTAATTGTAACGTTCAGATCCTGTTAATGACGATGGAACACACAAATCCCGTCGCGATTCAATACATCGTCCTCCGGCCGACCTGTCTCCAAGGGTCTATTGCTGCCTCGGGCACCTTATGGTCGATCTCCTGTGAGTCTAGATTTTCGAATCCGACGCAAAACTGACAGTTAATTGTAACGTTCAGAGCCTGTTAATGACGATGGAACACACAAATCGCGTCGCGATTCAATACATCGTCCTCCGGACGACCTGTCTCCAAGGGTCTATTGCTGCCTCGGGCACCTTATGGACGATCTCCTGTGAGTCTAGATTTTCGAATCCGACGCAAAACTGACAGTTAATTGTAAGGTTCAGAGCCTGTTAATGACGATGGAACACACAAATTGCGTCGCGATTCAATACATCGTCCTCCGGCCGACCTGTCTCCAAGGGTCTATTGCTGCCTCGGGCACCTTATGGTCGTTCTCCTGTGAGTCTAGATTTTCGAATCCGACGCAAAACTGACAGTTGATTGTAACGTTCAGAGCATGTTAATGACGATGGAACACACAAATCGCGTCGCGATTCAATACATCGTCCTCCAGCCGACTTGTCTCCAAGGGTCTAGTGCTGCCTCGGGCACCTTATGGTCGTTCTCCTGTGAGTCTAGATTTTCGAATCCGACGCAAAACTGACAGTTAATTGTAAGGTTCAGGGCCTCTTAATGACAATGGAACACACAAATCGCGTCGCGATTCAATACATCGTCCTCCGGCCGACCTGCCTCCAAAGGTCTATTGCTGCCTCGGGCACCTGATGGTCGATCTCCTGTGAGTCTAGATTTTCGAATCCGACGCAAACCTGACAGTTAATTGTAACGTTCAGAGCCTGTAAATGACAATGGAACACACAAATCGCGTCGCGATTCAATACATCGTCCTGCAGCCGACTTGTCTCCAAGGGTCTAGTGCTGCCTCGGGCACCTTATGGTAGTTCTCCTGTGAGTCTAGATTTTCGAATCCGTCGCAAACCTGACAGTTAATTGTCACGTTCAGAGCCTGTAAATGACAATGGAACACACAAATCGCGTCGCGATTCAATACATCGTCCTCCGGACGACCTGTCTCCAAGGGTCTATTGCTGCCTCCGGCACCTTATGGTCGATCTCCTGTGAGTCTAGATTTTCGAATCCGACGCAAAACTGACAGTTAATTGTAACGTTCAGAGCCTGTTAATGACGATGGAACACACAAATCCCGTCGCGATTCAATACATCGTCCTCCGGCCGACTTGTCTCCAAGGGTCTAGTGCTGCCTCGGGCACCTTATGGTCGATCTCCTGTGAGTCTAGATTTTCGAATCCGACGCAAAACTGACAGTTAATTGTAACGTTCAGAGCCTGTTAATGACGATGGAACACACAAATAACGTCGCTATTCAATACATCGTCGTCCAGACGACTTGTCTCCAAGGGTCTATTGCTGCCTCGGACACCGTATGGTCGTTCCTCTGTGAGTCTAGATTTTCGAATCCGACGCAAAACTGATAGTTAATTATAAGGTTCAAAGCCTCTTAATGACAATGGAACACACAAATCGCGTCGCGATTCAATACATCGTCCTCCGGCCGACCTGTCTCCAAGGGTCTATTGCTGCCTCGGGCACCTTATGGTCGATCTCCTGTGAGTCTAGAATTTCGAATCCGACGCACTTAATTGTAACGTTCAGAGCCTGTTAATGACGATGGAACACACAAACTGCGTCGCGATTCAATACATCGTCCTCCAGCCGACTTGTCTCCAAGGGTGTAATGCTGCCTCGGACACCTTATGGTCGTTCTCCTGTGAGTCCAGATTTTCGAATCCGACGCAAAACTGACAGTTAATTGTAAGGTTCAGAGCCTGTTAATGACAATGGAACACACAAATCGCGTCGCGATTCAATACATCGTCCTCCGGCCGAACTGCCTCCAAGGGTCTATTGCTGCCTCGGGCACCTTATGGTCGAACTGCTGTGAGTCTAGATTTTCGAATCCGACGCAAAACTGACAGTTAATTGTAACGTTCAGATCCTGTTAATGACGATGGAACACACAAATCCCGTCGCGATTCAATACATCGTCCTCCGGCCGACCTGTCTCCAAGGGTCTATTGCTGCCTCGGGCACCTTATGGTCGATCTCCTGTGAGTCTAGATTTTCGAATCCGACGCAAAACTGACAGTTAATTGTAACGTTCAGAGCCTGTTAATGACGATGGAACACACAAATCGCGTCGCGATTCAATACATCGTCCTCCGGACGACCTGTCTCCAAGGGTCTATTGCTGCCTCGGGCACCTTATGGACGATCTCCTGTGAGTCTAGATTTTCGAATCCGACGCAAAACTGACAGTTAATTGTAAGGTTCAGAGCCTGTTAATGACGATGGAACACACAAATTGCGTCGCGATTCAATACATCGTCCTCCGGCCGACCTGTCTCCAAGGGTCTATTGCTGCCTCGGGCACCTTATGGTCGTTCTCCTGTGAGTCTAGATTTTCGAATCCGACGCAAAACTGACAGTTGATTGTAACGTTCAGAGCATGTTAATGACGATGGAACACACAAATCGCGTCGCGATTCAATACATCGTCCTCCAGCCGACTTGTCTCCAAGGGTCTAGTGCTGCCTCGGGCACCTTATGGTCGTTCTCCTGTGAGTCTAGATTTTCGAATCCGACGCAAAACTGACAGTTAATTGTAAGGTTCAGGGCCTCTTAATGACAATGGAACACACAAATCGCGTCGCGATTCAATACATCGTCCTCCGGCCGACCTGCCTCCAAGGGTCTATTGCTGCCTCGGGCACCTGATGGTCGATCTCCTGTGAGTCTAGATTTTCGAATCCGACGCAAACCTGACAGTTAATTGTAACGTTCAGAGCCTGTAAATGACAATGGAACACACAAATCGCGTCGCGATTCAATACATCGTCCTGCAGCCGACTTGTCTCCAAGGGTCTAGTGCTGCCTCGGGCACCTTATGGTCGTTCTCCTGTGAGTCTAGATTTTCGAATCCGTCGCAAACCTGACAGTTAATTGTAACGTTCAGAGCCTGTAAATGACAATGGAACACACAAATCGCGTCGCGATTCAATACATCGTCCTCCGGACGACCTGTCTCCAAGGGTCTATTGCTGCCTCCGGCACCTTATGGTCGATCTCCTGTGAGTCTAGATTTTCGAATCCGACGCAAAACTGACAGTTAATTGTAACGTTCAGAGCCTGTTAATGACGATGGAACACACAAATCCCGTCGCGATTCAATACATCGTCCTCCGGCCGACTTGTCTCCAAGGGTCTAGTGCTGCCTCGGGCACCTTATGGTCGATCTCCTGTGAGTCTAGATTTTCGAATCCGACGCAAAACTGACAGTTAATTGTAACGTTCAGAGCCTGTTAATGACGATGGAACACACAAATAACGTCGCTATTCAATTCATCGTCGTCCAGACGACTTGTCTCCAAGGGTCTAGTGCTGCCTCGGACACCGTATGGTCGTTCCTCTGTGAGTCTAGATTTTCGAATCCGACGCAAAACTGATAGTTAATTATAAGGTTCAAAGCCTCTTAATGACAATGGAACACACAAATTGCGTCGCGATTCAATACATCGTCCTCCGGCCGACCTGTCTCCAAGGGTCTATTGCTGCCTCGGGCACCTTATGGTCGTTCTCCTGTGAGTCTAGATTTTCGAATCCGACGCAAACCTGACAGTTAATTGTAACGTTCAGAGCCTGTTAATGACGATGGAACACACAAATTGCGTCGCGATTCAATACATCGTCCTCCAGCCGACTTGTCTCCAAGGGTCTAGTGCTGCCTCGGACACCTTATGGTTGTTCTCCTGTGAGTCTAGATTTTCGAATCTGACGCAAAACTGACAGTTAATTGTAACGTTCAGAGCCAATTAATGACAATGGAACACACAAATCGCGTCGCGATTAAATACATCGTCCTCCGGCCGACCTGTCTCCAAGGGTCTATTGCTGCCTCGGGCACCTTATGGTCGATCTCCTGTGAGTCTAGATTTGCGAATCCGACGCAAAACTGACAGTTAATTGTAACGTTCAGAGCCTGTTAATGACGATGGAACACACAAATCCCGTCGCGATTCAATACATCGTCCTCCGGCCGACCTGTCTCCAAGGGTCTATTGCTGCCTCGGGCACCTTATGGTCGATCTCCTGTGAGTCTAGATTTTCGAATCCGACGCAAAACTGACAGTTAATTGTAACGTTCAGAGCCTGTTAATGACGATGGAACACACAAATCGCGTCGCGATTCAATACATCGTCCTCCGGACGACCTGTCACCAAGGGTCTATTGCTGCCTCGGGCACCTTATGGACGATCTCCTGTGAGTCTAGATTTTCGAATCCGACGCAAAACTGACAGTTAATTGTAAGGTTCAGAGCCTGTTAATGACGATGGAACACACAAATTGCGTCGCGATTCAATACATCGTCCTCCGGCCGACCTGTCTCCAAGGGTCTATTGCTGCCTCGGGCACCTTATGGTCGTTCTCCTGTGAGTCTAGATTTTCGAATCCGACGCAAAACTGACAGTTGATTGTAACGTTCAGAGCATGTTAATGACGATGGAACACACAAATCGCGTCGCGATTCAATACATCGTCCTCCAGCCGACTTGTCTCCAAGGGTCTAGTGCTGCCTCGGGCACCTTATGGTCGTTCTCCTGTGAGTCTAGATTTTCGAATCCGACGCAAAACTGACAGTTAATTGTAAGGTTCAGGGCCTCTTAATGACAATGGAACACACAAATCGCGTCGCGATTCAATACATCGTCCTCCGGCCGACCTGCCTCCAAGGGTCTATTGCTGCCTCGGGCACCTGATGGTCGATCTCCTGTGAGTCTAGATTTTCGAATCCGACGCAAACCTGACAGTTAATTGTAACGTTCAGAGCCTGTAAATGACAATGGAACACACAAATCGCGTCGCGATTCAATACATCGTCCTGCAGCCGACTTGTCTCCAAGGGTCTAGTGCTGCCTCGGGCACCTTATGGTCGTTCTCCTGTGAGTCTAGATTTTCGAATCCGACGCAAACCTGACAGTTAATTGTAACGTTCAGAGCCTGTAAATGACAATGGAACACACAAATCGCGTCGCGATTCAATACATCGTCCTGCAGCCGACTTGTCTCCAAGGGTCTAGTGCTGCCTCGGGCACCTTATGGTCGTTCTCCTATGAGTCTAGATTTTCGAATCCGTCGCAAACCTGACAGTTAATTGTAACGTTCAGAGCCTGTAAATGACAATGGAACACACAAATCGCGTCGCGATTCAATACATCGTCCTCCGGACGACCTGTCTCCAAGGGTCTATTGCTGCCTCCGGCACCTTATGGTCGATCTCCTGTGAGTCTAGATTTTCGAATCCGACGCAAAACTGACAGTTAATTGTAACGTTCAGAGCCTGTTAATGACGATGGAACACACAAATCCCGTCGCGATTCAATACATCGTCCTCCGGCCGACTTGTCTCCAAGGGTCTAGTGCTGCCTCGGGCACCTTATGGTCGATCTCCTGTGAGTCTAGATTTTCGAATCCGACGCAAAACTGACAGTTAATTGTAACGTTCAGAGCCTGTTAATGACGATGGAACACACAAATAACGTCGCTATTCAATACATCGTCGTCCAGACGACTTGTCTCCAAGGGTCTATTGCTGCCTCGGACACCGTATGGTCGTTCCTCTGTGAGTCTAGATTTTCGAATCCGACGCAAAACTGATAGTTAATTATAAGGTTCAAAGCCTCTTAATGACAATGGAACACACAAATCGCGTCGCGATTCAATACATCGTCCTCCGGCCGACCTGTCTCCAAGGGTCTATTGCTGCCTCGGGCACCTTATGGTCGATCTCCTGTGAGTCTAGAATTTCGAATCCGACGCACTTAATTGTAACGTTCAGAGCCTGTTAATGACGATGGAACACACAAACTGCGTCGCGATTCAATACATCGTCCTCCAGCCGACTTGTCTCCAAGGGTGTAATGCTGCCTCGGACACCTTATGGTCGTTCTCCTGTGAGTCCAGATTTTCGAATCCGACGCAAAACTGACAGTTAATTGTAAGGTTCAGAGCCTGTTAATGACAATGGAACACACAAATCGCGTCGCGATTCAATACATCGTCCTCCGGCCGAACTGCCTCCAAGGGTCTATTGCTGCCTCGGGCACCTTATGGTCGAACTCCTGTGAGTCTAGATTTTCGAATCCGACGCAAAACTAACAGTTAATTGTAACGTTCAGATCCTGTTAATGACGATGGAACACACAAATCCCGTCGCGATTCAATACATCGTCCTCCGGCCGACCTGTCTCCAAGGGTCTATTGCTGCCTCGGGCACCTTATGGTCGATCTCCTGTGAGTCTAGATTTTCGAATCCGACGCAAAACTGACAGTTAATTGTAACGTTCAGAGCCTGTTAATGACGATGGAACACACAAATCGCGTCGCGATTCAATACATCGTCCTCCGGACGACCTGTCACCAAGGGTCTATTGCTGCCTCGGGCACCTTATGGACGATCTCCTGTGAGTCTAGATTTTCGAATCCGACGCAAAACTGACAGTTAATTGTAAGGTTCAGAGCCTGTTAATGACGATGGAACACACAAATTGCGTCGCGATTCAATACATCGTCCTCCGGCCGACCTGTCTCCAAGGGTCTATTGCTGCCTCGGGCACCTTATGGTCGTTCTCCTGTGAGTCTAGATTTTCGAATCCGACGCAAAACTGACAGTTGATTGTAACGTTCAGAGCATGTTAATGACGATGGAACACACAAATCGCGTCGCGATTCAATACATCGTCCTCCAGCCGACTTGTCTCCAAGGGTCTAGTGCTGCCTCGGGCACCTTATGGTCGTTCTCCTGTGAGTCTAGATTTTCGAATCCGACGCAAAACTGACAGTTAATTGTAAGGTTCAGGGCCTCTTAATGACAATGGAACACACAAATCGCGTCGCGATTCAATACATCGTCCTCCGGCCGACCTGCCTCCAAGGGTCTATTGCTGCCTCGGGCACCTGATGGTCCTTCTCCTGTGAGTCTAGATTTTCGAATCCGACGCAAACCTGACAGTTAATTGTAACGTTCAGAGCCTGTAAATGACAATGGAACACACAAATCGCGTCGCGATTCAATACATCGTCCTGCAGCCGACTTGTCTCCAAGGGTCTAGTGCTGCCTCGGGCACCTTATGGTCGTTCTCCTGTGAGTCTAGATTTTCGAATCCGTCGCAAACCTGACAGTTAATTGTAACGTTCAGAGCCTGTAAATGACAATGGAACACACAAATCGCGTCGCGATTCAATACATCGTCCTCCGGACGACCTGTCTCCAAGGGTCTATTGCTGCCTCCGGCACCTTATGGTCGATCTCCTGTGAGTCTAGATTTTCGAATCCGACGCAAAACTGACAGTTAATTGTAACGTTCAGAGCCTGTTAATGACGATGGAACACACAAATCCCGTCGCGATTCAATACATCGTCCTCCGGCCCACTTGTCTCCAAGGGTCTAGTGCTGCCTCGGGCACCTTATGGTCGATCTCCTGTGAGTCTAGATTTTCGAATCCGACGCAAAACTGACAGTTAATTGTAACGTTCAGAGCCTGTTAATGACGATGGAACACACAAATAACGTCGCTATTCAATACATCGTCGTCCAGACGACTTGTCTCCAAGGGTCTATTGCTGCCTCGGACACCGTATGGTCGTTCCTCTGTGAGTCTAGAATTTCGAATCCGACGCACTTAATTGTAACGTTCAGAGCCTGTTAATGACGATGGAACACACAAACTGCGTCGCGATTCAATACATCGTCCTCCAGCCGACTTGTCTCCAAGGGTGTAATGCTGCCTCGGACACCTTATGGTCGTTCTCCTGTGAGTCCAGATTTTCGAATCCGACGCAAAACTGACAGTTAATTGTAAGGTTCAGAGCCTGTTAATGACAATGGAACACACAAATCGCGTCGCGATTCAATACATCGTCCTCCGGCCGAACTGCCTCCAAGGGTCTATTGCTGCCTCGGGCACCTTATGGTCGAACTCCTGTGAGTCTAGATTTTCGAATCCGACGCAAAACTAACAGTTAATTGTAACGTTCAGATCCTGTTAATGACGATGGAACACACAAATCCCGTCGCGATTCAATACATCGTCCTCCGGCCGACCTGTCTCCAAGGGTCTATTGCTGCCTCGGGCACCTTATGGTCGATCTCCTGTGAGTCTAGATTTTCGAATCCGACGCAAAACTGACAGTTAATTGTAACGTTCAGAGCCTGTTAATGACGATGGAACACACAAATCGCGTCGCGATTCAATACATCGTCCTCCGGACGACCTGTCACCAAGGGTCTATTGCTGCCTCGGGCACCTTATGGACGATCTCCTGTGAGTCTAGATTTTCGAATCCGACGCAAAACTGACAGTTAATTGTAAGGTTCAGAGCCTGTTAATGACGATGGAACACACAAATTGCGTCGCGATTCAATACATCGTCCTCCGGCCGACCTGTCTCCAAGGGTCTATTGCTGCCTCGGGCACCTTATGGTCGTTCTCCTGTGAGTCTAGATTTTCGAATCCGACGCAAAACTGACAGTTGATTGTAACGTTCAGAGCATGTTAATGACGATGGAACACACAAATCGCGTCGCGATTCAATACATCGTCCTCCAGCCGACTTGTCTCCAAGGGTCTAGTGCTGCCTCGGGCACCTTATGGTCGTTCTCCTGTGAGTCTAGATTTTCGAATCCGACGCAAAACTGACAGTTAATTGTAAGGTTCAGGGCCTCTTAATGACAATGGAACACACAAATCGCGTCGCGATTCAATACATCGTCCTCCGGCCGACCTGCCTCCAAGGGTCTATTGCTGCCTCGGGCACCTGATGGTCGATCTCCTGTGAGTCTAGATTTTCGAATCCGACGCAAACCTGACAGTTAATTGTAACGTTCAGAGCCTGTAAATGACAATGGAACACACAAATCGCGTCGCGATTCAATACATCGTCCTGCAGCCGACTTGTCTCCAAGGGTCTAGTGCTGCCTCGGGCACCTTATGGTCGTTCTCCTGTGAGTCTAGATTTTCGAATCCGACGCAAAACTGACAGTTAATTGAAACGTTCAGATCCTGTTAATGACGATGGAACACACAAATCCCGTCGCGATTCAATACATCGTCCTCCGGCCGACCTGTCTCCAAGGGTCTATTGCTGCCTCGGGCACCTTATGGTCGATCTCCTGTGAGTCTAGATTTTCGAATCCGACGCAAAACTGACAGTTAATTGTAACGTTCAGAGCCTGTTAATGACGATGGAACACACAAATCGCGTCGCGATTCAATACATCGTCCTCCGGACGACCTGTCTCCAAGGGTCTATTGCTGCCTCGGGCACCTTATGGACGATCTCCTGTGAGTCTAGATTTTCGAATCCGACGCAAAACTGACAGTTAATTGTAAGGTTCAGAGCCTGTTAATGACGATGGAACACACAAATTGCGTCGCGATTCAATACATCGTCCTCCGGCCGACCTGTCTCCAAGGGTCTATTGCTGCCTCGGGCACCTTATGGTCGTTCTCCTGTGAGTCTAGATTTTCGAATCCGACGCAAAACTGACAGTTGATTGTAACGTTCAGAGCATGTTAATGACGATGGAACACACAAATCGCGTCGCGATTCAATACATCGTCCTCCAGCCGACTTGTCTCCAAGGGTCTAGTGCTGCCTCGGGCACCTTATGGTCGTTCTCCTGTGAGTCTAGATTTTCGAATCCGACGCAAAACTGACAGTTAATTGTAAGGTTCAGGGCCTCTTAATGACAATGGAACACACAAATCGCGTCGCGATTCAATACATCGTCCTCCGGCCGACCTGCCTCCAAAGGTCTATTGCTGCCTCGGGCACCTGATGGTCGATCTCCTGTGAGTCTAGATTTTCGAATCCGACGCAAACCTGACAGTTAATTGTAACGTTCAGAGCCTGTAAATGACAATGGAACACACAAATCGCGTCGCGATTCAATACATCGTCCTGCAGCCGACTTGTCTCCAAGGGTCTAGTGCTGCCTCGGGCACCTTATGGTCGTTCTCCTGTGAGTCTAGATTTTCGAATCCGTCGCAAACCTGACAGTTAATTGTAACGTTCAGAGCCTGTAAATGACAATGGAACACACAAATCGCGTCGCGATTCAATACATCGTCCTCCGGACGACCTGTCTCCAAGGGTCTATTGCTGCCTCCGGCACCTTATGGTCGATCTCCTGTGAGTCTAGATTTTCGAATCCGACGCAAAACTGACAATTAATTGTAACGTTCAGAGCCTGTTAATGACGATGGAACACACAAATCCCGTCGCGATTCAATACATCGTCCTCCGGCCGACTTGTCTCCAAGGGTCTAGTGCTGCCTCGGGCACCTTATGGTCGATCTCCTGTGAGTCTAGATTTTCGAATCCGACGCAAAACTGACAGTTAATTGTAACGTTCAGAGCCTGTTAATGACGATGGAACACACAAATAACGTCGCTATTCAATACATCGTCGTCCAGACGACTTGTCTCCAAGGGTCTATTGCTGCCTCGGACACCGTATGGTCGTTCCTCTGTGAGTCTAGATTTTCGAATCCGACGCAAAACTGATAGTTAATTATAAGGTTCAAAGCCTCTTAATGACAATGGAACACACAAATCGCGTCGCGATTCAATACATCGTCCTCCGGCCGACCTGTCTCCAAGGGTCTATTGCTGCCTCGGGCACCTTATGGTCGATATCCTGTGAGTCTAGAATTTCGAATCCGACGCACTTAATTGTAACGTTCAGAGCTTGTTAATGACGATGGAACACACAAACTGCGTCGCGATTCAATACATCGTCCTCCAGCCGACTTGTCTCCAAGGGTGTAATGCTGCCTCGGACACCTTATGGTCGTTCTCCTGTGAGTCCAGATTTTCGAATCCGACGCAAAACTGACAGTTAATTGTAAGGTTCAGAGCCTGTTAATGACAATGGAACACACAAATCGCGTCGCGATTCAATACATCGTCCTCCGGCCGAACTGCCTCCAAGGGTCTATTGCTGCCTCGGGCACCTTATGGTCGAACTCCTGTGAGTCTAGATTTTCGAATCCGACGCAAAACTGACAGTTAATTGTAACGTTCAGATCCTGTTAATGACGATGGAACACACAAATCCCGTCGCGATTCAATACATCGTCCTCCGGCCGACCTGTCTCCAAGGGTCTATTGCTGCCTCGGGCACCTTATGGTCGATCTCCTGTGAGTCTAGATTTTCGAATCCGACGCAAAACTGACAGTTAATTGTAACGTTCAGAGCCTGTTAATGACGATGGAACACACAAATCGCGTCGCGATTCAATACATCGTCCTCCGGACGACCTGTCTCCAAGGGTCTATTGCTGCCTCGGGCACCTTATGGACGATCTCCTGTGAGTCTAGATTTTCGAATCCGACGCAAAACTGACAGTTAATTGTAAGGTTCAGAGCCTGTTAATGACGATGGAACACACAAATTGCGTCGCGATTCAATACATCGTCCTCCGGCCGACCTGTCTCCAAGGGTCTATTGCTGCCTCGGGCACCTTATGGTCGTTCTCCTGTGAGTCTAGATTTTCGAATCCGACGCAAAACTGACAGTTGATTGTAACGTTCAGAGCATGTTAATGACGATGGAACACACAAATCGCGTCGCGATTCAATACATCGTCCTCCAGCCGACTTGTCTCCAAGGGTCTAGTGCTGCCTCGGGCACCTTATGGTCGTTCTCCTGTGAGTCTAGATTTTCGAATCCGACGCAAAACTGACAGTTAATTGTAAGGTTCAGGGCCTCTTAATGACAATGGAACACACAAATCGCGTCGCGATTCAATACATCGTCCTCCGGCCGACCTGCCTCCAAGGGTCTATTGCTGCCTCGGGCACCTGATGGTCGATCTCCTGTGAGTCTAGATTTTCGAATCCGACGCAAACCTGACAGTTAATTGTAACGTTCAGAGCCTGTAAATGACAATGGAACACACAAATCGCGTCGCGATTCAATACATCGTCCTGCAGCCGACTTGTCTCCAAGGGTCTAGTGCTGCCTCGGGCACCTTATGGTCGTTCTCCTGTGAGTCTAGATTTTCGAATCCGTCGCAAACCTGACAGTTAATTGTAACGTTCAGAGCCTGTAAATGACAATGGAACACACAAATCGCGTCGCGATTCAATACATCGTCCTCCGGACGACCTGTCTCCAAGGGTCTATTGCTGCCTCCGGCACCTTATGGTCGATCTCCTGTGAGTCTAGATTTTCGAATCCGACGCAAAACTGACAGTTAATTGTAACGTTCAGAGCCTGTTAATGACGATGGAACACACAAATCCCGTCGCGATTCAATACATCGTCCTCCGGCCGACTTGTCTCCAAGGGTCTAGTGCTGCCTCGGGCACCTTATGGTCGATCTCCTGTGAGTCTAGATTTTCGAATCCGACGCAAAACTGACAGTTAATTGTAACGTTCAGAGCCTGTTAATGACGATGGAACACACAAATAACGTCGCTATTCAATACATCGTCGTCCAGACGACTTGTCTCCAAGGGTCTAGTGCTGCCTCGGACACCGTATGGTCGTTCCTCTGTGAGTCTAGATTTTCGAATCCGACGCAAAACTGATAGTTAATTATAAGGTTCAAAGCCTCTTAATGACAATGGAACACACAAATTGCGTCGCGATTCAATACATCGTCCTCCGGCCGACCTGTCTCCAAGGGTCTATTGCTGCCTCGGGCACCTTATGGTCGTTCTCCTGTGAGTCTAGATTTTCGAATCCGACGCAAACCTGACAGTTAATTGTAACGTTCAGAGCCTGTTAATGACGATGGAACACACAAATTGCGTCGCGATTCAATACATCGTCCTCCAGCCGACTTGTCTCCAAGGGTCTAGTGCTGCCTCGGACACCTTATGGTTGTTCTCCTGTGAGTCTAGATTTTCGAATCTGACGCAAAACTGACAGTTAATTGTAACGTTCAGAGCCAATTAATGACAATGGAACACACAAATCGCGTCGCGATTAAATACATCGTCCTCCGGCCGACCTGTCTCCAAGGGTCTATTGCTGCCTCGGGCACCTTATGGTCGATCTCCTGTGAGTCTAGATTTGCGAATCCGACGCAAAACTGACAGTTAATTGTAACGTTCAGAGCCTGTTAATGACGATGGAACACACAAATCCCGTCGCGATTCAATACATCGTCCTCCGGCCGACCTGTCTCCAAGGGTCTATTGCTGCCTCGGGCACCTTATGGTCGATCTCCTGTGAGTCTAGATTTTCGAATCCGACGCAAAACTGACAGTTAATTGTAACGTTCAGAGCCTGTTAATGACGATGGAACACACAAATCGCGTCGCGATTCAATACATCGTCCTCCGGACGACCTGTCACCAAGGGTCTATTGCTGCCTCGGGCACCTTATGGACGATCTCCTGTGAGTCTAGATTTTCGAATCCGACGCAAAACTGACAGTTAATTGTAAGGTTCAGAGCCTGTTAATGACGATGGAACACACAAATTGCGTCGCGATTCAATACATCGTCCTCCGGCCGACCTGTCTCCAAGGGTCTATTGCTGCCTCGGGCACCTTATGGTCGTTCTCCTGTGAGTCTAGATTTTCGAATCCGACGCAAAACTGACAGTTGATTGTAACGTTCAGAGCATGTTAATGACGATGGAACACACAAATCGCGTCGCGATTCAATACATCGTCCTCCAGCCGACTTGTCTCCAAGGGTCTAGTGCTGCCTCGGGCACCTTATGGTCGTTCTCCTGTGAGTCTAGATTTTCGAATCCGACGCAAAACTGACAGTTAATTGTAAGGTTCAGGGCCTCTTAATGACAATGGAACACACAAATCGCGTCGCGATTCAATACATCGTCCTCCGGCCGACCTGCCTCCAAGGGTCTATTGCTGCCTCGGGCACCTGATGGTCGATCTCCTGTGAGTCTAGATTTTCGAATCCGACGCAAACCTGACAGTTAATTGTAACGTTCAGAGCCTGTAAATGACAATGGAACACACAAATCGCGTCGCGATTCAATACATCGTCCTGCAGCCGACTTGTCTCCAAGGGTCTAGTGCTGCCTCGGGCACCTTATGGTCGTTCTCCTGTGAGTCTAGATTTTCGAATCCGACGCAAAACTGACAGTTAATTGTAACGTTCAGATCCTGTTAATGACGATGGAACACACAAATCCCGTCGCGATTCAATACATCGTCCTCCGGCCGACCTGTCTCCAAGGGTCTATTGCTGCCTCGGGCACCTTATGGTCGATCTCCTGTGAGTCTAGATTTTCGAATCCGACGCAAAACTGACAGTTAATTGTAACGTTCAGAGCCTGTTAATGACGATGGAACACACAAATCGCGTCGCGATTCAATACATCGTCCTCCGGACGACCTGTCTCCAAGGGTCTATTGCTGCCTCGGGCACCTTATGGACGATCTCCTGTGAGTCTAGATTTTCGAATCCGACGCAAAACTGACAGTTAATTGTAAGGTTCAGAGCCTGTTAATGACGATGGAACACACAAATTGCGTCGCGATTCAATACATCGTCCTCCGGCCGACCTGTCTCCAAGGGTCTATTGCTGCCTCGGGCACCTTATGGTCGTTCTCCTGTGAGTCTAGATTTTCGAATCCGACGCAAAACTGACAGTTGATTGTAACGTTCAGAGCATGTTAATGACGATGGAACACACAAATCGCGTCGCGATTCAATACATCGTCCTCCAGCCGACTTGTCTCCAAGGGTCTAGTGCTGCCTCGGGCACCTTATGGTCGTTCTCCTGTGAGTCTAGATTTTCGAATCCGACGCAAAACTGACAGTTAATTGTAAGGTTCAGGGCCTCTTAATGACAATGGAACACACAAATCGCGTCGCGATTCAATACATCGTCCTCCGGCCGACCTGCCTCCAAAGGTCTATTGCTGCCTCGGGCACCTGATGGTCGATCTCCTGTGAGTCTAGATTTTCGAATCCGACGCAAACCTGACAGTTAATTGTAACGTTCAGAGCCTGTAAATGACAATGGAACACACAAATCGCGTCGCGATTCAATACATCGTCCTGCAGCCGACTTGTCTCCAAGGGTCTAGTGCTGCCTCGGGCACCTTATGGTCGTTCTCCTGTGAGTCTAGATTTTCGAATCCGTCGCAAACCTGACAGTTAATTGTAACGTTCAGAGCCTGTAAATGACAATGGAACACACAAATCGCGTCGCGATTCAATACATCGTCCTCCGGACGACCTGTCTCCAAGGGTCTATTGCTGCCTCCGGCACCTTATGGTCGATCTCCTGTGAGTCTAGATTTTCGAATCCGACGCAAAACTGACAGTTAATTGTAACGTTCAGAGCCTGTTAATGACGATGGAACACACAAATCCCGTCGCGATTCAATACATCGTCCTCCGGCCGACTTGTCTCCAAGGGTCTAGTGCTGCCTCGGGCACCTTATGGTCGATCTCCTGTGAGTCTAGATTTTCGAATCCGACGCAAAACTGACAGTTAATTGTAACGTTCAGAGCCTGTTAATGACGGTGGAACACACAAATAACGTCGCTATTCAATACATCGTCGTCCAGACGACTTGTCTCCAAGGGTCTATTGCTGCCTCGGACACCGTATGGTCGTTCCTCTGTGAGTCTAGATTTTCGAATCCGACGCAAAACTGATAGTTAATTATAAGGTTCAAAGCCTCTTAATGACAATGGAACACACAAATCGCGTCGCGATTCAATACATCGTCCTCCGGCCGACCTGTCTCCAAGGGTCTATTGCTGCCTCGGGCACCTTATGGTCGATCTCCTGTGAGTCTAGAATTTCGAATCCGACGCACTTAATTGTAACGTTCAGAGCCTGTTAATGACGATGGAACACACAAACTGCGTCGCGATTCAATACATCGTCCTCCAGCCGACTTGTCTCCAAGGGTGTAATGCTGCCTCGGACACCTTATGGTCGTTCTCCTGTGAGTCCAGATTTTCGAATCCGACGCAAAACTGACAGTTAATTGTAAGGTTCAGAGCCTGTTAATGACAATGGAACACACAAATCGCGTCGCGATTCAATACATCGTCCTCCGGCCGAACTGCCTCCAAGGGTCTATTGCTGCCTCGGGCACCTTATGGTCGAACTCCTGTGAGTCTAGATTTTCGAATCCGACGCAAAACTGACAGTTAATTGTAACGTTCAGATCCTGTTAATGACGATGGAACACACAAATCCCGTCGCGATTCAATACATCGTCCTCCGGCCGACCTGTCTCCAAGGGTCTATTGCTGCCTCGGGCACCTTATGGTCGATCTCCTGTGAGTCTAGATTTTCGAATCCGACGCAAAACTGACAGTTAATTGTAAGGTTCAGAGCCTGTTAATGACGATGGAACACACAAATCGCGTCGCGATTCAATACATCGTCCTCCGGACGACCTGTCTCCAAGGGTCTATTGCTGCCTCGGGCACCTTATGGACGATCTCCTGTGAGTCTAGATTTTCGAATCCGACGCAAAACTGACAGTTAATTGTAAGGTTCAGAGCCTGTTAATGACGATGGAACACACAAATTGCGTCGCGATTCAATACATCGTCCTCCGGCCGACCTGTCTCCAAGGGTCTATTGCTGCCTCGGGCACCTTATGGTCGTTCTCCTGTGAGTCTAGATTTTCGAATCCGACGCAAAACTGACAGTTGATTGTAACGTTCAGAGCATGTTAATGACGATGGAACACACAAATCGCGTCGCGATTCAATACATCGTCCTCCAGCCGACTTGTCTCCAAGGGTCTAGTGCTGCCTCGGGCACCTTATGGTCGTTCTCCTGTGAGTCTAGATTTTCGAATCCGACGCAAAACTGACAGTTAATTGTAAGGTTCAGGGCCTCTTAATGACAATGGAACACACAAATCGCGTCGCGATTCAATACATCGTCCTCCGGCCGACCTGCCTCCAAGGGTCTATTGCTGCCTCGGGCACCTGATGGTCGATCTCCTGTGAGTCTAGATTTTCGAATCCGACGCAAACCTGACAGTTAATTGTAACGTTCAGAGCCTGTAAATGACAATGGAACACACAAATCGCGTCGCGATTCAATACATCGTCCTGCAGCCGACTTGTCTCCAAGGGTCTAGTGCTGCCTCGGGCACCTTATGGTCGTTCTCCTGTGAGTCTAGATTTTCGAATCCGTCGCAAACCTGACAGTTAATTGTAACGTTCAGAGCCTGTAAATGACAATGGAACACACAAATCGCGTCGCGATTCAATACATCGTCCTCCGGACGACCTGTCTCCAAGGGTCTATTGCTGCCTCCGGCACCTTATGGTCGATCTCCTGTGAGTCTAGATTTTCGAATCCGACGCAAAACTGACTGTTAATTGTAACGTTCAGAGCCTGTTAATGACGATGGAACACACAAATCCCGTCGCGATTCAATACATCGTCCTCCGGCCGACTTGTCTCCAAGGGTCTAGTGCTGCCTCGGGCACCTTATGGTCGATCTCCTGTGAGTCTAGATTTTCGAATCCGACGCAAAACTGACAGTTAATTGTAACGTTCAGAGCCTGTTAATGACGATGGAACACACAAATAACGTCGCTATTCAATACATCGTCGTCCAGACGACTTGTCTCCAAGGGTCTAGTGCTGCCTCGGACACCGTATGGTCGTTCCTCTGTGAGTCTAGATTTTCGAATCCGACGCAAAACTGATAGTTAATTATAAGGTTCAAAGCCTCTTAATGACAATGGAACACACAAATTGCGTCGCGATTCAATACATCGTCCTCCGGCCGACCTGTCTCCAAGGGTCTATTGCTGCCTCGGGCACCTTATGGTCGTTCTCCTGTGAGTCTAGATTTTCGAATCCGACGCAAACCTGACAGTTAATTGTAACGTTCAGAGCCTGTTAATGACGATGGAACACACAAATTGCGTCGCGATTCAATACATCGTCCTCCAGCCGACTTGTCTCCAAGGGTCTAGTGCTGCCTCGGACACCTTATGGTTGTTCTCCTGTGAGTCTAGATTTTCGAATCTGACGCAAAACTGACAGTTAATTGTAACGTTCAGAGCCAATTAATGACAATGGAACACACAAATCGCGTCGCGATTAAATACATCGTCCTCCGGCCGACCTGTCTCCAAGGGTCTATTGCTGCCTCGGGCACCTTATGGTCGATCTCCTGTGAGTCTAGATTTGCGAATCCGACGCAAAACTGACAGTTAATTGTAACGTTCAGAGCCTGTTAATGACGATGGAACACACAAATCCCGTCGCGATTCAATACATCGTCCTCCGGCCGACCTGTCTCCAAGGGTCTATTGCTGCCTCGGGCACCTTATGGTCGATCTCCTGTGAGTCTAGATTTTCGAATCCGACGCAAAACTGACAGTTAATTGTAACGTTCAGAGCCTGTTAATGACGATGGAACACACAAATCGCGTCGCGATTCAATACATCGTCCTCCGGCCGACCTGTCTCCAAGGGTCTATTGCTGCCTCGGGCACCTTATGGTCGATCTCCTGTGACTCTAGATTTTCGAATCCGACGCAAAACTGACAGTTAATTGTAAGGTTCAGAGCCTGTTCATGACGATGGAACACACAAATTGCGTCGCGATTCAATACATCGTCCTCCGGCCGACCTGTCTCCAAGGGTCTATTGCTCCCTCGGGCACCTTATGGTCGTTCTCCTGTGAGTCTAGATTTTCGAATCCGACGCAAAACTGACAGTTAATTGTAACGTTCAGAGCCTGTTAATGACGATGGAACACACAAATTGCGTCGCGATTCAATACATCGTCCTCCAGCCGACCTGTCTCCAAGGGTCTATTGCTGCCTCGGGCACCTTATGGTCGTTCTCCTGTGAGTCTAGATTTTCGAATCCGACGCAAAACTGACAGTTGATTGTAACGTTCAGAGCCTGTTAATGACGATGGAACACACAAATTGCGTCGCGATTCAATACATCGTCCTCCGGCCGACCTGTCTCCAAGGGTCTATTGCTGCCTCGGGCACCTTATGGTCGATCTCCTGTGAGTCTAGATTTTCGAATCCGACGCAAAACTGACAGTTAATTGTAACGTTCAGAGCCTGAAAATGTCGATGGAACACACAAATCGCGTCGCGATTCAATAAATCGTCCTCCAGCCGATTTGTCTCCAAGGGTCTAGTGCTGCCTCGGGCACCTTATGGCCGTTCTCCTGTGAGTCTAGATTTTCGAATCCGACGCGAAACTGACAGTTAATTGTAACTTTCAGAGCTTCTTAATGACAATGGAACACACAAATCGCGTCGCGATTCAATACATCGTCCTCCGGCCGACCTGTCTCCAAAGGTCTATTGCTCCCTCGGGCACCTTATGGTCGATCTCCTGTGAGTCTAGATTTTCGAATCCGACGCTAAACTGACAGTTAATTGTAACGTTCAGAGCCTGTTAATGACGATGGAACACACAAATTGCGTCGCGATTCAATACATCATCGTCCAGCCGACTTGTCTCCAAGGGTCTAGTGCTGCCTCGGACACCGTATGGTCGTTCTCCTGTGAGTCTAGATTTTCGAATCCGACGCAAAACTGACAGTTAATTTTAAGGTTCAGAGCCTCTTAATGACAATGGAACACACAAATCGCGTCGCGATTCAATACATCGTCCTCCGGCCGACCTGTCTCCAAGTGTCTATTGCTGCCTCGGGCACCTTATGGTCGATCTCCTGTGAGTCTAGATTTTCGAATCCGACGGAAAACTGACAGTTAATTGTAAGGTTCAGTGCCTGTTAATGACAATGGAACACACAAATCGTGTCGCGATTCAATACATCGTCCTCCGGCCGACCTGCCTCCAAGGGTCTATTGCTGCCTCGGGCACCTTATGGTCGATCTCCTGTGAGTCTAGATTTTCGAATCCGACGTTAAACTGAGAGTTAATTGTAACGTTCAGAGCCTGTTAATGACGATGGAACACACAAATCCCGTCGCGATTCAATACATCGTCCTCCGGCCGACCTGTCTCCAAGGGTCTATTGCTGCCTCGGGCACCTTATGGTCGATCTCCTGTGAGTCTAGATTTTCGAATCCGACGCAAAACTGACAGTTAATTGTAACGTTCAGAGCCTGTTAATGACGATGGAACACACAAATCGCGTCGCGATTCAATACATCGTCCTCCGGCCGACCTGTCTCCAAGGGTCTATTGCTGCCTCGGGCACCTTATGGTCGTTCTCCTGTGAGTCTAGATTTTCGAATCCGACGCAAAACTGACAGTTAATTGTAACGTTCAGAGCCTGTTAATGACGATGGAACACACAAATCGCGTCGCGATTCAATACATCGTCCCCCGGCCGACCTGTCTCCAAGGGTCTAATGCTGCCTCGGGCACCTTATGGACGATCTCCTGTGAGTCTAGATTTTCGAATCCGACGCAAAACTGACAGTTAATTGTAAGGTTCAGAGCCTGTTAATGACAATGGAACTCACAAATCGCGTCGCGATTCAATACATCGTCCTCCAGCTGACTTGTCTCCAAGGCTCTAGTACTGCCTCGGGCACCTTATTGTCGTTCTCCAGTGAGTCTAGATTTTCGAATACGACGCAAAACTGACAGTTAATCGTAAGGTTCAGAGAATCTTAATGACAATGGAACACACAAATTGCGTCGCGATTCAATACATCGTCCTCCGGCCGACCTGTCTCCAAGGGTCTATTGCTGCCTCGGGCACCTTATGGTCGATCTCCTGTGAGTCTAGATTTTCGAATCTGACGCAAAACTGACAGTTAATTGTAAGGTTCAGAGCCTGTTCATGACGATGGAACACACAAACTGCGTCGCGATTCAATACATCGTCCTCCAGCCGACTCGTCTCCAAGGGTGTAATGCTGCCTCGGACACCTTATGGTCGTTCTCCTGTGAGTCCAGATTTTCGAATCCGACGCAAAACTGACAGTTAATTGTAAGGTTCAGAGCCTGTTAATGACAATGGAACACACAAATCGCGTCGCGATTCAATACATCGTCCTCCGGCCGACCTGCCTCCAAGGGTCTATTGCTGCCTCGGGCACCTTATGGTCGAACTCCTGTGAGTCTAGATTTTCGAATCCGACGCAAAACTGACAGTTAATTGTAACGTTCAGAGCCTGTTAATGACGATGGAACACACAAATCCCGTCGCGATTCAATACATCGTCCTCCGGCCGACCTGTCTCCAAGGGTCTATTGCTGCCTCGGGCACCTTATGGTCGATCTCCTGTGAGTCTAGATTTTCGAATCCGACGCAAAACTGACAGTTAATTGTAACGTTCAGAGCCTGTTAATGACGATGGAACACACAAATCGCGTCGCGATTCAATACATCGTCCTCCGGACGACCTGTCTCCAAGGGTCTATTGCTGCCTCGGGCACCTTATGGACGATCTCCTGTGAGTCTAGATTTTCGAATCCGACGCAAAACTAACAGTTAATTGTAACGTTCACAGCCTGTTAATGACGATGGAACACACAAATTGCGTCGCGATTCAATACATCATCGTCCAGCCGACTTGTCTCCAAGGATCTAGTGCTGCCTCGGACACCGTATGGTCGTTCTCCTGTGAGTCTAGATTTCCGAATCCGACGCAAAACTGACAGTTAATTGTAACGTTCAGAGCCTCTTAATGACAATGGAACACAAAAATCGCGTCGCGATTCAATACATCGTCCTCCGGCCGACCTGTCTCCAAGGGTCTATTGCTGCCTCGGGCACCTTATGGTCGATCTCCTGTGAGTCTAGAATTTCGAATCCGACGCACTTAATTGTAACGTTCAGAGCCTGTTAATGACGATGGAACACACAAACTGCGTCGCGATTCAATACATCGTCCTCCAGCCGACTTGTCTCCAAGGGTGTAATGCTGCCTCGGACACCTTATGGTCGTTCTCCTGTGAGTCCAGATTTTCGAATACGACGCAAAACTGACAGTTAATTGTAAGGTTCAGAGCCTGTTAATGACAATGGAACACACAAATCGCGTCGCGATTCAATACATCGTCCTCCGGCCGAACTGCCTCCAAGGGTCTATTGCTGCCTCGGGCACCTTATGGTCGAACTCCTGTGAGTCTAGATTTTCGAATCCGACGCAAAACTGACAGTTAATTGTAACGTTCAGATCCTGTTAATGACGATGGAACACACAAATCCCGTCGCGATTCAATACATCGTCCTCCGGCCGACCTGTCTCCAAGGGTCTATTGCTGCCTCGGGCACCTTATGGTCGATCTCCTGTGAGTCTAGATTTTCGAATCCGACGCAAAACTGACAGTTAATTGTAACGTTCAGAGCCTGTTAATGACGATGGAACACACAAATCGCGTCGCGATTCAATACATCGTCCTCCGGACGACCTGTCTCCAAGGGTCTATTGCTGCCTCGGGCACCTTATGGACGATCTCCTGTGAGTCTAGATTTTCGAATCCGACGCAAAACTGACAGTTAATTGTAAGGTTCAGAGCCTGTTAATGACGATGGAACACACAAATTGCGTCGCGATTCAATACATCGTCCTCCGGCCGACCTGTCTCCAAGGGTCTATTGCTGCCTCGGGCACCTTATGGTCGTTCTCCTGTGAGTCTAGATTTTCGAATCCGACGCAAAACTGACAGTTGATTGTAACGTTCAGAGCATGTTAATGACGATGGAACACACAAATCGCGTCGCGATTCAATACATCGTCCTCCAGCCGACTTGTCTCCAAGGGTCTAGTGCTGCCTCGGGCACCTTATGGTCGTTCTCCTGTGAGTCTAGATTTTCGAATCCGACGCAAAACTGACAGTTAATTGTAAGGTTCAGGGCCTCTTAATGACAATGGAACACACAAATCGCGTCGCGATTCAATACATCGTCCTCCGGCCGACCTGCCTCCAAGGGTCTATTGCTGCCTCGGGCACCTGATGGTCGATCTCCTGTGAGTCTAGATTTTCGAATCCGACGCAAACCTGACAGTTAATTGTAACGTTCAGAGCCTGTAAATGACAATGGAACACACAAATCGCGTCGCGATTCAATACATCGTCCTGCAGCCGACTTGTCTCCAAGGGTCTAGTGCTGCCTCGGGCACCTTATGGTCGTTCTCCTGTGAGTCTAGATTTTCGAATCCGTCGCAAACCTGACAGTTAATTGTAACGTTCAGAGCCTGTAAATGACAATGGAACACACAAATCGCGTCGCGATTCAATACATCGTCCTCCGGACGACCTGTCTCCAAGGGTCTATTGCTGCCTCCGGCACCTTATGGTCGATCTCCTGTGAGTCTAGATTTTCGAATCCGACGCAAAACTGACAGTTAATTGTAACGTTCAGAGCCTGTTAATGACGATGGAACACACAAATCCCGTCGCGATTCAATACATCGTCCTCCGGCCGACTTGTCTCCAAGGGTCTAGTGCTGCCTCGGGCACCTTATGGTCGATCTCCTGTGAGTCTAGATTTTCGAATCCGACGCAAAACTGACAGTTAATTGTAACGTTCAGAGCCTGTTAATGACGATGGAACACACAAATAACGTCGCTATTCAATACATCGTCGTCCAGACGACTTGTCTCCAAGGGTCTATTGCTGCCTCGGACACCGTATGGTCGTTCCTCTGTGAGTCTAGATTTTCGAATCCGACGCAAAACTGATAGTTAATTATAAGGTTCAAAGCCTCTTAATGACAATGGAACACACAAATCGCGTCGCGATTCAATACATCGTCCTCCGGCCGACCTGTCTCCAAGGGTCTATTGCTGCCTCGGGCACCTTATGGTCGATCTCCTGTGAGTCTAGAATTTCGAATCCGACGCACTTAATTGTAACGTTCAGAGCCTGTTAATGACGATGGAACACACAAACTGCGTCGCGATTCAATACATCGTCCTCCAGCCGACTTGTCTCCAAGGGTGTAATGCTGCCTCGGACACCTTATGGTCGTTCTCCTGTGAGTCCAGATTTTCGAATCCGACGCAAAACTGACAGTTAATTGTAAGGTTCAGAGCCTGTTAATGACAATGGAACACACAAATCGCGTCGCGATTCAATACATCGTCCTCCGGCCGAACTGCCTCCAAGGGTCTATTGCTGCCTCGGGCACCTTATGGTCGATCTCCTGTGAGTCTAGATTTTCGAATCCGACGCAAAACTGACAGTTAATTGTAACGTTCAGAGCCTGTTAATGACGATGGAACACACAAATCGCGTCGCGATTCAATACATCGTCCTCCGGACGACCTGTCTCCAAGGGTCTATTGCTGCCTCGGGCACCTTATGGACGATCTCCTGTGAGTCTAGATTTTCGAATCCGACGCAAAACTGACAGTTAATTGTAAGGTTCAGAGCCTGTTAATGACGATGGAACACACAAATTGCGTCGCGATTCAATACATCGTCCTCCGGCCGACCTGTCTCCAAGGGTCTATTGCTGCCTCGGGCACCTTATGGTCGTTCTCCTGTGAGTCTAGATTTTCGAATCCGACGCAAAACTGACAGTTGATTGTAACGTTCAGAGCATGTTAATGACGATGGAACACACAAATCGCGTCGCGATTCAATACATCGTCCTCCAGCCGACTTGTCTCCAAGGGTCTAGTGCTGCCTCGGGCACCTTATGGTCGTTCTCCTGTGAGTCTAGATTTTCGAATCCGACGCAAAACTGACAGTTAATTGTAAGGTTCAGGGCCTCTTAATGACAATGGAACACACAAATCGCGTCGCGATTCAATACATCGTCCTCCGGCCGACCTGCCTCCAAGGGTCTATTGCTGCCTCGGGCACCTGATGGTCGATCTCCTGTGAGTCTAGATTTTCGAATCCGACGCAAACCTGACAGTTAATTGTAACGTTCAGAGCCTGTAAATGACAATGGAACACACAAATCGCGTCGCGATTCAATACATCGTCCTGCAGCCGACTTGTCTCCAAGGGTCTAGTGCTGCCTCGGGCACCTTATGGTCGTTCTCCTGTGAGTCTAGATTTTCGAATCCGTCGCAAACCTGACAGTTAATTGTAACGTTCAGAGCCTGTAAATGACAATGGAACACACAAATCGCGTCGCGATTCAATACATCGTCCTCCGGACGACCTGTCTCCAAGGGTCTATTGCTGCCTCCGGCACCTTATGGTCGATCTCCTGTGAGTCTAGATTTTCGAATCCGACGCAAAACTGACAGTTAATTGTAACGTTCAGAGCCTGTTAATGACGATGGAACACACAAATCCCGTCGCGATTCAATACATCGTCCTCCGGCCGACTTGTCTCCAAGGGTCTAGTGCTGCCTCGGGCACCTTATGGTCGATCTCCTGTGAGTCTAGATTTTCGAATCCGACGCAAAACTGACAGTTAATTGTAACGTTCAGAGCCTGTTAATGACGATGGAACACACAAATAACGTCGCTATTCAATACATCGTCGTCCAGACGACTTGTCTCCAAGGGTCTAGTGCTGCCTCGGACACCGTATGGTCGTTCCTCTGTGAGTCTAGATTTTCGAATCCGACGCAAAACTGATAGTTAATTATAAGGTTCAAAGCCTCTTAATGACAATGGAACACACAAATTGCGTCGCGATTCAATACATCGTCCTCCGGCCGACCTGTCTCCAAGGGTCTATTGCTGCCTCGGGCACCTTATGGTCGATCTCCTGTGAGTCTGGATTTTCGAATCCGACGCAAACCTGACAGTTAATTGTAACGTTCAGAGCCTGTAAATGACAATGGAACTCACAAATCGCGTCGCGATTCAATACATCGTCCTCCAGCCGACTTGTCTCCAAGGCTCTAGTAATGCCTCGGGCACCATATTGTCGTTCTCCAGTGAGTCTAGATTTTCGAATGCGACGCAAAACTGACAGTTAATCGTAAGGTTCAGAGAATCTTAATGACAATGGAACACACAAATTGCGTCGCGATTCAATACATCGTCCTCCGGCCGACCTGTCTCCAAGGGTGTATTGCTGCCTCGGGCACCTTATGGTCGTTCTCCTGTGAGTCTAGATTTTCGAATCCGACGCAAAACTGACAGTTAATTGTAACGTTCAGAGCCTGTTAATGACGATGGAACACACAAATTGCGTCGCGATTCAATACATCGTCCTCCAGCCGACTTGTCTCCAAGGGTCTAGTGCTGCCTCGGACACCTTATGGTTGTTCTCCTGTGAGTCTAGATTTTCGAATCTGACGGAAAACTGACAGTTAATTGTAACGTTCAGAGCCAATTAATGACAATGGAACACACAAATCGCGTCGCGATTAAATACATCGTCCTCCGGCCGACCTGTCTCCAAGGGTCTATTGCTGCCTCGGGCACCTTATGGTCGATCTCCTGTGAGTCTAGATTTGCGAATCCGACGCAAAACTGACAGTTAATTGTAACGTTCAGAGCCTGTTAATGACGATGGAACACACAAATCCCGTCGCGATTCAATACATCGTCCTCCGGCCGACCTGTCTCCAAGGGTCTATTGCTGCCTCGGGCACCTTATGGTCGATCTCCTGTGAGTCTAGATTTTCGAATCCGACGCAAAACTGACAGTTAATTGTAACGTTCAGAGCCTGTTAATGACGATGGAACACACAAATCGCGTCGCGATTCAATACATCGTCCTCCGGCCGACCTGTCTCCAAGGGTCTATTGCTGCCTCGGGCACCTTATGGTCGATCTCCTGTGACTCTAGATTTTCGAATCCGACGCAAAACTGACAGTTAATTGTAAGGTTCAGAGCCTGTTCATGACGATGGAACACACAAATTGCGTCGCGATTCAATACATCGTCCTCCGGCCGACCTGTCTCCAAGGGTCTATTGCTCCCTCGGGCACCTTATGGTCGTTCTCCTGTGAGTCTAGATTTTCGAATCCGACGCAAAACTGACAGTTAATTGTAACGTTCAGAGCCTGTTAATGACGATGGAACACACAAATTGCGTCGCGATTCAATACATCGTCCTCCAGCCGACCTGTCTCCAAGGGTCTATTGCTGCCTCGGGCACCTTATGGTCGTTCTCCTGTGAGTCTAGATTTTCGAATCCGACGCAAAACTGACAGTTGATTGTAACGTTCAGAGCCTGTTAATGACGATGGAACACACAAATTGCGTCGCGATTCAATACATCGTCCTCCGGCCGACCTGTCTCCAAGGGTCTATTGCTGCCTCGGGCACCTTATGGTCGATCTCCTGTGAGTCTAGATTTTCGAATCCGACGCAAAACTGACAGTTAATTGTAACGTTCAGAGCCTGAAAATGTCGATGGAACACACAAATCGCGTCGCGATTCAATAAATCGTCCTCCAGCCGATTTGTCTCCAAGGGTCTAGTGCTGCCTCGGGCACCTTATGGCCGTTCTCCTGTGAGTCTAGATTTTCGAATCCGACGCGAAACTGACAGTTAATTGTAACTTTCAGAGCTTCTTAATGACAATGGAACACACAAATCGCGTCGCGATTCAATACATCGTCCTCCGGCCGACCTGTCTCCAAGGGTCTATTGCTCCCTCGGGCACCTTATGGTCGATCTCCTGTGAGTCTAGATTTTCGAATCCGACGCTAAACTGACAGTTAATTGTAACGTTCAGAGCCTGTTAATGACGATGGAACACACAAATTGCGTCGCGATTCAATACATCATCGTCCAGCCGACTTGTCTCCAAGGGTCTAGTGCTGCCTCGGACACCGTATGGTCGTTCTCCTGTGAGTCTAGATTTTCGAATCCGACGCAAAACTGACAGTTAATTTTAAGGTTCAGAGCCTCTTAATGACAATGGAACACACAAATCGCGTCGCGATTCAATACATCGTCCTCCGGCCGACCTGTCTCCAAGTGTCTATTGCTGCCTCGGGCACCTTATGGTCGATCTCCTGTGAGTCTAGATTTTCGAATCCGACGGAAAACTGACAGTTAATTGTAAGGTTCAGTGCCTGTTAATGACAATGGAACACACAAATCGTGTCGCGATTCAATACATCGTCCTCCGGCCGACCTGCCTCCAAGGGTCTATTGCTGCCTCGGGCACCTTATGGTCGATCTCCTGTGAGTCTAGATTTTCGAATCCGACGTTAAACTGAGAGTTAATTGTAACGTTCAGAGCCTGTTAATGACGATGGAACACACAAATCCCGTCGCGATTCAATACATCGTCCTCCGGCCGACCTGTCTCCAAGGGTCTATTGCTGCCTCGGGCACCTTATGGTCGATCTCCTGTGAGTCTAGATTTTCGAATCCGACGCAAAACTGACAGTTAATTGTAACGTTCAGAGCCTGTTAATGACGATGGAACACACAAATCGCGTCGCGATTCAATACATCGTCCTCCGGCCGACCTGTCTCCAAGGGTCTATTGCTGCCTCGGGCACCTTATGGTCGTTCTCCTGTGAGTCTAGATTTTCGAATCCGACGCAAAACTGACAGTTAATTGTAACGTTCAGAGCCTGTTAATGACGATGGAACACACAAATCGCGTCGCGATTCAATACATCGTCCCCCGGCCGACCTGTCTCCAAGGGTCTAATGCTGCCTCGGGCACCTTATGGACGATCTCCTGTGAGTCTAGATTTTCGAATCCGACGCAAAACTGACAGTTAATTGTAAGGTTCAGAGCCTGTTAATGACAATGGAACTCACAAATCGCGTCGCGATTCAATACATCGTCCTCCAGCTGACTTGTCTCCAAGGCTCTAGTACTGCCTCGGGCACCTTATTGTCGTTCTCCAGTGAGTCTAGATTTTCGAATACGACGCAAAACTGACAGTTAATCGTAAGGTTCAGAGAATCTTAATGACAATGGAACACACAAATTGCGTCGCGATTCAATACATCGTCCTCCGGCCGACCTGTCTCCAAGGGTCTATTGCTGCCTCGGGCACCTTATGGTCGTTCTCCTGTGAGTCTAGAATTTCGAATCCGACGCAAAACTGACAGTTAATTGTAACGTTCAGAGCCTGTTAATGACGATGGAACACACAAATTGCGTCGCGATTCAATACATCGTCCTCCAGCCGACTTGTCTCCAAGGGTCTAGTGCTGCCTCGGACACCTTATGGTTGTTCTCCTGTGAGTCTAGATTTTCGAATCTGACGCAAAACTGACAGTTAATTGTAACGTTCAGAGCCAATTAATGACAATGGAACACACAAATCGCGTCGCGATTAAATACATCGTCCTCCGGCCGACCTGTCTCCAAGGGTCTATTGCTGCCTCGGGCACCTTATGGTCGATCTCCTGTGAGTCTAGATTTGCGAATCCGACGCAAAACTGACAGTTAATTGTAACGTTCAGAGCCTGTTAATGACGATGGAACACACAAATCCCGTCGCGATTCAATACATCGTCCTCCGGCCGACCTGTCTCCAAGGGTCTATTGCTGCCTCGGGCACCTTATGGTCGATCTCCTGTGAGTCTAGATTTTCGAATCCGACGCAAAACTGACAGTTAATTGTAACGTTCAGAGCCTGTTAATGACGATGGAACACACAAATCGCGTCGCGATTCAATACATCGTCCTCCGGCCGACCTGTCTCCAAGGGTCTATTGCTGCCTCGGGCACCTTATGGTCGATCTCCTGTGACTCTAGATTTTCGAATCCGACGCAAAACTGACAGTTAATTGTAAGGTTCAGAGCCTGTTCATGACGATGGAACACACAAATTGCGTCGCGATTCAATACATCGTCCTCCGGCCGACCTGTCTCCAAGGGTCTATTGCTCCCTCGGGCACCTTATGGTCGTTCTCCTGTGAGTCTAGATTTTCGAATCCGACGCAAAACTGACAGTTAATTGTAACGTTCAGAGCCTGTTAATGACGATGGAACACACAAATTGCGTCGCGATTCAATACATCGTCCTCCGGCCGACCTGTCTCCAAGGGTCTATTGCTGCCTCGGGCACCTTATGGTCGTTCTCCTGTGAGTCTAGATTTTCGAATCCGACGCAAAACTGACAGTTGATTGTAACGTTCAGAGCCTGTTAATGACGATGGAACACACAAATTGCGTCGCGATTCAATACATCGTCCTCCGGCCGACCTGTCTCCAAGGGTCTATTGCTGCCTCGGGCACCTTATGGTCGTTCTCCTGTGAGTCTAGATTTTCGAATCCGACGCAAAACTGACAGTTGATTGTAACGTTCAGAGCCTGTTAATGACGATGGAACACACAAATTGCGTCGCGATTCAATACATCGTCCTCCGGCCGACCTGTCTCCAAGGGTCTATTGCTGCCTCGGGCACCTTATGGTCGATCTCCTGTGAGTCTAGATTTTCGAATCCGACGCAAATCTGACAGTTAATTGTAAGGTTCAGAGCCTGTTAATGACGATGGAACACACAAATCGCGTCGCGATTCAATACATCGTCCTCCGGCCGACCTGTCTCCAAGGGTCTATTGCTGCCTCGGGCACCTTATGGTAGTTCTCCTGTGAGTCTAGATTTTCGAATCCGACGCAAAACTGACAGTTAATTGTAACGTTCAGAGCCTGTTAATGACGATGGAACACACAAATCGCGTCGCGATTCAATAAATCGTCCTCCAGCCGATTTGTCTCCAAGGGTCTAGTGCTGCCTCGGGCACCTTATGGTCGTTCTCCTGTGAGTCTAGATTTTCGAATCCGACGCGAAACTGACAGTTAATTGTAACTTTCAGAGCTTGTTAATGACAATGGAACACACAAATCGCGTCGCGATTCAATACATCGTCCTCCGGCCGACCTGTCTCTAAGGGTCTATTGCTCCCTCGGGCACCTTATGGTCGATCTCCTGTGAGTCTAGATTTTCGAATCCGACGCTAAACTGACAGTTAATTGTAACGTTCAGAGCCTGTTAATGACGATGGAACACACAAATTGCGTCGCGATTCAATACATCATCGTCCAGCCGACTTGTCTCCAAGGGTCTAGTGCTGCCTCGGACACCGTATGGTCGTTCTCCTGTGAGTCTAGATTTTCGAATCCGACGCAAAACTGACAGTTAATTTTAAGGTTCAGAGCCTCTTAATGACAATGGAACACACAAATCGCGTCGCGATTCAATACATCGTCCTCCGGCCGACCTGTCTCCAAGTGTCTATTGTTGCCTCGGGCACCTAATGGTCGATCTCCTGTGAGTCTAGATTTTCGAATCCGACGGAAAACTGACAGTTAATTGTAAGGTTCAGTGCCTGTTAATGACAATGGAACACACAAATCGTGTCGCGATTCAATACATCGTCCTCCGGCCGACCTGCCTCCAAGGGTCTATAGCTGCCTCGGGCACCTTATGGTCGATCTCCTGTGAGTCTAGATTTTCGAATCCGACGCAAAACTGAGAGTTAATTGTAACGTTCAGAGCCTGTTAATGACGATGGAACACACAAATCCCGTCGCGATTCAATACATCGTCCTCCGGCCGACCTGTCTCCAAGGGTCTATTGCTGCCTCGGGCACCTTATGGTCGATCTCCTGTGAGTCTAGATTTTCGAATCCGACGCAAAACTGACAGTTAATTGTAACGTTCAGAGCCTGTTAATGACGATGGAACACACAAATCGCGTCGCGATTCAATACATCGTCCTCCGGCCGACCTGTCTCCAAGGGTCTATTGCTGCCTCGGGCACCTTATGGTCGTTCTCCTGTGAGTCTAGATTTTCGAATCCGACGCAAAACTGACAGTTAATTGTAACGTTCAGAGCCTGTTAATGACGATGGAACACACAAATCGCGTCGCGATTCAATACATCGTCCTCCGGCCGACCTGTCTCCAAGGGTCTATTGCTGCCTCGGGCACCTTATGGACGATCTCCTGTGAGTCTAGATTTTCGAATCCGACGCAAAACTGACAGTTAATTGTAAGGTTCAGAGCCTGTTAATGACGATGGAACACACACATTGCGTCGCGATTCAATACATCGTCCTCCGGCCGACCTGTCTCCAAGGGTCTATTGCTGCCTCGGGCACCTTATGGTCGTTCTCCTGTGAGTCTAGATTTTCGAATCCGACGCAAAACTGACAGTTAATTGTAACGTTCAGAGCCTGTTAATGACGATGGAACACACAAATCGCGTCGCGATTCAATACATCGTCCTCCAGCCGATTTGTCTCCAAGGGTCTAGTGCTGCCTCGGGCACCTTATGGTCGTTCCTCTGTGAGTCTAGATGTTCGAATCCGACGCAAAACTGACAGTTAATTGTAAGGTTCAGAGCCTGTTAATGACGATGGAACACACAAATCGCGTCGCGATTCAATACATCGTCCTCCGGCCGACCTGTCTCCAAGGGTCTATTGCTGCCTCGGGCGCCTTATGGTCGTTCTCCTGTGAGTCTAGATTTTCGAATCCGACGCAAAACTGACAGTTAATTGTAACGTTCAGAGCCTGTTAATGACGATGGAACACACAAATCGCGTCGCGATTCAATACATCGTCCTCCAGCCGATTTGTCTCCAAGGGTCTAGTGCTGCCTCGGGAACCTTATGGTCGTTCTCCTGTGAGTCTAGATTTTCGAATCCGACGCAAAACTGACATTTAATTGTAACGTTCAGAGCCTGTTAATGACGATGGAACACACAAATTGCGTCGCGATTCAATAAATCATCGTCCAGCAGACTTGTCTCCAAGGGTCTAGTGCTGCCTCGGACACCGTATGGTCGTTCTCCTGTGTGTCTAGATTTTCGAATCCGACGCAAAACTGACAGTTAATTGTAAGGTTCAGAGCCTCTTAATGACAATGGAACACACAAATCGCGTCGCGATTCAATACATCGTCCTCCGGCCGACCTGTCTCCAAGGGTCTATTGCTGCCTCGGGCACCTTATGGTCGATCTCCTGTGAGTCTAGATTTTCGAATCCGACGCAAAACTGACAGTTAATTGTAACGTTCAGAGCCTGTTAATGACGATGGAACACACAAATCCCGTCGCGATTCAATACATCGTCCTCCGGCCGACCTGTCTCCAAGGGTCTATTGCTGCCTCGGGCACCTTATGGTCGTTCTCCTGTGAGTCTAGATTTTCTAATCCGACGCAAAACTGACAGTTAATTGTAACGTTCAGAGCCTGTTAATGACGATGGAACACACAAATTGCGTCGCGATTCAATACATCGTCCTCCGGCCGACCTGTCTCCAAGGGTCTATTGCTGCCTCGGGCACCTTATGGTCGATCTCCTGTGAGTCTAGATTTTCGAATCCGACGCAAAACTGACAGTTGATTGTAACGTTCAGAGCCTGTTAATGACGATGGAACACACAAATCGCGTCGCGATTCAATACATCGTCCTCCGGCCGACCTGTCTCCAAGGGTCTATTGCTGCCTCGGGCACCTTATGGTCGTTCTCCTGTGAGTCTAGATTTTCGAATCCGACGCAAAACTGACAGTTAATTGTAACGTTCAGAGCCTGTTAATGACGATGGAACACACAAATCGCGTCGCGATTCAATACATCGTCCTCCGGCCGACCTGTCTCCAAGGGTCTATTGCTGCCTCGGGCACCTTATGGTCGTTCTCCTGTGAGTCTAGATTTTCGAATCCGACGCAAAACTGACAGTTAATTGTAACGTTCAGAGCCTGTTAATGACGATGGAACACACAAATCGCGTCGCGATTCAATACATCGTCCTCCGGCCGACCTGTCTCCAAGGGTCTATTGCTGCCTCGGGCACCTTATGGACGATCTCCTGTGAGTCTAGATTTTCGAATCCGACGCAAAACTGACAGTTAATTGTAAGGTTCAGAGCCTGTTAATGACGATGGAACACACACATTGCGTCGCGATTCAATACATCGTCCTCCGGCCGACCTGTCTCCAAGGGTCTATTGCTGCCTCGGGCACCTTATGGTCGTTCTCCTGTGAGTCTAGATTTTCGAATCCGACGCAAAACTGACAGTTAATTGTAACGTTCAGAGCCTGTTAATGACGATGGAACACACAAATCGCGTCGCGATTCAATACATCGTCCTCCAGCCGATTTGTCTCCAAGGGTCTAGTGCTGCCTCGGGCACCTTATGGTCGTTCCTCTGTGAGTCTAGATGTTCGAATCCGACGCAAAACTGACAGTTAATTGTAAGGTTCAGAGCCTGTTAATGACGATGGAACACACAAATCGCGTCGCGATTCAATACATCGTCCTCCGGCCGACCTGTCTCCAAGGGTCTATTGCTGCCTCGGGCGCCTTATGGTCGTTCTCCTGTGAGTCTAGATTTTCGAATCCGACGCAAAACTGACAGTTAATTGTAACGTTCAGAGCCTGTTAATGACGATGGAACACACAAATCGCGTCGCGATTCAATACATCGTCCTCCAGCCGATTTGTCTCCAAGGGTCTAGTGCTGCCTCGGGAACCTTATGGTCGTTCTCCTGTGAGTCTAGATTTTCGAATCCGACGCAAAACTGACAGTTAATTGTAACGTTCAGAGCCTGTTAATGACGATGGAACACACAAATTGCGTCGCGATTCAATAAATCATCGTCCAGCAGACTTGTCTCCAAGGGTCTAGTGCTGCCTCGGACACCGTATGTTCGTTCTCCTGTGTGTCTAGATTTTCGAATCCGACGCAAAACTGACTGTTAATTGTAAGGTTCAGAGCCTCTTAATGACAATGGAACACACAAATCGCGTCGCGATTCAATACATCGTCCTCCGGCCGACCTGTCTCCAAGGGTCTATTGCTGCCTCGGGCACCTTATGGTCGATCTCCTGTGAGTCTAGATTTTCGAATCCGACGCAAAACTGACAGTTAATTGTAACGTTCAGAGCCTGTTAATGACGATGGAACACACAAATCCCGTCGCGATTCAATACATCGTCCTCCGGCCGACCTGTCTCCAAGGGTCTATTGCTGCCTCGGGCACCTTATGGTCGTTCTCCTGTGAGTCTAGATTTTCTAATCCGACGCAAAACTGACAGTTAATTGTAACGTTCAGAGCCTGTTAATGACGATGGAACACACAAATTGCGTCGCGATTCAATACATCGTCCTCCGGCCGACCTGTCTCCAAGGGTCTATTGCTGCCTCGGGCACCTTATGGTCGTTCTCCTGTGAGTCTAGATTTTCGAATCCGACGCAAAACTGACAGTTGATTGTAACGTTCAGAGCCTGTTAATGACGATGGAACACACAAATCGCGTCGCGATTCAATACATCGTCCTCCGGCCGACCTGTCTCCAAGGGTCTATTGCTGCCTCGGGCACCTTATGGTCGTTCTCCTGTGAGTCTAGATTTTCGAATCCGACGCAAAACTGACAGTTAATTGTAACGTTCAGAGCCTGTTAATGACGATGGAACACACAAATCGCGTCGCGATTCAATACATCGTCCTCCAGCCGATTTGTCTCCAAGGGTCTAGTGCTGCCTCGGGCACCTTATGGTCGTTCCTCTGTGAGTCTAGATTTTCGAATCCGACGCAAAACTGACAGTTAATCGTAAGGTTCAGAGAATCTTAATGACAATGGAACACACAAATTGCGTCGCGATTCAATACATCGTCCTCCGGCCGACCTGTCTCCAAGGGTCTATTGCTGCCTCGGGCACCTTATGGTCGATCTCCTGTGAGTCTAGATTTTCGAATCCGACGCAAACCAGACAGTTAATTGTAACGTTCAGAGCGTGTAAATGACAATGGAACTCACAAATCGCGTCGCGATTCAATACATCGTCCTCCAGCCGACTTGTCTCCAAGGGTCTAGTGCTGCCTCGGGCACCTTATTGTCGTTCTCCTGTGAGTCTAGATTTTCGAATGCGACGCAAAACTGACAGTTAATCGTAAGGTTCAGAGAATCTTAATGACAATGGAACACACAAATTGCGTCGCGATTCAATACATCGTCCTCCGGCCGACCTGTCTCCAAGGGTCTATTGCTGCCTCGGGCACCTTATTGTCGTTCTCCTGTGAGTCTAGATTTTCGAATCCGACGCAAAACTGACAGTTAATTGTAACGTTCAGAGCCTGTTAATGACGATGGAACACACAAATTGCGTCGCGATTCAATACATCGTCCTCCAGCCGACTTGTCTCCAAGGGTCGAGTGCTGCCTCGGACACCTTACGGTCGTTCTCCTGTGAGTCTAGATTTTCGAATCCGACGCAAAACTGACAGTTGATTGTAACGTTCAGAGCCAATTAATGACAATGGAACACACAAATCGCGTCGCGATTCAATACATCGTCCTCCGGCCGACCTGTCTCCAAGGGTCTATTGCTGCATCGGGCACCTTATGGTCGATCTCCTGTGAGTCTAGATTTTCGAATCGGATGCAAAACTGACAGTTAATTGTAACGTTCAGAGCCTGTTAATGACGATGGAACACACAAATCCCGTCGCCATTCAATACATCGTCCTCCGGCCGACCTGTCTCCAAGGGTCTATTGCTGCCTCGGGCACCTTATGGTCGATCTCCTGTGAGTCTAGAATTTCGAATCCGACGCAGTTAATTGTAACGTTCAGAGCCTGCTAATGACGATGGAACACACAAATTGCGTCGCGATTCAATACATCGTCCTCCGGCCGACCTGTCTCCAAGGGTCTATTGCTGCCTCGGGCACCTTATGGTCGATCTCCTGTGAGTCTAGATTTTCGAATCCGACGCAAAACTGACAGTTAATTGTAAGGTTCAGAGCCTGTTAATGACGATGGAACACACAAATCGCGTCGCGATTCAATACATCGTCCTCCGGCCGACCTGTCTCCAAGGGTCTATTGCTGCCTCGGGCACCTTATGGTCGTTCTCCTGTGAGTCTAGATTTTCGAATCCGACGCAAAACTGACAGTTAATTGTAACGTTCAGAGCCTGTTAATGACGATGGAACACACAAATCGCGTCGCGATTCAATACATCGTCCTCCGGCCGACCTGTCTCCAAGGGTCTATTGCTGCCTCGGGCACCTTATGGTCGATCTCCTGTGAGTCTAGATTTTCGAATCCGACGCAAAACTGACAGTTAATTGTAACGTTCAGAGCCTGTTAATGACGATGGAACACACAAATTGCGTCGCGATTCAATACATCATCGTCCAGCCGACTTGTCTCCAAGGGTCTAGTGCTGCCTCGGACACCGTATGGTCGTTCTCCTGTGAGTCTAGATTTTCGAATCCGACGCAAAACTGACAGTTAATTGTAAGGTTCAGAGCCTCTTAATGACAATGGAACACACAAATCGCGTCGCGATTCAATACATCGTCCTCCGGCCGACCTGTCTCCAAGTGTCTATTGCTGCCTCGGGCACCTTATGGTCGATCTCCTGTGAGTCTAGAATTTCGAATCCGACGCAGTTAATTGTAACGTTCAGAGCCTGTTAATGACGATGGAACACACAAACTGCGTCGCGATTCAATACATCGTCCTCCAGCCGACTTGTCTCCAAGGGTGTTGTGCTGCCTCGGACACCTTATGGTCGTTCTCCTGTGAGTCTAGATTTTCGAATCCGACGGAAAACTGACAGTTAATTGTAAGGTTCAGTGCTTGTTAATGACAATGGAACACACAAATCGTGTCGCGATTCAATACATCGTCCTCCGGCCGACCTGCCTCCAAGGGTCTATTGCTGCCTCGGGCACCTTATGGTCGACCTCCTGTGAGTCTAGATTTTCGAATCCGACGCAAAACTGACAGTTAATTGTAACGTTCAGAGCCTGTTAATGACGATGGAACACACAAATCCCGTCGCGATTCAATACATCGTCCTCCGGCCGACCTGTCTCCAAGGGTCTATTGCTGCCTCGGGCACCTTTGGGTCGATCTCCTGTGAGTCTAGATTTTCGAATCCGACGCAAAACTGACAGTTAATTGTAACGTTCAGAGCCTGTTAATGACGATGGAACACACAAATCGCGTCGCGATTCAATACATCGTCCTCCGGCCGACCTGTCTCCAAGGGTCTATTGCTGCCTCGGGCACCTTATGGACGATCTCCTGTGAGTCTAGATTTTCGAATCCGACGCAAAACTGACAGTTAAATGTAAGGTTCAAAGCCTGTTAATGACGATGGAACACACAAATTGCGTCGCGATTCAATACATCGTCCTCCGGCCGACCTGTCTCCAAGGGTCTATTGCTGCCTCGGGCACCTTATGGTCGTTCTCCTGTGAGTCTAGATTTTCGAATCCGACGCAAAACTGACAGTTAATTGTAACGTTCAGAGCCTGTTAATGACGATGGAACACACAAATCGCGTCGCGATTCAATACATCGTCCTCCAGCCGATTTGTCTCCAAGGGTCTAGTGCTGCCTCGGGCACCTGTGAGTCTAGATTTTCGAATCCGACGCAAAACTGACAGTTAATCGTAAGGTTCAGAGAATCTTAATGACAATGGAACACACAAATTGCGTCGCGATTCAATACATCGTCCTCCGGCCGACCTGTCTCCAAGGGTCTATTGCTGCCTCGGGCACCTTATGGTCGATCTCCTGTGAGTCTAGATTTTCGAATCCGACGCAAACCAGACAGTTAATTGTAACGTTCAGAGCGTGTAAATGACAATGGAACTCACAAATCGCGTCGCGATTCAATACATCGTCCTCCAGCCGACTTGTCTCCAAGGGTCTAGTGCTGCCTCGGGCACCTTATTGTCGTTCTCCTGTGAGTCTAGATTTTCGAATGCGACGCAAAACTGACAGTTAATCGTAAGGTTCAGAGCGTGTAAATGACAATGGAACTCACAAATCGCGTCGCGATTCAATACATCGTCCTCCAGCCGACTTGTCTCCAAGGGTCGAGTGCTGCCTCGGACACCTTACGGTCGTTCTCCTGTGAGTCTAGATTTTCGAATCCGACGCAAAACTGACAGTTAATTGTAACGTTCAGAGCCAATTAATGACAATGGAACACACAAATCGCGTCGCGATTCAATACATCGTCCTCCGGCCGACCTGTCTCCAAGGGTCTATTGCTGCCTCGGGCACCTTATGGTCGATCTCCTGTGAGTCTAGATTTTCGAATCGGATGCAAAACTGACAGTTAAATGTAACGTTCAGAGCCTGTTAATGACGATGGAACACACAAATCCCGTCGCCATTCAATACATCGTCCTCCGGCCGACCTGTCTCCAAGGGTCTATTGCTGCCTCGGGCACCTTATGGTCGATCTCCTGTGAGTCTAGAATTTCGAATCGGACGCAGTTAATTGTAACGTTCAGAGCCTGTTAATGACGATGGAACACACAAATTGCGTCGCGATTCAATACATCGTCCTCCGGCCGACCTGTCTCCAAGGGTCTAGTGCTGCCTCGGGCACCTTATGGTCGATCTCCTGTGAGTCTAGATTTTCGAATCCGACGCAAAACTGACAGTTAATTGTAAGGTTCAGGGCCTGTTAATGACGATGGAACACACAAATCGCGTCGCGATTCAATACATCGTCCTCCGGCCGACCTGTCTCCAAGGGTCTATTGCTGCCTCGGGCACCTTATGGTCGTTCTCCTGTGAGTCTAGATTTTCGAATCCGACGCAAAACTGACAGTTAATTGTAACGTTGAGAGCCTGTTAATGACGATGGAACACACAAATCGCGTCGCGATTCAATACATCGTCCTCCGGCCGACCTGTCTCCAAGGGTCTATTGCTGCCTCGGGCACCTTATGGTCGATCTCCTGTGAGTCTAGATTTTCGAATCCGACGCAAAACTGACAGTTAATTGTAACGTTCAGAGCCTGTTAATGACGATGGAACACACAAATCCCGTCGCCATTCAATACATCGTCCTCCGGCCGACCTGTCTCCAAGGGTCTATTGCTGCCTCGGGCACCTTATGGTCGATCTCCTGTGAGTCTAGAATTTCGAATCCGACGCAGTTAATTGTAACGTTCAGAGCCTGCTAATGACGATGGAACACACAAATTGCGTCGCGATTCAATACATCGTCCTCCGGCCGACCTGTCTCCAAGGGTCTATTGCTGCCTCGGGCACCTTATGGTCGATCTCCTGTGAGTCTAGATTTTCGAATCCGACGCAAAACTGACAGTTAATTGTAAGGTTCAGAGCCTGTTAATGACGATGGAACACACAAATCGCGTCGCGATTCAATACATCGTCCTCCGGCCGACTTGTCTCCAAGGGTGTTGTGCTGCCTCGGACACCTTATGGTCGTTCTCCTGTGAGTCTAGATTTTCGAATCCGACGGAAAACTGACAGTTAATTGTAAGGTTCAGTGCTTGTTAATGACAATGGAACACACAAATCGTGTCGCGATTCAATACATCGTCCTCCGGCCGACCTGCCTCCAAGGGTCTATTGCTGCCTCGGGCACCTTATGGTCGACCTCCTGTGAGTCTAGATTTTCGAATCCGACGCAAAACTGACAGTTAATTGTAACGTTCAGAGCCTGTTAATGACGATGGAACACACAAATCCCGTCGCGATTCAATACATCGTCCTCCGGCCGACCTGTCTCCAAGGGTCTATTGCTGCCTCGGGCACCTTTGGGTCGATCTCCTGTGAGTCTAGATTTTCGAATCCGACGCAAAACTGACAGTTAATTGTAACGTTCAGAGCCTGTTAATGACGATGGAACACACAAATCGCGTCGCGATTCAATACATCGTCCTCCGGCCGACCTGTCTCCAAGGGTCTATTGCTGCCTCGGGCACCTTATGGACGATCTCCTGTGAGTCTAGATTTTCGAATCCGACGCAAAACTGACAGTTAAATGTAAGGTTCAAAGCCTGTTAATGACGATGGAACACACAAATTGCGTCGCGATTCAATACATCCTCCTCCGGCCGACCTGTCTCCAAGGGTCTATTGCTGCCTCGGGCACCTTATGGACGATCTCCTGTGAGTCTAGATTTTCGAATCCGACGCAAAACTGACAGTTAATTGTAACGTTCAGAGCCTGTTAATGACGATGGAACACACAAATCCCGTCGCGATTCAATACATCGTCCTCCGGCCGACCTGTCTCCAAGGGTCTATTGCTGCCTCGGGCACCTTTGGGTCGATCTCCTGTGAGTCTAGATTTTCGAATCCGACGCAAAACTGACAGTTAATTGTAACGTTCAGAGCCTGTTAATGACGATGGAACACACAAATCGCGTCGCGATTCAATACATCGTCCTCCGGCCGACCTGTCTCCAAGGGTCTATTGCTGCCTCGGGCACCTTATGGACGATCTCCTGTGAGTCTAGATTTTCGAATCCGACGCAAAACTGACAGTTAAATGTAAGGTTCAAAGCCTGTTAATGACGATGGAACACACAAATCGCGTCGCGATTCAATACATCGTCCTCCAGCCGATTTGTCTCCAAGGGTCTAGTGCTGCCTCGGGCACCTTATGGTCGTTCCTCTGTGAGTCTAGATGTTCGAATCCGACGCAAAACTGACAGTTAATTGTAAGGCTCAGAGCCTGTTAATGACGATGGAACACACAAATCGCGTCGCGATTCAATACATCGCCCTCCGGCCGACCTGTCTCCAAGGGTCTATTGCTGCCTCGGGCGCCTTATGGTCGTTCTCCTGTGAGTCTAGATTTTCGAATCCGACGCAAAACTGACAGTTAATTGTAACGTTCAGAGCCTGTTAATGACGATGGAACACACAAATCGCGTCGCGATTCAATACATCGTCCTCCAGCCGATTTGTCTCCAAGGGTCTAGTGCTGCCTCGGGCACCTTATGGTCGTTCTCCTATGAGTCTAGATTTTCGAATCCGACGCAAAACTGACAGTTAATTGTAACGTTCAGAGCCTGTTAATGACGATGGAACACACAAATTGCGTCGCGATTCAATAAATCATCGTCCAGCAGACTTGTCTCCAAGGGTCTAGTGCTGCCTCGGACACCGTATGGTCGTTCTCCTGTGAGTCTAGATTTTCGAATCCGACGCAAAACTGACAGTTAATTGTAAGGTTCAGAGCCTCTTAATGACAATGGAACACACAAATCGCGTCGCGATTCAATACATCGTCCTCCGGCCGACTTGTCTCCAAGGGTCTATTGCTGCCTCGGGCACCTTATGGTCGATCTCCTGTGAGTCTTGAATTTCGAATCCGACGCAGTTAATTGTAACGTTCAGAGCCTGTTAATGACGATGGCACACACAAACTGCGTCGCGATTCAATACATCGTCCTCCAGCCGACTTGTCTCCAAGGGTGTAGTGCTGCCTCGGACACCTTATGGTCGTTCTCCTGTGAGTCTAGATTTTCGAATCCGACGCAAAACTGACAGTTAATTGTAAGGTTCAGAGCCTGTTAATGACAATGGAACACACAAATCGCGTCGCGATTCAATACATCGTCCTCCGGCCGACCTGTCTCCAAGGGTCTATTGCTGCCTCGGGCATCTTATGGTCGATCTCCTGTGAGACTAGATTTTCTGAATCCGATGCAAAACTGACAGTTAATTGTAACGTTCAGAGCCTGTTAATGACGATGGAACACACAAATCGCGTCGCGATTCATACATCGTCCTCCGGCCGACCTGTCTCCAAGGGTCTATTGCTGCCTCGGGCACCTTATGGACGATCTCCTGTGAGTCTAGATTTTCGAATCCGACGCAAAACTGACAGTTAATTGTAAGGTTCAGAGCCTGTTAATGACGATGGAACACACAAATTGCGTCGCGATTCAATACATCGTCCTCCGGCCGACCTGTCTCCAAGGGTCTATTGCTGCCTCGGGCACCTTATGGTCGTTCTCCTGTGAGTCTAGATTTTCAAATCCGACGCGAAACTGACAGTTAATTGTAACGTTCAGAGCCTGAAAATGTCGATGGAACACACAAATCGCGTCGCGATTCAATACATCGTCCTCCGGCCGACCTGTGTTCAAGGGTCTATTGCTGCCTCGGGCACCTTATGGTCGATCTCCTGTGAGTCTAGATTTTCGAATCCGACGCAAAACTGACAGTTAATTGTAAGGTTCAGAGCCTGTTAATGACGATGGAACACACAAATCGCGTCGCGATTCAATACATCGTCCTCCGGCCGACCTGTCTCCAAGGGTCTATTGCTGCCTCGGGCACCTTATGCTCGTTCTCCTGTGAGTCTAGATTTTCGAATCCGACGCAAAACTGACAGTTAATTGTAACGTTCAGAGCCTGTTAATGACGATGGAACACACAAATCGCGTCGCGATTCAATACATCGTCCTCCGGCCGACCTGTCTCCAAGGGTCTATTGCTGCCTCGGGCACCTTATGGTCGATCTCCTGTGAGTCTAGATTTTCGAATCCGACGCAAAACTGAGAGTTAATTGTAACGTTCAGAGCCTGTTAATGACGATGGAACACACAAATCGCGTCGCGATTCAATACATCGTCCTCCGGCCGACCTGTCTCCAAGGGTCTATTGCTGCCTCGGGCACCTTATGGTCGTTCTCCTGTGAGTCTAGATTTTCGAATCCGACGCAAAACTGACAGTTAATTGTAACGTTCAGAGCCTGTTAATGACGATGGAAAACACAAATCGCGTCGCGATTCAATACATCGTCCTCCAGCCGATTTGTCTCCAAGGGTCTAGTGCTGCCTCGGGCACCTTATGGTCGTTCTCCTGTGAGTCTAGATTTTCGAATCCGACGCAAAACTGACAGTTAATTGTAACGTTCAGAGCCTGTTAATGACGATGGAACACACAAATTGCGTCGCGATTCAATAAATCATCGTCCAGCAGACTTGTCTCCAAGGGTCTAGTGCTGCCTCGGACACCGTATGGTCGTTCTCCTGTGAGTCTAGATTTTCGAATCCGACGCAAAACTGACAGTTAATTGTAAGGTTCAGAGCCTCTTAATGACAATGGAACACACAAATCGCGTCGCGATTCAATACATCGTCCTCCGGCCGACCTGTCTCCAAGGGTCTATTGCTGCCTCGGGCACCTTATGGTCGATCTCCTGTGAGTCTAGATTTTCGAATCCGACGCAAAACTGACAGTTAATTGTAAGGTTCAGGGCCTGTTAATGACGATGGAACACACAAATCGCGTCGCGATTCAATACATCGTCCTCCGGCCGACCTGTCTCCAAGGGTCTATTGCTGCCTCGGGCACCTTATGGTCGTTCTCCTGTGAGTCTAGATTTTCGAATCCGACGCAAAACTGACAGTTAATTGTAACGTTGAGAGCCTGTTAATGACGATGGAACACACAAATCGCGTCGCGATTCAATACATCGTCCTCCGGCCGACCTGTCTCCAAGGGTCTATTGCTGCCTCGGGCACCTTATGGTCGATCTCCTGTGAGTCTAGATTTTCGAATCCGACGCAAAACTGACAGTTAATTGTAACGTTCAGAGCCTGTTAATGACGATGGAACACACAAATTGCGTCGCGATTCAATACATCGTCCTCCGGCCGACCTGTCTCCAAGTGTCTATTGCTGCCTCGGGCACCTTATGGTCGATCTCCTGTGAGTCTAGAATTTCGAATCCGACGCAGTTAATTGTAACGTTCAGAGCCTGTTAATGACGATGGAACACACAAACTGCGTCGCGATTCAATACATCGTCCTCCAGCCGACTTGTCTCCAAGGGTGTAGTGCTGCCTCGGACACCTTATGGTCGTTCTCCTGTGAGTCTAGATTTTCGAATCCGACGGAAAACTGACAGTTAATTGTAAGGTTCAGTGCTTGTTAATGACAATGGAACACACAAATCGTGTCGCGATTCAATACATCGTCCTCCGGCCGACCTGCCTCCAAGGGTCTATTGCTGCCTCGGGCACCTTATGGTCGACCTCCTGTGAGTCTAGATTTTCGAATCCGACGCAAAACTGACAGTTAATTGTAACGTTCAGAGCCTGTTAATGACGATGGAACACACAAATCCCGTCGCGATTCAATACATCGTCCTCCGGCCGACCTGTCTCCAAGGGTCTATTGCTGCCTCGGGCACCTTTGGGTCGATCTCCTGTGAGTCTAGATTTTCGAATCCGACGCAAAACTGACAGTTAATTGTAACGTTCAGAGCCTGTTAATGACGATGGAACACACAAATCGCGTCGCGATTCAATACATCGTCCTCCGGCCGACCTGCCTCCAAGGGTCAATTGCTGCCTCGGGCACCTTATGGTCGATCTCCTGTGAGTCTAGATTTTCGAATCCGACGCAAAACTGACAGTTAATTGTAACGTTCAGAGCCTGTTAATGACGATGGAACACACAAATCCCGTCGCGATTCAATACATCGTCCTCCGGCCGACCTGTCTCCAAGGGTCTATTGCTGCCTCGGGCATCTTATGGTCGATCTCCTGTGAGACTAGATTTTCTGAATCCGATGCAAAACTGACAGTTAATTGTAACGTTCAGAGCCTGTTAATAACGATGGAACACACAAATCGCGTCGCGATTCAATACATCGTCCTCCGGCCGACCTGTCTCCAAGGGTCTATTGCTGCCTCGGGCACCTTATGGACGATCTCCTGTGAGTCTAGATTTTCGAATCCGACGCAAAACTGACAGTTAATTGTAAGGTTCAGAGCCTGTTAATGACGATGGAACACACAAATTGCGTCGCGATTCAATACATCGTCCTCCGGCCGACCTGTCTCCAAGGGTCTATTGCTGCCTCGGGCACCTTATGGTCGTTCTCCTGTGAGTCTAGATTTTCAAATCCGACGCGAAACTGACAGTTAATTGTAACGTTCAGAGCCTGAAAATGTCGATGGAACACACAAATCGCGTCGCGATTCAATACATCGTCCTCCGGCCGACCTGTGTTCAAGGGTCTATTGCTGCCTCGGGCACCTTATGGTCGATCTCCTGTGAGTCTAGATTTTCGAATCCGACGCAAAACTGACAGTTAATTGTAAGGTTCAGAGCCTGTTAATGACGATGGAACACACAAATCGCGTCGCGATTCAATACATCGTCCTCCGGCCGACCTGTCTCCAAGGGTCTATTGCTGCCTCGGGCACCTTATGGTCGATCTCCTGTGAGTCTAGATTTTCGAATCCGACGCAAAACTGACAGTTAATTGTAACGTTCAGAGCCTGTTAATGACGATGGAACACACAAATCGCGTCGCGATTCAATACATCGTCCTCCGGCCGACCTGTCTCCAAGGGTCTATTGCTGCCTCGGGCACCTTATGGTCGTTCTCCTGTGAGTCTAGATTTTCGAATCCGACGCAAAACTGACAGTTAATTGTAACGTTCAGAGCCTGTTAATGACGATGGAAAACACAAATCGCGTCGCGATTCAATACATCGTCCTCCAGCCGATTTGTCTCCAAGGGTCTAGTGCTGCCTCGGGCACCTTATGGTCGTTCCTCTGTGAGTCTAGATGTTCGAATCCGACGCAAAACTGACAGTTAATTGTAAGGTTCAGAGCCTGTTAATGACGATGGAACACACAAATCGCGTCGCGATTCAATACATCGTCCTCCGGCCGACCTGTCTCCAAGGGTCTATTGCTGCCTCGGGCACCTTATGGTCGTTCTCCTGTGAGTCTAGATTTTCGAATCCGACGCAAAACTGACAGTTAATTGTAACGTTGAGAGCCTGTTAATGACGATGGAACACACAAATCGCGTCGCGATTCAATACATCGTCCTCCGGCCGACCTGTCTCCAAGGGTCTATTGCTGCCTCGGGCACCTTATGGTCGATCTCCTGTGAGTCTAGATTTTCGAATCCGACGCAAAACTGACAGTTAATTGTAACGTTCAGAGCCTGTTAATGACGATGGAACACACAAATTGCGTCGCGATTCAATACATCATCGTCCAGCCGACTTGTCTCCAAGGGTCTAGTGCTGCCTCGGACACCGTATGGTCGTTCTCCTGTGAGTCTAGATTTTCGAATCCGACGCAAAACTGACAGTTAATTGTAAGGTTCAGAGCCTCTTAATGACAATGGAACACACAAATCGCGTCGCGATTCAATACATCGTCCTCCGGCCGACCTGTCTCCAAGTGTCTATTGCTGCCTCGGGCACCTTATGGTCGATCTCCTGTGAGTCTAGAATTTCGAATCCGACGCAGTTAATTGTAACGTTCAGAGCCTGTTAATGACGATGGAACACACAAACTGCGTCGCGATTCAATACATCGTCCTCCAGCCGACTTGTCTCCAAGGGTGTAGTGCTGCCTCGGACACCTTATGGTCGTTCTCCTGTGAGTCTAGATTTTCGAATCCGACGGAAAACTGACAGTTAATTGTAAGGTTCAGTGCTTGTTAATGACAATGGAACACACAAATCGTGTCGCGATTCAATACATCGTCCTCCGGCCGACCTGCCTCCAAGGGTCTATTGCTGCCTCGGGCACCTTATGGTCGACCTCCTGTGAGTCTAGATTTTCGAATCCGACGCAAAACTGACAGTTAATTGTAACGTTCAGAGCCTGTTAATGACGATGGAACACACAAATCCCGTCGCGATTCAATACATCGTCCTCCGGCCGACCTGTCTCCAAGGGTCTATTGCTGCCTCGGGCACCTTTGGGTCGATCTCCTGTGAGTCTAGATTTTCGAATCCGACGCAAAACTGACAGTTAATTGTAACGTTCAGAGCCTGTTAATGACGATGGAACACACAAATCGCGTCGCGATTCAATACATCGTCCTCCGGCCGACCTGTCTCCAAGGGTGTATTGCTGCCTCGGGCACCTTATGGACGATCTCCTGTGAGTCTAGATTTTCGAATCCGACGCAAAACTGACAGTTAAATGTAAGGTTCAAAGCCTGTTAATGACGATGGAACACACAAATTGCGTCGCGATTCAATACATCGTCCTCCAGCCGACTTGTCTCCAAGGGTGTAGTGCTGCCTCGGACACATTATGGTCGTTCTCCTGTGAGTCTAGATTTTCGAATCCGACGCAAAACTGACAGTTAATTGTAAGGTTCAGAGCCTGTTAATGACAATGGAACACACAAATCGCGTCGCGATTCAATACATCGTCCTCCGGCCGACCTGCCTCCAAGGGTCAATTGCTGCCTCGGGCACCTTATGGTCGATCTCCTGTGAGTCTAGATTTTCGAATCCGACGCAAAACTGACAGTTAATTGTAACGTTCAGAGCCTGTTAATGACGATGGAACACACAAATCCCGTCGCGATTCAATACATCGTCCTCCGGCCGACCTGTCTCCAAGGGTCTATTGCTGCCTCGGGCATCAATGGTCGATCTCCTGTGAGACTAGATTTTCTGAATCCGATGCAAAACTGACAGTTAATTGTAACGTTCAGAGCCTGTTAATGACGATGGAACACACAAATCGCGTCGCGATTCAATACATCGTCCTCCGGCCGACCTGTCTCCAAGGGTCTATTGCTGCCTCGGGCACCTTATGGACGATCTCCTGTGAGTCTAGATTTTCGAATCCGACGCAAAACTGACAGTTAATTGTAAGGTTCAGAGCCTGTTAATGACGATGGAACACACAAATTGCGTCGCGATTCAATACATCGTCCTCCGGCCGACCTGTCTCCAAGGGTCTATTGCTGCCTCGGGCACCTTATGGTCGTTCTCCTGTGAGTCTAGATTTTCAAATCCGACGCGAAACTGACAGTTAATTGTAACGTTCAGAGCCTGAAAATGTCGATGGAACACACAAATCGCGTCGCGATTCAATACATCGTCCTCCGGCCGACCTGTGTTCAAGGGTCTATTGCTGCCTCGGGCACCTTATGGTCGATCTCCTGTGAGTCTAGATTTTCGAATCCGACGCAAAACTGACAGTTAATTGTAAGGTTCAGAGCCTGTTAATGACGATGGAACACACAAATCGCGTCGCGATTCAATACATCGTTCTCCGGCCGACCTGTCTCCAAGGGTCTATTGCTGCCTCGGGCACCTTATGGTCGTTCTCCTGTGAGTCTAGATTTTCGAATCCGACGCAAAACTGACAGTTAATTGTAACGTTCAGAGCCTGTTAATGACGATGGAACACACAAATCGCGTCGCGATTCAATACATCGTCCTCCGGCCGACCTGTCTCCAAGGGTCTATTGCTGCCTCGGGCACCTATTGGTCGATCTCCTGTGAGTCTAGATTTTCGAATCCGACGCAAAACTGACAGTTAATTGTATCGTTCAGAGCCTGTTAATGACGATGGAACACACAAATCGCGTCGCGATTCAATACATCGTCCTCCGGCCGACCTGTCTCCAAGGGTCTATTGCTGCCTCGGGCACCTTATGGTCGTTCTCCTGTGAGTCTAGATTTTCGAATCCGACGCAAAACTGACAGTTAATTGTAACGTTCAGAGCCTGTTAATGACGATGGAAAACACAAATCGCGTCGCGATTCAATACATCGTCCTCCAGCCGATTTGTCTCCAAGGGTCTAGTGCTGCCTCGGGCACCTTATGGTCGTTCCTCTGTGAGTCTAGATGTTCGAATCCGACGCAAAACTGACAGTTAATTGTAAGGTTCAGAGCCTGTTAATGACGATGGAACACACAAATCGCGTCGCGATTCAATACATCGTCCTCCGGCCGACCTGTCTCCAAGGGTCTATTGCTGCCTCGGGCGCCTTATGGTCGTTCTCCTGTGAGTCTAGATTTTCGAATCCGACGCAAAACTGACAGTTAATTGTAACGTTCAGAGCCTGTTAATGACGATGGAACACACAAATCGCGTCGCGATTCAATACATCGTCCTCCAGCCGATTTGTCTCCAAGGGTCTAGTGCTGCCTCGGGCACCTTATGGTCGTTCTCCTGTGAGTCTAGATTTTCGAATCCGACGCAAAACTGACAGTTAATTGTAACGTTCAGAGCCTGTTAATGACGATGGAACACACAAATTGCGTCGCGATTCAATAAATCATCGTCCAGCAGACTTGTCTCCAAGGGTCTCGTGCTGCCTCGGACACCGTATGGTCGTTCTCCTGTGAGTCTAGATTTTCGAATCCGACGCAAAACTGACAGTTAATTGTAAGGTTCAGAGCCTCTTAATGACAATGGAACACACAAATCGCGTCGCGATTCAATACATCGTCCTCCGGCCGACCTGCCTCCAAGGGTCAATTGCTGCCTCGGGCACCTTATGGTCGATCTCCTGTGAGTCTAGATTTTCGAATCCGACGCAAAACTGACAGTTAATTGTAACGTTCAGAGCCTGTTAATGACGATGGAACACACAAATCCCGTCGCGATTCAATACATCGTCCTCCGGCCGACCTGTCTCCAAGGGTCTATTGCTGCCTCGGGCATCAATGGTCGATCTCCTGTGAGACTAGATTTTCTGAATCCGATGCAAAACTGACAGTTAATTGTAACGTTCAGAGCCTGTTAATGACGATGGAACACACAAATCGCGTCGCGATTCAATACATCGTCCTCCGGCCGACCTGTCTCCAAGGGTCTATTGCTGCCTCGGGCACCTTATGGACGATCTCCTGTGAGTCTAGATTTTCGAATCCGACGCAAAACTGACAGTTAATTGTAAGGTTCAGAGCCTGTTAATGACGATGGAACACACAAATTGCGTCGCGATTCAATACATCGTCCTCCGGCCGACCTGTCTCCAAGGGTCTATTACTGCCTCGGGCACCTTATGGTCGTTCTCCTGTGAGTCTAGATTTTCAAATCCGACGCGAAACTGACAGTTAATTGTAACGTTCAGAGCCTGAAAATGTCGATGGAACACACAAATCGCGTCGCGATTCAATACATCGTCCTCCGGCCGACCTGTGTTCAAGGGTCTATTGCTGCCTCGGGCACCTTATGGTCGATCTCCTGTGAGTCTAGATTTTCGAATCCGACGCAAAACTGACAGTTAATTGTAAGGTTCAGAGCCTGTTAATGACGATGGAACACACAAATCGCGTCGCGATTCAATACATCGTCCTCCGGCCGACCTGTCTCCAAGGGTCTATTGCTGCCTCGGGCACCTTATGGACGATCTCCTGTGAGTCTAGATTTTCGAATCCGACGCAAAACTGACAGTTAATTGTAAGGTTCAGAGCCTGTTAATGACGATGGAACACACAAATTGCGTCGCGATTCAATACATCGTCCTCCGGCCGACCTGTCTCCAAGGGTCTATTGCTGCCTCGGGCACCTTATGGTCGTTCTCCTGTGAGTCTAGATTTTCAAATCCGACGCGAAACTGACAGTTAATTGTAACGTTCAGAGCCTGAAAATGTCGATGGAACACACAAATCGCGTCGCGATTCAATACATCGTCCTCCGGCCGACCTGTGTTCAAGGGTCTATTGCTGCCTCGGGCACCTTATGGTCGATCTCCTGTGAGTCTAGATTTTCGAATCCGACGCAAAACTGACAGTTCATTGTAAGGTTCAGAGCCTCTTAATGACAATGGAACACACAAATCGCGTCGCGATTCAATACATCGTCCTCCGGCCGACCTGCCTCCAAGGGTCAATTGCTGCCTCGGGCACCTTATGGTCGATCTCCTGTGAGTCTAGATTTTCGAATCCGACGCAAAACTGACAGTTAATTGTAACGTTCAGAGCCTGTTAATGACGATGGAACACACAAATCCCGTCGCGATTCAATACATCGTCCTCCGGCCGACCTGTCTCCAAGGGTCTATTGCTGCCTCGGGCATCAATGGTCGATCTCCTGTGAGACTAGATTTTCTGAATCCGATGCAAAACTGACAGTTAATTGTAACGTTCAGAGCCTGTTAATGACGATGGAACACACAAATCGCGTCGCGATTCAATACATCGTCCTCCGGCCGACCTGTCTCCAAGGGTCTATTGCTGCCTCGGGCACCTTATGGACGATCTCCTGTGAGTCTAGATTTTCGAATCCGACGCAAAACTGACAGTTAATTGTAAGGTTCAGAGCCTGTTAATGACGATGGAACACACAAATTGCGTCGCGATTCAATACATCGTCCTCCGGCCGACCTGTCTCCAAGGGTCTATTGCTGCCTCGGGCACCTTATGGTCGTTCTCCTGTGAGTCTAGATTTTCAAATCCGACGCGAAACTGACAGTTAATTGTAACGTTCAGAGCCTGAAAATGTCGATGGAACACACAAATCGCGTCGCGATTCAATACATCGTCCTCCGGCCGACCTGTGTTCAAGGGTCTATTGCTGCCTCGGGCACCTTATGGTCGATCTCCTGTGAGTCTAGATTTTCGAATCCGACGCAAAACTGACAGTTAATTGTAAGGTTCAGAGCCTGTTAATGACGATGGAACACACAAATCGCGTCGCGATTCAATACATCGTCCTCCGGCCGACCTGTCTCCAAGGGTCTATTGCTGCCTCGGGCACCTTATGGTCGTTCTCCTGTGAGTCTAGATTTTCGAATCCGACGCAAAACTGACAGTTAATTGTAACGTTCAGAGCCTGTTAATGACGATGGAACACACAAATCGCGTCGCGATTCAATACATCGTCCTCCGGCCGACCTGTCTCCAAGGGTCTATTGCTGCCTCGGGCACCTTATGGTCGATCTCCTGTGAGTCTAGATTTTCGAATCCGACGCAAAACTGACAGTTAATTGTAACGTTCAGAGCCTGTTAATGACGATGGAACACACAAATCGCGTCGCGATTCAATACATCGTCCTCCGGCCGACCTGTCTCCAAGGGTCTATTGCTGCCTCGGGCACCTTATGGTCGTTCTCCTGTGAGTCTAGATTTTCGAATCCGACGCAAAACTGACAGTTAATTGTAACGTTCAGAGCCTGTTAATGACGATGGAAAACACAAATCGCGTCGCGATTCAATACATCGTCCTCCAGCCGATTTGTCTCCAAGGGTCTAGTGCTGCCTCGGGCACCTTATGGTCGTACCTCTGTGAGTCTAGATGTTCGAATCCGACGCAAAACTGACAGTTAATTGTAAGGTTCAGAGCCTGTTAATGACGATGGAACACACAAATCGCGTCGCGATTCAATACATCGTCCTCCGGCCGACCTGTCTCCAAGGGTCTATTGCTGCCTCGGGCGCCTTATGGTCGTCCTCCTGTGAGTCTAGATTTTCGAATCCGACGCAAAACTGACAGTTAATTGTAACGTTCAGAGCCTGTTAATGACGATGGAACACACAAATCGCGTCGCGATTCAATACATCGTCCTCCAGCCGATTTGTCTCCAAGGGTCTAGTGCTGCCTCGGGCACCTTATGGTCGTTCTCCTGTGAGTCTAGATTTTCGAATCCGACGCAAAACTGACAGTTAATTGTAACGTTCAGAGCCTGTTAATGACGATGGAACACACAAATTGCGTCGCGATTCAATAAATCATCGTCCAGCAGACTTGTCTCCAAGGGTCTCGTGCTGCCTCGGACACCGTATGGTCGTTCTCCTGTGAGTCTAGATTTTCGAATCCGACGCAAAACTGACAGTTAATTGTAAGGTTCAGAGCCTCTTAATGACAATGGAACACACAAATCGCGTCGCGATTCAATACATCGTCCTCCGGCCGACCTGCCTCCAAGGGTCAATTGCTGCCTCGGGCACCTTATGGTCGATCTCCTGTGAGTCTAGATTTTCGAATCCGACGCAAAACTGACAGTTAATTGTAACGTTCAGAGCCTGTTAATGACGATGGAACACACAAATCCCGTCGCGATTCAATACATCGTCCTCCGGCCGACCTGTCTCCAAGGGTCTATTGCTGCCTCGGGCATCAATGGTCGATCTCCTGTGAGACTAGATTTTCTGAATCCGATGCAAAACTGACAGTTAATTGTAACGTTCAGAGCCTGTTAATGACGATGGAACACACAAATCGCGTCGCGATTCAATACATCGTCCTCCGGCCGACCTGTCTCCAAGGGTCTATTGCTGCCTCGGGCACCTTATGGACGATCTCCTGTGAGTCTAGATTTTCGAATCCGACGCAAAACTGACAGTTAATTGTAAGGTTCAGAGCCTGTTAATGACGATGGAACACACAAATTGCGTCGCGATTCAATACATCGTCCTCCGGCCGACCTGTCTCCAAGGGTCTATTGCTGCCTCGGGCACCTTATGGTCGTTCTCCTGTGAGTCTAGATTTTCAAATCCGACGCGAAACTGACAGTTAATTGTAACGTTCAGAGCCTGAAAATGTCGATGGAACACACAAATCGCGTCGCGATTCAATACATCGTCCTCCGGCCGACCTGTGTTCAAGGGTCTATTGCTGCCTCGGGCACCTTATGGTCGATCTCCTGTGAGTCTAGATTTTCGAATCCGACGCAAAACTGACAGTTAATTGTAAGGTTCAGAGCCTGTTAATGACGATGGAACACACAAATCGCGTCGCGATTCAATACATCGTCCTCCGGCCGACCTGTCTCCAAGGGTCTATTGCTGCCTCGGGCACCTTATGGTCGTTCTCCTGTGAGTCTAGATTTTCGAATCCGACGCAAAACTGACAGTTAATTGTAACGTTCAGAGCCTGTTAATGACGATGGAACACACAAATCGCGTCGCGATTCAATACATCGTCCTCCGGCCGACCTGTCTCCAAGGGTCTATTGCTGCCTCGGGCACCTTATGGTCGATCTCCTGTGAGTCTAGATTTTCGAATCCGACGCAAAACTGACAGTTAATTGTAACGTTCAGAGCCTGTTAATGACGATGGAACACACAAATCGCGTCGCGATTCAATACATCGTCCTCCGGCCGACCTGTCTCCAAGGGTCTATTGCTGCCTCGGGCACCTTATGGTCGTTCTCCTGTGAGTCTAGATTTTCGAATCCGACGCAAAACTGACAGTTAATTGTAACGTTCAGAGCCTGTTAATGACGATGGAAAACACAAATCGCGTCGCGATTCAATACATCGTCCTCCAGCCGATTTGTCTCCAAGGGTCTAGTGCTGCCTCGGGCACCTTATGGTCGTTCCTCTGTGAGTCTAGATGTTCGAATCCGACGCAAAACTGACAGTTAATTGTAAGGTTCAGAGCCTGTTAATGACGATGGAACACACAAATCGCGTCGCGATTCAATACATCGTCCTCCGGCCGACCTGTCTCCAAGGGTCTATTGCTGCCTCGGGCGCCTTATGGTCGTTCTCCTGTGAGTCTAGATTTTCGAATCCGACGCAAAACTGACAGTTAATTGTAACGTTCAGAGCCTGTTAATGACGATGGAACACACAAATCGCGTCGCGTTTCAATACATCGTCCTCCAGCCGATTTGTCTCCAAGGGTCTAGTGCTGCCTCGGGCACCTTATGGTCGTTCTCCTGTGAGTCTAGATTTTCGAATCCGACGCAAAACTGACAGTTAATTGTAACGTTCAGAGCCTGTTAATGACGATGGAACACACAAATTGCGTCGCGATTCAATAAATCATCGTCCAGCAGACTTGTCTCCAAGGGTCTCGTGCTGCCTCGGACACCGTATGGTCGTTCTCCTGTGAGTCTAGATTTTCGAATCCGACGCAAAACTGACAGTTAATTGTAAGGTTCAGAGCCTCTTAATGACAATGGAACACACAAATCGCGTCGCGATTCAATACATCGTCCTCCGGCCGACTTGTCTCCAAGGGTCTATTGCTGCCTCGGGCACCTTATGGTCGATCTCCTGTGTGTCTAGAATTTCGAATCCGACGCAGTTAATTGTAACGTTCAGAGCCTGTTAATGACGATGGAACACACAAACTGCGTCGCGATTCAATACATCGTCCTCCAGCCGACTTGTCTCCAAGGGTGTAGTGCTGCCTCGGACACCTTATGGTCGTTCTTATGTGAGTCTAGATTTTCGAATCCGACGCAAAACTGACAGTTAATTGTAAGGTTCAGAGCCTGTTAACGACAATGGAACACACAAATCGCGTCGCGATTCAATACATCGTGCTCCGGCCGACCTGCCTCCAAGGGTCTATTGCTGCCTCGGGCACCTTATGGTCGATCTCCTGTGAGTCTAGATTTTCGAATCCGACGCAAAACTGACAGTTAATTGTAACGTTCAGAGCCTGTTAATGACGATGGAACACACAAATCCCGTCGCGATTCAATACATCGTCCTCCGGCCGACCTGTCTCCAAGGGTCTATTGCTGCCTCGGGCACCTTATGGTCGATCTCCTGTGAGTCTAGATTTTCTGAATCCGATGCAAAACTGACAGTTAATTGTAACGTTCAGAGCCTGTTAATGACGATGGAACACACAAATCGCGTCGCGATTCAATACATCGTCCTCCGGCCGACCTGTCTCCAAGGGTCTATTGCTGCCTCGGGCACCTTATGGACGATCTCCTGTGAGTCTAGATTTTCGAATCCGACGCAAAACTGACAGTTAATTGTAAGGTTCAGAGCCTGTTAATGACGATGGAACACACAAATTGCATCGCGATTCAAAACATCGTCCTCCGGCCGACCTGTCTCCAAGGGTCTATTGCTGCCTCGGGCAACTTATGGTCGTTCTCCTGTGAGTCTAGATTTTCGAATCCGACGCGAAACTGACAGTTAATTGTAACGTTCAGAGCCTGTTAATGACGATGGAACACACAAATCGCGTCGCGATTCAATACATCGTCCTACAGCCGATTTGTCTCCAAGGGTCTAGTGCTAACTCGGGCACCTTATGGTCGTTCCTCTGTGAGTCTAGATTTTCGAATCCGACGCAAAACTGACAGTTAATTGTAAGGTTCAGAGCCTCTTAATGACAATGGAACACACAAATTGCGTCGCGATTCAATACATCGTCCTCCGGCCGACCTGTCTCCAAGGGTCTATTGCTGCCTCGGGCACCTTATGGTCGATCTCCTGTGAGTCTAGATTTTCGAATCCGACGCAAACCTGACAGTTAATTGTAACGTTCAGAGCCTGTAAATGACAATGGAACTCACAAATCGCGTCGCGATTGAATACATCGTCCTCCAGCCGACTTGTCTCCAAGGGTCTAGTGCTGCCTCGGGCACCTTATTGTCGTTCTCCTGTGAGTCTAGATTTTCGAATGCGACGCAAAACTGACAGTTAATCGTAAGGTTCAGAGAATCTTAATGACAATGGAACACACAAATTGCGTCGCGATTCAATACATCGTCCTCCGGCCGACCTGTCTCCAAGGGTCTATTGCTGCCTCGGGCACCTTATGGTCGTTCTCCTGTGAGTCTAGATTTTCGAATCCGACGCAAAACTGACAGTTAATTGTAACGTTCAGAGCCTGTTAATGTCGATGGAACACACAAATTGCGTCGCGATTCAATACATCGTCATCCAGCCGACTTGTCTCCAAGGGTCTAGTGCTGCCTCGGACACCTTATGGTCGTTCTCCTGTGAGTCTAGATTTCCGAATCCGACGCAAAACTGACAGTTAATTGTAACGTTCAGAGCCAATTAATGACAATGGAACACAAATCGCGTCGCGATTCAATACATCGTCCTTCGGCCGACCTGTCTCCAAGGGTCTATTGCTGCCTCGGGCACCTTATGGTCGATCTCCTGTGAGTCTAGATTTTCGAATCCGACGCAAAACTGACAGTTAATTGTAACGTTCAAAGCCTGTTAATGACGATGGAACACACAAATCCCGTCGCGATTCAATACATCGTCCTCCGGCCGACCTGTCTCCAAGGGTCTATTGCTGCCTCGGGCACCTTATGGTCGATCTCCTGTGAGTCTAGATTTTCGAAACCGACGCAATACTGACAGTTAATTGTAACGTTCAGAGCCTGTTAATGACGATGGAACACACAAATCGCGTCGCGATTCAATACATCGTCCTCCGGCCGACCTGTCTCCAAGGGTCTATTGCTGCCTCGGGCACCTTATGGTCGATCTCCTGTGACTCTAGATTTTCGAATCCGACGCAAAACTGACAGTTAATTGTAAGGTTCAGAGCCTGTTCATGACGATGGAACACACAAATTGCGTCGCGATTCAATACATCGTCCTCCGGCCGACCTGTCTCCAAGGGTCTATTGCTCCCTCGGGCACCTTATGGTCGTTCTCCTGTGAGTCTAGATTTTCTAATCCGACGCAAAACTGACAGTTAATTGTAACGTTCAGAGCCTGTTAATGACGATGGAACACACAAATCCCGTCGCGATTCAATACATCGTCCTCCGGCCGACCTGTCTCCAAGGGTCTATTGCTGCCTCGGGCACCTTATGGTCGTTCTCTAGTGAGTCTACATTTTCGAATCCGACGCAAAACTGACAGTTGATTGTAACGTTCAGAGCCTGTTAATGACGATGGAACACACAAATCGCGTCGCGATTCAATACATCGTCCTCCGGCCGACCTGTCTCCAAGGGTCTATTGCTGCCTCGGGCACCTTATGGTCGATCTCCTGTGAGTCTAGATTTTCGAATCCGACGCAAAACTGACAGTTAATTGTAACGTTCAGAGCCTGTTAATGACGATGGAACACACAAATCGCGTCGCGATTCAATACATCGTCCTCCGGCCGACCTGTCTCCAAGGGTCTATTGCTGCCTCGGGCACCTTATGGTCGTTCTCCTGTGAGTCTAGATTTTCGAATCCGACGCAAAACTGACAGTTAATTGTAACGTTCAGAGCCTGTTAATGACGATGGAAAACACAAATCGCGTCGCGATTCAATACATCGTCCTCCAGCCGATTTGTCTCCAAGGGTCTAGTGCTGCCTCGGGCACCTTATGGTCGTTCCTCTGTGAGTCTAGATGTTCGAATCCGACGCAAAACTGACAGTTAATTGTAAGGTTCAGAGCCTGTTAATGACGATGGAACACACAAATCGCGTCGCGATTCAATACATCGTCCTCCGGCCGACCTGTCTCCAAGGGTCTATTGCTGCCTCGGGCGCCTTATGGTCGTTCTCCTGTGAGTCTAGATTTTCGAATCCGACGCAAAACTGACAGTTAATTGTAACGTTCAGAGCCTGTTAATGACGATGGAACACACAAATCGCGTCGCGATTCAATACATCGTCCTCCAGCCGATTTGTCTCCAAGGGTCTAGTGCTGCCTCGGGCACCTTATGGTCGTTCTCCTGTGAGTCTAGATTTTCGAATCCGACGCAAAACTGACAGTTAATTGTAACGTTCAGAGCCTGTTAATGACGATGGAACACACAAATTGCGTCGCGATTCAATAAATCATCGTCCAGCAGACTTGTCTCCAAGGGTCTCGTGCTGCCTCGGACACCGTATGGTCGTTCTCCTGTGAGTCTAGATTTTCGAATCCGACGCAAAACTGACAGTTAATTGTAAGGTTCAGAGCCTCTTAATGACAATGGAACACACAAATCGCGTCGCGATTCAATACATCGTCCTCCGGCCGACTTGTCTCCAAGGGTCTATTGCTGCCTCGGGCACCTTATGGTCGATCTCCTGTGTGTCTAGAATTTCGAATCCGACGCAGTTAATTGTAACGTTCAGAGCCTGTTAATGACGATGGAACACACAAACTGCGTCGCGATTCAATACATCGTCCTCCAGCCGACTTGTCTCCAAGGGTGTAGTGCTGCCTCGGACACCTTATGGTCGTTCTTATGTGAGTCTAGATTTTCGAATCCGACGCAAAACTGACAGTTAATTGTAAGGTTCAGAGCCTGTTAATGACAATGGAACACACAAATCGCGTCGCGATTCAATACATCGTGCTCCGGCCGACCTGTCTCCAAGGGTCTATTGCTGCCTCGGGCACCTTATGGTCGATCTCCTGTGAGTCTAGATTTTCGAATCCGACGCAAAACTGACAGTTAATTGTAACGTTCAGAGCCTGTTAATGACGATGGAACACACAAATCCCGTCGCGATTCAATACATCGTCCTCCGGCCGACCTGTCTCCAAGGGTCTATTGCTGCCTCGGGCACCTTATGGTCGATCTCCTGTGAGTCTAGATTTTCTGAATCCGATGCAAAACTGACAGTTAATTGTAACGTTCAGAGCCTGTTAATGACGATGGAACACACAAATCGCGTCGCGATTCAATACATCGTCCTCCGGCCGACCTGTCTCCAAGGGTCTATTGCTGCCTCGGGCACCTTATGGACGATCTCCTGTGAGTCTAGATTTTCGAATCCGACGCAAAACTGACAGTTAATTGTAAGGTTCAGAGCCTGTTAATGACGATGGAACACACAAATTGCATCGCGATTCAAAACATCGTCCTCCGGCCGACCTGTCTCCAAGGGTCTATTGCTGCCTCGGGCAACTTATGGTCGTTCTCCTGTGAGTCTAGATTTTCGAATCCGACGCGAAACTGACAGTTAATTGTAACGTTCAGAGCCTGTTAATGACGATGGAACGCACAAATCGCGTCGCGATTCAATACATCGTCCTACAGCCGATTTGTCTCCAAGGGTCTAGTGCTAACTCGGGCACCTTATGGTCGTTCCTCTGTGAGTCTAGATTTTCGAATCCGACGCAAAACTGACAGTTAATTGTAAGGTTCAGAGCCTCTTAATGACAATGGAACACACAAATTGCGTCGCGATTCAATACATCGTCCTCCGGCCGACCTGTCTCCAAGGGTCTATTGCTGCCTCGGGCACCTTATGGTCGATCTCCTGTGAGTCTAGATTTTCGAATCCGACGCAAACCTGACAGTTAATTGTAACGTTCAGAGCCTGTAAATGACAATGGAACTCACAAATCGCGTCGCGATTGAATACATCGTCCTCCAGCCGACTTGTCTCCAAGGGTCTAGTGCTGCCTCGGGCACCTTATTGTCGTTCTCCTGTGAGTCTAGATTTTCGAATGCGACGCAAAACTGACAGTTAATCGTAAGGTTCAGAGAATCTTAATGACAATGGAACACACAAATTGCGTCGCGATTCAATACATCGTCCTCCGGCCGACCTGTCTCCAAGGGTCTATTGCTGCCTCGGGCACCTTATGGTCGTTCTCCTGTGAGTCTAGATTTTCGAATCCGACGCAAAACTGACAGTTAATTGTAACGTTCAGAGCCTGTTAATGTCGATGGAACACACAAATTGCGTCGCGATTCAATACATCGTCATCCAGCCGACTTGTCTCCAAGGGTCTAGTGCTGCCTCGGACACCTTATGGTCGTTCTCCTGTGAGTCTAGATTTCCGAATCCGACGCAAAACTGACAGTTAATTGTAACGTTCAGAGCCAATTAATGACAATGGAACACAAATCGCGTCGCGATTCAATACATCGTCCTTCGGCCGACCTGTCTCCAAGGGTCTATTGCTGCCTCGGGCACCTTATGGTCGATCTCCTGTGAGTCTAGATTTTCGAATCCGACGCAAAACTGACAGTTAATTGTAACGTTCAAAGCCTGTTAATGACGATGGAACACACAAATCCCGTCGCGATTCAATACATCGTCCTCCGGCCGACCTGTCTCCAAGGGTCTATTGCTGCCTCGGGCACCTTATGGTCGATCTCCTGTGAGTCTAGATTTTCGAAACCGACGCAATACTGACAGTTAATTGTAACGTTCAGAGCCTGTTAATGACGATGGAACACACAAATCGCGTCGCGATTCAATACATCGTCCTCCGGCCGACCTGTCTCCAAGGGTCTATTGCTGCCTCGGGCACCTTATGGTCGATCTCCTGTGACTCTAGATTTTCGAATCCGACGCAAAACTGACAGTTAATTGTAAGGTTCAGAGCCTGTTCATGACGATGGAACACACAAATTGCGTCGCGATTCAATACATCGTCCTCCGGCCGACCTGTCTCCAAGGGTCTATTGCTCCCTCGGGCACCTTATGGTCGTTCTCCTGTGAGTCTAGATTTTCTAATCCGACGCAAAACTGACAGTTAATTGTAACGTTCAGAGCCTGTTAATGACGATGGAACACACAAATCCCGTCGCGATTCAATACATCGTCCTCCGGCCGACCTGTCTCCAAGGGTCTATTGCTGCCTCGGGCACCTTATGGTCGTTCTCTAGTGAGTCTACATTTTCGAATCCGACGCAAAACTGACAGTTGATTGTAACGTTCAGAGCCTGTTAATGACGATGGAACACACAAATCGCGTCGCGATTCAATACATCGTCCTCCGGCCGACCTGTCTCCAAGGGTCTATTGCTGCCTCGGGCACCTTATGGTCGTTCTCCTGTGAGTCTAGATTTTCGAATCCGACGCAAAACTGACAGTTAATCGTAAGGTTCAGAGAATCTTAATGACAATGGAACACACAAATTGCGTCGCGATTCAATACATCGTCCTCCGGCCGACCTGTCTCCAAGGGTCTATTGCTGCCTCGGGCACCTTATGGTCGATCTCCTGTGAGTCTAGATTTTCGAATCCGACGCAAACCTGACAGTTAATTGTAACGTTCAGAGCCTGTAAATGACAATGGAACTCACAAATCGCGTCGCGATTCAATACATCGTCCTCCAGCCGACTTGTCTCCAAGGGTGTAGTGCTGCCTCGGGCACCTTATTGTCGTTCTCCTGTGAGTCTAGATTTTCGAATGCGACGCAAAACTGACAGTTAATCGTAAGGTTCAGAGAATCTTAATGACTATGGAACACACAAATTGCGTCGCGATTCAATACATCGTCCTCCGGCCGACCTGTCTCCTAGGGTCTATTGCTGCCTCGGGCACCTTATGGTCGTTCTCCTGTGAGTCTAGATTTTCGAATCCGACGCAAAACTGACAGTTAATTGTAACGTTCAGAGCCTGTTAATGACGATGGAACACACAAATCGCGTCGCGATTCAATACATCGTCCTCCGGCCGACCTGTCTCCAAGGGTCTATTGCTGCCTCGGGCACCTTATGGTCGATCTCCTGTGAGTCTAGATTTTCGAATCCGATGCAAAACTGACAGTTAATTGTAACGTTCAGAGCCTGTTAATGACGATGGAACACACAAATCCCGTCGCCATTCAATACATCGTCCTCCGGCCGACCTGTCTCCAAGGGTCTAATGCTGCCTCGGGCACCTTATGGTCGATCTCCTGTGAGTCTAGAATTTCGAATCCGACGCAGTTAATTGTAACGTTCAGAGCCTGTTAATGACGATGGAACACACAAACTGCGTCGCGATTCAATACATCGTCCTCCAGCCGACTTGTCTCCAAGGGTGTAGTGCTGCCTCGGAACCTTATGGTCGTTCTCCTGTGAGTCTAGATTTTCGAATCCGACGCAAAACTGACAGTTAATTGTAAGGTTCAGTGCCTGTTAATGACAATGGAACACACAAATCGCGTCGCGATTCAATACATCGTCCTCCGGCCGACCTGCCTCCAAGGGTCTATTGCTGCCTCGGGCACCTTATGGTCGATCTCCTGTGAGTCTAGATTTTCGAATCCGACGCAAAACTGACAGTTAATTGTAAGGTTCAGAGCCTCTTAATGACAATGGAACACACAAATTGCGTCGCGATTCAATACATCGTCCTCCGGCCGACCTGTCCCCAAGGGTCTATTGCTGCCTCGGGCACCTTATGGTCGATCTCCTGTGAGTCTAGATTTTCGAATCCGACGCAAACCTGACAGTTAATTGTAACGTTCAGAGCCTGTAAATGACAATGGAACTCACAAATCGCGTCGCGATTGAATACATCGTCCTCCAGCCGACTTGTCTCCAAGGGTCTAGTGCTGCCTCGGGCACCTTATTGTCGTTCTCCTGTGAGTCTAGATTTTCGAATGCGACGCAAAACTGACAGTTAATCGTAAGGTTCAGAGAATCTTAATGACAATGGAACACAGAAATTGCGTCGCGATTCAATACATCGTCCTTCGGCCGACCTGTCTCCAAGGGTCTATTGCTGCCTCGGGCACCTTATGGTCGTTCTCCTGTGAGTCTAGATTTTCGAATCCGACGCAAAACTGACAGTTAATTGTAACGTTCAGAGCCTGTTAATGTCGATGGAACACACAAATTGCGTCGCGATTCAATACATCGTCATCCAGCCGACTTGTCTCCAAGGGTCTAGTGCTGCCTCGGACACCTTATGGTCGTTCTCCTGTGAGTCTAGATTTCCGAATCCGACGCAAAACTGACAGTTAATTGTAACGTTCAGAGCCAATTAATGACAATGGAACACAAATCGCGTCGCGATTCAATACATCGTCCTTCGGCCGACCTGTCTCCAAGGGTCTATTGCTGCCTCGGGCACCTTATGGTCGATCTCCTGTGAGTCTAGATTTTCGAATCCGACGCAAAACTGACAGTTAATTGTAACGTTCAAAGCCTGTTAATGACGATGGAACACACAAATCCCGTCGCGATTCAATACATCGTCCTCCGGCCGACCTGTCTCCAAGGGTCTATTGCTGCCTCGGGCACCTTATGGTCGATCTCCTGTGAGTCTAGATTTTCGAAACCGACGCAATACTGACAGTTAATTGTAACGTTCAGAGCCTGTTAATGACGATGGAACACACAAATCGCGTCGCGATTCAATACATCGTCCTCCGGCCGACCTGTCTCCAAGGGTCTATTGCTGCCTCGGGCACCTTATGGTCGATCTCCTGTGACTCTAGATTTTCGAATCCGACGCAAAACTGACAGTTAATTGTAAGGTTCAGAGCCTGTTCATGACGATGGAACACACAAATTGCGTCGCGATTCAATACATCGTCCTCCGGCCGACCTGTCTCCAAGGGTCTATTGCTCCCTCGGGCACCTTATGGTCGTTCTCCTGTGAGTCTAGATTTTCTAATCCGACGCAAAACTGACAGTTAATTGTAACGTTCAGAGCCTGTTAATGACGATGGAACACACAAATCCCGTCGCGATTCAATACATCGTCCTCCGGCCGACCTGTCTCCAAGGGTCTATTGCTGCCTCGGGCACCTTATGGTCGTTCTCTAGTGAGTCTACATTTTCGAATCCGACGCAAAACTGACAGTTGATTGTAACGTTCAGAGCCTGTTAATGACGATGGAACACACAAATCGCGTCGCGATTCAATACATCGTCCTCCGGCCGACCTGTCTCCAAGGGTCTATTGCTGCCTCGGGCACCTTATGGTCGATCTCCTGTGAGTCTAGATTTTCGAATCCGACGCAAAACTGACAGTTAATTGTAACGTTCAGAGCCTGTTAATGACGATGGAACACACAAATCGCGTCGCGATTCAATACATCGTCCTCCGGCTGACCTGTCTCCAAGGGTCTATTGCTGCCTCGGGCACCTTATGGTCGTTCTCCTGTGAGTCTAGATTTTCGAATCCGACGCAAAACTGACAGTTAATTGTAACGTTCAGAGCCTGTTAATGACGATGGAAAACACAAATCGCGTCGCGATTCAATACATCGTCCTCCAGCCGATTTGTCTCCAAGGGTCTAGTGCTGCCTCGGGCACCTTATGGTCGTTCCTCTGTGAGTCTAGATGTTCGAATCCGACGCAAAACTGACAGTTAATTGTAAGGTTCAGAGCCTGTTAATGACGATGGAACACACAAATCGCGTCGCGATTCAATACATCGTCCTCCGGCCGACCTGTCTCCAAGGGTCTATTGCTGCCTCGGGCGCCTTATGGTCGTTCTCCTGTGAGTCTAGATTTTCGAATCCGACGCAAAACTGACAGTTAATTGTAACGTTCAGAGCCTGTTAATGACGATGGAACACACAAATCGCGTCGCGATTCAATACATCGTCCTCCAGCCGATTTGTCTCCAAGGGTCTAGTGCTGCCTCGGGCACCTTATGGTCGTTCTCCTGTGAGTCTAGATTTTCGAATCCGACGCAAAACTGACAGTTAATTGTAACGTTCAGAGCCTGTTAATGACGATGGAACACACAAATTGCGTCGCGATTCAATAAATCATCGTCCAGCAGACTTGTCTCCAAGGGTCTCGTGCTGCCTCGGACACCGTATGGTCGTTCTCCTGTGAGTCTAGATTTTCGAATCCGACGCAAAACTGACAGTTAATTGTAAGGTTCAGAGCCTCTTAATGACAATGGAACACACAAATCGCGTCGCGATTCAATACATCGTCCTCCGGCCGACTTGTCTCCAAGGGTCTATTGCTGCCTCGGGCACCTTATGGTCGATCTCCTGTGTGTCTAGAATTTCGAATCCGACGCAGTTAATTGTAACGTTCAGAGCCTGTTAATGACGATGGAACACACAAACTGCGTCGCGATTCAATACATCGTCCTCCAGCCGACTTGTCTCCAAGGGTGTAGTGCTGCCTCGGACACCTTATGGTCGTTCTTATGTGAGTCTAGATTTTCGAATCCGACGCAAAACTGACAGTTAATTGTAAGGTTCAGAGCCTGTTAATGACAATGGAACACACAAATCGCGTCGCGATTCAATACATCGTGCTCCGGCCGACCTGCCTCCAAGGGTCTATTGCTGCCTCGGGCACCTTATGGTCGATCTCCTGTGAGTCTAGATTTTCGAATCCGACGCAAAACTGACAGTTAATTGTAACGTTCAGAGCCTGTTAATGACGATGGAACACACAAATCCCGTCGCGATTCAATACATCGTCCTCCGGCCGACCTGTCTCCAAGGGTCTATTGCTGCCTCGGGCACCTTATGGTCGATCTCCTGTGAGTCTAGATTTTCTGAATCCGATGCAAAACTGACAGTTAATTGTAACGTTCAGAGCCTGTTAATGACGATGGAACACACAAATCGCGTCGCGATTCAATACATCGTCCTCCGGCCGACCTGTCTCCAAGGGTCTATTGCTGCCTCGGGCACCTTATGGACGATCTCCTGTGAGTCTAGATTTTCGAATCCGACGCAAAACTGACAGTTAATTGTAAGGTTCAGAGCCTGTTAATGACGATGGAACACACAAATTGCATCGCGATTCAAAACATCGTCCTCCGGCCGACCTGTCTCCAAGGGTCTATTGCTGCCTCGGGCAACTTATGGTCGTTCTCCTGTGAGTCTAGATTTTCGAATCCGACGCGAAACTGACAGTTAATTGTAACGTTCAGAGCCTGTTAATGACGATGGAACACACAAATCGCGTCGCGATTCAATACATCGTCCTACAGCCGATTTGTCTCCAAGGGTCTAGTGCTAACTCGGGCACCTTATGGTCGTTCCTCTGTGAGTCTAGATTTTCGAATCCGACGCAAAACTGACAGTTAATTGTAAGGTTCAGAGCCTCTTAATGACAATGGAACACACAAATTGCGTCGCGATTCAATACATCGTCCTCCGGCCGACCTGTCTCCAAGGGTCTATTGCTGCCTCGGGCACCTTATGGTCGATCTCCTGTGAGTCTAGATTTTCGAATCCGACGCAAACCTGACAGTTAATTGTAACGTTCAGAGCCTGTAAATGACAATGGAACTCACAAATCGCGTCGCGATTGAATACATCGTCCTCCAGCCGACTTGTCTCCAAGGGTCTAGTGCTGCCTCGGGCACCTTATTGTCGTTCTCCTGTGAGTCTAGATTTTCGAATGCGACGCAAAACTGACAGTTAATCGTAAGGTTCAGAGAATCTTAATGACAATGGAACACACAAATTGCGTCGCGATTCAATACATCGTCCTCCGGCCGACCTGTCTCCAAGGGTCTATTGCTGCCTCGGGCACCTTATGGTCGTTCTCCTGTGAGTCTAGATTTTCGAATCCGACGCAAAACTGACAGTTAATTGTAACGTTCAGAGCCTGTTAATGTCGATGGAACACACAAATTGCGTCGCGATTCAATACATCGTCATCCAGCCGACTTGTCTCCAAGGGTCTAGTGCTGCCTCGGACACCTTATGGTCGTTCTCCTGTGAGTCTAGATTTCCGAATCCGACGCAAAACTGACAGTTAATTGTAACGTTCAGAGCCAATTAATGACAATGGAACACAAATCGCGTCGCGATTCAATACATCGTCCTTCGGCCGACCTGTCTCCAAGGGTCTATTGCTGCCTCGGGCACCTTATGGTCGATCTCCTGTGAGTCTAGATTTTCGAATCCGACGCAAAACTGACAGTTAATTGTAACGTTCAAAGCCTGTTAATGACGATGGAACACACAAATCCCGTCGCGATTCAATACATCGTCCTCCGGCCGACCTGTCTCCAAGGGTCTATTGCTGCCTCGGGCACCTTATGGTCGATCTCCTGTGAGTCTAGATTTTCGAAACCGACGCAATACTGACAGTTAATTGTAACGTTCAGAGCCTGTTAATGACGATGGAACACACAAATCGCGTCGCGATTCAATACATCGTCCTCCGGCCGACCTGTCTCCAAGGGTCTATTGCTGCCTCGGGCACCTTATGGTCGATCTCCTGTGACTCTAGATTTTCGAATCCGACGCAAAACTGACAGTTAATTGTAAGGTTCAGTGCCTGTTCATGACGATGGAACACACAAATTGCGTCGCGATTCAATACATCGTCCTCCGGCCGACCTGTCTCCAAGGGTCTATTGCTCCCTCGGGCACCTTATGGTCGTTCTCCTGTGAGTCTAGATTTTCTAATCCGACGCAAAACTGACAGTTAATTGTAACGTTCAGAGCCTGTTAATGACGATGGAACACACAAATCCCGTCGCGATTCAATACATCGTCCTCCGGCCGACCTGTCTCCAAGGGTCTATTGCTGCCTCGGGCACCTTATGGTCGTTCTCTAGTGAGTCTACATTTTCGAATCCGACGCAAAACTGACAGTTGATTGTAACGTTCAGAGCCTGTTAATGACGATGGAACACACAAATCGCGTCGCGATTCAATACATCGTCCTCCGGCCGACCTGTCTCCAAGGGTCTATTGCTGCCTCGGGCACCTTATGGTCGTTCTCCTGTGAGTCTAGATTTTCGAATCCGACGCAAAACTGACAGTTAATCGTAAGGTTCAGAGAATCTTAATGACAATGGAACACACAAATTGCGTCGCGATTCAATACATCGTCCTCCGGCCGACCTGTCTCCAAGGGTCTATTGCTGCCTCGGGCACCTTATGGTCGATCTCCTGTGAGTCTAGATTTTCGAATCCGACGCAAACCTGACAGTTAATTGTAACGTTCAGAGCCTGTAAATGACAATGGAACTCACAAATCGCGTCGCGATTCAATACATCGTCCTCCAGCCGACTTGTCTCCAAGGGTGTAGTGCTGCCTCGGGCACCTTATTGTCGTTCTCCTGTGAGTCTAGATTTTCGAATGCGACGCAAAACTGACAGTTAATCGTAAGGTTCAGAGAATCTTAATGACTATGGAACACACAAATTGCGTCGCGATTCAATACATCGTCCTCCGGCCGACCTGTCTCCTAGGGTCTATTGCTGCCTCGGGCACCTTATGGTCGTTCTCCTGTGAGTCTAGATTTTCGAATCCGACGCAAAACTGACAGTTAATTGTAACGTTCAGAGCCTGTTAATGACGATGGAACACACAAATCGCGTCGCGATTCAATACATCGTCCTCCGGCCGACCTGTCTCCAAGGGTCTATTGCTGCCTCGGGCACCTTATGGTCGATCTCCTGTGAGTCTAGATTTTCGAATCCGATGCAAAACTGACAGTTAATTGTAACGTTCAGAGCCTGTTAATGACGATGGAACACACAAATCCCGTCGCCATTCAATACATCGTCCTCCGGCCGACCTGTCTCCAAGGGTCTAATGCTGCCTCGGGCACCTTATGGTCGATCTCCTGTGAGTCTAGAATTTCGAATCCGACGCAGTTAATTGTAACGTTCAGAGCCTGTTAATGACGATGGAACACACAAACTGCGTCGCGATTCAATACATCGTCCTCCAGCCGACTTGTCTCCAAGGGTGTAGTGCTGCCTCGGAACCTTATGGTCGTTCTCCTGTGAGTCTAGATTTTCGAATCCGACGCAAAACTGACAGTTAATTGTAAGGTTCAGTGCCTGTTAATGACAATGGAACACACAAATCGCGTCGCGATTCAATACATCGTCCTCCGGCCGACCTGCCTCCAAGGGTCTATTGCTGCCTCGGGCACCTTATGGTCGATCTCCTGTGAGTCTAGATTTTCGAATCCGACGCAAAACTGCCAGTTAATTGTAACGTTCAGAGCCTGTTAATGACGATGGAACACACAAATTGCGTCGCGATTCAATACATCGTCCTCCGGCCGACCTGTCTCCAAGGGTCTATTGCTGCCTCGGGCACCTAATTGTCGTTCTCCTGTGAGTCTAGATTTTCGAATCCGACGCAAAACTGACAGTTGATTGTAACGTTCAGAGCCTGTTAATGACGATGGAACACACAAATCGCGTCGCGATTCAATACATCGTCCTCCAGCCGACTTGTCTCCAAGGGTCTAGTGCTGCCTCGGGCACCTTATGGTCGTTCTCTTGTGAGTCTAGATTTTCGAATGCGACGCAAAACTGACAGTTAATTGTAAGGTTCAGAGGCTGTTAATGACGATGGAACACACAAATTGCGTCGCGATTCAATACATCGTCCTCCGGCCGACCTGTCTCCAAGGGTCTATTGCTGCCTCGGGCACCTTATGGTCGATCTCCTGTGAGTCTAGATTTTCGAATCCGACGCAAAACTGACAGTTAATTGTAACGTTCAGAGCCTGAAAATGTCGATGGAACACACAAATCGCGTCGCGATTCAATACATCGTCCTCCGGCCGAGCTGTCTTCAAGGATCTATTGCTGCCTCGGGCACCTTATGGTCGATCTCCTGTGAGTCTAGATTTTCGAATCCGACGCAAAACTGACAGTTAATTGTAAGGTTCAGAGCCTGTAAATGACGATGGAACACACAAATCGTGTCGCGATTCAATACATCGTCCTCCAGCCGATTTGTGTCCAAGGGTCTAGTGCTGCCTCGGGCACCTTATGGTCGTTCCTCTGTGAGTCTAGATTTTCGAATCCGACGCAAAACTGACAGTTAATTGTAAGGTTCAGAGCCTCTTAATGACAATGGAACACACAAATTGCGTCGCGATTCAATACATCGTCCTCCGGCCGACCTGTCACCAAGGGTCTATTGCTGCCTCGGGCACCTTATGGTCGATCTCCTGTGAGTCTAGATTTTCGAATCCGACGCAAACCTGACAGTTAATTGTAACGTTCAGAGCCTGTAAATGACAATGGAACACACAAATCGCGTCGCGATTCAATACATCGTCCTCCAGCCGACTTGTCTCCAAGGGTCTAGTGCTGCCTCGGGCACCTTATTGTCGTTCTCCTGTGAGTCTAGATTTTCGAATCCGACGCAAACCTGACAGTTAATTGTAACGTTCAGAGCCTGTAAATGACAATGGAACACACAAATCGCGTCGCGATTCAATACATCGTCCTCCAGCCGACTTGTCTCCGAGGGTCTAGTGCTGCCTCGGGCACCTTATTGTCGTTCTCCTGTGAGTCTAGATTTTCGAATGCGACGCAAAACTGACAGTTAATCGTAAGGTTCAGAGCCTGTTAATGACAATGGAACACACAAACCCCGTCGCGATTCAATACATCGTCCTCCGGCCGACCTGTCTCCAAGGGTCTATTGCTGCCTCGGGCACCTTATGGTCGATCTCCTGTGAGTCTAGATTTTCGAATCCGACGCAAAACTGACAGTTAATTGTAACGTTCAGAGCCTGTTAATGACGATGGAACACACAAATTGCGTCGCGATTCAATACATCGTCCTCCGGCCGACCTGTCTCCAAGGGTCTATTGCTGCCTCGGGCACCTTATGGTCGTTCTCCTGTGAGTCTAGATTTTCGAATCCGACGCAAAACTGACAGTTGATTGTAACGTTCAGAGCCTGTTAATGACGCTGGAACACACAAATCGCGTCGCGATTCAATACATCGTCCTCCAGCCGAGTTGTCTCCAAGGGTCTAGTGCTGCCTCGGGCACCTTATGGTCGTTCTCCTGTGAGTCTAGATTTTCGAATCCGACGCAAAACTGACAGTTAATTGTCACGTTCAGAGCCTGTAAATGACAATGGAACTCACAAATCGCGTCGCGATTCAATACATCGTCCTCCAGCCGACTTGTCTCCAAGGGTGTAGTGCTGCCTCGGGCACCTTATTGTCGTTCTCCTGTGAGTCTAGATTTTCGAATGCGACGCAAAACTGACAGTTAATCGTAAGGTTCAGAGAATCTTAATGACTATGGAACACACAAATTGCGTCGCGATTCAATACATCGTCCTCCGGCCGACCTGTCTCCTAGGGTCTATTGCTGCATCGGGCACCTTATGGTCGTTCTCCTGTGAGTCTAGATTTTCGAATCCGACGCAAAACTGACAGTTAATTGTAACGTTCAGAGCCTGTTAATGACGATGGAACACACAAATCGCGTCGCGATTCAATACATCGTCCTCCGGCCGACCTGTCTCCAAGGGTCTATTGCTGCCTCGGGCACCTTATGGTCGATCTCCTGTGAGTCTAGATTTTCGAATCCGATGCAAAACTGACAGTTAATTGTAACGTTCAGAGCCTGTTAATGACGATGGAACACACAAATCCCGTCGCGATTCAATACATCGTCCTCCGACCGACCTGTCTCCAAGGGTCTATTGCTGCCTCGGGCACCTTATGGTCGATCTCCTGTGAGTCTAGATTTTCGAATCCGACGCAAAACTGACAGTTATCTGTAAGGTTCAGAGCCTGTTAATGACGATGGAACACACAAATTGCGTCGCGATTCAATACATCGTCCTCCGGCCGACCTGTCTCCAAGGGTCTATTGCTGCCTCGGGCACCTTGTGGTCGTTCTCCTGTGAGTCTAGATTTTCGAATCCGACGCAAAACTGACGGTTAATTGTAACGTTCAGAGCCTGTTAATGACGATGGAACACACAAATCGCGTCGCGATTCAATACATCGTCCTCCAGCCGATTTGTCTCCAAGGGTCTAGTGCTGCCTCGGGCACCTTATGGTCGTTCTCCTGTGAGTCTAGATTTTCGAATCCGACGCAAAACTGACAGTTAATTGTAACGTTCAGAGCTTCTTAATGACAATGGAACACACAAATCGCGTCGCGATTCAATACATCGTCCTCCGTCCGACCTGTCTCCAAGGGTCTATTGCTGCCTCGGGCACCTTATGGTCGATCTACTGTGAGTCTAGATTTTCGAATCCGACGCAAAACTGACAGTTAATTGTAACGTTCAGAGCCTGTTAATGACGATGGAACACACAAATCCCGTCGCGATTCAATACATCGTCCTCCGGCCGACCTGTCTCCAAGGGTCTATTGCTGCCTCGGGCACCTTATGGTCGATCTCCTGTGAGTCTAGATTTTCGAATCCGACGCAAAACTGACAGTTAATTGTAACGTCCAGAGCCTGTTAATGACGATGGAACACACAAATTGCGTCGCTATTCAATACATCGTCGTCCAGCCGACTTGTCTCCAAGGGCCTAGTGCTGCCTCGGACACCGTATGCTCGTTCTCCTGTGAGTCTAGATTTTCGAATCCGACGCAAAACTGACAGTTAATTGTAAGGTTCAAAGCCTCTTAATGACTTTGGAACACACAAAATGCGTCGCGATTCAATACATCGTCCTCCGGCCGACCTGTCTCCGAGGGTCTATTGCTGCCTCGGGCACCTTATGGTCGATCTCCTGTGAGTCTGGATTTTCGAATCCGACGCAAACCTGACAGTTAAAAGTAACGTTCAGAGCCTGTAAATGTCAATGGAACTCACAAATCGCGTCGCGATTCAATACATCGTCCTCCAGCCGACTTGTCTCCAAGGCTCTAGTGCTGCCTCGGGCACCTTATTGTCGTTCTCCTGTGAGTCTAGATTTTCGAATGCGACGCAAAACTGACAGTTAATCGTAAGGTTCAGAGAATCTTAATGACAATGGAACACACAAATTGCGTCGCGATTCAATACATCGTCCTCCGGCCGACCTGTCTCCAAGGGTCTATTGCTGCCTCGGACACCTTATGGTCGTTCTCCTGTGAGTCTAGATTTTCGAATCCGACGCAAAACTGACAGTTAATTGTAACGTTCAGAGCCAATTAATGACAATGGAACACACAAATCGCGTCGCGATTCAATACATCGTCCTCCGGCCGACCTGTCTCCAAGGGTCTATTTCTGCCTCGGGCACCTTATGGTCGATCTCCTGTGAGTCTAGATTTTCGAATCCGACGCAAAACTGACAGTTAATTGTAACGTTCAGAGCCTGTTAATGACGATGGAACACACAAATTGCGTCGCGATTCAATACATCGTCCTCCGGCCGACCTGTCTCCAAGGGTCTATTGCTGCCTCGGGCACCTTATGGTCGATCTCCTGTGAGTCTAGATTTTCGAATCCGACGCAAAACTGACAGTTAATTGTAACGTTCAGAGCCTGTTAATGACGATGGAACACACAAATCGCGTCGCGATTCAATACATCGTCCTCCAGCCGACTTGTCTCCAAGGGTCTAGTGCTGCCTCGGGCACCTTATGGTCGTTCTCTTGTGAGTCTAGATTTTCGAATCCGACGCAAAACTGACAGTTAATTGTAAGGTTCAGAGCCTGTTAATGACGATGGAACACACAAATTGCGTCGCTATTCAATACATCGTCCTCCGGCCGACCTGTCTCCAAGGGTCTAGTGCTGCCTCGGGCACCTTATGGTCGTTCTCTTGTGAGTCTAGATTTTCGAATCCGACGCAAAACTGACAGTTAATTGTAAGGTTCAGAGCCTGTTAATGACGATGGAACACACAAATTGCGTCGCGATTCAATACATCGTCCTCCGGCCGACCTGTCTCCAAGGGTCTATTGCTGCCTCGGGCACCTAATGGTCGTTCTCCTGTGAGTCTAGATTTTCGAATCCAACGCAAAACTGACAGTTGATTGTAACGTTCAGAGCCTGTTAATGACGATGGAACACACAAATCGCGTCGCGATTCAATACATCGTCCTCCAGCCGACTTGTCTCCAAGGGTCTAGTGCTGCCTCGGGCACCTTATGGTCGTTCCTCTGTGAGTCTAGATTTTCGAATCCGACGCAAAACTGACAGTTAATTGTAAGGTTCAGAGCCTCTTAATGACAATGGAACAAACAAATTGCGTCGCGATTCAATACATCGTCCTCCGGCCGACCTGTCTCCAAGGGTCTATTGCTGCCTCGGGCACCTTAAGGTCGATCTCCTGTGAGTCTAGATTTTCGAATCCGACGCAAACCTGACAGTTAATTGTAACGTTCAGAGCCTGTAAATGACAATGGAACACACAAATCGCGTCGCGATTCAATACATCGTCCTCCAGCCGACTTGTCTGTAAGGGTCTAGTGCTGCCTCGGGCACCTTATTGTCGTTCTCCTGTGAGTCTAGATTTTCGAATCCGACGCAAACCTGACAGTTAATTGTAACGTTCAGAGCCTGTAAATGACAATGGAACACACAAATCGCGTCGCGATTCAATACATCGTCCTCCAGCCGACTTGTCTCCAAGGGTCTAGTGCTGCCTCGGGCACCTTATTGTCGTTCTCCTGTGAGTCTAGATTTTCGAATGCGACGCAAAACTGACAGTTAATCGTAAGGTTCAGAGCCTCTTAATGACAATGGAACACACAAATCCCGTCGCGATTCAATTCATCATCCTCGGGCCGACCTGTCTCCAAGGGTCTATTGCTGCCTCGGGCACCTTATGGTCGATCTCCTGTGAGTCTAGATTTTCGAATCCGACGCAAATCTGACAGTTAATTGTAACGTTCAGAGCCTGTTAATGACGATGGAACACACAAATTGCGTCGCGAATCAATACATCGTCTTCCGGCCGACCTGTCTCCAAGGGTCTATTGCTGCCTCGGGCACCTTATGGTCGTTCTGCTGTGAGTCTAGATTTTCGAATCCGACGCAAAACTGACAGTTGATTGTAACGTTCAGAGCCTGTTAATGACGATGGAACACACAAATCGCGTCGCGATTCAATACATCGTCCTCCAGCCGACTTGTCTCCAAGGGTCTAGTGCTGCCTCGGGCACCTTATGGTCGTTCTCTTGTGAGTCTAGATTTTCGAATCCGACGCAAAACTGACAGTTAATTGTAAGGTTCAGAGCCTGTTAATGACGATGGAACACACAAATTGCGTCGCGATTCAATACATCGTCCTCCGGCCGACGTGTCTCCAAGGGTCTATTGCTGCCTCGGGCACCTTATGGTCGTTCTCCTGTGAGTCTAGATTTTCGAATCCGACGCAAAACTGACAGTTGATTGTAACGTTCAGAGCCTGTTAATGGCGATGGAACACACAAATCGCATCGCGATTCAATACATCGTCCTCCAGCCGACTTGTCTCCAAGGGTCTATTGCTGCCTCGGGCACCTTATTGTCGTTCTCCTGTGAGTCTAGATTTTCGAATCCGACGCAAAACTGACAGTTAATTGTAAGGTTCAGAGCCTCTTAATGACAATGGAACACACAAATCGCGTCGCGATTCAATACATCGTCCTCCGGCCGACCTGCCTCCAAGGGTCTATTGCTGCCTCGGGCACCTTATGGTCGATCTCCTGTGAGTCTAGATTTTCGAATCCGACGCAAAACTGACAGTTAATTGTAACGTTCAGAGCCTGTTAATGACGATGGAACACACAAATCCCGTCGCGATTCAATACATCGTCCTCCGACCGACCTGTCTCCAAGGGTCTATTGCTGCCTCGGGCACCTTATGGTCGATCTCCTGTGAGTCTAGATTTTCGAATCCGACGCAAAACTGACAGTTAATTGTAAGGTTCAGAGCCTGTTAATGACGATGGAACACACAAATTGCGTCGCGATTCAATACATCGTCCTCCGGCCGACGTGTCTCCAAGGGTCTATTGCTGCCTCGGGCACCTTATGGTCGTTCTCCTGTGAGTCTAGATTTTCGAATCCGACGCAAAACTGACAGTTGATTGTAACGTTCAGAGCCTGTTAATGGCGATGGAACACACAAATCGCATCGCGATTCAATACATCGTCCTCCAGCCGACTTGTCTCCAAGGGTCTATTGCTGCCTCGGGCACCTTATTGTCGTTCTCCTGTGAGTCTAGATTTTCGAATCCGACGCAAAACTGACAGTTAATTGTAAGGTTCAGAGCCTCTTAATGACAATGGAACACACAAATCGCGTCGCGATTCAATACATCGTCCTCCGGCCGACCTGCCTCCAAGGGTCTATTGCTGCCTCGGGCACCTTATGGTCGATCTCCTGTGAGTCTAGATTTTCGAATCCGACGCAAAACTGACAGTTAATTGTAACGTCCAGAGCCTGTTAATGACGATGGAACACACAAATTGCGTCGCTATTCAATACATCGTCGTCCAGCCGACTTGTCTCCAAGGGCCTAGTGCTGCCTCGGACACCGTATGCTCGTTCTCCTGTGAGTCTAGATTTTCGAATCCGACGCAAAACTGACAGTTAATTGTAAGGTTCAAAGCCTCTTAATGACTTTGGAACACACAAAATGCGTCGCGATTCAATACATCGTCCTCCGGCCGACCTGTCTCCGAGGGTCTATTGCTGCCTCGGGCACCTTATGGTCGATCTCCTGTGAGTCTGGATTTTCGAATCCGACGCAAACCTGACAGTTAAAAGTAACGTTCAGAGCCTGTAAATGTCAATGGAACTCACAAATCGCGTCGCGATTCAATACATCGTCCTCCAGCCGACTTGTCTCCAAGGCTCTAGTGCTGCCTCGGGCACCTTATTGTCGTTCTCCTGTGAGTCTAGATTTTCGAATGCGACGCAAAACTGACAGTTAATCGTAAGGTTCAGAGAATCTTAATGACAATGGAACACACAAATTGCGTCGCGATTCAATACATCGTCCTCCGGCCGACCTGTCTCCAAGGGTCTATTGCTGCCTCGGACACCTTATGGTCGTTCTCCTGTGAGTCTAGATTTTCGAATCCGACGCAAAACTGACAGTTAATTGTAACGTTCAGAGCCAATTAATGACAATGGAACACACAAATCGCGTCGCGATTCAATACATCGTCCTCCGGCCGACCTGTCTCCAAGGGTCTATTTCTGCCTCGGGCACCTTATGGTCGATCTCCTGTGAGTCTAGATTTTCGAATCCGACGCAAAACTGACAGTTAATTGTAACGTTCAGAGCCTGTTAATGACGATGGAACACACAAATTGCGTCGCGATTCAATACATCGTCCTCCGGCCGACCTGTCTCCAAGGGTCTATTGCTGCCTCGGGCACCTTATGGTCGATCTCCTGTGAGTCTAGATTTTCGAATCCGACGCAAAACTGACAGTTAATTGTAACGTTCAGAGCCTGTTAATGACGATGGAACACACAAATCGCGTCGCGATTCAATACATCGTCCTCCAGCCGACTTGTCTCCAAGGGTCTAGTGCTGCCTCGGGCACCTTATGGTCGTTCTCTTGTGAGTCTAGATTTTCGAATCCGACGCAAAACTGACAGTTAATTGTAAGGTTCAGAGCCTGTTAATGACGATGGAACACACAAATTGCGTCGCTATTCAATACATCGTCCTCCGGCCGACCTGTCTCCAAGGGTCTATTGCTGCCTCGGGCACCTAATCGTCGTTCTCCTGTGAGTCTAGATTTTCGAATCCGACGCAAAACTGACAGTTGATTGTAACGTTCAGAGCCTGTTAATGACGATGGAACACACAAATCGCGTCGCGATTCAATACATCGTCCTCCAGCCGACTTGTCTCCAAGGGTCTAGTGCTGCCTCGGGCACCTTATGGTCGTTCTCTTGTGAGTCTAGATTTTCGAATCCGACGCAAAACTGACAGTTAATTGTAAGGTTCAGAGCCTGTTAATGACGATGGAACACACAAATTGCGTCGCGATTCAATACATCGTCCTCCGGCCGACCTGTCTCCAAGGGTCTATTGCTGCCTCGGGCACCTAATGGTCGTTCTCCTGTGAGTCTAGATTTTCGAATCCAACGCAAAACTGACAGTTGATTGTAACGTTCAGAGCCTGTTAATGACGATGGAACACACAAATCGCGTCGCGATTCAATACATCGTCCTCCAGCCGACTTGTCTCCAAGGGTCTAGTGCTGCCTCGGGCACCTTATGGTCGTTCCTCTGTGAGTCTAGATTTTCGAATCCGACGCAAAACTGACAGTTAATTGTAAGGTTCAGAGCCTCTTAATGACAATGGAACAAACAAATTGCGTCGCGATTCAATACATCGTCCTCCGGCCGACCTGTCTCCAAGGGTCTATTGCTGCCTCGGGCACCTTAAGGTCGATCTCCTGTGAGTCTAGATTTTCGAATCCGACGCAAACCTGACAGTTAATTGTAACGTTCAGAGCCTGTAAATGACAATGGAACACACAAATCGCGTCGCGATTCAATACATCGTCCTCCAGCCGACTTGTCTGTAAGGGTCTAGTGCTGCCTCGGGCACCTTATTGTCGTTCTCCTGTGAGTCTAGATTTTCGAATCCGACGCAAACCTGACAGTTAATTGTAACGTTCAGAGCCTGTAAATGACAATGGAACACACAAATCGCGTCGCGATTCAATACATCGTCCTCCAGCCGACTTGTCTCCAAGGGTCTAGTGCTGCCTCGGGCACCTTATTGTCGTTCTCCTGTGAGTCTAGATTTTCGAATGCGACGCAAAACTGACAGTTAATCGTAAGGTTCAGAGCCTCTTAATGACAATGGAACACACAAATCCCGTCGCGATTCAATTCATCGTCCTCGGGCCGACCTGTCTCCAAGGGTCTATTGCTGCCTCGGGCACCTTATGGTCGATCTCCTGTGAGTCTAGATTTTCGAATCCGACGCAAATCTGACAGTTAATTGTAACGTTCAGAGCCTGTTAATGACGATGGAACACACAAATTGCGTCGCGAATCAATACATCGTCTTCCGGCCGACCTGTCTCCAAGGGTCTATTGCTGCCTCGGGCACCTTATGGTCGTTCTGCTGTGAGTCTAGATTTTCGAATCCGACGCAAAACTGACAGTTGATTGTAACGTTCAGAGCCTGTTAATGACGATGGAACACACAAATCGCGTCGCGATTCAATACATCGTCCTCCAGCCGACTTGTCTCCAAGGGTCTAGTGCTGCCTCGGGCACTTTATGGTCGTTCTCTTGTGAGTCTAGATTTTCGAATCCGACGCAAAACTGACAGTTAATTGTAAGGTTCAGAGCCTGTTAATGACGATGGAACACACAAATTGCGTCGCGATTCAATACATCGTCCTCCGGCCGACCTGTCTCCAAGGGTCTATTGCTGCCTCGGGCACCTTATGGTCGTTCTCCTGTGAGTCTAGATTTTCGAATCCGACGCAAAACTGACAGTTGATTGTAACGTTCAGAGCCTGTTAATGGCGATGGAACACACAAATCGCATCGCGATTCAATACATCGTCCTCCAACCGACTTGTCTCCAAGGGTCTATTGCTGCCTCGGGCACCTTATTGTCGTTCTCCTGTGAGTCTAGATTTTCGAATCCGACGCAAAACTGACAGTTAATTGTAAGGTTCAGAGCCTCTTAATGACAATGGAACACACAAATCGCGTCGCGATTCAATACATCGTCCTCCGGCCGACCTGCCTCCAAGGGTCTATTGCTGCCTCGGGCACCTTATGGTCGATCTCCTGTGAGTCTAGATTTTCGAATCCGACGCAAAACTGACAGTTAATTGTAACGTTCAGAGCCTGTTAATGACGATGGAACACACAAATCCCGTCGCGATTCAATACATCGTCCTCCGACCGACCTGTCTCCAAGGGTCTATTGCTGCCTCGGGCACCTTATGGTCGATCTCCTGTGAGTCTAGATTTTCGAATCCGACGCAAAACTGACAGTTATCTGTAAGGTTCAGAGCCTGTTAATGACGATGGAACACACAAATTGCGTCGCGATTCAATACATCGTCCTCCGGCCGACCTGTCTCCAAGGGTCTATTGCTGCCTCGGGCACCTTATGGTCGTTCTCTTGTGAGTCTAGATTTTCGAATCCGACGCAAAACTGACAGTTAATTGTAACGTTCAGAGCCTGTAAATGACAATGGAACTCACAAATCGCGTCGCGATTCAATACATCGTCCTCCAGCCGACTTGTCACCAAGGCTCTAGTGCTGCCTCGGGCACCTTATTGTCGTTCTCCTGTGAGTCTAGATTTTCGAATGCGACGCAAAACTGACAGTTAATCGTAAGGTTCAGAGAATCTTAATGACAATGGAACACACAAATTGCGTCGCGATTCAATACATCGTCCTCCGGCCGACCTGTCTCCAAGGGTCTATTGCTGCCTCGGGCACCTTATGGTCGTTCTCCTGTGAGTCTAGATTTTCGAATCCGACGCAAAACTGACAGTTAATTGTAACGTTCAGAGCCAATTAATGACAATGGAACACACAAATCGCGTCGCGATTCAATACATCGTCCTCCGGCCGACCTGTCTCCAAGGGTCTATTGCTGCCTCGGGCACCTTATGGTCGATCTCCTGTGAGTCTAGATTTTCGAATCCGACGCAAAACTGACAGTTAATTGTAACGTTCAGAGCCTGTTAATGACGATGGAACACACAAATCCCGTCGCGATTCAATACATCGTCCTCCAGCCGACTTGTCTCCAAGGGTCTAGTGCTGCCTCGGGCACCTTATGGTCGTTCTCTTGTGAGTCTAGATTTTCGAATCCGACGCAAAACTGACAGTTAATTGTAAGGTTCAGAGCCTGTTAATGACGATGGAACACACAAATTTCGTCGCGATTCAATACATCGTCCTCCGGCCGACCTGTCTCCAAGGGTCTATTGCTGCCTCGGGCACCTTATGGTCGTTCTCCTGTGAGTCTAGATTTTCGAACTCACAAATCGCGTCGCGATTCAATACATCGTCCTCCAGCCGACTTGTCACCAAGGCTCTAGTGCTGCCTCGGGCACCTTATTGTCGTTCTCCTGTGAGTCTAGATTTTCGAATGCGACGCAAAACTGACAGTTAATCGTAAGGTTCAGAGAATCTTAATGACAATGGAACACACAAATTGCGTCGCGATTCAATACATCGTCCTCCAGCCGACTTGTCTCCAAGGGTCTAGTGCTGCCTCGGGCACCTTATGGTCGTTCTCTTGTGAGTCTAGATTTTCGAATCCGACGCAAAACTGACAGTTAATTGTAACGTTCAGAGCCAATTAATGACAATGGAACACACAAATCGCGTCGCGATTCAATACATCGTCCTCCGGCCGACCTGTCTCCAAGGGTCTATTGCTGCCTCGGGCACCTTATAGTCGATCTCCTGTGAGTCTAGATTTTCGAATCCGACGCAAAACTGACAGTTAATTGTAACGTTCAGAGCCTGTTAATGACGATGGAACACACAAATCCCGTCGCGATTCAATACATCGTCCTCCAGCCGACTTGTCTCCAAGGGTCTAGTGCTGCCTCGGGCACCTTATGGTCGTTCTCTTGTGAGTCTAGATTTTCGAATCCGACGCAAAACTGACAGTTAATTGTAACGTTCAGAGCCTGTTAATGACGATGGAACACACAAATTGCGTCGCGATTCAATACATCGTCCTCCGGCCGACCTGTCTCCAAGGGTCTATTGCTGCCTCGGGCACCTTATGGTCGTTCTCCTGTGAGTCTAGATTTTCGAATCCGACGCAAAACTGACAGTTAATTGTAACGTTCAGAGCCTGTTAATGACGATGGAACACACAAATCGCGTCGCGATTCAATACATCGTCCTCCAGCCGACTTGTCTCCAAGGGTCTAGTGCTGCCTCGGGCACCTTATGGTCGTTCTCCTGTGAGTCTAGATTTTCGAATCCGACGCAAAACTGACAGTTAATTGTAACGTTCAGAGCTTCTTAATGACAATGGAACACACAAATCGCGTCGCGATTCAATACATCGTCCTCCGTCCGACCTGTCTCCAAGGGTCTATTGCTGCCTCGGGCACCTTATGGTCGATCTACTGTGAGTCTAGATTTTCGAATCCGACGCAAAACTGACAGTTAATTGTAACGTTCAGAGCCTGTTAATGACGATGGAACACACAAATCCTGTCGCGATTCAATACATCGTCCTCCGGCCGACCTGTCTCCAAGGGTCTATTGCTGCCTCGGGCACCTTATGGTCGATCTCCTGTGAGTCTAGATTTTCGAATCCGACGCAAAACTGACAGTTAATTGTAACGTTCAGAGCCTGTGTATGACGATGGAACACACAAATTGCGTCGCTATTCAATACATCGTCGTCCATCCGACATGTCTCCAAGGGCCTAGTGCTGCCTCGGACACCGTATGCTCGTTCTCCTGTGAGTCTAGATTTTCGAATCCGACGCAAAACTGACAGTTAATTGTAAGGTCCAAAGCCTCTTAATGACAATGGAACACACAAAATGCGTCGCGATTCAATACATCGTCCTCCGGCCGACCTGTCTCCGAGGGTCTATTGCTGCCTCGGGCACCTTATGGTCGATCTCCTGTGAGTCTGGATTTTCGAATCCGACGCAAACCTGACAGTTAATTGTAACGTTCAGAGCCTGTAAATGACAATGGAACTCACAAATCGCGTCGCGATTCAATACATCGTCCTCCAGCCGACTTGTCTCCAAGGGTCTAGTGCTGCCTCGGGCACCTTATTGTCGTTCTCCTGTGAGTCTAGATTTTCGAATGCGACGCAAAACTGACAGTTAATCGTAAGGTTCAGGGAATCTTAATGACAATGGAACACACAAATTGCGTCGCGATTCAATACATCGTCCTCCGGCCGACCTGTCTCCAAGGGTCTATTGCTGCCTCGGACACCTTATGGTCGTTCTCCTGTGAGTCTAGATTTTCGAATCCGACGCAAAACTGACAGTTAATTGTAACGTTCAGAGCCAATTAATGACAATGGAACACACAAATCGCGTCGCGATTCAATACATCGTCCTCCGGCCGACCTGTCTCCAAGGGTCTATTGCTGCCTCGGGCACCTTATGGTCGATCTCCTGTGAGTCTAGATTTTCGAATCCGACGCAAAACTGACAGTTAATTGTAACGTTCAGAGCCTGTTAATGACGATGGAACACACAAATCCCTTCGCGATTCAATACATCGTCCTCCGGCCGACCTGTCTCCAAGGGTCTATTGCTGCCTCGGGCACCTTATGGTCGTTCTCTTGTGAGTCTAAATTTTCGAATCCGACGCAAAACTGACAGTTAATTGTAAGGTTCAGAGCCTGTTAAAGACGATGGAACACACAAATTGCGTCGCGATTCAATACATCGTCCTCCGGCCGACCTGTCTCCAAGGGTCTATTGCTGCCTCGGGCACCTAATGGTCGTTCTCCTGTGAGTCTAGATTTTCGAATCCGACGCAAAACTGACAGTTGATTGTAACGTTCAGAGCCTGTTAATGACGATGGAACACACAAATCGCGTCGCGATTCAATACATCGTCCTCCAGCCGACTTGTCTCGAAGGGTCTAGTGCTGCCTCGGGCACCTTATGGTCGTTCTCCTGTGAGTCTAGATTTTCGAATCCGACGCAAAACTGACAGTTAATTGTAAGGTTCAGAGCCTGTTAATGACGATGGAACACACAAATTGCGTCGCGATTCAATACATCGTCCTCCGGCCGACCTGTCTCCAAGGGTCTATTGCTGCCTCGGGCACCTTATGATCGATCTCCTGTGAGTCTAGATTTTCGAATCCGACGCAAAACTGACAGTTAATTGTAACGTTCAGAGCCTGAAAATGTCGATGGAACACACAAATCGCGTCGCGATTCAATACATCGTCCTCCGGCCGACCTGTCTTCAAGGGTCTATTGCTGCCTCGGGCACCTTATGGTCGATCTCCTGTGAGTCTAGATTTTCGAATCCGACGCAAAACTGACAGTTAATTGTAAGGTTCAGAGCCTGTTAATGACGATGGAACACACAAATCGCGTCGCGATTCAATACATCGTCCTCCAGCCGATTTGTCTCCAAGGGTCTAGTGCTGCCTCGGGCACCTTATGGTCGTTCTCCTGTGAGTCTAGATTTTCGAATCCGACGCAAAACTGACAGTTAATTGTAAGGTTCAGAGCCTCTTAATGACAATGGAACACACAAATTGCGTCGCGATTCAATACATCGTCCTCCGGCCGACCTGTCTCCAAGGGTCTATTGCTGCCTCGGGCACCTTAAGGTCGATCTCCTGTGAGTCTAGATTTTCGAATCCGACGCAAACCTGACAGTTAATTGTAACGTTCAGAGCCTGTAAATGACAATGGAACACACAAATCGCGTCGCGATTCAATACATCGTCCTCCAGCCGACTTGTCTGTAAGGGTCTAGTGCTGCCTCGGGCACCTTATTGTCGTTCTCCTGTGAGTCTAGATTTTCGAATCCGACGCAAACCTGACAGTTAATTGTAACGTTCAGAGCCTGTAAATGACAATGGAACACACAAATCGCGTCGCGATTCAATACATCGTCCTCCAGCCGACTTGTCTCCAAGGGTCTAGTGCTGCCTCGGGCACCTTATGGTCGTTCTCTTGTGAGTCTAGATTTTCGAATCCGACGCAAAACTGACAGTTAATTGTAAGGTTCAGAGCCTGTTAATGACGATGGAACACACAAATTGCGTCGCGATTCTATACATCGTCCTCCGGCCGACCTGTCTCCAAGGGTCTATTGCTGCCTCGGGCACCTTATGGTCGTTCTCCTGTGAGTCTAGATTTTCGAATCCGACGCAAAACTGACAGTTGATTGTAACGTTCAGAGCCTGTTAATGGCGATGGTACACACAAATCGCATCGCGATTCAATACATCGTCCTCCAGCCGACTTGTCTCCAAGGGTCTATTGCTGCCTCGGGCACCTTATTGTCGTTCTCCTGTGAGTCTAGATTTTCGAATCCGACGCAAAACTGACAGTTAATTGTAAGGTTCAGAGCCTCTTAATGACAATGGAACACACAAATCGCGTCGCGATTCAATACATCGTCCTCCGGCCGACCTGCCTCCAAGGGTCTATTGCTGCCTCGGGCACCTTATGGTCGATCTCCTGTGAGTCTAGATTTTCGAATCCGACGCAAAACTGACAGTTAATTGTAACGTTCAGAGCCTGTTAATGACGATGGAACACACAAATCCCGTCGCGATTCATTACATCGTCCTCCGACCGACCTGTCTCCAAGGGTCTATTGCTGCCTCGGGCACCTTATGGTCGATCTCCTGTGAGTCTAGATTTTCGAATCCGACGCAAAACTGACAGTTATCTGTAAGGTTCAGAGCCTGTTAATGACGATGGAACACACAAATTGCGTCGCGATTCAATACATCGTCCTCCGGCCGACCTGTCTCCAAGGGTCTATTGCTGCCTCGGGCACCTTATGGTCGTTCTCCTGTGAGTCTAGATTTTCGAATCCGACGCAAAACTGACAGTTAATTGTAACGTTCAGAGCCTGTAAATGACAATGGAACTCACAAATCGCGTCGAGATTCAATACATCGTCCTCCAGCCGACTTGTCTCCAAGGCTCTAGTGCTGCCTCGGGCACCTTATTGTCGTTCTCCTGTGAGTCTAGATTTTCGAATGCGACGCAAAACTGACAGTTAATCGTAAGGTTCAGAGAATCTTAATGACAATGGAACACACAAATTGCGTCGCGATTCAATACATCGTCCTCCGGCCGACCTGTCTCCAAGGGTCTATTGCTGCCTCGGGCACCTTATGGTCGTTCTCCTGTGAGTCTAGATTTTCGAATCCGACGCAAAACTGACAGTTAATTGTAACGTTCAGAGCCAATTAATGACAATGGAACACACAAATCGCGTCGCGATTCAATACATCGTCCTCCGGCCGACCTGTCTCCAAGGGTCTATTGCTGCCTCGGGCACCTTATGGTCGATCTCCTGTGAGTCTAGATTTTCGAATCCGACGCAAAACTGACAGTTAATTGTAACGTTCAGAGCCTGTTAATGACGATGGAACACACAAATTGCGTCGCGATTCAATACATCGTCCTCCGGCCGACCTGTCTCCAAGTGTCTATTGCTGCCTCGGGCACCTAATGGTCGTTCTCCTGTGAGTCTAGATTTTCGAATCCGACGCAAAACTGACAGTTGATTGTAACGTTCAGAGCCTGTTAATGACGATGGAACACACAAATCGCGTCGCGATTCAATACATCGTCCTCCAGCCGACTTGTCTCCAAGGGTCTAGTGCTGCCTCGGGCACCTTATGGTCGTTCTCCTGTGAGTCTAGATTTTCGAATCCGACGCAAAACTGACAGTTAATTGTAACGTTCAGAGCCTGTTAATGACGATGGAACACACAAATTGCGTCGCGATTCAATACATCGTCCTCCGGCCGACCTGTCTCCAAGGGTCTATTGCTGCCTCGGGCACCTTATGGTCGTTCTCCTGTGAGTCTAGATTTTCGAATCCGACGCAAAACTGACAGTTAATTGTAACGTTCAGAGCCTGTTAATGACGATGGAACACACAAATCGCGTCGCGATTCAATACTTCGTCCTCCAGCCGACTTGTCTCCAAGGGTCTAGTGCTGCCTCGGGCACCTTATGGTCGTTCTCCTGTGAGTCTAGATTTTCGAATCCGACGCAAAACTGACAGTTAATTGTAACGTTCAGAGCCTGTTAATGACGATGGAACACACAAATTGCGTCGCGATTCAATACATCGTCCTCCGGCCGACCTGTCTCCAAGGGTCTATTGCTGCCTCGGGCACCTTATGGTCGTTCTCCTGTGAGTCTAGATTTTCGAATCCGACGCAAAACTGACAGTTAATTGTAACGTTCAGAGCCTGTTAATGACGATGGAACACACAAATCGCGTCGCGATTCAATACATCGTCCTCCAGCCGATTTGTCTCCAAGGGTCTAGTGCTGCCTCGGGCACCTTATGGTCGTTCTCCTGTGAGTCTAGATTTTCGAATCCGACGCAAAACTGACAGTTAATTGTAACGTTCAGAGCTTCTTAATGACAATGGAACACACAAATCGCGTCGCGATTCAATACATCGTCCTCCGTCCGACCTGTCTCCAAGGGTCTATTGCTGCCTCGGGCACCTTATGGTCGATCTCCTGTGAGTCTAGATTTTCGAATCCGACGCAAAACTGACAGTTAATTGTAACGTTCAGAGCCTGTTAATGACGATGGAACACACAAATCCCGTCGCGATTCAATACATCGTCCTCCGGCCGACCTGTCTCCAAGGGTCTATTGCTGCCTCGGGCACCTTATGGTCGATCTCCTGTGAGTCTAGATTTTCGAATCCGACGCAAAACTGACAGTTAATTGTAACGTTCAGAGCCTGTTAATGACGATGGAACACACAAATCGCGTCGCGATTCAATACATCGTTCTCCAGCCGACTTGTCTCCAAGGGTCTAGTGCTGCCCCGGGCACCTTATGGTCGTTCTCTTGTGAGTCTAGATTTTCGAATCCGACGCGAAACTGACAGTTAATTGTAAGGTTCAGAGCCTGTTAATGACGATGGAACACACAAATTGCGTCGCGATTCAATACATCGTCCTCCGGCCGACCTGTCTCCAAGTGTCTATTGCTGCCTCGGGCACCTAATGGTCGTTCTCCTGTGAGTCTAGATTTTCGAATCCGACGCAAAACTGACAGTTGATTGTAACGTTCAGAGCCTGTTAATGACGATGGAACACACAAATCGCGTCGCGACTCAATACATCGTCCTCCAGCCGACTTGTCTCCAAGGGTCTAGTGCTGCCTCGGGCACCTTATGGTCGTTCTCTTGTGAGTCTAGATTTTCGAATCCGACGCAAAACTGACAGTTAATTGTAAGGTTCAGAGCCTGTTAATGACGATGGAACACACAAATTGCGTCGCGATTCAATACATCGTCCTCCGGCCGACCTGTCTCCAAGGGTCTATTGCTGCCTCGGGCACCTAATGGTCGTTCTCCTGTGAGTCTAGATTTTCGAATCCGACGCAAAACTGACAGTTAATTGTAACGTTCAGAGCCTGTTAATGACGATGGAACACACAAATTGCGTCGCGATTCAATACATCGTCCTCCGGCCGACCTGTCTCCAAGGGTCTATTGCTGCCTCGGGCACCTTATGGTCGTTCTCCTGTGAGTCTAGATTTTCGAATCCGACGCAAAACTGACAGTTAATTGTAACGTTCAGAGCCTGTTAATGACGATGGAACACACAAATCGCGTCGCGATTCAATACATCGTCCTCCAGCCGATTTGTCTCCAAGGGTCTAGTGCTGCCTCGGGCACCTTATGGTCGTTCTCCTGTGAGTCTAGATTTTCGAATCCGACGCAAAACTGACAGTTAATTGTAACGTTCGGAGCTTCTTAATGACAATGGAACACACAAATCGCGTCGCGATTCAATACATCGTCCTCCGGCCGACCTGTCTCCAAGGGTCTATTGCTGCCTCGGGCACCTTATGGTCGATCTCCTGTGAGTCTAGATTTTCGAATCCGACGCAAAACTGACAGATAATTGTAACGTTCAGAGCCTGTGTATGACGATGGAACACACAAATTGCGTCGCTATTCAATACATCGTCGTCCAGCCGACATGTCTCCAAGGGCCTAGTGCTGCCTCGGACACCGTATGCTCGTTCTCCTGTGAGTCTAGATTTTCGAATCCGACGCAAAACTGACAGTTAATTGTAAGGTTCAAAGCCTCTTAATGACAATGGAACACACAAAATGCGTCGCGATTCAATACATCGTCCTCCGGCCGACCTGTCTCCGAGGGTCTATTGCTGCCTCGGGCACCTTATGGTCGATCTCCTGTGAGTCTGGATTTTCGAATCCGACGCAAACCTGACAGTTAATTGTAACGTTCAGAGCCTGTAAATGACAATGGAACTCACAAATCGCGTCGCGATTCAATACATCGTCCTCCAGCCGACTTGTCTCCAAGGCTCTAGTGCTGCCTCGGGCACCTTATTGTCGTTCTCCTGTGAGTCTAGATTTTCGAATGCGACGCAAAACTGACAGTTAATCGTAAGGTTCAGAGAATCTTAATGACAATGGAACACACAAATTGCGTCGCGATTCAATACATCGTCCTCCGGCCGACCTGTCTCCAAGGGTCTATTGCTGCCTCGGACACCTTATGGTCGTTCTCCTGTGAGTCTAGATTTTCGAATCCGACGCAAAACTGACAGTTAATTGTAACGTTCAGAGCCAAGTAATGACAATGGAACACACAAATCGCGTCGCGATTCAATACATCGTCCTCCGGCCGACCTGTCTCCAAGGGTCTATTGCTGCCTCGGGCACCTTATGGTCGACCTCCTGTGAGTCTAGATTTTCGAATCCGACGCAAAACTGACAGTTAATTGTAACGTTCAGAGCCTGTTAATGACGATGGAACACACAAATCCCTTCGCGATTCAATACATCGTCCTCCGGCCGACCTGTCTCCAAGGGTCCATTGCTGCCTCGGGCACCTTATGGTCGTTCTCTTGTGAGTCTAAATTTTCGAATCCGACGCAAAACTGACAGTTAATTGTAAGGTTCAGAGCCTGTTAAAGACGATGGAACACACAAATTGCGTCGCGATTCAATACATCGTCCTCCGGCCGACCTGTCTCCAGGGGTCTATTGCTGCCTCGGGCACCTAATGGTCGTTCTCCTGTGAGTCTAGATTTTCGAATCCGACGCAAAACTGACAGTTGATTGTAACGTTCAGAGCCTGTTAATGACTATGGAACACACAAATCGCGTCGCGATTCAATACATCGTCCTCCAGCCGACTTGTCTCCAAGGGTCTAGTGCTGCCTCGGGCACCTTATGGTCGTTCTCTTGTGAGTCTAGATTTTCGAATCCGACGCAAAACTGACAGTTAATTGTAAGGTTCAGAGCCTGTTAATGACGATGGAACACACAAATTGCGTCGCGATTCAATACATCGTCCTCCGGCCGACCTGGCTCCAAGGGTCTATTGCTGCCTCGGGCACCTTATGATCGAACTCCTGTGAGTCTAAATTTTCGAATCCGACGCAAAACTGACAGTTAATTGTAACGTTCAGAGCCTGAAAATGTCGATGGAACACACAAATCGCGTCGCGATTCAATACATCGTCCTCCGGCCGACCTGTCTCCAAGGGTCTATTGCTGCCTCGGGCACCTTATGGTCGATCTCCTGTGAGTCTAGATTTTCGAATCCGACGCAAAACTGACAGTTAATTGTAAGGTTCAGAGCCTGTTAATGACGATGGAACACACAAATCGCGTCGCGATTCAATACATCGTCCTCCAGCCGATTTGTCTCCAAGGGTCTAGTGCTGCCTCGGGCACCTTATGGTCGTTCTCCTGTGAGTCTAGATTTTCGAATCCGACGCAAAACTGACAGTTAATTGTAAGGTTCAGAGCCTCTTAATGACAATGGATTACACAAATTGCGTCGCGATTCAATACATCGTCCTCCGGCCGACCTGTCTCCAAGGGTCTATTGCTGCCTCGGGCACCTTAAGGTCGATCTCCTGTGAGTCTAGATTTTCGAATCCGACGCAAACCTGACAGTTAATTGTAACGTTCAGAGCCGGTAAATGACAATGGAACACACAAATCGCGTCGCGATTCAATACATCGTCCTCCAGCCGACTTGTCTGTAAGGGTCTAGTGCTGCCTCGGGCACCTTATTGTCGTTCTCCTGTGAGTCTAGATTTTCGAATCCGACGCAAACCTGACAGTTAATTGTAACGTTCAGAGCCTGTAAATGACAATGGAACACACAAATCGCGTCGCGATTCAATACATCGTCCTCCAGCCGACTTGTCTCCAAGGGTCTAGTGCTGCCTCGGGCACCTTATGGTCGTTCTCCTGTGAGTCTAGATTTTCGAATGCGACGCAAAACTGACAGTTAATCGTAAGGTTCAGAGCCTCTTAATGACAATGGAACACACAAATCCCGTCGCGATTCAATACATCGTCCTCCGGCCGACCTGTCTCCAAGGGTCTTCTGCTGCCTCGGGCACCTTATGGTCGATCTCCTGTGAGTCTAGATTTTCGAATCCGACGCAAAACTGACAGTTAATTGTAACGTTCAGAGCCTGTTAATGACGATGGAACACACAAATTGCGTCGCGATTCAATACATCGTCTTCCGGCCGACCTGTCTCCAAGGGTCTATTGCTGCCTCGGGCACTTTATGGTCGTTCTGCTGTGAGTCTAGATTTTCGAATCCGACGCAAAACTGACAGTTGATTGTAACGTTCAGAGCCTGTTAATGACGATGGAACACACAAATCGCGTCGCGATTCAATACATCGTCCTCCAGCCGACTTGTCTCCAAGGGTCTAGTGCTGCCTCGGGCACCTTATGGTCGTTCTCTTGTGAGTCTAGATTTTCGAATCCGACGCAAAACTGACAGTTAATTGTAAGGTTCAGAGCCTGTTAATGACGATGGAACACACAAATTGCGTCGCGATTCAATACATCGTCCTCCGGCCGACCTGTCTCCAAGGGTCTATTGCTGCCTCGGGCACCTTATGGTCGTTCTCCTGTGAGTCTAGATTTTCGAATCCGAAGCAAAACTGACAGTTGATTGTAACGTTCAGAGCCTGTTAATGACGATGGAACACACAAATCGCATCGCGATTCAATACATCGTCCTCCAGCCGACTTGTCTCCAAGGGTCTATTGCTGCCTCGGGCACCTTATTGTCGTTCTCCTGTGAGTCTAGATTTTCGAATCCGACGCAAAACTGACAGTTAATTGTAAGGTTCAGAGCCTCTTAATGACAATGGAACACACAAATCGCGTCGCGATTCAATACATCGTCCTCCGGCCGACCTGCCTCCAAGGGTCTATTGCTGCCTCGGGCACCTTATGGTCGATCTCCTGTGAGTCTAGATTTTCGAATCCGACGCAAAACTGACAGTTAATTGTAACGTTCAGAGCCTGTTAATGACGATGGAACACACAAATCCCGTCGCGATTCAATACATCGTCCTCCGACCGACCTGTCTCCAAGGGTCTATTGCTGCCTCGGGCACCTTATGGTCGATCTCCTGTGAGTCTAGATTTTCGAATCCGACGCAAAACTGACAGTTAATTGTAAGGTTCAGAGCCTCTTAATGACAATGGAACACACAAATCGCGTCGCGATTCAATACATCGTCCTCCGGCCGACCTGCCTCCAAGGGTCTACTGCTGCCTAGGGCACCTTATGGTCGATCTCCTGTGAGTCTAGATTTTCGAATCCGACGCAAAACTGACAGTTAATTGTAACGTTCAGAGCCTGCTAATGACGATGGAACACACAAATCCCGTCGCGATTCAATACATCGTCCTCCGGCCGACCTGTCTCCAAGGGTCTATTGCTGCCTCGGGCACCTTATGGTCGATCTCCTGTGAGTCTAGATTTTCGAATCCGACGCAAAACTGACAGTTAATTGTAACGTTCAGAGCCTGTTAATGACGATGGAACACACAAATCGCGTCGCGATTCAATACATCGTTCTCCAGCCGACTTGTCTCCAAGGGTCTAGTGCTGCCCCGGGCACCTTATGGTCGTTCTCTTGTGAGTCTAGATTTTCGAATCCGACGCGAAACTGACAGTTAATTGTAAGGTTCAGAGCCTGTTAATGACGATGGAACACACAAATTGCGTCGCGATTCAATACATCGTCCTCCGGCCGACCTGTCTCCAAGGGTCTATTGCTGCCTCGGGCACCTAATGGTCGTTCTCCTGTGAGTCTAGATTTTCGAATCCGACGCAAAACTGACAGTTGATTGTAACGTTCAGAGCCTGTTAATGACGATGGAACACACAAATCGCGTCGCGATTCAATACATCGTCCTCCAGCCGACTTGTCTCCAAGGGTCTAGTGCTGCCTCGGGCACCTTATGGTCGTTCTCTTGTGAGTCTAGATTTTCGAATCCGACGCAAAACTGACAGTTAATTGTAAGGTTCAGAGCCTGTTAATGACGATGGAACACACAAATTGCGTCGCGATTCAATACATCGTCCTCCGGCCGACCTGTCTCCAAGGGTCTATTGCTGCCTCGGGCACCTAATGGTCGTTCTCCTGTGAGTCTAGATTTTCGAATCCGACGCAAAACTGACAGTTGATTGTAACGTTCAGAGCCTGTTAATGACGATGGAACACACAAATCGCGTCGCGATTCAATACATCGTCCTCCAGCCGACTTGTCTCCAAGGGTCTAGTGCTGTCTCGGGCACCTTATGGTCGTTCTCTTGTGAGTCTAAATTTTCGAATCCGACGCAAAACTGACAGTTAATTGTAAGGTTCAGAGCCTGTTAATGACGATGGAACACACAAATTGCGTCGCGATTCAATACATCGTCCTACGGCCGACCTGTCTCCAAGGGTCTAATGCTGCCTCGGGCACCTTATGATCGATCTCCTGTGAGTCTAGATTTTCGAATCCGACGCAAAACTGACAGTTAATTGTAACGTTCAGAGCCTGAAAATGTCGATGGAACACACAAATCGCGTCGCGATTCAATACATCGTCCTCCGGCCGACCTGTCTTCAAGGGTCTATTGCTGCCTCGGGCACCTTATGGTCGATCTCCTGTGAGTCTAGATTTTCGAATCCGACGCAAAACTGACAGTTAATTGTAAGGTTCAGAGCCTGTTAATGACGATGGAACACACAAATCGCGTCGCGATTCAATACATCGTCCTCCAGCCGATTTGTCTCCAAGGGTCTAGTGCTGCCTCGGGCACCTTATGGTCGTTCCTCTGTGAGTCTAGATTTTCGAATCCGACGCAAAACTGACAGTTAATTGTAAGGTTCAGAGCCTCTTAATGACAATGGAACACACAAATTGCGTCGCGATTCAATACATCGTCCTCCTGCCGACCTGTCTCCAAGGGTCTATTGCTGCCTCGGGCACCTTATGGTCGATCTCCTGTGAGTCTAGATTTTCGAATCCGACGCAAACCTGACAGTTAATTGTAACGTTCAGAGCCTGTAAATGACAATGGAACACACAAATCGCGTCGCGATTCAATACATCGTCCTCCAGCCGACTTGTCTCCAAGGGTCTAGTGCTTCCTCGGGCACCTTATTGTCGTTCTCCTGTGAGTCTAGATTTTCGAATCCGACGCAAACCTGACAGTTAATTGTAACGTTCAGAGCCTGTAAATGACAATGGAACACACAAATCGCGTCGCGATTCAATACATCGACCTCCGGCCGACCTGTCTCCAAGGGTCTAGTGCTGCCTCGGGCACCTTATTGTCGTTCTCCTGTGAGTCTAGATTTTCGAATGCGACGCAAAACTGACAGTTAATCGTAAGGTTCAGAGCCTCTTAATGACAATGGAACACACAAATCCCGTCGCGATTCAATACATCGTCCTCCGGCCGACCTGTCTCCAAGGGTCTATTGCTGCCTCGGGCACCTTATGGTCGATCTCCTGTGAGTCTAGATTTTCGAATCCGACGCAAAACTGACAGTTAATTGTAACGTTCAGAGCCTGTTAATGACGATGGAACACACAAATTGCGTCGCGATTCAATACATCGTCCTCCGGCCGACCTGTCTCCAAGGGTCTATTGCTGCCTCGGGCACCTTATGGTCGTTCTGCTGTGAGTCTAGATTTTCGAATCCGACGCAAAACTGACAGTTGATTGTAACGTTCAGAGCCTGTTAATGACGATGGAACACACAAATCGCGTCGCGATTCAATACATCGTCCTCCAGCCGACTTGTCTCCAAGGGTCTAGTGCTGCCTCGGGCACCTTATGGTCGTTCTCTTGTGAGTCTAGATTTTCGAATCCGACGCTAAACTGACAGTTAATTGTAAGGTTCAGAGCCTGTTAATGACGATGGAACACACAAATTGCGTCGCGATTCAATACATCGTCCTCCGACCGACCTGTCTCCAAGGGTCTAGTACTGCCTCGGGCACCTTATGGTCGTTCTCTTGTGAGTCTAGATTTTCGAATCCGACGCAAAACTGACAGTTAATTGTAACGTTCAGAGCCTGTTAATGACGATGGAACACACAAATCGCGTCGCGATTCAATACATCGTCCTCCAGCCGATTTGTCTCCAAGGGTCTAGTGCTGCCTCGGGCACCTTATGGTCGTTCTCTTGTGAGTCTAGATTTTCGAATCCGACGCAAAACTGACAGTTAATTGTAACGTTCAGAGCCTGTTAATGACGATGGAACACACAAATCCCGTCGCGATTCAATACATCGTCCTCCGGCCGACCTGTCTCCAAGGGTCTATTGCTGCCTCGGGCACCTTATGGTCGATCTCCTGTGAGTCTAGATTTTCGAATCCGACGCAAAACTGACAGTTAATTGTAAGGTTCAGAGCCTCTTAATGACAATGGAACACACAAATCGCGTCGCGATTCAATACATCGTCCTCCGGCCGACCTGCCTCCAAGGGTCTATTGCTGCCTAGGGCACCTTATGGTCGATCTCCTGTGAGTCTAGATTTTCGAATCCGACGCAAAACTGATAGTTAATTGTAACGTTCAGAGCCCGTTAATGACGATGGAACACACAAATCGCGTCGCGATTCAATACATCGTCCTCCGGCCGACCTGTCTCCAAGGGTCTATTGCTGCCACGGGCACCTTATGGTCGATCTCCTGTGAGTCTAGATTTTCGAATTCGAAGCAAAACTGACAGTTAATTGTAAGGTTCAGAGCCTGTTAATGACGATGGAACACACAAATTGCGTCGCGATTCAATACATCGTCCTCCGGCCGACCTGTCTCCAAGGGTCTACTGCTGCCTCGGGCACCTTATGGTCGTTCTCCTGTGAGTCTAGATTTTCGAATCCGTCGCAAAACTGACAGTTAATTGTAACGTTCAGAGCCTGTTAATGACGATGGAACACACAAATCGCGTCGCGATTCAATACTTCGTCCTCCAGCCGATTTGTCTCCAAGTGTCTAGTGCTGCCTCGGGCACCTTATGGTCGTTCCTCTGTGAGTCTAGATTTTCGAATCCGACGCAAAACTGACAGTTAATTGTAAGGTTCAGAGCCTCTTAATGACAATGGAACACACAAATTGCGTCGCGATTCAATACATCGTCCTCCGGCCGACCTGTCTCCAAGGGTCTATTGCTGCCTCGGGCACCTTATGGTCGATCTCCTGTGAGTCTAGATTTTCGAATCCGACGCAAAACTGACAGTTAATTGTAACGTTAGAGCCTGTAAATGACAAAGGAACACACAAATCGCGTCGCGATTCAATACATCGTCCTCCAGCCGTATTGTCTCCAAGGATCTAGTGCTGCCTCGGGCACCTTATTGTCCTTCTCCTGTGAGTCTAGATTTTCGAATCTGACGCAAACCTGACAGTTAATTGTAACTTTCAGAGCCTGTAAATGACAATGGAACACACAAATAGCGTCGCGATTCAATACATCGTCCTCCAGCCGACTTGTCTCCAAGGGTCTAGTGCTGCCTCGGGCACCTTATTGTCGTTCTCCTGTGAGTCTAGATTTTCGAAGGCGACGCAAAACTGACAGTTAATCGTAAGGTTCAGAGCCTCTTAATGACAATGGAACACACAAATCCCGTCGCGATTCAATACATCGTCCTCCGGCCGACCTGTCTCCAAGGGTCTATTGCTGCCTCGGGCACCTTATGGTCGATCTCCTGTGAGTCTAGATTTTCGAATCCGACGCAAAACTGACAGTTAATTGTAACGTTCAGAGCCTGTTAATGACGATGGAACACAAAAATTGCGTCGCGATTCAATACATCGTCGTCCAGCCGACTTGTCTCCAAGGGTCTAGTGCTGCCTCGGACACCGTATGGTCGTTCTCCTGTGAGTCTAGATTTTCGAATCCGACGCAAAACTGACAGTTAATTGTAAGTTTCAAAGCCTCTTAATGACAATGGAACACACAAATCGCGTCGCGATTCAATACATCGACCTCCGGCCGACCTGTCTCCAAGGGTCTACTGCTGCCTCGGGCACCTTATGGTCGTTCTCCTGTGAGTCTAGATTTTCGAATCCGACGCAAAACTGACAGTTAATTGTAACGTTCAGAGCCTGTTAATGACGATGGAACACACAAATCGCGTCGCGATTCAATACATCGTCCTCCAGCCGACTTGTCTCCAAGGGTCTAGTGCTTCCTCGGGCACCTTATTGTCGTTCTCCTGTGAGTCTAGATTTTCGAATCCGACGCAAACCTGACAGTTAATTGTAACGTTCAGAGCCTGTAAATGACGATGGAACACACAAATCGCGTCGCGATTCAATACATCGTCCTCCAGCCGACTTGTCTCCAAGGGTCTAGTGCTGCCTCGGGCACCTTATTGTCGTTCTCCTGTGAGTCTAGATTTTCGAATGCGACGCAAAACTGACAGTTAATCGTAAGGTTCAGAGCCTCTTAATGACAATGGAACACACAAATCCCGTCGCGATTCAATACATCGTCCTCCGGCCGACCTGTCTCCAAGGGTCTATTGCTGCCTCGGGCACCTTATGGTCGATCTCCTGTGAGTCTAGATTTTCGAATCCGACGCAAAACTGACAGTTAATTGTAACGTTCAGAGCCTGTTAATGACGATGGAACACACAAATTGCGTCGCGATTCAATACATCGTCCTCCGGCCGACCTGTCTCCAAGGGTCTATTGCTGCCTCGGGCACCTTATGGTCGTTCTGCTGTGAGTCTAGATTTTCGAATCCGACGCAAAACTGACAGTTGATTGTAACGTTCAGAGCCTGTTAATGACGATGGAACACACAAATCGCGTCGCGATTCAATACATCGTCCTCCAGCCGACTTGTCTCCAAGGGTCTAGTGCTGCCTCGGTCACCTTATGGTCGTTCTCTTGTGAGTCTAGATTTTCGAATCCGACGCTAAACTGACAGTTAATTGTAAGGTTCAGAGCCTGTTAATGACGATGGAACACACAAATTGCGTCGCGATTCAATACATCGTCCTCCGGCCGACCTGTCTCCAAGGGTCTAGTGCTGCCTCGGGCACCTTATGGTCGTTCTCTTGTGAGTCTAGATTTTCGAATCCGACGCAAAACTGACAGTTAATTGTAACGTTCAGAGCCTGTTAATGACGATGGAACACACAAATCGCGTCGCGATTCAATACATCGTCCTCCAGCCGACTTGTCTCCAAGGGTCTAGTGCTGCCTCGGGCACCTTATGGTCGTTCTCTTGTGAGTCTAGATTTTCGAATCCGACGCAAAACTGACAGTTAATTGTAACGTTCAGAGCCTGTTAATGACGATGGAACACACAAATCCCGTCGCGATTCAATACATCGTCCTCCGGCCGACCTGTCTCCAAGGGTCTATTGCTGCCTCGGGCACCTTATGGTCGATCTCCTGTGAGTCTAGATTTTCGAATCCGACGCAAAACTGACAGTTAATTGTAAGGTTCAGAGCCTCTTAATGACAATGGAACACACAAATCGCGTCGCGATTCAATACATCGTCCTCCGGCCGACCTGCCTCCAAGGGTCTATTGCTGCCTAGGGCACCTTATGGTCGATCTCCTGTGAGTCTAGATTTTCGAATCCGACGCAAAACTGACAGTTAATTGTAACGTTCAGAGCCCGTTAATGACGATGGAACACACAAATCGCGTCGCGATTCAATACATCGTCCTCCGGCCGACCTGTCTCCAAGGGTCTATTGCTGCCACGGGCACCTTATGGTCGATCTCCTGTGAGTCTAGATTTTCGAATTCGAAGCAAAACTGACAGTTAATTGTAAGGTTCAGAGCCTGTTAATGACGATGGAACACACAAATTGCGTCGCGATTCAATACATCGTCCTCCGGCCGACCTGTCTCCAAGGGTCTACTGCTGCCTCGGGCACCTTATGGTCGTTCTCCTGTGAGTCTAGATTTTCGAATCCGACGCAAAACTGACAGTTAATTGTAACGTTCAGAGCCTGTTAATGACGATGGAACACACAAATCGCGTCGCGATTCAATACTTCGTCCTCCAGCCGATTTGTCTCCAAGTGTCTAGAGCTGCCTCGGGCACCTTATGGTCGTTCCTCTGTGAGTCTAGATTTTCGAATCCGACGCAAAACTGACAGTTAATTGTAAGGTTCAGAGCGTCTTAATGACAATGGAACACACAAATTGCGTCGCGATTCAATACATCCTCCTCCGGCCGACCTGTCTCCAAGGGTCTATTGCTGCCTCGGGCACCTTATGGTCGATCTCCTGTGAGTCTAGATTTTCGAATCCGACGCAAAACTGACAGTTAATTGTAACGTTAGAGCCTGTAAATGACAAAGGAACACACAAATCGCGTCGCGATTCAATACATCGTCCTCCAGCCGTATTGTCTCCAAGGATCTAGTGCTGCCTCGGGCACCTTATTGTCCTTCTCCTGTGAGTCTAGATTTTCGAATCCGACGCAAACCTGACAGTTAATTGTAACTTTCAGAGCCTGTAAATGACAATGGAACACACAAATAGCGTCGCGATTCAATACATCGTCCTCCAGCCGACTTGTCTCCAAGGGTCTAGTGCTGCCTCGGGCACCTTATTGTCGTTCTCCTGTGAGTCTAGATTTTCGAAGGCGACGCAAAACTGACAGTTAATCGTAGGGTTCAGAGCCTCTTAATGACAATGGAACACACAAATCGCGTCGCGATTCAATACATCGTCCTCCGGCCGACCTGCCTCCAAGGGTCTATTGCTGCCTAGGGCACCTTATGGTCGATCTCCTGTGAGTCTAGATTTTCGAATCCGACGCAAAACTGACAGTTAATTGTAACGTTCAGAGCCCGTTAATGACGATGGAACACACAAATCGCGTCGCGATTCAATACATCGTCCTGCGGCCGACCTGTCTCCAAGGGTCTATTGCTGCCACGGGCACCTTATGGTCGATCTCCTGTGAGTCTAGATTTTCGAATTCGAAGCAAAACTGACAGTTAATTGTAAGGTTCAGAGCCTGTTAATGACGATGGAACACACAAATTGCGTCGCGATTCAATACATCGTCCTCCGGCCGACCTGTCTCCAAGGGTCTACTGCTGCCTCGGGCACCTTATGGTCGTTCTCCTGTGAGTCTAGATTTTCGAATCCGACGCAAAACTGACAGTTAATTGTAACGTTCAGAGCCTGTTAATGACGATGGAACACACAAATCGCGTCGCGATTCAATACTTCGTCCTCCAGCCGATTTGTCTCCAAGTGTCTAGTGCTGCCTCGGGCACCTTATGGTCGTTCCTCTGTGAGTCTAGATTTTCGAATCCGACGCAAAACTGACAGTTAATTGTAAGGTTCAGAGCCTCTTAATGACAATGGAACACACAAATTGCGTCGCGATTCAATACATCGTCCTCCGGCCGACCTGTCTCCAAGGGTCTATTGCTGCCTCGGGCACCTTATGGTCGATCTCCTGTGAGTCTAGATTTTCGAATCCGACGCAAAACTGACAGTTAATTGTAACGTTAGAGCCTGTAAATGACAAAGGAACACACAAATCGCGTCGCGATTCAATACATCGTCCTCCAGCCGTATTGTCTCCAAGGATCTAGTGCTGCCTCGGGCACCTTATTGTCCTTCTCCTGTGAGTCTAGATTTTCGAATCCGACGCAAACCTGACAGTTAATTGTAACTTTCAGAGCCTGTAAATGACAATGGAACACACAAATAGCGTCGCGATTCAATACATCGTCCTCCAGCCGACTTGTCTCCAAGGGTCTAGTGCTGCCTCGGGCACCTTATTGTCGTTCTCCTGTGAGTCTAGATTTTCGAAGGCGACGCAAAACTGACAGTTAATCGTAAGGTTCAGAGCCTCTTAATGACAATGGAACATACAAATCCCGTCGCGATTCAATACATCGTCCTCCGGCCGACCTGTCTCCAAGGGTCTATTGCTGCCTCGGGCACCTTATGGTCGATCTCCTGTGAGTCTAGATTTTCGAATCCGACGCAAAACTGACAGTTAATTGTAACGTTCAGAGCCTGTTAATGACGATGGAACACAAAAATTGCGTCGCGATTCAATACATCGTCGTCCAGCCGACTTGTCTCCAAGGGTCTAGTGCTGCCTCGGACACCTTATGGTCGTTCTCCTGTGAGTCTAGATTTTCGAATCCGACGCAAAACTGACAGTTAATTGTAAGTTTCAAAGCCTCTTAATGACAATGGAACACACAAATCGCGTCGCGATTCAATACATCGTCCTCCGGCCGACCTGTCTCCAAGGGTCTATTGCTGCCTCGGGCACCTTATGGTCGATCTCCTGTGAGTCTAGAATTTCGAATCCGACGCAGTTAATTGTAACGTTCAGAGCCTGTTAATGACGATGGAACACACAAACTACGTCTCGATTCAATACATCGTCCTCCAGCCGACTTGTCTCCAAGGGTCTAGTGCTGCCTCGGACACCTTATGGTCGTTCTCCTGTGAGTCTAGATTTTCGAATCCGACGCAAAACTGACAGTTAATTGTAAGGTTCAGAGCCTGTAAATGACAATGGAACACACAAATTGCGTCGCGATTCAATACATCGTCCTCCGGCCGACCTGTCTCCAAGTGTCTATTGCTGCCTCGGGCACCTTATGGTCGATCTCCTGTGAGTCTAGATTTTCGAATCCGACGCAAAACTGACAGTTAATTGTAACGTTCAGAGCCTGTTAATGACAATGGAACACACAAATCCCGTCGCGATTCAATACATCGTCCTCCGGCCGACCTGTCTCCAAGGGTCTATTGCTGCCTCGGGCACCTTATGGTCGATCTCCTGTGAGTCTAGATTTTCGAATCCGACGCAAAACTGACAGTTAATTGTAACGTTCAGCGCCTGTTAATGACGATGGAACACACAAATCCCGTCGCGATTCAATACATCGTCCTCCGGCCGACCTGCCTCCAAGGGTCTATTGCTGCCTAGGGCACCTTATGGTCGATCTCCTGTGAGTCTAGATTTTCGAATCCGACGCAAAACTGACAGTTAATTGTAACGTTCAGAGCCCGTTAATGACGATGGAACACACAAATCGCGTCGCGATTCAATACATCGTCCTCCGGCCGACCTGTCTCCAAGGGTCTATTGCTGCCACGGGCACCTTATGGTCGATCTCCTGTGAGTCTAGATTTTCGAATCCGAAGCAAAACTGACAGTTAATTGTAAGGTTCAGAGCCTGTTAATGACGATGGAACACACAAATTGCGTCGCGATTCAATACATCGTCCTCCGGCCGACGTGTCTCCAAGGGTCTACTGCTGCCTCGGGCACCTTATGGTCGTTCTCCTGTGAGTCTAGATTTTCGAATCCGACGCAAAACTGACAGTTAATTGTAACGTTCAGAGCCTGTTAATGACGATGGAACACACAAATCGCGTCGCGATTCAATACTTCGTCCTCCAGCCGATTTGTCTCCAAGTGTCTAGTGCTGCCTCGGGCACCTTATGGTCGTTCCTCTGTGAGTCTAGATTTTCGAATCCGACGCAAAACTGACAGTTAATTGTAAGGTTCAGGTCGATCTCCTGTGAGTCTAGATTTTCGAATCCGACGCAAAACTGACAGTTAATTGTAACGTTAGAGCCTGTAAATGACAATGGAACACACAAATCGCGTCGCGATTCAATACATCGTCCTCCAGCCGTATTGTCTCCAAGGGTCTAGTGCTGCCTCGGGCACCTTATTGTCCTTCTCCTGTGAGTCTAGATTTTCGAATCCGACGCAAACCTGACAGTTAATTGTAACGTTCAGAGCCTGTAAATGACAATGGAACACACAAATCGCGTCGCGATTCAATACATCGTCCTCCAGCCGACTTGTCTCCAAGGGTCTAGTGCTGCCTCGGGCACCTTATTGTCGTTCTCCTGTGAGTCTAGATTTTCGAATGCGACGCAAAACTGACAGTTAATCGTAAGGTTCAGAGCCTCTTAATGACAATGGAACACACAAATCCCGTCGCGATTCAATACATCGTCCTCCGGCCGACCTGTCTCCAAGGGTCTATTGCTGCCTCGGGCACCTTATGGTCGATCTCCTGTGAGTCTAGATTTTCGAATCCGACGCAAAACTGACAGTTAATTGTAACGTTCAGAGCCTGTTAATGACGATGGAACACACAAATTGCGTCGCGATTCAATACATCGTCGTCCAGCCGACTTGTCTCCAAGGGTCTAGTGCTGCCTCGGACACCGTATGGTCGTTCTCCTGTGAGTCTAGATTTTCGAATCCGACGCAAAACTGACAGTTAATTGTAAGGTTCAGAGCCTCTTAATGACAATGGAACACACAAATCGCGTCGCGATTCAATACATCGTCCTCCGGCCGACCTGTCTCCAAGGGTCTATTGCTGCCTCGGGCACCTTATGGTCGATCTCCTGTGAGTCTAGTATTTCGAATCCGACGCAGTTAATTGTAACGTTCAGAGCCTGTTAATGACGATGGAACACACAAACTGCGTCGCGATTCAATACATCGTCCTCCAGCCGACTTGTCTCCAAGGGTCTAGTGCTGCCTCGGACACCTTATGGTCGTTCTCCTGTGAGTCTAGATTTTCGAATCCGACGCAAAACTGACAGTTAATTGTAAGGTTCAGAGCCTCTTAATGACAATGGAACACACAAATTGCGTCGCGATTCAATACATCGTCCTCCGGCCGACCTGTCTCCAAGTGTCTATTGCTGCCTCGGGCACCTTATGGTCGATCTCCTGTGAGTCTAGATTTTCGAATCCGACGCAAAACTGACAGTTAATTGTAACGTTCAGAGCCTGTTAATGACGATGGAACACACAAATCCCGTCGCGATTCAATACATCGTCCTCCGGCCGACCTGTCTCCAAGGGTCTATTGCTGCCTCGGGCACCTTATGGTCGATCTCCTGTGAGTCTAGATTTTCGAATCCGACGCAAAACTGACAGTTTATTGTAACGTTCAGAGCCTGTTAATGACGATGGAACACACAAATTGCGTCGCGATTCAATACATCGTCCTCCGGCCAACCTGTCTCCAAGGGTCTATTGCTGCCTCGGGCACCTTATGGTCGTTCTCCTGTGAGTCTAGATTTTCGAATCCGACGCAAAACTGACAGTTAATTGTAACGTTCAGAGCCTGTTAATGACGATGGAACACACAAATCGCGTCGCGATTCAATACATCGTCCTCCAGCCGATTTGTCTCCAAGGGTCTAGTGCTGCCTCGGGCACCTTATGGTCGTTCTCCTGTGAGTCTAGATTTTCGAATCCGACGCAAACCTGACAGTTAATTGTAACGTTCAGAGCCTGTAAATGACAATGGAACACACAAATCGCGTCGCGATTCAATACATCGTCCTCCAGCCGACTTGTCTCCAAGGGTCTAGTGCTGCCTCGGGCACCTTATTGTCGTTCTCCTGTGAGTCTAGATTTTCGAATGCGACGCAAAACTGACAGTTAATCGTAAGGTTCAGAGCTTCTTAATGACAATGGAACACACAAATCCCGTTGCGATTCAATACATCGTCCTCCGGCCGACCTGTCTCCAAGGGTCTATTGCTGCCTCGGGCACCATATGGTCGATCTCCTGTGAGTCTAGATTTTCGAATCCGACGCAAAACTGACAGTTAATTGTAAGGTTCAGAGCCTCTTAATGACAATGGAACACACAAATCGCGTCGCGATTCAGTACATCGTCCTCCGGCCGACCTGTCTCCAAGGGTCTATTGCTGCCTCGGGCACCTTACGGTCGATCTCCTGTGAGTCTAGATTTTCGAATCCGACGCAAACCTGACAGTTAATTGTAACGTTCAGAGCCTGTAAATGACAATGGAACACACAAATCGCGTCGCGATTCAATACATCGTCCTCCAGCCGACTTGTCTCCAAGGGTCTAGTGCTTCCTCGGGCACCTTATTGTCGTTCTCCTGTGAGTCTAGATTTTCGAATCCGACGCAAACCTGACAGTTAATTGTAACGTTCAGAGCCTGTAAATGACAATGGAACATACAAATCGCGTCGCGATTCAATACATCGTCCTCCAGCCGACTTGTCTCCAAGGGTCTAGTGCTGCCTCGGGCACCTTATTGTCGTTCTCCTGTGAGTCTAGATTTTCGAATGCGACGCAAAACTGACAGTTAATCGTAAGGTTCAGAGCCTCTTAATGACACTGGAACACACAAATCCCGTCGCGATTCAATACATCGTCCTCCGGCCGACCTGTCTCCAAGGGTCTATTGCTGCCTCGGGCACCTTATGGTCGATCTCCTGTGAGTCTAGATTTTCGAATCCGACGCAAAACTGACAGTTAATTGTAACGTTCAGAGCCTGTTAATGACGATGGAACACACAAATTGCGTCGCGATTCAATACATCGTCCTCCGGCCGACCTGTCTCCAAGGGTCTATTGCTGCCTCGGGCACCTTATGGTCGTTCTGCTGTGAGTCTAGATTTTCGAATCCGACGCAAAACTGACAGTTGATTGTAACGTTCAGAGCCTGTTAATGACGATGGAACACACAAATCGCGTCGCGAATCAATACATCGTCCTCCAGCCGACTTGTCTCCAAGGGTCTAGTGCTGCCTCGGGCACCTTATGGTCGTTCTCTTGTGAGTCTAGATTTTCGAATCCGACGCAAAACTGACAGTTAATTGTAAGGTTCAGAGCCTGTTAATGACGATGGAACACACAAATTGCGTCGCGATTCAATACATCGTCCTCCGGCCGACCTGTCTCCAAGGGTCTAGTGCTGCCTCGGGCACCTTATGGTCGTTCTCTTGTGAGTCTAGATTTTCGAATCCGACGCAAAACTGACAGTTAATTGTAACGTTCAGAGCCTGTTAATGACGATGGAACACACAAATCGCGTCGCGATTCAATACATCGTCCTCCAGCCGACTTGTCTCCAAGGGTCTAGTGCTGCCTCGGGCACCTTATGGTCGTTCCCTTGTGAGTCTAGATTTTCGAATCCGACGCAAAACTGACAGTTAACTGTAACGTTCAGAGCCTGTTAATGACGATGGAACACACAAATCCCGTCGCGATTCAATACATCGTCCTCCGGCCGACCTGTCTCCAAGGGTCTATTGCTGCCTCGGGCACCTTATGGTCGATCTCCTGTGAGTCTAGATTTTCGAATCCGACGCAAAACTGACAGTTAATTGTAAGGTTCAGAGCCTCTTAATGACAATGGAACACACAAATCGCGTCGCGATTCAATACATCATCCTCCGGCCGACCTGCCTCCAAGGGTCTATTGCTGCCTAGGGCACCTTATGGTCGATCTCCTGTGAGTCTAGATTTGCGAATCCGACGCAAAACTGACAGTTAATTGTAACGTTCAGAGCCTGTTAATGACGATGGAACACACAAATCCTGTCGCGATTCAATACATCGTCCTCCGGCCGACCTGTCTCCAAGGGTCTATTGCTGCCTCGGGCACCTTATGGTCGATCTCCTGTGAGTCTAGATTTTCGAATCCGACGCAAAACTGACAGTTAATTGTAACGTTCAGAGCCTGTGTATGACGATGGATCACACAAATTGCGTCGCTATTCAATACATCGTCGTCCATCCGACATGTCTCCAAGGGCCTAGTGCTGCCTCGGACACCGTATGCTCGTTCTCCTGTGAGTCTAGATTTTCGAATCCGACGCAAAACTGACAGTTAATTGTAAGGTTCAAAGCCTCTTAATGACAATGGAACACACAAAATGCGTCGCGATTCAATACATCGTCCTCCGGCCGACCTGTCTCCGAGGGTCTATTGCTGCCTCGGGCACCTTATGGTCGATCTCCTGTGAGTCTGGATTTTCGAATCCGACGCAAACCTGACAGTTAATTGTAACGTTCAGAGCCTGTAAATGACAATGGAACTCACAAATCGCGTCGCGATTCAATACATCGTCCTCCAGCCGACTTGTCTCCAAGGCTCTAGTGCTGCCTCGGGCACCTTATTGTCGTTCTCCTGTGAGTCTAGATTTTCGAATGCGACGCAAAACTGACAGTTAATCGTAAGGTTCAGGGAATCTTAATGACAATGGAACACACAAATTGCGTCGCGATTCAATACATCGTCCTCCGGCCGACCTGTCTCCAAGGGTCTATTGCTGCCTCGGACACCTTATGGTCGTTCTCCTGTGAGTCTAGATTTTCGAATCCGACGCAAAACTGACAGTTAATTGTAACGTTCAGAGCCAATTAATGACAATGGAACACACAAATCGCGTCGCGATTCAATACATCGTCCTCCGGCCGACCTGTCTCCAAGGGTCTATTGCTGCCTCGGGCACCTTATGGTCGATCTCCTGTGAGTCTAGATTTTCGAATCCGACGCAAAACTGACAGTTAATTGTAACGTTCAGAGCCTGTTAATGACGATGGAACACACAAATCCCTTCGCGATTCAATACATCGTCCTCCGGCCGACCTGTCTCCAAGGGTCTATTGCTGCCTCGGGCACCTTATGGTCGTTCTCTTGTGAGTCTAAATTTTCGAATCCGACGCAAAACTGACAGTTAATTGTAAGGTTCAGAGCCTGTTAAAGACGATGGAACACACAAATTGCGTCGCGATTCAATACATCGTCCTCCGGCCGACCTGTCTCCAAGGGTCTATTGCTGCCTCGGGCACCTAATGGTCGTTCTCCTGTGAGTCTAGATTTTCGAATCCGACGCAAAACTGACAGTTGATTGTAACGTTCAGAGCCTGTTAATGACGATGGAACACACAAATCGCGTCGCGATTCAATACATCGTCCTCCAGCCGACTTGTCTCCAAGGGTCTAGTGCTGCCTCGGGCACCTTATGGTCGTTCTCCTGTGAGTCTAGATTTTCGAATCCGACGCAAAACTGACAGTTAATTGTAAGGTTCAGAGCCTGTTAATGACGATGGAACACACAAATTGCGTCGCGATTCAATACATCGTCCTCCGGCCGACCTGTCTCCAAGGGTCTATTGCTGCCTCGGGCACCTTATGATCGATCTCCTGTGAGTCTAGATTTTCGAATCCGACGCAAAACTGACAGTTAATTGTAACGTTCAGAGCCTGAAAATGTCGATGGAACACACAAATCGCGTCGCGATTCAATACATCGTCCTCCGGCCGACCTGTCTTCAAGGGTCTATTGCTGCCTCGGGCACCTTATGGTCGATCTCCTGTGAGTCTAGATTTTCGAATCCGACGCAAAACTGACAGTTAATTGTAAGGATCAGAGCCTGTTAATGACGATGGAACACACAAATCGCGTCGCGATTCAATACATCGTCCTCCAGCCGATTTGTCTCCAAGGGTCTAGTGCTGCCTCGGGCACCTTATGGTCGTTCTCCTGTGAGTCTAGATTTTCGAATCCGACGCAAAACTGACAGTTAATTGTAAGGTTCAGAGCCTCTTAATGACAATGGAACACACAAATTGCGTCGCGATTCAATACATCGTCCTCCGGCCGACCTGTCTCCAAGGGTCTATTGCTGCCTCGGGCACCTTAAGGTCGATCTCCTGTGAGTCTAGATTTTCGAATCCGACGCAAACCTGACAGTTAATTGTAACGTTCAGAGCCTGTAAATGACAATGGAACACACAAATCGCGTCGCGATTCAATACATCGTCCTCCAGCCGACTTGTCTGTAAGGGTCTAGTGCTGCCTCGGGCACCTTATTGTCGTTCTCCTGTGAGTCTAGATTTTCGAATCCGACGCAAACCTGACAGTTAATTGTAACGTTCAGAGCCTGTAAATGACAATGGAACACACAAATCGCGTCGCGATTCAATACATCGTCCTCCAGCCGACTTGTCTCCAAGGGTCTAGTGCTGCCTCGGGCACCTTATGGTCGTTCTCTTGTGAGTCTAGATTTTCGAATCCGACGCAAAACTGACAGTTAATTGTAAGGTTCAGAGCCTGTTAATGACGATGGAACACACAAATTGCGTCGCGATTCTATACATCGTCCTCCGGCCGACCTGTCTCCAAGGGTCTATTGCTGCCTCGGGCACCTTATGGTCGTTCTCCTGTGAGTCTAGATTTTCGAATCCGACGCAAAACTGACAGTTGATTGTAACGTTCAGAGCCTGTTAATGGCGATGGTACACACAAATCGCATCGCGATTCAATACATCGTCCTCCAGCCGACTTGTCTCCAAGGGTCTATTGCTGCCTCGGGCACCTTATTGTCGTTCTCCTGTGAGTCTAGATTTTCGAATCCGACGCAAAACTGACAGTTAATTGTAAGGTTCAGAGCCTCTTAATGACAATGGAACACACAAATCGCGTCGCGATTCAATACATCGTCCTCCGGCCGACCTGCCTCCAAGGGTCTATTGCTGCCTCGGGCACCTTATGGTCGATCTCCTGTGAGTCTAGATTTTCGAATCCGACGCAAAACTGACAGTTAATTGTAACGTTCAGAGCCTGTTAATGACGATGGAACACACAAATCCCGTCGCGATTCATTACATCGTCCTCCGACCGACCTGTCTCCAAGGGTCTATTGCTGCCTCGGGCACCTTATGGTCGATCTCCTGTGAGTCTAGATTTTCGAATCCGACGCAAAACTGACAGTTATCTGTAAGGTTCAGAGCCTGTTAATGACGATGGAACACACAAATTGCGTCGCGATTCAATACATCGTCCTCCGGCCGACCTGTCTCCAAGGGTCTATTGCTGCCTCGGGCACCTTATGGTCGTTCTCCTGTGAGTCTAGATTTTCGAATCCGACGCAAAACTGACAGTTAATTGTAACGTTCAGAGCCTGTAAATGACAATGGAACTCACAAATCGCGTCGAGATTCAATACATCGTCCTCCAGCCGACTTGTCTCCAAGGCTCTAGTGCTGCCTCGGGCACCTTATTGTCGTTCTCCTGTGAGTCTAGATTTTCGAATGCGACGCAAAACTGACAGTTAATCGTAAGGTTCAGAGAATCTTAATGACAATGGAACACACAAATTGCGTCGCGATTCAATACATCGTCCTCCGGCCGACCTGTCTCCAAGGGTCTATTGCTGCCTCGGGCACCTTATGGTCGTTCTCCTGTGAGTCTAGATTTTCGAATCCGACGCAAAACTGACAGTTAATTGTAACGTTCAGAGCCAATTAATGACAATGGAACACACAAATCGCGTCGCGATTCAATACATCGTCCTCCGGCCGACCTGTCTCCAAGGGTCTATTGCTGCCTCGGGCACCTTATGGTCGATCTCCTGTGAGTCTAGATTTTCGAATCCGACGCAAAACTGACAGTTAATTGTAACGTTCAGAGCCTGTTAATGACGATGGAACACACAAATTGCGTCGCGATTCAATACATCGTCCTCCGGCCGACCTGTCTCCAAGTGTCTATTGCTGCCTCGGGCACCTAATGGTCGTTCTCCTGTGAGTCTAGATTTTCGAATCCGACGCAAAACTGACAGTTGATTGTAACGTTCAGAGCCTGTTAATGACGATGGAACACACAAATCGCGTCGCGATTCAATACATCGTCCTCCAGCCGACTTGTCTCCAAGGGTCTAGTGCTGCCTCGGGCACCTTATGGTCGTTCTCCTGTGAGTCTAGATTTTCGAATCCGACGCAAAACTGACAGTTAATTGTAACGTTCAGAGCCTGTTAATGACGATGGAACACACAAATTGCGTCGCGATTCAATACATCGTCCTCCGGCCGACCTGTCTCCAAGGGTCTATTGCTGCCTCGGGCACCTTATGGTCGTTCTCCTGTGAGTCTAGATTTTCGAATCCGACGCAAAACTGACAGTTAATTGTAACGTTCAGAGCCTGTTAATGACGATGGAACACACAAATCGCGTCGCGATTCAATACTTCGTCCTCCAGCCGACTTGTCTCCAAGGGTCTAGTGCTGCCTCGGGCACCTTATGGTCGTTCTCCTGTGAGTCTAGATTTTCGAATCCGACGCAAAACTGACAGTTAATTGTAACGTTCAGAGCCTGTTAATGACGATGGAACACACAAATTGCGTCGCGATTCAATACATCGTCCTCCGGCCGACCTGTCTCCAAGGGTCTATTGCTGCCTCGGGCACCTTATGGTCGTTCTCCTGTGAGTCTAGATTTTCGAATCCGACGCAAAACTGACAGTTAATTGTAACGTTCAGAGCCTGTTAATGACGATGGAACACACAAATCGCGTCGCGATTCAATACATCGTCCTCCAGCCGATTTGTCTCCAAGGGTCTAGTGCTGCCTCGGGCACCTTATGGTCGTTCTCCTGTGAGTCTAGATTTTCGAATCCGACGCAAAACTGACAGTTAATTGTAACGTTCAGAGCTTCTTAATGACAATGGAACACACAAATCGCGTCGCGATTCAATACATCGTCCTCCGTCCGACCTGTCTCCAAGGGTCTATTGCTGCCTCGGGCACCTTATGGTCGATCTCCTGTGAGTCTAGATTTTCGAATCCGACGCAAAACTGACAGTTAATTGTAACGTTCAGAGCCTGTTAATGACGATGGAACACACAAATCCCGTCGCGATTCAATACATCGTCCTCCGGCCGACCTGTCTCCAAGGGTCTATTGCTGCCTCGGGCACCTTATGGTCGATCTCCTGTGAGTCTAGATTTTCGAATCCGACGCAAAACTGACAGTTAATTGTAACGTTCAGAGCCTGTTAATGACGATGGAACACACAAATCGCGTCGCGATTCAATACATCGTTCTCCAGCCGACTTGTCTCCAAGGGTCTAGTGCTGCCCCGGGCACCTTATGGTCGTTCTCTTGTGAGTCTAGATTTTCGAATCCGACGCGAAACTGACAGTTAATTGTAAGGTTCAGAGCCTGTTAATGACGATGGAACACACAAATTGCGTCGCGATTCAATACATCGTCCTCCGGCCGACCTGTCTCCAAGTGTCTATTGCTGCCTCGGGCACCTAATGGTCGTTCTCCTGTGAGTCTAGATTTTCGAATCCGACGCAAAACTGACAGTTGATTGTAACGTTCAGAGCCTGTTAATGACGATGGAACACACAAATCGCGTCGCGACTCAATACATCGTCCTCCAGCCGACTTGTCTCCAAGGGTCTAGTGCTGCCTCGGGCACCTTATGGTCGTTCTCTTGTGAGTCTAGATTTTCGAATCCGACGCAAAACTGACAGTTAATTGTAAGGTTCAGAGCCTGTTAATGACGATGGAACACACAAATTGCGTCGCGATTCAATACATCGTCCTCCGGCCGACCTGTCTCCAAGGGTCTATTGCTGCCTCGGGCACCTAATGGTCGTTCTCCTGTGAGTCTAGATTTTCGAATCCGACGCAAAACTGACAGTTAATTGTAACGTTCAGAGCCTGTTAATGACGATGGAACACACAAATTGCGTCGCGATTCAATACATCGTCCTCCGGCCGACCTGTCTCCAAGGGTCTATTGCTGCCTCGGGCACCTTATGGTCGTTCTCCTGTGAGTCTAGATTTTCGAATCCGACGCAAAACTGACAGTTAATTGTAACGTTCAGAGCCTGTTAATGACGATGGAACACACAAATCGCGTCGCGATTCAATACATCGTCCTCCAGCCGATTTGTCTCCAAGGGTCTAGTGCTGCCTCGGGCACCTTATGGTCGTTCTCCTGTGAGTCTAGATTTTCGAATCCGACGCAAAACTGACAGTTAATTGTAACGTTCGGAGCTTCTTAATGACAATGGAACACACAAATCGCGTCGCGATTCAATACATCGTCCTCCGGCCGACCTGTCTCCAAGGGTCTATTGCTGCCTCGGGCACCTTATGGTCGATCTCCTGTGAGTCTAGATTTTCGAATCCGACGCAAAACTGACAGATAATTGTAACGTTCAGAGCCTGTGTATGACGATGGAACACACAAATTGCGTCGCTATTCAATACATCGTCGTCCAGCCGACATGTCTCCAAGGGCCTAGTGCTGCCTCGGACACCGTATGCTCGTTCTCCTGTGAGTCTAGATTTTCGAATCCGACGCAAAACTGACAGTTAATTGTAAGGTTCAAAGCCTCTTAATGACAATGGAACACACAAAATGCGTCGCGATTCAATACATCGTCCTCCGGCCGACCTGTCTCCGAGGGTCTATTGCTGCCTCGGGCACCTTATGGTCGATCTCCTGTGAGTCTGGATTTTCGAATCCGACGCAAACCTGACAGTTAATTGTAACGTTCAGAGCCTGTAAATGACAATGGAACTCACAAATCGCGTCGCGATTCAATACATCGTCCTCCAGCCGACTTGTCTCCAAGGCTCTAGTGCTGCCTCGGGCACCTTATTGTCGTTCTCCTGTGAGTCTAGATTTTCGAATGCGACGCAAAACTGACAGTTAATCGTAAGGTTCAGAGAATCTTAATGACAATGGAACACACAAATTGCGTCGCGATTCAATACATCGTCCTCCGGCCGACCTGTCTCCAAGGGTCTATTGCTGCCTCGGACACCTTATGGTCGTTCTCCTGTGAGTCTAGATTTTCGAATCCGACGCAAAACTGACAGTTAATTGTAACGTTCAGAGCCAAGTAATGACAATGGAACACACAAATCGCGTCGCGATTCAATACATCGTCCTCCGGCCGACCTGTCTCCAAGGGTCTATTGCTGCCTCGGGCACCTTATGGTCGACCTCCTGTGAGTCTAGATTTTCGAATCCGACGCAAAACTGACAGTTAATTGTAACGTTCAGAGCCTGTTAATGACGATGGAACACACAAATCCCTTCGCGATTCAATACATCGTCCTCCGGCCGACCTGTCTCCAAGTGTCCATTGCTGCCTCGGGCACCTTATGGTCGTTCTCTTGTGAGTCTAAATTTTCGAATCCGACGCAAAACTGACAGTTAATTGTAAGGTTCAGAGCCTGTTAAAGACGATGGAACACACAAATTGCGTCGCGATTCAATACATCGTCCTCCGGCCGACCTGTCTCCAGGGGTCTATTGCTGCCTCGGGCACCTAATGGTCGTTCTCCTGTGAGTCTAGATTTTCGAATCCGACGCAAAACTGACAGTTGATTGTAACGTTCAGAGCCTGTTAATGACTATGGAACACACAAATCGCGTCGCGATTCAATACATCGTCCTCCAGCCGACTTGTCTCCAAGGGTCTAGTGCTGCCTCGGGCACCTTATGGTCGTTCTCTTGTGAGTCTAGATTTTCGAATCCGACGCAAAACTGACAGTTAATTGTAAGGTTCAGAGCCTGTTAATGACGATGGAACACACAAATTGCGTCGCGATTCAATACATCGTCCTCCGGCCGACCTGTCTCCAAGGGTCTATTGCTGCCTCGGGCACCTTATGATCGAACTCCTGTGAGTCTAAATTTTCGAATCCGACGCAAAACTGACAGTTAATTGTAACGTTCAGAGCCTGAAAATGTCGATGGAACACACAAATCGCGTCGCGATTCAATACATCGTCCTCCGGCCGACCTGTCTCCAAGGGTCTATTGCTGCCTCGGGCACCTTATGGTCGATCTCCTGTGAGTCTAGATTTTCGAATCCGACGCAAAACTGACAGTTAATTGTAAGGTTCAGAGCCTGTTAATGACGATGGAACACACAAATCGCGTCGCGATTCAATACATCGTCCTCCAGCCGATTTGTCTCCAAGGGTCTAGTGCTGCCTCGGGCACCTTATGGTCGTTCTCCTGTGAGTCTAGATTTTCGAATCCGACGCAAAACTGACAGTTAATTGTAAGGTTCAGAGCCTCTTAATGACAATGGATTACACAAATTGCGTCGCGATTCAATACATCGTCCTCCGGCCGACCTGTCTCCAAGGGTCTATTGCTGCCTCGGGCACCTTAAGGTCGATCTCCTGTGAGTCTAGATTTTCGAATCCGACGCAAACCTGACAGTTAATTGTAACGTTCAGAGCCGGTAAATGACAATGGAACACACAAATCGCGTCGCGATTCAATACATCGTCCTCCAGCCGACTTGTCTGTAAGGGTCTAGTGCTGCCTCGGGCACCTTATTGTCGTTCTCCTGTGAGTCTAGATTTTCGAATCCGACGCAAACCTGACAGTTAATTGTAACGTTCAGAGCCTGTAAATGACAATGGAACACACAAATCGCGTCGCGATTCAATACATCGTCCTCCAGCCGACTTGTCTCCAAGGGTCTAGTGCTGCCTCGGGCACCTTATGGTCGTTCTCCTGTGAGTCTAGATTTTCGAATGCGACGCAAAACTGACAGTTAATCGTAAGGTTCAGAGCCTCTTAATGACAATGGAACACACAAATCCCGTCGCGATTCAATACATCGTCCTCCGGCCGACCTGTCTCCAAGGGTCTTCTGCTGCCTCGGGCACCTTATGGTCGATCTCCTGTGAGTCTAGATTTTCGAATCCGACGCAAAACTGACAGTTAATTGTAACGTTCAGAGCCTGTTAATGACGATGGAACACACAAATTGCGTCGCGATTCAATACATCGTCTTCCGGCCGACCTGTCTCCAAGGGTCTATTGCTGCCTCGGGCACTTTATGGTCGTTCTGCTGTGAGTCTAGATTTTCGAATCCGACGCAAAACTGACAGTTGATTGTAACGTTCAGAGCCTGTTAATGACGATGGAACACACAAATCGCGTCGCGATTCAATACATCGTCCTCCAGCCGACTTGTCTCCAAGGGTCTAGTGCTGCCTCGGGCACCTTATGGTCGTTCTCTTGTGAGTCTAGATTTTCGAATCCGACGCAAAACTGACAGTTAATTGTAAGGTTCAGAGCCTGTTAATGACGATGGAACACACAAATTGCGTCGCGATTCAATACATCGTCCTCCGGCCGACCTGTCTCCAAGGGTCTATTGCTGCCTCGGGCACCTTATGGTCGTTCTCCTGTGAGTCTAGATTTTCGAATCCGAAGCAAAACTGACAGTTGATTGTAACGTTCAGAGCCTGTTAATGACGATGGAACACACAAATCGCATCGCGATTCAATACATCGTCCTCCAGCCGACTTGTCTCCAAGGGTCTATTGCTGCCTCGGGCACCTTATTGTCGTTCTCCTGTGAGTCTAGATTTTCGAATCCGACGCAAAACTGACAGTTAATTGTAAGGTTCAGAGCCTCTTAATGACAATGGAACACACAAATCGCGTCGCGATTCAATACATCGTCCTCCGGCCGACCTGCCTCCAAGGGTCTATTGCTGCCTCGGGCACCTTATGGTCGATCTCCTGTGAGTCTAGATTTTCGAATCCGACGCAAAACTGACAGTTAATTGTAACGTTCAGAGCCTGTTAATGACGATGGAACACACAAATCCCGTCGCGATTCAATACATCGTCCTCCGACCGACCTGTCTCCAAGGGTCTATTGCTGCCTCGGGCACCTTATGGTCGATCTCCTGTGAGTCTAGATTTTCGAATCCGACGCAAAACTGACAGTTAATTGTAAGGTTCAGAGCCTCTTAATGACAATGGAACACACAAATCGCGTCGCGATTCAATACATCGTCCTCCGGCCGACCTGCCTCCAAGGGTCTACTGCTGCCTAGGGCACCTTATGGTCGATCTCCTGTGAGTCTAGATTTTCGAATCCGACGCAAAACTGACAGTTAATTGTAACGTTCAGAGCCTGTTAATGACGATGGAACACACAAATCCCGTCGCGATTCAATACATCGTCCTCCGGCCGACCTGTCTCCAAGGGTCTATTGCTGCCTCGGGCACCTTATGGTCGATCTCCTGTGAGTCTAGATTTTCGAATCCGACGCAAAACTGACAGTTAATTGTAACGTTCAGAGCCTGTTAATGACGATGGAACACACAAATCGCGTCGCGATTCAATACATCGTTCTCCAGCCGACTTGTCTCCAAGGGTCTAGTGCTGCCCCGGGCACCTTATGGTCGTTCTCTTGTGAGTCTAGATTTTCGAATCCGACGCGAAACTGACAGTTAATTGTAAGGTTCAGAGCCTGTTAATGACGATGGAACACACAAATTGCGTCGCGATTCAATACATCGTCCTCCGGCCGACCTGTCTCCAAGGGTCTATTGCTGCCTCGGGCACCTAATGGTCGTTCTCCTGTGAGTCTAGATTTTCGAATCCGACGCAAAACTGACAGTTGATTGTAACGTTCAGAGCCTGTTAATGACGATGGAACACACAAATCGCGTCGCGATTCAATACATCGTCCTCCAGCCGACTTGTCTCCAAGGGTCTAGTGCTGCCTCGGGCACCTTATGGTCGTTCTCTTGTGAGTCTAGATTTTCGAATCCGACGCAAAACTGACAGTTAATTGTAAGGTTCAGAGCCTGTTAATGACGATGGAACACACAAATTGCGTCGCGATTCAATACATCGTCCTCCGGCCGACCTGTCTCCAAGGGTCTATTGCTGCCTCGGGCACCTAATGGTCGTTCTCCTGTGAGTCTAGATTTTCGAATCCGACGCAAAACTGACAGTTGATTGTAACGTTCAGAGCCTGTTAATGACGATGGAACACACAAATCGCGTCGCGATTCAATACATCGTCCTCCAGCCGACTTGTCTCCAAGGGTCTAGTGCTGTCTCGGGCACCTTATGGTCGTTCTCTTGTGAGTCTAAATTTTCGAATCCGACGCAAAACTGACAGTTAATTGTAAGGTTCAGAGCCTGTTAATGACGATGGAACACACAAATTGCGTCGCGATTCAATACATCGTCCTACGGCCGACCTGTCTCCAAGGGTCTAATGCTGCCTCGGGCACCTTATGATCGATCTCCTGTGAGTCTAGATTTTCGAATCCGACGCAAAACTGACAGTTAATTGTAACGTTCAGAGCCTGAAAATGTCGATGGAACACACAAATCGCGTCGCGATTCAATACATCGTCCTCCGGCCGACCTGTCTTCAAGGGTCTATTGCTGCCTCGGGCACCTTATGGTCGATCTCCTGTGAGTCTAGATTTTCGAATCCGACGCAAAACTGACAGTTAATTGTAAGGTTCAGAGCCTGTTAATGACGATGGAACACACAAATCGCGTCGCGATTCAATACATCGTCCTCCAGCCGATTTGTCTCCAAGGGTCTAGTGCTGCCTCGGGCACCTTATGGTCGTTCCTCTGTGAGTCTAGATTTTCGAATCCGACGCAAAACTGACAGTTAATTGTAAGGTTCAGAGCCTCTTAATGACAATGGAACACACAAATTGCGTCGCGATTCAATACATCGTCCTCCTGCCGACCTGTCTCCAAGGGTCTATTGCTGCCTCGGGCACCTTATGGTCGATCTCCTGTGAGTCTAGATTTTCGAATCCGACGCAAACCTGACAGTTAATTGTAACGTTCAGAGCCTGTAAATGACAATGGAACACACAAATCGCGTCGCGATTCAATACATCGTCCTCCAGCCGACTTGTCTCCAAGGGTCTAGTGCTTCCTCGGGCACCTTATTGTCGTTCTCCTGTGAGTCTAGATTTTCGAATCCGACGCAAACCTGACAGTTAATTGTAACGTTCAGAGCCTGTAAATGACAATGGAACACACAAATCGCGTCGCGATTCAATACATCGTCCTCCAGCCGACTTGTCTCCAAGGGTCTAGTGCTGCCTCGGGCACCTTATTGTCGTTCTCCTGTGAGTCTAGATTTTCGAATGCGACGCAAAACTGACAGTTAATCGTAAGGTTCAGAGCCTCTTAATGACAATGGAACACACAAATCCCGTCGCGATTCAATACATCGTCCTCCGGCCGACCTGTCTCCAAGGGTCTATTGCTGCCTCGGGCACCTTATGGTCGATCTCCTGTGAGTCTAGATTTTCGAATCCGACGCAAAACTGACAGTTAATTGTAACGTTCAGAGCCTGTTAATGACGATGGAACACACAAATTGCGTCGCGATTCAATACATCGTCCTCCGGCCGACCTGTCTCCAAGGGTCTATTGCTGCCTCGGGCACCTTATGGTCGTTCTGCTGTGAGTCTAGATTTTCGAATCCGACGCAAAACTGACAGTTGATTGTAACGTTCAGAGCCTGTTAATGACGATGGAACACACAAATCGCGTCGCGATTCAATACATCGTCCTCCAGCCGACTTGTCTCCAAGGGTCTAGTGCTGCCTCGGGCACCTTATGGTCGTTCTCTTGTGAGTCTAGATTTTCGAATCCGACGCTAAACTGACAGTTAATTGTAAGGTTCAGAGCCTGTTAATGACGATGGAACACACAAATTGCGTCGCGATTCAATACATCGTCCTCCGACCGACCTGTCTCCAAGGGTCTAGTACTGCCTCGGGCACCTTATGGTCGTTCTCTTGTGAGTCTAGATTTTCGAATCCGACGCAAAACTGACAGTTAATTGTAACGTTCAGAGCCTGTTAATGACGATGGAACACACAAATCGCGTCGCGATTCAATACATCGTCCTCCAGCCGATTTGTCTCCAAGGGTCTAGTGCTGCCTCGGGCACCTTATGGTCGTTCTCTTGTGAGTCTAGATTTTCGAATCCGACGCAAAACTGACAGTTAATTGTAACGTTCAGAGCCTGTTAATGACGATGGAACACACAAATCCCGTCGCGATTCAATACATCGTCCTCCGGCCGACCTGTCTCCAAGGGTCTATTGCTGCCTCGGGCACCTTATGGTCGATCTCCTGTGAGTCTAGATTTTCGAATCCGACGCAAAACTGACAGTTAATTGTAAGGTTCAGAGCCTCTTAATGACAATGGAACACACAAATCGCGTCGCGATTCAATACATCGTCCTCCGGCCGACCTGCCTCCAAGGGTCTATTGCTGCCTAGGGCACCTTATGGTCGATCTCCTGTGAGTCTAGATTTTCGAATCCGACGCAAAACTGATAGTTAATTGTAACGTTCAGAGCCCGTTAATGACGATGGAACACACAAATCGCGTCGCGATTCAATACATCGTCCTCCGGCCGACCTGTCTCCAAGGGTCTATTGCTGCCACGGGCACCTTATGGTCGATCTCCTGTGAGTCTAGATTTTCGAATTCGAAGCAAAACTGACAGTTAATTGTAAGGTTCAGAGCCTGTTAATGACGATGGAACACACAAATTGCGTCGCGATTCAATACATCGTCCTCCGGCCGACCTGTCTCCAAGGGTCTACTGCTGCCTCGGGCACCTTATGGTCGTTCTCCTGTGAGTCTAGATTTTCGAATCCGTCGCAAAACTGACAGTTAATTGTAACGTTCAGAGCCTGTTAATGACGATGGAACACACAAATCGCGTCGCGATTCAATACTTCGTCCTCCAGCCGATTTGTCTCCAAGTGTCTAGTGCTGCCTCGGGCACCTTATGGTCGTTCCTCTGTGAGTCTAGATTTTCGAATCCGACGCAAAACTGACAGTTAATTGTAAGGTTCAGAGCCTCTTAATGACAATGGAACACACAAATTGCGTCGCGATTCAATACATCGTCCTCCGGCCGACCTGTCTCCAAGGGTCTATTGCTGCCTCGGGCACCTTATGGTCGATCTCCTGTGAGTCTAGATTTTCGAATCCGACGCAAAACTGACAGTTAATTGTAACGTTAGAGCCTGTAAATGACAAAGGAACACACAAATCGCGTCGCGATTCAATACATCGTCCTCCAGCCGTATTGTCTCCAAGGATCTAGTGCTGCCTCGGGCACCTTATTGTCCTTCTCCTGTGAGTCTAGATTTTCGAATCTGACGCAAACCTGACAGTTAATTGTAACTTTCAGAGCCTGTAAATGACAATGGAACACACAAATAGCGTCGCGATTCAATACATCGTCCTCCAGCCGACTTGTCTCCAAGGGTCTAGTGCTGCCTCGGGCACCTTATTGTCGTTCTCCTGTGAGTCTAGATTTTCGAAGGCGACGCAAAACTGACAGTTAATCGTAAGGTTCAGAGCCTCTTAATGACAATGGAACACACAAATCCCGTCGCGATTCAATACATCGTCCTCCGGCCGACCTGTCTCCAAGGGTCTATTGCTGCCTCGGGCACCTTATGGTCGATCTCCTGTGAGTCTAGATTTTCGAATCCGACGCAAAACTGACAGTTAATTGTAACGTTCAGAGCCTGTTAATGACGATGGAACACAAAAATTGCGTCGCGATTCAATACATCGTCGTCCAGCCGACTTGTCTCCAAGGGTCTAGTGCTGCCTCGGACACCGTATGGTCGTTCTCCTGTGAGTCTAGATTTTCGAATCCGACGCAAAACTGACAGTTAATTGTAAGTTTCAAAGCCTCTTAATGACAATGGAACACACAAATCGCGTCGCGATTCAATACATCGACCTCCGGCCGACCTGTCTCCAAGGGTCTACTGCTGCCTCGGGCACCTTATGGTCGTTCTCCTGTGAGTCTAGATTTTCGAATCCGACGCAAAACTGACAGTTAATTGTAACGTTCAGAGCCTGTTAATGACGATGGAACACACAAATCGCGTCGCGATTCAATACATCGTCCTCCAGCCGACTTGTCTCCAAGGGTCTAGTGCTTCCTCGGGCACCTTATTGTCGTTCTCCTGTGAGTCTAGATTTTCGAATCCGACGCAAACCTGACAGTTAATTGTAACGTTCAGAGCCTGTAAATGACGATGGAACACACAAATCGCGTCGCGATTCAATACATCGTCCTCCAGCCGACTTGTCTCCAAGGGTCTAGTGCTGCCTCGGGCACCTTATTGTCGTTCTCCTGTGAGTCTAGATTTTCGAATGCGACGCAAAACTGACAGTTAATCGTAAGGTTCAGAGCCTCTTAATGACAATGGAACACACAAATCCCGTCGCGATTCAATACATCGTCCTCCGGCCGACCTGTCTCCAAGGGTCTATTGCTGCCTCGGGCACCTTATGGTCGATCTCCTGTGAGTCTAGATTTTCGAATCCGACGCAAAACTGACAGTTAATTGTAACGTTCAGAGCCTGTTAATGACGATGGAACACACAAATTGCGTCGCGATTCAATACATCGTCCTCCGGCCGACCTGTCTCCAAGGGTCTATTGCTGCCTCGGGCACCTTATGGTCGTTCTGCTGTGAGTCTAGATTTTCGAATCCGACGCAAAACTGACAGTTGATTGTAACGTTCAGAGCCTGTTAATGACGATGGAACACACAAATCGCGTCGCGATTCAATACATCGTCCTCCAGCCGACTTGTCTCCAAGGGTCTAGTGCTGCCTCGGTCACCTTATGGTCGTTCTCTTGTGAGTCTAGATTTTCGAATCCGACGCTAAACTGACAGTTAATTGTAAGGTTCAGAGCCTGTTAATGACGATGGAACACACAAATTGCGTCGCGATTCAATACATCGTCCTCCGGCCGACCTGTCTCCAAGGGTCTAGTGCTGCCTCGGGCACCTTATGGTCGTTCTCTTGTGAGTCTAGATTTTCGAATCCGACGCAAAACTGACAGTTAATTGTAACGTTCAGAGCCTGTTAATGACGATGGAACACACAAATCGCGTTGCGATTCAATACATCGTCCTCCAGCCGACTTGTCTCCAAGGGTCTAGTGCTGCCTCGGGCACCTTATGGTCGTTCTCTTGTGAGTCTAGATTTTCGAATCCGACGCAAAACTGACAGTTAATTGTAACGTTCAGAGCCTGTTAATGACGATGGAACACACAAATCCCGTCGCGATTCAATACATCGTCCTCCGGCCGACCTGTCTCCAAGGGTCTATTGCTGCCTCGGGCACCTTATGGTCGATCTCCTGTGAGTCTAGATTTTCGAATCCGACGCAAAACTGATAGTTAATTGTAAGGTTCAGAGCCTCTTAATGACAATGGAACACACAAATCGCGTCGCGATTCAATACATCGTCCTCCGGCCGACCTGCCTCCAAGGGTCTATTGCTGCCTAGGGCACCTTATGGTCGATCTCCTGTGAGTCTAGATTTTCGAATCCGACGCAAAACTGACAGTTAATTGTAACGTTCAGAGCCCGTTAATGACGATGGAACACACAAATCGCGTCGCGATTCAATACATCGTCCTCCGGCCGACCTGTCTCCAAGGGTCTATTGCTGCCACGGGCACCTTATGGTCGATCTCCTGTGAGTCTAGATTTTCGAATTCGAAGCAAAACTGACAGTTAATTGTAAGGTTCAGAGCCTGTTAATGACGATGGAACACACAAATTGCGTCGCGATTCAATACATCGTCCTCCGGCCGACCTGTCTCCAAGGGTCTACTGCTGCCTCGGGCACCTTATGGTCGTTCTCCTGTGAGTCTAGATTTTCGAATCCGACGCAAAACTGACAGTTAATTGTAACGTTCAGAGCCTGTTAATGACGATGGAACACACAAATCGCGTCGCGATTCAATACTTCGTCCTCCAGCCGATTTGTCTCCAAGTGTCTAGAGCTGCCTCGGGCACCTTATGGTCGTTCCTCTGTGAGTCTAGATTTTCGAATCCGACGCAAAACTGACAGTTAATTGTAAGGTTCAGAGCGTCTTAATGACAATGGAACACACAAATTGCGTCGCGATTCAATACATCCTCCTCCGGCCGACCTGTCTCCAAGGGTCTATTGCTGCCTCGGGCACCTTATGGTCGATCTCCTGTGAGTCTAGATTTTCGAATCCGACGCAAAACTGACAGTTAATTGTAACGTTAGAGCCTGTAAATGACAAAGGAACACACAAATCGCGTCGCGATTCAATACATCGTCCTCCAGCCGTATTGTCTCCAATGATCTAGTGCTGCCTCGGGCACCTTATTGTCCTTCTCCTGTGAGTCTAGATTTTCGAATCCGACGCAAACCTGACAGTTAATTGTAACTTTCAGAGCCTGTAAATGACAATGGAACACACAAATAGCGTCGCGATTCAATACATCGTCCTCCAGCCGACTTGTCTCCAAGGGTCTAGTGCTGCCTCGGGCACCTTATTGTCGTTCTCCTGTGAGTCTAGATTTTCGAAGGCGACGCAAAACTGACAGTTAATCGTAGGGTTCAGAGCCTCTTAATGACAATGGAACAAACAAATCGCGTCGCGATTCAATACATCGTCCTCCGGCCGACCTGCCTCCAAGGGTCTATTGCTGCCTAGGGCACCTTATGGTCGATCTCCTGTGAGTCTAGATTTTCGAATCCGACGCAAAACTGACAGTTAATTGTAACGTTCAGAGCCCGTTAATGACGATGGAACACACAAATCGCGTCGCGATTCAATACATCGTCCTGCGGCCGACCTGTCTCCAAGGGTCTATTGCTGCCACGGGCACCTTATGGTCGATCTCCTGTGAGTCTAGATTTTCGAATTCGAAGCAAAACTGACAGTTAATTGTAAGGTTCAGAGCCTGTTAATGACGATGGAACACACAAATTGCGTCGCGATTCAATACATCGTCCTCCGGCCGACCTGTCTCCAAGGGTCTACTGCTGCCTCGGGCACCTTATGGTCGTTCTCCTGTGAGTCTAGATTTTCGAATCCGACGCAAAACTGACAGTTAATTGTAACGTTCAGAGCCTGTTAATGACGATGGAACACACAAATCGCGTCGCGATTCAATACTTCGTCCTCCAGCCGATTTGTCTCCAAGTGTCTAGTGCTGCCTCGGGCACCTTATGGTCGTTCCTCTGTGAGTCTAGATTTTCGAATCCGACGCAAAACTGACAGTTAATTGTAAGGTTCAGAGCCTCTTAATGACAATGGAACACACAAATTGCGTCGCGATTCAATACATCGTCCTCCGGCCGACCTGTCTCCAAGGGTCTATTGCTGCCTCGGGCACCTTATGGTCGATCTCCTGTGAGTCTAGATTTTCGAATCCGACGCAAAACTGACAGTTAATTGTAACGTTAGAGCCTGTAAATGACAAAGGAACACACAAATCGCGTCGCGATTCAATACATCGTCCTCCAGCCGTATTGTCTCCAAGGATCTAGTGCTGCCTCGGGCACCTTATTGTCCTTCTCCTGTGAGTCTAGATTTTCGAATCCGACGCAAACCTGACAGTTAATTGTAACTTTCAGAGCCTGTAAATGACAATGGAACACACAAATAGCGTCGCGATTCAATACATCGTCCTCCAGCCGACTTGTCTCCAAGGGTCTAGTGCTGCCTCGGGCACCTTATTGTCGTTCTCCTGTGAGTCTAGATTTTCGAAGGCGACGCAAAACTGACAGTTAATCGTAAGGTTCAGAGCCTCTTAATGACAATGGAACATACAAATCCCGTCGCGATTCAATACATCGTCCTCCGGCCGACCTGTCTCCAAGGGTCTATTGCTGCCTCGGGCACCTTATGGTCGATCTCCTGTGAGTCTAGATTTTCGAATCCGACGCAAAACTGACAGTTAATTGTAACGTTCAGAGCCTGTTAATGACGATGGAACACAAAAATTGCGTCGCGATTCAATACATCGTCGTCCAGCCGACTTGTCTCCAAGGGTCTAGTGCTGCCTCGGACACCTTATGGTCGTTCTCCTGTGAGTCTAGATTTTCGAATCCGACGCAAAACTGACAGTTAATTGTAAGTTTCAAAGCCTCTTAATGACAATGGAACACACAAATCGCGTCGCGATTCAATACATCGTCCTCCGGCCGACCTGTCTCCAAGGGTCTATTGCTGCCTCGGGCACCTTATGGTCGATCTCCTGTGAGTCTAGAATTTCGAATCCGACGCAGTTAATTGTAACGTTCAGAGCCTGTTAATGACGATGGAACACACAAACTACGTCTCGATTCAATACATCGTCCTCCAGCCGACTTGTCTCCAAGGGTCTAGTGCTGCCTCGGACACCTTATGGTCGTTCTCCTGTGAGTCTAGATTTTCGAATCCGACGCAAAACTGACAGTTAATTGTAAGGTTCAGAGCCTGTAAATGACAATGGAACACACAAATTGCGTCGCGATTCAATACATCGTCCTCCGGCCGACCTGTCTCCAAGTGTCTATTGCTGCCTCGGGCACCTTATGGTCGATCTCCTGTGAGTCTAGATTTTCGAATCCGACGCAAAACTGACAGTTAATTGTAACGTTCAGAGCCTGTTAATGACAATGGAACACACAAATCCCGTCGCGATTCAATACATCGTCCTCCGGCCGACCTGTCTCCAAGGGTCTATTGCTGCCTCGGGCACCTTATGGTCGATCTCCTGTGAGTCTAGATTTTCGAATCCGACGCAAAACTGACAGTTAATTGTAACGTTCAGCGCCTGTTAATGACGATGGAACACACAAATCCCGTCGCGATTCAATACATCGTCCTCCGGCCGACCTGCCTCCAAGGGTCTATTGCTGCCTAGGGCACCTTATGGTCGATCTCCTGTGAGTCTAGATTTTCGAATCCGACGCAAAACTGACAGTTAATTGTAACGTTCAGAGCCCGTTAATGACGATGGAACACACAAATCGCGTCGCGATTCAATACATCGTCCTCCGGCCGACCTGTCTCCAAGGGTCTATTGCTGCCACGGGCACCTTATGGTCGATCTCCTGTGAGTCTAGATTTTCGAATCCGAAGCAAAACTGACAGTTAATTGTAAGGTTCAGAGCCTGTTAATGACGATGGAACACACAAATTGCGTCGCGATTCAATACATCGTCCTCCGGCCGACGTGTCTCCAAGGGTCTACTGCTGCCTCGGGCACCTTATGGTCGTTCTCCTGTGAGTCTAGATTTTCGAATCCGACGCAAAACTGACAGTTAATTGTAACGTTCAGAGCCTGTTAATGACGATGGAACACACAAATCGCGTCGCGATTCAATACTTCGTCCTCCAGCCGATTTGTCTCCAAGTGTCTAGTGCTGCCTCGGGCACCTTATGGTCGTTCCTCTGTGAGTCTAGATTTTCGAATCCGACGCAAAACTGACAGTTAATTGTAAGGTTCAGGTCGATCTCCTGTGAGTCTAGATTTTCGAATCCGACGCAAAACTGACAGTTAATTGTAACGTTAGAGCCTGTAAATGACAATGGAACACACAAATCGCGTCGCGATTCAATACATCGTCCTCCAGCCGTATTGTCTCCAAGGGTCTAGTGCTGCCTCGGGCACCTTATTGTCCTTCTCCTGTGAGTCTAGATTTTCGAATCCGATGCAAACCTGACAGTTAATTGTAACGTTCAGAGCCTGTAAATGACAATGGAACACACAAATCGCGTCGCGATTCAATACATCGTCCTCCAGCCGACTTGTCTCCAAGGGTCTAGTGCTGCCTCGGGCACCTTATTGTCGTTCTCCTGTGAGTCTAGATTTTCGAATGCGACGCAAAACTGACAGTTAATCGTAAGGTTCAGAGCCTCTTAATGACAATGGAACACACAAATCCCGTCGCGATTCAATACATCGTCCTCCGGCCGACCTGTCTCCAAGGGTCTATTGCTGCCTCGGGCACCTTATGGTCGATCTCCTGTGAGTCTAGATTTTCGAATCCGACGCAAAACTGACAGTTAATTGTAACGTTCAGAGCCTGTTAATGACGATGGAACACACAAATTGCGTCGCGATTCAATACATCGTCGTCCAGCCGACTTGTCTCCAAGGGTCTAGTGCTGCCTCGGACACCGTATGGTCGTTCTCCTGTGAGTCTAGATTTTCGAATCCGACGCAAAACTGACAGTTAATTGTAAGGTTCAGAGCCTCTTAATGACAATGGAACACACAAATCGCGTCGCGATTCAATACATCGTCCTCCGGCCGACCTGTCTCCAAGGGTCTATTGCTGCCTCGGGCACCTTATGGTCGATCTCCTGTGAGTCTAGTATTTCGAATCCGACGCAGTTAATTGTAACGTTCAGAGCCTGTTAATGACGATGGAACACACAAACTGCGTCGCGATTCAATACATCGTCCTCCAGCCGACTTGTCTCCAAGGGTCTAGTGCTGCCTCGGACACCTTATGGTCGTTCTCCTGTGAGTCTAGATTTTCGAATCCGACGCAAAACTGACAGTTAATTGTAAGGTTCAGAGCCTCTTAATGACAATGGAACACACAAATTGCGTCGCGATTCAATACATCGTCCTCCGGCCGACCTGTCTCCAAGTGTCTATTGCTGCCTCGGGCACCTTATGGTCGATCTCCTGTGAGTCTAGATTTTCGAATCCGACGCAAAACTGACAGTTAATTGTAACGTTCAGAGCCTGTTAATGACGATGGAACACACAAATCCCGTCGCGATTCAATACATCGTCCTCCGGCCGACCTGTCTCCAAGGGTCTATTGCTGCCTCGGGCACCTTATGGTCGATCTCCTGTGAGTCTAGATTTTCGAATCCGACGCAAAACTGACAGTTTATTGTAACGTTCAGAGCCTGTTAATGACGATGGAACACACAAATTGCGTCGCGATTCAATACATCGTCCTCCGGCCAACCTGTCTCCAAGGGTCTATTGCTGCCTCGGGCACCTTATGGTCGTTCTCCTGTGAGTCTAGATTTTCGAATCCGACGCAAAACTGACAGTTAATTGTAACGTTCAGAGCCTGTTAATGACGATGGAACACACAAATCGCGTCGCGATTCAATACATCGTCCTCCAGCCGATTTGTCTCCAAGGGTCTAGTGCTGCCTCGGGCACCTTATGGTCGTTCTCCTGTGAGTCTAGATTTTCGAATCCGACGCAAACCTGACAGTTAATTGTAACGTTCAGAGCCTGTAAATGACAATGGAACACACAAATCGCGTCGCGATTCAATACATCGTCCTCCAGCCGACTTGTCTCCAAGGGTCTAGTGCTGCCTCGGGCACCTTATTGTCGTTCTCCTGTGAGTCTAGATTTTCGAATGCGACGCAAAACTGACAGTTAATCGTAAGGTTCAGAGCTTCTTAATGACAATGGAACACACAAATCCCGTCGCGATTCAATACATCGTCCTCCGGCCGACCTGTCTCCAAGGGTCTATTGCTGCCTCGGGCACCATATGGTCGATCTCCTGTGAGTCTAGATTTTCGAATCCGACGCAAAACTGACAGTTAATTGTAAGGTTCAGAGCCTCTTAATGACAATGGAACACACAAATCGCGTCGCGATTCAGTACATCGTCCTCCGGCCGACCTGTCTCCAAGGGTCTATTGCTGCCTCGGGCACCTTACGGTCGATCTCCTGTGAGTCTAGATTTTCGAATCCGACGCAAACCTGACAGTTAATTGTAACGTTCAGAGCCTGTAAATGACAATGGAACACACAAATCGCGTCGCGATTCAATACATCGTCCTCCAGCCGACTTGTCTCCAAGGGTCTAGTGCTTCCTCGGGCACCTTATTGTCGTTCTCCTGTGAGTCTAGATTTTCGAATCCGACGCAAACCTGACAGTTAATTGTAACGTTCAGAGCCTGTAAATGACAATGGAACATACAAATCGCGTCGCGATTCAATACATCGTCCTCCAGCCGACTTGTCTCCAAGGGTCTAGTGCTGCCTCGGGCACCTTATTGTCGTTCTCCTGTGAGTCTAGATTTTCGAATGCGACGCAAAACTGACAGTTAATCGTAAGGTTCAGAGCCTCTTAATGACACTGGAACACACAAATCCCGTCGCGATTCAATACATCGTCCTCCGGCCGACCTGTCTCCAAGGGTCTATTGCTGCCTCGGGCACCTTATGGTCGATCTCCTGTGAGTCTAGATTTTCGAATCCGACGCAAAACTGACAGTTAATTGTAACGTTCAGAGCCTGTTAATGACGATGGAACACACAAATTGCGTCGCGATTCAATACATCGTCCTCCGGCCGACCTGTCTCCAAGGGTCTATTGCTGCCTCGGGCACCTTATGGTCGTTCTGCTGTGAGTCTAGATTTTCGAATCCGACGCAAAACTGACAGTTGATTGTAACGTTCAGAGCCTGTTAATGACGATGGAACACACAAATCGCGTCGCGAATCAATACATCGTCCTCCAGCCGACTTGTCTCCAAGGGTCTAGTGCTGCCTCGGGCACCTTATGGTCGTTCTCTTGTGAGTCTAGATTTTCGAATCCGACGCAAAACTGACAGTTAATTGTAAGGTTCAGAGCCTGTTAATGACGATGGAACACACAAATTGCGTCGCGATTCAATACATCGTCCTCCGGCCGACCTGTCTCCAAGGGTCTAGTGCTGCCTCGGGCACCTTATGGTCGTTCTCTTGTGAGTCTAGATTTTCGAATCCGACGCAAAACTGACAGTTAATTGTAACGTTCAGAGCCTGTTAATGACGATGGAACACACAAATCGCGTCGCGATTCAATACATCGTCCTCCAGCCGACTTGTCTCCAAGGGTCTAGTGCTGCCTCGGGCACCTTATGGTCGTTCCCTTGTGAGTCTAGATTTTCGAATCCGACGCAAAACTGACAGTTAACTGTAACGTTCAGAGCCTGTTAATGACGATGGAACACACAAATCCCGTCGCGATTCAATACATCGTCCTCCGGCCGACCTGTCTCCAAGGGTCTATTGCTGCCTCGGGCACCTTATGGTCGATCTCCTGTGAGTCTAGATTTTCGAATCCGACGCAAAACTGACAGTTAATTGTAAGGTTCAGAGCCTCTTAATGACAATGGAACACACAAATCGCGTCGCGATTCAATACATCATCCTCCGGCCGACCTGCCTCCAAGGGTCTATTGCTGCCTAGGGCACCTTATGGTCGATCTCCTGTGAGTCTAGATTTGCGAATCCGACGCAAAACTTACAGTTAATTGTAACGTTCAGAGCCCGTTAATGACGATGGAACACACAAATCGCGTCGCGATTCAATACATCGTCCTCCGGCCGACCTGTCTCCAAGGGTCTATTGCTGCCACGGGCACCTTATGGTCGATCTCCTGTGAGTCTAGATTTTCGAATCCGAAGCAAAACTGACAGTTAATTGTAAGGTTCAGAGCCTGTTAATGACGATGGAACACACAAATTGCGTCGCGATTCAATACATCGTCCTCCGGCCGACCTGTCTCCAAGGGTCTATTGCTGCCTCGGGCACCTTATGGTCGATCTCCTGTGAGTCTAGATTTTCGAATCCGACGCAAAACTGACAGTTAATTGTAACGTTCAGAGCCTGTTAATGACGATGGAACACACAAATCGCGTCGCGATTCAATACTTCGTCCTCCAGCCGATTTGTCTCCAAGTGTCTAGTGCTGCCTCGGGCACCTTATGGTCGTTCCTCTGTGAGTCTAGATTTTCGAATCCGACGCAAAACTGACAGTTAATTGTAAGGTTCAGAGCCTCTTAATGACAATGGAACACACAAATTGCGTCGCGATTCAATACATCGTCCTCCGGCCGACCTGTCTCCAAGGGTCTATTGCTGCCTCGGGCACATTATGGTCGATCTCCTGTGAGTCTAGATTTTCGAATCCGACGCAAAACTGACAGTTAATTGTAACGTTCAGAGCCTGTAAATGACAATGGAACACACAAATCGCGTCGCGATTCAATACTTCGTCCTCCAGCCGACTTGTCTCCAAGGGTCTAGTGCTGCCTCGGGCACCTTATTGTCCTTCTCCTGTGAGTCTAGATTTTCGAATCCGACGCAAACCTGACAGTTAATTGTAACGTTCAGAGCCTGTAAATGACAATGGAACACACAAATCGCGTCGCGATTCAATACATCGTCCTCCAGCCGACTTGTCTCCAAGGGTCTAGTGCTGCCTCGGGCACCTTATTGTTGTTCTCCTGTGAGTCTAGATATTCGAATGCGACGCAAAACTGACAGTTAATCGTAAGGTTCAGAGCCTCTTAATGACAATGGAACACACAAATCCCGTCGCGATTCAATACATCGTCCTCCGGCCGACCTGTCTCCAAGGGTCTATTGCTGCCTCGGGCACCTTATGGTCGATCTCCTGTGAGTCTAGATTTTCGAATCCGACGCAAAACTGACAGTTAATTGTAACGTTCAGAGCCTGTTAATGACGATGGAACACACAAATTGCGTCGCGATTCAATACATCGTCGTCCAGCCGACTTGTCTCCAAGGGTCTAGTGCTGCCTCGGACACCGTATGGTCGTTCTCCTGTGAGTCTAGATTTTCGATACGACGCAAAACTGACAGTTAATTGTAAGGTTCAGAGCCTCTTAATGACAATGGAACACACAAATCGCGTCGCGATTCAATACATCGTGTTCCGGCCCTCCTGTCTCCAAGGGTCTATTGCTGCCTCGGGCACCTTATGGTCGATCTCCTGTGAGTCTAGAATTTCGAATCCGACGCAGTTAATTGTAACGTTCAGAGCCTGTTAATGACGATGGAACACACAAACTGCGTCGCGATTCAATACATCGTCCTCCAGCCGACTTGTCTCCAAGGGTCTAGTGCTGCCTCGGACACCTTATGGTCGTTCTCCTGTGGGTCTAGATTTTCGAATCCGACGCAAAACTGACAGTTAATTGTAAGGTTCAGAGCCTCTTAATGACAATGGAACACACAAATTGCGTCGCGATTCAATACATCGTCCTCCGGCCGACCTGTCTCCAAGTGTCTATTGCTGCCTCGGGCACCTTATGGTCGATCTCCTGTGAGTCTAGATTTTCGAATCCGACGCAAAACTGACAGTTAATTGTAACGTTCAGAGCTTGTTAATGACGATGGAACACACAAATCCCGTCGCGATTCAATACATCGTCCTCCGGCCGACCTGTCTCCAAGGGTCTATTGCTGCCTCGGGCACCTTATGGTCGATCTCCTGTGAGTCTAGATTTTCGAATCCGACGCAAAACTGACAGTTAATTGTAACGTTCAGAGCCTGTTAATGACGATGGAACACACAAATTGCGTCGCGATTCAATACATCGTCCTCCGGCCGGCCTGTCTCCAAGGGTCTATTGCTGCCTCGGGCACCTTATGGTCGTTCTCCTGTGAGTCTAGATTTTCGAATCCGACGCAAAACTGACAGTTAATTGTAACGTTCAGAGCCTGTTAATAACGATGGAACACACAAATCGCGTCGCGATTCAATACATCGTCCTCCAGCCGATTTGTCTCCAAGGGTCTAGTGCTGCCTCGGGCACCTTATGGTCGTTCTCCTGTGAGTCTAGATTTTCGAATCCGACGCAAAACTGACAGTTAATTGTAACGTTCAGAGCTTCTTAATGACAATGGAACACACAAATCGCGTCGCGATTCAATACATCGTCCTCCAGCCGACCTGTCTCCAAGGGTCTATTGTTGCCTCGGGCACCTTATGGTCGATCTCCTGTGAGTCTAGATTTTCGAATCCGACGCAAAACTGACAGTTAATTGTAACGTTCAGAGCCTGTTAATGACGATGGAACACACAAATCCCGTCGCGATTCAATACATCGTCCTCCGGCCGACCTGTCTCCAAGGGTCTATTGCTGCCTCGGGCACCTTATGGTCGATCCTCTGTGAGTCTAGATTTTCGAATCCGACGCAAAACTGACAGTTAATTGTAACGTTCAGAGCCTGTTAATGACGATGGAACACACAAATTGCGTCGCGATTCAATACATCGTCCTCCGGCCGACCTGTTTCCAAGGGTCTATTGCTGCCTCGGGCACCTTATGGTCGTTCTGCTGTGAGTCTAGATTTTCGAATCCGACGCAAAACTGACAGTTGATTGTAACGTTCAGAGCCTGTTAATGACGATGGAACACACAAATCGCGTCGCGAATCAATACATCGTCCTCCAGCCGACTTGTCTCCAAGGGTCTAGTGCTGCCTCGGGCACCTTATGGTCGTTCTCTTGTGAGTCTAGATTTTCGAATCCGACGCAAAACTGACAGTTAATTGTAAGGTTCAGAGCCTGTTAATGACGATGGAACACACAAATTGCGTCGCGATTCAATACATCGTCCTCCGGCCGACCTGTCTCCAAGGGTCTAGTGCTGCCTCGGGCACCTTATGGTCGTTCTCTTGTGAGTCTAGATTTTCGAATCCGACGCAAAACTGACAGTTAATTGTAACGTTCAGAGCCTGTTAATGACGATGGAACACACAAATCGCGTCGCGATTCAATACTTCGTCCTCCAGCCGATTTGTCTCCAAGTGTCTAGTGCTGCCTCGGGCACCTTATGGTCGTTCCTCTGTGAGTCTAGATTTTCGAATCCGACGCAAAACTGACAGTTAATTGTAAGGTTCAGGTCGATCTCCTGTGAGTCTAGATTTTCGAATCCGACGCAAAACTGACAGTTAATTGTAACGTTAGAGCCTGTAAATGACAATGGAACACACAAATCGCGTCGCGATTCAATACATCGTCCTCCAGCCGTATTGTCTCCAAGGGTCTAGTGCTGCCTCGGGCACCTTATTGTCCTTCTCCTGTGAGTCTAGATTTTCGAATCCGACGCAAACCTGACAGTTAATTGTAACGTTCAGAGCCTGTAAATGACAATGGAACACACAAATCGCGTCGCGATTCAATACATCGTCCTCCAGCCGACTTGTCTCCAAGGGTCTAGTGCTGCCTCGGGCACCTTATTGTCGTTCTCCTGTGAGTCTAGATTTTCGAATGCGACGCAAAACTGACAGTTAATCGTAAGGTTCAGAGCCTCTTAATGACAATGGAACACACAAATCCCGTCGCGATTCAATACATCGTCCTCCGGCCGACCTGTCTCCAAGGGTCTATTGCTGCCTCGGGCACCTTATGGTCGATCTCCTGTGAGTCTAGATTTTCGAATCCGACGCAAAACTGACAGTTAATTGTAACGTTCAGAGCCTGTTAATGACGATGGAACACACAAATTGCGTCGCGATTCAATACATCGTCGTCCAGCCGACTTGTCTCCAAGGGTCTAGTGCTGCCTCGGACACCGTATGGTCGTTCTCCTGTGAGTCTAGATTTTCGAATCCGACGCAAAACTGACAGTTAATTGTAAGGTTCAGAGCCTCTTAATGACAATGGAACACACAAATCGCGTCGCGATTCAATACATCGTCCTCCGGCCGACCTGTCTCCAAGGGTCTATTGCTGCCTCGGGCACCTTATGGTCGATCTCCTGTGAGTCTAGAATTTCGAATCCGACGCAGTTAATTGTAAGGTTCAGAGCCTCTTAATGACGATGGAACACACAAACTGCGTCGCGATTCAATACATCGTCCTCCAGCCGACTTGTCTCCAAGGGTCTAGTGCTGCCTCGGACACCTTATGGTCGTTCTCCTGTGAGTCTAGATTTTCGAATCCGACGCAAAACTGACAGTTAATTGTAAGGTTCAGAGCCTCTTAATGACAATGGAACACACAAATTGCGTCGCGATTCAATACATCGTCCTCCGGCCGACCTGTCTCCAAGTGTCTATTGCTGCCTCGGGCACCTTATGGTCGATCTCCTGTGAGTCTAGATTTTCGAATCCGACGCAAAACTGACAGTTAATTGTAACGTTCAGAGCCTGTTAATGACGATGGAACACACAAATCCCGTCGCGATTCAATACATCGTCCTCCGGCCGACCTGTCTCCAAGGGTCTATTGCTGCCTCGGGCACCTTATGGTCGATCTCCTGTGAGTCTAGATTTTCGAATCCGACGCAAAACTGACAGTTTATTGTAACGTTCAGAGCCTGTTAATGACGATGGAACACACAAATTGCGTCGCGATTCAATACATCGTCCTCCGGCCAACCTGTCTCCAAGGGTCTATTGCTGCCTCGGGCACCTTATGGTCGTTCTCCTGTGAGTCTAGATTTTCGAATCCGACGCAAAACTGACAGTTAATTGTAACGTTCAGAGCCTGTTAATGACGATGGAACACACAAATCGCGTCGCGATTCAATACATCGTCATCCAGCCGATTTGTCTCCAAGGGTCTAGTGCTGCCTCGGGCACCTTATGGTCGTTCTCCTGTGAGTCTAGATTTTCGAATCCGACGCAAACCTGACAGTTAATTGTAACGTTCAGAGCCTGTAAATGACAATGGAACACACAAATCGCGTCGCGATTCAATACATCGTCCTCCAGCCGACTTGTCTCCAAGGGTCTAGTGCTGCCTCGGGCACCCTATTGTCGTTCTCCTGTGAGTCTAGATTTTCGAATGCGACGCAAAACTGACAGTTAATCGTAAGGTTCAGAGCTTCTTAATGACAATGGAACACACAAATCCCGTCGCGATTCAATACATCGTCCTCCGGCCGACCTGTCTCCAAGGGTCTATTGCTGCCTCGGGCACCATATGGTCGATCTCCTGTGAGTCTAGATTTTCGAATCCGACGCAAAACTGACAGTTAATTGTAAGGTTCAGAGCCTCTTAATGACAATGGAACACACAAATCGCGTCGCGATTCAGTACATCGTCCTCCGGCCGACCTGTCTCCAAGGGTCTATTGCTGCCTCGGGCACCTTATGGTCGATCTCCTGTGAGTCTAGATTTTCGAATCCGACGCAAACCTGACAGTTAATTGTAACGTTCAGAGCCTGTAAATGACAATGGAACACACAAATCGCGTCGCGATTCAATACATCGTCCTCCAGCCGACTTGTCTCCAAGGGTCTAGTGCTTCCTCGGGCACCTTATTGTCGTTCTCCTGTGAGTCTAGATTTTCGAATCCGACGCAAACCTGACAGTTAATTGTAACGTTCAGAGCCTGTAAATGACAATGGAACATACAAATCGCGTCGCGATTCAATACATCGTCCTCCAGCCGACTTGTCTCCAAGGGTCTAGTGCTGCCTCGGGCACCTTATTGTCGTTCTCCTGTGAGTCTAGATTTTCGAATGCGACGCAAAACTGACAGTTAATCGTAAGGTTCAGAGCCTCTTAATGACACTGGAACACACAAATCCCGTCGCGATTCAATACATCGTCCTCCGGCCGACCTGTCTCCAAGGGTCTATTGCTGCCTCGGGCACCTTATGGTCGATCTCCTGTGAGTCTAGATTTTCGAATCCGACGCAAAACTGACAGTTAATTGTAACGTTCAGAGCCTGTTAATGACGATGGAACACACAAATTGCGTCGCGATTCAATACATCGTCCTCCGGCCGACCTGTCTCCAAGGGTCTATTGCTGCCTCGGGCACCTTATGGTCGTTCTGCTGTGAGTCTAGATTTTCGAATCCGACGCAAAACTGACAGTTGATTGTAACGTTCAGAGCCTGTTAATGACGATGGAACACACAAATCGCGTCGCGAATCAATACATCGTCCTCCAGCCGACTTGTCTCCAAGGGTCTAGTGCTGCCTCGGGCACCTTATGGTCGTTCTCTTGTGAGTCTAGATTTTCGAATCCGACGCAAAACTGACAGTTAATTGTAAGGTTCAGAGCCTGTTAATGACGATGGAACACACAAATTGCGTCGCGATTCAATACATCGTCCTCCGGCCGACCTGTCTCCAAGGGTCTAGTGCTGCCTCGGGCACCTTATGGTCGTTCTCTTGTGAGTCTAGATTTTCGAATCCGACGCAAAACTGACAGTTAATTGTAACGTTCAGAGCCTGTTAATGACGATGGAACACACAAATCGCGTCGCGATTCAATACATCGTCCTCCAGCCGACTTGTCTCCAAGGGTCTAGTGCTGCCTCGGGCACCTTATGGTCGTTCCCTTGTGAGTCTAGATTTTCGAATCCGACGCAAAACTGACAGTTAACTGTAACGTTCAGAGCCGGTTAATGACGATGGAACACACAAATCCCGTCGCGTTTCAATACATCGTCCTCCGGCCGACCTGTCTCCAAGGGTCTATTGCTGCCTCGGGCACCTTATGGTCGATCTCCTGTGAGTCTAGATTTTCGAATCCGACGCAAAACTGACAGTTAATTGTAAGGTTCAGAGCCTCTTAATGACAATGGAACACACAAATCGCGTCGCGATTCAATACATCATCCTCCGGCCGACCTGCCTCCAAGGGTCTATTGCTGCCTAGGGCACCTTATGGTCGATCTCCTGTGAGTCTAGATTTGCGAATCCGACGCAAAACTTACAGTTAATTGTAACGTTCAGAGCCCGTTAATGACGATGGAACACACAAATCGCGTCGCGATTCAATACATCGTCCTCCGGCCGACCTGTCTCCAAGGGTCTATTGCTGCCACGGGCACCTTATGGTCGATCTCCTGTGAGTCTAGATTTTCGAATCCGAAGCAAAACTGACAGTTAATTGTAAGGTTCAGAGCCTGTTAATGACGATGGAACACACAAATTGCGTCGCGATTCAATACATCGTCCTCCGGCCGACCTGTCTCCAAGGGTCTATTGCTGCCTCGGGCACCTTATGGTCGATCTCCTGTGAGTCTAGATTTTCGAATCCGACGCAAAACTGACAGTTAATTGTAACGTTCAGAGCCTGTTAATGACGATGGAACACACAAATCGCGTCGCGATTCAATACTTCGTCCTCCAGCCGATTTGTCTCCAAGTGTCTAGTGCTGCCTCGGGCACCTTATGGTCGTTCCTCTGTGAGTCTAGATTTTCGAATCCGACGCAAAACTGACAGTTAATTGTAAGGTTCAGAACCTCTTAATGACAATGGAACACACAAATTGCGTCGCGATTCAATACATCGTCCTCCGGCCGACCTGTCTCCAAGGGTCTATTGCTGCCTCGGGCACCTTATGGTCGATCTCCTGTGAGTCTAGATTTTCGAATCCGACGCAAAACTGAGAGTTAATTGTAACGTTCAGAGCCTGTAAATGACAATGGAACACACAAATCGCGTCGCGATTCAATACATCGTCCTCCAGCCGACTTGTCTCCAAGGGTCTAGTGCTGCCTCGGGCACCTTATTGTCCTTCTCCTGTGAGTCTAGATTTTCGAATCCGACGCAAACCTGACAGTTAATTGTAACGTTCAGAGCCTGTAAATGACAATGGAACACACAAATCGCGTCGCGATTCAATACATCGTCCTCCAGCCGACTTGTCTCCAAGGGTCTAGTGCTGCCTCGGGCACCTTATTGTTGTTCTCCTGTGAGTCTAGATTTTCGAATGCGACGCAAAACTGACAGTTAATCGTAAGGTTCAGAGCCTCTTAATGACAATGGAACACACAAATCGCGTCGCGATTCAATACATCGTGTTCCGGCCGACCTGTCTCCAAGGGTCTATTGCTGCCTCGGGCACCTTATGGTCGATCTCCTGTGAGTCTAGAATTTCGAATCCGACGCAGTTAATTGTAACGTTCAGAGCCTGTTAATGACGATGGAACACACAAACTGCGTCGCGATTCAATACATCGTCCTCCAGCCGACTTGTCTCCAAGGGTCTAGTGCTGCCTCGGACACCTTATGGTCGTTCTCCTGTGGGTCTAGATTTTCGAATCCGACGCAAAACTGACAGTTAATTGTAAGGTTCAGAGCCTCTTAATGACAATGGAACACACAAATTGCGTCGCGATTCAATACATCGTCCTCCGGCCGACCTGTCTCCAAGTGTCTATTGCTGCCTCGGGCACCTTATGGTCGATCTCCTGTGAGTCTAGATTTTCGAATCCGACGCAAAACTGACAGTTAATTGTAACGTTCAGAGCCTGTTAATGACGATGGAACACACAAATCCCGTCGCGATTCAATACATCGTCCTCCGGCCGACCTGTCTCCAAGGGTCTATTGCTGCCTCGGGCACCTTATGGTCGATCTCCTGTGAGTCTAGATTTTCGAATCCGACGCAAAACTGACAGTTAATTGTAACGTTCAGAGCCTGTTAATGACGATGGAACACACAAATTGCGTCGCGATTCAATACATCGTCCTCCGGCCGGCCTGTCTCCAAGGGTCTATTGCTGCCTCGGGCACCTTATGGTCGTTCTCCTGTGAGTCTAGATTTTCGAATCCGACGCAAAACTGACAGTTAATTGTAACGTTCAGAGCCTGTTAATAACGATGGAACACACAAATCGCGTCGCGATTCAATACATCGTCCTCCAGCCGATTTGTCTCCAAGGGTCTAGTGCTGCCTCGGGCACCTTATGGTCGTTCTCCTGTGAGTCTAGATTTTCGAATCCGACGCAAAACTGACAGTTAATTGTAACGTTCAGAGCTTCTTAATGACAATGGAACACACAAATCGCGTCGCGATTCAATACATCGTCCTCCAGCCGACCTGTCTCCAAGGGTCTATTGTTGCCTCGGGCACCTTATGGTCGTTCTCCTGTGAGTCTAGATTTTCGAATCCGACGCAAAACTGACAGTTAATTGTAACGTTCAGAGCCTGTTAATGACGATGGAACACACAAATCCCGTCGCGATTCAATACATCGTCCTCCGGCCGACCTGTCTCCAAGGGTCTATTGCTGCCTCGGGCACCTTATGGTCGATCCTCTGTGAGTCTAGATTTTCGAATCCGACGCAAAACTGACAGTTAATTGTAACGTTCAGAGCCTGTTAATGACGATGGAACACACAAATTGCGTCGCGATTCAATACATCGTCCTCCGGCCGACCTGTCTCCAAGGGTCTATTGCTGCCTCGGGCACCTTATGGTCGTTCTGCTGTGAGTCTAGATTTTCGAATCCGACGCAAAACTGACAGTTGATTGTAACGTTCAGAGCCTGTTAATGACGATGGAACACACAAATCGCGTCGCGAATCAATACATCGTCCTCCAGCCGACTTGTCTCCAAGGCTCTAGTGCTGCCTCGGGCACCTTATGGTCGTTCTCTTGTGAGTCTAGATTTTCGAATCCGACGCAAAACTGACAGTTAATTGTAAGGTTCAGAGCCTGTTAATGACGATGGAACACACAAATTGCGTCGCGATTCAATACATCGTCCTCCGGCCGACCTGTCTCCAAGGGTCTAGTGCTGCCTCGGGCACCTTATGGTCGTTCTCTTGTGAGTCTAGATTTTCGAATCCGACGCAAAACTGACAGTTAATTGTAACGTTCAGAGCCTGTTAATGACGATGGAACACACAAATCGCGTCGCGATTCAATACATCGTCCTCCAGCCGACTTGTCTCCAAGGGTCTAGTGCTGCCTCGGGCACCTTATGGTCGTTCCCTTGTGAGTCTAGATTTTCGAATCCGACGCAAAACTGACAGTTAATTGTAACGTTCAGAGCCTGTTAATGACGATGGAACACACAAATCCCGTCGCGATTCAATACATCGTCCTCCGGCCGACCTGTCTCCAAGGGTCTATTGCTGCCTCGGGCACCTTATGGTCGATCTCCTGTGAGTCTAGATTTTCGAATCCGACGCAAAACTGACAGTTAATTGTAAGGTTCAGAGCCTCTTAATGACAATGGAACACACAAATCGCGTCGCGATTCAATACATCATCCTCCGGCCGACCTGCCTCCAAGGGTCTATTGCTGCCTAGGGCACCTTATGGTCGATCTCCTGTGAGTCTAGATTTGCGAATCCGACGCAAAACTTACAGTTAATTGTAACGTTCAGAGCCCGTTAATGACGATGGAACACAATAATCGCGTCGCGATTCAATACATCGTCCTCCGGCCGACCTGTCTCCAAGGGTCTATTGCTGCCACGGGCACCTTATGGTCGATCTCCTGTGAGTCTAGATTTTCGAATCCGACGCAAAACTGACAGTTAATTGTAAGGTTCAGAGCCTGTTAATGACGATGGAACACACAAATTGCGTCGCGATTCAATACATCGTCCTCCGGCCGACCTGTCTCCAAGGGTCTATTGCTGCCTCGGGCACCTTATGGTCGATCTCCTGTGAGTCTAGATTTTCGAATCCGACGCAAAACTGACAGTTAATTGTAACGTTCAGAGCCTGTTAATGACGATGGAACACACAAATCGCGTCGCGATTCAATACTTCGTCCTCCAGCCGATTTGTCTCCAAGTGTCTAGTGCTGCCTCGGGCACCTTATGGTCGTTCCTCTGTGAGTCTAGATTTTCGAATCCGACGCAAAACTGACAGTTAATTGTAAGGTTCAGAGCCTCTTAATGACAATGGAACACACAAATTGCGTCGCGATTCAATACATCGTCCTCCGGCCGACCTGTCTCCAAGGGTCTATTGCTGCCTCGGGCACCTTATGGTCGATCTCCTGTGAGTCTAGATTTTCGAATCCGACGCAAAACTGACAGTTAATTGTAACGTTCAGAGCCTGTAAACGACAATGGAACACACAAATCGCGTCGCGATTCAATACATCGTCCTCCAGCCGACTTGTCTCCAAGGGTCTAGTGCTGCCTCGGGCACCTTATTGTCCTTCTCCTGTGAGTCTAGATTTTCGAATCCGACGCAAACCTGACAGTTAATTGTAACGTTCAGAGCCTGTAAATGACAATGGAACACACAAATCGCGTCGCGATTCAATACATCGTCCTCCAGCCGACTTGTCTCCAAGGGTCTAGTGCTGCCTCGGGCACCTTATTGTCGTTCTCCTGTGAGTCTAGATTTTCGAATGCGACGCAAAACTGACAGTTAATCGTAAGGTTCAGAGCCTCTTAATGACAATGGAACACACAAATCCCGTCGCGATTCAATACATCGTCCTCCGGCCGACCTGTCTCCAAGGGTCTATTGCTGCCTCGGGCACCTTATGGTCGATCTCCTGTGAGTCTAGATTTTCGAATCCGACGCAAAACTGACAGTTAATTGTAACGTTCAGAGCCTGTTAATGACGATGGAACACACAAATTGCGTCGCGATTCAATACATCGTCGTCCAGCCGACTTGTCTCCAAGGGTCAAGTGCTGCCTCGGGCACCTTATGGTCGATCTCCTGTGAGTCTAGAATTTCGAATCCGACGCAGTTAATTGTAACGTTCAGAGCCTGTTAATGACGATGGAACACACAAATTGCGTCGCGATTCAATACATCGTCCTCCGGCCGACCTGTCTCCAAGGGTCTATTGCTGCCTCGGGCACCTTATGGTCGTTCTCCTGTGAGTCTAGATTTTCGATACGACGCAAAACTGACAGTTAATTGTAAGGTTCAGAGCCTCTTAATGACAATGGAACACACAAATCGCGTCGCGATTCAATACATCGTGTTCCGGCCGACCTGTCTCCAAGGGTCTATTGCTGCCTCGGGCACCTTATGGTCGATCTCCTGTGAGTCTAGAATTTCGAATCCGACGCAGTTAATTGTAACGTTCAGAGCCTGTTAATGACGATGGAACACACAAATTGCGTCGCGATTCAATACATCGTCCTCCGGCCGACCTGTCTCCAAGGGTCTATTGCTGCCTCGGGCACCTTATGGTCGTTCTCCTGTGAGTCTAGATTTTCGAATCCGACGCAAAACTGACAGTTGATTGTAACGTTCAGAGCCTGTTAATGACGATGGAACACACAAATCGCTTCGCGAATCAATACATCGTCCTCCAGCCGACTTGTCTCCAAGGGTCTAGTCCTGCCTCGGGCACCTTATGGTCGTTCTCTTGTGAGTCTAGATTTTCGAATCCGACGCAAAACTGACAGTTAATTGTAAGGTTCAGAGCCTGTTAATGACGATGGAACACACAAATTGCGTCGCGATTCAATACATCGTCCTCCGGCCGACCTGTCTCCAAGGGTCTAGTGCTGCCTCGGGCACCTTATGGTCGTTCTCTTGTGAGTCTAGATTTTCGAATCCGACGCAAAACTGACAGTTAATTGTAACGTTCAGAGCCTGTTAATGACGATGGAACACACAAATCGCGTCGCGATTCAATACATCGTCCTCCAGCCGACTTGTCTCCAAGGGTCTAGTGCTGCCTCGGGCACCTTATGGTCGTTCCCTTGTGAGTCTAGATTTTCGAATCCGACGCAAAACTGACAGTTAATTGTAACGTTCAGAGCCTGTTAATGACGATGGAACACACAAATTGCGTCGCGATTCAATACATCGTCCTCCGGCCGACCTGTCTCCAAGGGTCTAGTGCTGCCTCGGGCACCTTATGGTCGTTCTCTTGTGAGTCTAGATTTTCGAATCCGACGCAAAACTGACAGTTAATTGTAACGTTCAGAGCCTGTTAATGACGATGGAACACACAAATCGCGTCGCGATTCAATACATCGTCCTCCAGCCGACTTGTCTCCAAGGGTCTAGTGCTGCCTCGGGCACCTTATGGTCGTTCCCTTGTGAGTCTAGATTTTCGAATCCGACGCAAAACTGACAGTTAATTGTAACGTTCAGAGCCTGTTAATGACGATGGAACACACAAATCCCGTCGCGATTCAATACATCGTCCTCCGGCCGACCTGTCTCCAAGGGTCTATTGCTGCCTCGGGCACCTTATGGTCGATCTCCTGTGAGTCTAGATTTTGGAATCCGACGCAAAACTGACAGTTAATTGTAAGGTTCAGAGCCTCTTAATGACAATGGAACACACAAATCGCGTCGCGATTCAATACATCATCCTCCGGCCGACCTGCCTCCAAGGGTCTATTGCTGCCTAGGGCACCTTATGGTCGATCTCCTGTGAGTCTAGATTTGCGAATCCGACGCAAAACTTACAGTTAATTGTAACGTTCAGAGCCCGTTAATGACGATGGAACACACAAATCGCGTCGCGATTCAATACATCGTCCTCCGGCCGACCTGTCTCCAAGGGTCTATTGCTGCCACGGGCACCTTATGGTCGATCTCCTGTGAGTCTAGATTTTCGAATCCGAAGCAAAACTGACAGTTAATTGTAAGGTTCAGAGCCTGTTAATGACGATGGAACACACAAATTGCGTCGCGATTCAATACATCGTCCTCCGGCCGACCTGTCTCCAAGGGTCTATTGCTGCCTCGGGCACCTTATGGTCGATCTCCTGTGAGTCTAGATTTTCGAATCCGACGCAAAACTGACAGTTAATTGTAACGTTCAGAGCCTGTTAATGACGATGGAACACACAAATCGCGTCGCGATTCAATACTTCGTCCTCCAGCCGATTTGTCTCCAAGTGTCTAGTGCTGCCTCGGGCACCTTATGGTCGTTCCTCTGTGAGTCTAGATTTTCGAATCCGACGCAAAACTGACAGTTAATTGTAAGGTTCAGAGCCTCTTAATGACAATGGAACACACAAATTGCGTCGCGATTCAATACATCGTCCTCCGGCCGACCTGTCTCCAAGGGTCTATTGCTGCCTAGGGCACCTTATGGTCGATCTCCTGTGAGTCTAGATTTTCGAATCCGACGCAAAACTGAGAGTTAATTGTAACGTTCAGAGCCTGTAAATGACAATGGAACACACAAATCGCGTCGCGATTCAATACATCGTCCTCCAGCCGACTTGTCTCCAAGGGTCTAGTGCTGCCTCGGGCACCTTATTGTCCTTCTCCTGTGAGTCTAGATTTTCGAATCCGACGCAAACCTGACAGTTAATTGTAACGTTCAGAGCCTGTAAATGACAATGGAACACACAAATCGCGTCGCGATTCAATACATCGTCCTCCAGCCGACTTGTCTCCAAGGGTCTAGTGCTGCCTCGGGCACCTTATTGTCGTTCTCCTGTGAGTCTAGATTTTCGAATGCGACGCAAAACTGACAGTTAATCGTAAGGTTCAGAGCCTCTTAATGACAATGGAACACACAAATCCCGTCGCGATTCAATACATCGTCCTCCGGCCGACCTGTCTCCAAGGGTCTATTGCTGCCTCGGGCACCTTATGGTCGATCTCCTGTGAGTCTAGATTTTCGAATCCGACGCAAAACTGACAGTTAATTGTAACGTTCAGAGCCTGTTAATGACGATGGAACACACAAATTGCGTCGCGATTCAATACATCGTCGTCCAGCCGACTTGTCTCCAAGGGTCAAGTGCTGCCTCGGACACCGTATGGTCGTTCTCCTGTGAGTCTAGATTTTCAATACGACGCAAAACTGACAGTTAATTGTAAGGTTCAGAGCCTCTTAATGACAATGGAACACACAAATCGCGTCGCGATTCAATACATCGTGTTCCGGCCGACCTGTCTCCAAGGGTCTATTGCTGCCTCGGGCACCTTATGGTCGATCTCCTGTGAGTCTAGAATTTCGAATCCGACGCAGTTAATTGTAACGTTCAGAGCCTGTTAATGACGATGGAACACACAAATTGCGTCGCGATTCAATACATCGTCCTCCGGCCGACCTGTCTCCAAGGGTCTATTGCTGCCTCGGGCACCTTATGGTCGTTCTGCTGTGAGTCTAGATTTTCGAATCCGACGCAAAACTGACAGTTGATTGTAACGTTCAGAGCCTGTTAATGACGATGGAACACACAAATCGCGTCGCGAATCAATACATCGTCCTCCAGCCGACTTGTCTCCAAGGGTCTAGTCCTGCCTCGGGCACCTTATGGTCGTTCTCTTGTGAGTCTAGATTTTCGAATCCGACGCAAAACTGACAGTTAATTGTAAGGTTCAGAGCCTGTTAATGACGATGGAACACACAAATTGCGTCGCGATTCAATACATCGTCCTCCGGCCGACCTGTCTCCAAGGGTCTAGTGCTGCCTCGGGCACCTTATGGTCGTTCTCTTGTGAGTCTAGATTTTCGAATCCGACGCAAAACTGACAGTTAATTGTAACGTTCAGAGCCTGTTAATGACGATGGAACACACAAATCGCGTCGCGATTCAATACATCGTCCTCCAGCCGACTTGTCTCCAAGGGTCTAGTGCTGCCTCGGGCACCTTATGGTCGTTCCCTTGTGAGTCTAGATTTTCGAATCCGACGCAAAACTGACAGTTAATTGTAACGTTCAGAGCCTGTTAATGACGATGGAACACACAAATCCCGTCGCGATTCAATACATCGTCCTCCGGCCGACCTGTCTCCAAGGGTCTATTGCTGCCTCGGGCACCTTATGGTCGATCTCCTGTGAGTCTAGATTTTGGAATCCGACGCAAAACTGACAGTTAATTGTAAGGTTCAGAGCCTCTTAATGACAATGGAACACACAAATCGCGTCGCGATTCAATACATCATCCTCCGGCCGACCTGCCTCCAAGGGTCTATTGCTGCCTAGGGCACCTTATGGTCGATCTCCTGTGAGTCTAGATTTGCGAATCCGACGCAAAACTTACAGTTAATTGTAACGTTCAGAGCCCGTTAATGACGATGGAACACACAAATCGCGTCGCGATTCAATACATCGTCCTCCGGCCGACCTGTCTCCAAGGGTCTATTGCTGCCACGGGCACCTTATGGTCGATCTCCTGTGAGTCTAGATTTTCGAATCCGAAGCAAAACTGACAGTTAATTGTAAGGTTCAGAGCCTGTTAATGACGATGGAACACACAAATTGCGTCGCGATTCAATACATCGTCCTCCGGCCGACCTGTCTCCAAGGGTCTATTGCTGCCTCGGGCACCTTATGGTCGATCTCCTGTGAGTCTAGATTTTCGAATCCGACGCAAAACTGACAGTTAATTGTAACGTTCAGAGCCTGTTAATGACGATGGAACACACAAATCGCGTCGCGATTCAATACTTCGTCCTCCAGCCGATTTGTCTCCAAGTGTCTAGTGCTGCCTCGGGCACCTTATGGTCGTTCCTCTGTGAGTCTAGATTTTCGAATCCGACGCAAAACTGACAGTTAATTGTAAGGTTCAGAGCCTCTTAATGACAATGGAACACACAAATTGCGTCGCGATTCAATACATCGTCCTCCGGCCGACCTGTCTCCAAGGGTCTATTGCTGCCTCGGGCACCTTATGGTCGATCTCCTGTGAGTCTAGATTTTCGAATCCGACGCAAAACTGACAGTTAATTGTAAGGTTCAGAGCCTCTTAATGACAATGGAACACACAAATCGCGTCGCGATTCAATACATCATCCTCCGGCCGACCTGCCTCCAAGGGTCTATTGCTGCCTAGGGCACCTTATGGTCGATCTCCTGTGAGTCTACATTTGCGAATCCGACGCAAAACTTACAGTTAATTGTAACGTTCAGAGCCCGTTAATGACGATGGAACACACAAATCGCGTCGCGATTCAATACATCGTCCTCCGGCCGACCTGTCTCCAAGGGTCTATTGCTGCCACGGGCACCTTATGGTCGATCTCCTGTGAGTCTAGATTTTCGAATCCGAAGCAAAACTGACAGTTAATTGTAAGGTTCAGAGCCTGTTAATGACGATGGAACACACAAATTGCGTCGCGATTCAATACATCGTCCTCCGGCCGACCTGTCTCCAAGGGTCTATTGCTGCCCCGGGCACCATATGGTCGATCTCCTGTGAGTCTAGATTTTCGAATCCGACGCAAAACTGACAGTTAATTGTAACGTTCAGAGCCTGTTAATGACGATGGAACACACAAATCGCGTCGCGATTCAATACATCGTCCTCCAGCCGACTTGTCTCCAAGGGTCTAGTGCTGCCTCGGGCACCTTATTGTCGTTCTCCTGTGAGTCTAGATTTTCGAATGCGACGCAAAACTGACAGTTAATCGTAAGGTTCAGAGCCTCTTAATGACAATGGAACACACAAATCCCGTCGCGATTCAATAAATCGTCCTCCGGCCGACCTGTCTCCAAGGGTCTATTGCTGCCTCGGGCACCTTATGGTCGATCTCCTGTGAGTCTAGATTTTCGAATCCGACGCAAAACTGACAGTTAATTGTAACGTTCAGAGCCTGTTAATGACGATGGAACACACAAATTGCGTCGCGATTCAATACATCGTCGTCCAGCCGACTTGTCTCCAAGGGTCAAGTGCTGCCTCGGACACCGTATGGTCGTTCTCCTGTGAGTCTAGATTTTCAATACGACGCAAAACTGACAGTTAATTGTAAGGTTCAGAGCCTCTTAATGACAATGGAACACACAAATCGCGTCGCGATTCAATACATCGTGTTCCGGCCGACCTGTCTCCAAGGGTCTATTGCTGCCTCGGGCACCTTATGGTCGATCTCCTGTGAGTCTAGAATTTCGAATCCGACGCAGTTAATTGTAACGTTCAGAGCCTGTTAATGACGATGGAACACACAAATTGCGTCGCGATTCAATACATCGTCCTCCGGCCGACCTGTCTCCAAGGGTCTATTGCTGCCTCGGGCACCTTATGGTCGTTCTGCTGTGAGTCTAGATTTTCGAATCCGACGCAAAACTGACAGTTGATTGTAACGTTCAGAGCCTGTTAATGACGATGGAGCACACAAATCGCGTCGCGAATCAATACATCGTCCTCCAGCCGACTTGTCTCCAAGGGTCTAGTCCTGCCTCGGGCACCTTATGGTCGTTCTCTTGTGAGTCTAGATTTTCGAATCCGACGCAAAACTGACAGTTAATTGTAAGGTTCAGAGCCTGTTAATGACGATGGAACACACAAATTGCGTCGCGATTCAATACATCGTCCTCCGGCCGACCTGTCTCCAAGGGTCTAGTGCTGCCTCGGGCACCTTATGGTCGTTCTCTTGTGAGTCTAGATTTTCGAATCCGACGCAAAACTGACAGTTAATTGTAACGTTCAGAGCCTGTTAATGACGATGGAACACACAAATCGCGTCGCGATTCAATACATCGTCCTCCAGCCGACTTGTCTCCAAGGGTCTAGTGCTGCCTCGGGCACCTTATGGTCGTTCCCTTGTGAGTCTAGATTTTCGAATCCGACGCAAAACTGACAGTTAATTGTAACGTTCAGAGCCTGTTAATGACGATGGAACACACAAATCCCGTCGCGATTCAATACATCGTCCTCCGGCCGACCTGTCTCCAAGGGTCTATTGCTGCCTAGGGCACCTTATGGTCGATCTCCTGTGGGTCTAGATTTGCGAATCCGACGCAAAACTTACAGTTAATTGTAACGTTCAGAGCCCGTTAATGACGATGGAACACACAAATCGCGTCGCGATTCAATACATCGTCCTCCGGCCGACCTGTCTCCAAGGGTCTATTGCTGCCAAGGGCACCTTATGGTCGATCTCCTGTGAGTCTAGATTTTCGAATCCGAAGCAAAACTGACAGTTAATTGTAAGGTTCAGAGCCTGTTAATGACGATGGAACACACAAATTGCGTCGCGATTCAATACATCGTCCTCCGGCCGACCTGTCTCCAAGGGTCTATTGCTGCCTCGGGCACCTTATGGTCGATCTCCTGTGAGTCTAGATTTTCGAATCCGACGCAAAACTGACAGTTAATTGTAACGTTCAGAGCCTGTTAATGACGATGGAACACACAAATCGCGTCGCGATTCAATACATCGTCCTCCAGCCGACTTGTCTCCAAGGGTCTAGTGCTGCCTCGGGCACCTTATGGTCGTTCCCTTGTGAGTCTAGATTTTCGAATCCGACGCAAAACTGACAGTTAATTGTAACGTTCAGAGCCTGTTAATGACGATGGAACACACAAATTGCGTCGCGATTCAATACATCGTCCTCCGGCCGACCTGTCTCCAAGGGTCTAGTGCTGCCTCGGGCACCTTATGGTCGTTCTCTTGTGAGTCTAGATTTTCGAATCCGACGCAAAACTGACAGTTAATTGTAACGTTCAGAGCCTGTTAATGACGATGGAACACACAAATCGCGTCGCGATTCAATACATCGTCCTCCAGCCGACTTGTCTCCAAGGGTCTAGTGCTGCCTCGGGCACCTTATGGTCGTTCCCTTGTGAGTCTAGATTTTCGAATCCGACGCAAAACTGACAGTTAATTGTAACGTTCAGAGCCTGTTAATGACGATGGAACACACAAATCCCGTCGCGATTCAATACATCGTCCTCCGGCCGACCTGTCTCCAAGGGTCTATTGCTGCCTCGGGCACCTTATGGTCGATCTCCTGTGAGTCTAGATTTTGGAATCCGACGCAAAACTGACAGTTAATTGTAAGGTTCAGAGCCTCTTAATGACAATGGAACACACAAATCGCGTCGCGATTCAATACATCATCCTCCGGCCGACCTGCCTCCAAGGGTCTATTGCTGCCTAGGGCACCTTATGGTCGATCTCCTGTGAGTCTAGATTTGCGAATCCGACGCAAAACTTACAGTTAATTGTAACGTTCAGAGCCCGTTAATGACGATGGAACACACAAATCGCGTCGCGATTCAATACATCGTCCTCCGGCCGACCTGTCTCCAAGGGTCTATTGCTGCCACGGGCACCTTATGGTCCATCTCCTGTGAGTCTAGATTTTCGAATCCGAAGCAAAACTGACAGTTAATTGTAAGGTTCAGAGCCTGTTAATGACGATGGAACACACAAATTGCGTCGCGATTCAATACATCGTCCTCCGGCCGACCTGTCTCCAAGGGTCTATTGCTGCCTCGGGCACCTTATGGTCGATCTCCTGTGAGTCTAGATTTTCGAATCCGACGCAAAACTGACAGTTAATTGTAACGTTCAGAGCCTGTTAATGACGATGGAACACACAAATCGCGTCGCGATTCAATACTTCGTCCTCCAGCCGATTTGTCTCCAAGTGTCTAGTGCTGCCTCGGGCACCTTATGGTCGTTCCTCTGTGAGTCTAGATTTTCGAATCCGACGCAAAACTGACAGTTAATTGTAAGGTTCAGAGCCTCTTAATGACAATGGAACACACAAATTGCGTCGCGATTCAATACATCGTCCTCCGGCCGACCTGTCTCCAAGGGTCTATTGCTGCCTCGGGCACCTTATGGTCGATCTCCTGTGAGTCTAGATTTTCGAATCCGACGCAAAACTGAGAGTTAATTGTAACGTTCAGAGCCTGTAAATGACAATGGAACACACAAATCGCGTCGCGATTCAATACATCGTCCTCCAGCCGACTTGTCTCCAAGGGTCTAGTGCTGCCTCGGGCACCTTATTGTCCTTCTCCTGTGAGTCTAGATTTTCGAATCCGACGCAAACCTGACAGTTAATTGTAACGTTCAGAGCCTGTAAATGACAATGGAACACACAAATCGCGTCGCGATTCAATACATCGTCCTCCAGCCGACTTGTCTCCAAGGGTCTAGTGCTGCCTCGGGCACCTTATTGTCGTTCTCCTGTGAGTCTAGATTTTCGAATGCGACGCAAAACTGACAGTTAATCGTAAGGTTCAGAGCCTCTTAATGACAATGGAACACACAAATCCCGTCGCGATTCAATACATCGTCCTCCGGCCGACCTGTCTCCAAGGGTCTATTGCTGCCTCGGGCACCTTATGGTCGATCTCCTGTGAGTCTAGATTTTCGAATCCGACGCAAAACTGACAGTTAATTGTAACGTTCAGAGCCTGTTAATGACGATGGAACACACAAATTGCGTCGCGATTCAATACATCGTCGTCCAGCCGACTTGTCTCCAAGGGTCAAGTGCTGCCTCGGACACCGTATGGTCGTTCTCCTGTGAGTCTAGATTTTCAATACGACGCAAAACTGACAGTTAATTGTAAGGTTCAGAGCCTCTTAATGACAATGGAACACACAAATCGCGTCGCGATTCAATACATCGTGTTCCGGCCGACCTGTCTCCAAGGGTCTATTGCTGCCTCGGGCACCTTATGGTCGATCTCCTGTGAGTCTAGAATTTCGAATCCGACGCAGTTAATTGTAACGTTCAGAGCCTGTTAATGACGATGGAACACACAAATTGCGTCGCGATTCAATACATCGTCCTCCGGCCGACCTGTCTCCAAGGGTCTATTGCTGCCTCGGGCACCTTATGGTCGTTCTGCTGTGAGTCTAGATTTTCGAATCCGACGCAAAACTGACAGTTGATTGTAACGTTCAGAGCCTGTTAATGACGATGGAACACACAAATCGCGTCGCGAATCAATACATCGTCCTCCAGCCGACTTGTCTCCAAGGGTCTAGTCCTGCCTCGGGCACCTTATGGTCGTTCTCTTGTGAGTCTAGATTTTCGAATCCGACGCAAAACTGACAGTTAATTGTAAGGTTCAGAGCCTGTTAATGACGATGGAACACACAAATTGCGTCGCGATTCAATACATCGTCCTCCGGCCGACCTGTCTCCAAGGGTCTAGTGCTGCCTCGGGCACCTTATGGTCGTTCTCTTGTGAGTCTAGATTTTCGAATCCGACGCAAAACTGACAGTTAATTGTAACGTTCAGAGCCTGTTAATGACGATGGAACACACAAATCGCGTCGCGATTCAATACATCGTCCTCCAGCCGACTTGTCTCCAAGGGTCTAGTGCTGCCTCGGGCACCTTATGGTCGTTCCCTTGTGAGTCTAGATTTTCGAATCCGACGAAAAACTGACAGTTAATTGTAACGTTCAGAGCCTGTTAATGACGATGGAACACACAAATCCCGTCGCGATTCAATACATCGTCCTCCGGCCGACCTGTCTCCAAGGGTCTATTGCTGCCTCGGGCACCTTATGGTCGATCTCCTGTGAGTCTAGATTTTGGAATCCGACGCAAAACTGACAGTTAATTGTAAGGTTCAGAGCCTCTTAATGACAATGGAACACACAAATCGCGTCGCGATTCAATACATCATCCTCCGGCCGACCTGCCTCCAAGGGTCTATTGCTGCCTAGGGCACCTTATGGTCGATCTCCTGTGAGTCTAGATTTGCGAATCCGACGCAAAACTTACAGTTAATTGTAACGTTCAGAGCCCGTTAATGACGATGGAACACACAAATCGCGTCGCGATTCAATACATCGTCCTCCGGCCGACCTGTCTCCAAGGGTCTATTGCTGCCACGGGCACCTTATGGTCGATCTCCTGTGAGTCTAGATTTTCGAATCCGAAGCAAAACTGACAGTTAATTGTAAGGTTCAGAGCCTGTTAATGACGATGGAACACACAAATTGCGTCGCGATTCAATACATCGTCCTCCGGCCGACCTGTCTCCAAGGGTCTATTGCTGCCTCGGGCACCTTATGGTCGATCTCCTGTGAGTCTAGATTTTCGAATCCGACGCAAAACTGACAGTTAATTGTAACGTTCAGAGCCTGTTAATGACGATGGAACACACAAATCGCGTCGCGATTCAATACTTCGTCCTCCAGCCGATTTGTCTCCAAGTGTCTAGTGCTGCCTCGGGCACCTTATGGTCGTTCCTCTGTGAGTCTAGATTTTCGAATCCGACGCAAAACTGACAGTTAATTGTAAGGTTCAGAGCCTCTTAATGACAATGGAACACACAAATTGCGTCGCGATTCAATACATCGTCCTCCGGCCGACCTGTCTCCAAGGGTCTATTGCTGCCTCGGGCACCTTATGGTCGATCTCCTGTGAGTCTAGATTTTCGAATCCGACGCAAAACTGACAGTTAATTGTAAGGTTCAGAGCCTCTTAATGACAATGGAACACACAAATCGCGTCGCGATTCAATACATCATCCTCCGGCCGACCTGCCTCCAAGGGTCTATTGCTGCCTAGGGCACCTTATGGTCGATCTCCTGTGAGTCTACATTTGCGAATCCGACGCAAAACTTACAGTTAATTGTAACGTTCAGAGCCCGTTAATGACGATGGAACACACAAATCGCGTCGCGATTCAATACATCGTCCTCCGGCCGACCTGTCTCCAAGGGTCTATTGCTGCCACGGGCACCTTATGGTCGATCTCCTGTGAGTCTAGATTTTCGAATCCGAAGCAAAACTGACAGTTAATTGTAAGGTTCAGAGCCTGTTAATGACGATGGAACACACAAATTGCGTCGCGATTCAATACATCGTCCTCCGGCCGACCTGTCTCCAAGGGTCTATTGCTGCCCCGGGCACCTTATGGTCGATCTCCTGTGAGTCTAGATTTTCGAATCCGACGCAAAACTGACAGTTAATTGTAACGTTCAGAGCCTGTTAATGACGATGGAACACACAAATCGCGTCGCGATTCAATACATCGTCCTCCAGCCGACTTGTCTCCAAGGGTCTAGTGCTGCCTCGGGCACCTTATTGTCGTTCTCCTGTGAGTCTAGATTTTCGAATGCGACGCAAAACTGACAGTTAATCGTAAGGTTCAGAGCCTCTTAATGACAATGGAACACACAAATCCCGTCGCGATTCAATACATCGTCCTCCGGCCGACCTGTCTCCAAGGGTCTATTGCTGCCTCGGGCACCTTATGGTCGATCTCCTGTGAGTCTAGATTTTCGAATCCGACGCAAAACTGACAGTTAATTGTAACGTTCAGAGCCTGTTAATGACGATGGAACACACAAATTGCGTCGCGATTCAATACATCGTCGTCCAGCCGACTTGTCTCCAAGGGTCAAGTGCTGCCTCGGACACCGTATGGTCGTTCTCCTGTGAGTCTAGATTTTCAATACGACGCAAAACTGACAGTTAATTGTAAGGTTCAGAGCCTCTTAATGACAATGGAACACACAAATCGCGTCGCGATTCAATACATCGTGTTCCGGCCGACCTGTCTCCAAGGGTCTATTGCTGCCTCGGGCACCTTATGGTCGATCTCCTGTGAGTCTAGAATTTCGAATCCGACGCAGTTAATTGTAACGTTCAGAGCCTGTTAATGACGATGGAACACACAAATTGCGTCGCGATTCAATACATCGTCCTCCGGCCGACCTGTCTCCAAGGGTCTATTGCTGCCTCGGGCACCTTATGGTCGTTCTGCTGTGAGTCTAGATTTTCGAATCCGACGCAAAACTGACAGTTGATTGTAACGTTCAGAGCCTGTTAATGACGATGGAACACACAAATCGCGTCGCGAATCAATACATCGTCCTCCAGCCGACTTGTCTCCAAGGGTCTAGTCCTGCCTCGGGCACCTTATGGTCGTTCTCTTGTGAGTCTAGATTTTCGAATCCGACGCAAAACTGACAGTTAATTGTAAGGTTCAGAGCCTGTTAATGACGATGGAACACACAAATTGCGTCGCGATTCAATACATCGTCCTCCGGCCGACCTGTCTCCAAGGGTCTAGTGCTGCCTCGGGCACCTTATGGTCGTTCTCTTGTGAGTCTAGATTTTCGAATCCGACGCAAAACTGACAGTTAATTGTAACGTTCAGAGCCTGTTAATGACGATGGAACACACAAATCGCGTCGCGATTCAATACATCGTCCTCCAGCCGACTTGTCTCCAAGGGTCTAGTGCTGCCTCGGGCACCTTATGGTCGTTCCCTTGTGAGTCTAGATTTTCGAATCCGACGCAAAACTGACAGTTAATTGTAACGTTCAGAGCCTGTTAATGACGATGGAACACACAAATCCCGTCGCGATTCAATACATCGTCCTCCGGCCGACCTGTCTCCAAGGGTCTATTGCTGCCTAGGGCACCTTATGGTCGATCTCCTGTGGGTCTAGATTTGCGAATCCGACGCAAAACTTACAGTTAATTGTAACGTTCAGAGCCCGTTAATGACGATGGAACACACAAATCGCGTCGCGATTCAATACATCGTTCTCCGGCCGACCTGTCTCCAAGGGTCTATTGCTGCCACGGGCACCTTATGGTCGATCTACTGTGAGTCTAGATTTTCGAATCCGAAGCAAAACTGACAGTTAATTGTAAGGTTCAGAGCCTGTTAATGACGATGGAACACACAAATTGCGTCGCGATTCAATACATCGTCCTCCGGCCGACCTGTCTCCAAGGGTCTATTGCTACCTCGGGCACCTTATGGTCGATCTCCTGTGAGTCTAGATTTTCGAATCCGACGCAAAACTGACAGTTAATTGTAACGTTCAGAGCCTGTTAATGACGATGGAACACACAAATCGCGTCGCGATTCAATACTTCGTCCTCCAGCCGATTTGTCTCCAAGTGTCTAGTGCTGCCTCGGGCACCTTATGGTCGTTCCTCTGTGAGTCTAGATTTTCGAATCCGACGCAAAACTGACAGTTAATTGTAAGGTTCAGAGCCTCTTAATGACAATGGAACACACAAATTGCGTCGCGATTCAATACATCGTCCTCCGGCCGACCTGTCTCCAAGGGTCTATTGCTGCCTCGGGCACCTTATGGTCGATCTCCTGTGAGTCTAGATTTTCGAATCCGACGCAAAACTGACAGTTAATTGTAACGTTCAGAGCCTGTAAATGACAATGGAACACACAAATCGCGTCGCGATTCAATACATCGTCCTCCAGCCGACTTGTCTCCAAGGGTCTAGTGCTGCCTCGGGCACCTTATGGTCGATCTCCTGTGAGTCTAGAATTTCGAATCCGACGCAGTTAATTGTAACGTTCAGAGCCTGTTAATGACGATGGAACACACAAATTGCGTCGCGTTTCAATACATCGTCCTCCGGCCGACCTGTCTCCAAGGGTCTATTGCTGCCTCGGGCACCTTATGGTCGTTCTGCTGTGAGTCTAGATTTTCGAATCCGACGCAAAACTGACAGTTGATTGTAACGTTCAGAGCCTGTTAATGACGATGGAACACACAAATCGCGTCGCGAATCAATACATCGTCCTCCAGCCGACTTGTCTCCAAGGGTCTAGTCCTGCCTCGGGCACCTTATGGTCGTTCTCTTGTGAGTCTAGATTTTCGAATCCGACGCAAAACTGACAGTTAATTGTAAGGTTCAGAGCCTGTTAATGACGATGGAACACACAAATTGCGTCGCGATTCAATACATCGTCCTCCGGCCGACCTGTCTCCAAGGGTCTAGTGCTGCCTCGGGCACCTTATGGTCGTTCTCTTGTGAGTCTAGATTTTCGAATCCGACGCAAAACTGACAGTTAATTGTAACGTTCAGAGCCTGTTAATGACGATGGAACACACAAATCGCGTCGCGATTCAATACATCGTCCTCCAGCCGACTTGTCTCCAAGGGTCTAGTGCTGCCTCGGGCACCTTATGGTCGTTCCCTTGTGAGTCTAGATTTTCGAATCCGACGCAAAACTGACAGTTAATTGTAACGTTCAGAGCCTGTTAATGACGATGGAACACACAAATCCCGTCGCGATTCAATACATCGTCCTCCGGCCGACCTGTCTCCAAGGGTCTATTGCTGCCTCGGGCACCTTATGGTCGATCTCCTGTGAGTCTAGATTTTCGAATCCGACGCAAAACTGACAGTTAATTGTAAGGTTCAGAGCCTCTTAATGACAATGGAACACACAAATCGCGTCGCGATTCAATACATCATCCTCCGGCCGACCTGCCTCCAAGGGTCTATTGCTGCCTAGGGCACCTTATGGTCGATCTCCTGTGAGTCTAGATTTGCGAATCCGACGCAAAACTTACAGTTAATTGTAACGTTCAGAGCCCGTTAATGACGATGGAACACACAAATCGCGTCGCGATTCAATACATCGTCCTCCGGCCGACCTGTCTCCAAGGGTCTATTGCTGCCACGGGCACCTTATGGTCGATCACCTGTGAGTCTAGATTTTCGAATCCGAAGCAAAACTGACAGTTAATTGTAAGGTTCAGAGCCTGTTAATGACGATGGAACACACAAATTGCGTCGCGATTCAATACATCGTCCTCCGGCCGACCTGTCTCCAAGGGTCTATTGCTGCCTCGGGCACCTTATGGTCGATCTCCTGTGAGTCTAGATTTTCGAATCCGACGCAAAACTGACAGTTAATTGTAACGTTCAGAGCCTGTTAATGACGATGGAACACACAAATCGCGTCGCGATTCAATACTTCGTCCTCCAGCCGATTTGTCTCCAAGTGTCTAGTGCTGCCTCGGGCACCTTATGGTCGTTCCTCTGTGAGTCTAGATTTTCGAATCCGACGCAAAACTGACAGTTAATTGTAAGGTTCAGAGCCTCTTAATGACAATGGAACACACAAATTGCGTCGCGATTCAATACATCGTCCTCCGGCCGACCTGTCTCCAAGGGTCTATTGCTACCTCGGGCACCTTATGGTCGATCTCCTGTGAGTCTAGATTTTCGAATCCGACGCAAAACTGACAGTTAATTGTAACGTTCAGAGCCTGTAAATGACAATGGAACACACAAATCGCGTCGCGATTCAATACATCGTCCTCCAGCCGACTTGTCTCCAAGGGTCTAGTGCTGCCTCGGGCACCTTATTGTCCTTCTCCTGTGAGTCTAGATTTTCGAATCCGACGCAAACCTGACAGTTAATTGTAACGTTCAGAGCCTGTAAATGACAATGGAACACACAAATCGCGTCGCGATTCAATACATCGTCCTCCAGCCGACTTGTCTCCAAGGGTCTATTGCTGCCTCGGGCACCTTATGGTCGATCTCCTGTGAGTCTAGAATTTCGAATCCGACGCAGTTAATTGTAACGTTCAGAGCCTGTTAATGACGATGGAACACACAAACTGCGTCGCGATTCAATACATCGTCCTCCAGCCGACTTGTCTCCAAGGGTCTAGTGCTGCCTCGGACACCTTATGGTCGTTCTCCTGTGGGTCTAGATTTTCAAATCCGACGCAAAACTGACAGATAATTGTAAGGTTCAGAGCCTCTTAATGACAATGGAACACACAAATTGCGTCGCGATTCAATACATCGTCCTCCGGCCGACCTGTCTCCAAGTGTCTATTGCTGCCTCGGGCACCTTATGGTCGATCTCCTGTGAGTCTAGATTTTCGAATCCGACGCAAAACTGACAGTTAATTGTAACGTTCAGAGCCTGTTAATGACGATGGAACACACAAATCCCGTCGCGATTCAATACATCGTCCTCCGGCCGACCTGTCTCCAAGGGTCTATTGCTGCCTCGGGCACCTTATGGTCGTTCTCCTGTGAGTCTAGATTTTCGAATCCGACGCAAAACTGACAGTTAATTGTAACGTTCAGAGCCTGTTAATGACGATGGAACACACAAATCGCGTCGCGATTCAATACATCGTCCTCCAGCCGATTTGTCTCCAAGGGTCTAGTGCTGCCTCGGGCACCTTATGGTCGTTCTCCTGTGAGTCTAGATTTTCGAATCCGACGCAAAACTGACAGTTAATTGTAACGTTCAGAGCTTCTTAATGACAATGGAACACACAAATCGCGTCGCGATTCAATACATCGTCCTCCAGCCGACCTGTCTCCAAGGGTCTATTGTTGCCTCGGGCACCTTATGGTCGATCTCCTGTGAGTCTAGATTTTCGAATCCGACGCAAAACTGACAGTTAATTGTAACGTTCAGAGCCTGTTAATGACGATGGAACACACAAATCCCGTCGCGATTCAATACATCGTCCTCCGGCCGACCTGTCTCCAAGGGTCTATTGCTGCCTCGGGCACCTTATGGTCGATCCTCTGTGAGTCTAGATTTTCGAATCCGACGCAAAACTGACAGTTAATTGTAACGTTCAGAGCCTGTTAATGACGATGGAACACACAAATTGCGTCGCTATTCAATACATCGTCGTCCAGCCGGCTTGTCTCCAAGGGTCTAGTGCTGCCTCGGACACCGTAAGCTCGTTCTCCTGTGAGTCTAGATTTTCGAATCCGACGCAAAACTGACAGTTAATTGTAAGGTTCAGAGCCTCTTAATGACAATGGAACACACAAATCGCGTCGCGATTCAATACATCGTCCTCCGGCCGACCTGTCTCCAAGGGTCTATTGCTGCCTCGGGCACCTTATGGTCGTTCTCCTGTGAGTCTAGATTTTCGAATCCGTCGCAAAACTGACAGTTAATTGTAACGTTCAGAACCTGTTAATGACGATGGAACACACAAATCGCGTCTCGATTCAATACTTCGTCCTCCAGCCGATTTGTCTCCAAGGGTCTAGTGCTGCCTCGGGCACCTTATGGTCGTTCCTCTGTGAGTCTAGATTTTCGAATCCGACGCAAAGCTGACAGTTAATTGTAACGTTCAGAGCCTCTTAATGACAATGGAACACACAAATTGCGTCGCGATTCAATACATCGTCCTCCGGCCGACCTGTCTCCAAGGGTCTATTGCTGCCTCGGGCACCTTATGGTCGATCTCCTGTGAGTCTAGATTTTCGAATCCGACGCAAAACTGACAGTTAATTGTAACGTTCAGAGCCTGTAAATGACAATGGAACACACAAATCGCGTCGCGATTCAATACTTCGTCCTCCAGCCGACTTGTCTCCAAGGGTCTAGTGCTGCCTCGGGCACCTTATTGTCGTTCTCCTGTGAGTCTAGATTTTCGAATCCGACGCAAACCTGACAGTTAATTGTAACGTTCAGAGCCTGTAAATGACAATGGAACACACAAATCGCGTCGCGATTCAATACATCGTCCTCCAACCGACTTGTCTCCCAGGGTCTAGTGCTGCCTCGGGCACCTTATTGTCGTTCTCCTGTGAGTCTAGATTTTCGAATGCGACGCAAAACTGACAGTTAATCGTAAGGTTCAGAGCCTCTTAATGACAATGGAACACACAAATCCCGTCGCGATTCAATACATCGTCCTCCGGCCGACCTGTCTCCAAGGGTCTATTGCTGCCTCGGACACCTTATGGTCGATCTCCTGTGAGTCTAGATTTTCGAATCCGACGCAAAACTGACAGTTAATTGTAACGTTCAGAGCCTGATAATGACGATGGAACACACAAATTGCGTCGCGATTCAATACATCGTCGTCCAGCCGACTTGTCTCCAAAGATCTAGTGCTGCCTCGGACACCTTATGGTCGTTCTCCTGTGAGTCTAGATTTTGGAATCCGACGCAAAACTGACAGTTAATTCTAAGGTTCAGAGCCTCTTAATGACAATGGAACACACAAATTGCGTCGCGATTCAATTTATCGTCCTCCGGCCGACCTGTCTCCAAGTGTCTATTGCTGCCTCGGGCACCTTATGGTCGATCTCCTGTGACTCTAGATTTTCGAATCCGACGCAAAACTGACAGTTAATTGTAACGTTCAGAGCCTGTTAATGACGATGGAACACACAAATTGCGTCGCGATTCAATACATCGTCCTCCGGCCGACCTGTCTCCAAGGGTCTATTGCTGCCTCGGGCACCTTATGGTCGTTCTCCTGTGAGTCTAGATTTTCGAATCCGACGCAAAACTGACAGTTAATTGTAACGTTCAGAGCCTGTTAATGGCGATGGAACACACAAATCGCGTCGCGATTCAATACATCGTCCTCCAGCCGATTTGTCTCCAAGGGTCTAGTGCTGCCTCGGGCACCTTATGGTCGTTCTCCTGTGAGTCTAGATTTTCGAATCCGACGCAAAACTGACAGTTAATTGTAACGTTCAGAGCTTCTTAATGACAATGGAACCTACAAATCGCGTCGCGATTCAATACATCGTCCTCCAGCCGACCTGTCTCCAAGGGTCTATTGTTGCCTCGGGCACCTTATGGTCGATCTCCTGTGAGTCTAGATTTTCGAATCCGACGCAAAACTGACAGCTAATTGTAACGTTCAGAGCCTGTTAATGACGATGGAACACACAAATCCCGTCGCGATTCAATACATCGTCCTCCGGCCGACCTGTCTCCAATTGTCTATTGCTGCCTCGGGCACCTTATGGTCGATCTCCTGTGAGTCTAGATTTTCGAATCCGACGCAAAACTGACAGTTAATTGTAACGTTCAGAGCCTGTTAATGACGATGGAACACACAAATTGCGTCGCTATTCAATACATCGTCGTCCAGCCGACTTGTCTCCAAGGGTCTAGTGCTGCCTCGGACACCGTATGCTCGTTCTCCTGTGAGTCTAGATTTTCGAATCCGACGCAAAACTGACAGTTAATTGTAAGGTTCAGAGCCTCTTAATGACAATGGAACACACAAATCGCGTCGCGATTCAATACATCGTCCTCCGGCCGACCTGTCTCCAAGGGTCTATTGCTGCCTCGGGCACCTTATGGTCGATCTCCTGTGAGTCTAGAATTTCGAATCCGACGCAGTTAATTGTAACGTTCAGAGCCTGTTAATGACGATGGAACACACAAATCCCGTCGCGATTCAATACATCGTCCTCCGGCCGACCTGTCTCCAAGGGTCTATTGCTGCCTCGGACACCTTATGGTCGTTCTCCTGTGAGTCTAGATTTTCGAATCCGACGCAAAAGTGACAGTTAATTGTAAGGTTCAGAGCCTCTTAATGACAATGGAACACACAAATTGCGTCGCGATTCAATACATCGTCCTCCGGCCGACTTGTCTCCAAGTGTCTATTGCTGCCTCGGGCACCTTATGGTCGATCTCCTGTGAGTCTAGATTTTCGAATCCGACGCAAAACAGACAGTTAATTGTAACGTTCAGAGCCTGTTAATGACGATGGAACACACAAATCCCGTCGCGATTCAATACATCGTCCTCCGGCCGACCTGTCTCCAAGGGTCTATTGCTGCCTCGGGCACCTTATGGTCGATCTCCTGTGAGTCTAGATTTTCGAATCCGACGCAAAACTCACAGTTAATTGTAACGTTCAGAGCCTGTTAATGGCGATGGAACACACAAATCGCGTCGCGATTCAATACATCGTCCTCCAGCCGATTTGTCTCCAAGGGTCTAGTGCTGCCTCGGGCACCTTATGGTCGTTCTCCTGTGAGTCTAGATTTTCGAATCCGACGCAAAACTAACAGTTAATTGTAACGTTCAGAGCTTCTTAATGACAATGGAACACACAAATCGCGTCGCGATTCAATACATCGTCCTCCAGCCGACCTGTCTCCAAGTGTCTATTGTTGCCTCGGGCACCTTATGGTCGATCTCCTGTGAGTCTAGATTTTCGAATCCGACGCAAAACTGACAGTTAATTGTAACGTTCAGAGCCTGTTAATGACGATGGAACACACAAATCCCGTCGCGATTCAATACATCGTCCTCCGGCCGACCTGTCTCCCAGGGTCTATTGCTGCCTCGGGCACCTTATGGTCGATCTCCTGTGAGTCTAGATTTTCGAATCCGACGCAAAACTGACAGTTAATTGTAACGTTCAGAGCCTGATAATGACGATGGAACACACAAATTGCGTCGCGATTCAATACATCGTCGTCCAGCCGACTTGTCTCCAAAGATCTAGTGCTGCCTCGGACACCTTATGGTCGTTCTCCTGTGAGTCTAGATTTTGGAATCCGACGCAAAACTGACAGTTAATTCTAAGGTTCAGAGCCTCTTAATGACAATGGAACACACAAATTGCGTCGCGATTCAATTTATCGTCCTCCGGCCGACCTGTCTCCAAGTGTCTATTGCTGCCTCGGGCACCTTATGGTCGATCTCCTGTGACTCTAGATTTTCGAATCCGACGCAAAACTGACAGTTAATTGTAACGTTCAGAGCCTGTTAATGACGATGGAACACACAAATTGCGTCGCGATTCAATACATCGTCCTCCGGCCGACCTGTCTCCAAGGGTCTATTGCTGCCTCGGGCACCTTATGGTCGTTCTCCTGTGAGTCTAGATTTTCGAATCCGACGCAAAACTGACAGTTAATTGTAACGTTCAGAGCCTGTTAATGGCGATGGAACACACAAATCGCGTCGCGATTCAATACATCGTCCTCCAGCCGATTTGTCTCCAAGGGTCTAGTGCTGCCTCGGGCACCTTATGGTCGTTCTCCTGTGAGTCTAGATTTTCGAATCCGACGCAAAACTGACAGTTAATTGTAACGTTCAGAGCTTCTTAATGACAATGGAACCTACAAATCGCGTCGCGATTCAATACATCGTCCTCCAGCCGACCTGTCTCCAAGGGTCTATTGTTGCCTCGGGCACCTTATGGTCGATCTCCTGTGAGTCTAGATTTTCGAATCCGACGCAAAACTGACAGCTAATTGTAACGTTCAGAGCCTGTTAATGACGATGGAACACACAAATCCCGTCGCGATTCAATACATCGTCCTCCGGCCGACCTGTCTCCAATTGTCTATTGCTGCCTCGGGCACCTTATGGTCGATCTCCTGTGAGTCTAGATTTTCGAATCCGACGCAAAACTGACAGTTAATTGTAACGTTCAGAGCCTGTTAATGACGATGGAACACACAAATTGCGTCGCTATTCAATACATCGTCGTCCAGCCGACTTGTCTCCAAGGGTCTAGTGCTGCCTCGGACACCGTATGCTCGTTCTCCTGTGAGTCTAGATTTTCGAATCCGACGCAAAACTGACAGTTAATTGTAAGGTTCAGAGCCTCTTAATGACAATGGAACACACAAATCGCGTCGCGATTCAATACATCGTCCTCCGGCCGACCTGTCTCCAAGGGTCTATTGCTGCCTCGGGCACCTTATGGTCGATCTCCTGTGAGTCTAGAATTTCGAATCCGACGCAGTTAATTGTAACGTTCAGAGCCTGTTAATGACGATGGAACACACAAATCCCGTCGCGATTCAATACATCGTCCTCCGGCCGACCTGTCTCCAAGGGTCTATTGCTGCCTCGGACACCTTATGGTCGTTCTCCTGTGAGTCTAGATTTTCGAATCCGACGCAAAAGTGACAGTTAATTGTAAGGTTCAGAGCCTCTTAATGACAATGGAACACACAAATTGCGTCGCGATTCAATACATCGTCCTCCGGCCGACTTGTCTCCAAGTGTCTATTGCTGCCTCGGGCACCTTATGGTCGATCTCCTGTGAGTCTAGATTTTCGAATCCGACGCAAAACAGACAGTTAATTGTAACGTTCAGAGCCTGTTAATGACGATGGAACACACAAATCCCGTCGCGATTCAATACATCGTCCTCCGGCCGACCTGTCTCCAAGGGTCTATTGCTGCCTCGGGCACCTTATGGTCGATCTCCTGTGAGTCTAGATTTTCGAATCCGACGCAAAACTCACAGTTAATTGTAACGTTCAGAGCCTGTTAATGGCGATGGAACACACAAATCGCGTCGCGATTCAATACATCGTCCTCCAGCCGATTTGTCTCCAAGGGTCTAGTGCTGCCTCGGGCACCTTATGGTCGTTCTCCTGTGAGTCTAGATTTTCGAATCCGACGCAAAACTAACAGTTAATTGTAACGTTCAGAGCTTCTTAATGACAATGGAACACACAAATCGCGTCGCGATTCAATACATCGTCCTCCAGCCGACCTGTCTCCAAGTGTCTATTGTTGCCTCGGGCACCTTATGGTCGATCTCCTGTGAGTCTAGATTTTCGAATCCGACGCAAAACTGACAGTTAATTGTAACGTTCAGAGCCTGTTAATGACGATGGAACACACAAATCCCGTCGCGATTCAATACATCGTCCTCCGGCCGACCTGTCTCCCAGGGTCTATTGCTGCCTCGGGCACCTTATGGTCGATCTCCTGTGAGTCTAGATTTTCGAATCCGACGCAAAACTGACAGTTAATTGTAACGTTCAGAGCCTGTTAATGACGATGGAACACACAAATTGCGTCGCGATTCAATACATCGTCGTCCAGCCGACTTGTCTCCAAGGGTCTAGTGCTGCCTCGGACACCGTATGCGCGTTCTCCTGTGAGTCTAGATTTTCGTATCCGACGCAAAACTGACAGTTAATTGTAAGGTTCAGAGCCTCTTAATGACAATGGAACACACAAATCGCGTCGCGATTCAATACATCGTCCTCCGGCCGACCTCTCTCCAAGGGTCTATTGCTGCCTCGGGCACCTTATGGTCGATCTCCTGTGAGTCTAGAATTTTGAATCCGACGCAGCTAATTGTAACGTTCAGAGCCTGTTAATGACGATGGAACACACAAATTGCGTCGCGATTCAATACATCGTCCTCCAGCCGACTTGTCTCCAATGGTCTAGTGCTGCCTCGGACACCTTATGGTCGTTCTCCTGTGAGTCTAGATTTTCGAATCCGACGCAAAACTGACAGTTAATTGTAAGGTTCAGAGCCTCTTAATGACAACGGAATACACAAATCGCGTCGCGATTCAATACATCGTCCTCCGGCCGACCTGTCTCCAAGGGTCTATTGCTGCCTCGGGCACCTTATGGTCGTTCTCCTGTGAGTCTAGATTTTCGAATCCGACGCAAAACTGACAGTTAATTGTAACGTTCAGAGCCTGTTAATGACGATGGAACACACAAATCCCGTCGCGATTCAATACATCGTCCTCCAGCCGATTTGTCTCCAAGGCTCTAGTGCTGCCTGGGGCACCTTATTGTCGTTCTCCTGTGAGTCTAGATTTTCGAATGCGACGCAAAACTGAGAGTTAATCGTAGGGTTCAGAGAATCTTAATGACAATGGAACACACAAATTGCGTCGCGATTCAATACATCGTCCTCCGGCCGACCTGTCTCCAAGGGTCTATTGCTGCCGCGGGCACCTTATGGTCGTTCTCCTGTGAGTCTAGATTTTCGAATCCGACGCAAAACTGACAGTTAATTGTAACGTTCAGAGCCTGTTAATGACGATGGAACACACAAATTGCGTCGCGATTCAATACATCGTCCTCCGGCCGACCTGTCTCCAAGGGTCTATTGCTGCCTCGGGCACCTTATGGTCGATCTCCTGTGAGTCTAGATTTTCGAATCCGACGCAAAACTGACAGTTAATAGTAACGTTCAGAGCCTGTTAATGACGATGGAACACACAAATCCCGTCGCGATTCAATACATCGTCCTCCGGCCGACCTGTCTGCAAGGGTCTATTGCTGCCTCGGGCACCTTATGGTCGATCACCTGTGACTCTAGATTTTAGAATCCGACGCAAAACTGACATTTAATTGTAACGTTCAGAGCCTGTTAATGACGATGGAACCCACAAATCGCGTCGCGATTCAATACATCGTCCTCCGGCCGACCTGTCTCCAAGGGTCTATTGCTGCCTCGGGCACCTTATGGTAGATCTCCTGTGACTCTAGATTTTCGAATCCGACGCAAAACTGACAGTTAATTGTAACGTTCAGAGCCTGTTCATGACGGTGGAACACACAAATTGCGTGGCGATTCAATACATCGTCCTCCGGCCGACCTGTCTCCAAGGGTCTATTGCTCCCTCGGGCACCTTATGGTCGTTCTCCTGTGAGTCTAGATTTTCGAATCCGACGCAAAACTGACAGTTGATTGTAACGTTCAGAGCCTGTTAATGACGAGGGAACACACAAATCGCGTCGCGATTCAATACATCGTCCTCCAGCCGACTTGTCTCCAAGGGTGTAGTGCTGCCTCGGACACCTTATGGTCGTTCTCCTGTGAGTCTAGATTTTCGAATCCGACGCAAAACTGACAGTTAATTGTAACGTTCAGAACTTCTTGATGACAATGGAACACACAAATCGCGTCGCGATTCAATACATCGTCCTCCGGCCGACCTGTCTCCAAGGGTCTATTGCTGCCTCGGGCACCTTATCGTCGATCTCCTGTGAGTCTAGGTTTTCGAATCCGACGCAAAACTGACAGTTAATTGTAACGTTCAGAGCCTGTTAATGACGATGGAACACACAAATCCCGTCGCGATTCAATACATCGTCCTCCGGCCGACCTGTCTCCAAGGGTCTATTGCTGCCTCGGGCACCTTATGGTCGATCTCCTGTGAGTCTAGATTTGCGAATCCGACGCAAAACTGACAATTAATTGTAACGTTCAGAGCCTGTTAATGACGATGGAACACACAAATTGCGTCGCTATTCAATACATCGTCGTCCAGCCGACTTGTCTCCAAGGGTCTAGTGCTGCCTCGGACACCGTATGCTCGTTCTCCTGTGAGTCTAGATTTTCGAATCCGACGCAAAACTGACAGTTAATTGTAAGGTTCAGAGCCTCTTAATGACAATGGAACATACAAATCGCGTCGCGATTCAATACATCGTCCTCCGGCCGACCTGTCTCCAAGGGTCTATTGCTGCCTCGGGCACCTTATGGTCGATCTCCTGTGAGTCTAGAATTTCGAATCCGACGCAGTTAATTGTAACGTTCAGAGCCTGTTAATGACGATGGAACACACAACCTGCGTCGCGATTTAATACATCGTCCTCCAGCCGACTTGTCTCCAAGGGTCTAGTGCTGCCTCGGACACCTTATGGTCGTTCTCCTGTGAGTCTAGATTTTCGAATGCGACGCAAATCTGACAGTTAATCGTAAGGTTCAGAGAATCTTAATGACAATGGAACACACAAATTGCGTCGCGATTCAATACATCGTCCTCCGGCCGACCTGTCTCCAAGGGTCTATTGCTGCCGCGGGCACCTTATGGTCGTTCTCCTGTGAGTCTAGATTTTCGAATCCGACGCAAAACTGACAGTTAATTGTAACGTTCAGAGCCTGTTAATGACGATGGAACACACAAATTGCGTCGCGATTCAATACATCGTCCTCCGGCCGACCTGTCTCCAAGGGTCTATTGCTGCCTCGGGCACCTTATGGTCGATCTCCTGTGAGTCTAGATTTTCGAATCCGACGCAAAACTGACAGTTAATAGTAACGTTCAGAGCCTGTTAATGACGATGGAACACACAAATCCCGTCGCGATTCAATACATCGTCCTCCGGCCGACCTGTCTGCAAGGGTCTATTGCTGCCTCGGGCACCTTATGGTCGATCACCTGTGACTCTAGATTTTAGAATCCGACGCAAAACTGACAGTTAATTGTAACGTTCAGAGCCTGTTAATGACGATGGAACACACAAATTGCGTCGCGATTCAATACATCGTCCTCCGGCCGACCTGTCTCCAAGGGTCTATTGCTGCCTCAAGCACCTTATGGTCGATCTCCTGTGACTCTAGATTTTCGAATCCGACGCAAAACTGACAGTTAATTGTAAGGTTAGGAGCCTGTTCATGACGATGGAACACACAAATTGCGTCGCGATTCAATACATCGTCCTCCGGCCGACCTGTCTCCAAGGGTCTATTGCTCCCTCGGGCACCTTATGGTCGTTCTCCTGTGAGTCTAGATTTTCGAATCCGACGCAAAACTGACAGTTGATTGTAACGTTCAGAGCCTGTTAATGACGATGGAACACACAAATCGCGTCGCGATTCAATACATCGTCCTCCAGCCGACTTGTCTCCAAGGGTCTATTGCTGCCTCGGGCACCTTATGGTCGATCTCCTGTGAGTCTAGATTTTCGAATCCGACGCAAAACTGACAGTTAATTGTAACGTTCAGAGCCTGTTAATGTCGATGGAACACACAAATCGCGTCGCGATTCAATACATCGTCCTCCGGCCGACCTGTCTTCAAGGGTCTATTGCTGCCTCGGGCACCTTATGGTCGATCTCCTGTGAGTCTAGATTTTCGAATCCGACCCAAACTGACAGTTAATTGTAAGGTTCAGAGCCTATTAATGACGATGGAACACACAAATCGCGTCGCGATTCAATACATCGTCCTCCGGCCGACCTGTCTCCAAGGGTCTATTGCTGCCTCGGGCACCTTATGGTCGTTCTCCTGTGAGTATAGATTTTCGAATCCGACGCAAAACTGACAGTTAATTGTAACGTTCAGAGCCTGTTAATGACGATGGAACACACAAATCGCGTCGCGATTCAATACATCGTCCTCCAGCCGATTTGTCTCCAAGGGTCTAGTGCTGCCTCGGGCACCTTATGGTCGCTCTCCTGTGAGTCTAGATTTTCGAATCCGACGCAAAACTGACAGTTAATTGTAACGTTCAGAGCCTATTAATGACAATGGAACACACAAATCGCGTCGCGATTCAATACATCGTCCTCCGGCCGACCTGTCTCCAAGGGTCTATTGCTCCCTCGGGCACCTTATGGTCGATCTCCTGTGAGTCTAGATTTTCGAATCCGACGCAAAACTGACAGTTAATTGTAACGTTCAGAGCCTGTTAATGACGATGGAGCACACAAATCCCGTCGCGATTCAATACATCGTCCTCCGGCCGACCTGTCTCCAAGAGTCTATTGCTGCCTCGGGCACCTTAAGGTCGATCTCCTGTGAGTCTAGATTTTCGAATCCGACGCAAAACTGACAGTTAATTGTAACGTTCAGAGCCTGTTAATGACGATGGAACACACAAATTGCGTCGCGATTCAATATATCATCGTCCAGCCGACTTGTCTCCAAGGGTCTAGTGCTTCCTCGGACACCGTATGGTCGTTCTCCTGTGAGTCTAGATTTTCGAATCCGAGGCAAAACTTACAGTTAATTGTAAGGTTCAGAGCCTCTTAATGACAATGGAACACACAAATCGCGTCGCGATTCAATACATCGTCCTCCGGCCGACCTGTCTCCAAGGGTCTATTGCTGCCTCGGGCACCTTATGGTCGATCTCCTGTGAGTCTAGAATTTCGAATCCGACGCAGTTAATTGTAACGTTCAGAGCCTGTTAATGACGATGGAACACACAAACTGCGTCGCGATTCAATACATCGTCCTCCAGCCGACTTGTCTCCAAGGGTGTAGTGCTGCCTCGGAGACCTTATGGTCGTTCTCCTGTGAGTCTAGATTTTCGAATCCGACGCAAAACTGACAGTTAATTGTAAGGTTCAGAGCCTGTTAATGACAATGGAACACACAAATCGCGTCGCGATTCAATACAACGTCCTCCGGCCGACCTGCCTCCAAGGGTCTATTGCTGCCTCGGGCACCTTATGGTCGATCTCCTGTGAGTCTAGGTTTTCGAATCCGACGCAAAACTGACAGTTAATTGTAACGTTCAGAGCCTGTTAATGACGATGGAACACACAAATTGCGTCGCGATTCAATACATCGTCCTCCGGCCGACCTGTCTCCAAGGGTCTATTGCTGCCTCGATCTCCTGTGAGTCTAGATTTTCGAATCCGACGCAAAACTGACAGTTAATTGTAACGTTCAGAGCCTGTTAATGACGATGGAACACACAAATTGCGTCGCGATTCAATACATCGTCCTCCAGCCGACTTGTCTCCAAGGGTCTAGTGCTGCCTCGGACACCTTATGGTCGATCTCCTGTGAGTCTAGATTTTCGAATCCGACGCAAAACTGACAGTTAATTGTAACGTTCAGAGCCAATTAATGACAATGGAACACACAAATCGCGTCGCGATACATTACATCGTCCTCCGGCCGACCTGTCTCCAAGGGTCTATTGCTGCCTCGGGCACCTTATTGTCGATCTCCTGTGAGTCTAGATTTTCGAATCCGACGCAAAACTGACAGTTAATTGTAACGTTCAGAGCCTGTTAATGACGATGGAACACACAAATCGCGTCGCGATTCAATACATCGTCCTCCGGCCGACCTGTCTCCAAGGGTCTATTGCTGCCTCGGGCACCTTATGGTCGTTCTCCTGTGAGTCTAGATTTTCGAATCCGACGCAATACTGACAGTTAATTGTAACGTTCAGAACCTGTTAATGACGATGGAACACACAAATCGCGTCGCGATTCAATACATCGTCCTCCGGCCGACCTGTCTCCAAGGGTCTATTGCTGCCTCGGGCACCTTATGGTCGATCTCCTGTGACTCTAGATTTTCGAATCCTACGCAAAACTGACAGTTAATTGTAAGGTTCAGAGCCTGTTCATAACGATGGAACACACAAATTGCGTCGCGATTCAATACATCGTCCTCCGGCCGACCTGTCTCCAAGGGTCTATTGCTCCCTCGGGCACCTTATGGTCGTTCTCCTGTGAGTCTAGATTTTCGAATCCGACGCAAAAATGACAGTTAATTGTAACGTTCAGAGCCTGTTAATGACGATGGAACACACAAATTGCGTAGCGATTCAATACATCGTCCTCCGGCCGACCTGTCTCCAATTGTCTATTGCTGCCTCGGGCACCTTATGGTCGTTCTCCTGTGAGTCTAGAATTTCGAATCCGACGCAAAACTGACGTTCAGAGCCTGTTAATGACGATGGAACACACAAATTGCGTCGCGATTCAATACATCGTCCTCCGGCCGACCTGTCTCCAAGGGTCTATTGCTGCCTCGGGCACCTTATGGTCGTTCTCCTGTGAGTCTAGATTTTCGAATCCGACGCAAAAGTGACAGTTAATAGTAACGTTCAGAGCCTGTTAATGACGATGGAACACACAAATCGCGTCGCGATTCAATACATCGTCCTCCAGCCGATTTGTCTCCAAGGGTCTAGTGCTGCCTCGGGCACCTTATGTTCGTTCCTCTGTGAGTCTAGATTTTCGAATGCGACGCAAAACTGACAGTTAATTGTAAGGCTCAGAGCCTCTTAATGACGATGGAACACACAAATCCCGTCGCGAATCAATACATCGTCCTCCGGCCGACCTGTCTCCAAGGGTCTATTGCTGCCTCGGGCACCTTATGGTCGTTCTCCTGTGAGTCTAGATTTTCGAATCCGACGCAAAACTGACAGTTAATTGTAACGTTCAGAGCCTGTTAATGACGATGGAACACACAAATCGCGTCGCGATTCAATACATCGTCCTCCGGCCGACCTGTCTCCAAGGGTCTATTGCTGCCTCGGGCACCTTATGGACGATCTCCTGTGAGTCTAGATTTTCGAATCCGACGCAAAACTGACAGTTAATTGTAAGGTTCAGAGCCTGTTAATGACGATCGAACACACAAATTGCGTCGCGATTCAATACATCGTCCTCCGGCCGACCTGTCTCCAAGGGTCTATTGCTGCCTCGGGCACCTTATGGTCGTTCTCCTGTGAGTCTAGATTTTCGAATCCGACGCAAAACTGACAGTTAATTGTAACGTTCAGAGCCTGTTAATGACGATGGAACACACAAATCGCGTCGCGATTCAATACATCGTCCTCCAGCCGATTTGTCTCCAAGGGTCTAGTGCTGCCTCGGGCACCTTATGGTCGCTCTCCTGTGAGTCTAGATTTTCGAATCCGACGCAAAACTGACAGTTAATTGTAAGGTTCAGAGCCTCTTAATGACAATGGAACACACAAATTGCGTCGCGATTCAATACATCGTCCTCCGGCCGACCTGTCTCCAAGGGTCCATTGATGCCTCGGGCACCTTATTGTCGATCTCCTGTGAGTCTAGATTTTCGTATCCGACGCAAACTTGACAGTTAATTGTAACGTTCAGAGCCTGTAAATGACAATGGAACTCACAAATCGCGTCTCGATTCAATACATCGTCCTCCAGCCGACTTGTCTCCAAGGGTCTAGTGCTGCCTCGGGCACCCTAATGTCGTTCTCCTGTGAGTCTTGATTTTCGAATGCGACGCAAAACTGACAGTTAATCGTAAGGTTCAGAGAATCTTAATGACAATGGAACACACAAATTGCGTCGCGATTCAATACATCGTCCTCCGGCCGACCTGTCTCCAAGGGTCTATTGCTGCCTCGGGCACCTTATGGTCGTTCTCCTGTGAGTCTAGATTTTCGAATCCGACGCAAAACTGACAGTTATTTGTAACGTTCAGAGCCTGTTAATGACGATGGAACACACAAATTGCGTCGCGATTCAATACATCGTCCTCCAGCCGACTTGTCTCCAAGGGTCTAGTGCTGCCTCGGGCACCTTATGGTCGTTCCTCTGTGAGTCTAGATTTTCGAATCCGACGCAAAACTGACTTAATTGTAAGGTTCAGAGCCTCTTAATGTCAATGGAACACACAAATTGCGTCGCGATTCAATACATCGTCCTCCGGCCGACCTGTCTCCAAGGGTCTATTGCTGCCTCGGGCACCTTATGGTCGATCCCCTGTGAGTCTAGAATTTCGAATCCGACGCAGTTAATTGTAACGTTCAGAGCCTGTTAATGACGATGGAACACACAAACTGCGTCGCGATTCAATACATCGTTCTCCAGCCGACTTGTCTCCAAGGGTGTAGTGCTGCCTCGGACACCTTATGGTCGATCTCCTGTGAGTCTAGATTTTCGAATCCGACGCAAAACTGACAGTTAATTGTAACGTTCAGAGCCAATTAATGACAATGGAACACACAAATCGCGTCGCGATACATTACATCGTCCTCCGGCCGACCTGTCTCCAAGGGTCTATTGCTGCCTCGGGCACCTTATGGTCGATCTCCTGTGAGTCTAGATTTTCGAATCCGACGCAAAACTGACAGTTAATTGTAAGGTTCAGAGCCTGTTAATGACGATGGAACACACAAATCCCGTCGCGATTCAATACATCGTCCTCCGGCCGACCTGTCTCCAAGGGTCTATTGCTGCCTCGGGCACCTTATGGTCGATCTCCTGTGAGTTTAGATTTTCGAATCCGACGCAATACTGACAGTTAATTGTAACGTTCAGAGCCTGTTAATGACGATGGAACACACAAATCGCGTCGCGATTCAATACATCGTCCTCCGGCCGACCTGTCTCCAAGGGTCTATTGCTCCTCGGGCACCTTATGGTCGATCTCCTGTGACTATAGATTTTCGAATCCTACGCAAAACTGACAGTTAATTGTAAGGTTCAGAGCCTGTTCATGACGATGGAACACACAAATTGAGTCGCGATTCAATACATCGTCCTCCGGCCGACCTGTCTCCAAGGGTCTATTGCTGCCTCGGGCACCTTATGGTCGTTCTCCTGTGAGTCTACAATTTCGAATCCGACGCAAAACTGACAGTTGATTGTAACGTTCAGAGCCTGTTAATGACGATGGAACACACATATTGCGTCGCGATTCAATACATCGTCCTCCAGCCGATTTGTCTCCAAGGGTCTAGTGCTGCCTCGGGCACCTTATGTTCGTTCCTCTGTGAGTCTAGATTTTCGAATGCGACGCAAAACTGACAGTTAATTGTAAGGTTCAGAGCCTCTTAATGACGATGGAACACACAAATCCCGTCGCGATTCAATACATCGTCCTCCGGCCGACCTGTCTCCAAGGGTCTATTGCTGCCTCGGGCACCTTATGGTCGTTCCTCTGTGAGTCTAGATTTTCGAATCCGACGCAAAACTGACAGTTAATTGTAAGGTTCAGAGCCTCTTAATGACAATGGAACACACAAATCGCGTCGCGATTCAATACATCGTCCTCCGGCCGACCTGTCTCCAAGGGTCTATTGCTGCCTCGGGCACCTTATGGTCGATCCCCTGTGAGTCTAGAATTTCGAATCCGACGCAAACCTGACAGTTAATTGTAACGTTCAGAGCCAATTAATGACAATGGAACACACAAATCGCGTCGCGATTCAATACATCGTCCTCCAGCCGATTTGTCTCCAAGGTTCTAGTGCTGCCTCGGGCACCTTATGTTCGTTCCTCTGTGAGTCTAGATTTTCGAATGCGACGCAAAACTGACAGTTAATTGTAAGGTACAGAGCCTCTTAATGACGATGGAACACACAAATCCCGTCGCGATTCAATACATCGTCCTCCGGCCGACCTGTCTCCAAGGGTCTATTGCTGCCTCGGGCACCTTATGGTCGATCTCCTGTGAGTCTAGATTTTCGAATCCGACGCAAAACTGACAGTTAATTGTAACGTTCAGAGCCTGTTAATGACGATGGAACACACAAATGGCGTCGCGATTCAATACATCGTCCTCCGGCCGACCTGTCTCCAAGGGTCTATTGCTGCCTCGGGCACCTTATGGACGATCTCCTGTGAGTCTAGATTTTCGAATCCGACGCAAAACTGACAGTTAATTGTAAGGTTCAGAGCCTGTTAATGACGATGGAACACACAAATCCCGTCGCGATTCAATACATCGTCCTCCGGCCGACCTGTCTCCAAGGGTCTATAGCTGCCTCGGGCACCTTATGGTCGTTCTCCTGTGAGTCTAGATTTTCGAATCCGACGCAAAACTGACAGTTAATTGTAACGTTCAGAGCCTGTTAATGACGATGGAACACACAAATCGCGTCGCGATTCAATACATCGTCCTCCAGCCGATTTGTCTCCAAGGGTCTAGTGCTGCCTCGGGCACCTTATGGTCGTTCCTCTGTGAGTCTAGATTTTCGAATCCGACGCAAAACTGACAGTTAATTGTAAGGTTCAGAGCCTCTTAATGACAATGGAACACACAAATTGCGTCGCGATTCAATACATCGTCCTCCGGCCGACCTGTCTCCAAGGGTCCATTGCTGTCTCGGGCACCTTATGGTCGATCTCCTGTGAGTCTAGATTTTCGTTTCCGACGCAAACCTGACAGTTAATTGTAACGTTCAGAGCCTGTAAATGACAATGGAACACACAAATCGCGTCTCGATTCAATACATCGTCCTCCAGCCGACTTGTCTCCAAGGGTCTAGTGCTGCCTCGGGCACCTTATTGTCGTTCTCCTGTGAGTCTTGATTTTCGAATGCGACGCAAAACTGACAGTTAATCGTAAGGTTCAGAGAATCTTAATGACAATGGAACACACAAATTGCGTCGCGATTCAATACATCGTCCTCCGGCCGACCTGTCTCCAAGGGTCTATTGCTGCCTCGGGCACCTTATGGTCGTTCTCCTGTGAGTCTAGATTTTCGAATCCGACGCAAAACTGACAGTTAATTGTAACGTTCAGAGCCTGTTAATGACGATGGAACACACAAAATGCGTCGCGATTCAATACATCGTCCTCCAGCCGACTTGTCTCCAAGGGTCTAGTGCTGCCTCGGGCACCTTATGGTCGTTCCTCTCTGAGTCTAGATTTTCGAATCCGACGCAAAGCTGACAATTAATTGTAAGGTTCAGAGCCTCTTAATGACAATGGAACACACAAATTGCGTCGCGATTCAATACATCGTCCTCCGGCCGATTTGCCTCCAAGGGTCTAGTGCTGCCTCGGGCACCTTATGGTCGATCTCCTGTGAGTCTAGATTTTCGAATCCGACGCAAAACTGACAGTTAATTGTAACGTTCAGAGCCTGTTAATGACGATGGAACACACAAATCCCGTCGCGATTCAATACATCGTCCTCCGGCCGACCTGTCTCCAAGGGTCTATTGCTGCCTCGGGCACCTTATGGTCGTTCTCCTGTGAGTCTAGATTTTCGAATCCGACGCAAAACTGACAGTTAATTGTAACGTTCAGAGCCTGTTAATGACGATGGAACACACAAATTGCGTCGCGATTCAATACATCGTCCTCCGGACGACTTGTCTCCAAGGGTCTAGTGCTGCCTCGGACACCTTATGGTCGTTCTCCTGTGAGTCTAGATTTTCGAATCCGACGCAAAACTGACAGTTAATTGTAACGTTCAGAGCCAATTAATGACAATGGAACACACAAATCGCGTCGCGATTCAATACATCGTCCTCCGGCCGACCTGTCTCCAAGGGTCTATTGCTGCCTCGGGCACCTTATGGTCGATCTCCTGTGAGTCTAGATTTTCGAATCCGACGCAAAACTGACAGTTAATTGTAACGTTCAGAGCCTGTTAATGACGATGGAACACACAAATCGCGTCGCGATTCAATGCATCGTCCTCCAGCCGATTTGTCTCCAAGGGTCTAGTGCTGCCTCGGGCACCTTATGGTCGTTCCTCTGTGAGTCTAGATTTTCGAATCCGACGCAAAACTGACAGTTAATTGTAAGGTTCAGAGCCTCTTAATGACAATGGAACACACAAATCGCGTCGCGATTCAATACATCGTCCTCCGGCCGACCTGTCTCCAAGGGTCTATTGCTGCCTCGGGCACCTTATGGTCGATCCCCTGTGAGTCTAGAATTTCGAATCCGACGCAAAACTGACAGTTAATTGAAACGTTCAGAGCCAATTAATGACAATGGAACACACAAATCGCGTCGCGATTCAATACATCGTCCTCCAGCCGATTTGTCTCCAAGGGTCTAGTGCTGCCTCGGGCACCTTATGTTCGTTCCTCTGTGAGTCTAGATTTTCGAATGCGACGCAAAACTGACAGTTAATTGTAAGGTTCAGAGCCTCTTAATGACGATGGAACACACAAATCCCGTCGCGATTCAATACATCGTCCTCCGGCCGACCTGTCTCCAAGGGTCTATTGCTGCCTCGGGCACCTTATGGTCGATCTCCTGTGAGTCTAGATTTTCGAATCCGACGCAAAACTGACAGTTAATTGTAACGTTCAGAGCCTGTTAATGACGATGGAACACACAAATGGCGTCGCGATTCAATACATCGTCCTCCGGCCGACCTGTCTCCAAGGGTCTATTGCTGCCTCGGGCACCTTATGGACGATCTCCTGTGAGTCTAGATTTAAGAATCCGACGCAAAACTGACAGTTAATTGTAAGGTTCAGAGCCTGTTAATGACGATGGAACACACAAATTGCGTCGCGATTCAATACATCGTCCTCCGGCCGACCTGTCTCCAAGGGTCTATTGCTGCCTCGGGCACCTTATGGTCGTTCTCCTGTGAGTCTAGATTTTCGTTTCCGACGCAAACCTGACAGTTAATTGTAACGTTCAGAGCCTGTAAATGACAATGGAACTCACAAATCGCGTCTCGATTCAATACATCGTCCTCCAGCCGACTTGTCTCCAAGGGTCTAGTGCTGCCTCGGGCACCTTATTGTCGTTCTCCTGTGAGTCTTGATTTTCGAATGCGACGCAAAACTGACAGTTAATCGTAAGGTTCAGAGAATCTAAATGACAATGGAACACATAAATTGCGTCGCGATTCAATACATCGTCCTCCGGCCGACCTGTCTCCAAGGGTCTATTGCTGCCTCGGGCACCTTATGGTCGTTCTCCTGTGAGTCTAGATTTTCGAATCCGACGCAAAACTGACAGTTAATTGTAACGTTCAGAGCCTGTTAATGACGATGGAACACACAAAATGCGTCGCGATTCAATACATCGTCCTCCAGCCGACTTGTCTCCAAGGGTCTAGTGCTGCCTCGGGCACCTTATGGTCGTTCCTCTCTGAGTCTAGATTTTCGAATCCGACGCAAAGCTGACAGTTAATTGTAAGGTTCAGAGCCTCTTAATGACAATGGAACACACAAATTGCGTCGCGATTCAATACATCGTCCTCCGGCCGATTTGTCTCCAAGGGTCTAGTGCTGCCTCGGGCACCTTATGGTCGATCTCCTGTGAGTCTAGATTTTCGAATCCGACGCAAAACTGACAGTTAATTGTAACGTTCAGAGCCTGTTAATGACGATGGAACACACAAATCCCGTCGCGATTCAATACATCGTCCTCCGGCCGACCTGTCTCCAAGGGTCTATTGCTGCCTCGGGCACCTTATGGTCGATCTCCTGTGAGTCTAGATTTTCGAATCCGATGCAAAACTGACAGTTAATTGTAACGATCAGAGCCTGTTAATGACGATGGAACACACAAATTGCGTCGCGATTCAATACATCATCGTCCAGCCGACTTGTCTCCAAGGGTCTATTGCTGCCTCGGGCACCTTATGGTCGATCTCCTGTGAGTCTAGATTTTCGAATCCGACGCAAAACTGACAGTTAATCGTAAGGTTCAGAGAATCTTAATGACAATGGAACACACAAATTGCGTCGCGATTCAATACATCGTCCTCCGGCCGACCTGTCTCCAAGGGTCTATTGCTGCCTCGGGCACCTTATGGTCGTTCTCCTGTGAGTCTAGATTTTCGAATCCGACGCAAAACTGACAGTTAATTGTAACGTTCAGAGCCTGTTAATGACGATGGAACACACAAATTGCGTCGCGATTCAATACATCGTCCTCCAGCCGACTTGTCTCCAAGGGTCTAGTGCTGCCTCGGGCACCTTATGGTCGTTCCTCTGTGAGTCTAGATTTTCGAATCCGACGCAAAACTGACAGTTAATTGTTAGGTTCAGAGCCTCTTAATGACAATGGAACACACAAATTGCGTCGCGATTCAATACATCGTCCTCCGGCCGATTTGTCTCCAAGGGTCTAGTGCTGCCTCGGGCACCTTATGGTCGATCTCCTGTGAGTCTAGATTTTCGAATCCGACGCAAAACTGACAGTTAATTGTAACGTTCAGAGCCTGTTAATGACGATGGAACACACAAATTGCGTCGCGATTCAATACATCATCGTCCAGCCGACTTGTCTCCAAGGGTCTAGTGCTGCCTCGGACACCGTATGGTCGTTCTCCTGTGAGTCTAGATTTTCGAATCCGACGCAAAACTGACAGTTAATTGTAAGGTTCAGAGCCTCTTAATGACAATGGAACACACAAATCGCGTCGCGATTCAATACATCGTCCTCCGGCCGACCTGTCTCCAAGGGTCTATTGCTGCCTCGGGCACCTTACGGTCGATCCTCTGTGAGACTAGAATTTCGAATCCGACGCAGTTAATTGTAACGTTCAGAGCCTGTTAATGACGATGGAACACACAAACTGCGTCGCGATTCAATACATCGTCCTCAAGCCGACTTGTCTCCAAGGGTGTAGTGCTGCCTCGGACACCTTATGGTCGTTCTCCTGTGAGTCTAGATTTTCGAATCCGACGCAAAACTGACAGTTAATTGTAAGGTTCAGAGCCTGTTAATGACAATGGAACACACAAATCGCGTCGCGATTCAATACATCGACCTGCGGCCGACCTGCCTCCAAGGTTCTATTGCTGCCTCGGGCACCTTATGGTCGATCTCCTGTGAGTCTAGATTTTCGAATCCGACGCAAAACAGACAGTTAATTGTAACGTTCAGAGCCTGTTAATGACGATGAAACACACAAATCCCGTCGCGATTCAATACATCGTCCTCCGGCCGACCTGTCTCCAAGGGTCTATTGCTGCCTCGGGCACCTTATGGTCGATCTCCTGTGAGTCTGGATTTTCGAATCCGACGCAAAACTGACAGTTAATTGTAACGTTCAGAGCCTGTTAATGACGATGGAACACACAAATCGCGTCGCGATTCAATACATCGTCCTCCGGCCGACCTGTCTCCAAGGGTCTATTGCTGCCTCGGGCACCTTATGGTCGATCCCCTGTGAGTCTAGAATTTCGAATCCGACGCAAAACTGACAGTTAATTGAAACGTTCAGAGCCAATTAATGACAATGGAACACACAAATCGCGTCGCGATTCAATACATCGTCCTCCAGCCGATTTGTCTCCAAGGGTCTAGTGCTGCCTCGGGCACCTTATGTTCGTTCCTCTGTGAGTCTAGATTTTCGAATGCGACGCAAAACTGACAGTTAATTGTAAGGTTCAGAGCCTCTTAATGACGATGGAACACACAAATCCCGTCGCGATTCAATACATCGTCCTCCGGCCGACCTGTCTCCAAGGGTCTATTGCTGCCTCGGGCACCTTATGGTCGATCTCCTGTGAGTCTAGATTTTCGAATCCGACGCAAAACTGACAGTTAATTGTAACGTTCAGAGCCTGTTAATGACGATGGAACACACAAATGGCGTCGCGATTCAATACATCGTCCTCCGGCCGACCTGTCTCCAAGGGTCTATTGCTGCCTCGGGCACCTTATGGACGATCTCCTGTGAGTCTAGATTTAAGAATCCGACGCAAAACTGACAGTTAATTGTAAGGTTCAGAGCCTGTTAATGACGATGGAACACACAAATTGCGTCGCGATTCAATACATCGTCCTCCGGCTGACCTGTCTCCAAGGGTCTATTGCTGCCTCGGGCACCTTATGGTCGTTCTCCTGTGAGTCTAGATTTTCGAATCCGACGCAAAACTGACAGTTAATTGTAAGGTTCAGAGCCTCTTAATGACAATGGAACACACAAATTGCGTCGCGATTCAATACATCGTCCTCCGGCCGACCTGTCTCCAAGGGTCCATTGCTGTCTCGGGCACCTTATGGTCGATCTCCTGTGAGTCTAGATTTTCGTTTCCGACGCAAACCTGACAGTTAATTGTAACGTTCAGAGCCTGTAAATGACAATGGAACTCACAAATCGCGTCTCGATTCAATACATCGTCCTCCAGCCGACTTGTCTCCAAGGGTCTAGTGCTGCCTCGGGCACCTTATTGTCGTTCTCCTGTGAGTCTTGATTTTCGAATGCGACGCAAAACTGACAGTTAATCGTAAGGTTCAGAGAATCTAAATGACAATGGAACACACAAATTGCGTCGCGATTCAATACATCGTCCTCCGGCCGACCTGTCTCCAAGGGTCTATTGCTGCCTCGGGCACCTTATGGTCGTTCTCCTGTGAGTCTAGATTTTCGAATCCGACGCAAAACTGACAGTTAATTGTAACGTTCAGAGCCTGTTAATGACGATGGAACACACAAAATGCGTCGCGATTCAATACATCGTCCTCCAGCCGACTTGTCTCCAAGGGTCTAGTGCTGCCTCGGGCACCTTATGGTCGTTCCTCTCTGAGTCTAGATTTTCGAATCCGACGCAAAGCTGACAGTTAATTGTAAGGTTCAGAGCCTCTTAATGACAATGGAACACACAAATTGCGTCGCGATTCAATACATCGTCCTCCGGCCGATTTGTCTCCAAGGGTCTAGTGCTGCCTCGGGCACCTTATGGTCGATCTCCTGTGAGTCTAGATTTTCGAATCCGACGCAAAACTGACAGTTAATTGTAACGTTCAGAGCCTGTTAATGACGATGGAACACACAAATCCCGTCGCGATTCAATACATCGTCCTCCGGCCGACCTGTCTCCAAGGGTCTATTGCTGCCTCGGGCACCTTATGGTCGATCTCCTGTGAGTCTAGATTTTCGAATCCGATGCAAAACTGACAGTTAATTGTAACGATCAGAGCCTGTTAATGACGATGGAACACACAAATTGCGTCGCGATTCAATACATCATCGTCCAGCCGACTTGTCTCCAAGGGTCTATTGCTGCCTCGGGCACCTTATGGTCGATCTCCTGTGAGTCTAGATTTTCGAATCCGACGCAAACCTGACAGTTAATTGTAACGTTCAGAGCCTGTAAATGACAATGGAACTCACAAATCGCGTCTCGATTCAATACATCGTCCTCCAGCCGACTTGTCTCCAAGGGCGTAGTGCTGCCTCGGGCACCTTATTGTCGTTCTCCTGTGAGTCTTGATTTTCGAATGCGACGCAAAACTGACCGTTAATCGTAAGGTTCAGAGAATCTTAATGACAATGGAACACACAAATTGCGTCGCGATTCAATACATCGTCCTCCGGCCGACCTGTCTCCAAGGGTCTATTGCTGCCTCGGGCACCTTATGGTCGTTCTCCCGTGAGTCTAGATTTTCGAATCCGACGCAAAACTGACAGTTAATTGTAACGTTCAGAGCCTGTTAATGACGATGGAACACACAAATTGCGTCGCGATTCAATACATCGTCCTCCGGCCGACTTGTCTCCAAGGGTCTAGTGCTGCCTCGGACACCTTATGGTCGTTCTCCTGTGAGTCTAGATTTTCGAATCCGACGCTAAACTGACAGTTAATTGTAACGTTCAGAGCCAATTAATGACAATGGAACACACAAATCGCGTCGCGATTCAATACATCGTCCTCCGGCCGACCTGTCTCCAAGGGTCTATTGCTGCCTCGGGCACCTTATGGTCGATCTCCTGTGAGTCTAGATTTTCGAATCCGACGCAAAACTGACATTTAATTGTAACGTTCAGAGCCTGTTAATGACGATGGAACACACAAATCGCGTCGCGATTCAATACATCGTCCTCCAGCCGATTTGTCTCCAAGGGTCTAGTGCTGCCTCGGGCACCTTATGGTCGTTCCCCTGTGAGTCTAGATTTTCGAATCCGACGCAAAACTGACAGTTAATCGTAAGGTTCAGAGAATCTTAATGACAATGGAACACACAAATTGCGTCGCGATTCAATACATCGTCCTCCGGCCGACCTGTCTCCAAGGGTCTATTGCTGCCTCGGGCACCTTATGGTCGTTCTCCTGTGAGTCTAGATTTTCGAATCCGACGCAAAACTGACAGTTAATTGTAACGTTCAGAGCCTGTTAATGACGATGGAACACACAAATTGCGTCGCGATTCAATACATCGTCCTCCAGCCGACTTGTCTCCAAGGGTCTAGTGCTGCCTCGGGCACCTTATGGTCGTTCCTCTGTGAGTCTAGATTTTCGAATCCGACGCAAAACTGACAGTTAATTGTTAGGTTCAGAGCCTCTTAATGACAATGGAACACACAAATTGCGTCGCGATTCAATACATCGTCCTCCGGCCGATTTGTCTCCAAGGGTCTAGTGCTGCCTCGGGCACCTTATGGTCGATCTCCTATGAGTCTAGATTTTCGAATCCGACGCAAAACTGACAGTTAATTGTAACGTTCAGAGCCTGTTAATGACGATGGAACACACAAATCCCGTCGCGATTCAATACATCGTCCTCCGGCCGACCTGTCTCCAAGGGTCTATTGCTGCCTCGGGCACCTTATGGTCGATCTCCTGTGAGTCTAGATTTTCGAATCCGACGCAAAACTGACAGTTAATTGTAACGTTCAGAGCCTGTTAATGACGATGGAACACACAAATTGCGTCGCGATTCAATACATCATCGTCCAGCCGACTTGTCTCCAAGGGTCTAGTGCTGCCTCGGACACCGTATGGTCGTTCTCCTGTGAGTCTAGATTTTCGAATCCGACGCAAAACTGACAGTTAATTGTAAGGTTCAGAGCCTCTTAATGACAATGGAACACACAAATCGCGTCGCGATTCAATACATCGTCCTCCGGCCGACCTGTCTCCAAGGGTCTATTGCTGCCTCGGGCACCTTACGGTCGATCCTCTGTGAGACTAGAATTTCGAATCCGACGCAGTTAATTGTAACGTTCAGAGCCTGTTAATGACGATGGAACACACAAACTGCGTCGCGATTCAATACATCGTCCTCAAGCCGACTTGTCTCCAAGGGTGTAGTGCTGCCTCGGACACCTTATGGTCGTTCTCCTGTGAGTCTAGATTTTCGAATCCGACGCAAAACTGACAGTTAATTGTAAGGTTCAGAGCCTGTTAATGACAATGGAACACACAAATCGCGTCGCGATTCAATACATCGACCTGCGGCCGACCTGCCTCCAAGGTTCTATTGCTGCCTCGGGCACCTTATGGTCGATCTCCTGTGAGTCTAGATTTTCGAATCCGACGCAAAACAGACAGTTAATTGTAACGTTCAGAGCCTGTTAATGACGATGAAACACACAAATCCCGTCGCGATTCAATACATCGTCCTCCGGCCGACCTGTCTCCAAGGGTGTAGTGCTGCCTCGGACACCTTATGGTCGTTCTCCTGTGAGTCTAGATTTTCGAATCCGACGCAAAACTGACAGTTAATTGTAAGGTTCAGAGCCTGTTAATGACAATGGAACACACAAATCGCGTCGCGATTCAATACATCGACCTGCGGCCGACCTGCCTCCAAGGTTCTATTGCTGCCTCGGGCACCTTATGGTCGATCTCCTGTGAGTCTAGATTTTCGAATCCGACGCAAAACTGACAGTTAATTGTAAGGTTCAGAGCCTCTTAATGACAATGGAACACACAAATTGCGTCGCGATTCAATACATCGTCCACCGGCCGACCTGTCTCCAAGGGTCTATTGCTGCCTCGGGCACCTTATGGTGGATCTCCTGTGAGTCTAGATTTTCGAATCCGACGCAAACTTGACAGTTAATTGTAACGTTCAGAGCCTGTAAATGACAATGGAACTCACAAATCACGTCTCGAATCAATACATCGTCCTCCAGCCGACTTGTCTCCAAGGGTGTAGTGCTGCCTCGGGCACCTTATTGTCGTTCTCCTGTGAGTCTTGATTTTCGAATGCGACGGAAAACTGACAGTTAATCGTAAGGTTCAGAGAATCTTAATGACAATGGAACACACAAATTGCGTCGCGATTCAATACATCGTCCTCCGGCCGACCTGTCTCCAAGGGTCTATTGCTGCCTCGGGCACCTTATGGTCGTTCTCCTGTGAGTCTAGATTTTCGAATCCGACGCAAAACTGACAGTTAATTGTAACGTTCAGAGCCTGTTAATGACGATGGAACACACAAATTGCGTCGCGATTCAATACATCGTCCTCCAGCCGACTTGTCTCCAAGGGTCTAGTGCTGCCTCGGACACCTTATGGTCGTTCTCCTGTGAGTCTAGATTTTCGAATCCGACGCAAAACTGACAGTTAATTGTAACGTTCAGAGCCAATTAATGACAATGGAACACACAAATCGCGTCGCGATTCAATACATCGTCCTCCGGCCGACCTGTCTCCAAGGGTCTATTGCTGCCTCGGGCACCTTATGGTCGATCTCCTGTGAGTCTAGATTTTCGAATCCGACGCAAAACTGACAGTTAATTGTAACGTTCAGAGCCTGTTAATGGCGATGGAACACACAAATCCCGTCGCGATTCAATACATCGTCCTCCGGCCGACCTGTCTCCAAGGGTCTATTGCTGCCTCAGGCACCTTATGGTCGATATCCTGTGAGTCTAGATTTTCGAATCCGACGCAATACTGACAGTTAATTGTAACGTTCAGAGCCTGTTAATGACGATGGAACACACAAATCGCGTCGCGATTCAATACATCGTCCTCCGGCCGACCTGTCTCCAAGGGTCTATTGCTGCCTCGGGCACCTTATGGTCGATCTCCTGTGAGTCTAGATTTTCGAATCCGACGCAAAACTGACAGTTAATTGTAAGGTTCAGAGCCTGTTCATGACGATGGAACACACAAATTGCGTCGCGATTCAATACATCGTCCTCAGGCCGACCTGTCTCCAAGGGTCTATTGCTCCCTCGGTCGTTCTCCTGTGAGTCTAGATTTTCGAATCCGACGCAAAACTGACAGTTAATTGTAACGTTCAGAGCCTGTTAATGACGATGGAACACACAAATTGCGTCGCGATTCAATACATCGTCCTCCGGCCGACCTGTCTCCAAGGGTCTATTGCTGCCTCGGGCACCTTATGGTCGTTCTCCTGTGAGTCTAGATTTTCGAATCCGACGCAAAACTGACAGTTGATTGTAACGTTCAGAGCCTGTTAATGACGATGGAACACACAAATCGCGTCGCGATTCAATACATCGTCCTCCGGCCGACCTGTCTCCAAAGGTCTATTGCTGCCTCGGGCACCTTTTGGTCGTTCTCCTGTGAGTCTAGATTTTCGAATCGGACGCAAAACTGACAGTTAATTGTAACGTTCAGAGCCTGTTAATGACGATGGAACACACAAATCGCGTCGCGATTCAATACATCGTCCTCCAGCCGATTTGTCTCCAAGGGTCTAGTGCTGCCTCGGGCACCTTATGGTCGTTCCTCTGTGAGTCTAGATTTTCGAATCCGACGCAAAACTGACAGTTAATTGTAAGGTTCAGAGCCTCTTAATGACAATGGAACACACAAATTGCGTCGCGATTCAATACATCGTCCTCCGGCCGACCTGTCTCCAAGGGTCTATTGCTGCCTCGGGCACCTTATGGTCGATCTCCTGTGAGTCTAGATTTTCGAATCCGACGCAAACGTGACAGTTAATTGTAACGTTCAGAGCCTGTAAATGACAGTGGAACTCACAAATCGCGTCGCGATTCAATACATCGTCCTCCAGCCGACTTGTCTCCAAGGGTGTAGTGCTGCCTCGGGCACCTTATTGTCGTTCTCCTGTGAGTCTAGATTTTCGAATGCGACGCAAAACTTACAGTTAATCGTAAGGTTCAGAGAATCGTAATGACAATGGAACACACAAATTGCGTCGCGATTCAATACATCGTCCTCCGGCCGACCTGCCTCCAAGGGTCTATTACTGCCTCGGGCACCTTATGGTCGATATCCTGTGAGTCTAGATTTTCGAATCCGACGCAATACTGACAGTTAATTGTAACGTTCAGAGCCTGTTAATGACGATGGAACACACAAATCGCGTCGCGATTCAATACATCGTCCTCCAGCCGATTTGTCTCCAAGGGTCTAGTGCTGCCTCGGGCACCTTATGGTCGTTCCACTGTGAGTCTAGATTTTCGAATCCGACGCAAAACTGACAGTTAATTGTAAGGTTCAGAGCCTCTTAATGACAATGGAACACACAAATTGCGTCGCGATTCAATACATCGTCCTCCGGCCGACCTGTCTCCAAGGGTCTATTGCTGCCTCGGGCACCTTATGGTCGATCTCCTGTGAGTCTAGATTTTCGAATCCGACGCAAACGTGACAGTTAATTGTAACGTTCAGAGCCTGTAAATGACAATGGAACTCACAAATCGCGTCGCGATTCAATTCATCGTCCTCCAGCCGACTTGTCTCCAAGGGTTTAGTGCTGCCTCGGGCACCTTATTGTCGTTCTCCTGTGAGTCTAGATTTTCGAATGCGACGCAAAACTGACAGTTAATCGTAAGGTTCAGAGAATCTTAATGACAATGGAACACACAAATTGCGTCGCGATTCAATACATCGTTCTCCGGCCGACCTGTCTCCAAGGGTCTATTGCTGCCTCGGGCACCTTATGGTCGTTCTCCTGTGAGTCTAGATTTTCGAATCCGACGCAAAACTGAGTTAATTGTAACGTTCAGACCCTGTTAATGACGATGGAACACACAAATTGCGTCGCGATTCAATACATCGTCCGTCAGCCGACTTGTCTCCAAGGGTCTAGTGCTGCCTCGGACACCTTATGGTCGTTCTCCTGTGAGTCTAGATTTTCGAATCCGACGCAAAACTGACAGTTAATTGTAACGTTCAGAGCCAATTAATGACAATAAAACACACAAATCGCGTCGCGATTCAATACATCGTCCTCCGGCCGACCTGTCTCCAAGGGTTTATTGCTGCCTCGGGCACCTTATGGTCGATCTCCTGTGAGTCTAGATTTTCGAATCCGACGCAAAACTGACAGTTAATTGTAACGTTCAGAGCCTGTTAATGACGATGGAACACACAAATCCCGTCGCGATTCAATACATCGTCCTCCGGCCGACCTGTCTCCAAGGGTCTATTGCTGCCTCGGGCACCTTATGGTCGATCTCCTGTGACTCTAGATTTTCGAATCCGACGCAAAACTGACAGTTAATTGTAACGTTCAGAGCCTGTTCATGACGATGGAACACACAAATTGCGTCGCGATTCAATACATCGTCCTCCGGCCGACCTGTCTCCAAGGGTCTATTGCTCCCTCGGGCACCTTATGGTCGTTCTCCTGTGGGTCTAGATTTTCGAATCCGACGCAAAACTGACAGTTAATTGTAAGGTTCAGAGCCTGTTAATGACGATGGAACACACAAATTGCGTCACGATTCAATACATCGTCCTCCGGCCGACCTGTCTCCAAGGGGCTATTGCTGCCTCGGGCACCTAATGGTCGTTCTCCTGTGAGTCTAGATTTTCGAATCCGACGCAAAACTGACAGTTGATTGTAACGTTCAGAGCCTGTTAATGACGATGGAACACACAAATCGCGTCGCGATTCAATACATCGTCCTCCAGCCGACTTGTCTCCAAGGGTCTAGTGCTGCCTCGGGCACCTTATGGTCGTTCTCTTGTGAGTCTAGATTTTCGAATCCGACGCAAAACTGACAGTTAATTGTAAGGTTCAGAGCCTGTTCATGACGATGGAACACACAAATTGCGTCGCGATTCAATACTTCGTACTCCGGCCGACCTGTCTGCAAGGGTCTATTGCTGCCTCGGGCACCTTATGGTCGATCTCCTGTGAGTCTAGATTTTCGAATCCGACGCAAAACTGACAGTTAATTGTAACGTTCAGAGCCTGTTAATGACGATGGAACACACAAATCGCGTCGCGATTCAATACATCGTCCTCCAGCCGATTTGTCTCCAAGGGTCTAGTGCTGCCTCGGGCACCTTATGGTCGTTCCTCTGTGAGTCTAGATTTTCGAATCCGACGCAACACTGACAGTTAATTGTAAGGTTCAGAGCCTCTTAATGACAATGGAACACACAAATTTCGTCGCGATTCAATACATCGTCCTCCGGCCGATTTGTCTCCAAGGGTCTAGTGCTGCCTCGGGCACCTTATGGTCGATCTCCTGTGAGTCTAGATTTTCGAATCCGACGCAAAACTGACAGTTAATTGTAACGTTCAGTGCCTGTTAATGACGATGGAACACACAAATCCCGTCGCGATTCAATACATCGTCCGCCGGCCGACCTGTCTCCAAGGGTCTATTGCTGCCTCGGGCACCTTATGGTCAATCTCCTGTGAGTCTAGATTTTCGAATCCGACGCAAAACTGACAGTTGATTGTAACGTTCAGAGCCTGTTAATGACGATGGAACACACAAATCGCGTCGCGATTCAATACATCGTCCTCCGGCCGACCTGTCTCCAAGGGTCTATTGCTGCCTCGGGCACCTTATGGTAGTTCTCCTGTGAGTCTAGATTTTCGAATCCGACGCAAAACTGACAGTTAATTGTAACGTTCAGAGCCTGTTAATGACGATGGAACACACAAATCGCGTCGCGATTCAATACATCGTCCTCCAGCCGATTTGTCTCCAAGGGTCTAGTGCTGCCTCGGACACCGTATGGTCGTTCTCCTGTGAGTCTAGATTTTCGAATCCGACGCAAAACTGACAGTTAATTGTAAGGTTAAGAGCCTCTTAATGACAATGGAACACACAAATCGCGTCGCGATTCAATACATCGTCCTCCGGCCGACCTGTCTCCAAGGGTCTATTGCTGCCTCGGGCACCTTATGGTCGATCTCCTGTGAGTCTAGAATTTCGAATCCGACGCAGTTAATTGTAACGTTCAGAGCCTGTTAATGACGATGGAACACACAAATCGCGTCGCGATTCAATACATCGTCCTCCAGCCGACTTGTCTCCAAGGGTGTAGTGCTGCCTCGGACACCTTATGGTCGTTCTCCTGTGAGTCTAGAATTTCGAATCCCACGCAAAACTGACAGTTAATTGTAAGGTTCAGAGCCTGTTAATGACAATGGAACACACAAATCGCGTCGCGATTCAATACATCGTCCTCCGGCCGACCTGCCTCCAAGGGTCTATTGCTGCCTCGGGCACCTTATGGTCGATCTCCTGTGAGTCTAGATTTTCGAATCCGACGCAAAACTGACAGTTAATTGTAACGTTCAGAGTCTGTTAATGACGATGGAACACACAAATCCCGTCGCGATTCAATACATCGTCCTCCGGCCGTCCTGTCTCCAAGGGTCTATTGCTGCCTCGGGCACCTTATGGTCGATCTCCTGTGAATCTAGATTTTCGAATCCGACGCAAAACTGACAGTTAATTGTAACGTTCAGAGCCTGTTAATGACGATGGAACACACAAATCGCGTCGCGATTCAATACATCGTCCTCCGGCCGACCTGTCTCCAAGGGTCTATTGCTGCCTCGGGCACCTTATGGACGATCTCCTGTGAGTCTAGATTGTCGAATCCGACGCAAAACTGACAGTTAATTGTAAGGTTCAGAGCCTGTTAATGACGATGGAACACACAAATTGCGTTGCGATTCAATACATCGTCCTCCGGCCGACCTGTCTCCAAGGGTCTATTACTGCCTCGGGCACCTTATGGTCGTTCTCCTGTGAGTCTAGATTTTCGAATCCGACGCAAAACTGACAGTTAATTATAACGTTCAGAGCCTGTTAATGACGATGGAACACACAAATCGCGTCGCGATTCAATACATCGTCCTCCAGCCGATTTGTCTCCAAGGGTCTAGTGCTGCCTCGAGCACCTTATGGTCGTTCCTCTGTGAGTCTAGATTTTCGAATCCGACGCAAAACTGACAGTTAATTGTAAGGTTCAGAGCCTCTTAATGACAATGGAACACACCAATTGCGTCGCGATTCAATACGTCGTCCTCCGGCCGACCTGTCTCCAAGGGTCTATTGCTGCCTCGGGCACCCTATGGTCGATCTCCTGTGAGTCTAGATTTTCGAATCCGACGCAAACCTGACAGTTAATTGTAACGTTCAGAGCCTGTAAATGACAATGGAACTCACAAATCGCGTCGCGATTCAATACATCGTCCTCCAGCCGACTTGTCTCCAAGGGTCTAGTGCTGCCTCGGGCACCTTATTGTCTCTCTCCTGTGAGTCTTGATTTTCGAATGCGACGCAAAACTGACAGTTAATCGTAAGGTTCAGAGAATCTTAATGACAATGGAACACACAAATTGCGTCGCGATTCAATACATCGTCCTCCGGCCGACCTGTCTCCAAGGGTCTATTGCTGCCTCGGGCACCTTATGGTCGTTCTCCTGTGAGCCTAGATTTTCGAATCCGACGCAAAACTGGCAGTTAATTGTAACGTTCAGAGCCTGTTAATGACGATGGAACACACAAATTGCGTCGCGATTCAATACATCGTCCTCCAGCCGACTTGTCTCCAAGGCTCTAGTGCTGCCTCGGACACCTTATGGTCGTTCTCCTGTGAGTCTAGATTTTCGAATCCGACGCAAAACTGACAGTTAATTGTAACGTTCAGAGCCAATTAATGACAATGGAACACACAAATCGCGTCGCGATTCAATACATCGTCCTCCGGCCGACCTGTCTCCAAGGGTCTATTGCTGCCTCGGGCACCTTACGGTCGATCTCCTGTGAGTCTAGATTTTCGAATCCGACGCAAAACTGACAGTTAATAGTAACGGTCAGAGCCTGTTAATGACGATGGAACACACAAATCCCGTCGCGATTCAATACATCGTCCTCCGGCCGACCTGTCTCCAAGGGTCTATTGCTGCCTCGGGCACCTTATGATCGATCTCCTGTGAGTTTAGATTTTCGAATCCGACGCAATACTGACAGTTAATTGTAACGTTCAGAGCCTGTTAATGACGATGGAACACACAAATCGCGTCGCGATTCAATACATCGTCCTCCGGCCGACCTGTCTCCAAGGGTCTATTGCTGCCTCGGGCACCTTATGGTCGATCTCCTGTGACTCTAGATTTTCGAATCCGACGCAAAACTGACAGTTAATTGTAAGGTTCAGAGCCTGTTCATGACCATGGAACACACAAATCGCGTCGCGATTCAATACATCGTCCTCCGGCCGACCTGTCTCCAAGGGTCTATTGCTGCCTCGGGCACCTTATGGTCGTTCTCCTGTGACTCTAGATTTTCGAATCCGACGCAAAACTGACAGTTGATTGTAACGTTCAGAGCCTGTTAATGACGATGGAACACACAAATCGCGTCGCGATTCAATACATCGTCCTCCGGCCGACCTGTCTCCAAAGGTCTATTGCTGCCTCGGGCACCTTATGGTCGTTCTCCTGTGAGTCTAGATTTTCGAATCCGACGCAAAACTGACAGTTAATTGTAACGTTCAGAGCCTGTTAATGACGATGGAACACACAAATCCCGTCGCGATTCAATACATCGTCCTCCGGCCGATTTGTCTCCAAGGGTCTAGTGCTGCCTCGGGCACCTTATGGTCGTTCCTCTGTGAGTCTAGATTTTCGAATCCGACGCAACACTGACAGTTAATTGTAAGGTTCAGAGCCTCTTAATGACAATGGAACACACAAATTGCGTCGCGATTCAATACATCGTCCTCCGGCCGATTTGTCTCCAAGGGTCTAGTGCTGCCTCGGGCACCTTATGGTCGATCTCCTGTGAGTCTAGATTTTCGAATCCGACGCAAAACTGACAGTTAACCCTTTGAACGGAACATCGGTCTGAGATACCGCCATAGTTGACATTAACAATGCTAACGGCGCTGCATTGTTCGTGAGGGTGGGGAGAAGCCCAGTAATCTTCAGTCGGGTCCCGAACCGCAGCTGGCCAACAACGTATTGTCGGCGCATGCATTGTTTTCAAGTAAGTAGAATTTTTGTTACGTATTGTCGGTCTGTGAGACCGTGTTCCGAAAAAATGCATTCCCCTCCCGGTCTGACAGACCGGGTGTTCCTAAAAGTGTCAAATTTTTGCCGGTCTCCCAGACCGGTGTTCCTAAAAGTATCACGCATTTGTCGGTCTGTATGACCGATGTTCCACTCTTTGAACTCTTCTGTTTTCTGTGTAGCAACATTTCATCTATTTGATTGAAATTTTTGCCACCACACGATGCTTAATACTTTTGTGTTCATAGAAGAACGAGAAAAAAGTGTAACAACTCGTATTTAACGTTTTAATTTTTCCTCTTTCCGTTTTTCACACACATTCTCCAATTTACCGCGCAAACTTATTACAGCGATAGAATTATCCCCATTAAATTTCGTTAAAACTCATTTTTCCCTTTTTCCTTGCAGGTTTACAATGGAAGGTCCGAAATATGTTTCAAATCGGTCGAAAAGAATTGTAGCCCTTGCACGCTCTCAAAATTACCTTGAAGAATCAGACTCGGAAGTGGATTCAGATGAATCATGCATTCCAGATGAGGACCTTACTATCCAAGATCCTCGCAATGAAACAGATAATGACGATGACTCTCCCAATGATGATGATCGCGATGATGAAACTATTCGAGAAATATTTGAAGTCGAAAATACCGCAGTTCGCGAAGAAACTGGAGAGCAACCACAGTCTGACATAACTTCTGGTGGAAGCAGACTAATCACTCCACAGAAGCCTGCTGATGTTGCTAGCTCATCTACGCGTTCTGATGACACTCTAGATGAGAGTCGTCTTCCAGTTTCTTACTACGGAAGAAACAAGTGTTTCACATGGTCATCAACTCCTGTTCGCTCTAAGACGCGAACAGCAGCATCCAATATAATAAAGGTACGGCTATCAAAGATACAAGGGCCTGCTCTTACCGTGGGGAAAAACCCACTCCCAGGTGAAGTGTGGCGCCTTTTGTTTACTGACGACATGATTGAGACGATTGTAAAGCATACTAATGAAAAGTTGGCCAAAATTCGTTCTGTTATTGAACTAAAAGAAAGTGTAGCTTACAGAGACACTACTGTGCAGGAAGTGAACGCTGTGATTGGAGTCACAGTTCTTTGCAGCATATTCAAATCTGCGAGGGAGCCTATGACCTCGCTGTTTTCCACTTCGGTCTTGGGGAGGCCAATTTTTCGATCAATAATAACAGAAAAGCGATTAGGAATATTGCTTAGGGCATTTAGATTCGATGACTCGAGCACGAGGGAACAGAGGGAAAAATATGACCCAGCTGCTGCCATTACAGACATATTTAATAAGTTTATTTGGAACTGCCAACAAATTTATAGCCCTGGAGCGCATTTGACAGTTGATGAAACTTTGGTGCCTTTCAGAGGGAGGGTTAAATTTCGTATATATATATGCCGAATAAACCGGCTAAATATGGCATTAAGGTCATGGGTCTGGCAGATGCACACAATGCATATATTTACAATGCCTACATCTACTCCGGCAAAGGCTGTGATGGAGCCACACTTTCTACAGCAGAAAAGAAAAAGAGCATTCCCACGCAGTCTGTAATCCGCCTATCTAAAGGGCTGTATGGCACAAACAGAAATATTAGTTGCGACAATTGGTTTTGTTCTGTGGAACTTGCCCAGGAGCTACTAGCTCACAATTTGACATTAGTTGGGACACTAAAAAGAAACAGACCCCAGATACCAGCAGAATTTCAAGCAAGAAGCGATCGTGAAATTGGGTCCAGCCTTTATGGCTTTACGAAAGAAATGACTCTGCTTTCTTATGTCCCAAAAAGGAATAAGGCAGTCCTACTTCTTTCGTCAATGCATCATTCCAATTACACTGACGTTTCAAATGATAAACCTGAAATCATATCTTTTTATAACGCCACAAAAAGTGGAATAGACACGCTAGATATGAAGTGCAGTGTTTATTCTACTAATCGCAAAACAAGAAGGTGGCCGTTGGCTATTTTTTACCACATGGTGGCCATGGCTGGATCAAACGCAAGTATACTTTATGGACTTTTTGGAGAGAAGAAAACCGTATCACGTTTTGATTTCCTGAAAAGAGTTTCTCTATATTTGGTCTACGATTTCGTAAAATCCCGACTGGCAATCTCCAATCTGCCTCAAGAGCTACAAAGTATTATTTCATCTTTAGAAGAAGAGGCAGCAAAAGAAAAGCAAATCGTTAGCCAACGGAATAAATTTGTTGTTCGAGTTGATGAGTGTCCGACGGACACACTTGGTAAAAGAAAAACCTGTCGATTTTGTCCATATCAAAAAAAGAGGAAAACTGCCTACAAGTGTATTTCTTGCGAAGAACCAACGTGCTTGGAGTGTTCACGAAAAGTGTGCAAGACTTGTGCAATTAAAAATAAAAGTTAAATTTTTTCTTTGCATTACATTTTAGTATTCATTTTCTTTGTGTTGTAACTATAATAATGTAAAAAAAAAAGTATTTCTAAAGGAGTAATGTGTAAACAACAAAACACTGCAAATTAAAGTTTTTCCTAGTAATAAACTTGAATTTACTGGTATTTTAACAAATATTATGGTTCAAAAACCTATTATTATGTTTAATTACACCTTAAAGAGAGAGAGAAGCAACGTAGAAGTGCGGAAAAGTCATAAAAATAGAGAAAAATACACTTTAAATGTCCTAGCGGTCTAGCAGACCGATGTTCCATCTTACCGCCGAGTAAAAGATGTTCCGGTTAGAGGGTTAATTGTAACGTTCAGAGCCTGTTAATGACGATGGAACACACAAATCCCGTCGCGATTCAATACATCGTCCTCCGGCCGACCTGTCTCCAAGGGTCTATTGCTGCCTCGGGCACCTTATGGTCAATCTCCTGTGAGTCTAGATTTTCGAATCCGACGCAAAACTGACAGTTGATTGTAACGTTCAGAGCCTGTTAATGACGATGGAACACACAAATCGCGTCGCGATTCAATACATCGTCCTCCGGCCGACCTGTCTCCAAGGGTCTATTGCTGCCTCGGGCACCTTATGGTAGTTCTCCTGTGAGTCTAGATTTTCGAATCCGACGCAAAACTGACAGTTAATTGTAACGTTCAGAGCCTGTTAATGACGATGGAACACACAAATCGCGTCGCGATTCAATACATCGTCCTCCAGCCGATTTGTCTCCAAGGGTCTAGTGCTGCCTCGGACACCGTATGGTCGTTCTGCTGTGAGTCTAGATTTTCGAATCCGACGCAAAACTGACAGTTAATTGTAAGGTTCAGAGCCTCTTAATGACAATGGAACACACAAATCGCGTCGCGATTCAATACATCGTCCTCCGGCCGACCTGTCTCCAAGGGTCTATTGCTGCCTAAGGGCACCTTATGGTCGATCTCCTGTGAGTCTAGAATTTCGAATCCGACGCAGTTAATTGTAACGTTCAGAGCCTGTTAATGACGATGGAACACACAAATCGCGTCGCGATTCAATACATCGTCCTCCAGCCGACTTGTCTCCAAGGGTGTAGTGCTGCCTCGGACACCTTATGGTCATTCTCCTGTGAGTCTAGAATTTCGAATCCCACGCAAAACTGACAGTTAATTGTAAGGTTCAGAGCCTGTTAATGACAATGGAACACACAAATCGCGTCGCGATTCAATACATCGTCCTCCGGCCGACCTGCCTCCAAGGGTCTATTGCTGCCTCGGGCACCTTATGGTCGATCTCCTGTGAGTCTAGATTTTCGAATCCGACGCAAAACTGACAGTTAATTGTAACGTTCAGAGTCTGTTAATGACGATGGAACACACAAATCCCGTCGCGATTCAATACATCGTCCTCCGGCCGTCCTGTCTCCAAGGGTCTATTGCTGCCTCGGGCACCTTATGGTCGATCTCCTGTGAATCTAGATTTTCGAATCCGACGCAAAACTGACAGTTAATTGTAACGTTCAGAGCCTGTTAATGACGATGGAACACACAAATCGCGTCGCGATTCAATACATCGTCCTCCGGCCGACCTGTCTCCAAGGGTCTATTGCTGCCTCGGGCACCTTATGGACGATCTCCTGTGAGTCTAGATTGTCGAATCCGACGCAAAACTGACAGTTAATTGTAAGGTTCAGAGCCTGTTAATGACGATGGAACACACAAATTGCGTTGCGATTCAATACATCGTCCTCCGGCCGACCTGTCTCCAAGGGTCTATTACTGCCTCGGGCACCTTATGGTCGTTCTCCTGTGAGTCTAGATTTTCGAATCCGACGCAAAACTGACAGTTAATTGTAACGTTCAGAGCCTGTTAATGACGATGGAACACACAAATCGCGTCGCGATTCAATACATCGTCCTCCAGCCGATTTGTCTCCAAGGGTCTAGTGCTGCCTCGAGCACCTTATGGTCGTTCCTCTGTGAGTCTAGATTTTCGAATCCGACGCAAAACTGACAGTTAATTGTAAGGTTCAGAGCCTCTTAATGACAATGGAACACACCAATTGCGTCGCGATTCAATACGTCGTCCTCCGGCCGACCTGTCTCCAAGGGTCTATTGCTGCCTCGGGCACCCTATGGTCGATCTCCTGTGAGTCTAGATTTTCGAATCCGACGCAAACCTGACAGTTAATTGTAACGTTCAGAGCCTGTAAATGACAATGGAACTCACAAATCGCGTCGCGATTCAATACGTCGTCCTCCAGCCGACTTGTCTCCAAGGGTCTAGTGCTGCCTCGGGCACCTTATTGTCTCTCTCCTGTGAGTCTTGATTTTCGAATGCGACGCAAAACTGACAGTTAATCGTAAGGTTCAGAGAATCTTAATGACAATGGAACACACAAATTGCGTCGCGATTCAATACATCGTCCTCCGGCCGACCTGTCTCCAAGGGTCTATTGCTGCCTCGGGCACCTTATGGTCGTTCTCCTGTGAGTCTAGATTTTCGAATCCGACGCAAAACTGGCAGTTAATTGTAACGTTCAGAGCCTGTTAATGACGATGGAACACACAAATTGCGTCGCGATTCAATACATCGTCCTCCAGCCGACTTGTCTCCAAGGCTCTAGTGCTGCCTCGGACACCTTATGGTCGTTCTCCTGTGAGTCTAGATTTTCGAATCCGACGCAAAACTGACAGTTAATTGTAACGTTCAGAGCCAATTAATGACAATGGAACACACAAATCGCGTCGCGATTCAATACATCGTCCTCCGGCCGACCTGTCTCCAAGGGTCTATTGCTGCCTCGGGCACCTTACGGTCGATCTCCTGTGAGTCTAGATTTTCGAATCCGACGCAAAACTGACAGTTAATAGTAACGGTCAGAGCCTGTTAATGACGATGGAACACACAAATCCCGTCGCGATTCAATACATCGTCCTCCGGCCGACCTGTCTCCAAGGGTCTATTGCTGCCTCGGGCACCTTATGATCGATCTCCTGTGAGTTTAGATTTTCGAATCCGACGCAATACTGACAGTTAATTGTAACGTTCAGAGCCTGTTAATGACGATGGAACACACAAATCGCGTCGCGATTCAATACATCGTCCTCCGGCCGACCTGTCTCCAAGGGTCTATTGCTGCCTCGGGCACCTTATGGTCGATCTCCTGTGACTCTAGATTTTCGAATCCGACGCAAAACTGACAGTTAATTGTAAGGTTCAGAGCCTGTTCATGACCATGGAACACACAAATCGCGTCGCGATTCAATACATCGTCCTCCGGCCGACCTGTCTCCAAGGGTCTATTGCTGCCTCGGGCACCTTATGGTCGTTCTCCTGTGACTCTAGATTTTCGAGTCCGACGCAAAACTGACAGTTGATTGTAACGTTCAGAGCCTGTTAATGACGATGGAACACTCAAATCGCGTCGCGATTCAATACATCGTTCTCCGGCCGACCTGTCTCCAAGGGTCTATTGCTGCCTCGGGCACCTTATGGTCGTTCTCCTGTGAGTCTAGATTTTCGAATCCGACGCAAAACTGACGTTCAGAGCCTGTTAATGACGATGGAACACACAAATCCCGTCGCGATTCAATACATCGTCCTCCGGCCGACCTGTCTCCAAGGGTCTATTGCTGCCACGGGCACCTTATGGTCGATCTCCTGTGAGTCTAGATTTTCGAATCCGACGCAAAACTGACAGTTAATTGTAACGTTCAGAGCCTGTTAATGACGATGGAACACACGTATCGCGTCGCGATACAATACATCGTCCGCCGGCCGACCTGTCTCCAAGGGTCTATTGCTGCCTCGGGCACCTTATGGTCGATCTCCTGTGACTCTAGATTTTCGAATCCGACGCAAAACTGACAGTTAATTGTAAGGTTCAGAGCCTGTTCATGACGATGGAACACACAAATTGCGTCGCGATTCAATACATCGTCCTCCGGCCGACCTGTCTCCAAGGGTCTATTGCTCCCTCGGGCACCTTATGGACGTTCTCCTGTGAGTCTAGATTTTCGAATCCGACGCAAAACTGACAGTTAATTGTAAGGTTCAGAGCCTGTTAATGACGATGGAACACACAAATTGCGTCGCGATTCAATACATCGTCCTCCGGCCGACCTGTCTCCAAGGGTCTATTGCTGCCTCGGGCACCTAATGGTCGTTCTCCTGTGAGTCTAGATTTTCGAATCCGACGCAAGACTGACAGTTGATTGTAACGTTCAGAGCCTGTTAATGAAGATGGAACACACAAATCGCGTCGCGATTCAATACATCGTCCTCCAGCAGACTTGTCTCCAAGGGTCTAGTGCTGCCTCGGGCACCTTATGGTCGTTCTCTTATGAGTCTAGATTTTCGAATCCGACGCAAAACTGACAGTTAATTGTAACGTTCAGAGCCTGTTAATGACGATGGAACACACAAATTGCGTCGCGATTCAATACTTCGTCCTCCGGCCGACCTGTCTCCAAGGGTCTATTGCTGCCTCGGGCACCTTATGGTCGATATCCTGTGTGTCTAGATTTTCGAATCCGACGCAAAACTGACAGTTAATTGTAACGTTCAGAGCCTGTTAATGACGATGGAACACACAAATCGCGTCGCGATTTAATACATCGTCCTCCCGCCGATTTGTCTCCAAGGGTCTAGTGCTGCCTCGGGCACCTTATGGTCGTTCTCCTGTGAGTCTAGATTTGCGAATCCGACGCAAAACTGACAGTTAATTGTAACGTTCAGCGCTTCTTAATGACAATGGAACACACAAATCGCGTCGCGATTCAATACATCGTCCTCCGGCCGACCTGTCTCCAAGGGTCTATTGCTCCCTCGGGCACCTTATGGTCGTACTCCTGTGAGTCTAGATTTTCGAATCCGACGCAAAACTGACAGTTAATTGTAACGTTCAGAGCCTGTTAATGACGATGGAACACACAAATTGCGTCGCGATTCAATAAATCATCGTCCAGCCGACTTGTCTCCAAGGGTCTAGTGCTGCCTCGGACACCGTATGGTCGTTCTCCTGTGAGTCTAGATTTTCGAATCCGACGCAAAACTGACAGTTAATTGTAAGGTTCAGAGCCCCTTAATGACAATGGAACACACAAATCGCGTCGCGATTCAATACATCGTCCTCCGTCCGACCTGTCTCCAAGGGTCTATTGCTGCCTCGGGCACCTTATGGTCGATATCCTGTGTGTCTAGATTTTCGAATCCGACGCAAAACTGACAGTTAATTGTTAGGTTCAGAGCCTGTTCATGACGATGGAACACACAAATTGCGTCGCGATTCAATACATCGTCCTCCGGCCGACCTGTCTGCAAGGGTCTATTGCTGCCTCGGGCACCTTATGGTCGTTCTCCTGTGAGTCTAGATTTTCGAATCCGACGCAAAACTGACAGTTAATTGTAACGTTCAGAGCCTGTTAATGACGATGGAACACACAAATCGCGTCGCGATTCAATACATCATCGTCCAGCCGACTTGTCTCCAAGGGTCTAGTGCTGCCTCGGACACCGTATGGTCGTTCTCCTGTGAGTCTAGATTTTCGAATCCGACGCAAAACTGACAGTTAATTGTAAGGTTCAGAGCCTGTTCATGACGATGGAACACACAAATTGCGTCGCGATTCAATACATCGTCCTCCGGCCGACCTGTCTCCAAGGGTCTATTGCTCCCTCGGGCACCTTATGGTCGTACTCCTGTGAGTCTAGATTTTCGAATCCGACGCAAAAGTGACAGTTAATTGTAACGTTCAGAGCCTGTTAATGACGATGGAACACACAAATTGCGTCGCGATTCAATACATCGTTCTCCGGCCGACCTGTCTCCAAGGGTCTATTGCTGCCTCGGGCACCTTATGATCGATCTCCTGTGAGTTTAGATTTTCGAATCCGACGCAATACTGACAGTTAATTGTAACGTTCAGAGCCTGTTAATGACGATGGAACACACAAATCGCGTCGCGATTCAATACATCGTCCTCCGGCCGACCTGTCTCCAAGGGTCTATTGCTGCCTCGGGCACCTTATGGTCGATCTCCTGTGAGTTTAGATTTTCGAATCCGACGCAAAACTGACAGTTAATTGTAAGGTTCAGAGCCTGTTCATGACCATGGAACACACAAATCGCGTCGCGATTCAATACATCGTCCTCCGGCCGACCTGTCTCCAAGGGTCTATTGCTGCCTCGGGCACCTTATGGTCGTTCTCCTGTGACTCTAGATTTTCGAGTCCGACGCAAAACTGACAGTTGATTGTAACGTTCAGAGCCTGTTAATGACGATGGAACACACAAATCGCGTCGCGATTCAATACATCGTCCTCCGGCCGACCTGTCTCCAAAGGTCTATTGCTGCCTCGGGCACCTTATGGTCGTTCTCCTGTGAGTCTAGATTTTCGAATCCGACGCAAAACTGACAGTTAATTGTAACGTTCAGAGCCTGTTAATGACGATGGAACACTCAAATCGCGTCGCGATTCAATACATCGTTCTCCGGCCGACCTGTCTCCAAGGGTCTATTGCTGCCTCGGGCACCTTATGGTCGTTCTCCTGTGAGTCTAGATTTTCGAATCCGACGCAAAACTGACGTTCAGAGCCTGTTAATGACGATGGAACACACAAATCCCGTCGCGATTCAATACATCGTCCTCCGGCCGACCTGTCTCCAAGGGTCTATTGCTGCCACGGGCACCTTATGGTCGATCTCCTGTGAGTCTAGATTTTCGAATCCGACGCAAAACTGACAGTTAATTGTAACGTTCAGAGCCTGTTAATGACGATGGAACACACGTATCGCGTCGCGATACAATACATCGTCCGCCGGCCGACCTGTCTCCAAGGGTCTATTGCTGCCTCGGGCACCTTATGGTCGATCTCCTGTGACTCTAGATTTTCGAATCCGACGCAAAACTGACAGTTAATTGTAAGGTTCAGAGCCTGTTCATGACGATGGAACACACAAATTGCGTCGCGATTCAATACATCGTCCTCCGGCCGACCTGTCTCCAAGGGTCTATTGCTCCCTCGGGCACCTTATGGACGTTCTCCTGTGAGTCTAGATTTTCGAATCCGACGCAAAACTGACAGTTAATTGTAACGTTCAGAGCCTGTTAATGACGATGGAACACACAAATTGCGTCGCGATTCAATACATCGTCCTCCGGCCGACCTGTCTCCAAGGGTCTATTGCTGCCTCGGGCACCTAATGGTCGTTCTCCTGTGAGTCTAGATTTTCGAATCCGACGCAAGACTGACAGTTGATTGTAACGTTCAGAGCCTGTTAATGAAGATGGAACACACAAATCGCGTCGCGATTCAATACATCGTCCTCCAGCCGACTTGTCTCCAAGGGTCTAGTGCTGCCTCGGGCACCTTATGGTCGTTCTCTTATGAGTCTAGATTTTCGAATCCGACGCAAAACTGACAGTTAATTGTAACGTTCAGAGCCTGTTAATGACGATGGAACACACAAATTGCGTCGCGATTCAATACTTCGTCCTCCGGCCGACCTGTCTCCAAGGGTCTATTGCTGCCTCGGGCACCTTATGGTCGATATCCTGTGTGTCTAGATTTTCGAATCCGACGCAAAACTGACAGTTAATTGTAACGTTCAGAGCCTGTTAATGACGATGGAACACACAAATCGCGTCGCGATTTAATACATCGTCCTCCCGCCGATTTGTCTCCAAGGGTCTAGTCCTGCCTCGGGCACCTTATGGTCGTTCTCCTGTGAGTCTAGATTTGCGAATCCGACGCAAAACTGACAGTTAATTGTAACGTTCAGCGCTTCTTAATGACAATGGAACACACAAATCGCGTCGCGATTCAATACATCGTCCTCCGGCCGACCTGTCTCCAAGGGTCTATTGCTCCCTCGGGCACCTTATGGTCGTACTCCTGTGAGTCTAGATTTTCGAATCCGACGCAAAACTGACAGTTAATTGTAACGTTCAGAGCCTGTTAATGACGATGGAACACACAAATTGCGTCGCGATTCAATAAATCATCGTCCAGCCGACTTGTCTCCAAGGGTCTAGTGCTGCCTCGGACACCGTATGGTCGTTCTCCTGTGAGTCTAGATTTTCGAATCCGACGCAAAACTGACAGTTAATTGTAACGTTCAGAGCCCCTTAATGACAATGGAACACACAAATCGCGTCGCGATTCAATACATCGTCCTCCGTCCGACCTGTCTCCAAGGGTCTATTGCTGCCTCGGGCACCTTATGGTCGATATCCTGTGTGTCTAGATTTTCGAATCCGACGCAAAACTGACAGTTAATTGTTAGGTTCAGAGCCTGTTCATGACGATGGAACACACAAATTGCGTCGCGATTCAATACATCGTCCTCCGGCCGACCTGTCTGCAAGGGTCTATTGCTGCCTCGGGCACCTTATGGTCGTTCTCCTGTGAGTCTAGATTTTCGAATCCGACGCAAAACTGACAGTTAATTGTAACGTTCAGAGCCTGTTAATGACGATGGAACACACAAATCGCGTCGCGATTCAATACATCATCGTCCAGCCGACTTGTCTCCAAGGGTCTAGTGCTGCCTCGGACACCGTATGGTCGTTCTCCTGTGAGTCTAGATTTTCGAATCCGACGCAAAACTGACAGTTAATTGTAAGGTTCAGAGCCTGTTCATGACGATGGAACACACAAATTGCGTCGCGATTCAATACATCGTCCTCCGGCCGACCTGTCTCCAAGGGTCTATTGCTCCCTCGGGCACCTTATGGTCGTACTCCTGTGAGTCTAGATTTTCGAATCCGACGCAAAACTGACGTTCAGAGCCTGTTAATGACGATGGAACACACAAATCCCGTCGCGATTCAATACATCGTCCTCCGGCCGACCTGTCTCCAAGGGTCTATTGCTGCCACGGGCACCTTATGGTCGATCTCCTGTGAGTCTAGATTTTCGAATCCGACGCAAAACTGACAGTTAATTGTAACGTTCAGAGCCTGTTAATGACGATGGAACACACAAATCGCGTCGCGATACAATACATCGTCCGCCGGCCGACCTGTCTCCAAGGGTCTATTGCTGCCTCGGGCACCTTATGGTCGATCTCCTGTGACTCTAGATTTTCGAATCCGACGCAAAACTGACAGTTAATTGTAAGGTTCAGAGCCTGTTCATGACGATGGAACACACAAATTGCGTCGCGATTCAATACATCGTCCTCCGGCCGACCTGTCTCCAAGGGTCTATTGCTCCCTCGGGCACCTTATGGACGCTCTCCTGTGAGTCTAGATTTTCGAATCCGACGCAAAACTGACAGTTAATTGTAACGTTCAGAGCCTGTTAATGACGATGGAACACACAAATTGCGTCGCGATTCAATACATCGTCCTCCGGCCGACCTGTCTCCAAGGGTCTATTGCTGCCTCGGGCACCTAATGGTCGTTCTCCTGTGAGTCTAGATTTTCGAATCCGACGCAAAACTGACAGTTGATTGTAACGTTCAGAGCCTGTTAATGACGATGGAACACACAAATCGCGTCGCGATTCAATACATCGTCCTCCAGCCGACTTGTCTCCAAGGGTCTAGTGCTGCCTCGGGCACCTTATGGTCGTTCTCTTGTGAGTCTAGATTTTCGAATCCGACGCAAAACTGACAGTTAATTGTAAGGTTCAGAGCCTGTTAATGACGATGGAACACACAAATTGCGTCGCGATTCAATACTTCGTCCTCCGGCCGACCTGTCTCCAAGGGTCTATTGCTGCCTCGGGCACCTTATGGTCGTTCTCCTGTGAGTCTAGATTTTCGAATCCGACGCAAAACTGACAGTTAATTGTAACGTTCAGAGCCTGTTAATGACGATGGAACACACAAATCGCGTCGCGATTCAATACATCATCGTCCAGCCGACTTGTCTCCATGGGTCTAGTGCTGCCTCGGACACCGTATGGTCGTTCTCCTGTGAGTCTAGATTTTCGAATCCGACGCAAAACTGACAGTTAATTGTAAGGTTCAGAGCCTTTTAATGACAATGGAACACACAAATCGCGCCGCGATTCAATACATCGTCCTCCGGCCGACCTGTCGCCAAGGGTCTATTGCTGCCTCGGGCACCTTATGGTCGATCTCCTGTGAGTCTAGAATTTCGAATGCGACGCAGTTAATTGTAACGTTCAGAGCCTGTTAATGACGATGGAACACACAAACTGCGTCGCGATTCAATACATCGTCCTCCAGCCGACTTGTCTCCAAGGGTGTAATGCTGCCTCGGACACCGTATGGTCGTTCTCCTGTGAGTCTAGATTTTCGAATCCGACGCAAAACTGACAGTTAATTGTAAGGTTCAGAGCCTGTTAATGACAATGGAAGACACAAATCGCGTCGCGATTCAATACATCGTCCTCCGGCCGACCTGTCTCCAAGGGTCTATTGCTGCCTCGGGCACCTTATGGACGATCTCCTGTGAGTCTAGATTTTCGAATCCGACGCAAAACTGACAGTTAATTGTAAGGTTCAGAGCCTGTTCATGACGATGGAACACACAAATTGCGTCGCGATTCAATACATCGTCCTCCGGCCGACCTGTCTCCAAGGGTCTTTTGCTGCCTCGGGCACCTTATGGTCGTTCTCCTGTGAGTCTAGATTTTCGAATCCGACGCAAAACTGACAGTTAATTGTAACGTTCAGAGCCTGTTAATGACGATGGAACACACAAATCGCGTCGCGATTCAATACATCGTCCTCCGGCCGACCTGTCTCCAAGGGTCTATTGCTGCCTCGGGCACCTTATGGTCGATCTCCTGTGAGTTTAGATTTTCGAATCCGACGCAATACTGACAGTTAATTGTAACGTTCAGAGCCTGTTAATGACGATGGAACACACAAATCGCGTCGCGATTCAATACATCGTCCTCCGGCCGACCTGTCTCCAAGGGTCTATTGCTGCCTCGGGCACCTTATGGTCGATCTCCTGTGACTCTAGATTTTCGAATCCGACGCAAAACTGACAGTTAATTGTAAGGTTCAGAGCCTGTTCATGACCATGGAACACACAAATCGCGTCGCGATTCAATACATCGTCCTCCGGCCGACCTGTCTCCAAGGGTCTATTGCTGCCTCGGGCACCATATGGTCGTTCTCCTGTGACTCTAGATTTTCGAATCCGACGCAAAACTGACAGTTGATTGTAACGTTCAGACCCTGTTAATGACGATGGAACACACAAATCGCGTCGCGATTCAATACATCGTCCTCCGGCCGACCTGTCTCCAAAGGTCTATTGCTGCCTCGGGCACCTTATGGTCGTTCTCCTGTGAGTCTAGATTTTCGAATCCGACGCAAAACTGACAGTTAATTGTAACGTTCAGAGCCTGTTAATGACGATGGAACACTCAAATCGCGTCGCGATTCAATACATCGTTCTCCGGCCGACCTGTCTCCAAGGGTCTATTGCTGCCTCGGGCACCTTATGGTCGTTCTCCTGTGAGTCTAGATTTTCGAATCCGACGCAAAACTGACGTTCAGAGCCTGTTAATGACGATGGAACACACAAATCCCGTCGCGATTCAATACATCGTCCTCCGGCCGACCTGTCTCCAAGGGTCTATTGCTGCCACGGGCACCTTATGGTCGATCTCCTGTGAGTCTAGATTTTCGAATCCGACGCAAAACTGACAGTTAATTGTAACGTTCAGAGCCTGTTAATGACGATGGAACACACAAATCGCGTCGCGATACAATACATCGTCCGCCGGCCGACCTGTCTCCAAGGGTCTATTGCTGCCTCGGGCACCTTATGGTCGATCTCCTGTGACTCTAGATTTTCGAATCCGACGCAAAACTGACAGTTAATTGTAAGGTTCAGAGCCTGTTCATGACGATGGAACACACAAATTGCGTCGCGATTCAATACATCGTCCTCCGGCCGACCTGTCTCCAAGGGTCTATTGCTCCCTCGGGCACCTTATGGACGCTCTCCTGTGAGTCTAGATTTTCGAATCCGACGCAAAACTGACAGTTAATTGTAACGTTCAGAGCCTGTTAATGACGATGGAACACACAAATTGCGTCGCGATTCAATACATCGTCCTCCGGCCGACCTGTCTCCAAGGGTCTATTGCTGCCTCGGGCACCTAATGGTCGTTCTCCTGTGAGTCTAGATTTTCGAATCCGACGCAAGACTGACAGTTGATTGTAACGTTCAGAGCCTGTTAATGAAGATGGAACACACAAATCGCGTCGCGATTCAATACATCGTCCTCCAGCCGACTTGTCTCCAAGGGTCTATTGCTGCCTCGGGCACCTTATGGTCGTTCTCTTATGAGTCTAGATTTTCGAATCCGACGCAAAACTGACAGTTAATTGTAACGTTCAGAGCCTGTTAATGACGATGGAACACACAAATTGCGTCGCGATTCAATACTTCGTCCTCCGGCCGACTTGTCTCCATGGGTCTAGTGCTGCCTCGGACACCGTATGGTCGTTCTCCTGTGAGTCTAGATTTTCGAATCCGACGCAAAACTGACAGTTAATTGTAAGGTTCAGAGCCTTTTAATGACAATGGAACACACAAATCGCGCCGCGATTCAATACATCGTCCTCCGGCCGACCTGTCGCCAAGGGTCTATTGCTGCCTCGGGCACCTTATGGTCGATCTCCTGTGAGTCTAGAATTTCGAATGCGACGCAGTTAATTGTAACGTTCAGAGCCTGTTAATGACGATGGAACACACAAACTGCGTCGCGATTCAATACATCGTCCTCCAGCCGACTTGTCTCCAAGGGTGTAATGCTGCCTCGGACACCGTATGGTCGTTCTCCTGTGAGTCTAGATTTTCGAATCCGACGCAAAACTGACAGTTAATTGTAAGGTTCAGAGCCTGTTAATGACAATGGAAGACACAAATCGCGTCGCGATTCAATACATCGTCCTCCGGCCGACCTGTCTCCAAGGGTCTATTGCTGCCTCGGGCACCTTATGGACGATCTCCTGTGAGTCTAGATTTTCGAATCCGACGCAAAACTGACAGTTAATTGTAAGGTTCAGAGCCTGTTCATGACGATGGAACACACAAATTGCGTCGCGATTCAATACATCGTCCTCCGGCCGACCTGTCTCCAAGGGTCTTTTGCTGCCTCGGGCACCTTATGGTCGTTCTCCTGTGAGTCTAGATTTTCGAATCCGACGCAAAACTGACAGTTAATTGTAACGTTCAGAGCCTGTTAATGACGATGGAACACACAAATCGCGTCGCGATTCAATACATCGTCCTCCGGCCGACCTGTCTCCAAGGGTCTATTGCTGCCTCGGGCACCTTATGGTCGATCTCCTGTGAGTTTAGATTTTCGAATCCGACGCAATACTGACAGTTAATTGTAACGTTCAGAGCCTGTTAATGACGATGGAACACACAAATCGCGTCGCGATTCAATACATCGTCCTCCGGCCGACCTGTCTCCAAGGGTCTATTGCTGCCTCGGGCACCTTATGGTCGATCTCCTGTGACTCTAGATTTTCGAATCCGACGCAAAACTGACAGTTAATTGTAAGGTTCAGAGCCTGTTCATGACCATGGAACACACAAATCGCGTCGCGATTCAATACATCGTCCTCCGGCCGACCTGTCTCCAAGGGTCTATTGCTGCCTCGGGCACCATATGGTCGTTCTCCTGTGACTCTAGATTTTCGAATCCGACGCAAAACTGACAGTTGATTGTAACGTTCAGACCCTGTTAATGACGATGGAACACACAAATCGCGTCGCGATTCAATACATCGTCCTCCGGCCGACCTGTCTCCAAAGGTCTATTGCTGCCTCGGGCACCTTATGGTCGTTCTCCTGTGAGTCTAGATTTTCGAATCCGACGCAAAACTGACAGTTAATTGTAACGTTCAGAGCCTGTTAATGACGATGGAACACTCAAATCGCGTCGCGATTCAATACATCGTTCTCCGGCCGACCTGTCTCCAAGGGTCTATTGCTGCCTCGGGCACCTTATGGTCGTTCTCCTGTGAGTCTAGATTTTCGAATCCGACGCAAAACTGACGTTCAGAGCCTGTTAATGACGATGGAACACACAAATCCCGTCGCGATTCAATACATCGTCCTCCGGCCGACCTGTCTCCAAGGGTCTATTGCTGCCACGGGCACCTTATGGTCGATCTCCTGTGAGTCTAGATTTTCGAATCCGACGCAAAACTGACAGTTAATTGTAACGTTCAGAGCCTGTTAATGACGATGGAACACACAAATCGCGTCGCGATACAATACATCGTCCGCCGGCCGACCTGTCTCCAAGGGTCTATTGCTGCCTCGGGCACCTTATGGTCGATCTCCTGTGACTCTAGATTTTCGAATCCGACGCAAAACTGACAGTTAATTGTAAGGTTCAGAGCCTGTTCATGACGATGGAACACACAAATTGCGTCGCGATTCAATACATCGTCCTCCGGCCGACCTGTCTCCAAGGGTCTATTGCTCCCTCGGGCACCTTATGGACGCTCTCCTGTGAGTCTAGATTTTCGAATCCGACGCAAAACTGACAGTTAATTGTAACGTTCAGAGCCTGTTAATGACGATGGAACACACAAATTGCGTCGCGATTCAATACATCGTCCTCCGGCCGACCTGTCTCCAAGGGTCTATTGCTGCCTCGGGCACCTAATGGTCGTTCTCCTGTGAGTCTAGATTTTCGAATCCGACGCAAGACTGACAGTTGATTGTAACGTTCAGAGCCTGTTAATGAAGATGGAACACACAAATCGCGTCGCGATTCAATACATCGTCCTCCAGCCGACTTGTCTCCAAGGGTCTATTGCTGCCTCGGGCACCTTATGGTCGTTCTCTTATGAGTCTAGATTTTCGAATCCGACGCAAAACTGACAGTTAATTGTAACGTTCAGAGCCTGTTAATGACGATGGAACACACAAATTGCGTCGCGATTCAATACTTCGTCCTCCGGCCGACCTGTCTCCAAGGGTCTATTGCTGCCTCGGGCACCTTATGGTCGATATCCTGTGTGTCTAGATTTTCGAATCCGACGCAAAACTGACAGTTAATTGTAACGTTCAGAGCCTGTTAATGACGATGGAACACACAAATCGCGTCGCGATTCAATACATCGTCCTCCCGCCGATTTGTCTCCAAGGGTCTAGTGCTGCCTCGGGCACCTTATGGTCGTTCTCCTGTGAGTCTAGATTTGCGAATCCGACGCAAAACTGACAGTTAATTGTAACGTTCTGCGCTTCTTAATGACAATGGAACACACAAATCGCGTCGCGATTCAATACATCGTCCTCCGGCCGACCTGTCTCCAAGGGTCTATTGCTCCCTCGGGCACCTTATGGTCGTACTCCTGTGAGTCTAGATTTTCGAATCCGACGCAAAACTGACAGTTAATTGTAACGTTCAGAGCCTGTTAATGACGATGGAACACACAAATTGCGTCGCGATTCAATAAATCATCGTCCAGCCGACTTGTCTCCAAGGTTCTAGTGCTGCCTCGGACACCGTATGGTCGTTCTCCTGTGAGTCTAGATTTTCGAATGCGACGCAAAACTGACAGTTAATCGTAAGGTTCAGAGAATCTTAATGACAATGGAACACACAAATTGCGTCGCGATTCAATACATCGTCCTCCGGCCGACCTGTCTCCAAGGGTCTATTGCTGCCTCGGGCACCTTATGGTCGTTCTCCTGTGAGTCTAGATTTTCGAATCCGACGCAAAACTGGCAGTTAATTGTAACGTTCAGAGCCTGTTAATGACGATGGAACACACAAATTGCGTCGCGATTCAATACATCGTCCTCCAGCCGACTTGTCTCCAAGGCTCTAGTGCTGCCTCGGGCACCTTATGGTCGTTCTCCTGTGAGTTTAGATTTTCGAATCCGACGCAAAACTGGCAGTTAATTGTAACGTTCAGAGCCTGTTAATGACGATGGAACACACAAATTGCGTCGCGATTCAATACATCGTCCTCCGGCCGACCTGTCTCCAAGGGTCTATTGCTCCCTCGGGCACCTTATGGACGTTCTCCTGTGAGTCTAGATTTTCGAATCTGACGCAAAACTGACAGTTAATTGTAAGGTTCAGAGCCCCTTAATGACAATGGAACACACAAATCGCGTCGCGATTCAATACATCGTGTTCCGGCCCTCCTGTCTCCAAGGGTCTATTGCTGCCTCGGGCACCTTATGGTCGATCTCCTGTGAGTCTAGATTTTCGAATCCGACGCAAAACTGACAGTTAATTGTAACGTTCAGAGCCTGTTAATGACGATGGAACACACAAATCCCGTCGCGATTCAATACATCTTCCTCCGGCCCACCGGTCTCCAAGGGTCTATTGCTGCCTCGGGCACCGTATGGTCGTTCTCCTGTGAGTCTAGATTTTCGATACGATGCAAAACTGACAGTTAATTGTAAGGTTCAGAGCCTCTTAATGACAATGGAACACACAAATCGCGTCGCGATTCAATACATCGTGTTCCGGCCCTCCTGTCTCCAAGGGTCTATTGCTGCCTCGGGCACCTTATGGTCGATCTCCTGTGAGTCTAGAATTTCGAATCCGACGCAGTTAATTGTAACGTTCAGAGCCTGTTAATGACGATGGAACATACAAACTGCGTCGCGATTCAATACATCGTCCTCCAGCCGACTTTTCTCCAAGGGTGTAGTGCTGCCTCGGACACCTTATGGTCGTTCTCCTGTGAGTCTAGATTTTCGAATCCGACGCAAAACTGACAGTTAATTGTAAGGTTCAGAGGCTGTTAATGACAATGGAAGACACAAATCGCGTCGCGATTCAATACATCGTCCTCCGGCCGACCCGCCTCCAAGGGTCTATTGCTGCCTCGGGCACCTTATGGTCGATCTCCTGTGAGTCTAGATTTTCGAATCCGACGCAAAACTGACAGTTAATTGTAACGTTCAGAGCCTGTTAATGACGATGGAACACACAAATCCCGTCGCGATTCAATACATCTTCCTCCGGCCCACCGGTCTCCAAGGGTCTATTGCTGCCTCGGGCACCGTATGGTCGTTCTCCTGTGAGTCTAGATTTTCGATACGATGCAAAACTGACAGTTAATTGTAAGGTTCAGAGCCTCTTAATGACAATGGAACACACAAATCGCGTCGCGATTCAATACATCGTGTTCCGGCCCTCCTGTCTCCAAGGGTCTATTGCTGCCTCGGGCACCTTATGGTCGATCTCCTGTGAGTCTAGAATTTCGAATCCGACGCAGTTAATTGTAACGTTCAGAGCCTGTTAATGACGATGGAACACACAAACTGCGTCGCGATTCAATACATCGTCCTCCAGCCGACTTGTCTCCAAGGGTCTAGTGCTGCCTCGGACACCGTATGGTCGTTCTCCTGTGAGTCTAGATTTTCGAATCCGACGCAAAACTGACAGTTAATTGTAAGGTTCAGAGCCTGTTCATGACGATGGAACACACAAATTGCGTCGCGATTCAATACATCGTCCTCCGGCCGACCTGTCTCCAAGGGTCTATTGCTCCCTCGGGCACCTTATGGTCGTTCTCCTGTGAGTCTAGATTTTCGAATCCGACGCAAAACAGACAGTTAATTGTAACGTTCAGAGCCTGTTAATGACGATGGAACACACAAATCGCGTCGCGATTCAATACATCGTCCTCCGGCCGACCTGTCTCCAAGGGTCTATTGCTGCCTCGGGCACCTTATGGACGATCTCCTGTGAGTCTAGATTTTCGAATCCGACGCAAAACTGACAGTTAATTGTAAGTTTCAGAGCCTGTTCATGACGATGGAACACACAAATTGCGTCGCGATTCAATACATCGTCCTCCGGCCGACCTGTCTCCAAGGGTCTTTTGCTGCCTCGGGCACCTTATGGTCGTTCTCCTGTGAGTCTAGATTTTCGAATCCGACGCAAAACAGACAGTTAATTGTAACGTTCAGAGCCTGTTAATGACGATGGAACACACAAATCGCGTCGCGATTCAATACATCGTCCTCCGGCCGATCTGTCTCCAAGGGTCTATTGCTGCCTCGGGCACCTTATGGTCGATCTCCTGTGAGTTTAGATTTTCGAATCCGACGCAATACTGACAGTTAATTGTAACGTTCAGAGCCTGTTAATGACGATGGAACACACAAATCGCGTCGCGATTCAATACATCGTCCTCCGGCCGACCTGTCTCCAAGGGTCTATTGCTGCCTCGGGCACCTTATGGTCGATCTCCTGTGACTCTAGATTTTCGAATCCGACGCAAAACTGACAGTTAATTGTAAGGTTCAGAGCCTGTTCATGACCATGGAACACACAAATCGCGTCGCGATTCAATACATCGTCCTCCGGCCGACCTGTCTCCAAGGGTCTATTGCTGCCTCGGGCACCTTATGGTCGTTCTCCTGTGACTCTAGATTTTCGAATCCGACGCAAAACTGACAGTTGATTGTAACGTTCAGAGCCTGTTAATGACGATGGAACACACAAATCGCGTCGCGATTCAATACATCGTCCTCCGGCCGACCTGTCTCCAAAGGTCTATTGCTGCCTCGGGCACCTTATGGTCGTTCTCCTGTGAGTCTAGATTTTCGAATCCGACGCAAAACTGACAGATAATTGTAACGTTCAGAGCCTGTTAATGACGATGGAACACTCAAATCGCGTCGCGATTCAATACATCGTTCTCCGGCCGACCTGTCTCCAAGGGTCTATTGCTGCCTCGGGCACCTTATGGTCGTTCTCCTGTGAGTCTAGATTTTCGAATCCGACGCAAAACTGACGTTCAGAGCCTGTTAATGACGATGGAACACACAAATCCCGTCGCGATTCAATACATCGTCCTCCGGCCGACCTGTCTCCAAGGGTCTATTGCTGCCACGGGCACCTTATGGTCGATCTCCTGTGAGTCTAGATTTTCGAATCCGACGCAAAACTGACAGTTAATTGTAACGTTCAGAGCCTGTTAATGACGATGGAACACACAAATCGCGTCGCGATACAATACATCGTCCGCCGGCCCACCTGTCTCCAAGGGTCTATTGCTGCCTCGGGCACCTTATGGTCGATCTCCTGTGACTCTAGATTTTCGAATCCGACGCAAAACTGACAGTTAATTGTAAGGTTCAGAGCCTGTTCATGACGATGGAACACACAAATTGCGTCGCGATTCAATACATCGTCCTCCGGCCGACCTGTCTCCAAGGGTCTATTGCTCCCTCGGGCACCTTATGGACGTTCTCCTGTGAGTCTAGATTTTCGAATCCGACGCAAGACTGACAGTTGATTGTAACGTTCAGAGCCTGTTAATGAAGATGGAACACACAAATCGCGTCGCGATTCAATACATCGTCCTCCAGCCGACTTGTCTCCAAGGGTCTATTGCTGCCTCGGGCACCTTATGGTCGTTCTCTTATGAGTCTAGATTTTCGAATCCGACGCAAAACTGACAGTTAATTGTAACGTTCAGAGCCTGTTAATGACGATGGAACACACAAATTGCGTCGCGATTCAATACTTCGTCCTCCGGCCGACCTGTCTCCAAGGGTCTATTGCTGCCTCGAGCACCTTATGGTCGATATCCTGTGTGTCTAGATTTTCGAATCCGACGCAAAACTGACAGTTAATTGTAACGTTCAGAGCCTGTTAATGACGATGGAACACACAAATTGCGTCGCGATTCAATACATCGTCCTCCGGCCGACCTGTCTCCAAGGGTCTAGTGCTGCCTCGGGCACCTTATGGTCGTTCTCCTGTGAGTCTAGATTTGCGAATCCGATGCAAAACTGACAGTTAATTGTAACGTTCTGCGCTTCTTAATGACAATGGAACACACAAATCGCGTCGCGATTCAATACATCGTCCTCCGGCCGACCTGTCTCCAAGGGTCTATTGCTCCCTCGGGCACCTTATGGTCGTACTCCTGTGAGTCTAGATTTTCGAATCCGACGCAAAACTGACAGTTAATTGTAACGTTCAGAGCCTGTTAATGACGATGGAACACACAAATTGCGTCGCGATTCAATAAATCATCGTCCAGCCGACTTGTCTCCAAGGGTCTAGTGCTGCCTCGGACACCGTATGGTCGTTCTCCTGTGAGTCTAGATTTTCGAATCCGACGCAAAACTGACAGTTAATTGTAAGGTTCAGAGCCTCTTAATGACAATGGAACACACAAATCGCGTCGCGATTCAATACATCGTCCTCCGTCCGACCTGTCTCCAAGGGTCTATTGCTGCCTCGGGCACCTTATGGTCCATCTCCTGTGAGTCTAGAATTTCGAATCCGACTCAGTTAATTGTAACGTTCAGAGCCTGTTAATGACGATGGAACATACAAACTGCGTCGCGATTCAATACATCGTCCTCCAGCCGACTTTTCTCCAAGGGTGTAGTGCTGCCTCGGACACCTTATGGTCGTTCTCCTGTGAGTCTAGATTTTCGAATCCGACGCAAAACTGACAGTTAATTATAAGGTTCAGAGGCTGTTAATGACAATGGAAGACACAAATCGCGTCGCGATTCAATACATCGTCCTCCGGCCGACCTGTCTCCAAAGGTCTATTGCTGCCTCGGGCACCTTATGGTCGTTCTCCTGTGAGTCTAGATTTTCGAATCCGACGCAAAACTGACAGATAATTGTAACGTTCAGAGCCTGTTAATGACGATGGAACACTCAAATCGCGTCGCGATTCAATACATCGTTCTCCGGCCGACCTGTCTCCAAGGGTCTATTGCTGCCTCGGGCACCTTATGGTCGTTCTCCTGTGAGTCTAGATTTTCGAATCCGACGCAAAACTGACGTTCAGAGCCTGTTAATGACGATGGAACACACAAATCCCGTCGCGATTCAATACATCGTCCTCCGGCCGACCTGTCTCCAAGGGTCTATTGCTGCCACGGGCACCTTATGGTCGATCTCCTGTGAGTCTAGATTTTCGAATCCGACGCAAAACTGACAGTTAATTGTAACGTTCAGAGCCTGTTAATGACGATGGAACACACGTATCGCGTCGCGATACAATACATCGTCCGCCGGCCGACCTGTCTCCAAGGGTCTATTGCTGCCTCGGGCACCTTATGGTCGATCTCCTGTGACTCTAGATTTTCGAATCCGACGCAAAACTGACAGTTAATTGTAAGGTTCAGAGCCTGTTCATGACGATGGAACACACAAATTGCGTCGCGATTCAATACATCGTCCTCCGGCCGACCTGTCTCCAAGGGTCTATTGCTCCCTCGGGCACCTTATGGACGTTCTCCTGTGAGTCTAGATTTTCGAATCCGACGCAAGACTGACAGTTGATTGTAACGTTCAGAGCCTGTTAATGAAGATGGAACACACAAATCGCGTCGCGATTCAATACATCGTCCTCCAGCCGACTTGTCTCCAAGGGTCTATTGCTGCCTCGGGCACCTTATGGTCGTTCTCTTATGAGTCTAGATTTTCGAATCCGACGCAAAACTGACAGTTAATTGTAACGTTCAGAGCCTGTTAATGACGATGGAACACACAAATTGCGTCGCGATTCAATACTTCGTCCTCCGGCCGACCTGTCTCCAAGGGTCTATTGCTGCCTCGAGCACCTTATGGTCGATATCCTGTGTGTCTAGATTTTCGAATCCGACGCAAAACTGACAGTTAATTGTAACGTTCAGAGCCTGTTAATGACGATGGAACACACAAATTGCGTCGCGATTCAATACATCGTCCTCCGGCCGACCTGTCTCCAAGGGTCTAGTGCTGCCTCGGGCACCTTATGGTCGTTCTCCTGTGAGTCTAGATTTGCGAATCCGATGCAAAACTGACAGTTAATTGTAACGTTCTGCGCTTCTTAATGACAATGGAACACACAAATCGCGTCGCGATTCAATACATCGTCCTCCGGCCGACCTGTCTCCAAGGGTCTATTGCTCCCTCGGGCACCTTATGGTCGTACTCCTGTGAGTCTAGATTTTCGAATCCGACGCAAAACTGACAGTTAATTGTAACGTTCAGAGCCTGTTAATGACGATGGAACACACAAATTGCGTCGCGATTCAATAAATCATCGTCCAGCCGACTTGTCTCCAAGGGTCTAGTGCTGCCTCGGACACCGTATGGTCGTTCTCCTGTGAGTCTAGATTTTCGAATCCGACGCAAAACTGACAGTTAATTGTAAGGTTCAGAGCCTCTTAATGACAATGGAACACACAAATCGCGTCGCGATTCAATACATCGTCCTCCGTCCGACCTGTCTCCAAGGGTCTATTGCTGCCTCGGGCACCTTATGGTCCATCTCCTGTGAGTCTAGAATTTCGAATCCGACTCAGTTAATTGTAACGTTCAGAGCCTGTTAATGACGATGGAACATACAAACTGCGTCGCGATTCAATACATCGTCCTCCAGCCGACTTTTCTCCAAGGGTGTAGTGCTGCCTCGGACACCTTATGGTCGTTCTCCTGTGAGTCTAGATTTTCGAATCCGACGCAAAACTGACAGTTAATTATAAGGTTCAGAGGCTGTTAATGACAATGGAAGACACAAATCGCGTCGCGATTCAATACATCGTCCTCCGGCCGACCCGCCTCCAAGGGTCTATTGCTGCCTGGGGCACCTTATGGTCGATCTCCTGTGAGTCTAGATTTTCGAATCCGACGCAAAACTGACAGTTAATTGTAACGTTCAGAGCCTGTTAATGACGATGGAACACACAAATCCCGTCGCGATTCAATACATCTTCCTCCGGCCGACCGGTCTCCAAGGGTCTATTGCTGCCTCGGGCACCTTATGGTCGTACTCCTGTGAGTCTAGATTTTCGAATCCGACGCAAAAGTGACAGTTAATTGTAACGTTCAGAGCCTGTTAATGACGATGGAACACACAAATCCCGTCGCGATTCAATACATCGTCCTCCGGCCGACCTGTCTCCAAGGGTCTATTGCTGCCTCGGGCACCTAATGGTCGTTCTCCTGTGAGTCTAGATTTTCGAATCCGACGCAAAACTGACAGTTGATTGTAACGTTCAGAGCCTGTTAATGACGATGGAACACACAAATCGCGTCGCGATTCAATACATCGTCCTCCAGCCGACTTGTCTCCAAGGGTCTAGTGCTGCCTCGGGCACCTTATGGTCGTTCTCTTGTGAGTCTAGATTTTCGAATCCGACGCAAAACTGACAGTTAATTGTAAGGTTCAGAGCCTGTTAATGACGATGGAACACACAAATTGCGTCGCGATTCAATACTTCGTCCTCCGGCCGACCTGTCTCCAAGGGTCTATTGCTGCCTCGGGCACCTTATGGTCGTTCTCCTGTGAGTCTAGATTTTCGAATCCGACGCAAAACTGACAGTTAATTGTAACGTTCAGAGCCTGTTAATGACGATGGAACACACAAATCGCGTCGCGATTCAATACATCATCGTCCAGCCGACTTGTCTCCATGGGTCTAGTGCTGCCTCGGACACCGTATGGTCGTTCTCCTGTGAGTCTAGATTTTCGAATCCGACGCAAAACTGACAGTTAATTGTAAGGTTCAGAGCCATTTAATGACAATGGAACACACTAATCGCGCCGCGATTCAATACATCGTCCTCCGGCCGACCTGTCTCCAAGGGTCTATTGCTGCCTCGGGCACCTTATGGTCGATCTCCTGTGAGTCTAGAATTTCGAATGCGACGCAGTTAATTGTAACGTTCAGAGCCTGTTAATGACGATGGAACACACAAACTGCGTCGCGATTCAATACATCGTCCTCCAGCCGACTTGTCTCCAAGGGTGTAATGCTGCCTCGGACACCGTATGGTCGTTCTCCTGTGAGTCTAGATTTTCGAATCCGACGCAAAACTGACAGTTAATTGTAAGGTTCAGAGCCTGTTAATGACAATGGAAGACACAAATCGCGTCGCGATTCATTTCATCGTCCTCCGGCCGACCTGTCTCCAAGTGTCTATTGCTGATTCGGGCACCTTATGGACGATCTCCTGTGAGTCTAGATTTTCGAATCCGACGCAAAACTGACAGTTAATTGTAAGGTTCAGAGCCTGTTCATGACGATGGAACACACAAATCGCGTCGCGATTCATTTCATCGTCCTCCGGCCGACCTGTCTCCAAGGGTCTATTGCTGCCTCGGGCACCTTATGGACGATCTCCTGTGAGTCTAGATTTTCGAATCCGACGCTAAACTGACAGTTAATTGTAACGTTCAGAGCCTGTTAATGACGATGGAACACACAAATCGCGTCGCGATTCAATACATCATCGTCCAGCCGACTTGTCTCCATGGGTCTAGTGCTGCCTCGGACACCGTATGGTCGTTCTCCTGTGAGTCTAGATTTTCGAATCCGACGCAAAACTGACAGTTATTTGTAAGGTTCAGAGCCTTTTAATGACAATGGAACACACAAATCGCGCCGCGATTCAATACATCGTCCTCCGGCCGACCTGTCTCCAAGGGTCTATTGCTGCCTCGGGCACCTTACGGTCGTTCTCCTGTGAGTCTAGATTTTCGAATCCGACGCAAAACTAGTTAATTGTAACGTTCAGAGCCTGTTAATGACGATGGAACACACAAATTGCGTCGCGATTCAATACATCGTCCTCCGGCCGACCTGTCTCCAAGGGTCTATTGCTGCCTCGGGCACCTTATTGTCGTTCTCCTGTGAGTCTAGATTTTCGAATGCGACGCAAAACTGACAGTTAATCGTAAGGTTCAGAGCCTCTTAATGACAATGGAACACACAAATTGCGTCGCGATTCAATACATCGTCCTCCGGCCGAGTTGTCTCCAAGGGTCTATTGCTGACTCGGGCACCTTACGGTCGTTCTCCTGTGAGTCTAGATTTTCGAATCCGACGCAAAACTGACAGTTAATTGTAACGTTCAGAGCCTGTTAATGACGATGGAACACACAAATTGCGTCGCGATTCAATATATCGTCCTCCAGCCGACTTGTCTCCAAGGGTCTAGTGCTGCCTCGGACACCTTATGGTCGTTCTCCTGTGAGTCTAGATTTTCGAATCCGACGCAAAACTGACAGTTAATTGTAACGTTCAGAGCCAATTAATGACAATGGAACACACAAATCGCGTCGCGATTCAATACATCGTCCTCCGGCCGACCTGTCTCCAAGGGTCTATTGCTGCCTCGGGTACCTTATGGTCGATCTCCTGTGAGTCTAGATTTTCGAATCCGACGCAAAACTGACAGTTAATTGTAACGTTCAGAGCCTGTTAATGACGATGGAACACACAAATCCCGTCGCGATTCAATACATCGTCCTCCGGCCGACCTGTCTCCAAGGGTCTATTGCTGCCTCGGGCACCTTATGGTCGATCTCCTGTGAGTCTAGATTTTCGAATCCGACGCAAAACTGACAGTTAATTGTAACGTTCAGAGCCAGTTAATGACGATGGAACACACAAATCGCGTCGCGATTCAATACATCGTCCTCCGGCCGACCTGTCTCCAAGGGTCTATTGCTGCCTCGGGCACCTTATGGTCGATCTCCTGTGACTCTAGATTTTCGAATCCGACGCAAAACTGACAGTTAATTGTAAGGTTCATAGCCTGTTCATGACGATGGAACACACAAATTGCGTCCCGATTCAATACATCGTCCTCCGGCCGACCTGTCTCCAAGGGTCTATTGCTCCCTCGGGCACCTTATGGTCGTTCTCCTGTGAGTCTAGATTTTCGAATCCGACGCAAAACTGACAGTTAATTGTAACGTTCCGAGCCTGTTAATGACAATGGAACACACAAATTGCGTCGCGATTCAATACATCGTCCTCCGGCCGACCTGTCCCCAAGGGTCTATTGCTTCCTCGGGCACCTTATGGTCGTTCTCCTGTGAGTCTAGATTTTCGAATCCGACGCAAAACTGACAGTTGATTATAACGTTCAGAGCCTGTTAATGACGATGGAACACACAAATCGCGTCGCGATTCAATACATCGTCCTCCAGCCGACTTGTCTCCAAGGGTCTAGTGCTGCCTCGGGCACCTTATGGTCGTTCTCCTGTGAGTCTAGATTTTCGAATCCGACGCAAAACTGACAGTTAATTGTATGGTTCAGAGCCTGTTAATGACGATGGAACACACTAATTGCGTCGCTATTCAATACATCGTCCTCCGGCCGACCTGTCTCCAAGGGTCTATTGCTGCCTCGGGCACCTTATGGTCGATCTCCTGTGAGTCTAGATTTTCGAATCCGACGCAAAACTGACAGTTAATTGTAACGTTCAGAGCCTGAAAATGACGATGGAACACACAAATCGCGACGCGATTCAATACATCGTCCTCCGGCCGACCTGTCTCCAAGGGTCTATTGCTGCCTCGGGCACCTTATGGTCGATCTCCTGTGAGTATAGAATTTCGAATCCGACGCAAGACAGACAGTTAATTGTAACGTTCAGAGCCTGTTAATGACGATGGAACACACAAACTGCGTCGCGATTCAATACATCGTCCTCCAGCCGACTTGTCTCCAAGGGTCTAGTGCTGCCTCGGACACCTTATGGTCGTTCTCCTGTGAGTCTAGATTTTCGAATCCGACGCAAAACTGACAGTTAATTGTAACGTTCAGAGCCTGTTAATGACAGTGGATCACACAAATCGCGTCGCGATTCAATACATAGTCCACCGGCAGACCTGTCTCCAAGGGTCTATTGCTGCCTCGGGCACCCTATATTCGATCTCCTGTGAGTCTAGAATTTCGAATCCGACGCAGTTAATTGTAACGTTCAGAGCCTGTTAATGACGATGGAACACACAAACTGCGTCGCGATTCAATACATCGTCCTCCGGCCGACCTGTCTCCAAGGGTCTAGTGCTGCCTCGGGCACCTTATGGTCGTTCTCCTGTGAGTCTAGATTTGCGAATCCGATGCAAAACTGACAGTTAATTGTAACGTTCTGCGCTTCTTAATGACAATGGAACACACAAATCGCGTCGCGATTCAATACATCGTCCTCCGGCCGACCTGTCTCCAAGGGTCTATTGCTCCCTCGGGCACCTTATGGTCGTACTCCTGTGAGTCTAGATTTTCGAATCCGACGCAAAACTGACAGTTAATTGTAACGTTCAGAGCCTGTTAATGACGATGGAACACACAAATTGCGTCGCGATTCAATAAATCATCGTCCAGCCGACTTGTCTCCAAGGGTCTAGTGCTGCCTCGGACACCGTATGGTCGTTCTCCTGTGAGTCTAGATTTTCGAATCCGACGCAAAACTGACAGTTAATTGTAAGGTTCAGAGCCTCTTAATGACAATGGAACACACAAATCGCGTCGCGATTCAATACATCGTCCTCCGTCCGACCTGTCTCCAAGGGTCTATTGCTGCCTCGGGCACCTTATGGTCCATCTCCTGTGAGTCTAGAATTTCGAATCCGACTCAGTTAATTGTAACGTTCAGAGCCTGTTAATGACGATGGAACATACAAACTGCGTCGCGATTCAATACATCGTCCTCCAGCCGACTTTTCTCCAAGGGTGTAGTGCTGCCTCGGACACCTTATGGTCGTTCTCCTGTGAGTCTAGATTTTCGAATCCGACGCAAAACTGACAGTTAATTATAAGGTTCAGAGGCTGTTAATGACAATGGAAGACACAAATCGCGTCGCGATTCAATACATCGTCCTCCGGCCGACCTGTCTCCAAAGGTCTATTGCTGCCTCGGGCACCTTATGGTCGTTCTCCTGTGAGTCTAGATTTTCGAATCCGACGCAAAACTGACAGATAATTGTAACGTTCAGAGCCTGTTAATGACGATGGAACACTCAAATCGCGTCGCGATTCAATACATCGTTCTCCGGCCGACCTGTCTCCAAGGGTCTATTGCTGCCTCGGGCACCTTATGGTCGTTCTCCTGTGAGTCTAGATTTTCGAATCCGACGCAAAACTGACGTTCAGAGCCTGTTAATGACGATGGAACACACAAATCCCGTCGCGATTCAATACATCGTCCTCCGGCCGACCTGTCTCCAAGGGTCTATTGCTGCCACGGGCACCTTATGGTCGATCTCCTGTGAGTCTAGATTTTCGAATCCGACGCAAAACTGACAGTTAATTGTAACGTTCAGAGCCTGTTAATGACGATGGAACACACGTATCGCGTCGCGATACAATACATCGTCCGCCGGCCGACCTGTCTCCAAGGGTCTATTGCTGCCTCGGGCACCTTATGGTCGATCTCCTGTGACTCTAGATTTTCGAATCCGACGCAAAACTGACAGTTAATTGTAAGGTTCAGAGCCTGTTCATGACGATGGAACACACAAATTGCGTCGCGATTCAATACATCGTCCTCCGGCCGACCTGTCTCCAAGGGTCTATTGCTCCCTCGGGCACCTTATGGACGTTCTCCTGTGAGTCTAGATTTTCGAATCCGACGCAAGACTGACAGTTGATTGTAACGTTCAGAGCCTGTTAATGAAGATGGAACACACAAATCGCGTCGCGATTCAATACATCGTCCTCCAGCCGACTTGTCTCCAAGGGTCTATTGCTGCCTCGGGCACCTTATGGTCGTTCTCTTATGAGTCTAGATTTTCGAATCCGACGCAAAACTGACAGTTAATTGTAACGTTCAGAGCCTGTTAATGACGATGGAACACACAAATTGCGTCGCGATTCAATACTTCGTCCTCCGGCCGACCTGTCTCCAAGGGTCTATTGCTGCCTCGAGCACCTTATGGTCGATATCCTGTGTGTCTAGATTTTCGAATCCGACGCAAAACTGACAGTTAATTGTAACGTTCAGAGCCTGTTAATGACGATGGAACACACAAATTGCGTCGCGATTCAATACATCGTCCTCCGGCCGACCTGTCTCCAAGGGTCTAGTGCTGCCTCGGGCACCTTATGGTCGTTCTCCTGTGAGTCTAGATTTGCGAATCCGATGCAAAACTGACAGTTAATTGTAACGTTCTGCGCTTCTTAATGACAATGGAACACACAAATCGCGTCGCGATTCAATACATCGTCCTCCGGCCGACCTGTCTCCAAGGGTCTATTGCTCCCTCGGGCACCTTATGGTCGTACTCCTGTGAGTCTAGATTTTCGAATCCGACGCAAAACTGACAGTTAATTGTAACGTTCAGAGCCTGTTAATGACGATGGAACACACAAATTGCGTCGCGATTCAATAAATCATCGTCCAGCCGACTTGTCTCCAAGGGTCTAGTGCTGCCTCGGACACCGTATGGTCGTTCTCCTGTGAGTCTAGATTTTCGAATCCGACGCAAAACTGACAGTTAATTGTAAGGTTCAGAGCCTCTTAATGACAATGGAACACACAAATCGCGTCGCGATTCAATACATCGTCCTCCGTCCGACCTGTCTCCAAGGGTCTATTGCTGCCTCGGGCACCTTATGGTCCATCTCCTGTGAGTCTAGAATTTCGAATCCGACTCAGTTAATTGTAACGTTCAGAGCCTGTTAATGACGATGGAACATACAAACTGCGTCGCGATTCAATACATCGTCCTCCAGCCGACTTTTCTCCAAGGGTGTAGTGCTGCCTCGGACACCTTATGGTCGTTCTCCTGTGAGTCTAGATTTTCGAATCCGACGCAAAACTGACAGTTAATTATAAGGTTCAGAGGCTGTTAATGACAATGGAAGACACAAATCGCGTCGCGATTCAATACATCGTCCTCCGGCCGACCCGCCTCCAAGGGTCTATTGCTGCCTGGGGCACCTTATGGTCGATCTCCTGTGAGTCTAGATTTTCGAATCCGACGCAAAACTGACAGTTAATTGTAACGTTCAGAGCCTGTTAATGACGATGGAACACACAAATCCCGTCGCGATTCAATACATCTTCCTCCGGCCGACCGGTCTCCAAGGGTCTATTGCTGCCTCGGGCACCTTATGGTCGTACTCCTGTGAGTCTAGATTTTCGAATCCGACGCAAAAGTGACAGTTAATTGTAACGTTCAGAGCCTGTTAATGACGATGGAACACACAAATCCCGTCGCGATTCAATACATCGTCCTCCGGCCGACCTGTCTCCAAGGGTCTATTGCTGCCTCGGGCACCTAATGGTCGTTCTCCTGTGAGTCTAGATTTTCGAATCCGACGCAAAACTGACAGTTGATTGTAACGTTCAGAGCCTGTTAATGACGATGGAACACACAAATCGCGTCGCGATTCAATACATCGTCCTCCAGCCGACTTGTCTCCAAGGGTCTAGTGCTGCCTCGGGCACCTTATGGTCGTTCTCTTGTGAGTCTAGATTTTCGAATCCGACGCAAAACTGACAGTTAATTGTAAGGTTCAGAGCCTGTTAATGACGATGGAACACACAAATTGCGTCGCGATTCAATACTTCGTCCTCCGGCCGACCTGTCTCCAAGGGTCTATTGCTGCCTCGGGCACCTTATGGTCGTTCTCCTGTGAGTCTAGATTTTCGAATCCGACGCAAAACTGACAGTTAATTGTAACGTTCAGAGCCTGTTAATGACGATGGAACACACAAATCGCGTCGCGATTCAATACATCATCGTCCAGCCGACTTGTCTCCATGGGTCTAGTGCTGCCTCGGACACCGTATGGTCGTTCTCCTGTGAGTCTAGATTTTCGAATCCGACGCAAAACTGACAGTTAATTGTAAGGTTCAGAGCCATTTAATGACAATGGAACACACTAATCGCGCCGCGATTCAATACATCGTCCTCCGGCCGACCTGTCTCCAAGGGTCTATTGCTGCCTCGGGCACCTTATGGTCGATCTCCTGTGAGTCTAGAATTTCGAATGCGACGCAGTTAATTGTAACGTTCAGAGCCTGTTAATGACGATGGAACACACAAACTGCGTCGCGATTCAATACATCGTCCTCCAGCCGACTTGTCTCCAAGGGTGTAATGCTGCCTCGGACACCGTATGGTCGTTCTCCTGTGAGTCTAGATTTTCGAATCCGACGCAAAACTGACAGTTAATTGTAAGGTTCAGAGCCTGTTAATGACAATGGAAGACACAAATCGCGTCGCGATTCATTTCATCGTCCTCCGGCCGACCTGTCTCCAAGTGTCTATTGCTGATTCGGGCACCTTATGGACGATCTCCTGTGAGTCTAGATTTTCGAATCCGACGCAAAACTGACAGTTAATTGTAAGGTTCAGAGCCTGTTCATGACGATGGAACACACAAATCGCGTCGCGATTCATTTCATCGTCCTCCGGCCGACCTGTCTCCAAGGGTCTATTGCTGCCTCGGGCACCTTATGGACGATCTCCTGTGAGTCTAGATTTTCGAATCCGACGCAAAACTGACAGTTAATTGTAACGTTCAGAGCCTGTTAATGACGATGGAACACACAAATCGCGTCGCGATTCAATACATCATCGTCCAGCCGACTTGTCTCCATGGGTCTAGTGCTGCCTCGGACACCGTATGGTCGTTCTCCTGTGAGTCTAGATTTTCGAATCCGACGCAAAACTGACAGTTATTTGTAAGGTTCAGAGCCTTTTAATGACAATGGAACACACAAATCGCGCCGCGATTCAATACATCGTCCTCCGGCCGACCTGTCTCCAAGGGTCTATTGCTGCCTCGGGCACCTTACGGTCGTTCTCCTGTGAGTCTAGATTTTCGAATCCGACGCAAAACTAGTTAATTGTAACGTTCAGAGCCTGTTAATGACGATGGAACACACAAATTGCGTCGCGATTCAATACATCGTCCTCCGGCCGACCTGTCTCCAAGGGTCTATTGCTGCCTCGGGCACCTTATTGTCGTTCTCCTGTGAGTCTAGATTTTCGAATGCGACGCAAAACTGACAGTTAATCGTAAGGTTCAGAGCCTCTTAATGACAATGGAACACACAAATTGCGTCGCGATTCAATACATCGTCCTCCGGCCGAGTTGTCTCCAAGGGTCTATTGCTGACTCGGGCACCTTACGGTCGTTCTCCTGTGAGTCTAGATTTTCGAATCCGACGCAAAACTGACAGTTAATTGTAACGTTCAGAGCCTGTTAATGACGATGGAACACACAAATTGCGTCGCGATTCAATATATCGTCCTCCAGCCGACTTGTCTCCAAGGGTCTAGTGCTGCCTCGGACACCTTATGGTCGTTCTCCTGTGAGTCTAGATTTTCGAATCCGACGCAAAACTGACAGTTAATTGTAACGTTCAGAGCCAATTAATGACAATGGAACACACAAATCGCGTCGCGATTCAATACATCGTCCTCCGGCCGACCTGTCTCCAAGGGTCTATTGCTGCCTCGGGTACCTTATGGTCGATCTCCTGTGAGTCTAGATTTTCGAATCCGACGCAAAACTGACAGTTAATTGTAACGTTCAGAGCCTGTTAATGACGATGGAACACACAAATCCCGTCGCGATTCAATACATCGTCCTCCGGCCGACCTGTCTCCAAGGGTCTATTGCTGCCTCGGGCACCTTATGGTCGATCTCCTGTGAGTCTAGATTTTCGAATCCGACGCAAAACTGACAGTTAATTGTAACGTTCAGAGCCAGTTAATGACGATGGAACACACAAATCGCGTCGCGATTCAATACATCGTCCTCCGGCCGACCTGTCTCCAAGGGTCTATTGCTGCCTCGGGCACCTTATGGTCGATCTCCTGTGACTCTAGATTTTCGAATCCGACGCAAAACTGACAGTTAATTGTAAGGTTCATAGCCTGTTCATGACGATGGAACACACAAATTGCGTCCCGATTCAATACATCGTCCTCCGGCCGACCTGTCTCCAAGGGTCTATTGCTCCCTCGGGCACCTTATGGTCGTTCTCCTGTGAGTCTAGATTTTCGAATCCGACGCAAAACTGACAGTTAATTGTAACGTTCCGAGCCTGTTAATGACAATGGAACACACAAATTGCGTCGCGATTCAATACATCGTCCTCCGGCCGACCTGTCCCCAAGGGTCTATTGCTTCCTCGGGCACCTTATGGTCGTTCTCCTGTGAGTCTAGATTTTCGAATCCGACGCAAAACTGACAGTTGATTATAACGTTCAGAGCCTGTTAATGACGATGGAACACACAAATCGCGTCGCGATTCAATACATCGTCCTCCAGCCGACTTGTCTCCAAGGGTCTAGTGCTGCCTCGGGCACCTTATGGTCGTTCTCCTGTGAGTCTAGATTTTCGAATCCGACGCAAAACTGACAGTTAATTGTATGGTTCAGAGCCTGTTAATGACGATGGAACACACTAATTGCGTCGCTATTCAATACATCGTCCTCCGGCCGACCTGTCTCCAAGGGTCTATTGCTGCCTCGGGCACCTTATGGTCGATCTCCTGTGAGTCTAGATTTTCGAATCCGACGCAAAACTGACAGTTAATTGTAACGTTCAGAGCCTGAAAATGACGATGGAACACACAAATCGCGACGCGATTCAATACATCGTCCTCCGGCCGACCTGTCTCCAAGGGTCTATTGCTGCCTCGGGCACCTTATGGTCGATCTCCTGTGAGTATAGAATTTCGAATCCGACGCAAAACAGACAGTTAATTGTAACGTTCAGAGCCTGTTAATGACGATGGAACACACAAACTGCGTCGCGATTCAATACATCGTCCTCCAGCCGACTTGTCTCCAAGGGTCTAGTGCTGCCTCGGACACCTTATGGTCGTTCTCCTGTGAGTCTAGATTTTCGAATCCGACGCAAAACTGACAGTTAATTGTAACGTTCAGAGCCTGTTAATGACAGTGGATCACACAAATCGCGTCGCGATTCAATACATAGTCCACCGGCAGACCTGTCTCCAAGGGTCTATTGCTGCCTCGGGCACCCTATATTCGATCTCCTGTGAGTCTAGAATTTCGAATCCGACGCAGTTAATTGTAACGTTCAGAGCCTGTTAATGACGATGGAACACACAAACTGCGTCGCGATTCAATACATCGTCCTCCAGCCGACTTGTCTCCAAGGGTCTAGTGCTGCCTCGGACACCTTATGGTCGTTCTCCTGTGAGTCTAGATTTTCGAATCCGACGCAAAACTGACAGTTAATTGTAACGTTCAGAGCCTGTTAATGACGATGGAACACACAAATTGCGTCGCGATTCAATACTTCGTCCTCCGGCCGACCTGTCTCCAAGGGTCTATTGCTGCCTCGAGCACCTTATGGTCGATATCCTGTGTGTCTAGATTTTCGAATCCGACGCAAAACTGACAGTTAATTGTAACGTTCAGAGCCTGTTAATGACGATGGAACACACAAATTGCGTCGCGATTCAATACATCGTCCTCCGGCCGACCTGTCTCCAAGGGTCTAGTGCTGCCTCGGGCACCTTATGGTCGTTCTCCTGTGAGTCTAGATTTGCGAATCCGATGCAAAACTGACAGTTAATTGTAACGTTCTGCGCTTCTTAATGACAATGGAACACACAAATCGCGTCGCGATTCAATACATCGTCCTCCGGCCGACCTGTCTCCAAGGGTCTATTGCTCCCTCGGGCACCTTATGGTCGTACTCCTGTGAGTCTAGATTTTCGAATCCGACGCAAAACTGACAGTTAATTGTAACGTTCAGAGCCTGTTAATGACGATGGAACACACAAATTGCGTCGCGATTCAATAAATCATCGTCCAGCCGACTTGTCTCCAAGGGTCTAGTGCTGCCTCGGACACCGTATGGTCGTTCTCCTGTGAGTCTAGATTTTCGAATCCGACGCAAAACTGACAGTTAATTGTAAGGTTCAGAGCCTCTTAATGACAATGGAACACACAAATCGCGTCGCGATTCAATACATCGTCCTCCGTCCGACCTGTCTCCAAGGGTCTATTGCTGCCTCGGGCACCTTATGGTCCATCTCCTGTGAGTCTAGAATTTCGAATCCGACTCAGTTAATTGTAACGTTCAGAGCCTGTTAATGACGATGGAACATACAAACTGCGTCGCGATTCAATACATCGTCCTCCAGCCGACTTTTCTCCAAGGGTGTAGTGCTGCCTCGGACACCTTATGGTCGTTCTCCTGTGAGTCTAGATTTTCGAATCCGACGCAAAACTGACAGTTAATTATAAGGTTCAGAGGCTGTTAATGACAATGGAAGACACAAATCGCGTCGCGATTCAATACATCGTCCTCCGGCCGACCCGCCTCCAAGGGTCTATTGCTGCCTGGGGCACCTTATGGTCGATCTCCTGTGAGTCTAGATTTTCGAATCCGACGCAAAACTGACAGTTAATTGTAACGTTCAGAGCCTGTTAATGACGATGGAACACACAAATCCCGTCGCGATTCAATACATCTTCCTCCGGCCGACCGGTCTCCAAGGGTCTATTGCTGCCTCGGGCACCTTATGGTCGTACTCCTGTGAGTCTAGATTTTCGAATCCGACGCAAAAGTGACAGTTAATTGTAACGTTCAGAGCCTGTTAATGACGATGGAACACACAAATCCCGTCGCGATTCAATACATCGTCCTCCGGCCGACCTGTCTCCAAGGGTCTATTGCTGCCTCGGGCACCTAATGGTCGTTCTCCTGTGAGTCTAGATTTTCGAATCCGACGCAAAACTGACAGTTGATTGTAACGTTCAGAGCCTGTTAATGACGATGGAACACACAAATCGCGTCGCGATTCAATACATCGTCCTCCAGCCGACTTGTCTCCAAGGGTCTAGTGCTGCCTCGGGCACCTTATGGTCGTTCTCTTGTGAGTCTAGATTTTCGAATCCGAAGCAAAACTGACAGTTAATTGTAAGGTTCAGAGCCTGTTAATGACGATGGAACACACAAATTGCGTCGCGATTCAATACTTCGTCCTCCGGCCGACCTGTCTCCAAGGGTCTATTGCTGCCTCGGGCACCTTATGGTCGTTCTCCTGTGAGTCTAGATTTTCGAATCCGACGCAAAACTGACAGTTAATTGTAACGTTCAGAGCCTGTTAATGACGATGGAACACACAAATCGCGTCGCGATTCAATACATCATCGTCCAGCCGACTTGTCTCCATGGGTCTAGTGCTGCCTCGGACACCGTATGGTCGTTCTCCTGTGAGTCTAGATTTTCGAATCCGACGCAAAACTGACAGTTAATTGTAAGGTTCAGAGCCATTTAATGACAATGGAACACACTAATCGCGCCGCGATTCAATACATCGTCCTCCGGCCGACCTGTCTCCAAGGGTCTATTGCTGCCTCGGGCACCTTATGGTCGATCTCCTGTGAGTCTAGAATTTCGAATGCGACGCAGTTAATTGTAACGTTCAGAGCCTGTTAATGACGATGGAACACACAAACTGCGTCGCGATTCAATACATCGTCCTCCAGCCGACTTGTCTCCAAGGGTGTAATGCTGCCTCGGACACCGTATGGTCGTTCTCCTGTGAGTCTAGATTTTCGAATCCGACGCAAAACTGACAGTTAATTGTAAGGTTCAGAGCCTGTTAATGACAATGGAAGACACAAATCGCGTCGCGATTCATTTCATCGTCCTCCGGCCGACCTGTCTCCAAGTGTCTATTGCTGATTCGGGCACCTTATGGACGATCTCCTGTGAGTCTAGATTTTCGAATCCGACGCAAAACTGACAGTTAATTGTAAGGTTCAGAGCCTGTTCATGACGATGGAACACACAAATCGCGTCGCGATTCATTTCATCGTCCTCCGGCCGACCTGTCTCCAAGGGTCTATTGCTGCCTCGGGCACCTTATGGACGATCTCCTGTGAGTCTAGATTTTCGAATCCGACGCAAAACTGACAGTTAATTGTAACGTTCAGAGCCTGTTAATGACGATGGAACACACAAATCGCGTCGCGATTCAATACATCATCGTCCAGCCGACTTGTCTCCATGGGTCTAGTGCTGCCTCGGACACCGTATGGTCGTTCTCCTGTGAGTCTAGATTTTCGAATCCGACGCAAAACTGACAGTTATTTGTAAGGTTCAGAGCCTTTTAATGACAATGGAACACACAAATCGCGCCGCGATTCAATACATCGTCCTCCGGCCGACCTGTCTCCAAGGGTCTATTGCTGCCTCGGGCACCTTACGGTCGTTCTCCTGTGAGTCTAGATTTTCGAATCCGACGCAAAACTAGTTAATTGTAACGTTCAGAGCCTGTTAATGACGATGGAACACACAAATTGCGTCGCGATTCAATACATCGTCCTCCGGCCGACCTGTCTCCAAGGGTCTATTGCTGCCTCGGGCACCTTATTGTCGTTCTCCTGTGAGTCTAGATTTTCGAATGCGACGCAAAACTGACAGTTAATCGTAAGGTTCAGAGCCTCTTAATGACAATGGAACACACAAATTGCGTCGCGATTCAATACATCGTCCTCCGGCCGAGTTGTCTCCAAGGGTCTATTGCTGACTCGGGCACCTTACGGTCGTTCTCCTGTGAGTCTAGATTTTCGAATCCGACGCAAAACTGACAGTTAATTGTAACGTTCAGAGCCTGTTAATGACGATGGAACACACAAATTGCGTCGCGATTCAATATATCGTCCTCCAGCCGACTTGTCTCCAAGGGTCTAGTGCTGCCTCGGACACCTTATGGTCGTTCTCCTGTGAGTCTAGATTTTCGAATCCGACGCAAAACTGACAGTTAATTGTAACGTTCAGAGCCAATTAATGACAATGGAACACACAAATCGCGTCGCGATTCAATACATCGTCCTCCGGCCGACCTGTCTCCAAGGGTCTATTGCTGCCTCGGGTACCTTATGGTCGATCTCCTGTGAGTCTAGATTTTCGAATCCGACGCAAAACTGACAGTTAATTGTAACGTTCAGAGCCTGTTAATGACGATGGAACACACAAATCCCGTCGCGATTCAATACATCGTCCTCCGGCCGACCTGTCTCCAAGGGTCTATTGCTGCCTCGGGCACCTTATGGTCGATCTCCTGTGAGTCTAGATTTTCGAATCCGACGCAAAACTGACAGTTAATTGTAACGTTCAGAGCCAGTTAATGACGATGGAACACACAAATCGCGTCGCGATTCAATACATCGTCCTCCGGCCGACCTGTCTCCAAGGGTCTATTGCTGCCTCGGGCACCTTATGGTCGATCTCCTGTGACTCTAGATTTTCGAATCCGACGCAAAACTGACAGTTAATTGTAAGGTTCATAGCCTGTTCATGACGATGGAACACACAAATTGCGTCCCGATTCAATACATCGTCCTCCGGCCGACCTGTCTCCAAGGGTCTATTGCTCCCTCGGGCACCTTATGGTCGTTCTCCTGTGAGTCTAGATTTTCGAATCCGACGCAAAACTGACAGTTAATTGTAACGTTCCGAGCCTGTTAATGACAATGGAACACACAAATTGCGTCGCGATTCAATACATCGTCCTCCGGCCGACCTGTCCCCAAGGGTCTATTGCTTCCTCGGGCACCTTATGGTCGTTCTCCTGTGAGTCTAGATTTTCGAATCCGACGCAAAACTGACAGTTGATTATAACGTTCAGAGCCTGTTAATGACGATGGAACACACAAATCGCGTCGCGATTCAATACATCGTCCTCCAGCCGACTTGTCTCCAAGGGTCTAGTGCTGCCTCGGGCACCTTATGGTCGTTCTCCTGTGAGTCTAGATTTTCGAATCCGACGCAAAACTGACAGTTAATTGTATGGTTCAGAGCCTGTTAATGACGATGGAACACACTAATTGCGTCGCTATTCAATACATCGTCCTCCGGCCGACCTGTCTCCAAGGGTCTATTGCTGCCTCGGGCACCTTATGGTCGATCTCCTGTGAGTCTAGATTTTCGAATCCGACGCAAAACTGACAGTTAATTGTAACGTTCAGAGCCTGAAAATGACGATGGAACACACAAATCGCGACGCGATTCAATACATCGTCCTCCGGCCGACCTGTCTCCAAGGGTCTATTGCTGCCTCGGGCACCTTATGGTCGATCTCCTGTGAGTATAGAATTTCGAATCCGACGCAAAACAGACAGTTAATTGTAACGTTCAGAGCCTGTTAATGACGATGGAACACACAAACTGCGTCGCGATTCAATACATCGTCCTCCAGCCGACTTGTCTCCAAGGGTCTAGTGCTGCCTCGGACACCTTATGGTCGTTCTCCTGTGAGTCTAGATTTTCGAATCCGACGCAAAACTGACAGTTAATTGTAACGTTCAGAGCCTGTTAATGACAGTGGATCACACAAATCGCGTCGCGATTCAATACATAGTCCACCGGCAGACCTGTCTCCAAGGGTCTATTGCTGCCTCGGGCACCCTATATTCGATCTCCTGTGAGTCTAGAATTTCGAATCCGACGCAGTTAATTGTAACGTTCAGAGCCTGTTAATGACGATGGAACACACAAACTGCGTCGCGATTCAATACATCGTCCTCCAGCCGACTTGTCTCCAAGGGTCTAGTGCTGCCTCGGACACCTTATGGTCGTTCTCCTGTGAGTCTAGATTTTCGAATCCGACGCAAAACTGACAGTTAATTGTAACGTTCAGAGCTTCTTAATGACAATGGAACACACAAATCGCGTCGCGATTCAATACATCGTCCTCCCGCCGACCTGTCTCCAAGCGTCTATTGCTGCCTCGGGCACCTTATGGTCGATCTCCTGTGAGTCTAGATTTTCGAATCCGACGCAAAACTGACAGTTAATTGTAACGTTCAGAGCCTGAAAATGACGATGGAACACACAAATCGCGACGCGATTCATACATCGTCCTCCGGCCGACCTGTCTCCAAGGGTCTATTGCTGCCTCGGGCACCTTATGGTCGTTCTCCTGTGAGTCTAGATTTTCGAATCCGACGCAAAACTGACAGTTAATTGTAACGTTCAGAGCCTGTTAATGACGATGGAACACACAAATCGCGTCGCAATTCAATACATCGTCATCCAGCCGATTTGTCTCCAAGGGTCTAGTGCTGCCTCGGGCACCTTATGGTCGTTCTCCTGTGAGTCCAGATTTTCGAATCCGACGCAAAACTGACAGTTAATTGTAACGTTCAGTGCTTCTTAATGACAATGGAACACACAAATCGCGTCGCGATTCAATACATCGTCCTCCGGCCGACCTGTCTCCAAGCGTCTATTGCTGCCTCGGGCACCTTATGGTCGATCTCCTGTGAGTCTAGATTTTCGAATCCGACGCAAAACTGACAGTTAATTGTAACGTTCAGAGCCTGCTAATGACGATGGAACACACAAATCCCGTCGCGATTCAATACATCGTCCTCCGGCCGACCTGCCTCCAAGCGTCTATTGCTGCCTCGGGCACCTTATGGACGATCTCCTGTGAGTCTAGATTTTCGAATCCGACGCAAAACTGACAGTTAATTGTAACGTTCAGAGCCTGTTAATGACGATGGAACACACAAATCGCGTCGCGATTCAATACATCGTCCTCCGGCCGACCTGTCTCCAAGGGTCTATTGCTGCCTCGGGCACCTTATGGTCGATCTCCTGTGAGTCTAGATTTTCGAATCCGACGCAAAACTGACAGTTAATTGTAAGGTTCAGAGCCTGTTAATGACGATGGAACACACAAATTGCGTCGCGATTCAATACATCGTCCTCCGGCCGACCTGTCTCCAAGGGTCTATTGCTGCCTCGGGCACCTTATGGTCGTTCTCCTGTGACTCTAGATTTTCGAATCCGACGCAAAACTGACAGTTAATTGTAACGTTCAGAGCCTGTTATTGACGATGGAACACACAAATCGCGTCGCGGTTCAATACATCGTCCTCCAGCCGACTTGTCTCTAAGGGTCTATTGCTGCCTCGGGCACCTTATTGTCGTTCTCCTGTGAGTCTAGATTTTCGAATGCGACGCAAAACTGACAGTTAATCGTAAGGTTCAGAGAATCTTAATGACAATGGAACACACAAATTGCGTCGCGATTCAATACATCGTCCTCCGGCCGACCTGTCTCCAAGGGTCTATTGCTGCCTCGGGCACCTTATGGTCGATCTCCTGTGAGTCTAGATTTTCGAATCCGACGCAAAACTGCCAGTTAATTGTAACGTTCAGAGCCTGTTAATGACGATGGAACACACAAATCCCGTCGCGATTCAATACATCGTCCTCCGGCCGACCTGTCTCCAAGGGTATATTGCTGCCTCGGGCTCCTTATGGTCGATCTCCTGTGAGTCTAGATTTTCGAATCCGACGCCAAACTGACAGTTAATTGTAACGTTCAGAGCCTGTTAATGACGATGGAACACACAAATCGCGTCGCGATTCAATACATCGTCATCCAGCCGATTTGTCTCCAAAGGTCTAGTGCTGCTTCGGGCACCTTATGGTCGTTCTCCTGTGAGTCTAGATTTTCGAATCCGACGCAAAACTGACAGTTAATTGTAACGTTCAGTGCTTCTTAATGACAATGATACACACAAATCGCGTCGCGATTCAATACATCGTCCTCCGGCCGACCTGTCTCCAAGCGTCTATTGCTGCCTCGGGCACCTTATGGTCGATCTCCTGTGAGTCTAGATATTCGAATCCGACGCAAAACTGCCAGTTAATTGTAACGTTCAGAGCCTGTTAATGACGATGGAACACACAAATCCCGTCGCGATTCAATACATCGTCCTCCGGCCGACCTGTCTCCAAGGGTATATTGCTGCCTCGGGCTCCTTATGGTCGATCTCCTGTGAGTCTAGATTTTAGAATCTGACGCAAAACTGACAGTTAATTGTAACGTTCAGAGCCTGTTAATGAGAATGGAACACACAAATCGCGTCGCGATTCAATACATCGTCCTCCGGCCGACCTGTCTCCAAGGGTCTATTGCTGCCTCGGGCACCATATGGTCGATCTCCTGTGAGTCTAGAATTTCGAATTCGACGCAGTTAATTGTAACGTTCAGAGCCTGTTAATGACGATGGAACACACAAACTGCGTCGCGATTCAATACATCGTCCTCCAGCCGAGTTGTCTCCAAGGGTCTAGTGCTGCCTCGGACACCTTATGGTCGTTCTCCTGTGAGTCTAGATTTTCGTATCCGACGCAAAACTGACAGTTAATTGTAAGGTTCAGAGCCTCTTAATGACAATGGAACACACAAATCGCGTCGCGATTCAATACATCGTCCTCCGGCCGACCTGCTTCCAAGGGTCTATTGCTGCCTCGGGCACCTTATGGTCAATCTCCTGTGAGTCTAGATTTTCGAATCCGACGCAAAACTGACAGTTAATTGTAACGTTCAGAGCCTGTTAATGACGATGGAACACACAAATCGCGTCGCGATTCAATACATCGTCCTCCGGCCGACCTGTCTCCAAGGGTCTATTGCTGCCTCGGGCACCTTATTTATGGTCGATCTCCTGTGAGTCTAGATTTTCGAATCCGACGCAAAACTGACAGTTAATTGTAAGGTTCAGAGCCTGTTAATGACGATGGAACACACAAATTGCGTCGCGATTCAATACATCGTCCTCCGGCCGACCTGTCTCCAAGGGTCTATTGCTGCCTCGGGCACCTTATGGTCGTTCTCCTGTGAGTCTAGATTTTCGAATCCGACGCAAAATGACAGTTAATTGTAACGTTCAGAGCCTGTTAATGACGATGGAACACACAAATCGCGTCGCGATTCAATACATCGTCCTCCAGCCGACATGTCTCCAAGGGTCTAGGGCTGCCTCGGGCACCTTATTGTCGTTCTCCTGTGAGTCTAGATTTTCGAATGCGACGCAAAACTGACAGTTAATCGTAAGGTTCAGAGCCTCTTAATGACAATGGAACACACAAATTGCGTCGCGATTCAATACATCGTCCTCCGGCCGACCTGTCTCCAAGGGTCTATTGCTGCCTCGGGCACCTTATGGTCGATCTCCTGCGAGTCTAGATTTTCGAATCCGACGCAAAACTGACAGTTAATTGTAACGTTCAGAGCCTGAAAATGACAGTGGAACACACAAATCGCGACGCGATTCAATACATCGTCCTCCGGCCGACCTGTTTCCAAGGGTCTATTGCTGCCTCGGGCACCTTATGGTCGATCTACTGTGAGTCTAGAATTTCGAATCCGACGCAGTTAATTGTAACGTTCAGAGCCTGTTAATGACGATGGAACACACAAACTGCGTCGCGATTCAATACATCGTCCTCCAGCCGACTTGTCTCCAAGGGTCTAGTGCTGCCTCGGACACCTTATGGTCGTTCTCCTGTGAGTCTAGATTTTCGAATCCGACGCAAAACTGACAGTTAATTGTAACGTTCAGAGCTTCTTAATGACAATGGAACACACAAATCGCGTCGCGATTCAATACATCGTCCTCCGGCCGACCTGTCTCCAAGCGTCTATTGCTGCCTCGGGCGCCTTATGGTCGATCTCCTGTGAGTCTAGATTTTCGAATCCGACGCAAAACTGACAGTTAATTGTAACGTTCAGAGCCTGTTAATGACGATGGAACACACAAATCCCGCCGCGATTCAATACATCGTCCTCCGGCCGACCTGTCTCCAAGGGTCTATTGCTGCCTCGGGCACCTTATGGTCGATCTCCTGTGAGTCTAGATTTTAGAATCTGACGCAAAACTGACAGTTAATTGTAACGTTCAGAGCCTGTTAATGACAATGGAACACACAAATCGCGTCGCGATTCAATACATCGTCCACCGGCAGACCTGTCTCCAAGGGTCTATTGCTGCCTCGGGCACCCTATGGTCGATTTCCTGTGAGTATAGAATTTCGAATCCGACGCAGTTAATTGTAACGTTCAGAGCCTGTTAATGACGATGGAACACACAAACTGCGTCGCGATTCAATACATCGTCCTCCGGCCGACCTGTTTCCAAGGGTCTATTGCTGCCTCGGGCACCTTATGGTCGATCTACTGTGAGTCTAGAATTTCGAATCCGACGCAGTTAATTGTAACATTCAGAGCCTGTTAATGACGATGGAACACACAAACTGCGTCGCGATTCAATACATCGTCCTCCAGCCGACTTGTCTCCAAGGGTCTAGTGCTGCCTCGGACACCTTATGGTCGTTCTCCTGTGAGTCTAGATTTTCGAATCCGACGCAAAATGACAGTTAATTGTAACGTTCAGAGCCTGTTAATGACGATGGAACACACAAACTGCGTCGCGATTCAATACATCGTCCTCCAGCCGACTTGTCTCCAAGGGTCTAGTGCTGCCTCGGACACCTTATGGTCGTTCTCCTGTGAGTCTAGATTTTCGAATCCGACGCAAAACTGACAGTTAATTGTAACGTTCAGAGCTTCTTAATGACAATGGAACACACAAATCGCGTCGCGATTCAATACATCGTCCTCCGGCCGACTTGTCTCCAAGGGTCTAGTGCTGCCTCGGACACCTTATGGTCGATCTCCTGTGTGTCTAGATTTTCGAATCCGACGCAAAACTGACAGTTAATTGTAACGTTCAGAGCCTGTTAATGACGATGGAACACACAAATCGCGTCGCGATTCAATACATCGTCATCCAGCCGATTTGTCTCCAAAGGTCTAGTGCTGCTTCGGGCACCTTATGGTCGTTCTCCTGTGAGTCTAGATTTTCGAATCCGACGCAAAACTGACAGTTAATTGTAACGTTCAGTGCCTCTTAATGACAATGGAACACACAAATCGCGTCGCGATTCAATACATCGTCCTCCGGCCGACCTGTCTCCAAGCGTCTATTGCTGCCTCGGGCACCTTATGGTCGATCTCCTGTGAGTCTAGATTTTCGAATCCGACGCAAAACTGCCAGTTAATTGTAACGTTCAGAGCCTGTTAATGACGATGGAACACACAAATCCCGTCGCGATTCAATACATCGTCCTCCGGCCGACCTGTCTCCAAGGGTATATTGCTGCCTCGGGCACCTTAGGGTCGATCTCCTGTGAGTCTAGATTTTCGAATCCGACGCAAAACTGACAGTTAATTGTAACGTTCAGTGCTTCTTAATGACAATGGAACACACAAATCGCGTCGCGATTCAATACATCGTCCTCCGGCCGACCTGTCTCCAAGCGTCTATTGCTGCCTCGGGCACCTTATGGTCGATCTCCTGTGAGTCTAGATTTTCGAATCCGACGCAAAACTGCCAGTTAATTGTAACGTTCAGAGCCTGTTAATGACGATGGAACACACAAATCCCGTCGCGATTCAATACATCGTCTTCCGGCCGACCTGTCTCCAAGGGTATATTGCTGCCTCGGGCACCTTATGGTCGATCTCCTGTGAGTCTAGATTTTAGAATCTGACGCAAAACTGACAGTTAATTGTAACGTTCAGAGCCTGTTAATGACAATGGAACACACAAATCGCGTCGCGATTCAATACATCGTCCTCCGGCCGACCTGTCTCCAAGGGTCTATTGCTGCCTCGGGCACCCTATGGTCGATCTTCTGTGAGTCTAGAATTTCGAATCCGACGCAGTTAATTGTAACGTTCAGAGCCTGTTAATGACGATGGAACACACAAACTGCGTCGCGATTCAATACATCGTCCTCCAGCCGAGTTGTCTCCAAGGGTCTAGTGCTGCCTCGGACACCTTATGGTCGTTCTCCTGTGAGTCTAGATTTTCGTATCCGACGCAAAACTGACAGTTAATTGTAAGGTTCAGAGCCTCTTAATGACAATGGAACACACAAATCGCGTCGCGATTCAATACATCGTCCTCCGGCCGACCTGCCTCCAAGGGTCTATTGCTGCCTCGGGCACCTTATGGACGATCTCCTGTGAGTCTAGATTTTCTAATCCGACGCAAAACTGACAGTTAATTGTAACGTTCAGAGCCTGTTAATGACGATGGAACACACAAATCGCGTCGCGATTCAATACATCGTCCTCCGGCCGACCTGTCTCCAAGGGTCTATTGCTGCCTCGGGCACCTTATGGTCGATCTCCTGTGTGTCTAGATTTTCGAATCCGACGCAAAACTGACAGTTAATTGTAAGGTTCAGAGCCTGTTAATGACGATGGAACACACAAATTGCGTCGCGATTCAATACATCGTCCTCCGGCCGACCTGTCTCCAAGGGTCTATTGCTGCCTCGGGCACCTTATGGTCGTTCTCCTGTGAGTCTAGATTTTCGAATCCGACGCAAAATGACAGTTAATTGTACCGTTCAGAGCCTGTTAATGACGATGGAACACACAAATCGCGTCGCGATTCAATACATCGTCCTCCAGCCGACTTGTCTCCAAGGGTCTAGTGCTGCCTCGGGCACCTTATTGTCGTTCTCCTGTGAGTCTAGATTTTCGAATGCGACGCAAAACTGACAGTTAATCGTAAGGTTCAGAGCCTCTTAATGACAATGGAACACACAAATTGCGTCGCGATTCAATACATCGTCCTCCGGCCGACCTGTCTCCAAGGGTCTATTGCTGCCTCGGGCACCTTATGGTCGTTCTCCTGTGAGTCTAGAATTTCGAATCCGACGCAGTTAATTGTAACGTTCAGAGCCTGTTAATGACGATGGAACACACAAACTGCGTCGCGATTCAATACATCGTCCTCCAGCCGACTTGTCTCCAAGGGTCTAGTGCTGCCTCGGACCCCTAATGGTCGTTCTCCTGTGAGTCTAGAATTTCGAATCCGACGCAAAACTGACAGTTAATTGTAAGGTTCAGAGCCTCTTAATGACAATGGAACACACAAATCGCGTCGCGATTCAATACATCGTCATCCGGCCGACCTGCCTCCAAGGGTCTATTGCTGCCTCGGGCACCTTATGGTCGATCTCCTGTGAGTCTAGATTTTCGAATCCGACGCAAAACTGACAGTTAATTGTAACGTTCAGAGCCTGTTAATGACGATGGAACACACAAATCCCGTCGCGATTCAATACATCGTCCTCCGGCCGACCTGTCTCCAAGGGTCTATTGCTGCCTCGGGCACCTTATGGTCGATCTCCTGTGAGTCTAGATTTTCGAATCCGACGCAAAACTGACAGTTAATTGTAACGTTCAGAGCCTGTTAATGACGATGGAACACACAAATCCCGTCGCGATTCAATACATCGTCATCCGGCCGACCTGCCTCCAAGGGTCTATTGCTGCCTCGGGCACCTTATGGTCGATCTCCTGTGAGTCTAGATTTTCGAATCCGACGCAAAACTGACAGTTAATTGTAACGTTCAGAGCCTGTTAATGACGATGGAACACACAAATCGCGTCGCGATTCAATACATCGTCCTCCGGCCGACCTGCCTCCAAGGGTCTATTGCTGCCTCGTGCACCTTATGGTCGATCTCCTGTGAGTCTAGATTTTCGAATCCGACGCAAAACAAACAGTTAATTGTAACGTTCAGAGCCTGAAAATGACGATGGAACACACAAATCGCGACGTGATTCAATACATCGTCCTCCGGCCGACCTGTCTCCAAGGGTCTATTGCTGCCTCGGGCACCTTATGGTCGATCTCCTGTGAGTCTAGAATTTCGAATCCGACGCAGTTAATTGTAACGTTCAGAGCCTGTTAATGACGATGGAATACAGAAACTGCGTCGCGATTCAATACATCGTCCTCCAGCCGACTTGTCTCCAAGGGTCTAGTGCTGCCTCGGGCACCTTATTGTCGTTCTCCTGTGAGTCTAGATTTTCGAATGCGACGCAAATCTGACAGTTAATCGTAAGGTTCAGAGCCTCTTAATGACAATGGAACACACAAATTGCGTCGCGATTCAATACATCGTCCTCCGGCCGACCTGTCTCCAAGGGTCTATTGCTGCCTCGGGCACCTTATGGTCGTTCTCCTGTGAGTCTAGAATTTCGAATCCGACGCAGTTAATTGTAACGTTCAGAGCCTGTTAATGACGATGGAACACACAAACTGCGTCGCGATTCAATACATCGTCCTCCAGCCGACTTGTCTCCAAGGGTCTAGTGCTGCCTCGGACCCCTAATGGTCGTTCTCCTGTGAGTCTAGATTTTCGAATCCGACGCAAAACTGACAGTTAATTGTAACGTTCAGAGCCTCTTAATGACAATGGAACACACAAATCGCGTCGCGATTCAATACATCGTCATCCGGCCGACCTGCCTCCAAGGGTCTATTGCTGCCTCGGGCACCTTATGGTCGATCTCCTGTGAGTCTAGATTTTCGAATCCGACGCAAAACTGACAGTTAATTGTAACGTTAAGAGCCTGTTAATGACGATGGAACACACAAATCCCGTCGCGATTCAATACATCGTCCTCCGGCCGACCTGTCTCCAAGGGTCTATTGCTGCCTCGGGCACCTTATGGTCGATCTCCTGTGAGTCTAGATTTTCGAATCCGACGCAAAACTGACAGTTAATTATAAGGTTCAGAGCCTCTTAATGACAATGGAACACACAAATCGCGTCGCGATTCAATACATCGTCCTCCGGCCGACCTGCCTCCAAGGGTCTATTGCTGCCTCGGGCACCTTATGGTCGATCTCCTGTGAGTCTAGATTTTCGAATCCGACGCAAAACTGACAGTTAATTGTAACGTTCAGAGCCTGAAAATGACGATGGAACACACAAATCGCGACGCGATTCAATACATCGTCCTCCGGCCGAATTGTCTCCAAGGGTCTATTGCTGCCTCGGGCACCTTATGGTCGTTCTCCTGTGAGTCTAGATTTTCGAATCCGACGCAAAACTAACAGTTAATTGTAAGGTTCAGAGCCAATTAATGACAATGGAACACACAAATCGCGTCGCGATTCAATACATCGTCCTCCGGCCGACCTGTCTCCAAGGGTCAATTGCTGCCTCGGGCACCCTATGGTCGATCTCCTGTGAGTCTAGAATTTCGAATCCGACGCAGTTAATTGTAACGTTCAGAGCCTGTTAATGACGATGGAACACACAAACTGCGTCGCGATTCTATACATCGTCCTCCAGCCGAGTTGTCTCCAAGGGTCTAGTGCTGCCTCGGACAGCTTATGGTCGTTCTCCTGTGAGTCTAGATTTTCGAATCCGACGCAAAACTGACAGTTAATTGTAACGTTCAGTGCTTCTTAATGACAATGGAACACACAAATCGCGTCGCGATTCAATACATCGTCCTCCGGCCGACCTGTCTCCAAGCGTCTATTGCTGCCTCGGGCACCTTATGGTCGATCTCCTGTGAGTCTAGATTTTCGAATCCGACGCAAAACTGCCAGTTAATTGTAACGTTCAGAGCCTGTTAATGACGATGGAACACACAAATCCCGTCGCGATTCAATACATCGTCCTCCGGCCGACCTGTCTCCAAGGGTATATTGCTGCCTCGGGCACCTTAGGGTCGATCTCCTGTGAGTCTAGATTTTCGAATCCGACGCAAAACTGACAGTTAATTGTAACGTTCAGTGCTTCTTAATGACAATGGAACACACAAATCGCGTCGCGATTCAATACATCGTCCTCCGGCCGACCTGTCTCCAAGCGTCTATTGCTGCCTCGGGCACCTTATGGTCGATCTCCTGTGAGTCTAGATTTTCGAATCCGACGCAAAACTGCCAGTTAATTGTAACGTTCAGAGCCTGTTAATGACGATGGAACACACAAATCCCGTCGCGATTCAATACATCGTCGTCCGGCCGACCTGTCTCCAAGGGTATATTGCTGCCTCGGGCACCTTATGGTCGATCTCCTGTGTGTCTAGATTTTAGAATCTGACGCAAAACTGACAGTTAATTGTAACGTTCAGAGCCTGTTAATGACAATGGAACACACAAATCGCGTCGCGATTCAATACATCGTCCTCCGGCCGACCTGTCTCCAAGGGTCTATTGCTGCCTCGGGCACCCTATGGTCGATCTCCTGTGAATCCGACGCAGTTAATTGTAACGTTCAGAGCCTGTTAATGACGATGGAACACACAAACTGCGTCGCGATTCAATACATCGTCCTCCAGCCGAGTTGTCTCCAAGGGTCTAGTGCTGCCTCGGACACCTTATGGTCGTTCTCCTGTGAGTCTAGATTCTCGTATCCGACGCAAAACTGACAGTTAATTGTAAGGTTCAGAGCCTCTTAATGACAATGGAACACACAAATCGCGTCGCGATTCAATACATCGTCCTCCGGCCGACCTGCCTCCAAGGGTCTATTGCTGCCTCGGGCACCTTATGGACGATCTCCTGTGAGTCTAGATTTTCGAATCCGACGCAAAACTGACAGTTAATTGTAACGTTCAGAGCCTGTTAATGACGATGGAACACACAAATCGCGTCGCGATTCAATACATCGTCCTCCGGCCGACCTGTCTCCAAGGGTCTATTGCTGCCTCGGGCACCTTATGGTCGATCTCCTGTGTGTCTAGATTTTCGAATCCGACGCAAAACTGACAGTTAATTGTAAGGTTCAGAGCCTGTTAATGACGATGGAACACACAAATTGCGTCGCGATTCAATACATCGTCCTCCGGCCGACCTGTCTCCAAGGGTCTATTGCTGCCTCGGGCACCTTATGGTCGTTCTCCTGTGAGTCTAGATTTTCGAATCCGACGCAAAATGACAGTTAATTGTACCGTTCAGAGCCTGTTAATGACGATGGAACACACAAATCGCGTCGCGATTCAATACATCGTCCTCCAGCCGACTTGTCTCCAAGGGTGTAGTGCTGCCTCGGGCACCTTATTGTCGTTCTCCTGTGAGTCTAGATTTTCGAATGCGACGCAAAACTTACAGTTAATCGTAAGGTTCAGAGAATCGTAATGACAATGGAACACACAAATTGCGTCGCGATTCAATACATCGTCCTCCGGCCGACCTGTCTCCAAGGGTCTATTACTGCCTCGGGCACCTTATGGTCGATATCCTGTGAGTCTAGATTTTCGAATCCGACGCAATACTGACAGTTAATTGTAACGTTCAGAGCCTGTTAATGACGATGGAACACACAAATCGCGTCGCGATTCAATACATCGTCCTCCAGCCGACTTGTCTCCAAGGGTCTAGTGCTGCCTCGGACACCTTATGGTCGTTCTCCTGTGAGTCTAGATTTTCGAATCCGACGCAAAACAGACAGTTAATTGTAAGGTTCAAGGCCAATTAATGACGATGGAACACACAAATCCCGTCGCGATTCAATACATCGTCCTCCGGCCGACCTGTCTCCAAGGGTCTAGTGCTGCCTCGGGCACCTTATGGTCGATCTCCTGTGAGTCTAGATTTTAGAATCGGACGCAAAACTGACAGTTAATTGTAACGTTCAGAGCCTGTTAATGACAATGGAACACACAAATCGCGTCGCGATTCAATACATCGTCCTCCAGCCGACCTGTCTCCAAGGGTCTATTGCTGCCTCGGGCACCCTATGGTCGATCTCCTGTGAGTCTAGAATTTCGAATCCGACGCAGTTAATTGTAACGTTCAGAGCCTGTTAATGACGATGGAACACACAAATCGCGTCGCGATTCAATACATCGTCCTCCAGCCGACTTGTCTCCAAGGGTCTAGTGCTGCCTCGGGCACCTTATTGTCGTTCTCCTGTGAGTCTAGATTTTCGAATGCGACGCAAAACTGACAGTTAATCGTAAGGTTCAGAGCCTCTTAATGACAATGGAACACACAAATTGCGTCGCGATTCAATACATCGTCCTCCGGCCGACCTGTCTCCAAGGGTCTATTGCTGCCTCGGGCACCTTATGGTCGTTCTCCTGTGAGTCTATAATTTCGAATCCGACGCAGTTAATTGTAACGTTCAGAGCCTGTTAATGACGATGGAACACACAAACTGCGTCGCGATTCAATACATCGTCCTCCAGCCGACTTGTCTCCAAGGGTCTAGTGCTGCCTCGGACCCCTAATGGTCGTTCTCCTGTGAGTCTAGAATTTCGAATCCGACGCAAAACTGACAGTTAATTGTAAGGTTCAGAGCCTCTTAATGACAATGGAACACACAAATCGCGTCGCGATTCAATACATCGTCATCCGGCCGACCTGCCTCCAAGGGTCTATTGCTGCCTCGGGCACCTTATGGTCGATCTCCTGTGAGTCTAGATTTTCGAATCCGACGCAAAACTGACAGTTAATTGTAACGTTCAGAGCCTGTTAATGACGATGGAACACACAAATCCCGTCGCGATTCAATACATCGTCCTCCGGCCGACCTGTCTCCAAGGGTCTATTGCTGCCTCGGGCACCTTATGGTCGATCTCCTGTGAGTCTAGATTTTCGAATCCGACGCAAAACTGACAGTTAATTATAAGGTTCAGAGCCTCTTAATGACAATGGAACACACAAATCGCGTCGCGATTCAATACATCGTCCTCCGGCCGACCTGCCTCCAAGGGTCTATTGCTGCCTCGTGCACCTTATGGTCGTTCTCCTGTGAGTCTAGATTTTCGAATCCGACGCAAAACAAACAGTTAATTGTAACGTTCAGAGCCTGAAAATGACGATGGAACACACAAATCGCGACGTGATTCAATACATCGTCCTCCGGCCGACCTGTCTCCAAGGGTCTATTGCTGCCTCGGGCACCTTATGGTCGATCTCCTGTGAGTCTAGAATTTCGAATCCGACGCAGTTAATTGTAACGTTCAGAGCCTGTTAATGACGATGGAATACATAAACTGCGTCGCGATTCAATACATCGTCCTCCAGCCGACTTGTCTCCAAGGGTCTAGTGCTGCCTCGGGCACCTTATTGTCGTTCTCCTGTGAGTCTAGATTTTCGAATGCGACGCAAATCTGACAGTTAATCGTAAGGTTCAGAGCCTCTTTATGACAATGGAACACACAAATTGCGCCGCGATTCAATACATCGTCCTCCGGCCGACCTGTCTCCAAGGGTCTATTGCTGCCTCGGGCACCTTATGGTCGTTCTCCTGTGAGTCTAGAATTTCGAATCCGACGCAGTTAATTGTAACGTTCAGAGCCTGTTAATGACGATGGACACACAAACTGCGTCGCGATTCAATACATCGTCCTCCAGCCGACTTGTCTCCAAGGGTCTAGTGCTGCCTCGGACCCCTAATGGTCGTTCTCCTGTGAGTCTAGATTTTCGAATCCGACGCAAAACTGACAGTTAATTGTAACGTTCAGAGCCTCTTAATGACAATGGAACACACAAATCGCGTCGCGATTCAATACATCGTCATCCGGCCGACCTGCCTCCAAGGGTCTATTGCTGCCTCGGGCACCTTATGGTCGATCTCCTGTGAGTCTAGATTTTCGAATCCGACGCAAAACTGACAGTTAATTGTAACGTTCAGAGCCTGTTAATGACGATGGAACACACAAATCCCGTCGCGATTCAATACATCTTCCTCCGGCCGACCGGTCTCCAAGGGTCTATTGCTGCCTCGGGCACCTTATGGTCGTACTCCTGTGAGTCTAGATTTTCGAATCCGACGCAAAAGTGACAGTTAATTGTAACGTTCAGAGCCTGTTAATGACGATGGAACACACAAATCCCGTCGCGATTCAATACATCGTCCTCCGGCCGACCTGTCTCCAAGGGTCTATTGCTGCCTCGGGCACCTAATGGTCGTTCTCCTGTGAGTCTAGATTTTCGAATCCGACGCAAAACTGACAGTTGATTGTAACGTTCAGAGCCTGTTAATGACGATGGAACACACAAATCGCGTCGCGATTCAATACATCGTCCTCCAGCCGACTTGTCTCCAAGGGTCTAGTGCTGCCTCGGGCACCTTATGGTCGTTCTCTTGTGAGTCTAGATTTTCGAATCCGACGCAAAACTGACAGTTAATTGTAAGGTTCAGAGCCTGTTAATGACGATGGAACACACAAATTGCGTCGCGATTCAATACTTCGTCCTCCGGCCGACCTGTATCCAAGGGTCTATTGCTGCCTCGGGCACCTTATGGTCGTTCTCCTGTGAGTCTAGATTTTCGAATCCGACGCAAAACTGACAGTTAATTGTAACGTTCAGAGCCTGTTAATGACGATGGAACACACAAATCGCGTCGCGATTCAATACATCATCGTCCAGCCGACTTGTCTCCATGGGTCTAGTGCTGCCTCGGACACCGTATGGTCGTTCTCCTGTGAGTCTAGATTTTCGAATCCGACGCAAAACTGACAGTTAATTGTAAGGTTCAGAGCCATTTAATGACAATGGAACACACTAATCGCGCCGCGATTCAATACATCGTCCTCCGGCCGACCTGTCTCCAAGGGTCTATTGCTGCCTCGGGCACCTTATGGTCGATCTCCTGTGAGTCTAGAATTTCGAATGCGACGCAGTTAATTGTAACGTTCAGAGCCTGTTAATGACGATGGAACACACAAACTGCGTCGCGATTCAATACATCGTCCTCCAGCCGACTTGTCTCCAAGGGTGTAATGCTGCCTCGGACACCGTATGGTCGTTCTCCTGTGAGTCTAGATTTTCGAATCCGACGCAAAACTGACAGTTAATTGTAAGGTTCAGAGCCTGTTAATGACAATGGAAGACACAAATCGCGTCGCGATTCATTTCATCGTCCTCCGGCCGACCTGTCTCCAAGTGTCTATTGCTGCCTCGGGCACCTTATGGACGATCTCCTGTGAGTCTAGATTTTCGAATCCGACGCAAAACTGACAGTTAATTGTAAGGTTCAGAGCCTGTTCATGACGATGGAACACACAAATCGCGTCGCGATTCATTTCATCGTCCTCCGGCCGACCTGTCTCCAAGGGTCTATTGCTGCCTCGGGCACCTTATGGACGATCTCCTGTGAGTCTAGATTTTCGAATCCGACGCAAAACTGACAGTTAATTGTAACGTTCAGAGCCTGTTAATGACGATGGAACACACAAATCGCGTCGCGATTCAATACATCATCGTCCAGCCGACTTGTCTCCATGGGTCTAGTGCTGCCTCGGACACCGTATGGTCGTTCTCCTGTGAGTCTAGATTTTCGAATCCGACGCAAAACTGACAGTTATTTGTAAGGTTCAGAGCCTTTTAATGACAATGGAACACACAAATCGCGCCGCGATTCAATACATCGTCCTCCGGCCGACCTGTCTCCAAGGGTCTATTGCTGCCTCGGGCACCTTACGGTCGTTCTCCTGTGAGTCTAGATTTTCGAATCCGACGCAAAACTAGTTAATTGTAACGTTCAGAGCCTGTTAATGACGATGGAACACACAAATTGCGTCGCGATTCAATACATCGTCCTCCGGCCGACCTGTCTCCAAGGGTCTATTGCTGCCTCGGGCACCTTATTGTCGTTCTCCTGTGAGTCTAGATTTTCGAATGCGACGCAAAACTGACAGTTAATCGTAAGGTTCAGAGCCTCTTAATGACAATGGAACACACAAATTGCGTCGCGATTCAATACATCGTCCTCCGGCCGAGTTGTCTCCAAGGGTCTATTGCTGACTCGGGCACCTTACGGTCGTTCTCCTGTGAGTCTAGATTTTCGAATCCGACGCAAAACTGACAGTTAATTGTAACGTTCAGAGCCTGTTAATGACGATGGAACACACAAATTGCGTCGCGATTCAATATATCGTCCTCCAGCCGACTTGTCTCCAAGGGTCTAGTGCTGCCTCGGACACCTTATGGTCGTTCTCCTGTGAGTCTAGATTTTCGAATCCGACGCAAAACTGACAGTTAATTGTAACGTTCAGAGCCAATTAATGACAATGGAACACACAAATCGCGTCGCGATTCAATACATCGTCCTCCGGCCGACCTGTCTCCAAGGGTCTATTGCTGCCTCGGGTACCTTATGGTCGATCTCCTGTGAGTCTAGATTTTCGAATCCGACGCAAAACTGACAGTTAATTGTAACGTTCAGAGCCTGTTAATGACGATGGAACACACAAATCCCGTCGCGATTCAATACATCGTCCTCCGGCCGACCTGTCTCCAAGGGTCTATTGCTGCCTCGGGCACCTTATGGTCGATCTCCTGTGAGTCTAGATTTTCGAATCCGACGCAAAACTGACAGTTAATTGTAACGTTCAGAGCCAGTTAATGACGATGGAACACACAAATCGCGTCGCGATTCAATACATCGTCCTCCGGCCGACCTGTCTCCAAGGGTCTATTGCTGCCTCGGGCACCTTATGGTCGATCTCCTGTGACTCTAGATTTTCGAATCCGACGCAAAACTGACAGTTAATTGTAAGGTTCATAGCCTGTTCATGACGATGGAACACACAAATTGCGTCCCGATTCAATACATCGTCCTCCGGCCGACCTGTCTCCAAGGGTCTATTGCTCCCTCGGGCACCTTATGGTCGTTCTCCTGTGAGTCTAGATTTTCGAATCCGACGCAAAACTGACAGTTAATTGTAACGTTCCGAGCCTGTTAATGACAATGGAACACACAAATTGCGTCGCGATTCAATACATCGTCCTCCGGCCGACCTGTCCCCAAGGGTCTATTGCTTCCTCGGGCACCTTATGGTCGTTCTCCTGTGAGTCTAGATTTTCGAATCCGACGCAAAACTGACAGTTGATTATAACGTTCAGAGCCTGTTAATGACGATGGAACACACAAATCGCGTCGCGATTCAATACATCGTCCTCCAGCCGACTTGTCTCCAAGGGTCTAGTGCTGCCTCGGGCACCTTATGGTCGTTCTCCTGTGAGTCTAGATTTTCGAATCCGACGCAAAACTGACAGTTAATTGTATGGTTCAGAGCCTGTTAATGACGATGGAACACACAAATTGCGTCGCTATTCAATACATCGTCCTCCGGCCGACCTGTCTCCAAGGGTCTATTGCTGCCTCGGGCACCTTATGGTCGATCTCCTGTGAGTCTAGATTTTCGAATCCGACGCAAAACTGACAGTTAATTGTAACGTTCAGAGCCTGAAAATGACGATGGAACACACAAATCGCGACGCGATTCAATACATCGTCCTCCGGCCGACCTGTCTCCAAGGGTCTATTGCTGCCTCGGGCACCTTATGGTCGATCTCCTGTGAGTATAGAATTTCGAATCCGACGCAAAACAGACAGTTAATTGTAACGTTCAGAGCCTGTTAATGACGATGGAACACACAAACTGCGTCGCGATTCAATACATCGTCCTCCAGCCGACTTGTCTCCAAGGGTCTAGTGCTGCCTCGGACACCTTATGGTCGTTCTCCTGTGAGTCTAGATTTTCGAATCCGACGCAAAACTGACAGTTAATTGTAACGTTCAGAGCCTGTTAATGACAGTGGATCACACAAATCGCGTCGCGATTCAATACATAGTCCACCGGCAGACCTGTCTCCAAGGGTCTATTGCTGCCTCGGGCACCCTATATTCGATCTCCTGTGAGTCTAGAATTTCGAATCCGACGCAGTTAATTGTAACGTTCAGAGCCTGTTAATGACGATGGAACACACAAACTGCGTCGCGATTCAATACATCGTCCTCCAGCCGACTTGTCTCCAAGGGTCTAGTGCTGCCTCGGACACCTTATGGTCGTTCTCCTGTGAGTCTAGATTTTCGAATCCGACGCAAAACTGACAGTTAATTGTAACGTTCAGAGCTTCTTAATGACAATGGAACACACAAATCGCGTCGCGATTCAATACATCGTCCTCCCGCCGACCTGTCTCCAAGCGTCTATTGCTGCCTCGGGCACCTTATGGTCGATCTCCTGTGAGTCTAGATTTTCGAATCCGACGCAAAACTGACAGTTAATTGTAACGTTCAGAGCCTGAAAATGACGATGGAACACACAAATCGCGACGCGATTCATACATCGTCCTCCGGCCGACCTGTCTCCAAGGGTCTATTGCTGCCTCGGGCACCTTATGGTCGTTCTCCTGTGAGTCTAGATTTTCGAATCCGACGCAAAACTGACAGTTAATTGTAACGTTCAGAGCCTGTTAATGACGATGGAACACACAAATCGCGTCGCAATTCAATACATCGTCATCCAGCCGATTTGTCTCCAAGGGTCTAGTGCTGCCTCGGGCACCTTATGGTCGTTCTCCTGTGAGTCCAGATTTTCGAATCCGACGCAAAACTGACAGTTAATTGTAACGTTCAGTGCTTCTTAATGACAATGGAACACACAAATCGCGTCGCGATTCAATACATCGTCCTCCGGCCGACCTGTCTCCAAGCGTCTATTGCTGCCTCGGGCACCTTATGGTCGATCTCCTGTGAGTCTAGATTTTCGAATCCGACGCAAAACTGACAGTTAATTGTAACGTTCAGAGCCTGCTAATGACGATGGAACACACAAATCCCGTCGCGATTCAATACATCGTCCTCCGGCCGACCTGCCTCCAAGCGTCTATTGCTGCCTCGGCACCTTATGGACGATCTCCTGTGAGTCTAGATTTTCGAATCCGACGCAAAACTGACAGTTAATTGTAACGTTCAGAGCCTGTTAATGACGATGGAACACACAAATCGCGTCGCGATTCAATACATCGTCCTCCGGCCGACCTGTCTCCAAGGGTCTATTGCTGCCTCGGGCACCTTATGGTCGATCTCCTGTGAGTCTAGATTTTCGAATCCGACGCAAAACTGACAGTTAATTGTAAGGTTCAGAGCCTGTTAATGACGATGGAACACACAAATTGCGTCGCGATTCAATACATCGTCCTCCGGCCGACGTGTCTCCAAGGGTCTATTGCTGCCTCGGGCACCTTATGGTCGTTCTCCTGTGAGTATAGATTTTCGAATCCGACGCAAAACTGACAGTTAATTGTAACGTTCAGAGCCTGTTATTGACGATGGAACACACAAATCGCGTCGCGGTTCAATACATCGTCCTCCAGCCGACTTGTCTCTAAGGGTCTATTGCTGCCTCGGGCACCTTATTGTCGTTCTCCTGTGAGTCTAGATTTTCGAATGCGACGCAAAACTGACAGTTAATCGTAAGGTTCAGAGCCTCTTAATGACAATGGAACACACAAATTGCGTCGCGATTCAATACATCGTCCTCCGGCCGACCTGTCTCCAAGGGTCTATTGCTGCCTCGGGCACCTTATGGTCGATCTCCTGTGAGTCTAGATTTTCGAATCCGACGCAAAACTGCCAGTTAATTGTAACGTTCAGAGCCTGTTAATGACGATGGAACACACAAATCCCGTCGCGATTCAATACATCGTCCTCCGGCCGACCTGTCTCCAAGGGTATATTGCTGCCTCGGGCTCCTTATGGTCGATCTCCTGTGAGTCTAGATTTTCGAATCCGACGCCAAACTGACAGTTAATTGTAACGTTCAGAGCCTGTTAATGACGATGGAACACACAAATCGCGTCGTGATTCAATACATCGTCATCCAGCCGATTTGTCTCCAAAGGTCTAGTGCTGCTTCGGGCACCTTATGGTCGTTCTCCTGTGAGTCTAGATTTTCGAATCCGACGCAAAACTGACAGTTAATTGTAACGTTCAGTGCTTCTTAATGACAATGATACACACAAATCGCGTCGCGATTCAATACATCGTCCTCCGGCCGACCTGTCTCCAAGCGTCTATTGCTGCCTCGGGCACCTTATGGTCGATCTCCTGTGAGTCTAGATTTTCGAATCCGACGCAAAACTGCCAGTTAATTGTAACGTTCAGAGCCTGTTAATGACGATGGAACACACAAATCCCGTCGCGATTCAATACATCGTCCTCCGGCCGACCTGTCTCCAAGGGTATATTGCTGCCTCGGGCTCCTTATTGTCGATCTCCTGTGAGTCTAGATTTTAGAATCTGACGCAAAACTGACAGTTAATTGTAACGTTCAGAGCCTGTTAATGAGAATGGAACACACAAATCGCGTCGCGATTCAATACATCGTCCTCCGGCCGACCTGTCTCCAAGGGTCTATTGCTGCCTCGGGCACCATATGGTCGATCTCCTGTGAGTCTAGAATTTCGAATTCGACGCAGTTAATTGTAACGTTCAGAGCCTGTTAATGACGATGGAACACACAAACTGCGTCGCGATTCAATACATCGTCCTCCAGCCGAGTTGTCTCCAAGGGTCTAGTGCTGCCTCGGACACCTTATGGTCGTTCTCCTGTGAGTCTAGATTTTCGTATCCGACGCAAAACTGACAGTTAATTGTAAGGTTCAGAGCCTCTTAATGACAATGGAACACACAAATCGCGTCGCGATTCAATACATCGTCCTCCGGCCGACCTGCTTCCAAGGGTCTATTGCTGCCTCGGGCACCTTATGGTCGATCTCCTGTGAGTCTAGATTTTCGAATCCGACGCAAAACTGACAGTTAATTGTAACGTTCAGAGCCTGTTAATGACGATGGAACACACAAATCGCGTCGCGATTCAATACATCGTCCTCCGGCCGACCTGTCTCCAAGGGTCTATTGCTGCCTCGGGCACCTTATTTATGGTCGATCTCCTGTGAGTCTAGATTTTCGAATCCGACGCAAAACTGACAGTTAATTGTAAGGTTCAGAGCCTGTTAATGACGATGGAACACACAAATTGCGTCGCGATTCAATACATCGTCCTCCGGCCGACCTGTCTCCAAGGGTCTATTGCTGCCTCGGGCACCTTATGGTCGTTCTCCTGTGAGTCTAGATTTTCGAATCCGACGCAAAATGACAGTTAATTGTAACGTTCAGAGCCTGTTAATGACGATGGAACACACAAATCGCGTCGCGATTCAATACATCGTCCTCCAGCCGACATGTCTCCAAGGGTCTAGGGCTGCCTCGGGCACCTTATTGTCGTTCTCCTGTGAGTCTAGATTTTCGAATGCGACGCAAAACTGACAGTTAATCGTAAGGTTCAGAGCCTCTTAATGACAATGGAACACACAAATTGCGTCGCGATTCAATACATCGTCCTCCGGCCGACCTGTCTCCAAGGGTCTATTGCTGCCTCGGGCACCTTATGGTCGATCTCCTGCGAGTCTAGATTTTCGAATCCGACGCAAAACTGACAGTTAATTGTAACGTTCAGAGCCTGAAAATGACAGTGGAACACACAAATCGCGACGCGATTCAATACATCGTCCTCCGGCCGACCTGTTTCCAAGGGTCTATTGCTGCCTCGGGCACCTTATGGTCGATCTACTGTGAGTCTAGAATTTCGAATCCGACGCAGTTAATTGTAACGTTCAGAGCCTGTTAATGACGATGGAACACACAAACTGCGTCGCGATTCAATACATCGTCCTCCAGCCGACTTGTCTCCAAGGGTCTAGTGCTGCCTCGGACACCTTATGGTCGTTCTCCTGTGAGTCTAGATTTTCGAATCCGACGCAAAACTGACAGTTAATTGTAACGTTCAGAGCTTCTTAATGACAATGGAACACACAAATCGCGTCGCGATTCAATACATCGTCCTCCGGCCGACCTGTCTCCAAGCGTCTATTGCTGCCTCGGGCGCCTTATGGTCGATCTCCTGTGAGTCTAGATTTTCGAATCCGACGCAAAACTGACAGTTAATTGTAACGTTCAGAGCCTGTTAATGACGATGGAACACACAAATCCCGCCGCGATTCAATACATCGTCCTCCGGCCGACCTGTCTCCAAGGGTCTATTGCTGCTTCGGGCACCTTATGGTCGATCTCCTGTGAGTCTAGATTTTAGAATCTGACGCAAAACTGACAGTTAATTGTAACGTTCAGAGCCTGTTAATGACAATGGAACACACAAATCGCGTCGCGATTCAATACATCGTCCACCGGCAGACCTGTCTCCAAGGGTCTATTGCTGCCTCGGGCACCCTATGGTCGATTTCCTGTGAGTATAGAATTTCGAATCCGACGCAGTTAATTGTAACGTTCAGAGCCTGTTAATGACGATGGAACACACAAACTGCGTCGCGATTCAATACATCGTCCTCCGGCCGACCTGTTTCCAAGGGTCTATTGCTGCCTCGGGCACCTTATGGTCGATCTACTGTGAGTCTAGAATTTCGAATCCGACGCAGTTAATTGTAACATTCAGAGCCTGTTAATGACGATGGAACACACAAACTGCGTCGCGATTCAATACATCGTCCTCCAGCCGACTTGTCTCCAAGGGTCTAGTGCTGCCTCGGACACCTTATGGTCGTTCTCCTGTGAGTCTAGATTTTCGAATCCGACGCAAAATGACAGTTAATTGTAACGTTCAGAGCCTGTTAATGACGATGGAACACACAAACTGCGTCGCGATTCAATACATCGTCCTCCAGCCGACTTGTCTCCAAGGGTCTAGTGCTGCCTCGGACACCTTATGGTCGTTCTCCTGTGAGTCTAGATTTTCGAATCCGACGCAAAACTGACAGTTAATTGTAACGTTCAGAGCTTCTTAATGACAATGGAACACACAAATCGCGTCGCGATTCAATACATCGTCCTCCGGCCGACTTGTCTCCAAGGGTCTAGTGCTGCCTCGGACACCTTATGGTCGATCTCCTGTGTGTCTAGATTTTCGAATCCGACGCAAAACTGACAGTTAATTGTAACGTTCAGAGCCTGTTAATGACGATGGAACACACAAATCGCGTCGCGATTCAATACATCGTCATCCAGCCGATTTGTCTCCAAAGGTCTAGTGCTGCTTCGGGCACCTTATGGTCGTTCTCCTGTGAGTCTAGATTTTCGAATCCGACGCAAAACTGACAGTTAATTGTAACGTTCAGTGCCTCTTAATGACAATGGAACACACAAATCGCGTCGCGATTCAATACATCGTCCTCCGGCCGACCTGTCTCCAAGCGTCTATTGCTGCCTCGGGCACCTTATGGTCGATCTCCTGTGAGTCTAGATTTTCGAATCCGACGCAAAACTGCCAGTTAATTGTAACGTTCAGAGCCTGTTAATGACGATGGAACACACAAATCCCGTCGCGATTCAATACATCGTCCTCCGGCCGACCTGTCTCCAAGGGTATATTGCTGCCTCGGGCACCTTAGGGTCGATCTCCTGTGAGTCTAGATTTTCGAATCCGACGCAAAACTGACAGTTAATTGTAACGTTCAGTGCTTCTTAATGACAATGGAACACACAAATCGCGTCGCGATTCAATACATCGTCCTCCGGCCGACCTGTCTCCAAGCGTCTATTGCTGCCTCGGGCACCTTATGGTCGATCTCCTGTGAGTCTAGATTTTCGAATCCGACGCAAAACTGCCAGTTAATTGTAACGTTCAGAGCCTGTTAATGACGATGGAACACACAAATCCCGTCGCGATTCAATACATCGTCTTCCGGCCGACCTGTCTCCAAGGGTATATTGCTGCCTCGGGCACCTTATGGTCGATCTCCTGTGAGTCTAGATTTTAGAATCTGACGCAAAACTGACAGTTAATTGTAACGTTCAGAGCCTGTTAATGACAATGGAACACACAAATCGCGTCGCGATTCAATACATCGTCCTCCGGCCGACCTGTCTCCAAGGGTCTATTGCTGCCTCGGGCACCCTATGGTCGATCTTCTGTGAGTCTAGAATTTCGAATCCGACGCAGTTAATTGTAACGTTCAGAGCCTGTTAATGACGATGGAACACACAAACTGCGTCGCGATTCAATACATCGTCCTCCAGCCGAGTTGTCTCCAAGGGTCTAGTGCTGCCTCGGACACCTTATGGTCGTTCTCCTGTGAGTCTAGATTTTCGTATCCGACGCAAAACTGACAGTTAATTGTAAGGTTCAGAGCCTCTTAATGACAATGGAACACACAAATCGCGTCGCGATTCAATACATCGTCCTCCGGCCGACCTGCCTCCAAGGGTCTATTGCTGCCTCGGGCACCTTATGGACGATCTCCTGTGAGTCTAGATTTTCTAATCCGACGCAAAACTGACAGTTAATTGTAACGTTCAGAGCCTGTTAATGACGATGGAACACACAAATCGCGTCGCGATTCAATACATCGTCCTCCGGCCGACCTGTCTCCAAGGGTCTATTGCTGCCTCGGGCACCTTATGGTCGATCTCCTGTGTGTCTAGATTTTCGAATCCGACGCAAAACTGACTGTTAATTGTAAGGTTCAGAGCCTGTTAATGACGATGGAACACACAAATTGCGTCGCGATTCAATACATCGTCCTCCGGCCGACCTGTCTCCAAGGGTCTATTGCTGCCTCGGGCACCTTATGGTCGTTCTCCTGTGAGTCTAGATTTTCGAATCCGACGCAAAATGACAGTTAATTGTACCGTTCAGAGCCTGTTAATGACGATGGAACACACAAATCGCGTCGCGATTCAATACATCGTCCTCCAGCCGACTTGTCTCCAAGGGTCTAGGGCTGCCTCGGGCACCTTATTGTCGTTCTCCTGTGAGTCTAGATTTTCGAATGCGACGCAAAACTGACAGTTAATCGTAAGGTCCAGAGCCTCTTAATGACAATGGAACACACAAATTGCGTCGCGATTCAATACATCGTCCTCCGGCCGACCTGTCTCCAAGGGTCTATTGCTGCCTCGGGCACCTTATGGTCGTTCTCCTGTGAGTCTAGAATTTAGAATCCGACGCAGTTAATTGTAACGTTCAGAGCCTGTTAATGACGATGGAACACACAAACTGCGTCGCGATTCAATACATCGTCCTCCAGCCGACTTGTCTCCAAGGGTCTAGTGCTGCCTCGGACACCTTATGGTCGTTCTCCTGTGAGTCTAGATTTTCGAATCCGACGCAAAACAGACAGTTAATTGTAAGGTTCAGAGCCAATTAATGACGATGGAACACACAAATCCCGTCGCGATTCAATACATCGTCCTCCGGCCGACCTGTCTCCAAGGGTCTATTGCTGCCTCGGGCACCTTATGGTCGATCTCCTGTGAGTCTAGATTTTAGAATCGGACGCAAAACTGACAGTTAATTGTAACGTTCAGAGCCTGTTAATGACAATGGAACACACAAATCGCGTCGCGATTCAATACATCGTCCTCCAGCCGACCTGTCTCCAAGGGTCTATTGCTGCCTCGGGCACCCTATGGTCGATCTCCTGTGAGTCTAGAATTTCGAATCCGACGCAGTTAATTGTAACGTTCAGAGCCTGTTAATGACGATGGAACACACAAATCGCGTCGCGATTCAATACATCGTCCTCCAGCCGACTTGTCTCCAAGGGTCTAGTGCTGCCTCGGGCACCTTATTGTCGTTCTCCTGTGAGTCTAGATTTTCGAATGCGACGCAAAACTGACAGTTAATCGTAAGGTTCAGAGCCTCTTAATGACAATGGAACACACAAATTGCGTCGCGATTCAATACATCGTCCTCCGGCCGACCTGTCTCCAAGGGTCTATTGCTGCCTCGGGCACCTTATGGTCGTTCTCCTGTGAGTCTAGAATTTCGAATCCGACGCAGTTAATTGTAACGTTCAGAGCCTGTTAATGACGATGGAACACACAAACTGCGTCGCGATTCAATACATCGTCCTCCAGCCGACTTGTCTCCAAGGGTCTAGTGCTGCCTCGGACCCCTAATGGTCGTTCTCCTGTGAGTCTAGAATTTCGAATCCGACGCAAAACTGACAGTTAATTGTAAGGTTCAGAGCCTCTTAATGACAATGGAACACACAAATCGCGTCGCGATTCAATACATCGTCATCCGGCCGACCTGCCTCCAAGGGTCTATTGCTGCCTCGGGCACCTTATGGTCGATCTCCTGTGAGTCTAGATTTTCGAATCCGACGCAAAACTGACAGTTAATTGTAACGTTCAGAGCCTGTTAATGACGATGGAACACACAAATCCCGTCGCGATTCAATACATCGTCCTCCGGCCGACCTGTCTCCAAGGGTCTATTGCTGCCTCGGGCACCTTATGGTCGATCTCCTGTGAGTCTAGATTTTCGAATCCGACGCAAAACTGACAGTTAATTGTAACGTTCAGAGCCTGTTAATGACGATGGAACACACAAATCCCGTCGCGATTCAATACATCGTCATCCGGCCGACCTGCCTCCAAGGGTCTATTGCTGCCTCGGGCACCTTATGGTCGATCTCCTGTGAGTCTAGATTTTCGAATCCGACGCAAAACTGACAGTTAATTGTAACGTTCAGAGCCTGTTAATGACGATGGAACACACAAATCGCGTCGCGATTCAATACATCGTCCTCCGGCCGACCTGCCTCCAAGGGTCTATTGCTGCCTCGTGCACCTTATGGTCGATCTCCTGTGAGTCTAGATTTTCGAATCCGACGCAAAACAAACAGTTAATTGTAACGTTCAGAGCCTGAAAATGACGATGGAACACACAAATCGCGACGTGATTCAGTACATCGTCCTCCGGCCGACCTGTCTCCAAGGGTCTATTGCTGCCTCGGGCACCTTATGGTCGATCTCCTGTGAGTCTAGAATTTCGAATCCGACGCAGTTAATTGTAACGTTCAGAGCCTGTTAATGACGATGGAATACATAAACTGCGTCGCGATTCAATACATCGTCCTCCAGCCGACTTGTCTCCAAGGGTCTAGTGCTGCCTCGGGCACCTTATTGTCGTTCTCCTGTGAGTCTAGATTTTCGAATGCGACGCAAATCTGACAGTTAATCGTAAGGTTCAGAGCCTCTTAATGACAATGGAACACACAAATTGCGTCGCGATTCAATACATCGTCCTCCGGCCGACCTGTCTCCAAGGGTCTATTGCTGCCTCGGGCACCTTATGGTCGTTCTCCTGTGAGTCTAGAATTTCGAATCCGACGCAGTTAATTGTAACGTTCAGAGCCTGTTAATGACGATGGAACACACAAACTGCGTCGCGATTCAATACATCGTCCTCCAGCCGACTTGTCTCCAAGGGTCTAGTGCTGCCTCGGACCCCTAATGGTCGTTCTCCTGTGAGTCTAGATTTTCGAATCCGACGCAAAACTGACAGTTAATTGTAACGTTCAGAGCCTCTTAATGACAATGGAACACACAAATCGCGTCGCGATTCAATACATCGTCATCCGGCCGACCTGCCTCCAAGGGTCTATTGCTGCCTCGGGCACCTTATGGTCGATCTCCTGTGAGTCTAGATTTTCGAATCCGACGCAAAACTGACAGTTAATTGTAACGTTAAGAGCCTGTTAATGACGATGGAACAGACAAATCCCGTCGCGATTCAATACATCGTCCTCCGGCCGACCTGTCTCCAAGGGTCTATTGCTGCCTCGGGCACCTTATGGTCGATCTCCTGTGAGTCTAGATTTTCGAATCCGACGCAAAACTGACAGTTAATTATAAGGTTCAGAGCCTCTTAATGACAATGGAACACACAAATCGCGTCGCGATTCAATACATCGTCCTCCGGCCGACCTGCCTCCAAGGGTCTATTGCTGCCTCGGGCACCTTATGGTCGATCTCCTGTGAGTCTAGATTTTCGAATCCGACGCAAAACTGACAGTTAATTGTAACGTTCAGAGCCTGAAAATGACGATGGAACACACAAATCGCGACGCGATTCAATACATCGTCCTCCGGCCGAATTGTCTCCAAGGGTCTATTGCTGCCTCGGGCACCTTATGGTCGTTCTCCTGTGAGTCTAGATTTTCGAATCCGACGCAAAACTAACAGTTAATTGTAAGGTTCAGAGCCAATTAATGACAATGGAACACACAAATCGCGTCGCGATTCAATACATCGTCCTCCGGCCGACCTGTCTCCAAGGGTCTATTGCTGCCTCGGGCACCCTATGGTCGATCTCCTGTGAGTCTAGAATTTCGAATCCGACGCAGTTAATTGTAACGTTCAGAGCCTGTTAATGACGATGGAACACACAAACTGCGTCGCGATTCTATACATCGTCCTCCAGCCGAGTTGTCTCCAAGGGTCTAGTGCTGCCTCGGACAGCTTATGGTCGTTCTCCTGTGAGTCTAGATTTTCGAATCCGACGCAAAACTGACAGTTAATTGTAACGTTCAGTGCTTCTTAATGACAATGGAACACACAAATCGCGTCGCGATTCAATACATCGTCCTCCGGCCGACCTGTCTCCAAGCGTCTATTGCTGCCTCGGGCACCTTATGGTCGATCTCCTGTGAGTCTAGATTTTCGAATCCGACGCAAAACTGCCAGTTAATTGTAACGTTCAGAGCCTGTTAATGACGATGGAACACACAAATCCCGTCGCGATTCAATACATCGTCCTCCGGCCGACCTGTCTCCAAGGGTATATTGCTGCCTCGGGCACCTTAGGGTCGATCTCCTGTGAGTCTAGATTTTCGAATCCGACGCAAAACTGACAGTTAATTGTAACGTTCAGTGCTTCTTAATGACAATGGAACACACAAATCGCGTCGCGATTCAATACATCGTCCTCCGGCCGACCTGTCTCCAAGCGTCTATTGCTGCCTCGGGCACCTTATGGTCGATCTCCTGTGAGTCTAGATTTTCGAATCCGACGCAAAACTGCCAGTTAATTGTAACGTTCAGAGCCTGTTAATGACGATGGAACACACAAATCCCGTCGCGATTCAATACATCGTCGTCCGGCCGACCTGTCTCCAAGGGTATATTGCTGCCTCGGGCACCTTATGGTCGATCTCCTGTGTGTCTAGATTTTAGAATCTGACGCAAAACTGACAGTTAATTGTAACGTTCAGAGCCTGTTAATGACAATGGAACACACAAATCGCGTCGCGATTCAATACATCGTCCTCCGGCCGACCTGTCTCCAAGGGTCTATTGCTGCCTCGGGCACCCTATGGTCGATCTCCTGTGAATCCGACGCAGTTAATTGTAACGTTCAGAGCCTGTTAATGACGATGGAACACACAAACTGCGTCGCGATTCAATACATCGTCCTCCAGCCGAGTTGTCTCCAAGGGTCTAGTGCTGCCTCGGACACCTTATGGTCGTTCTCCTGTGAGTCTAGATTCTCGTATCCGACGCAAAACTGACAGTTAATTGTAAGGTTCAGAGCCTCTTAATGACAATGGAACACACAAATCGCGTCGCGATTCAATACATCGTCCTCCGGCCGACCTGCCTCCAAGGGTCTATTGCTGCCTCGGGCACCTTATGGACGATCTCCTGTGAGTCTAGATTTTCGAATCCGACGCAAAACTGACAGTTAATTGTAACGTTCAGAGCCTGTTAATGACGATGGAACACACAAATCGCGTCGCGATTCAATACATCGTCCTCCGGCCGACCTGTCTCCAAGGGTCTATTGCTGCCTCGGGCACCTTATGGTCGATCTCCTGTGTGTCTAGATTTTCGAATCCGACGCAAAACTGACAGTTAATTGTAAGGTTCAGAGCCTGTTAATGACGATGGAACACACAAATTGCGTCGCGATTCAATACATCGTCCTCCGGCCGACCTGTCTCCAAGGGTCTATTGCTGCCTCGGGCACCTTATGGTCGTTCTCCTGTGAGTCTAGATTTTCGAATCCGACGCAAAATGACAGTTAATTGTACCGTTCAGAGCCTGTTAATGACGATGGAACACACAAATCGCGTCGCGATTCAATACATCGTCCTCCAGCCGACTTGTCTCCAAGGGTGTAGTGCTGCCTCGGGCACCTTATTGTCGTTCTCCTGTGAGTCTAGATTTTCGAATGCGACGCAAAACTTACAGTTAATCGTAAGGTTCAGAGAATCGTAATGACAATGGAACACACAAATTGCGTCGCGATTCAATACATCGTCCTCCGGCCGACCTGTCTCCAAGGGTCTATTACTGCCTCGGGCACATTATGGTCGATATCCTGTGAGTCTAGATTTTCGAATCCGACGCAATACTGACAGTTAATTGTAACGTTCAGAGCCTGTTAATGACGATGGAACACACAAATCGCGTCGCGATTCAATACATCGTCCTCCAGCCGACTTGTCTCCAAGGGTCTAGTGCTGCCTCGGACACCTTATGGTCGTTCTCCTGTGAGTCTAGATTTTCGAATCCGACGCAAAACAGACAGTTAATTGTAAGGTTCAAGGCCAATTAATGACGATGGAACACACAAATCCCGTCGCGATTCAATACATCGTCCTCCGGCCGACCTGTCTCCAAGGGTCTATTGCTGCCTCGGGCACCTTATGGTCGATCTCCTGTGAGTCTAGATTTTAGAATCGGACGCAAAACTGACAGTTAATTGTAACGTTCAGAGCCTGTTAATGACAATGGAACACACAAATCGCGTCGCGATTCAATACATCGTCCTCCAGCCGACCTGTCTCCAAGGGTCTATTGCTGCCTCGGGCACCCTATGGTCGATCTCCTGTGAGTCTAGAATTTCGAATCCGACGCAGTTAATTGTAACGTTCAGAGCCTGTTAATGACGATGGAACACACAAATCGCGTCGCGATTCAATACATCGTCCTCCAGCCGACTTGTCTCCAAGGGTCTAGTGCTGCCTCGGGCACCTTATTGTCGTTCTCCTGTGAGTCTAGATTTTCGAATGCGACGCAAAACTGACAGTTAATCGTAAGGTTCAGAGCCTCTTAATGACAATGGAACACACAAATTGCGTCGCGATTCAATACATCGTCCTCCGGCCGACCTGTCTCCAAGGGTCTATTGCTGCCTCGGGCACCTTATGGTCGTTCTCCTGTGAGTCTATAATTTCGAATCCGACGCAGTTAATTGTAACGTTCAGAGCCTGTTAATGACGATGGAACACACAAACTGCGTCGCGATTCAATACATCGTCCTCCAGCCGACTTGTCTCCAAGGGTCTAGTGCTGCCTCGGACCCCTAATGGTCGTTCTCCTGTGAGTCTAGAATTTCGAATCCGACGCAAAACTGACAGTTAATTGTAAGGTTCAGAGCCTCTTAATGACAATGGAACACACAAATCGCGTCGCGATTCAATACATCGTCATCCGGCCGACCTGCCTCCAAGGGTCTATTGCTGCCTCGGGCACCTTATGGTCGATCTCCTGTGAGTCTAGATTTTCGAATCCGACGCAAAACTGACAGTTAATTGTAACGTTCAGAGCCTGTTAATGACGATGGAACACACAAATCCCGTCGCGATTCAATACATCGTCCTCCGGCCGACCTGTCTCCAAGGGTCTATTGCTGCCTCGGGCACCTTATGGTCGATCTCCTGTGAGTCTAGATTTTCGAATCCGACGCAAAACTGACAGTTAATTATAAGGTTCAGAGCCTCTTAATGACAATGGAACACACAAATCGCGTCGCGATTCAATACATCGTCCTCCGGCCGACCTGCCTCCAAGGGTCTATTGCTGCCTCGTGCACCTTATGGTCGTTCTCCTGTGAGTCTAGATTTTCGAATCCGACGCAAAACAAACAGTTAATTGTAACGTTCAGAGCCTGAAAATGACGATGGAACACACAAATCGCGACGTGATTCAATACATCGTCCTCCGGCCGACCTGTCTCCAAGGGTCTATTGCTGCCTCGGGCACCTTATGGTCGATCTCCTGTGAGTCTAGAATTTCGAATCCGACGCAGTTAATTGTAACGTTCAGAGCCTGTTAATGACGATGGAATACATAAACTGCGTCGCGATTCAATACATCGTCCTCCAGCCGACTTGTCTCCAAGGGTCTAGTGCTGCCTCGGGCACCTTATTGTCGTTCTCCTGTGAGTCTAGATTTTCGAATGCGACGCAAATCTGACAGTTAATCGTAAGGTTCAGAGCCTCTTTATGACAATGGAACACACAAATTGCGCCGCGATTCAATACATCGTCCTCCGGCCGACCTGTCTCCAAGGGTCTATTGCTGCCTCGGGCACCTTATGGTCGTTCTCCTGTGAGTCTAGAATTTCGAATCCGACGCAGTTAATTGTAACGTTCAGAGCCTGTTAATGACGATGGACACACAAACTGCGTCGCGATTCAATACATCGTCCTCCAGCCGACTTGTCTCCAAGGGTCTAGTGCTGCCTCGGACCCCTAATGGTCGTTCTCCTGTGAGTCTAGATTTTCGAATCCGACGCAAAACTGACAGTTAATTGTAACGTTCAGAGCCTCTTAATGACAATGGAACACACAAATCGCGTCGCGATTCAATACATCGTCATCCGGCCGACCTGCCTCCAAGGGTCTATTGCTGCCTCGGGCACCTTATGGTCGATCTCCTGTGAGTCTAGATTTTCGAATCCGACGCAAAACTGACAGTTAATTGTAACGTTAAGAGCCTGTTAATGACGATGGAACACACAAATCCCGTCGCGATTCAATACATCGTCCTCCGGCCGACCTGTCTCCAAGGGTCTATTGCTGCCTCGGGCACCTTATGGTCGATCTCCTGTGAGTCTAGATTTTCGAATCCGACGCAAAACTGACAGTTAATTATAAGGTTCAGAGCCTCTTAATGACAATGGAACACACAAATCGCGTCGCGATTCAATACATCGTCCTCCGGCCGACCTGCCTCCAAGGGTCTATTGCTGCCTCGGGCACCTTATGGTCGATCTCCTGTGAGTCTAGATTTTCGAATCCGACGCAAAACTGACAGTTAATTGTAACGTTCAGAGCCTGAAAATGACGATGGAACACACAAATCGCGACGCGATTCAATACATCGTCCTCCGGCCGAATTGTCTCCAAGGGTCTATTGCTGCCTCGGGCACCTTATGGTCGTTCTCCTGTGAGTCTAGATTTTCGAATCCGACGCAAAACTAACAGTTAATTGTAAGGTTCAGAGCCAATTAATGACAATGGAACACACAAATCGCGTCGCGATTCAATACATCGTCCTCCGGCCGACCTGTCTCCAAGGGTCTATTGCTGCCTCGGGCACCCTATGGTCGATCTCCTGTGAGTCTAGAATTTCGAATCCGACGCAGTTAATTGTAACGTTCAGAGCCTGTTAATGACGATGGAACACACAAACTGCGTCGCGATTCTATACATCGTCCTCCAGCCGACATGTCTCCAAGGGTCTAGGGCTGCCTCGGGCACCTTATGGTCGATCTCCTGTGAGTCTAGATTTTCGAATCCGACGCAAAACTGACAGTTAATTGTAAGGTTCAGAGCCTCTTAATGACAATGGAACACACAAATCGCGTCGCGATTCAATACATCGTCCTCCGACCGACCTGCCTCCAAGGGTCTATTGCTGCCTCGGGCACCTTATGGACGATCTCCTGTGAGTCTAGATTTTCGAATCCGACGCAAAACTGACAGTTAATTGTAACGTTCAGAGCCTGTTAATGACGATGGAACACACAAATCGCGTCGCGATTCAATACATCGTCCTCCAGCCGACTTGTCTCCAAGGGTCTAGTGCTGCCTCGGGCACCTTATTGTCGTTCTCCTGTGAGTCTAGATTTTCGAATGCGACGCAAAACTGACAGTTAATCGTAAGGTTCAGAGCCTCTTAATGACAATGGAACACACAAATTGCGTCGCGATTCAATACATCGTCCTCCGGCCGACCTGTCTCCAAGGGTCTATTGCTGCCTCGGGCACCTTATGGTCGTTCTCCTGTGAGTCTAGATTTTCGAATCCGACGCAAAATGACAGTTAATTGTACCGTTCAGAGCCTGTTAATGACGATGGAACACACAAATCGCGTCGCGATTCAATACATCGTCCTCCAGCCGACTTGTCTCCAAAGGTCTAGGGCTGCCTCGGGCACCTTATTGTCGTTCTCCTGTGAGTCTAGAATTTCGAATCCGACGCAAAACTGACAGTTAATTGTAAGGTTCAGAGCCTCTTAATGACAATGGAACACACAAATCGCGTCGCGATTCAATACATCGTCATCCGGCCGACCTGCCTCCAAGGGTCTATTGCTGCCTCGGGCACCTTATGGTCGATCTCCTGTGAGTCTAGATTTTCGAATCCGACGCAAAACTGACAGTTAATTGTAACGTTCAGAGCCTGTTAATGACGATGGAACACACAAATCCCGTCGCGATTCAATACATCGTCCTCCGGCCGACCTGTCTCCAAGGGTCTATTGCTGCCTCGGGCACCTTATGGTCGATCTCCTGTGAGTCTAGATTTTCGAATCCGACGCAAAACTGACAGTTAATTATAAGGTTCAGAGCCTCTTAATGACAATGGAACACACAAATCGCGTCGCGATTCAATACATCGTCCTCCGGCCGACCTGCCTCCAAGGGTCTATTGCTGCCTCGTGCACCTTATGGTCGTTCTCCTGTGAGTCTAGTTTTTCGAATCCGACGCAAAACAAACAGTTAATTGTAACGTTCAGAGCCTGAAAATGACGATGGAACACACAAATCGCGACGTGATTCAATACATCGTCCTCCGGCCGACCTGTCTCCAAGGGTCTATTGCTGCCTCGGGCACCTTATGGTCGATCTCCTGTGAGTCTAGAATTTCGAATCCGACGCAGTTAATTGTAACGTTCAGAGCCTGTTAATGACGATGGAATACATAAACTGCGTCGCGATTCAATACATCGTCCTCCAGCCGACTTGTCTTCAAGGGTCTAGTGCTGCCTCGGGCACCTTATTGTCGTTCTCCTGTGAGTCTAGATTTTCGAATGCGACGCAAATCTGACAGTTAATCGTAAGGTTCAGAGCCTCTTTATGACAATGGAACACACAAATTGCGTCGCGATTCAATACATCGTCCTCCGGCCGACCTGTCTCCAAGGGTCTATTGCTGCCTCGGGCACCTTATGGTCGTTCTCCTGTGAGTCTAGAATTTCGAATCCGACGCAGTTAATTGTAACGTTCAGAGCCTGTTAATGACGATGGAACACACAAAGTGCGTCGCGATTCAGTACATCGTCCTCCAGCCGACTTATCTCCAAGGGTCTAGTGCTGCCTCGGACCCCTAATGGTCGTTCTCCTGTGAGTCTAGATTTTCGAATCCGACGCAAAACTGACAGTTAATTGTAACGTTCAGAGCCTCTTAATGACAATGGAACACACAAATCGCGTCGCGATTCAATACATCGTCATCCGGCCGACCTGCCTACAAGGGTCTATTGCTGCCTCGGGCACCTTATGGTCGATCTCCTGTGAGTCTAGATTTTCGAATCCGACGCAAAACTGACAGTTAATTGTAACGTTAAGAGCCTGTTAATGACGATGGAACACACAAATCCCGTCGCGATTCAATACATCGTCCTCCGGCCGACCTGTCTCCAAGGGTCTATTGCTGCCTCGGGCACCTTATGGTCGATCTCCTGTGAGTCTAGATTTTCGAATCCGACGCAAAACTGACAGTTAATTATAAGGTTCAGAGCCTCTTAATGACAATGGAACACACAAATCGCGTCGCGATTCAATACATCGTCCTCCGGCCGACCTGCCTCCAAGGGTCTATTGCTGCCTCGGGCACCTTATGGTCGATCTCCTGTGAGTCTAGATTTTCGAATCCGACGCAAAACTGACAGTTAATTGTAACGTTCAGAGCCTGAAAATGACGATGGAACACACAAATCGCGACGCGATTCAATACATCGTCCTCCGGCCGAATTGTCTCCAAGGGTCTATTGCTGCCTCGGGCACCTTATGGTCGTTCTCCTGTGAGTCTAGATTTTCGAATCCGACGCAAAACTAACAGTTAATTGTAAGGTTCAGAGCCAATTAATGACAATGGAACACACAAATCGCGTCGCGATTCAATACATCGTCCTCCGGCCGACCTGTCTCCAAGGGTCTATTGCTGCCTCGGGCACCCTATGGTCGATCTCCTGTGAGTCTAGAATTTCGAATCCGACGCAGTTAATTGTAACGTTCAGAGCCTGTTAATGACGATGGAACACACAAACTGCGTCGCGATTCTATACATCGTCCTCCAGCCGAGTTGTCTCCAAGGGTCTAGTGCTGCCTCGGACACCGTATGGTCGTTCTCCTGTGAGTCTAGATTTTCGTATCCGACGCAAAACTGACAGTTAATTGTAAGGTTCAGAGCCTCTTAATGACAATGGAACACACAAATCGCGTCGCGATTCAATACATCGTCCTCCGACCGACCTGCCTCCAAGGGTCTATTGCTGCCTCGGGCACCTTATGGACGATCTCCTGTGAGTCTAGATTTTCGAATCCGACGCAAAACTGACAGTTAATTGTAACGTTCAGAGCCTGTTAATGACGATGGAACACACAAATCGCGTCGCGATTCAATACATCGTCCTCCGGCCGACCTGTCTCCAAGGGTCTATTGCTGCCTCGGGCACCTTATGGTCGATCTCCTGTGAGTCTAGATTTTCGAATCCGACGCAAAACTGACAGTTAATTGTAAGGTTCAGAGCCTGTTAATGACGATGGAACACACAAATTGCGTCGCGATTCAATACATCGTCCTCCGGCCGACCTGTCTCCAAGGGTCTATTGCTGCCTCGGGCACCTTATGGTCGTTCTCCTGTGAGTCTAGATTTTCGAATCCGACGCAAAACTGACAGTTAATTGTAACGTTCAGAGCCTGTTAATGACGATGGAACACACAAATCGCGTGGCGATTCAATACATCGTCCTCTTGCCGACTTGTCTCCAAGGGTCTAGGGCTGCCTCGGGAACCTTATTGTCGTTCTCCTGTGAGTCTAGATTTTCGAATGCGACGCAAAACTGACAGTTAATCGTAAGGTTCAGATCCTCTTAATGGCAATGGAACACACAAATTGCGTCACGATTCAATACGTCGTCCTCCGGCCGACCTGTCTCCAAGGGTCTATTGCTGCCCAGGGCACCTTATGGTCGTTCTCCTGTGAGTCTAGAATTTCGAATCCGACGCAGTTAATTGTAACGTTCAGAGCCTGTTAATGACGATGGAACACACAAACTGCGTCGCGATTCAATACATCGTCCTCCAGCCGACTTGTCTCCAATGGTCTAGTGCTGCCTCGGACACCTTATGGTCGTTCTCCTGTGAGTCTAGATTTTCGAATCCGATGCAAAACTGACAGTTAATTGTAAGGTTCAGAGCCAATTAATGACGATGGAACACACAAATCCCGTCGCGATTCAATACATCGTCCTCCGGCCGACCTGTCTCCAAGGGTCTATTGCTGCCTCGGGCACCTTATGGTCGATCTCCTGTGAGTCTAGATTTTAGAATCTGACGCAAAACTGACAGTTAATTGTAACGTACAGAGCCTGTTAATGACAATGGAACACACAAATCGCGTCGCGATTCAATACATCGTCCTCCGGCCGACCTGTCTCCAAGTGTCTATTGCTGCCTCGGGCACCCTATGGTCGATCTCCTGTGAGTCTAGAATTTCGAATCCGACGCAGTTAATTGTAACGTTCAGAGCCTGTTAATGACGATGGAACACACAAACTGCATCGCGATTCAATACATCGTCCTCCAGCCGACTTGTCTCCAAGGGTCTAGTGCTGCCTCGGACACCTTATGGTCGTTCTCCTGTGAGTCTAGATTTTCGTATCCGACGCAAAACTGACAGTTAATTGTAAGGTTCAGAGCCTCTTAATGACAATGGAACACACAAATCGCGTCGCGATTCAATACATCGTCCTCCGGCCGACCTGCCTCCAAGGGTCTATTGCTGCCTCGGACACCTTATGGTCGTTCTCCTGTGAGTCTAGATTTTCGAATCCGACGCAAAACTGACAGTTAATTGTAACGTTCAGAGCCTGTTAATGACGATGGAACACACAAATCGCGTCGCGATTCAATACATCGTCCTCCAGCCGACTTGTCTCCAAGGGTCTTGTGCTGCCTCGGGCACCTTATTGTCGTTCTCCTGTGAGTCTAGATTTTCGAATGCGACGCAAAACTGACAGTTAATCGTAAGGTTCAGAGCCTCTTAATGACAATGGAACACACAAATTGCGTCGCGATTCAATACATCGTCCTCCGGCCGACCTGTCTCCAAGGGTCTATTGCTGCCTCGGGCACCTTATGGTCGTTCTCCTGTGAGTCTAGAATTTCGAATCCGACGCAGTTAATTGTAACGTTCAGAGCATGTTAATGACGATGGAACACACAAACTGCGTCGCGATTCAATACATCGTCCTCCAGCCGACTTGTCTCCAAGGGTCTAGTGCTGCCTCGGACCCCTAATGGTCGTTCTCCTGTGAGTCTAGATTTTCGAATCCGACGCAAAACTGACAGTTAATTGTAAGGTTCAGAGCCTCTTAATGACAATGGAACACACAAATCGCGTCGCGATTCAATACATCGTCATCCGGCCGACCTGCCTCCAAGGGTCTATTGCTGCCTCGGGCACCTTATGGTCGATCTCCTGTGAGTCTAGATTTTCGAATCCGACGCAAATCTGACAGTTAATTGTAACGTTCAGAGCCTGTTAATGACGATGGAACACACAAATCCCGTCGCGATTCAATACATCGTCCTCCGGCCGACCTGTCTCCAAGGGTCTATTGCTGCCTCGGGCACCTTATGGTCGATCTCCTGTGAGTCTAGATTTTCGAATCCGACGCAAAACTGACAGTTAATTATAAGGTTCAGAGCCAATTAATGACAATGGAACACACAAATCGCGTCGCGATTCAATACATCGTCCTCCGGCCGACCTGTCTCCAAGGGTCTATTGCTGCCTCGGGCACCTTATGGTCGATCTCCTGTGTCTAGATTTTCGAATCCGACGCAAAACTGACAGTTAATTGTAAGGTTCAGAGCCTGTTAATGACAATGGAACACACAAATCGCGTCGCGATTCAATACATCGTCCTCCGGCCGACCTGTTTCCAAGGGTCTATTGCTGCCTCGGGCACCTTATGGTCGTTCTTCTGTGAGTCTAGATTTTCGAATCCGACGCAAAACTGACAGTTGATTATAACGTTCAGAGCCTGTTAATGACGATGGAACACACAAATCGCGTCGCGATTCAATACATCGTCCTCCAGCCGATTTGTCTCCAAGGGTCTAGTGCTGCCTCGGGCACCTTATGGTCGTTCTCCTGTGAGTCTAGATTTTCGAATCCGACGCAAAACTGACAGTTAATTGTAACGTTCAGCGCTTCTTAATGACAATGGAACACACAAATCGCGTCGCGATTCAATACATCGTCCTCCGGCCGACCTGTCTCCAAGGGTCTATTGCTCCCTCGGGCACCTTATGGTCGATCTCCTGCGAGTCTAGATTTTCGAATCCGACGCAAAACTGACAGTTAATTGTAACGTTCAGAGCCTGTTAATGACGATGGAACACACAAATCCCGTCGCGATTCAATACATCGTCCTCCGGTCGACCTGTCTCCAAGGGTCTATTGCTGCCTCGGGCACCTTATGGTTGATCTCCTGTGAGTCTAGATTTTCGAATCCGACGCAAAACTGACAGTTAATTGTAAGGTTCAGAGCCTGTTAATGACAATGGAACACACAAATCGCGTCGCGATTCAATACATCGTCCTCCGGCCGACCTGTCTCCAAGGGTCTATTGCTGCCTCGGGCACCTTATGGTCGATCTCCTGTGAGTCTAGGATTTCGAATCCGACGCAGTTAATTGTAACGTTCAGAGCCTGTTAATGACGATGGAACACACAAACTGCGTCGCGATTCAATACATCGTCCTCCAGCCGACTTGTCTCCAAGGGTGTAGTGCTGCCTCGGACACCTTATGGTCGTTCTCCTGTGAGTCTAGATTTTCGAATCCGACGCAAAACTGACAGTTAATTGTAACGTTCAGAGCCTGTTAATGACGATGGAACACACAAATCGCGTCGCGATTCAATACATCGTCCTCCAACCGATTTGTCTCCAAGGGTCTAGTGCTGCCTCGGGCACCTTATGGTCGTTCTCCTGTGAGTCTACATTTTCGAATCCGACGCAAAACTGACAGTTAATTGTAACGTTCAGCGCTTCTTAATGACAATGGAACACACAAATCGCGTCGCGATTCAATACATCGTCCTCCGGCCGACCTGTCTCCAAGGGTCTATTGCTCCCTCGGGCACCTTATGGTCGATCGCCTGTGAGTCTAGATTTTCGAATCCGACGCAAAACTGACAGTTAATTGTAACGTTCAGAGCCTGTTAATGACGATGGAACACACAAATCCCGTCGCGATTCAATACATCGTCCTCCGGCCGACCTGTCTCCAAGGGTCTATTGCTGCCTCGGGCACCTTATGGTCGATCTCCTGTGAGTCTAGATTTTCGAATCCGACGCAAAACTGACAGTTAATTGTAACGTTCAGAGCCTGTTAATGACGATGGAACACACAAATCGCGTCGCGATTCAATGCATCGTCCTCCGGCCGACCTGTCTCCAAGGGTCTATTGCTGCCTCGGGCACCTTATGGTCGTTCTCCTGTGAGTCTAGATTTTCGAATCCGACGCAAAACTGACAGTTAATTGTAACGTTCAGAGCCTGTTAATGACGATGGAACACACAATTCGCGTCGCGATTCAATACATCGTCCTCCAACCGACTTGTCTCCAAGGGTCTAGGGCTGCCTCGGGCACCTTATTGTCGTTCTCCTGTGAGTCTAGATTTTCGAATGCGACGCAAAACTGACAGTTAATCGTAAGGTTCAGAGCCTCTTAATGACAATGGAACACACAAATTGCGTCGCGATTCAATACATCGTCCTCCGGCCGACCTGTCTCCAAGGGTCTATTGCTGCCTCGGGCACCCTATGGTCGATCTCCTGTGAGTCTAGAATTTCGAATCCGACGCAGTTAATTGTAACGTTCAGAGCCTGTTAATGACGATGGAACACACAAATCGCGACGCGATTCAATACATCGTCCTCCGGCCGACCTGTCTCCAAGGGTCTATTGCTGCCTCGGGCACCTTATGGTCGTTCTCCTGTGAGTCTAGATTTTCGAATCCGACGCAAAACTGACAGTTAATTGTAAGGTTCAGAGCCAATTAATGACAATGGAACACACAAATCGCGTCGCGATTCAATACATCGTCCTCCGGCCGACCTGTCTCCAAGGGTCTATTGCTGCCTCGGGCACCCTATGGTCGATCTCCTGTGAGTCTAGAATTTCGAATCCGACGCAGTTAATTGTAACGTTCAGAGCCTGTTAATGACGATGGAACACACAAACTGCGTCGCGATTCAATACATCGTCCTCCAGCCGACTTGTCTCCAAGGGTCTAGTGCTGCCTCGGACACCTTATGGTCGTTCTCCTGTGAGTCTAGATTTTCGTATCCGACGCAAAACTGACAGTTAATTGTAAGGTTCAGAGCCTCTTAATGACAATGGAACACACAAATCGCGTCGCGATTCAATACATCGTCCTCCGACCGACCTGCCTCCAAGGGTCTATTGCTGCCTCGGGCACCTTATGGACGATCTCCTGTGAGTCTAGATTTTCGAATCCGACGCAAAACTGACAGTTAATTGTAACGTTCAGAGCCTGTTAATGACGATGGAACACACAAATCGCGTCGCGATTCAATACATCGTCCTCCGGCCGACCTGTCTCCAAGGGTCTATTGCTGCCTCGGGCACCTTATGGTCGATCTCCTGTGAGTCTAGATTTTCGAATCCGACGCAAAACTGACAGTTAATTGTAAGGTTCAGAGCCTGTTAATGACGATGGAACACACAAATTGCGTCGCGATTCAATACATCGTCCTCCGTCCGACCTGTCTCCAAGGGTCTATTGCTGCCTCGGGCACCTTATGGTCGTTCTCCTGTGAGTCTAGATTTTCGAATCCGACGCAAAACTGACAGTTAATTGTAACGTTCAGAGCCTGTTAATGACGATGGAACACACAAATCGCGTCGCGATTCAATACATCGTCCTCCAGCCGACTTGTCTCCAAGGGTCTAGGGCTGCCTCGGGCACCTTATTGTCGTTCTCCTGTGAGTCTAGATTTTCGAATGCGACGCAAAACTGACAGTTAATCGTAAGGTTCAGAGCCTCTTAATGACAATGGAACACACAAATTGCGTCACGATTCAATACGTCGTCCTCCGGCCGACCTGTCTCCAAGGGTCTATTGCTGCCTCGGGCACCTTGTGGTCGTTCTCCTGTGAGTCTAGATTTTCGAATCCGACGCAAAACTGACAGTTAATTGTAACGTTCAGAGCCTGTTAATGACGATGGAACACACAAATCGCGTCGCGAATCAATACATCGTCCTCCAGCCGACTTGTCTCCAAGGGTCTAGGGCTGCCTCGGGCACCTTATTGTCCTTCTCCTGTGAGTCTAGATTTTCGAATGCGACGCAAAACTGACAGTTAATCGTAATGTTCAGAGCCTCTTAATGACAATGGAACACACAAATTGCGTCGCGATTCAATACATCGTCCTCCGGCCGACCTGTCTCCAAGGGTCTATTGCTGCCTCGGGCCCCTTATGGTCGTTCTCCTGTGAGTCTAGAATTTCGAATCCGACGCAGTTAATTGTAACGTTCAGAGCCTGTTAATGACGATGGAACACACAAACTGCGTCGCGATTCAATACATCGTCCTCCAGCCGACTTGTCTCCAAGGGTCTAGTGCTGCCTCGGACACCTTATGGTCGTTCTCCTGTGAGTCTAGACTTTCGAATCCGACGCAAAACTGACAGTTAATTGTAAGGTTCAGAGCCAATTAATGACGATGGAACACACAAATCCCGTCGCGATTCAATACATCGTCCTCCGGCCGACCTGTCTCCAAGGGTCTCTTGCTGCCTCGGGCACCTTATGGTCGATCTCCTGTGAGTCTAGATTTTAGAATCTGACGCAAAACTGACAGTTAATTGTAACGTTCAGAGCCTGTTAATGACAATGGAATACACAAATCGCGTCGCGATTCAATACATCGTCCTCCGGCCGACCTGTCTCCAAGGGTCTATTGCTGCCTCGGGCACCCTATAGTCGATCTCCTGTGAGTCTAGAATTTCGAATCCGACGCAGTTAATTGTAACGTTCAGAGCCTGTTAATGACGATGGAACACACAAACTGCGTCGCGATTCAATACATCGTCCTCCAGCCGACTTGTCTCCAAGGGTCTAGTGCTGCCTCGGACCCCTAATGGTCGTTCTCCTGTGAGTCTAGATTTTCGAATCCGACGCAAAACTGACAGTTAATTGTAAGGTTCAGAACCTCTTAATGACAATGGAACACACAAATCGCGTCGCGATTCAATACATCGTCATCCGGCCGACCTGCCTCCAAGGGTCTATTGCTTCCTCGGGCACCTTATGGTCGATCTCCTGTGAGTCTAGATTTTCGAATCCGACGCAAAACTGACAGTTAATTGTAACGTTCAGAGCCTGTTAATGATGATGGAACACACAAATCCCGTCGCGATTCAATACATCGTCCTCCGGCCGACCTGTCTCCAAGGGTCTATTGCTGCCTCGGGCACCTTATGGTCGATCTCCTGTGAGTCTAGATTTTCGAATCCGACGCAAAACTGACAGTTAATTATAAGGTTCAGAGCCTCTTAATGACAATGGAACACACAAATCGCGTCGCGATTCAATACATCGTCCTCCGGCCGACCTGCCTCCAAAGGTCTATTGCTGCCTCGGGCACCTTATGGTCGACATCCTGTGAGTCTAGATTTTCGAATCCGACGCAAAACTGACAGTTAATTGTAACGTTCAGAGCCTGTTAATGACGATGGAACACACAAATCGCGTCGCGATTCAATACATCGTCCTCCAGCCGATTTGTCTCCAAGGGTCTAGTGCTGCCTCGGGCACCTTATGGTCGTTCTCCTGTGAGTCTAGATTTTCGAATCCGACGCAAAACTGACAGTTAATTGTAACGTTCAGCGCTTCTTAATGACAATGGAACACACAAATCGCGTCGCGATTCAATACATCGTCCTCCGGCCGACCTGTCTCCAAGGGTCTATTGCTCCCTCGGGCACCTTATGGTCGATCTCCTGTGAGTCTAGATTTTCGAATCCGACGCAAAACTGACAGTTAATTGTAACGTTCGGAGCCTGTTAATGACGATGGAACACACAAATCCCGTCGCGATTCAATACATCGTCCTCCGGCCGACCTGTCTCCAAGGGTCTATTGCTGCCTCGGGCACCTGATGGTTGATCTCCTGTGAGTCTAGATTTTCGAATCCGACGCAAAACTGACAGTTAATTGTAAGGTTCAGAGCCTCTTAATGACAATGGAACACACAAATCGCGTCGCGATTCAATACATCGTCCTCCGGCCGACCTGTCTCCAAGGGTCTATTGCTGCCTCGGGCACCTTATGGTCGATCTCCTGTGAGTCTAGGATTTCGAATCCGACGCAGTTAATTGTAACGTTCAGAGCCTGTTAATGACGATGGAACACACAAACTGCGTCGCGATTCAATACATCGTCCTCCAGCCGACTTGTCTCCAAGGGTGTAGTGCTGCCTCGGACACCTTATGGTCGTTCTCCTGTGAGTCTAGATTTTCGAATCCGACGCAAAACTGACAGTTAATTGTAACGTTCAGAGCCTGTTAATGACGATGGAACACACAAATCGCGTCGCGATTCAATACATCGTCCTCCGGCCGACCTGTCTCCAAGGGTCTATTGCTGCCTCGGGCACCTTATGGTCGATCTCCTGTGAGTCTAGATTTTCGAATCCGACGCAAAACTGACAGTTAATTGTAACGTTCAGAGCCTGTTAATGACGATGGAACACACAAATCGCGTCGCGATTCAATACATCGTCCTCCAGCCGACTTGTCTCCAAGGGTGTAGTGCTGCCTCGGACACCTTCTCTTGTGAGTCTACATTTTCGAATCCGACGCAAAACTGACAGTTAATTGTAAGGTTCAGAGCCTCTTAATGACAATGGAACACACAAATCGCGTCGCGATTCAATACATCGTCCTCCGGCCGACCTGCCTCCAAGGGTCTATTGCTGCCTCGGGCACCTTATGGTTGATCTCCTGTGAGTCTAGATTTTCGAATCCGACGCAAAACTGACAGTTAATTGTAACGTTCAGAGCCTGTTAATGACGATGGAACACACAAATCGCGTCGCGATTCAATACATCGTCCTCCGGCCGACCTGTCTCCAAGGGTCTATTGCTGCCTCGGGCACCTTATGGGCGATCTCCTGTGGTCTAGATTTTCGAATCCGACGCAAAACTGACAGTTAATTGTAAGGTTCAGAGCCTGTTAATGACGATGGAACACACAAATCGCGTCGCGATTCAATACATCGTCCTCCAACCGATTTGTCTCCAAGGGTCTAGTGCTGCCTCGGGCACCTTATGGTCGTTCTCCTGTGAGTCTAGATTTTCGAATCCGACGCAAAACTGACAGTTAATTGTAAGGTTCAGCGCTTCTTAATGACAATGGAACACACAAATCGCGTCGCGATTCAATACATCGTCCTCCGGCCGACCTGTCTCCAAGGGTCTATTGCTCCCTCGGGCACCTTATGGTCGATCTCCTGTGAGTCTAGATTTTCGAATCCGACGCAAAACTGACAGTTAATTGTAACGTTCAGAGCCTGTTAATGACGATGGAACACACAAATCCCGTCGCGATTCAATACATCGTCCTCCGGCCGACCTGTCTCCAAGGGTCTATTGCTGCCTCGGGCACCTTATGGTCGATCTCCTGTGAGTCTAGATTTTCGAATCCGACGCAAAACTGACAGTTAATTGTAACGTTCAGAGCCTGTTAATGACGATGGAACACACAAATCCCGTCGCGATTCAATACATCGTCCTCTGGCCGACCTGTCTCCAAGGGTCTATTGCTGCCTCGGGCACCTTATGGTTGATCTCCTGTGAGTCTAGATTTTCGAATCCGACGCAAAACTGACAGTTAATTGTAACGTTCAGAGCCTGTTAATGACGATGGAACACACAAATCGCGTCGCGATTCAATACATCGTCCTCCGGCCGACCTGTCTCCAAGGGTCTATTGCTGCCTCGGGCACCTTATGGGCGATCTCCTGTGAGTCTAGATTTTCGAATCCGACGCAAAACTGACAGTTAATTGTAAGGTTCAGAGCCTGTTAATGACGATGGAACACACAAATCGCGTCGCGATTCAATACATCGTCCTCCAACCGATTTGTCTCCAAGGGTCTAGTGCTGCCTCGGGCACCTTATGGTCGTTCTCCTGTGAGTCTAGATTTTCGAATCCGACGCAAAACTGACAGTTAATTGTAACGTTCAGCGCTTCTTAATGACAATGGAACACACAAATCGCGTCGCGATTCAATACATCGTCCTCCGGCCGACCTGTCTCCAAGGGTGTATTGCTCCCTCGGGCACCTTATGGTCGATCTCCTGTGAGTCTAGATTTTCGAATCCGACGCAAAACTGACAGTTAATTGTAACGTTCAGAGCCTGTTAATGACGATGGAACACACAAATCTCGTCGCGATTCAATACATCGTCCTCCGGCCGACCTGTCTCCAAGGGTCTATTGCTGCCTCGGGCACCTTATGGTCGATCTCCTGTGAGTCTAGATTTTCGAATCCGACGCAAAACTGACAGTTAATTGTAACGTTCAGAGCCTGTTAATGACGATGGAACACACAAATCGCGTCGCGATTCAATGCATCGTCCTCCGGCCGACCTGTCTCCAAGGGTCTATTGCTGCCTCGGGCACCTTATGGTCGTTCTCCTGTGAGTCTAGATTTTCGAATCCGACGCAAAACTGACAGTTAATTGTAACGTTCAGAGCCTGTTAATGACGATGGAACACACAAATCGCGTCGCGATTCAATACATCGTCCTCCAGCCGACTTGTCTCCAAGGGTCTAGGGATGCCTCGGGCACCTTATGGTCGTTCTCCTGTGAGTCTAGATTTTCGAATGCGACGCAAAACTGAAAGTTAATCGTAAGGTTCAGAGCCTCTTAATGACAATGGAACACACAAATTGCGTCGCGATTCAATACATCGTCCTCCGGCCGACCTGTCTCCAAGGGTCTATTGCTGCCTCGGGCACCTTATGGTCGTTCTCCTGTGAGTCTAGAATTTCGAATCCGACGCAGTTAATTGTAACGTTCAGAGCCTGTTAATGACGATGGAACACACAAACTGCGTCGCGATTCAATACATCGTCCTCCAGCCGACTTGTCTCCAAGGGTCTAGTGCTGCCTCGGGCACCTTATGGTCGTTCTCCTGTGAGTCTAGATTTTCGAATCCGACGCAAAACTGACATTTAATTGTAAGGTTCAGAGCCAATTAATGACGATGGAACACACAAATACCGTCGCGATTCAATACATCGTCCTCCGGCCGACCTGTCTCCAAGGGTCTATTGCTGCCTCGGGCACCTTATGGTCGATCTCCTGTGAGTCTAGATTTTAGAATCTGACGCAAAACTGACAGTTAATTGTAACGTTCAGAGCCTGTTAATGACAATGGAACACACAAATCGCGTCGCGATTCAATACATCGTCCTCCGGCCGACCTGTCTCCAAGGGTCTATTGCTGCCTCGGGCACCCTATGGTCGATCTCCTGTGAGTCTAGAATTTCGAATCCGACGCAGTTAATTGTAACGTTCAGAGCCTGTTAATGACGATGGAACACACAAACTGCGTCGCGATTCAATACATCGTCCTCCAGCCGACTTGTCTCCAAGGGTCTAGTGCTGCCTCGGACCCCTAATGGTCGTTCTCCTGTGAGTCTAGATTTTCGAATCCGACGCAAAACTGACAGTTAATTGTAAGGTTCAGAGCCTCTTAATGACAATGGAACACACAAATCGCGTCGCGATTCAATACATCGTCATCCGGCCGACCTGCCTCCAAGGGTCTATTGCTTCCTCGGGCACCTTATGGTCGACCTCCTGTGAGTCTAGATTTTCGAATCCGACGCAAAACTGACAGTTAATTGTAACGTTCAGAGCCTGTTAATGATGATGGAACACACAAATCCCGTCGCGATTCAATACATCGTCCTCCGGCCGACCTGTCTCCAAGGGTCTATTGCTGCCTCGGGCACCTTATGGTCGATCTCCTGTGAGTCTAGATTTTCGAATCCGACGCAAAACTGACAGTTAATTATAAGGTTCAGAGCCTCTTAATGACAATGGAACACACAAATCGCGTCGCGATTCAATACATCGTCCTCCGGCCGACCTGCCTCCAAGGGTCTATTGCTGCCTCGGGCACCTTATGGTCGATCTCCTGTGAGTCTAGATTTTCGAATCCGACGCAAAACTGACAGTTAATTGTAACGTTCAGAGCCTGAAAATGACGATGGAACACACAAATCGCGACGCGATTCAATACATCGTCCTCCGGCCGAACTGTCTCCAAGGGTCTATTGCTGCCTCGGGCACCTTATGGTCGTTCTCCTGTGAGTCTAGATTTTCGAATCCGACGCAAAACTGACAGTTAATTGTAACGTTCAGCGCTTCTTAATGACAATGGAACACACAAATCGCGTCGCGATTCAATACATCGTCCTCCGGCCGACCTGCCTCCAAGGGTCTATTGCTGCCTCGGGCACCTTATGGTCGATCTCCTGTGAGTCTAGATTTTCGAATCCGACGCAAAACTGACAGTTAATTGTAACGTTCAGAGCCTGTTAATGACGATGGAACACACAAATCCCGTCGCGATTCAATACATCGTCCTCTGGCCGACCTGTCTCCAAGGGTCTATTGCTGCCTCGGGCACCTTATGGTTGATCTCCTGTGAGTCTAGATTTTCGAATCCGACGCAAAACTGACAGTTAATTGTAACGTTCAGAGCCTGTTAATGACGATGGAACACACAAATCGCGTCGCGATTCAATACATCGTCCTCCGGCCGACCTGTCTCCAAGGGTCTATTGCTGCCTCGGGCACCTTATGGGCGATCTCCTGTGAGTCTAGATTTTCGAATCCGACGCAAAACTGACAGTTAATTGTAAGGTTCAGAGCCTGTTAATGACGATGGAACACACAAATCGCGTCGCGATTCAATACATCGTCCTCCAACCGATTTGTCTCCAAGGGTCTAGTGCTGCCTCGGGCACCTTATGGTCGTTCTCCTGTGAGTCTAGATTTTCGAATCCGACGCAAAACTGACAGTTAATTGTGACGTTCAGCGCTTCTTAATGACAATGGAACACACAAATCGCGTCGCGATGCAATACATCGTCCTCCGGCCGACCTGTCTCCAAGGGTGTATTGCTCCCTCGGGCACCTTATGGTCGATCTCCTGTGAGTCTAGATTTTCGAATCCGACGCAAAACTGACAGTTAATTGTAACGTTCAGAGCCTGTTAATGACGATGGAACACACAAATCTCGTCGCGATTCAATACATCGTCCTCCGGCCGACCTGTCTCCAAGGGTCTATTGCTGCCTCGGGCACCTTATGGTCGATCTCCTGTGAGTCTAGATTTTCGAATCCGACGCAAAACTGACAGTTAATTGTAACGTTCAGAGCCTGTTAATGACGATGGAACACACAAATCGCGTCGCGATTCAATGCATCGTCCTCCGGCCGACCTGTCTCCAAGGGTCTATTGCTGCCTCGGGCACCTTATGGTCGTTCTCCTGTGAGTCTAGATTTTCGAATCCGACGCAAAACTGACAGTTAATTGTAACGTTCAGAGCCTGTTAATGACGATGGAACACACAAATCGCGTCGCGATTCAATACATCGTCCTCCAGCCGACTTGTCTCCAAGGGTCTAGGGATGCCTCGGGCACCTTATGGTCGTTCTCCTGTGAGTCTAGATTTTCGAATGCGACGCAAAACTGACAGTTAATCGTAAGGTTCAGAGCCTCTTAATGACAATGGAACACACAAATTGCGTCGCGATTCAATACATCGTCCTCCGGCCGACCTGTCTCCAAGGGTCTATTGCTGCCTCGGGCACCTTATGGTCGTTCTCCTGTGAGTCTAGAATTTCGAATCCGACGCAGTTAATTGTAACGTTCAGAGCCTGTTAATGACGATGGAACACACAAACTGCGTCGCGATTCAATACATCGTCCTCCAGCCGACTTGTCTCCAAGGGTCTAGTGCTGCCTCGGGCACCTTATGGTCGTTCTCCTGTGAGTCTAGATTTTCGAATCCGACGCAAAACTGACAGTTAATTGTGACGTTCAGCGCTTCTTAATGACAATGGAACACACAAATCGCGTCGCGATTCAATACATCGTCCTCCGGCCGACCTGTCTCCAAGGGTGTATTGCTCCCTCGGGCACCTTATGGTCGATCTCCTGTGAGTCTAGATTTTCGAATCCGACGCAAAACTGACAGTTAATTGTAACGTTCAGAGCCTGTTAATGACGATGGAACACACAAATCTCGTCGCGATTCAATACATCGTCCTCCGGCCGACCTGTCTCCAAGGGTCTATTGCTGCCTCGGGCACCTTATGGTCGATCTCCTGTGAGTCTAGATTTTCGAATCCGACGCAAAACTGACAGTTAATTGTAACGTTCAGAGCCTGTTAATGACGATGGAACACACAAATCGCGTCGCGATTCAATGCATCGTCCTCCGGCCGACCTGTCTCCAAGGGTCTATTGCTGCCTCGGGCACCTTATGGTCGTTCTCCTGTGAGTCTAGATTTTCGAATCCGACGCAAAACTGACAGTTAATTGTAACGTTCAGAGCCTGTTAATGACGATGGAACACACAAATCGCGTCGCGATTCAATACATCGTCCTCCAGCCGACTTGTCTCCAAGGGTCTAGGGATGCCTCGGGCACCTTATGGTCGTTCTCCTGTGAGTCTAGATTTTCGAATGCGACGCAAAACTGACAGTTAATCGTAAGGTTCAGAGCCTCTTAATGACAATGGAACACACAAATTGCGTCGCGATTCAATACATCGTCCTCCGGCCGACCTGTCTCCAAGGGTCTATTGCTGCCTCGGGCACCTGATGGTTGATCTCCTGTGAGTCTAGATTTTCGAATCCGACGCAAAACTGACAGTTAATTGTAAGGTTCAGAGCCTCTTAATGACAATGGAACACACAAATCGCGTCGCGATTCAATACATCGTCCTCCGGCCGACCTGTCTCCAAGGGTCTATTGCTGCCTCGGGCACCTTATGGTCGATCTCCTGTGAGTCTAGGATTTCGAATCCGACGCAGTTAATTGTAACGTTCAGAGCCTGTTAATGACGATGGAACACACAAACTGCGTCGCGATTCAATACATCGTCCTCCAGCCGACTTGTCTCCAAGGGTGTAGTGCTGCCTCGGACACCTTATGGTCGTTCTCCTGTGAGTCTAGATTTTCGAATCCGACGCAAAACTGACAATTGTAACGTTCAGAGCCTGTTAATGACGATGGAACACACAAATGGCGTCGCGATTCAATACATCGTCCTCCGGCCGACCTGTCTCCAAGGGTCTATTGCTGCCTCGGGCACCTTATGGTCGATCTCCTGTGAGTCTAGATTTTCGAATCCGACGCAAAACTGACAGTTAATTGTAACGTTCAGAGCCTGTTAATGACGATGGAACACACAAATCGCGTCGCGATTCAATACATCGTCCTCCAGCCGACTTGTCTCCAAGGGTGTAGTGCTGCCTCGGACACCTTCTCTTGTGAGTCTACATTTTCGAATCCGACGCAAAACTGACAGTTAATTGTAAGGTTCAGAGCCTCTTAATGACAATGGAACACACAAATCGCGTCGCGATTCAATACATCGTCCTCCGGCCGACCTGCCTCCAAGGGTCTATTGCTGCCTCGGGCACCTTATGGTTGATCTCCTGTGAGTCTAGATTTTCGAATCCGACGCAAAACTGACAGTTAATTGTAACGTTCAGAGCCTGTTAATGACGATGGAACACACAAATCGCGTCGCGATTCAATACATCGTCCTCCGGCCGACCTGTCTCCAAGGGTCTATTGCTGCCTCGGGCACCTTATGGGCGATCTCCTGTGGTCTAGATTTTCGAATCCGACGCAAAACTGACAGTTAATTGTAAGGTTCAGAGCCTGTTAATGACGATGGAACACACAAATCGCGTCGCGATTCAATACATCGTCCTCCAACCGATTTGTCTCCAAGGGTCTAGTGCTGCCTCGGGCACCTTATGGTCGTTCTCCTGTGAGTCTAGATTTTCGAATCCGACGCAAAACTGACAGTTAATTGTAACGTTCAGCGCTTCTTAATGACAATGGAACACACAAATCGCGTCGCGATTCAATACATCGTCCTCCGGCCGACCTGTCTCCAAGGGTCTATTGCTCCCTCGGGCACCTTATGGTCGATCTCCTGTGAGTCTAGATTTTCGAATCCGACGCAAAACTGACAGTTAATTGTAACGTTCAGAGCCTGTTAATGACGATGGAACACACAAATCCCGTCGCGATTCAATACATCGTCCTCCGGCCGACCTGTCTCCAAGGGTCTATTGCTGCCTCGGGCACCTTATGGTCGATCTCCTGTGAGTCTAGATTTTCGAATCCGACGCAAAACTGACAGTTAATTGTAACGTTCAGAGCCTGTTAATGACGATGGAACACACAAATCCCGTCGCGATTCAATACATCGTCCTCTGGCCGACCTGTCTCCAAGGGTCTATTGCTGCCTCGGGCACCTTATGGTTGATCTCCTGTGAGTCTAGATTTTCGAATCCGACGCAAAACTGACAGTTAATTGTAACGTTCAGAGCCTGTTAATGACGATGGAACACACAAATCGCGTCGCGATTCAATACATCGTCCTCCGGCCGACCTGTCTCCAAGGGTCTATTGCTGCCTCGGGCACCTTATGGGCGATCTCCTGTGAGTCTAGATTTTCGAATCCGACGCAAAACTGACAGTTAATTGTAAGGTTCAGAGCCTGTTAATGACGATGGAACACACAAATCGCGTCGCGATTCAATACATCGTCCTCCAACCGATTTGTCTCCAAGGGTCTAGTGCTGCCTCGGGCACCTTATGGTCGTTCTCCTGTGAGTCTAGATTTTCGAATCCGACGCAAAACTGACAGTTAATTGTAACGTTCAGCGCTTCTTAATGACAATGGAACACACAAATCGCGTCGCGATTCAATACATCGTCCTCCGGCCGACCTGTCTCCAAGGGTGTATTGCTCCCTCGGGCACCTTATGGTCGATCTCCTGTGAGTCTAGATTTTCGAATCCGACGCAAAACTGACAGTTAATTGTAACGTTCAGAGCCTGTTAATGACGATGGAACACACAAATCTCGTCGCGATTCAATACATCGTCCTCCGGCCGACCTGTCTCCAAGGGTCTATTGCTGCCTCGGGCACCTTATGGTCGATCTCCTGTGAGTCTAGATTTTCGAATCCGACGCAAAACTGACAGTTAATTGTAACGTTCAGAGCCTGTTAATGACGATGGAACACACAAATCGCGTCGCGATTCAATGCATCGTCCTCCGGCCGACCTGTCTCCAAGGGTCTATTGCTGCCTCGGGCACCTTATGGTCGTTCTCCTGTGGGTCTAGATTTTCGAATCCGACGCAAAACTGACAGTTAATTGTAACGTTCAGAGCCTGTTAATGACGATGGAACACACAAATCGCGTCGCGATTCAATACATCGTCCTCCAGCCGACTTGTCTCCAAGGGTCTAGGGATGCCTCGGGCACCTTATGGTCGTTCTCCTGTGAGTCTAGATTTTCGAATGCGACGCAAAACTGAAAGTTAATCGTAAGGTTCAGAGCCTCTTAATGACAATGGAACACACAAATTGCGTCGCGATTCAATACATCGTCCTCCGGCCGACCTGTCTCCAAGGGTCTATTGCTGCCTCGGGCACCTTATGGTCGTTCTCCTGTGAGTCTAGAATTTCGAATCCGACGCAGTTAATTGTAACGTTCAGAGCCTGTTAATGACGATGGAACACACAAACTGCGTCGCGATTCAATACATCGTCCTCCAGCCGACTTGTCTCCAAGGGTCTAGTGCTGCCTCGGGCACCTTATGGTCGTTCTCCTGTGAGTCTAGATTTTCGAATCCGACGCAAAACTGACATTTAATTGTAAGGTTCAGAGCCAATTAATGACGATGGAACACACAAATACCGTCGCGATTCAATACATCGTCCTCCGGCCGACCTGTCTCCAAGGGTCTATTGCTGCCTCGGGCACCTTATGGTCGATCTCCTGTGAGTCTAGATTTTAGAATCTGACGCAAAACTGACAGTTAATTGTAACGTTCAGAGCCTGTTAATGACAATGGAACACACAAATCGCGTCGCGATTCAATACATCGTCCTCCGGCCGACCTGTCTCCAAGGGTCTATTGCTGCCTCGGGCACCCTATGGTCGATCTCCTGTGAGTCTAGAATTTCGAATCCGACGCAGTTAATTGTAACGTTCAGAGCCTGTTAATGACGATGGAACACACAAACTGCGTCGCGATTCAATACATCGTCCTCCAGCCGACTTGTCTCCAAGGGTCTAGTGCTGCCTCGGACCCCTAATGGTCGTTCTCCTGTGAGTCTAGATTTTCGAATCCGACTCAAAACTGACAGTTAATTGTAAGGTTCAGAGCCTCTTAATGACAATGGAACACACAAATCGCGTCGCGATTCAATACATCGTCATCCGGCCGACCTGCCTCCAAGGGTCTATTGCTTCCTCGGGCACCTTATGGTCGACCTCCTGTGAGTCTAGATTTTCGAATCCGACGCAAAACTGACAGTTAATTGTAACGTTCAGAGCCTGTTAATGATGATGGAACACACAAATCCCGTCGCGATTCAATACATCGTCCTCCGGCCGACCTGTCTCCAAGGGTCTATTGCTGCCTCGGGCACCTTATGGTCGATCTCCTGTGAGTCTAGATTTTCGAATCCGACGCAAAACTGACAGTTAATTATAAGGTTCAGAGCCTCTTAATGACAATGGAACACACAAATCGCGTCGCGATTCAATACATCGTCCTCCGGCCGACCTGCCTCCAAGGGTCTATTGCTGCCTCGGGCACCTTATGGTCGATCTCCTGTGAGTCTAGATTTTCGAATCCGACGCAAAACTGACAGTTAATTGTAACGTTCAGAGCCTGAAAATGACGATGGAACACACAAATCGCGACGCGATTCAATACATCGTCCTCCGGCCGAACTGTCTCCAAGGGTCTATTGCTGCCTCGGGCACCTTATGGTCGTTCTCCTGTGAGTCTAGATTTTCGAATCCGACGCAAAACTGACAGTTAATTGTAACGTTCAGCGCTTCTTAATGACAATGGAACACACAAATCGCGTCGCGATTCAATACATCGTCCTCCGGCCGACCTGCCTCCAAGGGTCTATTGCTGCCTCGGGCACCTTATGGTCGATCTCCTGTGAGTCTAGATTTTCGAATCCGACGCAAAACTGACAGTTAATTGTAACGTTCAGAGCCTGTTAATGACGATGGAACACACAAATCCCGTCGCGATTCAATACATCGTCCTCTGGCCGACCTGTCTCCAAGGGTCTATTGCTGCCTCGGGCACCTTATGGTTGATCTCCTGTGAGTCTAGATTTTCGAATCCGACGCAAAACTGACAGTTAATTGTAACGTTCAGAGCCTGTTAATGACGATGGAACACACAAATCGCGTCGCGATTCAATACATCGTCCTCCGGCCGACCTGTCTCCAAGGGTCTATTGCTGCCTCGGGCACCTTATGGGCGATCTCCTGTGAGTCTAGATTTTCGAATCCGACGCAAAACTGACAGTTAATTGTAAGGTTCAGAGCCTGTTAATGACGATGGAACACACAAATCGCGTCGCGATTCAATACATCGTCCTCCAACCGATTTGTCTCCAAGGGTCTAGTGCTGCCTCGGGCACCTTATGGTCGTTCTCCTGTGAGTCTAGATTTTCGAATCCGACGCAAAACTGACAGTTAATTGTGACGTTCAGCGCTTCTTAATGACAATGGAACACACAAATCGCGTCGCGATTCAATACATCGTCCTCCGGCCGACCTGTCTCCAAGGGTGTATTGCTCCCTCGGGCACCTTATGGTCGATCTCCTGTGAGTCTAGATTTTCGAATCCGACGCAAAACTGACAGTTAATTGTAACGTTCAGAGCCTGTTAATGACGATGGAACACACAAATCTCGTCGCGATTCAATACATCGTCCTCCGGCCGACCTGTCTCCAAGGGTCTATTGCTGCCTCGGGCACCTTATGGTCGATCTCCTGTGAGTCTAGATTTTCGAATCCGACGCAAAACTGACAGTTAATTGTAACGTTCAGAGCCTGTTAATGACGATGGAACACACAAATCGCGTCGCGATTCAATGCATCGTCCTCCGGCCGACCTGTCTCCAAGGGTCTATTGCTGCCTCGGGCACCTTATGGTCGTTCTCCTGTGAGTCTAGATTTTCGAATCCGACGCAAAACTGACAGTTAATTGTAACGTTCAGAGCCTGTTAATGACGATGGAACACACAAATCGCGTCGCGATTCAATACATCGTCCTCCAGCCGACTTGTCTCCAAGGGTCTAGGGATGCCTCGGGCACCTTATGGTCGTTCTCCTGTGAGTCTAGATTTTCGAATGCGACGCAAAACTGACAGTTAATCGTAAGGTTCAGAGCCTCTTAATGACAATGGAACACACAAATTGCGTCGCGATTCAATACATCGTCCTCCGGCCGACCTGTCTCCAAGGGTCTATTGCTGCCTCGGGCACCTTATGGTCGTTCTCCTGTGAGTCTAGAATTTCGAATCCGACGCAGTTAATTGTAACGTTCAGAGCCTGTTAATGACGATGGAACACACAAACTGCGTCGCGATTCAATACATCGTCCTCCAGCCGACTTGTCTCCAAGGGTCTAGTGCTGCCTCGGGCACCTTATGGTCGTTCTCCTGTGAGTCTAGATTTTCGAATCCGACGCAAAACTGACATTTAATTGTAAGGTTCAGAGCCAATTAATGACGATGGAACACACAAATACCGTCGCGATTCAATACATCGTCCTCCGGCCGACCTGTCTCCAAGGGTCTATTGCTGCCTCGGGCACCTTATGGTCGATCTCCTTTGAGTCTAGATTTTAGAATCTGACGCAAAACTGACAGTTAATTGTAACGTTCAGAGCCTGTTAATGACAATGGAACACACAAATCGCGTCGCGATTCAATACATCGTCCTCCGGCCGACCTGTCTCCAAGGGTCTATTGCTGCCTCGGGCACCCTATGGTCGATCTCCTGTGAGTCTAGAATTTCGAATCCGACGCAGTTAATTGTAACGTTCAGAGCCTGTTAATGACGATGGAACACACAAACTGCGTCGCGATTCAATACATCGTCCTCCAGCCGACTTGTCTCCAAGGGTCTAGTGCTGCCTCGGACCCCTAATGGTCGTTCTCCTGTGAGTCTAGATTTTCGAATCCGACGCAAAACTGACAGTTAATTGTAAGGTTCAGAGCCTCTTAATGACAATGGAACACACAAATCGCGTCGCGATTCAATACATCGTCATCCGGCCGACCTGCCTCCAAGGGTCTATTGCTTCCTCGGGCACCTTATGGTCGACCTCCTGTGAGTCTAGATTTTCGAATCCGACGCAAAACTGACAGTTAATTGTAACGTTCAGAGCCTGTTAATGATGATGGAACACACAAATCCCGTCGCGATTCAATACATCGTCCTCCGGCCGACCTGTCTCCAAGGGTCTATTGCTGCCTCGGGCACCTTATGGTCGATCTCCTGTGAGTCTAGATTTTCGAATCCGACGCAAAACTGACAGTTAATTATAAGGTTCAGAGCCTCTTAATGACAATGGAACACACAAATCGCGTCGCGATTCAATACATCGTCCTCCGGCCGACCTGCCTCCAAGGGTCTATTGCTGCCTCGGGCACCTTATGGTCGATCTCCTGTGAGTCTAGATTTTCGAATCCGACGCAAAACTGACAGTTAATTGTAACGTTCAGAGCCTGAAAATGACGATGGAACACACAAATTGCGACGCGATTCAATACATCGTCCTCCGGCCGAACTGTCTCCAAGGGTCTATTGCTGCCTCGGGCACCTTATGGTCGTTCTCCTGTGAGTCTAGATTTTCGAATCCGACGCAAAACTGACAGTTAATTGTAAGGTTCATAGCCAATTAATGACAATGGAACACACAAATCGCGTCGCGATTCAATACATCGTCCTCCGGCCGACCTGCCTCCAAGGGTCTATTGCTGCCTCGAGCACCTTATGGTCGATCTCCTGTGTCTAGATTTTCGAATCCGACGCAAAACTGACAGTTAATTGTAACGTTCAGAGCCTGTTAATGACGATGGAACACACAAACTGCGTCGCGATTCAATACATCGTCCTCCAGCCGACTTGTCTCCAAGGGTGTAGTGCTGCCTCGGACACCTTATGGTCGATCTCCTGTGAGTCTAGATTTTCGAATCCGACGCAAAACTGACAGTTAATTGTAACGTTCAGAGCCTGTTAATGACGATGGAACACACGAATTGCGTCGCGATTCAATACATCGTCCTCCAGGCGACTTGTCTCGAAGGGTCTAGTGCTGCCTCGAGCACCTTGTGGTCGTTCTCCTGTGAGTCTAGATTTTCGAATCCGACGCAAAACTGACAGTTAATTGTAACGTTCAGAGCCTCTTAATGACGATGGAACACACAAACTGCGTCGCCATTCAATACATCGTCCTCCAGCCGACTTGTCTCCAAGGGTCTATTGCTGCCGCGTTCTCCTGTGAGTCTAGTTTTTCGAATCCGACGCAATACTGAAAGGTAATTTTAACGTTCAGAGCCTCTTAATGACGATGGAACACACAAATTTCGTCGCGATTCAATACATCGTCCTCCAGCGGACTTGTCTCCGAGGTAGTATTGCTGCCCCGGGCTCCTTTTGGTCGTTCTCCTATGAGTCTAGTTTTTCGAATCCGGCGCAAAACTGACAGTTAATTGTAACGTTCAGAGCCTCTTAATGACGATGGAACACACAATATTGCGTCGCGATTCAATACATCGTCCTCCAGGCGATTTGTCTCGAAGGGTCTAGTGCTGCCTCGAGCACCTTATGGTTGATCTCCTGTGAGTCTAGATTTTCGAATCCGACGCAAAACTGACAGTTAATTGTAACGTTCAGAGCCTGTTAATGACGATGGAACACACAAATCGCGTCGCGATTCAATACATCGTCCTCTGGCCGACCTGTCTCCAAGGGTCTATTGCTGCCTCGGGCACCTTATGGGCGATCTCCTGTGAGTCTAGATTTTCGAATCCGACGCAAAACTGACAGTTAATTGTAAGGTTCAGAGCCTGTTAATGACGATGGAACACACAAATGCGTCGCGATTCAATACATCGTCCTCCGGCCGACCTGTCTCCAAGGGTCTATTGCTGCCTCGGGCACCTTATGGTCGTTCTCCTGTGAGTCTAGATTTACGAATCCGACGCAAAACTGACAGTTAATTGTAACGTTCAGAGCCTCTTAATGACGATGGAACACACAATATTGCGTCGCGATTCAATACATCGTCCTCCAGGCGATTTGTCTCGAAGGGTCTAGTGCTGCCTCGAGCACCTTATGGTTGATCTCCTGTGAGTCTAGATTTTCGAATCCGACGCAAAACTGACAGTTAATTGTAACGTTCAGAGCCTGTTAATGACGATGGAACACACAAATCGCGTCGCGATTCAATACATCGTCCTCTGGCCGACCTGTCTCCAAGGGTCTATTGCTGCCTCGGGCACCTTATGGGCGATCTCCTGTGAGTCTAGATTTTCGAATCCGACGCAAAACTGACAGTTAATTGTAAGGTTCAGAGCCTGTTAATGACGATGGAACACACAAATGCGTCGCGATTCAATACATCGTCCTCCGGCCGACCTGTCTCCAAGGGTCTATTGCTGCCTCGGGCACCTTATGGTCGTTCTCCTGTGAGTCTAGATTTACGAATCCGACGCAAAACTGACAGTTAATTGTAACGTTCAGAGCCTGTTAATGACGATGGAACACACAAATCGCGTCGCGATTCAATACATCGTCCTCCAGCCGAATTGTCTCCAAGGGTCTATTGCTGCCTCGGGCACCTTATGGTCGATCTCGTGTGAGTCTAGATTTTCGAATCCGACGCAAACCTGACAGTTAATTGTAACGTTGAGAGCCTGTAAATGACAATGGAACTCACAAATCGCGTCGCGATTCAATACATCGTCCTCCAGCCGACTTGTCTCCAAGGGTCTAGTGCTGCCTCGGGCACCTCATTGTCGTTCTCCTGTGAGTCTAGCTTTTCGAATGCGACGCAAAACTGACAGTTAATTGTAAGGTTCAGAGCCTCTTAATGACAATGGAACACACAAATTGCGTCGCGATTCAATACATCGTCCTCCGGCCGACCTGTCTCCAAGGGTCTATTGCTGCCTCGGGCACCTTATGGTCGTTCTCCTGTGAGTCTAGATTTTCGAATCCGACGCAAAACTGACAGTTAATTGTAACGTTCAGAGCCTGTTAATGACGATGGAACACACAAATTGCGTCGCGATTCAATATATCGTCCTCCAACCGACTTGTCTCCAAGGGTCTAGTGCTGCCTCGGACACCTTATGGTCGTTCTCCTGTGAGTCTAGATTTTCGAATCCGACGCAAAACTGACAGTTAATTGTAACGTTCAGAGCCAATTAATGACAATGGAACACACAAATCGCGTCGCGATTCAATACATCGTCCTCCGGCCGACCTGTCTCCAAGGGTCTATTGCTGCCTCGGGCACCTTATGGTCGATCTCCTGTGAGTCTAGATTTTCGAATCCGACGCAAAACTGACAGTTAATTGTAACGTTCAGAGCCTGTTAATGACGATGGAACACACAAATCGCGTCGCGATTCAATACATCGTCCTCCAGCCGTTTTGTCTCCAAGGGTCTAGTGCTGCCTCGGGCACCTTATGGTCGTTCTCCTGTGAGTCTAGATTTTCGAATCCGACGCAAAACTGACAGTTAATTGTAACGTTCAGCGCTTCTTAATGACAATGGAACACACAAATCGCGTCGCGATTCAATACATCGTCCTCCGGCCGACCTGTCTCCAAGGGTCTACTGCTCCCTCGGGCACCCTATGGTCGATCTCCTGTGGGTCTAGATTTTCGAATCCGACGCAAAACTGACAGATAATTGTAACGTTCAGAGCCTGTTAATGACGATGGAACACACAAATCCCGTCGCGGCCGACCTGTCTCCAAGGGTCTATTGCTGCCTCGGGCACCTTATGGTCGTTCTCCTGTGAGTCTAGATTTTCGAATCCGACGCAAAACTGACAGTTAATTATAAGATTCAGAGCCAATTAATGACAATGGAACACACAAATCGCGTCGCGATTCAATACATCGTCCTCCGGCCGACCTGTCTCCAAGGGTCTATTGCTGCCTCGGGCACCTTATGGTCGATCTCCTGTGTCTAGATTTTCGAATCCGACGCAAAACTGACAGTTAATTGTAACGTTCAGAGCCTGTTAATGACGATGGAACACACAAATCGCGTCGCGATTCAATACATCGTCCTCCGGCCGACCTGTCTCCAAGGGTCTATTGCTGCCTCGGGCACCTTATGGTGGTTCTTCTGTGAGTCTAGATTTTCGAATCCGACGCAAAACTGACAGTTGATTGTAACGTTCAGAGCCTGTTAATGACGATGGAACACACAAATCGCGTCGCGATTCAATACATCGTCCTCCAGCCGATTTGTCTCCAAGGGTCTAGTGCTGCCTCGGGCACCTTATGGTCGTTCTCCTGTGAGTCTAGATTTTCGAATCCGACGCAAAACTGACAGTTAATTATAACGTTCAGCGCTTCTTAATGACAATGGAACACACAAATCGCGTCGCGATTCAATACATCGTCCTCCGGCCCACCTGTCTCCAAGGGTCTATTGCTCCCTCGGGCACCTTATGGTCGATCTCCTGTGGGTCTAGATTTTCGAATCCGACGCAAAACTGACAGTTAATTGTAACGTTCAGAGCCTGTTAATGACGATGGAACACACAAATCCCGTCGCGATTCAATACATCGTCCTCCGGCCGACCTGTCTCCAAGGGTCTATTGCTGCCTCGGGCACCTTATGGTTGATCTCCTGTGAGTCTAGATTTTCGAATCCGACGCAAAACTGACAGTTAATTGTAAGGTTCAGAGCCTCTTAATGACAATGGAACACACAAATCGCGTCGCGATTCAATACATCGTCCTCCGGCCGACCTGTCTCCAAGGGTCTATTGCTGCCTCGGGCACCTTATGGTCGATCTCCTGTGAGTCTAGGATTTCGAATCCGACGCAGTTAATTGTAACGTTCAGAGCCTGTTAATGACGATGGAACACACAAACTGCGTCGCGATTCAATACATCGTCCTCCAGCCGACTTGTCTCCAAGGGTGTAGTGCTGCCTCGGACACCTTATGGTCGTTCTCCTGTGAGTCTAGATTTTCGAATCCGACGCAAAACTGACAGTTAATTGTAACGTTCAGAGCCTGTTAATGACGATGGAACACACAAATCGCGTCGCGATTCAATACATCGTCCTCCATCCGATTTGTCTCCAAGGGTCTAGTGCTGCCTCGGACACCTTATGGTCGTTCTCCTGTGAGTCTAGATTTTCGAATCCGACGCAAAACTGACAGTTAATTGTAAGGTTCAGAGCCTCTTAATGACAATGGAACACACAAATTGCGTCGCGATTCAATACATCGTCCTCCGGCCGACCTGTCTCCAAGGGTCTAGTGCTGCCTCGGACACCTTATGGTCGTTCTCCTGTGAGTCTAGATTTTCGAATCCGACGCAAAACTGACAGTTAATTGTAACGTTCAGAGCCAATTAATGACAATGGAACGCACAAATCGCGTCGCGATTCAATACATCGTCCTCCGGCCGACCTGTCTCCAAGGGTCTATTGCTCCCTCGGGCACCTTATGGTCATTCTCCTGTGGGTCTAGATTTTCGAATCCGACGCAAAACTGACAGTTAATTGTAACGTTCAGAGCCTGTTAATGACGATGGAACACACAAATCCCGTCGCGATTCAATACATCGTCCTCCGGCCGACCTGTCTCCAAGGGTCTATAGCTGCCTCGGGCACCTTATGGTTGATCTCCTGTGAGTCTAGATTTTCGAATCCGACGCAAAACTGACAGTTAATTGTAAGGTTCAGAGCCTCTTAATGACAATGGAACACACAAATCGCGTCGCGATTCAATACATCGTCCTCCGGCCGACCTGTCTCCAAGGGTCTAGTGCTGCCTCGGACACCTTATGGTCGTTCTCCTGTGAGTCTAGATTTTCGAATCCGACGCAAAACTGACATTTAATTGTAACGTTCAGAGCCAATTAATGACAATGGAACACACAAATCGCGTCGCGATTCAATACATCGTCCTCCGGCCGACCTGTCTCCAAGGGTCTATTGCTCCCTCGGGCACCTTATGGTCGATCTCCTGTGGGTCTAGATTTTCGAATCCGACGCAAAACTGACAGTTAATTGTAACGTTCAGAGCCTGTTAATGACGATGGAACACACAAATCCCGTCGCGATTCAATACATCGTCCTCCGGCCGACCTGTCTCCAAGGGTCTATTGCTGCCTCGGGCACCTTATGGTTGATCTCCTGTGAGTCTAGATTTTCGAATCCGACGCAAAACTGACAGTTAATTGTAAGGTTCAGAGCCTCTTAATGACAATGGAACACACAAATCGCGTCGCGATTCAATACATCGTCCTCCGGCCGACCTGTCTCCAAGGGTCTATTGCTGCCTCGGGCACCTTATGGTCGATCTCCTGTGAGTCTAGGATTTCGAATCCGACGCAGTTAATTGTAACGTTCAGAGCCTGTTAATGACGATGGAACACACAAACTGCGTCGCGATTCAATACATCGTCCTCCAGCCGACTTGTCTCCAAGGGTGTAGTGCTGCCTCGGACACCTTATGGTCGTTCTCCTGTGAGTCTAGATTTTCGAATCCGACGCAAAACTGACAGTTAATTGTAACGTTCAGAGCCTGTTAATGACGATGGAACACACAAATCGCGTCGCGATTCAATACATCGTCCTCCAACCGATTTGTCTCCAAGGGTCTAGTGCTGCCTCGGGCACCTTATGGTCGTTCTCCTGTGAGTCTAGATTTTCGAATCCGACGCAAAACTGACAGTTAATTGTAACGTTCAGCGCTTCTTAATGGCAATGGAACACACAAATCGCGTCGCGATTCAATACATCGTCCTCCGGCCGACCTGTCTCCAAGGGTCTATTGCTCCCTCGGGCACCTTATGGTCGATCTCCTGTGAGTCTAGATTTTCGAATCCGACGCAAAACTGACAGTTAATTGCAACGTTCAGAGCCTGTTAATGACGATGGAACACACAAATCCCGTCGCGATTCAATACATCGTCCTCCGGCCGACCTGTCTCCAAGGGTCTATTGCTGCCTCGGGCACCTTATGGTCGATCTCCTGTGAGTCTAGATTTTCGAATCCGACGCAAAACTGACAGTTAATTGTAACGTTCAGAGCCTGTTAATGAGGATGGATAACACAAATCGCGTCGCGATTCAATACATCGTCCTCCAGCCGACTTGTCTCCAAGGGTGTAGTGCTGCCTCGGACACCTTATGGTCGTTCTCCTGTGAGTCTAGATTTTCGAATCCGACGCAAAACTGACAGTTAATTGTAACGTTCAGAGCCTGTTAATGACGATGGAACACACAAATCGCGTCGCGATTCAATACATCGTCCTCCAACCGATTTGGCTCCAAGGGTCTAGTGCTGCCTCGGGCACCTTATGGTCGTTCTCCTGTGAGTCTAGATTTTCGAATCCGACGCAAAACTGACAGTTAATTGTAACGTTCAGCGCTTCTTAATGACAATGGAACACACAAATCGCGTCGCGATTCAATACATCGTCCTCCGGCCGACCTGTCTCCAAGGGTCTATTGCTCCCTCGGGCACCTTATGGTCGATCTCCTGTGAGTCTAGATTTTCGAATCCGACGCAAAACTGACAGTTAATTGCAACGTTCAGAGCCTGTTAATGACGATGGAACACACAAATCCCGTCGCTATTCAATACATCGTCCTCCGGCCGACCTGTCTCCAAGGGTCTATTGCTGCCTCGGGCACCTTATGGTCGATCTCCTGTGAGTCTAGATTTTCGAATCCGACGCAAAACTGACAGTTAATTGTAACGTTCAGAGCCTGTTAATGAGGATGGAACACACAAATCGCGTCGCGATTCAATGCATCGTCCTCCGGCCGACCTGTCTCCAAGGGTCTATTGCTGCCTCGGGCACCTTATGGTCGTTCTCCTGTGAGTCTAGATTTTCGAATCCGACGCAAAACTGACAGTTAATTGTAACGTTCAGAGCCTGTTAATGACGATGGAACACACAAATCGCGTCGCGATTCAATACATCGTCCTCCAGCCGACTTGTCTCCAAGGGTCTAGGGCTGCCTCGGGCACCTTATTGTCGTTCTCCTGTGAGTCTAGATTTTCGAATGCGACGCAAAACTGACAGTTAATCGTATGGTTCAGAGCCTCTTAATGACAATGGAACACACAAATTGCGTCGCGATTCAATACATCGTCCTCCAGCCGACTTGTCTCCAAGGGTCTAGGGCTGCCTCGGGCACCTTATGGTCGTTCTCCTGTGAGTCTAGATTTTCGAATCCGACGCAAAACTGACAGTTAATTGTAAGGTTCAGAGCCAATTAATGACGATGGAACACACAAATCCCGTCGCGATTCAATACATCGTCCTCCGGCCGACCTGTCTCCAAGGGTCTATTGCTGCCTCGGGCACCTTATGGTCGATCTCCTGTGAGTCTAGATTTTAGAATCTGACGCAAAACTGACAGTTAATTGTAACGTTCAGAGCCTGTTAATGACAATGGAACACACAAATCGCGTCGCGATTCAATACATCGTCCTCCGGCCGACCTGTCTCCAAGGGTCTACTGCTGCCTCGGGCACCCTATGGTCGATCTCCTGTGAGTCTAGAATTTCGAATCCGACGCAGTTAATTGTAACGTTCAGAGCCTGTTAATGACGATGGAACACACAAACTGCGTCGCGATTCAATACATCGTCCTCCAGCCGACTTGTCTCCAAGGGTCTAGTGCTGCCTCGGACCCCTAATGGTCGTTCTCCTGTGAGTCTAGATTTTCGAATCCGACGCAAAACTGACAGTTAATTGTAAGGTTCAGAGCCTCTTAATGACAATGGAACACACAAATCGCGTCGCGATTCAATACATCGTCATCCGGTTGACCTGCCTCCAAGGGTCTATTGCTTCCTCGGGCACCTTATGGTCGATCTCCTGTGAGTCTAGATTTTCGAATCCGACGCAAAACTGACAGTTAATTGTAACGTTCAGAGCCTGTTAATGATGATGGAACACACAAATCCCGTCGCGATTCAATACATCGTCCTCCGGCCGACCTGTCTCCAAGGGTCTATTGCTGCCTCGGGCACCTTATGGTCGATCTCCTGTGAGTCTAAATTTTCGAATCCGACGCAAAACTGACAGTTAATTATAAGGTTCAGAGCCTCTTAATGACAATGGAACACACAAATCGCGTCGCGATTCAATACATCGTCCTCCGGCCGACCTGCCTCCAAGGGTCTATTGCTGCCTCGGGCACCTTATGGTCGATCTCCTGTGAGTCTAGATTTTCGAATCCGACGCAAAACTGACAGTTAATTGTAACGTTCAGAGCCTGAAAATGACGATGGAACACACAAATCGCGACGCGATTCAATACATCGTCCTCCGGCCGAACTGTCTCCAAGGGTCTATTGCTGCCTCGGGCACCTTATGGTCGTTCTCCTGTGGGTCTAGATTTTCGAATCCGACGCAAACCTGACAGTTAATTGTAAGGTTCAGAGCCAATTAATGACAATGGAACACACAAATCGCGTCGCGATTCAATACATCGTCCTCCGGCCGACCTGTCTCCAAGGGTCTATTGCTGCCTCGGGCACCTTATGGTCGATCTCCTGTGTCTAGATTTTCGAATCCGACGCAAAACTGACAGTTAATTGTAACGTTCAGAGCCTGTTAATGACGATGGAACACACAAATCGCGTCGCGATTCAATACATCGTCCTCCGGCCGACCTGTCTCCAAGGGTCTATTGCTGCCTCGGGCACCTTATGGTCGTTCTTCTGTGAGTCTAGATTTTCGAATCCGACGCAAAACTGACAGTTGATTGTAACGTTCAGAGCCTGTTAATGACGATGGAACACACAAATCGCATCGCGATTCAATACATCGTCCTCCAGCCGATTTGTCTCCAAGGGTCTATTGCTCCCTCGGGCACCTTATGGTCGATCTCCTGTGAGTCTAGATTTTCGAATCCGACGCAAAACTGACAGTTAATTGTAACGTTCAGAGCCTGTTAATGACGATGGAACACACAAATCCCGTCGCGATTCAATACATCGTCCTCCGGCCGACCTGTCTCCAAGGGTCTATTGCTGCCTCGGGCACCTTATGGTCGATCTCCTGTGAGTCTAGATTTTCGAATCCGACGCAGTTAATTGTAACGTTCAGAGCCTGTTAATGACGATGGAACACACAAACTGCGTCGCGATTCAATACATCGTCCTCCAGCGGACTTGACTCCAAGGGTGTAGTGCTGCCTCGGACACCTTATGGTCGTTCTCCTGTGAGTCTAGATTTTCGAATCCGACGCAAAACTGACAGTTAATTGTAACGTTCAGAGCCTGTTAATGACGATGGAACACACAAATCGCGTCGCGATTCAATACATCGTCCTCCGGCCGACCTGTCTCCAAGGGTCTATTGCTGCCTCGGGCACCTTATGGTCGATCTCCTGTGAGTCTAGATTTTCGAATCCGACGCAAAACTGACAGTTAATTGTAACGTTCAGAGCCTGTTAATGACGATGGAACACACAAATCGCGTCGCGATTCAATACATCGTCCTCCAGCCGACTTGTCTCCAAGGGTGTAGTGCTGCCTCGGACACCTTCTCTTGTGAGTCTAGATTTTCGAATCCGACGCAAAACTGACAGTTAATTGTAAGGTTCAGAGCCTCTTATTGACAATGGAACACACAAATCGCGTCGCGATTCAATACATCGTCCTCCGGCCGATCTGCCTCCAAGGGTCTATTGCTGCCTCGGGCACCTTATGGTCGATCTCCTGTGAGTCTAGATTTTCGAATCCGACGCAAAACTGACAGTTAATTGTAACGTTCAGAGCCTGTTAATGACGATGGAACACACAAATCCCGTCGCGATTCAATACATCGTCCTCTGGCCGACCTGTCTCCAAGGGTCTATTGCTGCCTCGGGCACCTTATGGTTGATCTCCTGTGAGTCTAGATTTTCGAATCCGACGCAAAACTGACAGTTAATTGTAACGTTCAGAGCCTGTTAATGACGATGGAACACACAAATCGCGTCGCGATTCAATACATCGTCCTCCGGCCGACCTGTCTCCAAGGGTCTATTGCTGCCTCGGGCACCTTATGGGCGATCTCCTGTGAGTCTAGATTTTCGAATCCGACGCAAAACTGACAGTTAATTGTAAGGTTCAGAGCCTGTTAATGACGATGGAACACACAAATTGCGTCGCGATTCAATACATCGTCCTCCGGCCGACCTGTCTCCAAGGGTCTATTGCTGCCTCGGGCACCTTATGGTCGTTCTCCTGTGACTCTAGATTTTCGAATCCGACGCAAAACTGACAGTTAATTGTAACGTTCAGAGCCTGTTAATGACGATGGAACACACAAATCGCGTCGCGATTCAATACATCGTCCTCCAGCCGATTTGTCTCCAAGGGTCTAGTGCTGCCTCGGGCACCTTATGGTCGTTCCTCTGTGAGTCTAGATTTTTGAATCCGACGCAAAACTGACAGTTAATTGTAAGGTTCAGAGCCTCTTAATGACAATGGAACACACAAATTGCGTCGCGATTCAATACATCGTCCTCCGGCCGACCTGTCTCCAAGGGTCTATTGCTGCCTCGGGCACCTTATGGTCGATCTCCTGTGAGTCTAGATTTTCGAATCCGACGCAAACCTGACAGTTAATTGTAACGTTCAGAGCCTGTAAATGACAATGGAACTCACAAATCGCGTCGCGATTCAATACATCGTCCTCCAGCCGACTTGTCTCCAAGGGTCTAGTACTGCCTCGGGCACCTCATTGTCGTTCTCCTGTGAGTCTAGCTTTTCGAATGCGACGCAAAACTGACAGTTAATTGTAAGGTTCAGAGCCTCTTAATGACATTGGAACACACAAATTGCGTCGCGATTCAATACATCGTCCTCCGGCCGACCTGTCTCCAAGGGTCTATTGCTGCCTCGGGCAACTTATGGTCGTTCTCCTGTGAGTCTAGATTTTCGAATCCGACGCAAAACTGACAGTTAATTGTAACGTTCAGAGCCTGTTAATGACGATGGAACACACAAATTGCGTCGCGATTCAATATATCGTCCTCCAACCGACTTGTCTCCAAGGGTCTAGTGCTGCCTCGGACACCTTATGGTCGTTCTCCTGTGAGTCTAGATTTTCGAATCCGACGCAAAACTGACAGTTAATTGTAACGTTCAGAGCCAATTAATGACAATGGAACACACAAATCGCGTCGCGATTCAATACATCGTCCTCCGGCCGACCTGTCTCCAAGGGTCTATTGCTGCCTCGGGCACCTTATGGTCGATCTCCTGTGAGTCTAGATTTTCGAATCCGACGCAAAACTGACAGTTAATTGTAACGTTCAGAGCCTGTTAATGACGATGGAACACACAAATCGCGTCGCGATTCAATACATCGTCCTCCAGCCGATTTGTCTCCAAGGGTCTAGTGCTGCCTCGGGCACGTTATGGTCGTTCTCCTGTGAGTCTAGATTTTCGAATCAGACGCAAAACTGACAGTTAATTGTAACGATCAGCGCTTCTTAATGACAATAGAACACACAAATCGCGTCGCGATTCAATACATCGTCCTCCGGCCGACCTGCCTCCAAGGGTCTATTGCTCCCTCGGGCACCTTATTGTCGATCTCCTGTGAGTCTAGATTTTCGAATCCGACGCAAAACTGACAGTTAATTGTAACGTTCAGAGCCTGTTAATGACGATGGAACACACAAATCCCGTCGCCATTCAATACATCGTCCTCCGGCCGACCTGTCTCCAAGGGTCTATTGCTGCCTCGGGCACCTTATGGTCGATCTCCTGTGAGTCTAGATTTTCGAATCCGACGCAAAACTGACTGTTAGTTGTAACGTTCAGAGCCTGTTAATGACGATGGAACACACAAATTGCGTCGCGATTCAATACATAATCGTCCAGCCGACTTGTCTCCAAGGGTCTAGTGCTGCCTCGGACACCGTATGGTCGTTCTCCTGTGAGTCTAGATTTTCGAATCCGACGCAAAACTGACAGTTAATTGTAAGGTTCAGAGCCTCTAAATGACAATGGAACACACAAATCGCGTCGCGATACAATACATCGTCCTCCGGCCGACCTGTCACCAAGGGTCTAGTGCTGCCTCGGGCACCTTATTGTCGATCTCCTGTGAGTCTAGAATTTCGAATCCGACGCAGTTAATTGTAACGTTCAGAGCCTATTAATGACGATGGAACACACAAACTGCGTCGCGATTCAATACATCGTTCTCCAGCCGACTTGTCTCCAAGGGTGTAGTGCTGCCTCGGACACCTTCTCTTGTGAGTCTAGATTTTCGAATCCGACGCAAAACTGACAGTTAATTGTAACGTTCAGAGCCTGTTAATGACGATGGAACACACAAATCGCGTCGCGATTCAATACATCGTCCTCCGGCCGACCTGTCTCCAAGGGTCTATTGCTGCCTCGGGCACATTATGGACGATCTCCTGTGAGTCTAGATTTTCGAATCTGACGCAAAACTGACAGATAATTGTAAGGTTCAGAGCCTGTTAATGACGATGGAACACACAAATTGCGTCGCGATTCAATACATCGTCCTCCGGCCGACCTGTCTCCAAGGGTCTATTGCTGCCTCGGGCACCTTATGGTCGTTCTCCTGTGAGTCTAGATTTTCGAATCCGACGCAAAACTGACAGTTAATTGTAACGTTCAGAGCCTGTTAATGCCGATGGAACACACAAATCGCGTCGCGATTCAATACATCGTCCTCCAGCCGATTTGTCTCCAAGGGTCTAGTGCTGCCTCGGGCACCTTATGGTCGTTCCTCTGTGAGTCTAGATGTTCGAATCCGACGCAAAACTGACAGTTAATTGTAAGGTTGAGAAACTCTTAATGACAATGGAATACACAAATTGCGTCGCGATTCAATACATCGTCCTCCGGCCGACCTGTCTCCAAGGGTCTATTGCTGCGTCGGGCACCTTATGGACGATCTCCTGTGAGTCTAGATTTTCGAATCCGACGCAAAACTGACAGTTAATTGTAAGGTTCAGAGCCTGTTAATGACGATGGAACACACAAATCGCGTCGCGATTCAATACATCGTCCTCCAGCCGATTTGTCTCCAAGGGTCTAGTGCTGCCTCGGGCACCTTATGGTCGTTCCTCTGTGAGTCTAGATGTTCGAATCCGACGCAAAACTGACAGTTAATTGTAAGGTTCAGAAACTCTTAATGACAATGGAATACACAAATTGCGTCGCGATTCAATACATCGTCCTCCGGCCGACCTGTCTCCAATGGTCTATCGCTGCCTCGGGCACCTTATGGACGATCTCCTGTGAGTCTAGATTTTCGAATCCGACGCAAAACTGACAGTTAATTGTAACGTTCAGAGCCCGTTAATGACGATGGAACACACAAATTGCGTCGCGATTCAATGCATCGTCCTGCGGCCGACCTGTCTCCAAGGGTCTATTGCTGCCTCGGGCACCTTATGGTCGTTCTCCTGTGAGTCTAGATTTTCGAATCCGACGCAAAACTGACAGTTACTTGTAACGTTCAGAGCCTGTTAATGACGATGGAACACACAAATCGCGTCGCGATTCAATACATCGTCCTCCGGCCGACCTGTCTCCAAGGGTCTATTGCTGCCTCGGGCACCTTATGGTCGTTCTCCTGTGAGTCTAGATTTTCGAATCCGACGCAAAACTGACAGTTAATTGTAACGTTCAGAGCCTGTTAATGACGATGGAACATACAAATCGCGTCGCGATTCAATACATCGTCCTCCAGCCGATTTGTCTAAAAGGGTCTAGTGCTGCCTCGGGCACCTTATGGTCGATCTCCTGTGAGTCTAGATTTTCGAATCAGACGCAAAACAGACAGTTAATTGTAACGATCAGCGCTTCTTAATGACAATGGAACACACAAATCGCGTCGCGATTCAATACATCGTCCTCCGGCCGACCTGTCTCCAAGGGTCTATTGCTCCCTCGGGCACCTTATGGTCGATCTCCTGTGAGTCTAGATTTTCGAATCCGACGCAAAACTGACAGTTAATTGTAACGTTCAGAGCCTGTTAATGACGATGGAACACACAACCTGTCGCGATTCAATACATCGTCCTCCGGCCCACCTGTCTCCAAGGGTCTATTGCTGCCTCGGGCACCTTATGGTCGATCTCCTGTGAGTCTAGATTTTCGAATCCGACGCAAAACTGACAGTTAATTGTAACGTTCAGAGCCTGTTAATGACGATGGAACACTCAAATTGCGTCGCGATTCAATACATCATCGTCCAGCCGACTTGTCTCCAAGGGTCTAGTGCTGCCTCGGACACCGTATGGTCGTTCTCCTGTGAGTCTAGATTTTCGAATCCGACGCAAAACTGACAGTTAATTGTAAGGTTCAGAGCCTGTTAATGACGATGGAACACACAAATCCCGTCGCGATTCAATACATCGTCCTCCGGCCGACCTGTCTCCAAGGGTCTATTGCTGCCTCGGGCACCTTATTGTCGATCTCCTGTGAGTCTAGAATTTCGAATCCGACGCAGTTATTTGTAACGTTCAGAGCCTGTTAATGACGATGGAACACACAAACTGCGTCTCGATTCAATACATCGTTCTCCAGCCGACTTGTCTCCAAGGGTGTAGTGCTGCCTCGGACACCTTCTCTTGTGAGTCTACATTTTCGAATCCGACGCAAAACTGACAGTTAATTGTAAGGTTCAGAGCCTGTTAATGACAATGGAACACACAAATCGCGTCGCGATTCAATACATCGTCCTCCAGCCGACCTGCCTCCAAGGGTCTATTGCTGCCTCGGGCACCTTATGGTCGATCTCCTGTGAGTCTAGATTTTCGAATCCGACGCAAAACTGACAGTTAATTGTAACGTTCAGAGCCTGTTAATGACGATGGAACACACAAATCCCGTCGCGATTCAATACATCGTCCTCCGGCCGACCTGTCTCCAAGGGTCTATTGCTGCCTCGGGCACCTTATGGTCGATCTCCTGTGAGTCTAGATTTTCGAATCCGACGCAAAACTGACAGTTAATTGTAACGTTCAGAGCCTGTTAATGACGATGGAACACACAAATCGCGTCGCGATTCAATACATCGTCCTCCGGCCGACCTGTCTCCAAGGGTCTATTGCTGCCTCGGGCACCTTATGGACGATCTCCTGTGAGTCTAGATTTTCGAATCCGACGCAAAACTGACAGTTAATTGTAAGGTTCAGAGCCTGTTAATGGCGATGGAACACACAAATTGCGTCGCGATTCAATACATCGTCCTCCGGCCGACCTGTCTCCAAGGGTCTATTGCTGCCTCGGGCACCTTATGGTCGTTCTCCTGTGAGTCTAGATTTTCGAATCCGACGCAAAACTGACAGTTAATTGTAACGTTCAGAGCCTGTTAATGACGATGGAACACACAAATCGTGTCGCGATTCAATACATCGTCCTCCAGCCGATTTGTCTCCAAGGGTCTAGTGCTGCCTCGGGCACCTTATGGTCGTTCCCCTGTGTGTCTAGATTTTCGAATCCGACGCAAAACTGACAGTTAATTGTAAGGTTCAGAGCCTCTTAATGACAATGGAACACACAAATTGCGTCGCGATTCAATACATTGTCCTCCGGCCGACCTGTCTCCAAGGGTCTATTGCTGCCTCGGGCACCTTATGGTCGATCTCCTGTGAGTCTAGATTTTCGAATCCGACGCAAACCTGACAGTTAATTGTAACGTTCAGAGCCTGTAAATGACAATGGAACTCACAAATCGCGTCGCGATTCAATACATCGTCCTCCAGCCGACTTGTCTCCAAGGGTCTAGTGCTGCCTCGGGCACCTTATTGTCGTTCTCCTGTGAGTCTAGATTTTCGAATGCGACGCAAAACTGACTGTTAATCGTAAGGTTCAGAGCCTCTTAATGACAATGGAACACACAAATTGCGTCGCGATTCAATACATCGTCCTCCGGCCGACCTGTCTCCAAGGGTCTATTGCTGCCTCGGGCACCTTATGGTCGTTCTCCTGTGAGTCTAGATTTTCGAATCCGACGCAAAACTGACAGTTAATTGTAACGTTCAGAGCCTGTTAATGACGATGGAACACACAAATCGCGTCGCGATTCAATACATCGTCGTCCAGCCGATTTGTCTCCAAGGGTCTAGTGCTGCCTCGGGCACGTTATGGTCGTTCTCCTGTGAGTCTAGATTTTCGAATCAGACGCAAAACTGACAGTTAATTGTAACGATCAGCGCTTCTTAATGACAATGGAACACACAAATCGCGTCGCGATTCAATACATCGTCCTCCGGCCGACCTGTCTCCAAGGGTCTATTGCTCCCTCGGGCACCTTATGGTCGATCTCCTGTGAGTCTAGATTTTCGAATCCGACGCAAAACTGACAGTTAATTTTAACGTTCAGAGCCTGTTAATGACGATGGAACACACAAATCCCGTCGCGATTCAATACGTCGTCCTCCGGCCGACCTGTCTCCAAGGGGCTATTGCTGCCTCGGGCACCTTATGGTCGATCTCCTGTGGGTCTAGATTTTCGAATCCGACGCAAAACTGACAGTTAATTGTAACGTTCAGAGCCTGTTAATGACGATGGAACACACAAATTGCGTCGCGATTCAATACATCATCGTCCAGCCGACTTGTCTCCAAGGGTCTAGTGCTGCCTCGGACACCGTATGGTCGTTCTCCTGTGAGTCTAGATTTTCGAATCCGACGCAAAACTGACAGTTAATTGTAAGGTTCAGAGCCTCTTAATGACAATGGAACACACAAATCGCGTCGCGATTCAATACATCGTCCTCCGGCCGACCTGTCTCCAAGGGTCTATTGCTGCCTCGCGCACCTTATGGTCGTTCTTTTGTGAGTCTAGATTTTCGAATCCGACGCAAAACTGACAGTTAATTGTAACGTTCAGAGCCTGTTAATGACGATGCAACACACAAATCGCGTCGCGATTCAATACATCGTTCTCCAGCCGATTTGTCTCCAAGGGTCTAGTGCTGCCTCGGGCACCTTATGGTCGTTCCTCTGTGAGTCTAGATTTTCGAATCCGACGCAAAACTGACAGTTAATTGTAAGGTTCAGAAACTCTTAATGACAATGGAATACACAAATTGCGTCGCGATTCAATACATCGTCCTCCGGCCGACCTGTCTCCAAGTGTCTATTGCTGCCTCGGGCACCTTATGGACGATCTCCTGTGAGTCTAGATTTTCGAATCCGACGCAAAACTGACAGTTAATTGTAAGGTTCAGAGCCTGTTAATGACGATGGAACACACAAATTGCGTCGCGATTCAATACATCGTCCTCCGGCCGACCTGTCTCCAAGGGTCTATTGCTGCCTCGGGCACCTTATGGTCGTTCTCCTGTGAGTCTAGATTTTCGAATCCGACGCAAAACTGACAGTTAATTGTAACGTTCAGAGCCTGTTAATGACGATGGAACACACAAATCGCGTCGCGATTCAATACATCGTTCTCCAGCCGACTTGTCTCCAAGGGTGTAGTGCTGCCTCGGACACCTTCTCTTGTGAGTCTAGATTTTCGAATCCGACGCAAAACTGACAGTTAATTGTAAGGTTCAGAGCCTGTTAATGACAATGGAACACACAAATCGCGTCGCGATTCAATACATCGTCCTCCGGCCGACCTGCCTCCAAGGGTCTATTGCTGCCTCGGGCACCTTATGGTCGATCTCCTGTGAGTCTAGATTTTCGAATCCGACGCAAAACTGACAGTTAATTGTAACGTTCAGAGCCTGTTAATGACGATGGAACACACAAATCCCGTCGCGATTCAATACATCGTCCTCTGGCCGACCTGTCTCCAAGGGTCTATTGTCGTTCTCCTGTGAGTCTAGATTTTCGAATGCGACGCAAAACTGACAGTTAATCGTAAGGTTCAGAGCCTCTTAATGACAATGGAACACACAAATTGCGTCGCGATTCAATACATCGTCCTCCGGCCGACCTGTCTCCAAGGGTCTATTGCTGCCTCGGGCACCTTATGGTCGTTCTCCTGTGAGTCTAGATTTTCGAATCCGACGCAAAACTGTCAGTTAATTGTAACGTTCAGATCCTGTTAATGACGATGGAACACACAAATTGCGTCGCGATTCAATATATCGTCCTCCAGCCGACTTGTCTCCAAGGGTCTAGTGCTGCCTCGGACACCTTATGGTCGTTCTCCTGTGAGTCTAGATTTTCGAATCCGACGCAAAACTGACAGTTAATTGTAACGTTCAGAGCCAATTAATGACAATGGAACACACAAATCGCGTCGCGATTCAATACATCGTCCTCCGGCCGACCTGTCTCCAAGGGTCTATTGCTGCCTCGGGCACCTTATGGTCGATCTCCTGTGAGTCTAGATTTTCGAATCCGACGCAAAACTGACAGTTAATTGTAAGGTTCAGAGCCTGTTAATGACGATGGAACACACAAATCCCGTCGCGATTCAATACATCGTCCTCCGGCCGACCTGTCTCCAAGGGCCTATTGCTGCCTCGGGCACCTTATGGTCGATCTCCTGTGAGTCTAGATTTTCGAATCCGACGCAAAACTGACAAATAATTGTAACGTTCAGAGCCTGATAATGACGATGGAACACACAAACTGCGTCGCGATTCAATACATCGTCCTCCAGCCGACCTGTCTCCAAGGGTGTAGTGCTGCCTCGGACACCTTATGGTCGATCTCCTGTGAGTCTAGATTTTCGAATCCGACGCTAAACTGACAGTTAATTGTAACGTTCAGAGCCTGTTAATGACGATGGAACACACAAACTGCGTCGCGATTCAATACATCGTCCTCCAGCCGACTTGTCTCCAAGGGTGTAGTGCTGCCTCGGACACCTTCTCTTGTGAGTCTAGATTTTCGAATCCGACGCAAAACCGACAGTTAATTGTAAGGTTCAGAGCCTGTTAATGACAATGGAACACACAAATCGCGTCGCGATTCAATACATCGTCCTCCGGCCGACCTGCCTCCAAAGGTCTATTGCTGCCTCTGGCACCTTATGGTCGATCTCCTGTGAGTCTAGATTTTCGAATCCGACGCAAAACTGACAGTTAATTGTAACGTTCAGAGCCTGTTAATGACGATGGAACACACAAATCCCGTCGCGATTCAATACATCGTCCTCCGGCCGACCTGTCTCCAAGGGTCTATTGCTGCCTCGGGCACCTTATGGTCGATCTCCTGTGAGTCTAGATTTTCGAATCCGACGCAAAACTGACAGTTAATTGTAACGTTCAGAGCCTGTTAATGACGATGGAACACACAAATCGCGTCGCGATTCAATACATCGTCCTCCGTCCGACCTGTCTCCAAGGGCCTATTGCTGCCTCGGGCACCTTATGGTCGATCTCCTGTGAGTCTAGATTTTCGAATCCGACGCAAAACTGACAGTTAATTGTAACGTTCAGAGCCTGTTAATGACGATGGAACACACAAACTGCGTCGCGATTCAATACATCGTCCTCCAGCCGACTTGTCTCCAAGGGTGTAGTGCTGCCTCGGACACCTTCTCCTGTGAGTCTAGATTTTCGAATCCGACGCAAAACTGACAGTTAATTGTAAGGTTCAGAGCCTGTTAATGACAATGGAACACACAAATCGCGTCGCGATTCAATACATCGTCCTCCGGCCGACCTGCCTCCAAGGGTCTATTGCTGCCTCTGGCACCTTATGGTCGATCTCCTGTGAGTCTAGATTTTCGAATCCGACGCAAAACTGACAGTTAATTGTAACGTTGAGAGCCTGTTAATGACGATGGAACACACAAATCCCGTCGCGATTCAATACATCGTCCTCCGGCCGACCTGTCTCCAAGGGTCTATTGCTGCCTCGGGCACCTTATGGTCGATCTCCTGTGAGTCTAGATTTTCGAATCCGACGCAAAACTGACAGTTAATTGTAACGTTCAGAGCCTGTTAATGACGATGGAACACACAAATCGCGTCGCGATTCAATACATCGTCCTCCGTCCGACCTGTCTCCAAGGGTCTATTGCTGCCTCGGGCACCTTATGGACGATCTCCTGTGAGTCTAGATTTTCGAATCCGACGCAAAACTGACAGTTAATTGTAACGTTCAGAGCCTGTTAATGACGATGGAACACACAAATTGCGTCGCGATTCAATACATCGTCCTCCAGCCGATTTGTCTCCAAGGGTCTAGTGCTGCCTCGGGCACCTTATGGTCGTTCTCCTGTGAGTCTAGATTTTCGAATCCGACGCAAAACTGACAGTTAATTGTAACGTTCAGAGCCTGTTAATGACGATGGAACACACAAATTGCGTCGCGATTCAATATATCGTCCTCCAGCCGACTTGTCTCCAAGGGTCTAGTGCTGCCTCGGACACCTTATGGTCGTTCTCCTGTGAGTCTAGATTTTCGAATCCGACGCAAAGCTGACAGTTAATTGTAACGTTCAGAGCCAATTAATGACAATGGAACACACAAATCGCGTCGCGATTCAATACATCGTCCTCCGGCCGACCTGTCTCCAAGGGTCTATTGCTGCCTCGGGCACCTTATGGTCGATCTCCTGTGAGTCTAGATTTTCGAATCCGACGCAAAACTGACAGTTAATTGTAACGTTCAGAGCCTGTTAATGACGATGGAACACACAAATCCCGTCGCGATTCAATACATCGTCCTCCGGCCGACCTGCCTCCAAGGGTCTATTGCTGCCTCGGGCACCTTATGGTCGATCTCCTGTGAGTCTAGATTTTCGAATCCGACGCATAACTGACAGTTAATTGTAACGTTCAGAGCCTGTTAATGACGATGGAACACACAAATCGCGTCGCGATTCAATACATCGTCCTCCGGCCGACCTGTCTCCAAGGGTCTATTGCTGCCTCGGGCACCTTATGGTCGATCTCCTGTGACTCTAGATTTTCGAATCCGACGCAAAACTGACAGTTAATTGTAACGTTCAGAGCCTGTTAATGACGATGGAACACACAAATTGCGTCGCGATTCAATACATCGTCCTCCGGCCGACCTGTCTCCAAGGGTCTATTGCTGCCTCGGGCACCTTATGGTCGTTCTCCTGTGAGTCTAGATTTACGAATCCGACGCAAAACTGACAGTTAATTGTAACGTTCAGAGCCTGTTAATGACGATGGAACACACAAATCGCGTCGCGATTCAATACATCGTCCTCCAGCCGATTTGTCTCCAAGGGTCTAGTGCTGCCTCGGGCACCTTATGGTCGTTCCTCTGTGAGTCTAGATTTTCGAATCCGACGCAAAACTGACAGTTAATTGTAAGGTTCAGAAACTCTTAATGACAATGGAATACACAAATTGCGTCGCGATTCAATACATCGTCCTCCGGCCGACCTGTCTCCGAGGGTCTATTGCTGCCTCGGGCACCTTATGGACGATCTCCTGTGAGTCTAGATTTTCGAATCCGACGCAAAACTGACAGTTAATTGTAAGGTTCAGAGCCTGTTAATGACGATGGAACACACAAATTGCGTCGCGATTCAATACATCGTCCTCCGTCCGACCTGTCTCCAAGGGTCTATTTCTGCCTCGGGCACCTTATGGTCGATCTCCTGTGAGTCTAGATTTTCGAATCCGACGCAAAAATGACAGCTAATTGTAACGTTCAGAGCCTGTTAATGACGATGGAACAAACAAATTGCGTCGCGATTCAATACATCGTCCTCCAGCCGATTTGTCTCCAAGGGTCTAGTGCTGCCTCGGGCACCTTATGGTCGTTCTCCTGTGAGTCTAGATTTTCGAATCCGACGCAAAACTGACAGTTAATTGTAAGGTTCAGAGCCTCTTAATGACAATGGAACACACAAATTGCGTCGCGATTCAATACATCGTCCTCCGGCCGACCTGTCTCCAAGGGTCTATTGCTGCCTCGGGCACCTTATGGTCGTTCTCCTGTGAGTCTAGATTTTCGAATCCGACGCAAAACTGACAGTTAATTGTAACGTTCAGAGCCTGTTAATGACGATGGAACACACAAATTGCGTCGCGATTCAATATATCGTCCTCCAGCCGACTTGTCTCCAAGGGTCTAGTGCTGCCTCGGACACCTTATGGTCGTTCTCCTGTGAGTCTAGATTTTCGAATCCGACGCAAAGCTGACAGTTAATTGTAACGTTCAGAGCCAATTAATGACAATGGAACACACAAATCGCGTCGCGATTCAATACATCGTCCTCCGGCCGACCTGTCTCCAAGGGTCTATTGCTGCCTCGGGCACCTTATGGTCGATCTCCTGTGAGTCTAGATTTTCGAATCCGACGCAAAACTGACAGTTAATTGTAACGCTCAGAGCCTGTTAATGACGATGGAACACACAAATCCCGTCGCGATTCAATACATCGTCCTCCGGCCGACCTGTCTCCAAGTGTCTATTGCTGCCTCGGGCACCTTATGGTCGATCTCCTGTGAGTCTAGATTTTCGAATCCGACGCATAACTGACAGTTAATTGTAACGTTCAGAGCCTGTTAATGACGATGGAACACACAAATCGCGTCGCGATTCAATACATCGTCCTCCGGCCGACCTGTCTCCAAGGGTCTATTGCTGCCTCGGGCACCTTATGGTCGATCTCCTGTGACTCTAGATTTTCGAATCCGACGCAAAACTGACAGTTAATTGTAAGGTTCAGAGCCTGTTCATGACGATGGAACACACAAATTGCGTCGCGATTCAATACATCGTCCTCCGGCCGACCTGTCTCCAAGGGTCTATTGCTGCCTCGGGCACCTTATGGTCGTTCTCCTGTGAGTCTAGATTTTCGAATCCGACGCAAAACTGATGGTTAATTGTAACGTTCAGAGCCTGTTAATGACGATGCAACACACAAATTGCGTCGCGATTCAATACATCGTCCTCCGGCCGACCTGTCTCCAAGGGTCTATTGCTGCCTCGGGCACCTTATGGTCGTTCTCCTGTGAGTCTAGATTTTCGAATCCGACGCAAAACTGACAGTTGATTGTAACGTTCAGAGCCTGTTAATGACGATGGAACACACAAATCGCGTCGCGATTCAATACATCGTCCTCCAGCCGACTTGTCTCCAAGGGGCTAGTGCTGCCTCGGGCACCTTATGGTCGTTCTCCTGTGAGTCTAGATTTTCGAATCCGACGCAAATCTGACAGTTAATTGTAACGTTCAGAGCCTGAAAATGACGATGGAACACACAAATCGCGACGCGATTCAATACATCGTCCTCCGGCCGACCTGTCTCCAAGGCTCTATTGCTTCCTCGGGCACCTTATGGTCGTTCTCCTGTGAGTCTAGATTTTCGAATCCGACGCAAAACTGACAGTTAATTGTAACGTTCAGAGCCTGTTAATGACGATGGAACACACAAATCGCGTCGCGATTCAATACATCGTCCTCCGGCCGACCTGTCTCCAAGGGTCTATTGCTGCCTCGGGCACCTTATGGTCGTTCTCCTGTGAGTCTAGATTTTCGAATCCGACGCAATCTGACAGTTAATTGTAACGTTCAGAGCCTGTTAATGACGATGGAACACACAAATCGCGTCGCGATTCAATACATCGTCCACCAGCCGATTTGTCTCCAAGGGTCTAGTGCTGCCTCGGGCACCTTATGGTCGTTCCTCTGTGAGTCTAGATTTTCGAATCCGACGCAAAACTGACAGTTAATTGTAAGGTTCAGAGCCTCTTAATGACAATGGAACACACAAATTGCGTCGCGATTCAATACATCGTCCTCCGGCCGACCTGTCTCCAAGGGTCTATTGCTGCCTCGGGCACCTTATGGTCGATCTCCTGTGAGTCTAGATTTTCGAATCCGACGAAAACTGACAGTTAATTGTAACGTTCAGAGCCTGTTAATGACGATGGAACACACAAATCGCGTCGCGATTCAATACATCGTCCTCCGGCCGACCTGTCTCCTGTGAGTCTAGATTTTCGAATCCGACGCAAAACTGACAGTTAATTGGAACGTTCAGAGCCTGTTAATGACGATGGAACACACAAATCGCGTCGCGATTCAATACATCGTCCTCCAGCCGATTTGTCTCCAAGGGTCTAGTGCTGCCTCGGGCACCTTATGGTCGTTCTCCTGTGAGTCTAAATTTTCGAATCCGACGCAAAACTGACAGTTAATTGTAACGTTCAGCGCTTCTTAATGACAATGGAACACACAAATCGCGTCGCGATTCAATACATCGTCCTCCGGCCGACCTGTCTCCAAGGGTCTATTGCTGCCTCGGGCACCTTATGGTCGATCTCCTGTGAGTCTAGATTTTCGAATCCGACGCAAAACTGACAGTTAATTGTAAGGTTCAGAGCCTCTTAATGACAATGGAACACACAAATCGCGTCGCGATTCAATACATCGTCCTCCGGCCGACCTGTCTCCAAGGGTCTATTGCTGCCTCGGGCACCTTATGGTCGATCTCCTGTGAGTCTAGAATTTCGAATCCGACGCTGTTAATTGTAACGTTCAGAGCCTGTTAATGACGATGGAACACACAAACTGCGTCGCGATTCAATACATCGTCCTCCAGCCGACTTGTCTTCAAGGGAGTAGTGCTGCCTCGGACACCTTATGGTCGTTCTCTTGTGAGTCTAGATCTTCGAATCCGACGCAAAACTGACAGTTAATTGTAAGGTTCAGAGCCTGTTAATGACAATGGAACACACAAATCGCGTCGCGATTCAATACATCGTCCTCCGGCCGACCTGCCTCCAAGGGTCTATTGCTGCCTCGGGCACCTTATGGTCGATCTCCTGTGAGTCTAGATTTTCGAATCCGACGCAAAACTGACAGTTAATTGTAACGTTCAGAGCCTGTTAATGACGATGGAACACACAAATCCCGTCGCGATTCAATACATCGTCCTCCGGCCGACCTGTCTCCAAGGGTCTATTGCTGCCTCGGGCACCTTATGGTCGATCTCCTGTGAGTCTAGATTTTCGAATCCGACGCAAAACTGACAGTTAATTGTAACGTTCAGAGCCTGTTAATGACGATGGAACACTCAAATCGCGTCGCGATTCAATACATCGTCCTCCGGCCGACCTGTCTCCAAGGGTCTATTGCTGCCTCGGGCACCTTATGGACGATCTCCTGTGAGTCTAGATTTTCGAATCCGACGCAAAACTGACAGTTAATTGTAACGTTCAGAGCCTGTTAATGACGATGGAACACACAAATTGCGTCGCGATTCAATACATCGTCCTCCGGCCGACCTGTCTCCAAGGGTCTATTGCTGCCTCGGGCACCTTATGGTCGTTCTCCTGTGAGTCTAGATTTTCGAATCCGACGCAAAACTGACAGTTAATTGTAACGTTCAGAGCCTGTTAATATCGATGGAACACACAAATCGCGTCGCGATTCAATACATCGTCCTCCAGCCGATTTGTCTCCAAGGGTCTAGTGCTGCCTCGGGCACCTTATGGTCGTTCCTCTGTGAGTCTAGATTTTCGAATCCGACGCAAAACTGACAGTTAATTGTAAGGTTCAGAGCCTCTTAATGACAATGGAACACACAAATTGCGTCGCGATTCAATACATCGTCCTCCGGCCGACCTGTCTCCAAGGGTCTATTGCTGCCTCGGGCACCTTATGGTCGATCTCATGTGAGTCTAGATTTTCGAATCCGACGCAAACCTGACAGTTAATTGTAACGTTCAGAGCCCGTAAATGACAATGGAACTCACAAATCGCGCCGCGATTCAATACATCGTCCTCCAGCCGACTTGTCTCCAAGGGTCTAGTGCTGCTCCGGGCACCTTATTGTCGTTCTCCTGTGAGTCTAGATTTTCGAATGCGACGCAAAACTGACAGTCAATCGTAAGGTTCAGACCCTCTTAATGACAATGGAACACACAAATTGCGTCGCGATTCAATACATCGTCCTCCGGCCGACCTGTCTCCAATGGTCTATTGCTGCCTCGGGCACTTTGTGGTCGTTCTCCTGTGAGTCTAGATTTTCGAATCCGACGCAAAACTGACAGTTAATTGTAACGTTCAGAGCCTGTTAATGACGATGGAACACACAAATTGCGTCGCGATTCAATATATCGTCCTCCAGCCGACTTGTCTCCAAGGGTCTAGTGCTGCCTCGGACACCTTATGGTCGTTCTCCTGCGAGTCTAGATTTTCGAATCCGACGCAAAACTGACAGTTCATTGTAACGTTCAGAGCCTGTTAATGACGATGGAACACACAAATCGCGTCGCGATTCAATACATCGTCCTCCGGCCGACCTGTCTCCAAGGGTCTATTGCTGCCTCGGGCACCTTATGGTCGTTCTCCTGTGAGTCTAGATTTTCGAATCCGACGCAAAACTGACAGTTGATTGTAACGTTCAGAGCCTGTTAATGACGATGGAACACACAAATCGCGTCGCGATTCAATACATCGTCCTCCGGCGGACCTGTCTCCAAGGGTCTAGTGCTGCCTCGGGCACCTTATGGTCGTTCTCCTGTGAGTCTAGAATTTCGAATCCGACGCAGTTAATTGTAACGTTCAGAGCCTGTTAATGACGATGCAACACACAAATCGCGTCGCGATTCAATACATCGTCCTCCAGCCGATTTGTCTCCAAGGGTCTAGTGCTGCCTCGGGCACCTTATGGTCGTTCCTCTGTGAGTCTAGATTTTCGAATCCGACGCAAAACTGACAGTTAATTGTAAGGTTCAGAGCCTCTTAATGACAATGGAACACACAAATTGCGTCGCGATTCAATACATCGTCCTCCGGCCGACCTGTCTCCAAGGGTCTATTGCTGCCTCGGGCACCTTATGGTCGATCTCCTGTGAGTCTAGATTTTCGAATCCGACGCAAACCTGACAGTTAATTGTAACGTTCGGAGCCCGTAAATGACAATGGAACTCACAAATCGCGTCGCGATTCAATACATCGTCCTCCAGCCGACTTGTCTCCAAGGGTCTAGTGGTGCTCCGGGCACCTTATTGTCGTTCTCCTGTGAGTCTAGATTTTCGAATGCGACGCAAAACTGACAGTTAATCGTAAGGTTCAGAGCCTCTTAATGACAATGGAACACACAAATTCCGTCGCGATTCAATACATCGTCCTCCGGCCGACCTGTCTCCAATGGTCTATTGCTGCCTCGGGCACCTTATGGTCGTTCTCCTGTGAGTCTAGATTTTCGAATCCGACGCAAAACCGACAGTTAATTGTAACGTTCAGAGCCTGTTAATGACGATGGAACACACAAATTGCGTCGCGATTCAATATATCGTCCTCCAGCCGACTTGTCTCCAAGGGTCTAGTGCTGCCTCGGACACCTTATGGTCGTTCTCCTGTGAGTCTAGATTTTCGAATCCGACGCAAAACTGACAGTTAATTGTAACGTTCAGAGCCTGTTAATGACGATGGAACACACAAATCCCGTCGCGATTCAATACATCGTCCTCCGGCCGACCTGTCTCCAAGGGTCTATTGCTGCCTCGGGCACCTTATGGTCGTTCTCCTGTGAGTCTAGATTTTCGAATCCGACGCAAAACTGACAGTTGATTGTAACGTTCAGAGCCTGTTAATGACGATGGAACACACAAATCGCGTCGCGATTCAATACATCGTCCTCCGGCCGACCTGTCTCCAAGGGTCTAGTGCTGCCTCGGGCACCTTATGGTCGTTCTCCTGTGAGTCTAGATTTTCGAATCCGACGCAAAACTGACAGTTAATTGTAACGTTCAGCGCTTCTTAATGACAATGGAACACACAAATCGCGTCGCGATTCAATACATCGTCCTCCGGCCGACCTGTCTCCAAGGGTCTATTGCTCCCTCGGGCACCTTATGGTCGATCTCCTGTGAGTCTAGATTTTCGAATCCGACGCAAAACTGACAGTTAATTGTAACGTTCAGAGCCTGTTAATGACGATGGAACACACAAATCCCGTCGCGATTCAATACATCGTCCTCCGGCCGACCTGTCTCCAAGGGTCTATTGCTGCCTCGGGCACCTTATGGTCGATCTCCTGTGAGTCTAGATTTTCGAATCCGACGCAAAACTGACAGTTAATTGTAACGTTCAGAGCCTGTTAATGACGATGGAACACACAAATTGCGTCGCGATTCAATACATCATCGTCCAGCCGACTTGTCTCCAAGGGTCTAGTGCTGCCTCGGACACCGTATGTTCGTTCTCCTGTGAGTCTAGATTTTCGAATCCGACGCAAAACTGACAGTTAATTGTAAGGTTCAGAGCCTCTTAATGACAATGGAACACACAAATCGCGTCGCGATTCAATACATCGTCCTCCGGCCGACCTGTCTCCAAGGGTCTATTGCTGCCTCGGGCACCTTATGGTCGATCTCCTGTTAGTCTAGAATTTCGAATCCGACGCAGTTAATTGTAACGTTCAGAGCCTGTTAATGACGATGGAACACACAAATCCCGTCGCGATTCAATACATCGTCCTCCGGCCGACCTGTCTCGAAGGGTCTATTGCTGCCTCGGGCACCTTATGGTCGATCTCCTGTCAGTCTAGATTTTCGAATCCGACGCAAAACTGACAGTTAATTGTAACGTTCAGAGCCTGTTAATGACGATGGAACACACAAATCGCGTCGCGAATCAATACATCGTCCTCCGGCCGACCTGTCTCCAAGGGTCTATTGCTGCCTCGGGCACCTTATGGACGATCTCCTGTGAGTCTAGATTTTCGAATCCGACGCAAAACTGACAGTTAATTGTAAGGTTCAGAGCCTGTTAATGACGATGGAACACACAAATTGCGTCGCGATTCAATACATCGTCCTCCGGCCGACCTGTCTCCAAGGGGCTAGTGCTGCCTCGGGCACCTTATGGTCGTTCTCCTGTGAGTCTAGATTTTCGAATCCGACGCAATCTGACAGTTAATTGTAACGTTCAGAGCCTGTTAATGACGATGGAACACACAAATCGCGTCGCGATTCAATACATCGTCCTCCAGCCGATTTGTCTCCAAGGGTCTAGTGCTGCCTCGGGCACCTTATGGTCGTTCCTCTGTGAGTCTAGATTTTCGAATCCGACGCAAAACTGACAGTTAATTGTAAGGTTCAGAGCCTCTTAATGACAATGGAACACACAAATTGCGTCGCGATTCAATACATCGTCCTCCGGCCGACCTGTCTCCAAGGGTCTATTGCTGCCTCGGGCACCTTATGGTCGATCTCCTGTGAGTCTAGATTTTCGAATCCGACGAAAACTGACAGTTAATTGTAACGTTCAGAGCCTGTTAATGACGATGGAACACACAAATCGCGTCGCGATTCAATACATCGTCCTCCGGCCGACCTGTCTCCAAGGGTCTATTGCTGCCTCGGGCACCTTATGGTCGATCTCCTGTGAGTCTAGATTTTCGAATCCGACGCAAAACTGACAGTTGATTGTAACGTTCAGAGCCTGTTAATGACGATGGAACACACAAATCGCGTCGCGATTCAATACATCGTCCTCCGGCGGACCTGTCTCGAAGGGTCTAGTGCTGCCTCGGGCACCTTATGGTCGTTCTCCTGTGAGTCTAGAATTTCGAATCCGACGCAGTTAATTGTAACGTTCAGAGCCTGTTAATGACGATGGAACACACAAATCGCGTCGCGATTCAATACATCGTCCTCCAGCCGATTTGTCTCCAAGGGTCTAGTGCTGCCTCGGGCACCTTATGGTCGTTCCTCTGTGAGTCTAGATTTTCGAATCCGACGCAAAACTGACAGTTAATTGTAAGGTTCAGAGCCTCTTAATGACAATGGAACACACAAATTGCGTCGCGATTCAATACATCGTCCTCCGGCCGACCTGTCTCCAAGGGTCTATTGCTGCCTCGGGCACCTTATGGTCGATCTCCTGTGAGTCTAGATTTTCGAATCCGACGCAAACCTGACAGTTAATTGTAACGTTCGGAGCCCGTAAATGACAATGGAACTCACAAATCGCGTCGCGATTCAATACATCGTCCTCCAGCCGACTTGTCTCCAAGGGTCTAGTGCTGCTCCGGGCACCTTATTGTCGTTCTCCTGTGAGTCTAGATTTTCGAATGCGACGCAAAACCGACAGTTAATCGTAAGGTTCAGAGCCTCTTAATGACAATGGAACACACAAATTCCGTCGCGATTCAATACATCGTCCTCCGGCCGACCTGTCTCCAATGGTCTATTGCTGCCTCGGGCACCTTATGGTCGTTCTCCTGTGAGTCTAGATTTTCGAATCCGACGCAAAACTGACAGTTAATTGTAACGTTCAGAGCCTGTTAATGACGATGGAACACACAAATTGCGTCGCGATTCAATATATCGTCCTCCAGCCGACTTGTCTCCAAGGGTCTAGTGCTGCCTCGGACACCTTATGGTCGTTCTCCTGTGAGTCTAGATTTTCGAATCCGACGCAAAACTGACAGTTAATTGTAACGTTCAGAGCCTGTTAATGACGATGGAACACACAAATCCCGTCGCGATTCAATACATCGTCCTCCGGCCGACCTGTCTCCAAGGGTCTATTGCTGCCTCGGGCACCTTATGGTCGTTCTCCTGTGAGTCTAGATTTTCGAATCCGACGCAAAACTGACAGTTGATTGTAACGTTCAGAGCCTGTTAATGACGATGGAACACACAAATCGCGTCGCGATTCAATACATCGTCCTCCGGCCGACCTGTCTCCAAGGGTCTAGTGCTGCCTCGGGCACCTTATGGTCGTTCTCCTGTGAGTCTAGATTTTCGAATCCGACGCAAAACTGACAGTTAATTGTAACGTTCAGCGCTTCTTAATGACAATGGAACACACAAATCGCGTCGCGATTCAATACATCGTCCTCCGGCCGACCTGTCTCGAAGGGTCTATTGCTGCCTCGGGCACCTTATGGTCGATCTCCTGTCAGTCTAGATTTTCGAATCCGACGCAAAACTGACAGTTAATTGTAACGTTCAGAGCCTGTTAATGACGATGGAACACACAAATCGCGTCGCGAATCAATACATCGTCCTCCGGCCGACCTGTCTCCAAGGGTCTATTGCTGCCTCGGGCACCTTATGGACGATCTCCTGTGAGTCTAGATTTTCGAATCCGACGCAAAACTGACAGTTAATTGTAAGGTTCAGAGCCTGTTAATGACGATGGAACACACAAATTGCGTCGCGATTCAATACATCGTCCTCCGGCCGACCTGTCTCCAAGGGGCTAGTGCTGCCTCGGGCACCTTATGGTCGTTCTCCTGTGAGTCTAGATTTTCGAATCCGACGCAATCTGACAGTTAATTGTAACGTTCAGAGCCTGTTAATGACGATGGAACACACAAATCGCGTCGCGATTCAATACATCGTCCTCCAGCCGATTTGTCTCCAAGGGTCTAGTGCTGCCTCGGGCACCTTATGGTCGTTCCTCTGTGAGTCTAGATTTTCGAATCCGACGCAAAACTGACAGTTAATTGTAAGGTTCAGAGCCTCTTAATGACAATGGAACACACAAATTGCGTCGCGATTCAATACATCGTCCTCCGGCCGACCTGTCTCCAAGGGTCTATTGCTGCCTCGGGCACCTTATGGTCGATCTCCTGTGAGTCTAGATTTTCGAATCCGACGAAAACTGACAGTTAATTGTAACGTTCAGAGCCTGTTAATGACGATGGAACACACAAATCGCGTCGCGATTCAATACATCGTCCTCCGGCCGACCTGTCTCCAAGGGTCTATTGCTGCCTCGGGCACCTTATGGTCGTTCTCCTGTGAGTCTAGATTTTCGAATCCGACGCAAAACTGACAGTTGATTGTAACGTTCAGAGCCTGTTAATGACGATGGAACACACAAATCGCGTCGCGATTCAATACATCGTCCTCCGGCGGACCTGTCTCGAAGGGTCTAGTGCTGCCTCGGGCACCTTATGGTCGTTCTCCTGTGAGTCTAGAATTTCGAATCCGACGCAGTTAATTGTAACGTTCAGAGCCTGTTAATGACGATGGAACACACAAATCGCGTCGCGATTCAATACATCGTCCTCCAGCCGATTTGTCTCCAAGGGTCTAGTGCTGCCTCGGGCACCTTATGGTCGTTCCTCTGTGAGTCTAGATTTTCGAATCCGACGCAAAACTGACAGTTAATTGTAAGGTTCAGAGCCTCTTAATGACAATGGAACACACAAATTGCGTCGCGATTCAATACATCGTCCTCCGGCCGACCTGTCTCCAAGGGTCTATTGCTGCCTCGGGCACCTTATGGTCGATCTCCTGTGAGTCTAGATTTTCGAATCCGACGCAAACCTGACAGTTAATTGTAACGTTCGGAGCCCGTAAATGACAATGGAACTCACAAATCGCGTCGCGATTCAATACATCGTCCTCCAGCCGACTTGTCTCCAAGGGTCTAGTGCTGCTCCGGGCACCTTATTGTCGTTCTCCTGTGAGTCTAGATTTTCGAATGCGACGCAAAACCGACAGTTAATCGTAAGGTTCAGAGCCTCTTAATGACAATGGAACACACAAATTCCGTCGCGATTCAATACATCGTCCTCCGGCCGACCTGTCTCCAATGGTCTATTGCTGCCTCGGGCACCTTATGGTCGTTCTCCTGTGAGTCTAGATTTTCGAATCCGACGCAAAACTGACAGTTAATTGTAACGTTCAGAGCCTGTTAATGACGATGGAACACACAAATTGCGTCGCGATTCAATATATCGTCCTCCAGCCGACTTGTCTCCAAGGGTCTAGTGCTGCCTCGGACACCTTATGGTCGTTCTCCTGTGAGTCTAGATTTTCGAATCCGACGCAAAACTGACAGTTAATTGTAACGTTCAGAGCCTGTTAATGACGATGGAACACACAAATCCCGTCGCGATTCAATACATCGTCCTCCGGCCGACCTGTCTCCAAGGGTCTATTGCTGCCTCGGGCACCTTATGGTCGTTCTCCTGTGAGTCTAGATTTTCGAATCCGACGCAAAACTGACAGTTGATTGTAACGTTCAGAGCCTGTTAATGACGATGGAACACACAAATCGCGTCGCGATTCAATACATCGTCCTCCGGCCGACCTGTCTCCAAGGGTCTAGTGCTGCCTCGGGCACCTTATGGTCGTTCTCCTGTGAGTCTAGATTTTCGAATCCGACGCAAAACTGACAGTTAATTGTAACGTTCAGCGCTTCTTAATGACAATGGAACACACAAATCGCGTCGCGATTCAATACATCGTCCTCCGGCCGACCTGTCTCCAAGGGTCTATTGCTCCCTCGGGCACCTTATGGTCGATCTCCTGTGAGTCTAGATTTTCGAATCCGACGCAAAACTGACAGTTAATTGTAACGTTCAGAGCCTGTTAATGACGATGGAACACACAAATCCCGTCGCGATTCAATACATCGTCCTCCGGCCGACCTGTCTCCAAGGGTCTATTGCTGCCTCGGGCACCTTATGGTCGATCTCCTGTGAGTCTAGATTTTCGAATCCGACGCAAAACTGACAGTTAATTGTAACGTTCAGAGCCTGTTAATGACGATGGAACACACAAATTGCGTCGCGATTCAATACATCATCGTCCAGCCGACTTGTCTCCAAGGGTCTAGTGCTGCCTCGGACACCGTATGTTCGTTCTCCTGTGAGTCTAGATTTTCGAATCCGACGCAAAACTGACAGTTAATTGTAAGGTTCAGAGCCTCTTAATGACAATGGAACACACAAATCGCGTCGCGATTCAATACATCGTCCTCCGGCCGACCTGTCTCCAAGGGTCTATTGCTGCCTCGGGCACCTTATGGTCGATCTCCTGTTAGTCTAGAATTTCGAATCCGACGCAGATAATTGTAACGTTCAGAGCCTGTTAATGACGATGGAACACACAAATCCCGTCGCGATTCAATACATCGTCCTCCGGCCGACCTGTCTCGAAGGGTCTATTGCTGCCTCGGGCACCTTATGGTCGATCTCCTGTCAGTCTAGATTTTCGAATCCGACGCAAAACTGACAGTTAATTGTAACGTTCAGAGCCTGTTAATGACGATGGAACACACAAATCGCGTCGCGAATCAATACATCGTCCTCCGGCCGACCTGTCTCCAAGGGTCTATTGCTGCCTCGGGCACCTTATGGACGATCTCCTGTGAGTCTAGATTTTCGAATCCGACGCAAAACTGACAGTTAATTGTAAGGTTCAGAGCCTGTTAATGACGATGGAACACACAAATTGCGTCGCGATTCAATACATCGTCCTCCGGCCGACCTGTCTCCAAGGGGCTAGTGCTGCCTCGGGCACCTTATGGTCGTTCTCCTGTGAGTCTAGATTTTCGAATCCGACGCAATCTGACAGTTAATTGTAACGTTCAGAGCCTGTTAATGACGATGGAACACACAAATCGCGTCGCGATTCAATACATCGTCCTCCAGCCGATTTGTCTCCAAGGGTCTAGTGCTGCCTCGGGCACCTTATGGTCGTTCCTCTGTGAGTCTAGATTTTCGAATCCGACGCAAAACTGACAGTTAATTGTAAGGTTCAGAGCCTCTTAATGACAATGGAACACACAAATTGCGTCGCGATTCAATACATCGTCCTCCGGCCGACCTGTCTCCAAGGGTCTATTGCTGCCTCGGGCACCTTATGGTCGATCTCCTGTGAGTCTAGATTTTCGAATCCGACGAAAACTGACAGTTAATTGTAACGTTCAGAGCCTGTTAATGACGATGGAACACACAAATCGCGTCGCGATTCAATACATCGTCCTCCGGCCGACCTGTCTCCAAGGGTCTATTGCTGCCTCGGGCACCTTATGGTCGTTCTCCTGTGAGTCTAGATTTTCGAATCCGACGCAAAACTGACAGTTGATTGTAACGTTCAGAGCCTGTTAATGACGATGGAACACACAAATCGCGTCGCGATTCAATACATCGTCCTCCGGCGGACCTGTCTCGAAGGGTCTAGTGCTGCCTCGGGCACCTTATGGTCGTTCTCCTGTGAGTCTAGAATTTCGAATCCGACGCAGTTAATTGTAACGTTCAGAGCCTGTTAATGACGATGGAACACACAAATCGCGTCGCGATTCAATACATCGTCCTCCAGCCGATTTGTCTCCAAGGGTCTAGTGCTGCCTCGGGCACCTTATGGTCGTTCCTCTGTGAGTCTAGATTTTCGAATCCGACGCAAAACTGACAGTTAATTGTAAGGTTCAGAGCCTCTTAATGACAATGGAACACACAAATTGCGTCGCGATTCAATACATCGTCCTCCGGCCGACCTGTCTCCAAGGGTCTATTGCTGCCTCGGGCACCTTATGGTCGATCTCCTGTGAGTCTAGATTTTCGAATCCGACGCAAACCTGACAGTTAATTGTAACGTTCGGAGCCCGTAAATGACAATGGAACTCACAAATCGCGTCGCGATTCAATACATCGTCCTCCAGCCGACTTGTCTCCAAGGGTCTAGTGCTGCTCCGGGCACCTTATTGTCGTTCTCCTGTGAGTCTAGATTTTCGAATGCGACGCAAAACCGACAGTTAATCGTAAGGTTCAGAGCCTCTTAATGACAATGGAACACACAAATTCCGTCGCGATTCAATACATCGTCCTCCGGCCGACCTGTCTCCAATGGTCTATTGCTGCCTCGGGCACCTTATGGTCGTTCTCCTGTGAGTCTAGATTTTCGAATCCGACGCAAAACTGACAGTTAATTGTAACGTTCAGAGCCTGTTAATGACGATGGAACACACAAATTGCGTCGCGATTCAATATATCGTCCTCCAGCCGACTTGTCTCCAAGGGTCTAGTGCTGCCTCGGACACCTTATGGTCGTTCTCCTGTGAGTCTAGATTTTCGAATCCGACGCAAAACTGACAGTTAATTGTAACGTTCAGAGCCTGTTAATGACGATGGAACACACAAATCCCGTCGCGATTCAATACATCGTCCTCCGGCCGACCTGTCTCCAAGGGTCTATTGCTGCCTCGGGCACCTTATGGTCGTTCTCCTGTGAGTCTAGATTTTCGAATCCGACGCAAAACTGACAGTTGATTGTAACGTTCAGAGCCTGTTAATGACGATGGAACACACAAATCGCGTCGCGATTCAATACATCGTCCTCCGGCCGACCTGTCTCCAAGGGTCTAGTGCTGCCTCGGGCACCTTATGGTCGTTCTCCTGTGAGTCTAGATTTTCGAATCCGACGCAAAACTGACAGTTAATTGTAACGTTCAGCGCTTCTTAATGACAATGGAACACACAAATCGCGTCGCGATTCAATACATCGTCCTCCGGCCGACCTGTCTCCAAGGGTCTATTGCTCCCTCGGGCACCTTATGGTCGATCTCCTGTGAGTCTAGATTTTCGAATCCGACGCAAAACTGACAGTTAATTGTAACGTTCAGAGCCTGTTAATGACGATGGAACACACAAATCCCGTCGCGATTCAATACATCGTCCTCCGGCCGACCTGTCTCCAAGGGTCTATTGCTGCCTCGGGCACCTTATGGTCGATCTCCTGTGAGTCTAGATTTTCGAATCCGACGCAAAACTGACAGTTAATTGTAACGTTCAGAGCCTGTTAATGACGATGGAACACACAAATTGCGTCGCGATTCAATACATCATCGTCCAGCCGACTTGTCTCCAAGGGTCTAGTGCTGCCTCGGACACCGTATGTTCGTTCTCCTGTGAGTCTAGATTTTCGAATCCGACGCAAAACTGACAGTTAATTGTAAGGTTCAGAGCCTCTTAATGACAATGGAACACACAAATCGCGTCGCGATTCAATACATCGTCCTCCGGCCGACCTGTCTCCAAGGGTCTATTGCTGCCTCGGGCACCTTATGGTCGATCTCCTGTTAGTCTAGAATTTCGAATCCGACGCAGATAATTGTAACGTTCAGAGCCTGTTAATGACGATGGAACACACAAATCCCGTCGCGATTCAATACATCGTCCTCCGGCCGACCTGTCTCGAAGGGTCTATTGCTGCCTCGGGCACCTTATGGTCGATCTCCTGTCAGTCTAGATTTTCGAATCCGACGCAAAACTGACAGTTAATTGTAACGTTCAGAGCCTGTTAATGACGATGGAACACACAAATCGCGTCGCGATTCAATACATCGTCCTCCGGCCGACCTGTCTCCAAGGGTCTATTGCTGCCTCGGGCACCTTATGGACGATCTCCTGTGAGTCTAGATTTTCGAATCCGACGCAAAACTGACAGTTAATTGTAACGTTCAGAGCCTGTTAATGACGATGGAACACACAAATTGCGTCGCGATTCAATACATCGTCCTCCGGCCGACCTGTCTCCAAGGGTCTATTGCTGCCTCGGGCACCTTATGGTCGTTCTCCTGTGAGTCTAGATTTTCGAATCCGACGCAATCTGACAGTTAATTGTAACGTTCAGAGCCTGTTAATGAGGATGGAACACACAAATCGCGTCGCGATTCAATACATCGTCCTCCAGCCGATTTGTCTCCAAGGGTCTAGTGCTGCCTCGGGCACCTTATGGTCGTTCCTCTGTGAGTCTAGATTTTCGAATCCGACGCAAAACTGACAGTTAATTGTAAGGTTCAGAGCCTCTTAATGACAATGGAACACACAAATTGCGTCGCGATTCAATACATCGTCCTCCGGCCGACCTGTCTCCAAGGGTCTATTGCTGCCTCGGGCACCTTATGGTCGATCTCCTGTGAGTCTAGATTTTCGAATCCGACGAAAACTGACAGTTAATTGTAACGTTCAGAGCCTGTTAATGACGATGGAACACACAAATCGCGTCGCGATTCAATACATCGTCCTCCGGCCGACCTGTCTCCAAGGGTCTATTGCTGCCTCGGGCACCTTATGGTCGTTCTCCTGTGAGTCTAGATTTTCGAATCCGACGCAAAACTGACAGTTAATTGGAACGTTCAGAGCCTGTTAATGACGATGGAACACACAAATCGCGTCGCGATTCAATACATCGTCCTCCAGCCGATTTGTCTCCAAGGGTCTAGTGCTGCCTCGGGCACCTTATGGTCGTTCTCCTGTGAGTCTAAATTTTCGAATCCGACGCAAAACTGACAGTTAATTGTAACGTTCAGCGCTTCTTAATGACAATGGAACACACAAATCGCGTCGCGATTCAATACATCGTCCTCCGGCCGACCTGTCTCCAAGGGTCTATTGCTCCCTCGGGCACCTTATGGTCGATCTCCTGTGAGTCTAGATTTTCGAATCCGACGCAAAACTGACAGTTAATTGTAACGTTCAGAGCCTGTTAATGACGATGGAACACACAAATCGCGTCGCGATTCAATACATCGTCCTCCGGCCGACCTGTCTCCAAGGGTCTATTGCTGCCTCGGGCACCTTATGGTCGATCTCCTGTGAGTCTAGATTTTCGAATCCGACGCAAAACTGACAGTTAATTGTAAGGTTCAGAGCCTCTTAATGACAATGGAACACACAAATCGCGTCGCGATTCAATACATCGTCCTCCGGCCGACCTGTCTCCAAGGGTCTATTGCTGCCTCGGGCACCTTATGGTCGATCTCCTGTGAGTCTAGAATTTCGAATCCGACGCTGTTAATTGTAACGTTCACAGCCTGTTAATGACGATGGAACACACAAACTGCGTCGCAATTCAATACATCGTCCTCCAGCCGACTTGTCTTCAAGGGAGTAGTGCTGCCTCGGACACCTTATGGTCGTTCTCTTGTGAGTCTAGATCTTCGAATCCGACGCAAAACTGACAGTTAATTGTAAGGTTCAGAGCCTGTTAATGACAATGGAACACACAAATCGCGTCGCGATTCAATACATCGTCCTCCGGCCGACCTGCCTCCAAGGGTCTATTGCTGCCTCGGGCACCTTATGGTCGATCTCCTGTGAGTCTAGATTTTCGAATCCGACGCAAAACTGACAGTTAATTGTAACGTTCAGAGCCTGTTAATGACGATGGAACACACAAATCCCGTCGCGATTCAATACATCGTCCTCCGGCCGACCTGTCTCCAAGGGTCTATTGCTGCCTCGGGCACCTTATGGTCGATCTCCTGTGAGTCTAGATTTTCGAATCCGACGCAAAACTGACAGTTAATTGTAACGTTCAGAGCCTGTTAATGACGATGGAACACTCAAATCGCGTCGCGATTCAATACATCGTCCTCCGGCCGACCTGTCTCCAAGGGTCTATTGCTGCCTCGGGCACCTTATGGACGATCTCCTGTGAGTCTAGATTTTCGAATCCGACGCAAAACTGACAGTTAATTGTAACGTTCAGAGCCTGTTAATGACGATGGAACACACAAATTGCGTCGCGATTCAATACATCGTCCTCCGGCCGACCTGTCTCCAAGGGTCTATTGCTGCCTCGGGCACCTTATGGTCGTTCTCCTGTGAGTCTAGATTTTCGAATCCGACGCAAAACTGACAGTTAATTGTAACGTTCAGAGCCTGTTAATATCGATGGAACACACAAATCGCGTCGCGATTCAATACATCGTCCTCCAGCCGATTTGTCTCCAAGGGTCTAGTGCTGCCTCGGGCACCTTATGGTCGTTCCTCTGTGAGTCTAGATTTTCGAATCCGACGCAAAACTGACAGTTAATTGTAAGGTTCAGAGCCTCTTAATGACAATGGAACACACAAATTGCGTCGCGATTCAATACATCGTCCTCCGGCCGACCTGTCTCCAAGGGTCTATTGCTGCCTCGGGCACCTTATGGTCGATCTCATGTGAGTCTAGATTTTCGAATCCGACGCAAACCTGACAGTTAATTGTAACGTTCAGAGCCCGTAAATGACAATGGAACTCACAAATCGCGTCGCGATTCAATACATCGTCCTCCAGCCGACTTGTCTCCAAGGGTCTAGTGCTGCTCCGGGCACCTTATTGTCGTTCTCCTGTGAGTCTAGATTTTCGAATGCGACGCAAAACTGACAGTTAATCGTAAGGTTCAGACCCTCTTAATGACAATGGAACACACAAATTGCGTCGCGATTCAATACATCGTCCTCCGGCCGACCTGTCTCCAATGGTCTATTGCTGCCTCGGGCACTTTGTGGTCGTTCTCCTGTGAGTCTAGATTTTCGAATCCGACGCAAAACTGACAGTTAATTGTAAGGTTCAGAGCCTGTTAATGACGATGGAACACACAAATTGCGTCGCGATTCAATATATCGTCCTCCAGCCGACTTGTCTCCAAGGGTCTAGTGCTGCCTCGGACACCTTATGGTCGTTCTCCTGCGAGTCTAGATTTTCGAATCCGACGCAAAACTGACAGTTCATTGTAACGTTCAGAGCCTGTTAATGACGATGGAACACACAAATCGCGTCGCGATTCAATACATCGTCCTCCGGCCGACCTGTCTCCAAGGGTCTATTGCTGCCTCGGGCACCTTATGGTCGTTCTCCTGTGAGTCTAGATTTTCGAATCCGACGCAAAACTGACAGTTGATTGTAACGTTCAGAGCCTGTTAATGACGATGGAACACACAAATCGCGTCGCGATTCAATACATCGTCCTCCGGCGGACCTGTCTCCAAGGGTCTAGTGCTGCCTCGGGCACCTTATGGTCGTTCTCCTGTGAGTCTAGAATTTCGAATCCGACGCAGTTAATTGTAACGTTCAGAGCCTGTTAATGACGATGGAACACACAAATCGCGTCGCGATTCAATACATCGTCCTCCAGCCGATTTGTCTCCAAGGGTCTAGTGCTGCCTCGGGCACCTTATGGTCGTTCCTCTGTGAGTCTAGATTTTCGAATCCGACGCAAAACTGACAGTTAATTGTAAGGTTCAGAGCCTCTTAATGACAATGGAACACACAAATTGCGTCGCGATTCAATACATCGTCCTCCGGCCGACCTGTCTCCAAGGGTCTATTGCTGCCTCGGGCACCTTATGGTCGATCTCCTGTGAGTCTAGATTTTCGAATCCGACGCAAACCTGACAGTTAATTGTAACGTTCGGAGCCCGTAAATGACAATGGAACTCACAAATCGCGTCGCGATTCAATACATCGTCCTCCAGCCGACTTGTCTCCAAGGGTCTAGTGCTGCTCCGGGCACCTTATTGTCGTTCTCCTGTGAGTCTAGATTTTCGAATGCGACGCAAAACTGACAGTTAATCGTAAGGTTCAGAGCCTCTTAATGACAATGGAACACACAAATTCCGTCGCGATTCAATACATCGTCCTCCGGCCGACCTGTCTCCAATGGTCTATTGCTGCCTCGGGCACCTTATGGTCGTTCTCCTGTGAGTCTAGATTTTCGAATCCGACGCAAAACTGACAGTTAATTGTAACGTTCAGAGCCTGTTAATGACGATGGAACACACAAATTGCGTCGCGATTCAATATATCGTCCTCCAGCCGACTTCTCTCCAAGGGTCTAGTGCTGCCTCGGACACCTTATGGTCGTTCTCCTGTGAGTCTAGATTTTCGAATCCGACGCAAAACTGACAGTTAATTGTAACGTTCAGAGCCTGTTAATGACGATGGAACACACAAATCCCGTCGCGATTCAATACATCGTCCTCCGGCCGACCTGTCTCCAAGGGTCTATTGCTGCCTCGGGCACCTTATGGTCGTTCTCCTGTGAGTCTAGATTTTCGAATCCGACGCAAAACTGACAGTTGATTGTAACGTTCAGAGCCTGTTAATGACGATGGAACACACAAATCGCGTCGCGATTCAATACATCGTCCTCCGGCCGACCTGTCTCCAAGGGTCTAGTGCTGCTCCGGGCACCTTATTGTCGTTCTCCTGTGAGTCTAGATTTTCGAATGCGACGCAAAACTGACAGTTAATCGTAAGGTTCAGACCCTCTTAATGACAATGGAACACACAAATTGCGTCGCGATTCAATACATCGTCCTCCGGCCGACCTGTCTCCAATGGTCTATTGCTGCCTCGGGCACTTTGTGGTCGTTCTCCTGTGAGTCTAGATTTTCGAATCCGACGCAAAACTGACAGTTAATTGTAACGTTCAGAGCCTGTTAATGACGATGGAACACACAAATTGCGTCGCGATTCAATATATCGTCCTCCAGCCGACTTGTCTCCAAGGGTCTAGTGCTGCCTCGGACACCTTATGGTCGTTCTCCTGCGAGTCTAGATTTTCGAATCCGACGCAAAACTGACAGTTCATTGTAACGTTCAGAGCCTGTTAATGACGATGGAACACACAAATCGCGTCGCGATTCAATACATCGTCCTCCGGCCGACCTGTCTCCAAGGGTCTATTGCTGCCTCGGGCACCTTATGGTCGTTCTCCTGTGAGTCTAGATTTTCGAATCCGACGCAAAACTGACAGTTGATTGTAACGTTCAGAGCCTGTTAATGACGATGGAACACACAAATCGCGTCGCGATTCAATACATCGTCCTCCGGCGGACCTGTCTCCAAGGGTCTAGTGATGCCTCGGGCACCTTATGGTCGTTCTCCTGTGAGTCTAGAATTTCGAATCCGACGCAGTTAATTGTAACGTTCAGAGCCTGTTAATGACGATGGAACACACAAATCGCGTCGCGATTCAATACATCGTCCTCCAGCCGATTTGTCTCCAAGGGTCTAGTGCTGCCTCGGGCACCTTATGGTCGTTCCTCTGTGAGTCTAGATTTTCGAATCCGACGCAAAACTGACAGTTAATTGTAAGGTTCAGAGCCTCTTAATGACAATGGAACACACAAATTGCGTCGCGATTCAATACATCGTCCTCCGGCCGACCTGTCTCCAAGGGTCTATTGCTGCCTCGGGCACCTTATGGTCGATCTCCTGTGAGTCTAGATTTTCGAATCCGACGCAAACCTGACAGTTAATTGTAACGTTCGGAGCCCGTAAATGACAATGGAACTCACAAATCGCGTCGCGATTCAATACATCGTCCTCCAGCCGACTTGTCTCCAAGGGTCTAGTGCTGCTCCGGGCACCTTATTGTCGTTCTCCTGTGAGTCTAGATTTTCGAATGCGACGCAAAACTGACAGTTAATCGTAAGGTTCAGAGCCTCTTAATGACAATGGAACACACAAATTCCGTCGCGATTCAATACATCGTCCTCCGGCCGACCTGTCTCCAATGGTCTATTGCTGCCTCGGGCACCTTATGGTCGTTCTCCTGTGAGTCTAGATTTTCGAATCCGACGCAAAACTGACAGTTAATTGTAACGTTCAGAGCCTGTTAATGACGATGGAACACACAAATTGCGTCGCGATTCAATATATCGTCCTCCAGCCGACTTGTCTCCAAGGGTCTAGTGCTGCCTCGGACACCATATGGTCGTTCTCCTGTGAGTCTAGATTTTCGAATCCGACGCAAAACTGACAGTTAATTGTAACGTTCAGAGCCTGTTAATGACGATGGAACACACAAATCCCGTCGCGATTCAATACATCGTCCTCCGGCCGACCTGTCTCCAAGGGTCTATTGCTGCCTCGGGCACCTTATGGTCGTTCTCCTGTGAGTCTAGATTTTCGAATCCGACGCAAAACTGACAGTTGATTGTAACGTTCAGAGCCTGTTAATGACGATGGAACACACAAATCGCGTCGCGATTCAATACATCGTCCTCCGGCCGACCTGTCTCCAAGGGTCTAGTGCTGCCTCGGGCACCTTATGGTCGTTCTCCTGTGAGTCTAGATTTTCGAATCCGACGCAAAACTGACAGTTAATTGTAACGTTCAGCGCTTCTTAATGACAATGGAACACACAAATCGCGTCGCGATTCAATACATCGTCCTCCGGCTGACCTGTCTCCAAGGGTCTATTGCTCCCTCGGGCACCTTATGGTCGATCTCCTGTGAGTCTAGATTTTCGAATCCGACGCAAAACTGACAGTTAATTGTAACGTTCAGAGCCTGTTAATGACGATGGAACACACAAATCCCGTCGCGATTCAATACATCGTCCTCCGGCCGACCTGTCTCCAAGGGTCTATTGCTGCCTCGGGCACCTTATGGTCGATCTCCTGTGAGTCTAGATTTTCGAATCCGACGCAAAACTGACAGTTAATTGTAACGTTCAGAGCCTGTTAATGACGATGGAACACACAAATTGCGTCGCGATTCAATACATCATCGTCCAGCCGACTTGTCTCCAAGGGTCTAGTGCTGCCTCGGACACCGTATGTTCGTTCTCCTGTGAGTCTAGATTTTCGAATCCGACGCAAAACTGACAGTTAATTGTAAGGTTCAGAGCCTCTTAATGACAATGGAACACACAAATCGCGTCGCGATTCAATACATCGTCCTCCGGCCGACCTGTCTCCAAGGGTCTATTGCTGCCTCGGGCACCTTATGGTCGATCTCCTGTTAGTCTAGAATTTCGAATCCGACGCAGTTAATTGTAACGTTCAGAGCCTGTTAATGACGATGGAACACACAAATCCCGTCGCGATTCAATACATCGTCCTCCGGCCGACCTGTCTCGAAGGGTCTATTGCTGCCTCGGGCACCTTATGGTCGATCTCCTGTCAGTCTAGATTTTCGAATCCGACGCAAAACTGACAGTTAATTGTAACGTTCAGAGCCTGTTAATGACGATGGAACACACAAATCGCGTCGCGATTCAATACATCGTCCTCCGGCCGACCTGTCTCCAAGGGTCTATTGCTGCCTCGGGCACCTTATGGACGATCTCCTGTGAGTCTAGATTTTCGAATCCGACGCAAAACTGACAGTTAATTGTAAGGTTCAGAGCCTGTTAATGACGATGGAACACACAAATTGCGTCGCGATTCAATACATCGTCCTCCGGCCGACCTGTCTCCAAGGGTCTATTGCTGCCTCGGGCACCTTATGGTCGTTCTCCTGTGAGTCTAGATTTTCGAATCCGACGCAAAACTGACAGTTAATTGTAACGTTCAGAGCCTCTTCATGACGATGGAACACACAAATCGCGTCGCGATTCAATACATCGTCCTCCAGCCGATTTGTCTCCAAGGGTCTAGTGCTGCCTCGGGCACCTTATGGTCGTTCCTCTGTGAGTCTAGATTTTCGAATCCGACGCAGAACTGACAGTTAATTGTAAGGTTCAGAGCCTCTTTATGACAATGGAACACACAAATTGCTTCGCGATTCAATACATCGTCCTCCGGCCGACCTGTCTCCAAGGGTCTATTGCTGCCTCGGGCACCTTATGGTCGATCTCCTGTGAGTCTAGATTTTCGAATCCGACGCAAACCTGACAGTTAATAGTAACGTTCAGAGCCTGTAAATGACAATGGAACTCACAAATCGCGTCGCGATTCAATACATCGTCCTCCAGCCGACTTGTCTCCAAGGGTCTAGTGCTGCCTCGGGCACCTTATTGTCGTTCTCCTGTGAGTCTAGATTTTCGAATCCGACGCAAAACTGACAGTTAATTGTAACGTTCAGAGCCTGTTAATGACGATGGAACAAACAAATCCCGTCGCGATTCAATACATCGTCCTCCGGCCGACCTGTCTCCAAGGGTCTATTGCTGCCTCGGGCACCTTATGGTCGATCTCCTGTGAGTCTAGATTTTCGAATCCGACGCAAAACTGACAGTTAATTGTAACGTTCAGAGCCTGTTAATGACGATGGAACACACAAATCGCGTCGCGATTCAATACATCGTCCTCCGGCCGACCTGTCTCCAAGGGTCTATTGCTGCCTCGGGCACCTTATGGTCGTTCTCCTGTGAGTCTAGAATTTCGAATCCGACGCAGTTAATTGTAACGTTCAGAGCCTGTTAATGACGATGGAACACACAAACTGCGTCGCGATTCAATACATCGTCCTCCAGCCGATTTGTCTCCAAGGGTGTAGTGCTGCCTCGGACACCTTATGGTCGTTCTCTTGTGAGTCTAGATTTTCGAATCCGACGCAAAACTGACAGTTAATTGTAAGGTTCAGAGCCTGTTAATGACAATGGAACACACAAATCGCGTCGCGATTCAATACATCGTCCTCCGGCCGACCTGCCTCCAAGGGTCTATTGCTGCCTCGGGCACCTTATGGTCGATCTCCTGTGAGTCTAGATTTTCGAATCCGACGCAAAGCTGACAGTTAATTGTAACGTTCAGAGCCAATTAATGACAATGGAACACACAAATCGCGTCGCGATTCAATACATCGTCCTCCGGCCGACCTGTCTCCAAGGGTCTATTGCTGCCTCGGGCACCTTATGGTCGATCTCCTGTGAGTCTAGATTTTCGAATCCGACGCAAAACTGACAGTTAATTGTAACGTTCAGAGCCTGTTAATGACGATGGAACACACAAATCCCGTCGCGATTCAATACATCGTCCTCCGGCCGACCTGTCTCCAAGTGTCTATTGCTGCCTCGGGCACCTTATGGTCGATCTCCTGTGAGTCTAGATTTTCGAATCCGACGCATAACTGACAGTTAATTGTAACGTTCAGAGCCTGTTAATGACGATGGAACACACAAATCGCGTCGCGATTCAATACATCGTCCTCCGGCCGACCTGTCTCCAAGAGTCTATTGCTGCCTCGGGCACCTTATGGTCGATCTCCTGTGACTCTAGATTTTCGAATCCGACGCAAAACTGACAGTTAATTGTAAGGTTCAGAGCCTGTTCATGACGATGGACCACACAAATTGCGTCGCGATTCAATACATCGTCCTCCGGCCGACCTGTCTCCAAGGGTCTATTGCTCCCTCGGGCACCTTATGGTCGTTCTCCTGTGAGTCTAGATTTTCGAATCCGACGCAAAACTGATGGTTAATTGTAACGTTCAGAGCCTGTTAATGACGATGGAACACACAAATTGCGTCGCGATTCAATACATCGTCCTCCGGCCGACCTGTCTCCAAGGGTCTATTGCTGCCTCGGGCACCTTATGGTCGTTCTCCTGTGAGTCTAGATTTTCGAATCCGACGCAAAACTGACAGTTGATTGTAACGTTCAGAGCCTGTTAATGACGATGGAACACACAAATCGCGTCGCGATTCAATACATCGTCCTCCAGCCGACTTGTCTCCAAGGGGCTAGTGCTGCCTCGGGCACCTTATGGTCGTTCTCCTGTGAGTCTAGATTTTCGAATCCGACGCAAATCTGACAGTTAATTGTAACGTTCAGAGCCTGAAAATGACGATGGAACACACAAATCGCGACGCGATTCAATACATCGTCCTCCGGCCGACCTGTCTCCAATGCTCTATTGCTTCCTCGGGCACCTTATGGTCGTTCTCCTGTGAGTCTAGATTTTCGAATCCGACGCAAAACTGACAGTTAATTGTAACGTTCAGAGCCTGTTAATGACGATGGAACACACAAATCGCGTCGCGATTCAATACATCGTCCTCCGGCCGACCTGTCTCCAAGGGTCTATTGCTGCCTCGGGCACCTTATGGTCGTTCTCCTGTGAGTCTAGATTTTCGAATCCGACGCAATCTGACAGTTAATTGTAACGTTCAGAGCCTGTTAATGACGATGGAACACACAAATCGCGTCGCGATTCAATACATCGTCCTCCAGCCGATTTGTCTCCAAGGGTCTAGTGCTGCCTCGGGCACCTTATGGTCGTTCCTCTGTGAGTCTAGATTTTCGAATCCGACGCAAAGCTGACAGTTAATTGTAACGTTCAGAGCCAATTAATGACAATGGAACACACAAATCGCGTCGCGATTCAATACATCGTCCTCCGGCCGACCTGTCTCCAAGGGTCTATTGCTGCCTCGGGCACCTTATGGTCGATCTCCTGTGAGTCTAGATTTTCGAATCCGACGCAAAACTGACAGTTAATTGTAACGTTCAGAGCCTGTTAATGACGATGGAACACACAAATCCCGTCGCGATTCAATACATCGTCCTCCGGCCGACCTGTCTCCAAGTGTCTATTGCTGCCTCGGGCACCTTATGGTCGATCTCCTGTGAGTCTAGATTTTCGAATCCGACGCATAACTGACAGTTAATTGTAACGTTCAGAGCCTGTTAATGACGATGGAACACACAAATCGCGTCGCGATTCAATACATCGTCCTCCAGCCGATTTGTCTCCAAGGGTCTAGTGCTGCCTCGGGCACCTTATGGTCGTTCTCCTGTGAGTCTAAATTTTCGAATCCGACGCAAAACTGACAGTTAATTGTAACGTTCAGCGCTTCTTAATGACAATGGAACACACAAATCGCGTCGCGATTCAATACATCGTCCTCCGGCCGACCTGTCTCCAAGGGTCTATTGCTCCCTCGGGCACCTTATGGTCGATCTCCTGTGAGTCTAGATTTTCGAATCCGACGCAAAACTGACAGTTAATTGTAACGTTCAGAGCCTGTTAATGACGATGGAACACACAAATTGCGTCGCGATTCAATACATCGTCCTCCGGCCGACCTGTCTCCAAGGGTCTATTGCTGCCTCGGGCACCTTATGGTCGTTCTCCTGTGAGTCTAGATTTTCGAATCCGACGCAAAACTGACAGTTGATTGTAACGTTCAGAGCCTGTTAATGACGATGGAACACACAAATCGCGTCGCGATTCAATACATCGTCCTCCAGCCGACTTGTCTCCAAGGGGCTAGTGCTGCCTCGGGCACCTTATGGTCGTTCTCCTGTGAGTCTAGATTTTCGAATCCGACGCAAATCTGACAGTTAATTGTAACGTTCAGAGCCTGAAAATGACGATGGAACACACAAATCGCGACGCGATTCAATACATCGTCCTCCGGCCGACCTGTCTCCAATGCTCTATTGCTTCCTCGGGCACCTTATGGTCGTTCTCCTGTGAGTCTAGATTTTCGAATCCGACGCAAAACTGACAGTTAATTGTAACGTTCAGAGCCTGTTAATGACGATGGAACACACAAATCGCGTCGCGATTCAATACATCGTCCTCCGGCCGACCTGTCTCCAAGGGTCTATTGCTGCCTCGGGCACCTTATGGTCGTTCTCCTGTGAGTCTAGATTTTCGAATCCGACGCAATCTGACAGTTAATTGTAACGTTCAGAGCCTGTTAATGACGATGGAACACACAAATCGCGTCGCGATTCAATACATCGTCCTCCAGCCGATTTGTCTCCAAGGGTCTAGTGCTGCCTCGGGCACCTTATGGTCGTTCCTCTGTGAGTCTAGATTTTCGAATCCGACGCAAAACTGACAGTTAATTGTAAGGTTCAGAGCCTCTTAATGACAATGGAACACACAAATTGCGTCGCGATTCAATACATCGTCCTCCGGCCGACCTGTCTCCAAGGGTCTATTGCTGCCTCGGGCACCTTATGGTCGATCTCCTGTGAGTCTAGATTTTCGAATCCGACGAAAACTGACAGTTAATTGTAACGTTCAGAGCCTGTTAATGACGATGGAACACACAAATCGCGTCGCGATTCAATACATCGTCCTCCGGCCGACCTGTCTCCAAGGGTCTATTGCTGCCTCGGGCACCTTATGGTCGTTCTCCTGTGAGTCTAGATTTTCGAATCCGACGCAAAACTGACAGTTAATTGGAACGTTCAGAGCCTGTTAATGACGATGGAACACACAAATCGCGTCGCGATTCAATACATCGTCCTCCAGCCGATTTGTCTCCAAGGGTCTAGTGCTGCCTCGGGCACCTTATGGTCGTTCTCCTGTGAGTCTAAATTTTCGAATCCGACGCAAAACTGACAGTTAATTGTAACGTTCAGCGCTTCTTAATGACAATGGAACACACAAATCGCGTCGCGATTCAATACATCGTCCTCCGGCCGACCTGTCTCCAAGGGTCTATTGCTCCCTCGGGCACCTTATGGTCGATCTCCTGTGAGTCTAGATTTTCGAATCCGACGCAAAACTGACAGTTAATTGTAACGTTCAGAGCCTGTTAATGACGATGGAACACACAAATCGCGTCGCGATTCAATACATCGTCCTCCGGCCGACCTGTCTCCAAGGGTCTATTGCTGCCTCGGGCACCTTATGGTCGATCTCCTGTGAGTCTAGATTTTCGAATCCGACGCAAAACTGACAGTTAATTGTAAGGTTCAGAGCCTCTTAATGACAATGGAACACACAAATCGCGTCGCGATTCAATACATCGTCCTCCGGCCGACCTGTCTCCAAGGGTCTATTGCTGCCTCGGGCAGCTTATGGTCGATCTCCTGTGAGTCTAGAATTTCGAATCCGACGCTGTTAATTGTAACGTTCAGAGCCTGTTAATGACGATGGAACACACAAACTGCGTCGCGATTCAATACATCGTCCTCCAGCCGACTTGTCTTCAAGGGAGTAGTGCTGCCTCGGACACCTTATGGTCGTTCTCTTGTGAGTCTAGATCTTCGAATCCGACGCAAAACTGACAGTTAATTGTAAGGTTCAGAGCCTGTTAATGACAATGGAACACACAAATCGCGTCGCGATTCAATACATCGTCCTCCGGCCGACCTGCCTCCAAGGGTCTATTGCTGCCTCGGGCACCTTATGGTCGATCTCCTGTGAGTCTAGATTTTCGAATCCGACGCAAAACTGACAGTTAATTGTAACGTTCAGAGCCTGTTAATGACGATGGAACACACAAATCCCGTCGCGATTCAATACATCGTCCTCCGGCCGACCTGTCTCCAAGGGTCTATTGCTGCCTCGGGCACCTTATGGTCGATCTCCTGTGAGTCTAGATTTTCGAATCCGACGCAAAACTGACAGTTAATTGTAACGTTCAGAGCCTGTTAATGACGATGGAACACTCAAATCGCGTCGCGATTCAATACATCGTCCTCCGGCCGACCTGTCTCCAAGGGTCTATTGCTGCCTCGGGCACCTTATGGACGATCTCCTGTGAGTCTAGATTTTCGAATCCGACGCAAAACTGACAGTTAATTGTAACGTTCAGAGCCTGTTAATGACGATGGAACACACAAATTGCGTCGCGATTCAATACATCGTCCTCCGGCCGACCTGTCTCCAAGGGTCTATTGCTGCCTCGGGCACCTTATGGTCGTTCTCCTGTGAGTCTAGATTTTCGAATCCGACGCAAAACTGACAGTTAATTGTAACGTTCAGAGCCTGTTAATATCGATGGAACACACAAATCGCGTCGCGATTCAATACATCGTCCTCCAGCCGATTTGTCTCCAAGGGTCTAGTGCTGCCTCGGGCACCTTATGGTCGTTCCTCTGTGAGTCTAGATTTTCGAATCCGACGCAAAACTGACAGTTAATTGTAAGGTTCAGAGCCTCTTAATGACAATGGAACACACAAATTGCGTCGCGATTCAATACATCGTCCTCCGGCCGACCTGTCTCCAAGGGTCTATTGCTGCCTCGGGCACCTTATGGTCGATCTCATGTGAGTCTAGATTTTCGAATCCGACGCAAACCTGACAGTTAATTGTAACGTTCAGAGCCCGTAAATGACAATGGAACTCACAAATCGCGTCGCGATTCAATACATCGTCCTCCAGCCGACTTGTCTCCAAGGGTCTAGTGCTGCTCCGGGCACCTTATTGTCGTTCTCCTGTGAGTCTAGATTTTCGAATGCGACGCAAAACTGACAGTTAATCGTAAGGTTCAGACCCTCTTAATGACAATGGAACACACAAATTGCGTCGCGATTCAATACATCGTCCTCCGGCCGACCTGTCTCCAATGGTCTATTGCTGCCTCGGGCACTTTGTGGTCGTTCTCCTGTGAGTCTAGATTTTCGAATCCGACGCAAAACTGACAGTTAATTGTAACGTTCAGAGCCTGTTAATGACGATGGAACACACAAATTGCGTCGCGATTCAATATATCGTCCTCCAGCCGACTTGTCTCCAAGGGTCTAGTGCTGCCTCGGACACCTTATGGTCGTTCTCCTGCGAGTCTAGATTTTCGAATCCGACGCAAAACTGACAGTTCATTGTAACGTTCAGAGCCTGTTAATGACGATGGAACACACAAATCGCGTCGCGATTCAATACATCGTCCTCCGGCCGACCTGTCTCCAAGGGTCTATTGCTGCCTCGGGCACCTTATGGTCGTTCTCCTGTGAGTCTAGATTTTCGAATCCGACGCAAAACTGACAGTTGATTGTAACGTTCAGAGCCTGTTAATGACGATGGAACACACAAATCGCGTCGCGATTCAATACATCGTCCTCCGGCGGACCTGTCTCCAAGGGTCTAGTGCTGCCTCGGGCACCTTATGGTCGTTCTCCTGTGAGTCTAGAATTTCGAATCCGACGCAGTTAATTGTAACGTTCAGAGCCTGTTAATGACGATGGAACACACAAATCGCGTCGCGATTCAATACATCGTCCTCCAGCCGATTTGTCTCCAAGGGTCTAGTGCTGCCTCGGGCACCTTATGGTCGTTCCTCTGTGAGTCTAGATTTTCGAATCCGACGCAAAACTGACAGTTAATTGTAAGGTTCAGAGCCTGTTCATGACAATGGAACACACAAATTGCGTCGCGATTCAATACATCGTCCTCCGGCCGACCTGTCTCCAAGGGTCTATTGCTGCCTCGGGCACCTTATGGTCGATCTCCTGTGAGTCTAGATTTTCGAATCCGACGCAAACCTGACAGTTAATTGTAACGTTCGGAGCCCGTAAATGACAATGGAACTCACAAATCGCGTCGCGATTCAATACATCGTCCTCCAGCCGACTTGTCTCCAAGGGTCTAGTGCTGCTCCGGGCACCTTATTGTCGTTCTCCTGTGAGTCTAGATTTTCGAATGCGACGCAAAACTGACAGTTAATCGTAAGGTTCAGAGCCTCTTAATGACAATGGAACACACAAATTCCGTCGCGATTCAATACATCGTCCTCCGGCCGACCTGTCTCCAATGGTCTATTGCTGCCTCGGGCACCTTATGGTCGTTCTCCTGTGAGTCTAGATTTTCGAATCCGACGCAAAACTGACAGTTAATTGTAACGTTCAGAGCCTGTTAATGACGATGGAACACACAAATTGCGTCGCGATTCAATATATCGTCCTCCAGCCGACTTGTCTCCAAGGGTCTATTGCTGCCTCGGGCACCTTATGGTCGTTCTCCTGTGAGTCTAGATTTTCGAATCCGACGCAAAACTGACAGTTGATTGTAACGTTCAGAGCCTGTTAATGACGATGGAACACACAAATCGCGTCGCGATTCAATACATCGTCCTCCGGCCGACCTGTCTCCAAGGGTCTAGTGCTGCCTCGGGCACCTTATGGTCGTTCTCCTGTGAGTCTAGATTTTCGAATCCGACGCAAAACTGACAGTTAATTGTAACGTTCAGCGCTTCTTAATGACAATGGAACACACAAATCGCGTCGCGATTCAATACATCGTCCTCCGGCCGACCTGTCTCCAAGGGTCTATTGCTCCCTCGGGCACCTTATGGTCGATCTCCTGTGAGTCTAGATTTTCGAATCCGACGCAAAACTGACAGTTAATTGTAACGTTCAGAGCCTGTTAATGACGATGGAACACACAAATCCCGTCGCGATTCAATACATCGTCCTCCGGCCGACCTGTCTCCAAGGGTCTATTGCTGCCTCGGGCACCTTATGGTCGATCTCCTGTGAGTCTAGATTTTCGAATCCGACGCAAAACTGACAGTTAATTGTAACGTTCAGAGCCTGTTAATGACGATGGAACACACAAATTGCGTCGCGATTCAATACATCATCGTCCAGCCGACTTGTCTCCAAGGGTCTAGTGCTGCCTCGGACACCGTATGTTCGTTCTCCTGTGAGTCTAGATTTTCGAATCCGACGCAAAACTGACAGTTAATTGTAAGGTTCAGAGCCTGTTAATGACAATGGAACACACAAATCGCGTCGCGATTCAATACATCGTCCTCCGGCCGACCTGTCTCCAAGGGTCTATTGCTGCCTCGGGCACCTTATGGTCGATCTCCTGTTAGTCTAGAATTTCGAATCCGACGCAGTTAATTGTAACGTTCAGAGCCTGTTAATGACGATGGAACACACAAATCCCGTCGCGATTCAATTCATCGTCCTCCGGCCGACCTGTCTCGAAGTGTCTATTGCTGCCTCGGGCACCTTATGGTCGATCTCCTGTCAGTCTAGATTTTCGAATCCGACGCAAAACTGACAGTTAATTGTAACGTTCAGAGCCTGTTAATGACGATGGAACACACAAATCGCGTCGCGATTCAATACATCGTCCTCCGGCCGACCTGTCTCCAAGGGTCTATTGCTGCCTCGGGCACCTTATGGACGATCTCCTGTGAGTCTAGATTTTCGAATCCGACGCAAAACTGACAGTTAATTGTAAGGTTCAGAGCCTGTTAATGACGATGGAACACACAAATTGCGTCGCGATTCAATACATCGTCCTCCGGCCGACCTGTCTCCAAGGGTCTATTGCTGCCTCGGGCACCTTATGGTCGTTCTCCTGTGAGTCTAGATTTTCGAATCCGACGCAAAACTGACAGTTAATTGTAACGTTCAGAGCCTCTTCATGACGATGGAACACACAAATCGCGTCGCGATTCAATACATCGTCCTCCAGCCGATTTGTCTCCAAGGGTCTAGTGCTGCCTCGGGCACCTTATGGTCGTTCCTCTGTGAGTCTAGATTTTCGAATCCGACGCAAAACTGACAGTTAATTGTAACGTTCAGAGCCTGTTAATGACGATGGAACAAACAAATCCCGTCGCGATTCAATACATCGTCCTCCGGCCGACCTGTCTCCAAGGATCTATTGCTGCCTCGGGCACCTTATGGTCGATCTCCTGTGAGTCTAGATTTTCGAATCCGACGCAAAACTGACAGTTAATTGTAACGTTCAGAGCCTGTTAATGACGATGGAACACACAAATCGCGTCGCGATTCAATACATCGTCCTCCGGCCGACCTGTCTCCAAGGGTCTATTGCTGCCTCGGGCACCTTATGGTCGTTCTCCTGTGAGTCTAGATTTTCGAATCCGACGCAAAACTGACAGTTAATTGTAACGTTCAGAGCCTGTTAATGACGATGGAACACACAAATCGCGTCGCGATTCAATACATCGTCCTCCAGCAGATTTGTCTCCAAGGGTCTAGTGCTGCTTCGGGCACCTTATGGTCGTTCTCCTGTGAGTCTAGATTTTCGAATCCGACGCAAAACTGACAGTTAATTGTAACGTTCAGCGCTTCTTAATGACAATGGAACACACAAATCGCGTCGCGATTCAATACATCGTCCTCCGGCCGACCTGTCTCCAAGGGTCTATTGCTCCCTCGGGCACCTTATGGTCGATCTCCTGTGAGTCTAGATTTTTGAATCCGACGCAAAACTGACAGTTAATTGTAACGTTCAGAGCCTGTTAATGACGATGGAACACACAAATCCCGTCGCGATTCAATACATCGTCCTCCCGCCGACCTGTCCCCAAGGGTCTATTGCTGCCTCGGGCACCTTACGGTCGAACTCCTGTGAGTCTAGATTTTCGAATCCGACGCAAAACTGACAGTTAATTGTAACGTTCAGAGCCTGTTAATGACGATGGAACACACAAATTGCGTCGCGATTCAATACATCATCGTCCAGCCGACTTGTCTCCAAGGGTCTAGTGCTGCCTCGGACACCGTATGGTCGTTCTCCTGTGAGTCTAGATTTTCGAATCCGACGCAAAACTGACAGTTAATTGTAAGGTTCAGAGCCTCTTAATGACAATGGAACACACAAATCGCGTCGCGATTCAATACATCGTCCTCCGGCCGCCCTGTCTCCAAGGGTCTCTTGCTGCCTCGGGCATCTTAAGGTCGATCTCCTGTGAGTCTAGAATTTCGAATCCGACGCAGTTAATTGTAACGTTCAGAGCCTGTTAATGACGATGGAACACACAAACTGCGTCGCGATTCAATACATCGTCCTCCAGCCGATTTGTCTCCAAGGGTGTAGTGCTGCCTCGGACACCTTATGGTCGTTCTCTTGTGAGTCTAGATTTTCGAATCCGACGCAAAACTGACAGTTAATTGTAAGGTTCAGAGCCTGTTAATGACAATGGAACACACAAATCGCGTCGCGATTCAATACATCGTCCTCCGGCCGACCTGCCTCCAAGGGTCTATTGCTGCCTCGGGCACCTTATGGTCGATCTCCTGTGAGTCTAGATTTTCGAATCCGACGCAAAACTGACAGTTAATTGTAACGTTCAGAGCCTGTTAATGACGATGGAACACACAAATCCCGTCGCGATTCAATTCATCGTCCTCCGGCCGACCTGTCTCGAAGGGTCTATTGCTGCCTCGGGCACCTTATGGTCGATCTCCTGTCAGTCTAGATTTTCGAATCCGACGCAAAACTGACAGTTAATTGTAACGTTCAGAGCCTGTTAATGACGATGGAACACACAAATCGCGTCGCGATTCAATACATCGTCCACCGGCCGACCTGTCTCCAAGGGTCTATTGCTGCCTCGGGCACCTTATGGACGATCTCCTGTGAGTCTAGATTTTCGAATCCGACGCAAAACTGACAGTTAATTGTAAGGTTCAGAGCCTGTTAATGACGATGGAACACACAAATTGCGTCGCGATTCAATACATCGTCCTCCGGCCGACCTGTCTCCAAGGGTCTATTGCTGCCTCGGGCACCTTATGGTCGTTCTCCTGTGAGTCTAGATTTTCGAATCCGACGCAAAACTGACAGTTAATTGTAACGTTCAGAGCCTCTTCATGACGATGGAACACACAAATCGCGTCGCGATTCAATACATCGTCCTCCAGCCGATTTGTCTCCAAGGGTCTAGTGCTGCCTCGGGCACCTTATGGTCGTTCCTCTGTGAGTCTAGATTTTCGAATCCGACGCAAAACTGACAGTTAATTGTAACGTTCAGAGCCTGTTAATGACGATGGAACAAACAAATCCCGTCGCGATTCAATACATCGTCCTCCGGCCGACCTGTCTCCAAGGATCTATTGCTGCCTCGGGCACCTTATGGTCGTTCTCCTGTGAGTCTAGATTTTCGAATCCGACGCAAAACTGACAGTTAATTGTAACGTTCAGAGCCTGTTAATGACGATGGAACACACAAATTGCGTCGCGATTCAATATATCGTCCTCCAGCCGACTTGTCTCCAAGGGTCTAGTGCTGCCTCGGACACCTTATGGTCGTTCCTCTGTGAGTCTAGATTTTCGAATCCGACGCAAAACTGACAGTTAATTGTAAGGTTCAGAGCCTCTTAATGACAATGGAACACACAAATTGCGTCGCGATTCAATACATCGTCCTCCGGCCAACCTGTCTCCAAGGGTCTATTGCTGCCTCGGGCACCTTATGGTCGTTCTCCTGTGAGTCTAGATTTTCGAATCCGACGCAAAACTGACAGTTAATTGTAACGTTCAGAGCCTGTTAATGACGATGGAACACACAAATTGCGTCGCGATTCAATATATCGTCCTCCAGCCGACTTGTCTCCAAGGGTCTAGTGCTGCCTCGGACACCTTATGGTCGTTCCTCTGTGAGTCTAGATTTTCGAATCCGACGCAAAACTGACAGTTAATTGTAAGGTTCAGAGCCTCTTAATGACAATGGAACACACAAATTGCGTCGCGATTCAATACATCGTCCTCCGGCCAACCTGTCTCCAAGGGTCTATTGCTGCCTCGGGCACCTTATGGTCGATCTCCTGTGAGTCTAGATTTTCGAATCCGACGCAAACCTGACAGTTAATTGTAATGTTCAGGGCCTGTAAATGACAATGGAACTCACAAATCGCGTCGCGATTCAATACATCGTCCTCCAGCCGACTTGTCTCCAAGGGTCTAGTGCTGCCTCGGGCACCTTATTGTCGTTCTCCTGTGAGTCTAGATTTTCGAATGCGACGCAAAACTGACAGTTAATCGTAAGGTTCAGAGCCTCTTAATGACAATGGAACACACAAATTGCGTCGCGATTCAATACATCGTCCTCCGGCCAACCTGTCTCCAAGGGTCTATTGCTGCCTCGGGCACCTTATGGTCGTTCTCCTGTGAGTCTAGATTTTCGAATCCGACGCAAAACTGACAGTTAATTGTAACGTTCAGAGCCTGTTAATGACGATGGAACACACAAATTGCGTCGCGATTCAATATATCGTCCTCCAGCCGACTTGTCTCCAAGGGTCTAGTGCTGCCTCGGACACCTTTTGGTCGTTCTCCTGTGAGTCTAGATTTTCGAATCCGACGCAAAACTGACAGTTAATTGTAACGTTCAGAGCCAATTAATGACAATGGAACACACAAATCGCGTCGCGATTCAATACATCGTCCTCCGGCCGACCTGTCTCCAAGGGTCTATTGCTGCCTCGGGCACCTTATGGTCGTTCTCCTGTGAGTCTAGATTTTCGAATCCGACGCAAAACTGACAGTTAATTGTAACGTTCAGAGCCTGTTAATGACGATGGAACACACAAATCGCGTCGCGATTCAATACATCGTCCTCCAGCAGATTTGTCTCCAAGGGTCTAGTGCTGCTTCGGGCACCTTATGGTCGTTCTCCTGTGAGTCTAGATTTTCGAATCCGACGCAAAACTGACAGTTAATTGTAACGTTCAGCGCTTCTTAATGACAATGGAACACACAAATCGCGTCGCGATTCAATACATCGTCCTCCGGCCGACCTGTCTCCAAGGGTCTATTGCTCCCTCGGGCACCTTATGGTCGATCTCCTGTGAGTCTAGATTTTTGAATCCGACGCAAAACTGACAGTTAATTGTAACGTTCAGAGCCTGTTAATGACGATGGAACACACAAATCCCGTCGCGATTCAATACATCGTCCTCCCGCCGACCTGTCCCCAAGGGTCTATTGCTGCCTCGGGCACCTTACGGTCGAACTCCTGTGAGTCTAGATTTTCGAATCCGACGCAAAACTGACAGTTAATTGTAACGTTCAGAGCCTGTTAATGACGATGGAACACACAAATTGCGTCGCGATTCAATACATCATCGTCCAGCCGACTTGTCTCCAAGGGTCTAGTGCTGCCTCGGACACCGTATGGTCGTTCTCCTGTGAGTCTAGATTTTCGAATCCGACGCAAAACTGACAGTTAATTGTAAGGTTCAGAGCCTCTTAATGACAATGGAACACACAAATCGCGTCGCGATTCAATACATCGTCCTCCGGCCGCCCTGTCTCCAAGGGTCTCTTGCTGCCTCGGGCATCTTAAGGTCGATCTCCTGTGAGTCTAGAATTTCGAATCCGACGCAGTTAATTGTAACGTTCAGAGCCTGTTAATGACGATGGAACACACAAACTGCGTCGCGATTCAATACATCGTCCTCCAGCCGATTTGTCTCCAAGGGTGTAGTGCTGCCTCGGACACCTTATGGTCGTTCTCTTGTGAGTCTAGATTTTCGAATCCGACGCAAAACTGACAGTTAATTGTAAGGTTCAGAGCCTGTTAATGACAATGGAACACACAAATCGCGTCGCGATTCAATACATCGTCCTCCGGCCGACCTGCCTCCAAGGGTCTATTGCTGCCTCGGGCACCTTATGGTCGATCTCCTGTGAGTCTAGATTTTCGAATCCGACGCAAAACTGACAGTTAATTGTAACGTTCAGAGCCTGTTAATGACGATGGAACACACAAATCCCGTCGCGATTCAATACATCGTCCTCCGGCCGACCTGTCTCCAAGGGTCTATTGCTGCCTCGGGCACCTTATGGTCGATCTCCTGTGAGTCTAGATTTTCGAATCGGACGCAAAACTGACAGTTAATTGTAACGTTCAGAGCCTGTTAATGACGATGGAACACACAAATCGCGGCGCGATTCAATACATGGTCCTCCCGCCGACCTGTCTCCAAGGGTCTATTGCTGCCTCGGGCACCTTATGGTCGATCTCCTGTGAGTCTAGATTTTCGAATCCGACGCAAACCTGACAGTTAATTGTAACGTTCAGGGCCTGTAAATGACAATGGAACTCACAAATCGCGTCGCGATTCAATACATCGTCCTCCAGCCGACTTGTCTCCAAGGGTCTAGTGCTGCCTCGGGCACCTTATTGTCGTTCTCCTGTGAGTCTAGATTTTCGAATGCGACGCAAAACTGACAGTTAATCGTAAGGTTCAGAGCCTCTTAATGACAATGGAACACACAAATTGCGTCGCGATTCAATACATCGTCCTCCGGCCAACCTGTCTCCAAGGGTCTATTGCTGCCTCGGGCACCTTATGGTCGTTCTCCTGTGAGTCTAGATTTTCGAATCCGACGCAAAACTGACAGTTAATTGTAACGTTCAGAGCCTGTTAATGACGATGGAACACACAAATTGCGTCGCGATTCAATATATCGTCCTCCAGCCGACTTGTCTCCAAGGGTCTAGTGCTGCCTCGGACACCTTATGGTCGTTCCTCTGTGAGTCTAGATTTTCGAATCCGACGCAAAACTGACAGTTAATTGTAAGGTTCAGAGCCTCTTAATGACAATGGAACACACAAATTGCGTCGCGATTCAATACATCGTCCTCCGGCCAACCTGTCTCCAAGGGTCTATTGCTGCCTCGGGCACCTTATGGTCGATCTCCTGTGAGTCTAGATTTTCGAATCCGACGCAAACCTGACAGTTAATTGTAATGTTCAGGGCCTGTAAATGACAATGGAACTCACAAATCGCGTCGCGATTCAATACATCGTCCTCCAGCCGACTTGTCTCCAAGGGTCTAGTGCTGCCTCGGGCACCTTATTGTCGTTCTCCTGTGAGTCTAGATTTTCGAATGCGACGCAAAACTGACAGTTAATCGTAAGGTTCAGAGCCTCTTAATGACAATGGAACACACAAATTGCGTCGCGATTCAATACATCGTCCTCCGGCCAACCTGTCTCCAAGGGTCTATTGCTGCCTCGGGCACCTTATGGTCGTTCTCCTGTGAGTCTAGATTTTCGAATCCGACGCAAAACTGACAGTTAATTGTAACGTTCAGAGCCTGTTAATGACGATGGAACACACAAATTGCGTCGCGATTCAATATATCGTCCTCCAGCCGACTTGTCTCCAAGGGTCTAGTGCTGCCTCGGACACCTTTTGGTCGTTCTCCTGTGAGTCTAGATTTTCGAATCCGACGCAAAACTGACAGTTAATTGTAACGTTCAGAGCCAATTAATGACAATGGAACACACAAATCGCGTCGCGATTCAATACATCGTCCTCCGGCCGACCTGTCTCCAAGGGTCTATTGCTGCCTCGGGCACCTTATGGTCGTTCTCCTGTGAGTCTAGATTTTCGAATCCGACGCAAAACTGGCAGTTAATTGTAAGGTTCAGAGCCTCTTAATGACAATGCAACACACAAATCGCGTCGCGATTCAATACATCGTCCTCCGGCCGACCTGTCTCCAAGGGTCTATTGCTGCCTCGGGCACCTTATGGTCGATCTCCTGTGAGTCTAGAATTTCGAATCCGACGCAGTTAATTGTAACGTTCAGAGCCTGTTAATGACGATGGAACACACAAACTGCGTCGCGATTCAATACATCGCCCTCCAGCCGACTTGTCTCCAAGGGTGTAGTGCTGCCTCGGACACCTTATGGTCGTTCTCCTGTGAGTCTAGATTTTCGAATCCGACGCAAAACTGACAGTTAATTGTAACGTTCAGATCCTGTTAATGACGATGGAACACACAAATCGCGTCGCGATTCAATACATCGTCCTCCAGCCGATTTGTCTCCAAGGGTCTAGTGCTGCCTCGGGCACCTTATGGTCGTTCTCCTGTGAGTCTAGATTTTCGAATCCGACGCAAAACTGACAGTTAATTGTAACGTTCAGCGCTTCTTAATGACAATGGAACACACAAATCGCGTCGCGATTCAATACATCGTCCTCCGGCCGACCTGTCTCCAAGGGTCTATTGCTGCCTCGGGCACCTTATGGTCGTTCCTCTGTGAGTCTAGATTTTCGAATCCGACGCAAAACTGACAGTTAATTGTAACGTTCAGAGCCTGCTAATGACGATGGAACAAACAAATCCCGTCGCGATTCAATACACCGTCCTCCGACCGACCTGTCTCCAAGGGTCTATTGCTGCCTCGGGCACCTTATGGTCGATCTCCTGTGAGTCTAGATTTTCGAATCCGACGCAAAACTGACAGTTAATTGTAACGTTCAGAGCCTGTTAATGACGATGGAACACACAAATCGCGTCGCGATTCAATACATCGTCCTCCGGCCGACCTGTCTCCAAGGGTCTATTGCTGCCTCGGGCACCTTATGGTCGATCTCCTGTGAGTCTAGATTTTCGAATCCGACGCAAAACTGACAGTTAATTGTAACTTTCAGAGCCTGTTAATGACGATGGAACACACAAATCGCGTCGCGATTCAATATATCGTCCTCCAGCAGATTTGTCTCCAAGGGTCTAGTGCTGCTTCGGGCACCTTATGGTCGTTCTCCTGTGAGTCTAGATTTTCGAATCCGACGCAAAACTGACAGTTAATTGTAACGTTCAGCGCTTCTTAATGACAATGGAACACACAAATCCCGTCGCGATTCAATACATCGTCCTCCGGCCGACCTGTCTCCAAGGGTCTATTGCTCCCTCGGGCACCTTATGGTCGATCTCCTGTGAGTCTAGATTTTTGAATCCGACGCAAAACTGACAGTTAATTGTAACGTTCAGAGCCTGTTAATGACGATGGAACACACAAATCCCGTCGCGATTCAATACATCGTCCTCCGGCCGACCTGTCTCCAAGGGTCTATTGCTGCCTCGGGCACCTTATGGTCGAAATCCTGTGAGTCTAGATTTTCGAATCCGACGCAAAACTGACAGTTAATTGTAACGTTCAGAGCCTGTTAATGACGATGGAACACACAAATTGCGTCGCGATTCAATACATCATCGTCCAGCCGACTTGTCTCCAAGGGTCTAGTGCTGCCTCGGACACCGTATGGTCGTTCTCCTGTGAGTCTAGATTTTCGAATCCGACGCAAAACTGACAGTTAATTGTAAGGTTCAGAGCCTCTTAATGACAATGGAACACACAAATCGTGTCGCGATTCAATACATCGTCCTCCGGCCGACCTGTCTCCAAGGGTCTATTGCTGCCTCGGGCACCTTATGGTCGATCTCCTGTGAGTCTAGAATTTCGAATCCGACGCAGTTAATTGTAACGTTCAGAGCCTGTTAATGACGATGGAACACACAAACTGCGTGGCGATTCAATACATCGTCCTCCAGCCGACTTGTCTCCAAGGGTCTATTGCTGCCTCGGACACCTTATGGTCGTTCTCTTGTGAGTCTAGATTTTCGAATCCGACGCAAAACTGACAGTTAATTGTAAGGTTCAGAGCCTGTTAATGACAATGGAACACACAAATCGCGTCGCGATTCAATACATCGTCCTCCGGCCGACCTGCCTCCAAGGGTCTATTGCTGCCTCGGGCACCTTATGGTCGATCTCCTGTGAGTCTAGATTTTCGAATCCGACGCAAAACTGACAGTTAATTGTAACGTTCAGAGCCTGTTAATGACGATGGAACACACAAATCCCGTCGCGATTCAATACATCGTCCTCCGGCCGACCTGTCTCCAAGGGTCTATTGCTGCCTCGGGCACCTTATGGTCGATCTCCTGTGAGTCTAGATTTTCGAATCCGACGCAAAACTGACAGTTAATTGTAACGTTGAGAGCCTGTTAATGACGATGGAACACACAAATCGCGTCGCGATTCAATACATCGTCCTCCGGCCGACCTCTCCAAGGGTCTATTGCTGCCTCGGGCACCTTATGGACGATCTCCTGTGAAACTAGATTTTCGAATCCGACGCAAAACTGACAGTTAATTGTAAGGTTCAGAGCCTGTTAATGACGATGGAACACACAAATTGCGTCGCGATTCAATACATCGTCCTACTGCCGACCTGTCTCCAAGGGTCTATTGCTGCCTCGGGCACCTTATGGTCGTTCTCCTGTGAGTCTAGATTTTCGAATCCGACGCAAAACTGACAGTTAATTGTAACGTTCAGAGCCTGTTAATGACGATGGAACACACAAATCCCGTCGCGATTCAATACATCGTCCTCCGGCCGACCTGTCTCCAAGGGTCTATTGCTGCCTCGGGCACCTTATGGTCGATCTCCTGTGAGTCTAGATTTTCGAATCCGACGCAAAACTGACAGTTAATTGTAACTTTCAGAGCCTGTTAATGACGATGGAACACACAAATCGCGTCGCGATTCAATATATCGTCCTCCAGCAGATTTGTCTCCAAGGGTCTAGTGCTGCTTCGGGCACCTTATGGTCGTTCTCCTGTGAGTCTAGATTTTCGAATCCGACGCAAAACTGACAGTTAATTGTAACGTTCAGCGCTTCTTAATGACAATGGAACACACAAATCCCGTCGCGATTCAATACATCGTCCTCCGGCCGACCTGTCTCCAAGGGTCTATTGCTCCCTCGGGCACCTTATGGTCGATCTCCTGTGAGTCTAGATTTTTGAATCCGACGCAAAACTGACAGTTAATTGTAACGTTCAGAGCCTGTTAATGACGATGGAACACACAAATCCCGTCGCGATTCAATACATCGTCCTCCGGCCGACCTGTCTCCAAGGGTCTATTGCTGCCTCGGGCACCTTATGGTCGAAATCCTGTGAGTCTAGATTTTCGAATCCGACGCAAAACTGACAGTTAATTGTAACGTTCAGAGCCTGTTAATGACGATGGAACACACAAATTGCGTCGCGATTCAATACATCATCGTCCAGCCGACTTGTCTCCAAGGGTCTAGTGCTGCCTCGGACACCGTATGGTCGTTCTCCTGTGAGTCTAGATTTTCGAATCCGACGCAAAACTGACAGTTAATTGTAAGGTTCAGAGCCTCTTAATGACAATGGAACACACAAATCGTGTCGCGATTCAATACATCGTCCTCCGGCCGACCTGTCTCCAAGGGTCTATTGCTGCCTCGGGCACCTTATGGTCGATCTCCTGTGAGTCTAGAATTTCGAATCCGACGCAGTTAATTGTAACGTTCAGAGCCTGTTAATGACGATGGAACACACAAACTGCGTGGCGATTCAATACATCGTCCTCCAGCCGACTTGTCTCCAAGGGTCTATTGCTGCCTCGGACACCTTATGGTCGTTCTCTTGTGAGTCTAGATTTTCGAATCCGACGCAAAACTGACAGTTAATTGTAAGGTTCAGAGCCTGTTAATGACAATGGAACACACAAATCGCGTCGCGATTCAATACATCGTCCTCCGGCCGACCTGCCTCCAAGGGTCTATTGCTGCCTCGGGCACCTTATGGTCGATCTCCTGTGAGTCTAGATTTTCGAATCCGACGCAAAACTGACAGTTAATTGTAACGTTCAGAGCCTGTTAATGACGATGGAACACACAAATCCCGTCGCGATTCAATACATCGTCCTCCGGCCGACCTGTCTCCAAGGGTCTATTGCTGCCTCGGGCACCTTATGGTCGATCTCCTGTGAGTCTAGATTTTCGAATCCGACGCAAAACTGACAGTTAATTGTAACGTTGAGAGCCTGTTAATGACGATGGAACACACAAATCGCGTCGCGATTCAATACATCGTCCTCCGGCCGACCTGTCTCCAAGGGTCTATTGCTGCCTCGGGCACCTTATGGACGATCTCCTGTGAAACTAGATTTTCGAATCCGACGCAAAACTGACAGTTAATTGTAAGGTTCAGAGCCTGTTAATGACGATGGAACACACAAATTGCGTCGCGATTCAATACATCGTCCTACTGCCGACCTGTCTCCAAGGGTCTATTGCTGCCTCGGGCACCTTATGGTCGTTCTCCTGTGAGTCTAGATTTTCGAATCCGACGCAAAACTGACAGTTAATTGTAACGTTCAGAGCCTGTTAATGACGATGGAACACACAAATCCCGTCGCGATTCAATACATCGTCCTCCGGCCGACCTGTCTCCAAGGGTCTATTGCTGCCTCGGGCACCTTATGGTCGATCTCCTGTGAGTCTAGATTTTCGAATCCGACGCAAAACTGACAGTTAATTGTAACGTTCAGAGCCTGTTAATGACGATGGAACACACAAATCGCGTCGCGATTCAATACATTGTCCTCCGGCCGACCTGTCTCCAAGGGTCTATTGCTCCCTCGGGGACCTTATGGACGATCTCCGGTGAGTCTAGATTTTCGAATCCGACGCAAAACTGACAGTTAATTGTAACGTTCAGAGCCTGTTAATGACGATGGAACACACAAATTGCGTCGCGATTCAATACATCGTCCTCCGGCCGACCTGTCTCCAAGGGTCTATTGCTGCCTCGGGCACCTTATGGTCGTTCTGCTGTGAGTCTAGATTTTCGAATCCGACGCAAAACTGACAGTTAATTGTAACGTTCAGAGCCTGTTAATGACGATGGAACACACAAATCGCGTAGCGATTCAATACATCGTCCTCCAGCCGATTTGTCTCCAAGGGTCTAGTGCTGCCTCGGGCACCTTATGGTCGTTCCTCTGTGAGTCTAGATTTTCGAATCCGACGCAAAACTGACAGTTAATTGTAAGGTTCAGAGCCTCTTAATGACAATGGAACACACAAATTGCGTCGCGATTCAATACATCGTCCTCCAGCCGACTTGTCTCCAAGGGTCTAGTGCTGCCACGGGCACCTTATTGTCGTTCTCCTGTGAGTCTAGATTTTCGAATGCGACGCAAAACTGACAGTTAATCGTAAGGTTCAGAGCCTCTTAATGACAATGGAACACACAAATTGCGTCGCGATTCAATACATCGTCCTCCGGCCAACCTGTCTCCAAGGGTCTATTGCTGCCTCGGGCACCTTATGGTCGATCTCCTGTGAGTCTAGATTTTCGAATCCGACGCAAAACTGACAGTTAATTGTAACGTTCAGAGCCTGAAAATGACGATGGAACACACAAATCGCGACGCGATTCAATACATCGTCCTCCGGCCGACCTGTCTCCAAGGGTCTATTGCTCCCTCGGGCACTTTATGGTCGTTCTCCTGTGAGTCTAGATTTTCGAATCCGACGCAAAACTGACAGTTAATTGTAACGTTCAGAGACTGTTAATGACGATGGAACACACAAATCCCGTCGCGATTCAATACATCGTCCTCCGGCCGACCTGTCTCCAAGGGTCTATTGCTGCCTCGGGCACCTTATGGTCGATCTCCTGTGAGTCTAGATTTTCAAATCCGACGCAAAACTGACAGTTAATTGTAAGGTTCAGAGCCTCTTAATGACAATGGAACACACAAATCGCGTCGCGATTCAATACATCGTCCTCCGGCCGACCTGTCTCCAAGGGTCTATTGCTGCCTCGGGCACCTTATGGTCGATCTCCTGTGAGTCTAGAATTTCGAATCCGACGCAGTTAATTGTAACGTTCAGAGCCTGTTAATGACGATGGAACACACAAACTGCGTCATGATTCAATACATCGTCCTCCAGCCGACTTGTCTCCAAGTGTGTAGTGCTGCCTCGGACACCTTATGGTCGTTCTCCTGTGAGTCTAGATTTTCGTATCCGACGCAAAACTGACAGTTAATTGTAACGTTCAGAGCCTGTTAATGACGATGGAACACACAAATCGCGTCGCGATTCAATACATCGTCCTCCAGCCGATTTGTCTCCAAGGGTCTAGTGCTGCCTCGGGCACCTTATGGTCGATCTCCTGTGAGTCTAGATTTTCGAATCCGACGCAAAACTGATAGTTAATTGTAACGTTCAGAGCCTGAAAATGACGATGGAACACACAAATCGCGACGCGATTCAATACATCGTCCTCCGGCCGACCTGTCTCCAAGGGTCTATTGCTGCCTCGGGCACTTTATGGTCGTTCTCCTGTGAGTCTAGATTTTCGAATCCGACGCAAAACTGACAGTTAATTGTAACGTTCAGAGCCTGTTAATGACGATTGAACACACAAATCCCGTTGCGATTCAATACATCGTCCTCCGGCCGACCTGTCTCCAAGGGTCTATTGCTGCCTCGGGCACCTTATGGTCGATCTCCTGTGAGTCTAGATGTTCGAATCCGACGCAAAACTGACAGTTAATTGTAAGGTTCAGAGCCTCTTAATGACAGTGGAACATACAAATCGCGTCGCGTTTCAATACATCGTCCTCCGGCCGACCTGTCTCCAAGGGTCTATTGCTGCCTCGGGCACCTTATGGTCGATCTCCTGTGAGTCTAGAATTTCGAATCCGACGCAGTTAATTGTAACGTTCAGAGCCTGTTAATGACGATGGAACACACAAACTGCGTCGCGATTCAATACATCGTCCTCCAGCCGACTTGTCTCCAAGGGTGTAGTGCTGCCTCGGACACCTTATGGTCGTTCTCCTGTGAGTCTATATTTTCGAATCCGACGCAAAACTGACAGTTAATTGTAACGTTCAGAGCCTGTTAATGACGATGGAACATACAAATCGCGTCGCGATTCAATACATCGTCCTCCAGCCGATTTGTCTCCAAGGGTCTTGTGCTGCCTCTGGCACCTTACGGTCGTTCTCCTGTGAGTCTAGATTTTCGAATCCGACGCAAAACTGACAGTTAATTGTAACGTTCAGCGCTTCTTAATGACAATGGAACACACAAATCGCGTCGCGATTCAATACATCGTCCTCCGGCCGACCTGTCTCCAAGGGTCTATTGCTGCCTCGGGCACCTTATGGTCGATCTCCTGTGAGTCTAGATTTTCGAATCCGACGTAAAACTGACAGTTAATTGTAACGTTCAGAGCCTGAAAATGACGATGGAACACACAAATCGCGACGCGATTCAATACATCGTCCTCCGGCCGACCTGTCTCCAAGGGTCTATTGCTGCCTCGGGCACTTTATGGTCGTTCTCCTGTGAGTCTAGATTTTCGAATCCGACGCAAAACTGACAGTTAATTGTAACGTTCAGAGACTGTTAATGACGATGGAACACACAAATCCCGTCGCGATTCAATACTTCGTCCTCCGGCCGACCTGTCTCCAAGGGTCTATTGCTGCCTCGGGCACCTTATGGTCGATCTCCTGTGAGTCTAGATTTTCGAATCCGACGCAAAACTGACAGTTAATTGTAAGGTTCAGAGCCTCTTAATGACAATGGAACACACAAATCGCGTCGCGATTCAATACATCGTCCTCCGGCCGACCTGTCTCCAAGGGTCTATTGCTGCCTCGGGCACCTTATGGTCGATCTCCTGTGAGTCTAGAATTTCGAATCCGACGCAGTTAATTGTAACGTTCAGAGCCTGTTAATGACGATGGAACACACAAACTGCGTCATGATTCAATACATCGTCCTCCAGCCGACTTGTCTCCAAGGGTGTAGTGCTGCCTCGGACACCTTATGGTCGTTCTCCTGTGAGTCTAGATTTTCGAATCCGACGCAAAACTGACAGTTAATTGTAAGGTTCAGAGCCTGTTAATGACGATGGAACACACAAATCGCGTCGCGATTCAATACATGGTCCTCCGGCCGACCTGTCTCCAAGTGTCTATTGCTGCCTCGGGCACCTTATGGACGATCTCCGGTGAGTCTAGATTTTCGAATCCGACGCAAAACTGACAGTTAATTGTAACGTTCAGAGCCTGTTAATGACGATGGAACACACAAATTGCGTCGCGATTCAATACATCGTCCTCCGGCCGACCTGTCTCCAAGGGTCTATTGCTGCCTCGGGCACCTTATGGTCTTTCTCCTGTGAGTCTAGATTTTCGAATCCGACGCAAAACTGACAGTTAATTGTAACGTTCAGAGCCTGAAAATGACGATGGAACACACAAATCGCGACGCGATTCAATACATCGTCCTCCGGCCGACCTGTCACCAAGGGTCTATTGCTGCCTCGGGCACTTTATATTCGTTCTCCTGTGAGTCTAGATTTTCGAATCCGACGCAAAACTGACAGTTAATTGTAACGTTCAGAGACTGTTAATGACGATGGAACACACAAATCCCGTCGCGATTCAATACATCGTCCTCCGGCCGACCTGTCTCCAAGGGTCTATTGCTGCCTCGGGCACATTATGGTCGATCTCCTGTGAGTCTAGATTTTCGAATCCGACGCAAAACTGACAGTTAATTGTAAGGTTCAGAGCCTCTTAATGACAATGGAACACACAAATCGCGTCGCGATTCAATACATCGTCCTCCGGCCGACCTGTCTCCAAGGGTCTATTGCTGCCTCGGGCACCTTATGGTCGATCTCCTGTGAGTCTAGAATTTCGAATCCGACGCAGTTAATTGTAACGTTCAGAGCCTGTTAATGACGATGGAACACACAAACTGCGTCATGATTCAATACATCGTCCTCCAGCCGACTTGTCTCCAAGGGTGTAGTGCTGCCTCGGACACCTTATGGTCGTTCTCCTGTGAGTCTAGATTTTCGAATCCGACGCAAAACTGACAGTTAATTGTAACGTTCAGAGCCTGTTAATGACGATGGAACACACAAATCGCGTCGCGATTCAATACATCGTCCTCCAGCCGATTTGTCTCCAAGGGTCTAGTGCTGCCTCGGGCACCTTACGGTCGTTCTCCTGTGAGTCTAGAATTTCTAATCCGACGCAAAACTGACAGTTAATTGTAACGTTCAGCGCTTCTTAATGACAATGGAACACACAAATCGCGTCGCGATTCAATACATCGTCCTCCGGCCGACCTGTCTCCAAGGGTCTATTGCTGCCTCGGGCACCTTATGGTCGATCTCCTGTGAGTCTAGATTTTCGAATCCGACGCAAAACTGACAGTTAATTGTAACGTTCAGAGCCTGAAAATGACGATGGAACACACAAATCGCGACGCGATTCAATACATCGTCCTCCGGCCGACCTCTCTCCAAGGGTCTATTGCTGCCTCGGGCACCTTATGGTCGTTCTCCTGTGAGTCTAGATTTTCGAATCCGACGCAAAACTGACAGTTAATTGTAACGTTCAGAGCCTGTTAATGACGATGGAACACACAAATCCCGTCGCGATTCAATACATCGTCCTCCGGCCGACCTGTCTCCAAGGGTCTATTGCTGCCTCGGGCACCTTATGGTCGATCTCCTGTGAGTCTAGATTTTCGAATCCGACGCAAAACTGACAGTTGATTGTAACGTTCAGAGCCTGTTAATGACGATGGAACACACAAATCCCGTCGCGATTCAATACATCGTCCTCCGGCCGACCTGTCTCCAAGGGTCTATTGCTGCCTCGGGCACCTTATGGTCGATCTCCTGTGAGTCTAGATTTTCGAATCCGACGCAAAACTGACAGTTAATTGTAACGTTCAGAGCCTGAAAATGACGATGGAACACACAAATCGCGACGCGATTCAATACATCGTCCTCCGGCCGACCTGTCTCCAAGGGTCTATTGCTGCCTCGGGCACCTTATGGTCGTTCTCCTGTGAGTCTAGATTTTCGAATCCGACGTAAAACTGACAGTTAATTGTAACGTTCAGAGCGTGTTAATGACGATGGAACACACAAATTGCGTCGCGATTCAATACATCGTCCTCCGGCCGACCTGTCTCCAAGGGTCTATTGCTGCCTCGGGCACCTTATGGTCGTTCTCCTGTGAGTCTAGATTTTCGAATCCGACGCAAAACTGACAGTTAATTGTAACGTTCAGAGCCTGTTAATGACGAAGGAACACACAAATCCCGTCGCGATTCAATACATCGTCCTCCGGCCGACCTGTCTCCAAGGGTCTATTGCTGCCTCGGGCACCTTATGGTCGATCTCCTGTGAGTCTAGATTTTCGAATCCGACGCAAAACTGACAGTTAATTGTAAGGTTCAGAGCCTCTTAATGACAATGGAACACACAAATCGCGTCGCGATTCAATACATCGTCCTCCGGCCGACCTGTCTCCAAGGGTCTATTGCTGCCTCGGGCACCTTATGGTCGATCTCCTGTGAGTCTAGAATTTCGAATCCGACGCAGTTAATTGTAACGTTCAGAGCCTCTTAATGACAATGGAACACACAAATCGCGTCGCGATTCAATACAACGTCCTCCGGCCGACCTGTCTCCAAGGGTCTATTGCTGCCTCGGGCACCTTATGGTCGTTCTCCTGTGAGTCTAGATTTTCGAATCCGACGCAAAACTGACAGTTAATTGTAACGTTCAGAGCCTGTTAATGACGATGGAACACACAAATCGCGTCGCGATTCAATACATCGTCCTCCAGCAGATTTATCTCCAAGGGTCTAGTGCTGCTTCGGGCACCTTATGGTCGTTCTCCTGTGAGTCTAGATTTTCGAATCCGACGCAAAACTGACAGTTAATTGTAACGTTCAGCGCTTCTTAATGACAATGGAACACACAAATCCCGTCGCGATTCAATACATCGTCCTCCGGCCGACCTGTCTCCAAGGGTCTATTGCTCCCTCGGGCACCTTATGGTCGATCTCCTGTGAGTCTAGATTTTTGAATCCGACGCAAAACTGACAGTTAATTGTAACGTTCAGAGCCTGTTAATGACGATGGAACACACAAATCCCGTCGCGATTCAATACATCGTCCTCCCGCCGACCTGTCCCCAAGGGTCTATTGCTGCCTCGGGCACCTTATGGTCGAACTCCTGTGAGTCTAGATTTTCGAATCCGACGCAAAACTGACAGTTAATTGTAACGTTCAGAGCCTGTTAATGACGATGGAACACACAAATTGCGTCGCGATTCAATACATCATCGTCCAGCCGACTTGTCTCCAAGGGTCTAGTGCTGCCTCGGACACCGTATGGTCGTTCTCCTGTGAGTCTAGATTTTCGAATCCGACGCAAAACTGACAGTTAATTGTAAGGTTCAGAGCCTCTTAATGACAATGGAACACACAAATTGCGTCGCGATTCAATACATCGTCCTCCGGCCGACCTGTCTCCAAGGGTCTATTGCTGCCTCGGGCATCTTAAGGTCGATCTCCTGTGAGTCTAGAATTTCGAATCCGACGCAGTTAATTGTAACGTTCAGAGCCTGTTAATGACGATGGAACACACAAACTGCGTCGCGATTCAATACATCGTCCTCCAGCCGATTTGTCTCCAAGGGTGTAGTGCTGCCTCGGACACCTTATGGTCGTTCTCTTGTGAGTCTAGATTTTCGAATCCGACGCAAAACTGACAGTTAATTGTAACGTTCAGAGCCTGTTAATGACAATGGAACACACAAATCGCGTCGCGATTCAATACATCGTCCTCCGGCCGACCTGCCTCCAAGGGTCTATTGCTGCCTCGGGCACCTTATGGTCGATCTCCTGTGAGTCTAGATTTTCGAATCCGACGCAAAACTGACAGTTAATTGTAACGTTCAGAGCCTGTTAATGACGATGGAACACACAAATCGCGTCGCGATTCAATACATCGTCCTCCGGCCGACCTGTCTCCAAGGGTCTATTGCTGCCTCGGGCACCTTATGGACGATCTCCTGTGAGTCTAGATTTTCGAATCCGACGCAAAACTGACAGTTAATTGTAAGGTTCAGAGCCTGTTAATGACGATGGAACACACAAATTGCGTCGCGATTCAATACATCGTCCTCCGGCCGACCTGTCTCCAAGTGTCTATTGCTGCCCCGGGCACCTTATGGTCGTTCTCCTGTGAGTCTAGATTTTCGAATCCGACGCAAAACTGACAGTTAATTGTAACGTTCAGAGCCTGTTAATGACGATGGAACACACAAATCCCGTCGCGATTCAATACATCGTCCTCCGGCCGACCTGTCTCCAAGGGTCTATTGCTGCCTCGAGCACCTTATGGTCGATCTCCTGTGAGTCTAGATTTTCGAATCGGACGCAAAACTGACAGTTAATTGTAACGTTCAGAGCCTGTTAATGACGATGGAACACACAAATCGCGGCGCGATTCAATACATGGTTCACCCGCCGACCTGTCTCCAAGGGTCTATTGCTGCCTCGGGCACCTTTTGGACGATCTCCTGTGAGTCTAGATTTTCGAATCCGACGCAAAACTGACAGTTAATTGTAAGGTTCAGAGCCTGTTAATGACGATGGAACACACAAATTGCGTCGCGATTCAATACATCGTCCTCCGGCCGACCTGTCTCCAAGTGTCTATTGCTGCCTCGGGCACCTTATGGTCGTTCTCCTGTGAGTCTAGATTTTCGAATCCGACGCAAAACTGACAGTTAATTGTAACGTTCAGAGCCTGTTAATGACGATGGAACATACAAATCGCGTCGCGATTCAATACATCGTCCTCCAGCCGATTTGTCTCCAAGGGTCTAGTGCTGCCTCGGGCACCTTATGGTCGTTCCTCTGTGAGTCTAGATTTTCGAATCCGACGCAAAACTGACAGTTAATTGTAAGGTTCAGAGCCTCTTAATGACAATGGAACACACAAATTGCGTCGCGATTCAATACATCGTCCTCCGGCCGACCTGTCTCCAAGGGTCTATTGCTGCCTCGGGCACCTTATGGTCGATCTCCTGTGAGTCTAGATTTTCGAATCCGACGCAAACCTGACAGTTAATTGTTACGTTCAGGGCCTGTAAATGACAATGGAACTCACAAATCGCGTCGCGATTCAATACATCGTCCTCCAGCCGACTTGTCACCAAGGGTCTAGTGCTGCCTCGGGCACCTTATTGTCGTTCTCCTGTGAGTCTAGATTTTCGAATGCGACGCAAAACTGACAGTTAATTGTAACGTTCAGCGCTTCTTAATGACAATGGAACACACAAATCCCGTCGCGATTCAATACATCGTCCTCCGGCCGACCTGTCTCCAAGGGTCTATTGCTCCCTCGGGCACCTTATGGTCGATCTCCTGTGAGTCTAGATTTTTGAATCCGACGCAAAACTGACAGTTAATTGTAACGTTCAGAGCCTGTTAATGACGATGGAACACACAAATCCCGTCGCGATTCAATACATCGTCCTCCCGCCGACCTGTCCCCAAGGGTCTATTGCTGCCTCGGGCACCTTATGGTCGAACTCCTGTGAGTCTAGATTTTCGAATCCGACGCAAAACTGACAGTTAATTGTAACGTTCAGAGCCTGTTAATGACGATGGAACACACAAATTGCGTCGCGATTCAATACATCATCGTCCAGCCGACTTGTCTCCAAGGGTCTAGTGCTGCCTCGGACACCGTATGGTCGTTCTCCTGTGAGTCTAGATTTTGGAATCCGACGCAAAACTGACAGTTAATTGTAAGGTTCAGAGCCTCTTAATGACAATGGAACACACAAATCGCGTCGCGATTCAATACATCGTCCTCCGGCCGACCTGTCTCCAAGGGTCTATTGCTGCCTCGGGCACCTTATGGTCGATCTCCTGTGAGTCTAGATTTTCGAATCCGACGCAAAACTGACAGTTAATTGTAACGTTCAGAGCCTGAAAATGACGATGGAACACACAAATCGCGACGCGATTCAATACATCGTCCTCCGGCCGACCTGTCTCCAAGGGTCTATTGCTGCCTCGGGCACTTTATGGTCGTTCTCCTGTGAGTCTAGATTTTCGAATCCGACGCAAAACTGACAGTTAATTGTAAGGTTCAGAGCCTGTTAATGACAATGGAACACACAAATCGCGTCGCGATTCAATACATCGTCCTCCGGCCGACCTGCCTCCAAGGGTCTATTGCTGCCTCGGGCACCTTATGGTCGATCTCCTGTGAGTCTAGATTTTCGAATCCGACGCAAAACTGACAGTTAATTGTAACGTTCAGAGACTGTTAATGACGATGGAACACACAAATCGCGTCGCGATTCAATACATCGTCCTCCGGCCGACCTGTCTCCAAGGGTCTATTGCTGCCTCGGGCACCTTATGGACGATCTCCTGTGAGTCTAGATTTTCGAATCCGACGCAAAACTGACAGTTAATTGTAAGGTTCAGAGCCTGTTAATGACGATGGAACACACAAATTGCGTCGCGATTCAATACATCGTCCTCCGGCCGACCTGTCTCCAAGTGTCTATTGCTGCCCCGGGCACCTTATGGTCGTTCTCCTGTGAGTCTAGATTTTCGAATCCGACGCAAAACTGACAGTTAATTGTAACGTTCAGAGCCTGTTAATGACGATGGAACACACAAATCCCGTCGCGATTCAATACATCGTCCTCCGGCCGACCTGTCTCCAAGGGTCTATTGCTGCCTCGGGCACCTTATGGTCGATCTCCTGTGAGTCTAGATTTTCGAATCGGACGCAAAACTGACAGTTAATTGTAACGTTCAGAGCCTGTTAATGACGATGGAACACACAAATCGCGGCGCGATTCAATACATGGTCCTCCCGCCGACCTGTCTCCAAGGGTCTATTGCTGCCTCGGGCACCTTATGGACGATCTCCTGTGAGTCTAGATTTTCGAATCCGACGCAAAACTGACAGTTAATTGTAAGGTTCAGAGCCTGTTAATGACGATGGAACACACAAATTGCGTCGCGATTCAATACATCGTCCTCCGGCCGATTTGTCTCCAAGGGTCTAGTGCTGCCTCGGGCACCTTATGGTCGTTCCTCTGTGAGTCTAGATTTTCGAATCCGACGCAAAACTGACAGTTAATTGTAAGGTTCAGAGCCTCTTAATGACAATGGAACACACAAATTGCGTCGCGATTCAATACATCGTCCTCCGGCCGACCTGTCTCCAAGGGTCTATTGCTGCCTCGGGCACCTTATGGTCGATCTCCTGTGAGTCTAGATTTTCGAATCCGACGCAAACCTGACAGTTAATTGTAACGTTCAGGGCCTGTAAATGACAATGGAACTCACAAATCGCGTCGCGATTCAATACATCGTCCTCCAGCCGACTTGTCACCAAGGGTCTAGTGCTGCCTCGGGCACCTTATTGTCGTTCTCCTGTGAGTCTAGATTTTCGAATGCGACGCAAAACTGACAGTTAATCGTAAGGTTCAGAGCCTCTTAATGACAATGGAACACACAAATTGCGTCGCGATTCAATACATCGTCCTCCGGCCAACCTGTCTCCAAGGGTCTATTGCTGCCTCGGGCACCTTATGGTCGTTCCCCTGTGAGTCTAGATTTTCGAATCCGACGCAAAACTGACAGTTAATTGTAACGTTCAGAGCCTGTTAATGACGATGGAACACTCAAATTGCGTCGCGATTCAATATATCGTCCTCCAGCCGACTTGTCTCCAAGGGTCTAGTGCTGCCTCGGACACCTTTTGGTCGTTCTCCTGTGAGTCTAGATTTTCGAATCCGATGCAAAACTGACAGTTAATTGTAACGTTCAGAGCCAATTAATGACAATGGAACACACAAATCGCGTCGCGATTCAATACATCGTCCTCCGGCCGACCTGTCTCCAAGGGTCTATTGCTGCCTCGGGCACCTTATGGTCGTTCTCCTGTGAGTCTAGATTTTCGAATCCGACGCAAAACTGACAGTTAATTGTAAGGTTCAGAGCCTCTTAATGACAATGCAACACACAAATCGCGTCGCGATTCAATACATCGTCCTCCGGCCGACCTGTCTCCAAGGGTCTATTGCTGCCTCGGGCACCTTATGGTCGATCTCCTGTGAGTCTAGAATTTCGAATCCGACGCAGTTAATTGTAACGTTCAGAGCCTGTTAATGACGATGGAACACACAAACTGCGTCGCGATTCAATACATCGTCCTCCAGCCGACTTGTCTCCAAGGGTGTAGTGCTGCCTCGGACACCTTATGGTCGTTCTCCTGTGAGTCTAGATTTTCGAATCCGACGCAAAACTGACAGTTAATTGTAACGTTCAGAGCCTGTTAATGACGATGGAACACACAAATCGCGTCGCGATTCAATACATCGTCCTCCAGCCGATTTGTCTCCAAGGGTCTAGTGCTGCCTCGGGCACCTTATGGTCGTTCTCCTGTGAGTCTAGATTTTCGAATCCGACGCAAAACTGACAGTTAATTGTAACGTTCAGCGCTTCTTAATGACAATGGAACACACAAATCGCGTCGCGATTCAATACATCGTCCTCCGGCCGACCTGTCTCCAAGGGTCTATTGCTGCCTCGGGCACCTTATGGTGGTTCCTCTGTGAGTCTAGATTTTCGAATCCGACGCAAAACTGACAGTTAATTGTAACGTTCAGAGCCTGCTAATGACGATGGAACAAACAAATCCCGTCGCGATTCAATACACCGTCCTCCGACCGACCTGTCTCCAAGGTCTATTGCTGCCTCGGGCACCTTATGGTCGATCTCCTGTGAGTCTAGATTTTCGAATCCGACGCAAAACTGACAGTTAATTGTAACGTTCAGAGCCTGTTAATGACGATGGAACACACAAATCGCGTCGCGATTCAATACATCGTCCTCCGGCCGACCTGTCTCCAAGGGTCTATTGCTGCCTCGGGCACCTTATGGTCGTTCTCCTGTGAGTCTAGATTTTCGAATCCGACGCAAAACTGACAGTTAATTGTAACTTTCAGAGCCTGTTAATGACGATGGAACACACAAATCGCGTCGCGATTCAATACATCGTCCTCCAGCAGATTTGTCTCCAAGGGTCTAGTGCTGCTTCGGGCACCCTATGGTCGTTCTCCTGTGAGTCTAGATTTTCGAATCCGACGCAAAACTGACAGTTAATTGTAACGTTCAGCGCTTCTTAATGACAATGGAACACACAAATCCCGTCGCGATTCAATACATCGTCCTCCGGCCGACCTGTCTCCAAGGGTCTATTGCTCCCTCGGGCACCTTATGGTCGATCTCCTGTGAGTCTAGATTTTTGAATCCGACGCAAAACTGACAGTTAATTGTAACGTTCAGAGACTGTTAATGACGATGGAACACACAAATCCCGTCGCGATTCAATACATCGTCCTCCGGCCGACCTGTCTCCAAGGGTCTATTGCTCCCTCGGGCACCTTATGGTCGATCTCCTGTGAGTCTAGATTTTTGAATCCGACGCAAAACTGACAGTTAATTGTAACGTTCAGAGCCTGTTAATGACGATGGAACACACAAATCGCGTCGCGATTCAATACATGGTCCTCCGGCCGACCTGTCTCCAAGGGTCTATTGCTGCCTCGGGCACCTTATGGACGATCTCCGGTGAGTCTAGATTTTCGAATCCGACGCAAAACTGACAGTTAATTGTAAGGTTCAGAGCCTGTTAATGACGATGGAACACACAAATTGCGTCGCGATTCAATACATCGTCCTCCGGCCGACCTGTCTCCAAGGGTCTATTGCTGCCTCGGGCACCTTATGGTCGTTCTCCTGTGAGTCTAGATTTTCGAATCCGACGCAAAACTGACAGTTAATTGTAACGTTCAGAGCCTGTTAATGACGATGGAACACACAAATCGCGTAGCGATTCAATACATCGTCCTCCAGCCGATTTGTCTCCAAGGGTCTAGTGCTGCCTCGGGCACCTTATGGTCGTTCCTCTGTGAGTCTAGATTTTCGAATCCGACGCAAAACTGACAGTTAATTGTAAGGTTCAGAGCCTCTTAATGACAATGGAACACACAAATTGCGTCGCGATTTAATACATCGTCCTCCAGCCGACTTGTCTCCAAGGGTCTAGTGCTGCCACGGGCACCTTATTGTCGTTCTCCTGTGAGTCTAGATTTTCGAATGCGACGCAAAACTGACAGTTAATCGTAAGGTTCAGAGCCTCTTAATGACAATGGAACACACAAATTGCGTCGCGATTCAATACATCGTCCTCCGGCCAACCTGTCTCCAAGGGTCTATTGCTGCCTCGGGCACCTTATGGTCGATCTCCTGTGAGTCTAGATTTTCGAATCCGACGCAAAACTGACAGTTAATTGTAACGTTCAGAGCCTGAAAATGACGATGGAACACACAAATCGCGACGCGATTCAATACATCGTCCTCCGGCCGACCTGTCTCCAAGGGTCTATTGCTGCATCGGGCACTTTATGGTCGTTCTCCTGTGAGTCTAGATTTTCGAATCCGACGCAAAACTGACAGTTAATTGTAACGTTCAGAGACTGTTAATGACGATGGAGCACACAAATCCCGTCGCGATTCAATACATCGTCCTCCGGCCGACCTGTCTCCAAGGGTCTATTGCTGCCTCGGGCACCTTATGGTCGATCTCATGTGAGTCTAGATTTTCGAATCCGACGCAAAACTGACAGTTAATTGTAACGTTCAGAGCCTGAAAATGACGATGGAACACACAAATCGCGACGCGATTCAATACATCGTCCTCCGGCCGACCTGTCTCCAAGGGTCTATTGCTGCCTCGGGCACTTTATGGTCGTTCTCCTGTGAGTCTAGATTTTCGAATCCGACGCAAAACTGACAGTTAATTGTAACGTTCAGAGCCTGTTAATGACGATTGAACACACAAATCCCGTCGCGATTCAATACATCGTCCTCCGGCCGACCTGTCTCCAAGGGTCTATTGCTGCCTCGGGCACCTTATGGTCGATCTCCTGTGAGTCTAGATGTTCGAATCCGACGCAAAACTGACAGTTAATTGTAAGGTTCAGAGCCTCTTAATGACAATGGAACATACAAATCGCGTCGCGATTCAATACATCGTCCTCCGGCCGACCTGTCTCCAAGGGTCTATTGCTGCCTCGGGCACCTTATGGTCGATCTCCTGTGAGTTTAGAATTTCGAATCCGACGCAGTTAATTGTAACGTTCAGAGCCTGTTAATGACGATGGAACACACAAACTGCGTCGCGATTCAATACATCGTCCTCCAGCCGACTTGTCTCCAAGGGTGTAGTGCTGCCTCGGACACCTTATGGTCGTTCTCCTGTGAGTCTAGATTTTCGAATCCGACGCAAAACTGACAGTTAATTGTAACGTTCAGAGCCTGTTAATGACGATGGAACACACAAATCGCGTCGCGATTCAATACATCGTCCTCCAGCCGATTTGTCTCCAAGGGTCTAGTGCTGCCTCTGGCACCTTACGGTCGTTCTCCTGTGAGTCTAGATTTTCGAATCCGACGCAAAACTGACAGTTAATTGTAACGTTCAGCGCTTCTTAATGACAATGGAACACACAAATCGCGTCGCGATTCAATACATCGTCCTCCGGCCGACCTGTCTCCAAGGGTCTATTGCTGCCTCGGGCACCTTATGGTCGATCTCCTGTGAGTCTAGATTTTCGAATCCGACGTAAAACTGACAGTTAATTGTAACGTTCAGAGCCTGAAAATGACGATGGAACACACAAATCGCGACGCGATTCAATACATCGTCCTCCGGCCGACCTGTCTCCAAGGGTCTATTGCTGCCTCGGGCACCTTATGGTCGTTCTCCTGTGAGTCTAGATTTTCGAATCCGACGCAAAACTGACAGTTAATTGTAACGTTCAGAGCCTGTTAATGACGAAGGAACACACAAATCCCGTCGCGATTCAATACATCGTCCTCCGGCCGACCTGTCTCCAAGGGTCTATTGCTGCCTCGGGCACCTTATGGTCGATCTCCTGTGAGTCTAGATTTTCGAATCCGACGCAAAACTGACAGTTAATTGTAAGGTTCAGAGCCTCTTAATGACAATGGAACACACAAATCGCGTCGCGATTCAATACATCGTCCTCCGGCCGACCTGTCTCCAAGGGTCTATTGCTGCCTCGGGCACCTTATGGTCGATCTCCTGTGAGTCTAGAATTTCGAATCCGACGCAGTTAATTGTAACGTTCAGAGCCTGTTAATGACGATGGAACACACAAACTGCGTCGCGATTCAATACATCGTCCTCCAGCCGACTTGTCTCCAAGGGTGTAGTGCTGCCTCGGACACCTTATGGTCGTTCTCCTGCGAGTCTAGATTTTCGAATCCGACGCAAAACTGACAGTTAATTGTAACGTTCAGAGCCTGTTAATGACGATGGAACACACAAATCGCGTCGCGATTCAATACATCGTCCTCCAGCCGATTTGTCTCCAAGGGTCTAGTGCTGCCTCGGGCACCTTACGGTCGTTCTCCTGTGAGTCTAGATTTTCGAATCCGACGCAAAACTGACAGTTAATTGTAGCGTTCAGCGCTTCTTAATGACAATGGAACACACAAATCGCGTCGCGATTCAATACATCGTCCTCCGGCCGACCTGTCTCCAAGGGTCTATTGCTGCCTCGGGCACCTTATGGTCGTTCCTCTGTGAGTCTAGATTTTCGAATCCGACGCAAAACTGACAGTTAATTGTAACGTTCAGAGCCTGTTAATGACGATGGAACAAACAAATCCCGTCGCGATTCAATACATCGTCCTCCGGCCGACCTGTCTCCAAGGGTCTATTGCTGCCTCGGGCACCTTATGGTCGTTCCTCTGTGAGTCTAGATTTTCGAATCCGACGCAAAACTGACAGTTAATTGTAACGTTCAGAGCCTGTTAATGACGATGGAACAAACAAATCCCGTCGCGATTCAATACATCGTCCTCCGGCCGACCTGTCTCCAAGGGTCTATTGCTGCCTCCGGCACCTTATGGTCGAACTCCTGTGAGTCTAGATTTTCGAATCCGACGCAAAACTGACAGTTAATTGTAACGTTCAGAGCCTGTTAATGACGATGGAACATACAAATCGCGTCGCGATTCAATACATCGTCCTCCAGCCGATTTGTCTCCAAGGGTCTAGTGCTGCTTCGGGCACCTTATGGTCGTTCTCCTGTGAGTCTAGATTTTCGAATCCGACGCAAAACTGACAGTTAATTGTAACGTTCAGCGCTTCTTAATGACAATGGAACACACAAATCGCGTCGCGATTCAATACATCGTCCTCCGGCCGACCTGTCTCCAAGGGTCTATTGTTCCCTCGGGCACCTTATGGTCGGTCTCCTGTGAGTCTAGATTTTTGAATCCGACGCAAAACTGACAGTTGATTGTAACGTTCAGAGCCTGTTAATGACGATGGAACACACAAATCCCGTCGCGATTCAATACATCGTCCTCCGGCCGACCTGTCTCCAAGGGTCTATTGCTGCCTCGGGCACCTTATGGTCGAACTCCTGTGAGTCTAGATTTTCGAATCCGACGCAAAACTGACAGTTAATTGTAACGTTCAGAGCCTGTTAATGACGGTGGAACACACAAATTGCGTCGCGATTCAATACATCATCGTCCAGCCGACTTGTCTCCAAGGGTCTAGTGCTGCCTCGGACACCGTATGGTCGTTCTCCTGTGAGTCTAGATTTTCGAATCCGACGCAAAACTGACAGTTAATTGTAAGGTTCAGAGCCTCTTAATGACAATGGAACACATAAATCGCGTCGCGATTCAATACATCGTCCTCCGGCCGACCTGTCTCCAAGGGTCTATTGCTGCCTCGGGCACCTTATGGTTGATCTCCTGTGAGTCTAGAATTTCGAATCCGACGCAGTTAATTGTAACGTTCAGAGCCTGTTAATGACGATGGAACACACAAATTGCGTCGCGATTCAATACATCGTCCTCCAGCCGACTTGTCTCCAAGGGTGTAGTGCTGCCTCGGACACCTTATGGTCGTTCTCTTGTGAGTCTAGATTTTCGAATCCGACGCAAAACTGACAGTTAATTGTAAGGTTCAGAGCCTGTTAATGACAATGGAACACACAAATCGCGTCGCGATTCAATACATCGTCCTCCGGCCGACCTGCCTCCAAGGGTCTATTGCTGCCTCGGGCACCTTATGGTCGATCTCCTGTGAGTCTAGATTTTCGAATCCGACGCAAAACTGACAGTTAATTGTAACGTTCAGAGCCTGTTAATGACGATGGAACACACAAATCCCGTCGCGATTCAATACATCGTCCTCCGGCCGACCTGTCTACAAGGGTCTATTGCTGCCTCGGGCACCTTGTGGTCGATCTCCTGTGAGTCTAGATTTTCGAATCCGACGCAAAACTGAGAGTTAATTGTAACGTTCAGAGCCTGTTAATGACGATGGAACACACAAATTGCGTCGCGATACAATACATCGTCCTCCGGCCGACCTGTCTCCAAGGGTCTATTGCTGCCTCGGGCACCTTATGGTCGTTCTCCTGTGAGTCTAGATTTTCGTATCCGACGCAAAACTGACAGTTAATTGTAACGTTCAGAGCCTGTTAATGACGATGGAACACACAAATCGCGTCGCGATTCAATACATCGTCCTCCAGCTGATTTGTCTCCAAGGGTCTAGTGCTGCCTCGGGCACCTTATGGTCGTTCCTCTGTGAGTCTAGATTTTCGAATGCGACGCAAAACTGACAGTTAATTGTAAGGTTCAGAGCCTCTTAATGACAATGGAACACACAAATTGCGTCGCGATTCAATACATCGTCCTCCGGCCGACCTGTCTCCAAGGGTCTATTGCTGCCTCGGGCACCTTATGGTCGATCTCCTGTGAGTCTAGATTTTCGAATCCGACGCAAACCTGACAGTTAATTGTCACGTTCAGAGCCTGTAAATGACAATGGAACTCACAAATCGCGTCGCGATTCAATACATCGTCCTCCAGCCGACTTGTCTCCAAGGGTCTAGTGCTGCCTTGGGTACCTTATTGTCGTTCTCCTGTGAGTCTAGATTTTCGAATGCGACGCAAAACTGACAGTTAATCGTAAGGTTCAGAGCCTCTTAATGACAATGGAACACACAAATTGCGTCGCGAATCAATACATCGTCCTCCGGCCAACCTGTGTCCAAGGGTCTATTGCTGCCTCGGGCACCTTATGGTCGTTCTCCTGTGAGTCTAGATTTTCGAATCCGACGCAAAACTGACAGTTAATTGTAACGTTCAGAGCCTGTTAATGACGATGGAACACACAAATTGCGTCGCGATTCAATATATCGTCCTCCAACCGACTTGTCTCCAAGGGTCTAGTGCTGCCTCGGACACCTTATGGTCGTTCTCCTGTGAGACTAGATTTTCGAATCCGACGCAAAACTGACAGTTAATTGTAACGTTCAGAGCCAATTAATGACAATGGAACACACAAATCGCGTCGCGATTCAATACATCGTCCTCCGGCCGACCTGTCTCCAAGGGTCTATTGCTGCCTCGGGCACCTTATGGTCGATCTCCTGTCAGTCTAGATTTTCGAATCCGACGCAAAACTGACAGTTAATTGTAACTTTCAGAACCTGTTAATGACGATGGAACACACAAATCCCGTCGCGATTCAATACATCGTCCTCCGGCCGACCTGTCTCCAAGGGTCTATTGCTGCCTCGGGCACCTTATGGTCGATCTCCTGTGAGTCTAGATTTTCGAATCCGTCGCAAAACTGACAGTTAATTGTAAGGTTCAGAGCCTGTTCATGACGATGGAACACACAAATTGCGTCGCGATTCAATACATCGTCCTCCGGCCGACCTGTCTCCAAGGGTCTATTGCTCCCTCGGGCACCTTATGGTCGTTCTCCTGTGAGTCTAGATTTTCGAATCCGACGCAAAACTGACAGTTAATTGTAAGGTTCAGAGCCTGTTAATGACGATGGAACACACAAATTGCGTCGCGATTCAATACATCGTCCTCCGGCCGACCTATCTCCAAGGGTCTTTTGCTGCCTCGGGCACCTTATGGTCGTTCTCCTGTGAGTCTAGATTTTCGAATCCGACGCAAAACTGACAGTTGATTGTAACGTTCAGAGCCTGTTAATGACGATGGAACACACAAATCGCGTCGCGATTCAATACATCGTCCTCCAGCCGACTTGTCTCCAAGGGTCTATTGCTGCCTCGGGCACCTTATGGTCGTTCTCCTGTGAGTCTAGATTTTCGAATCCGACGCAAAACTGACAGTTAATTGTAAGGTTCAGAGCCTGTTAATGACGATGGAACACACAAATTGCGTCGCGATTCAATACATCGTCCTCCGGCCGACCTGTCTCCAAGAGTCTATTGCTGCCTCGGGCACCTTATGGTCGATCTCCTGTGAGTTTAGATTTTCGAATCCGACGCAAAACTGACAGTTAATTGTAAGGTTCAGAGCCTGTTAATGACGATGGAACACACAAATTGCGTCGCGATTCAATACATCGTCCTCCGGCCGACCTGTCTCCAAGGGTCTATTGCTGCCTCGGGCACCTTATGGTCGATCTCCTGTGAGTCTAGATTTTCGAATCCGACGCAAAACTGACAGTTAATTGTAACGTTCAGAGCCTGTTAATGACGATGGAACACACAAATCGCGTCGCGATTCAATACATCGTCCTCCAGCCGATTTGTCTCCAAGGGTGTAGTGCTGACTCGGGCACCTTATGGTCGTTCCTCTGTGAGTCTAGATTTTCGAATCCGACGCAAAACTAACAGTTAATTGTAAGGTTCAGAGCCTCTTAATGACAATGGAACACACAAATTGCGTCGCGATTCAATACATCGTCCTCCGGCCGACTTGTCTCCAAGGGTCTAGTGCTGCCTCGGGCACCTTATTGTCGTTCTCCTGTGAGTCTAGATTTTCGAATGCGACGCAAAACTGACTGTTAATCGTAAGGTTCAGAGCCTCTTAATGACAATGGAACACACAAATTGCGTCGCGATTCAATACATCGTCCTCCGGCCAACCTGTCTCCAAGTGTCTATTGCTTCCTCGGGCACCTTATGTTCGTTCTCCTGTGAGTCTAGATTTTCGAATCCGACGCAAAACTGACAGTTAATTGTAACGTTCAGAACCTGTTAATGACGATGGAACACACAAATTGCGTCGCGATTCAATATATCGTCCTCCAGCCGACTTGTCTCCAAGGGTCTAGTGCTGCCTCGGACACCTTATGGTCGTTCTCCTGTGAGTCTAGATTTTCGAATCCGACGCAAAACTGACAGTTAATTGTAACGTTCAGAGCCAATTAATGACAATGGAACACACAAATCGCGTCGCGATTCAATACATCGTCCTCCGGCCGACCTGTCTCCAAGGGTCTATTGCTGCCTCGGGCACCTTATGGTCGATCACCTGTGAGTCTAGATTTTCGAATCCGACGCAAAACTGACAGTTAATTGTAACGTTCAGAGCCTGTTCATGACGATGGAACACACAAATTGCGTCGCGATTCAATACATCGTCCTCCGGCCGACCTGTCTCCAAGGGTCTATTGCTGCCTCGGGCACCTTATTGTCGATCTCCTGTGAGTCTAGATTTTCGAATCCGACGCAAAACTGACAGTTAATTGTAACGTTCAGAGCCTGTTAATGACGATGGAACACACAAATCGCGTCGCGATTCAATTTCATCGTCCTCCGGCCGACCTGTCTCCAAGGGTCTATTGCTCCCTCGTTCTCCTGTGAGTCTAGATTTTCGAATCCGACGCAAAACTGACAGTTAATTGTAACGTTCAGCGCCTGTTAATGACGATGGAACACACAAATTGCGTCGCGATTCAATACATCGTCCTCCGGCCGACCTGTCTCCAAGGGTCTATTGCTGCCTCGGGCACCTTATGGTCGTTCTCCTGTGAGTCTAGATTTTCGAATCCGACGCAAAACTGACAGTTAATTGTAACGTTCAGAGCCTGTTAATGACGATGGAACACACAAATTGCGTCGCGATTCAATATATCGTCCTCCAACCGACCTGTCTCCAAGGGTCTATTGCTGCCTCGGGCACCTTATGGTCGATCTCCTGTCAGTCTAGATTTTCGAATCCGACGCAAAACTGACAGTTAATTGTAACGTTCAGAACCTGTTAATGACGATGGAACACACAAATCCCGTCGCGATTCAATACATCGTCCTCCGGCCGACCTGTCTCCAAGGGTCTATTGCTGCCTCGGGCACCTTATGGTCGATCTCCTGTGAGTCTAGATTTTCGAATCCGTCGCAAAACTGACAGTTAATTGTAAGGTTCAGAGCCTGTTCATGACGATGGAACACACAAATTGCGTCGCGATTCAATACATCGTCCTCCGGCCGACCTGTCTCCAAGGGTCTATTGCTCCCTCGGGCACCTTATGGTCGTTCTCCTGTGAGTCTAGATTTTCGAATCCGACGCAAAACTGACAGTTAATTGTAAGGTTCAGAGCCTGTTAATGACGATGGAACACACAAATTGCGTCGCGATTCAATACATCGTCCTCCGGCCGACCTATCTCCAAGGGTCTTTTGCTGCCTCGGGCACCTTATGGTCGTTCTCCTGTGAGTCTAGATTTTCGAATCCGACGCAAAACTGACAGTTGATTGTAACGTTCAGAGCCTGTTAATGACGATGGAACACACAAATCGCGTCGCGATTCAATACATCGTCCTCCGGCCGACCTGTCTCCAAGAGTCTATTGCTGCCTCGGGCACCTTATGGTCGATCTCCTGTGAGTTTAGATTTTCGAATCCGACGCAAAACTGACAGTTAATTGTAACGTTCAGAGCCTGTTAATGACGATGGAACACACAAATCCCGTCGCGATTCAATACATCGTCCTCCGGCCGACCTGTCTCCAAGGGTCTATTGCTGCCTCGGGCACCTTATGGTCGATCTCCTGTGAGTCTAGATTTTCGAATCCGACGCAAAACTAACAGTTAATTGTAACGTTCAGAGCCTGTTAATGACGATGGAACACACAAATCGCGTCGCGATTCAATACATCGTCCTCCGGCCGACTTGTCTCCAAGGGTCTAGTGCAGCCTCGGGCACCTTATTGTCGTTCTCCTGTGAGTCTAGATTTTCGAATGCGACGCAAAACTGACAGTTAATTGTAACGTTCAGAGCCAATTAATGACAATGGAACACACAAATCGCGTCGCGATTCAATACATCGTCCTCCGGCCGACCTGTCTCCAAGGGTCTATTGCTGCCTCGGGCACCTTATGGTCGATCACCTGTGAGTCTAGATTTTCGAATCCGACGCAAAACTGACAGTTAATTGTAAGGTTCAGAGCCTGTTCATGACGATGGAACACACAAATTGCGTCGCGATTCAATACATCGTCCTCCGGCCGACCTGTCTCCAAGGGTCTATTGCTGCCTCGGGCACCTTATTGTCGATCTCCTGTGAGTCTAGATTTTCGAATCCGACGCAAAACTGACAGTTAATTGTAACGTTCAGAGCCTGTTAATGACGATGGAACACACAAATCGCGTCGCGATTCAATTTCATCGTCCTCCGGCCGACCTGTCTCCAAGGGTCTATTGCTCCCTCGTTCTCCTGTGAGTCTAGATTTTCGAATCCGACGCAAAACTGACAGTTAATTGTAACGTTCAGAGCCTGTTAATGACGATGGAACACACAAATTGCGTCGCGATTCAATACATCGTCCTCCGGCCGACCTGTCTCCAAGGGTCTATTGCTGCCTCGGGCACCTTATGGTCGTTCTCCTGTGAGTCTAGATTTTCGAATCCGACGCAAAACTGACAGTTGATTGTAACGTTCAGAGCCTGTTAATGACGATGGAACACACAAATCGCGTCGCGATTCAATACATCGTCCTCCACCCAACTTGTCTCCAAGGGTCTAGTGCTGCCTCGGGCACCTTATGGTCGTTCTCCTGTGAGTCTAGATTTTCGAATCCGACGCAAAACTGACAGTTAATTGTAAGGTTCAGAGCCTGTTAATGACGATGGAACACACAAATTGCGTCGCGATTCAATACATCGTCCTCCGGCCGACCTGTCTCCAAGAGTCTATTGCTGCCTCGGGCACCTTATGGTCGATCTCCTGTGAGTCTAGATTTTCGAATCCGACGCAAAACTGACAGTTAATTGTAACGTTCAGAGCCTGTTAATGACGATGGAACACACAAATCCCGTCGCGATTCAATACATCGTCCTCTGGCCGACCTGTCTTCAAGGGTCTATTGCTGCCTCGGGCACCTTATGGTCGATCTCCTGTGAGTCTACATTTTTGAATCCGACGCAAAACTGACAGTTAATTGTAAGGTTCAGAGCCTGTTAATGACGATGGAACACACAAATTGCGTCGCGATTCAATACATCGTCCTCCGGCCGACCTGTCTCCAAGGGTCTATTGCTGCCTCGGGCACCTTATGGTCGTTCTCCTGTGAGTCTAGATTTTCGAATCCGACGCAAAACTGACAGTTAATTGTAACGTTCAGAGCCTGTTAATGACGATGGAACACACAAATCGCGTCGCGATTCAATACATCGTCCTCCAGCCGATTTGTCTCCAAGGGTCTATTGCTGCCTCGGGCACCTTATGGTCGATCTCCTGTGAGTCTAGATTTTCGAATCCGACGCAAACCTGACAGTTAATTGTCACGTTCAGAGCCTGTAAATGACAATGGAACTCACAAATCGCGTCGCGATTCAATACATCGTCCTCCAGCCGACTTGTCTCCAAGGGTCTAGTGCTGCCTTGGGCACCTTATTGTCGTTCTCCTGTGAGTCTAGATTTTCGAATGCGACGCAAAACTGACAGTTAATCGTAAGGTTCAGAGCCTCTTAATGACAATGGAACACACAAATTGCGTCGCGAATCAATACATCGTCCTCCGGCCAACTTGTGTCCAAGGGTCTATTGCCGCCTCGGGCACCTTATGGTCGTTCTCCTGTGAGTCTAGATTTTCGAATCCGACGCAAAACTGACAGTTAATTGTAACGTTCAGAGCCTGTTAATGACGATGGAACACACAAATTGCGTCGCGATTCAATATATCGTCCTCCAACCGACTTGTCTCCAAGGGTCTAGTGCTGCCTCGGACACCTTATGGTCGTTCTCCTGTGAGACTAGATTTTCGAATCCGACGCAAAACTGACAGTTAATTGTAACGTTCAGAGCCAATTAATGACAATGGAACACACAAATCGCGTCGCGATTCAGTACATCGTCCTCCGGCCGACCTGTCTCCAAGGGTCTATTGCTGCCTCGGGCACCTTATGGTCGATCTCCTGTCAGTCTAGATTTTCGAATCCGACGCAAAACTGACAGTTAATTGTAACGTTCAGAGCCTGTTAATGACGATGGAACACACAAATCCCGTCGCGATTCAATACATCGTCCTCCGGCCGACCTGTCTCCAAGGGTCTATTGCTGCCTCGGGCACCTTATGGTCGATCTCCTGTGAGTCTAGATTTTCGAATCCGTCGCAAAACTGACAGTTAATTGTAAGGTTCAGAGCCTGTTCATGACGATGGAACACACAAATTGCGTCGCGATTCAATACATCGTCCTCCGGCCGACCTGTCTCCAAGGGTCTATTGCTCCCTCGGGCACCTTATGGTCGTTCTCCTGTGAGTCTAGATTTTCGAATCCGACGCAAAACTGACAGTTAATTGTAAGGTTCAGAGCCTGTTAATGACGATGGAACACACAAATTGCGTCGCGATTCAATACATCGTCCTCCGGCCGACCTATCTCCAAGGGTCTTTTGCTGCCTCGGGCACCTTATGGTCGTTCTCCTGTGAGTCTAGATTTTCGAATCCGACGCAAAACTGACAGTTGATTGTAACGTTCAGAGCCTGTTAATGACGATGGAACACACAAATCGCGTCGCGATTCAATACATCGTCCTCCAGCCGACTTGTCTCCAAGGGTCTAGTGCTGCCTCGGGCACCTTATGGTCGTTCTCCTGTGAGTCTAGATTTTCGAATCCGACGCAAAACTGACAGTTAATTGTAAGGTTCAGAGCCTGTTAATGACGATGGAACACACAAATTGCGTCGCGATTCAATACATCGTCCTCCGGCCGACCTGTCTCCAAGAGTCTATTGCTGCCTCGGGCACCTTATGGTCGATCTCCTGTGAGTTTAGATTTTCGAATCCGACGCAAAACTGACAGTTAATTGTAACGTTCAGAGCCTGTTAATGACGATGGAACACACAAATCCCGTCGCGATTCAATACATCGTCCTCCGGCCGACCTGTCTCCAAGGGTCTATTGCTGCCTCGGGCACCTTATGGTCGATCTCCTGTGAGTCTAGATTTTCGAATCCGACGCAAAACTGACTGTTAATTGTAACGTTCAGAGCCTGTTAATGACGATGGAACACACAAATCGCGTCGCGATTCAATACATCGTCCTCCAGCCGATTTGTCTCCAAGGGTCTAGTGCTGCCTCGGGCACCTTATGGTCGTTCCTCTGTGAGTCTAGATTTTCGAATCCGACGCAAAACTAACAGTTAATTGTAAGGTTCAGAGCCTCTTAATGACAATGGAACACACAAATTGCGTCGCGATTCAATACATCGTCCTCCGGCCGACCTGTCTCCAAGGGTCTAGTGCTGCCTCGGGCACCTTATTGTCGTTCTCCTGTGAGTCTAGATTTTCGAATGCGACGCAAAACTGACAGTTAATCGTAAGGTTCAGAGCCTCTTAATGACAATGGAACACACAAATTGCGTCGCGATTCAATACATCGTCCTCCCGCCAACCTGCCTCCAAGTGTCTATTGCTGCCTCGGGCACCTTATGGTCGTTCTCCTGTGAGTCTAGATTTTCGAATCCGACGCAAAACTGACAGTTAATTGTAACGTTCAGAACCTGTTAATGACGATGGAACACACAAATTGCGTCGCGATTCAATATATCGTCCTCCAGCCGACTTGTCTCCAAGGGTCTAGTGCTGCCTCGGACACCTTATGGTCGTTCTCCTGTGAGTCTAGATTTTCGAATCCGACGCAAAACTGACAGTTAATTGTAACGTTCAGAGCCAATTAATGACAATGGAACACACAAATCGCGTCGCGATTCAATACATCGTCCTCCGGCCGACCTGTCTCCAAGGGTCTATTGCTGCCTCGGGCACCTTATGGTCGATCACCTGTGAGTCTACATTTTCGAATCTGACGCAAAACTGACAGTTAATTGTAACGTTCAGAGCCTGTTCATGACGATGGAACACACAAATTGCGTCGCGATTCAATACATCGTCCTCCGGCCGACCTGTCTCCAAGGGTCTATTGCTGCCTCGGGCACCTTATTGTCGATCTCCTGTGAGTCTAGATTTTCGAATCCGACGCAAAACTGACAGTTAATTGTAACGTTCAGAGCCTGTTAATGGCGATGGAACACACAAATCGCGTCGCGATTCAATTTCATCGTCCTCCGGCCGACCTGTCTCCAAGGGTCTATTGCTCCCTCGTTCTCCTGTGAGTCTAGATTTTCGAATCCGACGCAAAACTGACAGTTAATTGTAACGTTCAGAGCCTGTTAATGACGATGGAACACACAAATTGCGTCGCGATTCAATACATCGTCCTCCGGCCGACCTGTCTCCAAGGGTCTATTGCTGCCTCGGGCACCTTATGGTCGTTCTCCTGTGAGTCTAGATTTTCGAATCCGACGCAAAACTGACAGTTGATTGTAACGTTCAGAGCCTGTTAATGACGATGGAACACACAAATCGCGTCGCGATTCAATACATCGTCCTCCACCCAACTTGTCTCCAAGGGTCTAGTGCTGCCTCGGGCACCTTATGGTCGTTCTCCTGTGAGTCTAGATTTTCGAATCCGACGCAAAACTGACAGTTAATTGTAAGGTTCAGAGCCTGTTAATGACGATGGAACACACAAATTGCGTCGCGATTCAATACATCGTCCTCCGGCCGACCTGTCTCCAAGAGTCTATTGCTGCCTCGGGCACCTTATGGTCGATCTCCTGTGAGTCTAGATTTTCGAATCCGACGCAAAACTGACAGTTAATTGTAACGTTCAGAGCCTGTTAATGACGATGGAACACACAAATCCCGTCGCGATTCAATACATCGTCCTCTGGCCGACCTGTCTTCAAGGGTCTATTGCTGCCTCGGGCACCTTATGGTCGATCTCCTGTGAGTCTACATTTTCGAATCCGACGCAAAACTGACAGTTAATTGTAAGGTTCAGAGCCTGTTAATGACGATGGAACACACAAATTGCGTCGCGATTCAATACATCGTCCTCCGGCCGACCTGTCTCCAAGGGTCTATTGCTGCCTCGGGCACCTTATGGTCGTTCTCCTGTGAGTCTAGATTTTCGAATCCGACGCAAAACTGACAGTTAATTGTAACGTTCAGAGCCTGTTAATGACGATGGAACACACAAATCGCGTCGCGATTCAATACATCGTCCTCCAGCCGATTTGTCTCCAAGGGTCTAGTGCTGCCTCGGGCACCTTATGGTCGTTCTCCTGTGAGTCTAGATTTTCGAATCTGACGCAAAACTGACAGTTGATTGTAACGTTCAGTGCCTGTTAATGACGATGGAACACACAAATCGCGTCGCGATTCAATACATCGTCCTCCAGCCGACTTGTCTCCAAGGGTCTAGTGCTGCCTCGGGCACCTTATGGTCGTTCTCCTGTGAGTCTAGATTTTCGAATCCGACGCAAAACTGACAGTTAATTGTAAGGTTCAGAGCCTGTTAATGACGATGGAACACACAAATAGCGTCGCGATTCAATACATCGTCCTCCGGCCGACCTGTCTCCAAGGGTCTATTGCTGCCTTGGGCACCTTATAGTCGATCTCCTGTGAGTCTAGTTTTTCGAATCCGACGCAAAACTGACAATTAATTGTAAGGTTCAGAGCCTGTTAATGACGATGGAACACACAAATTGCGTCGCGATTCAATACATCGTCCTCCGCCCGACCTGTCTCCAAGGGTCTATTGCTGCCTCGGGCACCTTATGGTCGTTCTCCTGTGAGTCTAGATTTTCGAATCCGACGCAAAACTGACAGTTAATTGTAACGTTCAGCGCCTGTTAATGACGATGGAACACACATATCGCGTTGCGATTCAATACATCGTCCTCCGGCCGACCTGTCTCCAAGGGTCTATTGCTGCCTCGGGCACCTTATGGTCGATCTCCTGTGAGTCTAGATTTTCGAATCCGACGCAAAACTGACAGTTAATTGTAACGTTCAGAGCCTGTTAATGACGATGGAACACACAAATCGCGTCGCGATTCAATACATCGTCCTCCGGCCGACCTGTCTCCAAGGGTCTATTGCTGCCTCGGGCACCTTATGGTCGATCTCCTGTGAGTCTAGATTTTCGAATCCGACGCAAAACTGAATGTTAATTGTAAGGTTCAGAGCCTGTTAATGACGATGGAACACACAAATTGCGTCGCGTTTCAATACATCGTCCTCCGGCCGACCTGTCTCCAAGGGTCTATTGCTGCCTCGGGCACCTTATGGTCGTTCTCCTGTGAGTCTAGATTTTCGAATCCGACGCAAAACTGACAGTTAATTGTAACGTTCAGAGCCTGTTAATGACGATGGAACACACAAATCGCGTCGCGATTCAATACATCGTCCTCCAGCCGATTTGTCTCCAAGGGTCTAGTGCTGCCTCGGGCACCTTATGGTCGTTCCTCTGTGAGTGTAGATTTTCGAATCCGACGCAAAACTGACAGTTAATTGTAAGGTTCAGAGCCTCTTAATGACGATGGAACACACAAATTGCGTCGCGCCTCCGGCCGACCTGTCTCCAAGGGTCTATTGCTGCCTCGGGCACCTTATGGTCGTTCTCCTGTGAGTCTAGATTTTCGAATCCGACGCAAAACTGACAGTTAATTGTAACGTTCAGAGCCAATTAATGACAATGGAACACAAAAATCGCGTCGCGATTCAATACATCGTCCTCCGCCCGACCTGTCTCCAAGGGTCTATTGCTGCCTCGGGCACATTATGGTCGATCTCCTGTGAGTCTAGATTTTCGAATCCGACGCAAAACTGACAGTTAATTGTAACGTTCAGAGCCAATTAATGACAATGGAACACACAAATCGCGTCGCGATTCAATACATCGTCCTCCGGCCGGCCTGTCTCCAAGGGTCTATTGCTGCCTCGGGCACCTTATGGTCGATCTCCTGTGAGTCTAGATTTTCGAATCCGACGCAAAACTGACAGTTAATTGTAACGTTCAGAGCCTGTTAATGACGATGGAACACACAAATCGCGTCGCGATTCAATACATCGTCCTCCAGCCGATTTGTCTCCAAGGGTCTAGTGCTGCCTCGGGCAATTTTGGTCGTTCCTCTGTGAGTGTAGATTTTCGAATCCGACGCAAAACTGACAGTTAATTGTAACGTTCAGAGCCTGTTGATGACTATGGAAGACACATATTGCGTCGCGATTCAATACATCGTCCTCCGGCCACCTGTCTCCAAGGGTCTATTGCTGCCTCGGGCACCTTATGGTCGTTCACCTGTGAGTCTAGATTTTCGAATCCGACGCAAAACTGACAGTTAATTGTAACGTTCAGTGCCTGTTAATGACGATGGAACACACAAATTGCGTCGCGATTCAATACATCGTCCTCCAGCCGACTTGTCTCCTAGGGTCTAGTGCTGCTTCGGACACATTATGGTCGTTCTCCTGTGAATCTAGATTTTTCGAATCCGACGCAAAACTGACAGTTAATTGTAAGGTTCAGAGCATCTTAATGACAATTGAACACACAAATCGCGTCGCGATTTAATACATCGTCCTCCGGCCGACCTGTCTCCAAGGGTCTATTGCTGCCTCGGGCACCTTATGGTCGTTCTCCTGTGAGTCTAGATTTTCGAATCCGACGCAAAACTGACAGTTAATTGTAACGTTCAGAGCCAATTAATGACAATGGAACACACAAATCGCGTCGCGATTCAATACATCGTCCTCCGGCCGACCTGTCTCCAAGGGTCTATTGCTGCCTCGGGCACCTTATGGTCGATCTCCTGTGAGTCTAGATTTTCTAATCCGACGCAAAACTGCTTGTTAATTGTAAGGTTCAGAGCCTGTTAATGACGATGGAACACACAAATTGCGTCGCGTTTCAATACATCGTCCTCCGGCCGACCTGTCTCCAAGGGTTTATTGCTGCCTCGGGCACCTTATGGTCGTTCTCCTGTGAGTCTAGATTTTCGAATCCGACGCAACACTGACAGTTAATTGTAACGTTCAGAGCCTGTTAATGACGATGGAACACACAAATCGCGTCGCGATTCAATACATCGTCCTCCAGCCGATTTGTCTCCAATGGTCTTGTGCTGCCTCGGGCACCTTATGGTCGTTCCTCTGTGAGTGTAGATTTTCGAATCCGACGCAAAACTGACAGTTAATTGTAAGGTTCAGAGCCTCTTAATGACGATGGAACACACAAATTGCGTCGCGATTCAATACATCGTCCTCCGGCCGACCTGTCTCCAAGGGTCTATTGCTGCCTCGGGCACCTTATGGTCGTTCTCCTGTGAGTCTAGATTTTCGAATCCGACGCAAAACTGACAGTTAATTGTAACGTTCAGAGCCAATTAATGACAATGGAACACACAAATCGCGTCGCGATTCAATACACCGTCCTCCGGCCGACCTGTCTCCAAGGGTCTATTGCTGCCTCGGGCACCTTATGGTCGATCTCTTGTGAGTCTAGATTTTCGAATCCGACGCAAAACTGACAGTTAATTGTAACGTTCAGAGCCTGTTAATGACGATGGAACACACAAATCGCGTCGCGATTCAATACATCGTCCTCCGGCCGACCTGTCTTCAAGGGTCTATTGCTGCCTCGGGCACCTTATGGTCGATCTCCTGTGAGTCTAGATTTTCGAATCCGACGCAAAACTGACAGTTAATTGTAACGTTCAGAGCCTGTTAATGACGATGGAACACACAAATCGCGTCGCGATTCAATACATCGTCCTCCAGCCGATTTGTCTCCAAGGGTCTAGTGCTGCCTCGGGCACCTTATGGTCGTTCCTCTGTGAGTGTAGATTTTCGAATCCGACGCAAAACTGACAGTTAATTGTAAGGTTCAGAGCCTCTTAATGACGATGGAACACACAAATTGCGTCGCGCCTCCGGCCGACCTGTCTCCAAGGGTCTATTGCTGCCTCGGGCACCTTATGGTCGTTCTCCTGTGAGTCTAGATTTTCGAATCCGACGCAACACTGACAGTTAATTGTAACGTTCAGAGCCTGTTAATGACGATGGAACACACAAATCGCGTCGCGATTCAATACATCGTCCTCCAGCCGATTTGTCTCCAATGGTCTTGTGCTGCCTCGGGCACCTTATGGTCGTTCCTCTGTGAGTGTAGATTTTCGAATCCGACGCAAAACTGACAGTTAATTGTAAGGTTCAGAGCCTCTTAATGACGATGGAACACACAAATTGCGTCGCGATTCAATACATCGTCCTCCGGCCGACCTGTCTCCAAGGGTCTATTGCTGCCTCGGGCACCTTATGGTCGTTCTCCTGTGAGTCTAGATCTTCGAATCCGACGCAAAACTGACAGTTAATTGTAACGTTCAGAGCCAATTAATGACAATGGAACACACAAATCGCGTCGCGATTCAATACACCGTCCTCCGGCCGACCTGTCTCCAAGGGTCTATTGCTGCCTCGGGCACCTTATGGTCGATCTCCTGTGAGTCTAGATTTTCGAATCCGACGCAAAACTGACAGTTAATTGTAACGTTCAGAGCCTGTTAATGACGATGGAACACACAAATCGCGTCGCGATTCAATACATCGTCCTCCGGCCGACCTGTCTTCAAGGGTCTATTGCTGCCTCGGGCACCTTATGGTCGATCTCCTGTGAGTCTAGATTTTCGAATCCGACGCAAAACTGACAGTTAATCGTAAGGTTCAGAGCCTCTTAATGACAATGGAACACACAAAACTCGTCGCGATTCAATACATCGTCCTCCGGCCGACCTGTCTCCAAGGGTCTATTGGTGCCTCGGGCACCTTATGGTCGTTCTCCTGTGAGTCTAGATTTTCGAATCCGACGCAAAACTGACAGTTAATTGTAACGTTCAGAGCCTGTTAATGACGATGGAACACACAAATTGCGTCGCGATTCAATACATCGTCCTCCAGCCGACTTGTCTCCAAGGGTCTAGTGCTGCCTCGGGCACCTTATTGTCGTTCTCCTGTGAGTCTAGATTTTCGAATGCGACGCAAAACTGACAGTTAGGTTCAGAGCCTCTTAACGACAATGGAACACACAAATTGCGTCGCGATTCAATACATCGTCCTCCAGCCGATTTGTCTCCAAGGGTCTAGTGCTTCCTCGGGCACCTTATGGTCGTTCTCCTGTGAGTCTAGATTTTCGAATCCGACGCAAAACTGACAGGTTATTGTAACGTTCAGAGCCTGTTAATGACGATGGAACACACAAATCGCGTCGCGATTCAATACATCGTCCTCCGGCCGACCTGTCTCCAAGAGTCTATTGCTGCCTCGGGCATCTTATGGTCGATCTCCTGTGAGTCTAGATTTTCGAATCCGACGCAAAACTGACAGATAATTGTAACGTTCAGAGCCTGAGAATGACGATGGAACACACAAATCGCGTCGCGATTCAATACATCGTCCTCCGGCCGACCTGTCTTCAAGGGTCTATTGCTGCCTCGGGCACCTTATGTTCGATCTCCTGTGAGTCTAGATTTTCGAATCCGACGCAGAACTGACAGTTAATTGTAAGGTTCAGAGCCTGTTAATGACGATGGAACACACAAATTGCGTCGCGATTCAATACATCGTCCTCCGGCCGACGTGTCTCCAAGGGTCTATTGCTGCCTCGGGCACCTTATGGTCGTTCTCCTGTGAGTCTAGATTTTCGAATCCGACGCAAAACTGACAGTTAATTGTAACGTTCAGAGCCTGTTAATGACGATGGAACACACAAATCGCGTCGCGATTCAATACATCGTCCTCCAGCCGATTTGTCTCCAAGGGTCTAGTGCTGCCTCGGGCACCTTATGGTCGATCTCCTGTGAGTCTAGATTTTCGAATCCGACGCAAAACTGACAGTTAATTGTAACGTTCAGAGCCAATTAATGACAATGGAACACACAAATCGCGTCGCGATTCAATACATCGTCCTCCGGCCGACCTGTCTCCAAGGGTCTATTGCTGCCTCGGGCACTTTATGGTCGATCTCCTGTGAGTCTAGATTTTCGAATCCGACGCAAAACTGACAGTTAATTGTAACGTTCAGAGCCTGTTAATGACGATGGAACACACAAATCGCGTCGCGATTCAATACATCGTCCTCCGGCCGACCTGTCTCCAAGGGTCTATTGCTGCCTCGGGCACCTTATGGTCGATCTCCTGTGAGTCTAGATTTTCGATTCCGACGCAAAACTGACAGTTAATTGTAACGTTCAGAGCCTGTTCATGACGAAGGAACACACAAATTGCGTCGCGATTCAATACATCGTCCTCCGGCCGACATGTCTCCAAGGGTCTATTGCTGCCTCGGGCACCTTATGGTCGTTCTCCTGTGAGTCTAGATTTTCGAATCCGACGCAAAACTGACAGTTAATTGTAACGTTCAGAGCCTGTTAATGACGATGGAACACACAAATCGCGTCGCGATTCAATACATCGTCCTCCGGCCGACCTGTCTTCAAGGGTCTAGTGCTGCCTCGGACACCTTACGGTCGATCTCCTGTGAGTCTAGATTTTCGAATCCGACGCAAAACTGACAGTTAATTGTAACGTTCAGAACCAATTAATGACAATGGAACACACAAATCGCGTCGCGATTCAATACATCGTCCTCCGGCCGACCTGTCTCCAAGGGTCCATTGCTGCCTCGGGCACCTTATGGTCGATCTCCTGTGAGTCTAGATGTTCGAATCCGACGCAAAACTAACAGTTAATTGTAACGTTCAGAGCCTGTTAATGACGATGGAAAACACAAATCCCGTCGCGATTCAATACATCGTCCTCCGGCCGACCTGTCTCCAAGGGTCTATTGCTGCCTCGGGCACCTTATGGTCGTTATCCTGTGAGTCTAGATTTTCGAATCCGACGCAAAATTGACAGTTAATTGTAACGTTCAGAGCCTGTTAATGACGATAGAACACACAAATTGCGTCGCGATTCAATATATCGTCCTCCAGCCGACTTGTCTCCAAGGGTCTAGTGCTGCCTCGGACACCTTATGGTCGTTCTCCTGTGAGTCTAGATTTTCGAATCCGACGCAAAACTGACAGTTAATTGTAACGTTCAGAGCCAATTAATGACAATGGAACACACAAATCGCGTCGCGATTCAATACATCGTCCTCCAGCCGATTTGTCTCCAAGGGTCTAGTGCTGCCTCGGGCAATTTTGGTCGTTCCTCTGTGAGTGTAGATTTTCGAATCCGACGCAAAACTGACAGTTAATTGTAACGTTCAGAGCCTGTTGATGACTATGGAAGACACATATTGCGTCGCGATTCAATACATCGTCCTCCGGCCACCTGTCTCCAAGGGTCTATTGCTGCCTCGGGCACCTTATGGTCGTTCACCTGTGAGTCTAGATTTTCGAATCCGACGCAAAACTGACAGTTAATTGTAACGTTCAGTGCCTGTTAATGACGATGGAACACACAAATTGCGTCGCGATTCAATACATCGTCCTCCAGCCGACTTGTCTCCTAGGGTCTAGTGCTGCTTCGGACACATTATGGTCGTTCTCCTGTGAATCTAGATTTTTCGAATCCGACGCAAAACTGACAGTTAATTGTAAGGTTCAGAGCATCTTAATGACAATTGAACACACAAATCGCGTCGCGATTTAATACATCGTCCTCCGGCCGACCTGTCTCCAAGGGTCTATTGCTGCCTCGGGCACCTTATGGTCGTTCTCCTGTGAGTCTAGATTTTCGAATCCGACGCAAAACTGACGTTCAGAGCCAATTAATGACAATGGAACACACAAATCGCGTCGCGATTCAATACATCGTCCTCCGGCCGACCTGTCTCCAAGGGTCTATTGCTGCCTCGGGCACCTTATGGTCGATCTCCTGTGAGTCTAGATTTTCTAATCCGACGCAAAACTGCTTGTTAATTGTAAGGTTCAGAGCCTGTTAATGACGATGGAACACACAAATTGCGTCGCGTTTCAATACATCGTCCTCCGGCCGACCTGTCTCCAAGGGTTTATTGCTGCCTCGGGCACCTTATGGTCGTTCTCCTGTGAGTCTAGATTTTCGAATCCGACGCAACACTGACAGTTAATTGTAACGTTCAGAGCCTGTTAATGACGATGGAACACACAAATCGCGTCGCGATTCAATACATCGTCCTCCAGCCGATTTGTCTCCAATGGTCTTGTGCTGCCTCGGGCACCTTATGGTCGTTCCTCTGTGAGTGTAGATTTTCGAATCCGACGCAAAACTGACAGTTAATTGTAAGGTTCAGAGCCTCTTAATGACGATGGAACACACAAATTGCGTCGCGATTCAATACATCGTCCTCCGGCCGACCTGTCTCCAAGGGTCTATTGCTGCCTCGGGCACCTTATGGTCGTTCTCCTGTGAGTCTAGATTTTCGAATCCGACGCAAAACTGACAGTTAATTGTAACGTTCAGAGCCAATTAATGACAATGGAACACACAAATCGCGTCGCGATTCAATACACCGTCCTCCGGCCGACCTGTCTCCAAGGGTCTATTGCTGCCTCGGGCACCTTATGGTCGATCTCCTGTGAGTCTAGATTTTCGAATCCGACGCAAAACTGACAGTTAATTGTAACGTTCAGAGCCTGTTAATGACGATGGAACACACAAATCGCGTCGCGATTCAATACATCGTCCTCCGGCCGACCTGTCTTCAAGGGTCTATTGCTGCCTCGGGCACCTTATGGTCGATCTCCTGTGAGTCTAGATTTTCGAATCCGACGCAAAACTGACAGTTAATTGTAACGTTCAGAGCCTGTTAATGACGATGGAACACACAAATCGCGTCGCGATTCAATACATCGTCCTCCAGCCGATTTGTCTCCAAGGGTCTAGTGCTGCCTCGGGCACCTTATGGTCGTTCCTCTGTGAGTGTAGATTTTCGAATCCGACGCAAAACTGACAGTTAATTGTAAGGTTCAGAGCCTCTTAATGACGATGGAACACACAAATTGCGTCGCGCCTCCGGCCGACCTGTCTCCAAGGGTCTATTGCTGCCTCGGGCACCTTATGGTCGTTCTCCTGTGAGTCTAGATTTTCGAATCCGACGCAACACTGACAGTTAATTGTAACGTTCAGAGCCTGTTAATGACGATGGAACACACAAATCGCGTCGCGATTCAATACATCGTCCTCCAGCCGATTTGTCTCCAATGGTCTTGTGCTACCTCGGGCACCTTATGGTCGTTCCTCTGTGAGTGTAGATTTTCGAATCCGACGCAAAACTGACAGTTAATTGTAAGGTTCAGAGCCTCTTAATGACGATGGAACACACAAATTGCGTCGCGATTCAATACATCGTCCTCCGGCCGACCTGTCTCCAAGGGTCTATTGCTGCCTCGGGCACCTTATGGTCGTTCTCCTGTGAGTCTAGATTTTCGAATCCGACGCAAAACTGACAGTTAATTGTAACGTTCAGAGCCAATTAATGACAATGGAACACACAAATCGCGTCGCGATTCAATACACCGTCCTCCGGCCGACCTGTCTCCAAGGGTCTATTGCTGCCTCGGGCACCATATGGTCGATCTCCTGTGAGTCTAGATTTTCGAATCCGACGCAAAACTGACAGTTAATTGTAACGTTCAGAGCCTGTTAATGACGATGGAACACACAAATCGCGTCGCGATTCAATACATCGTCCTCCGGCCGACCTGTCTTCAAGGGTCTATTGCTGCCTCGGGCACCTTATGGTCGATCTCCTGTGAGTCTAGATTTTCGAATCCGACGCAAAACTGACAGTTAATCGTAAGGTTCAGAGCCTCTTAATGACAATGGAACACACAAAACTCGTCGCGATTCAATACATCGTCCTCCGGCCGACCTGTCTCCAAGGGTCTATTGGTGCCTCGGGCACCTTATGGTCGTTCTCCTGTGAGTCTAGATTTTCGAATCCGACGCAAAACTGACAGTTAATTGTAACGTTCAGAGCCTGTTAATGACGATGGAACACACAAATTGCGTCGCGATTCAATACATCGTCCTCCAGCCGACTTGTCTCCAAGGGTCTAGTGCTGCCTCGGGCACCTTATTGTCGTTCTCCTGTGAGTCTAGATTTTCGAATGCGACGCAAAACTGACAGTTAGGTTCAGAGCCTCTTAACGACAATGGAACACACAAATTGCGTCGCGATTCAATACATCGTCCTCCAGCCGATTTGTCTCCAAGGGTCTAGTGCTTCCTCGGGCACCTTATGGTCGTTCTCCTGTGAGTCTAGATTTTCGAATCCGACGCAAAACTGACAGGTTATTGTAACGTTCAGAGCCTGTTAATGACGATGGAACACACAAATCGCGTCGCGATTCAATACATCGTCCTCCGGCCGACCTGTCTCCAAGAGTCTATTGCTGCCTCGGGCATCTTATGGTCGATCTCCTGTGAGTCTAGATTTTCGAATCCGACGCAAAACTGACAGTTAATTGTAACGTTCAGAGCCTGAGAATGACGATGGAACACACAAATCGCGTCGCGATTCAATACATCGTCCTCCGGCCGACCTGTCTTCAAGGGTCTATTGCTGCCTCGGGAACCTTATGTTCGATCTCCTGTGAGTCTAGATTTTCGAATCCGACGCAGAACTGACAGTTAATTGTAAGGTTCAGAGCCTGTTAATGACGATGGAACACACAAATTGCGTCGCGATTCAATACATCGTCCTCCGGCCGACGTGTCTCCAAGGGTCTATTGCTGCCTCGGGCACCTTATGGTCGTTCTCCTGTGAGTCTAGATTTTCGAATCCGACGCAAAACTGACAGTTAATTGTAACGTTCAGAGCCTGTTAATGACGATGGAACACACAAATCGCGTCGCGATTCAATACATCGTCCTCCAGCCGATTTGTCTCCAAGGGTCTAGTGCTGCCTCGGGCACCTTATGGTCGATCTCCTGTGAGTCTAGATTTTCGAATCCGACGCAAAACTGACAGTTAATTGTAACGTTCAGAGCCAATTAATGACAATGGAACACACAAATCGCGTCGCGATTCAATACATCGTCCTCCGGCCGACCTGTCTCCAAGGGTCTATTGCTGCCTCGGGCACTTTATGGTCGATCTCCTGTGAGTCTAGATTTTCGAATCCGACGCAAAACTGACAGTTAATTGTAACGTTCAGAGCCTGTTAATGACGATGGAACACACAAATCGCGTCGCGATTCAATACATCGTCCTCCGGCCGACCTGTCTCCAAGGGTCCGTTGCTGCCTCGGGCACCTTATGGTCGATCTCCTGTGAGTCTAGATTTTCGATTCCGACGCAAAACTGACAGTTAATTGTAACGTTCAGAGCCTGTTCATGACGAAGGAACACACAAATTGCGTCGCGATTCAATACATCGTCCTCCGGCCGACCTGTCTTCAAGGGTCTAGTGCTGCCTCGGACACCTTACGGTCGATCTCCTGTGAGTCTAGATTTTCGAATCCGACGCAAAACTGACAGTTAATTGTAACGTTCAGAACCAATTAATGACAATGGAACACACAAATCGCGTCGCGATTCAATACATCGTCCTCCGGCCGACCTGTCTCCAAGGGTCCATTGCTGCCTCGGGCACCTTATGGTCGATCTCCTGTGAGTCTAAATTTTCGAATCCGACGCAAAACTGACAGTTAATTGTAACGTTCAGAGCCTGTTAATGACGATGGAACACACAAATCGCGTCGCGATTCAATACATCGTCCTCCAGCCGACTTGTCTCCAAGGGTCTAGTGCTGCCTCGGACACCTTATGGACGTTCTCCAGTGAGTCTAGATTTTCGAATCCGACGCAAAACTGACAGTTAATTGTAACGTTCAGAGCCAATTAATGACAATGGAACACACAAATCGCGTCGCGATTCAGTACATCGTCCTCCGGCCGACCTGTCTCCAAGGGTCTATTGCTGCCTCGGGCACATTATGGTCGATCTCCTGTGAGTCTAGATTTTCGAATCCGACGCAAAACTGACAGGTTATTGTAACGTTCAGAGCCTGTTAATGACGATGGAACACACAAATCGCGTCGCGATTCAATACATCGTCTTCCGGCCGACCTGTCTCCAAGAGTCTATTGCTGCCTCGGGCACCTTATGGTCGATCTCCTGTGAGTCTAGATTTTCGAATCCGACGCAAAACTGACAGTTAATTGTAACGTTCAGAGCCTGAAAATGACGATGGACCACACAAATCGCGTCGCGATTCAATACATCGTCCTGGGGCCGACCTGTCTTCAAGGGTCTATTGCTGCCTCGGGCACCTTATGGTCGATCTCCTGTGAGTCTAGTTTTTCGAATCCGACGCAAAACTGACAGTTAATTGTAAGGTTCAGAGCCTGTTAATGACGATGGAACACACAAATTGCGTCGCGATTCAATACATCGTCCTCCGCCCGACCTGTCTCCAAGGGTCTATTGCTGCCTCGGGCACCTTATGGTCGTTTTCCTGTGAGTCTAGATTTTCGAATCCGACGCAAAACTGACAGTTAATTGTAACGTTCAGCGCCTGTTAATGACGATGTAACACACAAATCGCGTTGCGATTCAATACATCGTCCTCCGGCCGACCTGTCTCCAAGGGTCTATTGCTGCCTCGGGCACTTTATGGTCGATCTCCTGTGAGTCTAGATTTTCGAATCCGACGCAAAACTGACAGTTAATTGTAACGTTCAGAGCCTGTTAATGACGATGGAACACACAAATCGCGTCGCGATTCAATACATCGTCCTCCGGCCGACCTGTCTCCAAGGGTCTATTGCTGCCTCGGGCACCTTATGGTCGATCTCCTGTGAGTCTAGATTTTCGAATCCGACGCAAAACTGAATGTTAATTGTAAGGTTCAGAGCCTGTTAATGACGATGGAACACACAAATTGCGTCGCGTTTCAATACATCGTCCTCCGGCCGACCTGTCTCCAAGGGTCTATTGCTGCCTCGGGCACCTTATGGTCGATCTCCTGTGAGTCTAGATTTTCGAATCCGACGCAAAACTGACAGTTAATTGTAACGTTCAGAGCCTCTTAATGACGATGGAACACACAAATCGCGTCGCGCCTCCGGCCGACCTGTCTCCAAGGGTCTATTGCTGCCTCGGGCACCTTATGGTCGTTCTCCTGTGAGTCTAGATTTTCGAATCCGACGCAAAACTGACAGTTAATTGTAACGTTCAGAGCCAATTAATGACAATGGAACACACAAATCGCGTCGCGATTCAATACATCGTCCTCCGGCCGACCTGTCTCCAAGGGTCTATTGCTGCCTCGGGCACCTTATGGTCGATCTCCTGTGAGTCTAGATTTTCGAATCCGACGCAAAACTGACAGTTAATTGTAACGTTCAGAGCCAATTAATGACAATGGAACACACAAATCGCGTCGCGATTCAATACATCGTCCTCCGGCCGACCTGTCTCCAAGGGTCTATTGCTGCCTCGGGCACCTTATGGTCGATCTCCTGTGAGTCTAGATTTTCGAATCCGACGCAAAACTGACAGTTAATTGTAACGTTCAGAGCCTGTTAATGACGATGGAACACACAAATCGCGTCGCGATTCAATACATCGTCCTCTGGCCGACCTGTCTCCAAGGGTCTGTTGCTGCCTCGGGCACCTTATGGTCGATCTCCTGTGACTCTAGATTTAATTGTAACGTTCAGAGCCTGAAAATGACGATGGAGCACACAAATCGCGTCGCGATTCAATACATCGTCCTCCGGCCGACCTGTCTCCAAGGGTCTATTGCTGGCTCGGGCACCTTATGGTCGATCTCCTGTGAGTCTAGATTTTCGAATCCGACGCAAAACTGAATGTTAATTGTAAGGTTCAGAGCCTGTTAATGACGATGGAACACACAAATTGGGCCGCGTTTCAATACATCGTCCTCCGGCCGACCTGTCTCCAAGGGTCTATTGCTGCCTCGGGCACCTTATGGTCGTTCTCCTGTGAGTCTAGATTTTCGAATCCCACGCAACACTGACAGTTAATTGTAACGTTCAGAGCCTGTTAATGACGATGGAACACACAAATCGCGTCGCGATTCAATACATCGTCCTCCAGCCGATTTGTCTCCAATGGTCTAGTGCTGCCTCGGGCACCTTATGGTCGTTCCTCTGTGAGTGTAGATTTTCGAATCCGACGCAAAACTGACAGTTAATTGTAAGGTTCAGAGCCTCTTAATGACGATGGAACACACAAATTGCGTCGCGATTCAATACATCGTCCTCCGGCCGACCTGTCTCCAAGGGTCTATTGCTGCCTCGGGCACCTTATGGTCGTTCTCCTGTGAGTCTAGATTTTCGAATCCGACGCAAAACTGACAGTTAATTGTAACGTTCAGAGCCAATTAATGACAATGGAACACACAAATCGCGTCGCGATTCAATACACCGTCCTCCGGCCGACCTGTCTCCAAGGGTCTATTGCTGCCTCGGGCACCTTATGGTCGATCTCCTGTGAGTCTAGATTTTCGAATCCGACGCAAAACTGACAGTTAATTGTAACGTTCAGAGCCTGTTAATGACGATGGAACACACAAATCGCGTCGCGATTCAATACATCGTCCTCCGGCCGACCTGTCTTCAAGGGTCTATTGCTGCCTCGGGCACCTTATGGTCGATCTCCTGTGAGTCTAGATTTTCGAATCCGACGCAAAACTGACAGTTAATCGTAAGGTTCAGAGCCTCTTAATGACAATGGAACACACAAAACTCGTCGCGATTCAATACATCGTCCTCCGGCCGACCTGTCTCCAAGGGTCTATTGGTGCCTCGGGCACCTTATGGTCGTTCTCCTGTGAGTCTAGATTTTCGAATCCGACGCAAAACTGACAGTTAATTGTAACGTTCAGAGCCTGTTAATGACGATGGAACACACAAATTGCGTCGCGATTCAATACATCGTCCTCCAGCCGACTTGTCTCCAAGGGTCTAGTGCTGCCTCGGGCACCTTATTGTCGTTCTCCTGTGAGTCTAGATTTTCGAATGCGACGCAAAACTGACAGTTAATCGTTAGGTTCAGAGCCTCTTAACGACAATGGAACACACAAATTGCGTCGCGATTCAATACATCGTCCTCCAGCCGATTTCTCTCCAAGGGTCTAGTGCTTCCTCGGGCACCTTATGGTCGTTCTCCTGTGAGTCTAGATCTTCGAATCCGACGCAAAACTGACAGGTTATTGTAACGTTCAGAGCCTGTTAATGACGATGGAACACACAAATCGCGTCGCGATTCAATACATCGTCCTCCGGCCGACCTGTCTCCAAGAGTCTATTGCTGCCTCGGGCATCTTATGGTCGATCTCCTGTGAGTCTAGATTTTCGAATCCGACGCAAAACTGACAGTTAATTGTAACGTTCAGAGCCAATTAATGACAATGGAACACACAAATCGCGTCGCGATTCAATACATCGTCCTCCGGCCGACCTGTCTTCAAGGGTCTATTGCTGCCTCGGGCACCTTATGGTCGATCTCCTGTGAGTCTAGATTTTCGAATCCGACGCAAAACTGACAGTTAATTGTAACGTTCAGAGCCAATTAATGACAATGGAACACACAAATCGCGTCGCGATTCAATACATCGTCCTCCGGCCGACCTGTCTCCAAGGGTCTATTGCTGCCTCGGGCACCTTATGGTCGATCTCCTGTGAGTCTAGATTTTCGAATCCGACGCAAAACTGACAGTTAATTGTAACGTTCAGAGCCTGTTAATGACGATGGAACACACAAATCGCGTCGCGATTCAATACATCGTCCTCTGGCCGACCTGTCTCCAAGGGTCTGTTGCTGCCTCGGGCACCTTATGGTCGATCTCCTGTGACTCTAGATTTAATTGTAACGTTCAGAGCCTGAAAATGACGATGGAGCACACAAATCGCGTCGCGATTCAATACATCGTCCTCCGGCCGACCTGTCTCCAAGGGTCTATTGCTGGCTCGGGCACCTTATGGTCGATCTCCTGTGAGTCTAGATTTTCGAATCCGACGCAAAACTGAATGTTAATTGTAAGGTTCAGAGCCTGTTAATGACGATGGAACACACAAATTGGGCCGCGTTTCAATACATCGTCCTCCGGCCGACCTGTCTCCAAGGGTCTATTGCTGCCTCGGGCACCTTATGGTCGTTCTCCTGTGAGTCTAGATTTTCGAATCCCACGCAACACTGACAGTTAATTGTAACGTTCAGAGCCTGTTAATGACGATGGAACACACAAATCGCGTCGCGATTCAATACATCGTCCTCCAGCCGATTTGTCTCCAATGGTCTAGTGCTGCCTCGGGCACCTTATGGTCGTTCCTCTGTGAGTGTAGATTTTCGAATCCGACGCAAAACTGACAGTTAATTGTAAGGTTCAGAGCCTCTTAATGACGATGGAACACACAAATTGCGTCGCGATTCAATACATCGTCCTCCGGCCGACCTGTCTCCAAGGGTCTATTGCTGCCTCGGGCACCTTATGGTCGTTCTCCTGTGAGTCTAGATTTTCGAATCCGACGCAAAACTGACAGTTAATTGTAACGTTCAGAGCCAATTAATGACAATGGAACACACAAATCGCGTCGCGATTCAATACACCGTCCTCCGGCCGACCTGTCTCCAAGGGTCTATTGCTGCCTCGGGCACCTTATGGTCGATCTCCTGTGAGTCTAGATTTTCGAATCCGACGCAAAACTGACAGTTAATTGTAACGTTCAGAGCCTGTTAATGACGATGGAACACACAAATCGCGTCGCGATTCAATACATCGTCCTCCGGCCGACCTGTCTTCAAGGGTCTATTGCTGCCTCGGGCACCTTATGGTCGATCTCCTGTGAGTCTAGATTTTCGAATCCGACGCAAAACTGACAGTTAATCGTAAGGTTCAGAGCCTCTTAATGACAATGGAACACACAAAACTCGTCGCGATTCAATACATCGTCCTCCGGCCGACCTGTCTCCAAGGGTCTATTGGTGCCTCGGGCACCTTATGGTCGTTCTCCTGTGAGTCTAGATTTTCGAATCCGACGCAAAACTGACAGTTAATTGTAACGTTCAGAGCCTGTTAATGACGATGGAACACACAAATTGCGTCGCGATTCAATACATCGTCCTCCAGCCGACTTGTCTCCAAGGGTCTAGTGCTGCCTCGGGCACCTTATTGTCGTTCTCCTGTGAGTCTAGATTTTCGAATGCGACGCAAAACTGACAGTTAATCGTTAGGTTCAGAGCCTCTTAACGACAATGGAACACACAAATTGCGTCGCGATTCAATACATCGTCCTCCAGCCGATTTCTCTCCAAGGGTCTAGTGCTTCCTCGGGCACCTTATGGTCGTTCTCCTGTGAGTCTAGATTTTCGAATCCGACGCAAAACTGACAGGTTATTGTAACGTTCAGAGCCTGTTAATGACGATGGAACACACAAATCGCGTCGCGATTCAATACATCGTCCTCCGGCCGACCTGTCTCCAAGAGTCTATTGCTGCCTCGGGCATCTTATGGTCGATCTCCTGTGAGTCTAGATTTTCGAATCCGACGCAAAACTGACAGTTAATTGTAACGTTCAGAGCCTGAGAATGACGATGGAACACACAAATCGCGTCGCGATTCAATACATCGTCCTCCGGCCGACCTGTCTTCAAGGGTCTATTGCTGCCTCGGGCACCTTATGTTCGATCTCCTGTGAGTCTAGAATTTCGAATCCGACGCAAAACTGACAGTTAATTGTAAGGTTCAGAGCCTGTTAATGACGATGGAACACACAAATTGCGTCGCGATTCAATACATCGTCCTCCGGCCGACCTGTCTCCAAGGCTCTATTGCTGCCTCGGGCACCTTATGGTCGTTCTCCTGTGAGTCTAGATTTTCGAATCCGACGCAAAACTGACAGTTAATTGTAACGTTCAGAGCCTGTTAATGACGATGGAACACACAAATCGCGTCGCGATTCAATACATCGTCCTCCAGCCGATTTGTCTCCAAGGGTCTAGTGCTGCCTCGGGCACCTTATGGTCGATCTCCTGTGAGTCTAGATTTTCGAATCCGACGCAAAACTGACAGTTAATTGTAACGTTCAGAGCCAATTAATGACAATGGAACACACAAATCGCGTCGCGATTCAATACATCGTCCTCCGGCCGACCTGTCTCCAAGGGTCTATTGCTGCCTCGGGCACCTTATGGTCGATCTCCTGTGAGTCTAGATTTTCGAATCCGACGCAAAACTGACAGTTAATTGTAACGTTCAGAGCCTGTTAATGACGATGGAACACACAAATCGCGTCGCGATTCAATACATCGTCCTCCGGCCGACCTGTCTCCAAGGGTCTATTGCTGCCTCGGGCACCTTATGGTCGATCTCCTGTGAGTCTAGATTTTCGATTCCGACGCAAAACTGACAGTTAATTGTAACGTTCAGAGCCTGTTCATGACGAAGGAACACACAAATTGCGTCGCGATTCAATACATCGTCCTCCGGCCGACCTGTCTCCAAGGGTCTATTGCTGCCTCGGGCACCTTATGGTCGTTCTCCTGTGAGTCTAGATTTTCGAATCCGACGCAAAACTGACAGTTAATTGTAACGTTCAGAGCCTGTTAATGACGATGGAACACACAAATCGCGTCGCGATTCAATACATCGTCCTCTGGCCGACCTGTCTTCAAGGGTCTAGTGCTGCCTCGGACACCTTACGGTCGATCTCCTGTGAGTGTAGATTTTCGAATCCGACGCAAAACTGACAGTTAATTGTAACGTTCAGAACCAATTAATGACAATGGAACACACAAATCGCGTCGCGATTCAATACATCGTCCTCCGGCCGACCTGTCTCCAAGGGTCCATTGCTGCCTCGGGCACCCTATGGTCGATCTCCTGTGAGTCTAGATTTTCGAATCCGACGCAAAACTGACAGTTAATTGTAACGTTCAGAGCCTGTTAATGACGATGGAACACACAAATTGCGTCGCGTTTCAATACATCGTCCTCCGGCCGACCTGTCTCCAAGGGTCTATTGCTGCCTCGGGCACCTTATGGTCGTTCTCCTGTGAGTCTAGATTTTCGAGTCCGACGCAAAACTGACAGTTAATTGTAACGTTCAGAGCCTGTTAATGACGATGGAACACACAAATCGCGTCGCGATTCAATACATCGTCCTCCAGCCGATTTGTCTCCAAGGGTCTAGTGCTGCCTCGGGCACCTTATGGTCGTTCCTCTGTGAGTCTAGATTTTCGAATCCGACGCAAAACTGACAGTTAATTGTAAGGTTCAGAGCCTCTTAATGACGATGGAACACACAATTTGCGTCGCGATTCAATACATCGTCCTCCGGCCGACCTGTCTCCAAGGGTCTATTGCTGCCTCGGGCACCTTATGGTCGATCTCCTGTGAGTCTAGATTTTCGAATCCGACGCAAACCTGACAGTTAATTGTAACGTTCAGAGCCTGTAAATGACAATGGAATACACAAATCGCGTCGCGATTCAATACATCGTCCTCCAGCCGACTTGTCTCCAAGGGTCTAGTGCTGCCTCGGGCACCTTATGGTCGTTCTCCTGTGAGTCTAGATTTTCGAATGCGACGCAAAACTGACAGTTAATCGTAAGGTTCAGAGCCTCTTATTGACAATGGGACACACAAATTGCGTCGCGATTCAATACATCGTCCTCCGGCCGACCTGTCTCCAAGGGTCTATTGCTGCCTCGGGCACCTTATGGTCGTTCTCCTGTGAGTCTAGATTTTCGTATCCGACGCATAACTGACAGTTAATTGTAACGTTCAGAGCCTGTTAATGACGATGGAACACACAAATTGCGTCGCGATTCAATACATCGTCCTCCAGCCGACTTGTCTCCAAGGGTCTAGTGCTGCCTCGGGCACCTTATGGTCGTTCTCTTGTGAGTCTAGATTTTCGAATCCGACGCAAAACTGACAGATAATTGTATGGTTGAGAGCCTGTTAATGACGATGGAACACACAAATTGCGTCGCGATTCAATACATCGTCCTCCGGCCGACCTGTCTCCAAGAGTCTATTGCTGCCTCAGGCACCTTATGGTCGATCTCCTGTGAGTCTAGATTTTCGAATCCGACGCAAAACTGACAGTTAATTGTAACGTTCAGAGCCTGAAAATGACGATGGAACACACAAATCGCGTCGCGATTAAATACATCGTCCTCCGGCCGACCTGTCTTCAAGGGTCTATTGCTGCCTCGGGCACCTTATGGTCGATCTCCTGTGAGTCTAGATTTTCAAATCCGACGCAAAACTGACAGTTAATTGTAAGGTTCAGAGCCTGTTAATGACGATGGAACACACAAATTGCGTCGCGATTCAATACATCGTCCTCCGGCCGACCTGTCTCCAAGGGTATATTGCTGCCTCGGGCACCTTATGGTCGTTCTCCTGTGAGTCTAGATTTTCGTATCCGACGCATAACTGACAGTTAATTGTAACGTTCAGAGCCTGTTAATGACGATGGAACACACAAATTGCGTCGCGATTCAATACATCGTCCTCCAGCCGACTTGTCTCCAAGGGTCTAGTGCTGCCTCGGACACCTTATGGTCGTTCTCCTGTGAGTCTAGATTTTCGAATCCGACGCAAAACTGACAGTTAATTGTAACGTTCAGAGCCAATTAATGACAATGGAACACACAAATCGCGTCGCGATTCAATACATCGTCCTCCGGCCGACCTGTCTCCAAGGGTCTATTGCTGCCTCGGGCACCTTATGGTCGATCTCCTGTGAGTCTAGATTTTCGAATCCGACGCAAAACTGACAGTTAATTGTAACGTTCAGAGCCTGTTAATGACGATGGAACACACAAATCGCGTCGCGATTCAATACATCGTCCTCCGGCCGACCTGTCTCCAAGGGTCTATTGCTGCCTCAGGCAAATTATGGTCGATCTCCTGTGACTCTAGATTTTCGAATCTGACGCAAAACTGACAGTTAATTGTATGGTTGAGAGCCTGTTAATGACGATGGAACACACAAATGGCGTCGCGATTCAATACATCGTCCTCCGGCCGACCTGTCTCCAAGAGTCTATTGCTGCCTCAGGCACCTTATGGTCGATCTCCTGTGAGTCTAGATTTTCGAATCCGACGCAAAACTGACAGTTAATTGTAACGTTCAGAGCCTGAAAATGACGATGGAACACACAAATCGCGTCGCGATTAAATACATCGTCCTCCGGCCGACCTGTCTTCAAGGGTCTATTGCTGCCTCGGGCACCTTATGGTCGTTCTCCTGTGAGTCTAGATTTTCGAATCCGCCGCAAAACTGACAGTTAATTGTAAGGTTCAGAGCCTGTTAATGACGATGGAACACACAAATTGCGTCGCGATTCAATACATCGTCCTCCAGCCGACTTGTCTCCAAGGGTCTAGTGCTGCCTCGGACACCTTATGGACGTTCTCCAGTGAGTCTAGATTTTCGAATCCGACGCAAAACTGACAGTTAATTGTAACGTTCAGAGCCTGTTAATGACGATGGAACACACAAATCGCGTCGCGATTCAATACATCGTCCTCTGGCCGACCTGTCTTCAAGGGTCTAGTGCTGCCTCGGACACCTTACGGTCGATCTCCTGTGAGTCTAGATTTTCGAATCCGACGCAAAACTGACAGTTAATTGTAACGTTCAGAACGAATTAATGACAATGGAACACACAAATCGCGTCGCGATTCAATACATCGTCCTCCGGCCGACCTGTCTCCAAGGGTCCATTGCTGCCTCGGGCACCCTATGGTCGATCTCCTGTGAGTCTAGATTTTCGAATCCGACGCAAAACTGACAGTTAATTGTAAGGTTCAGAGCCTGTTAATGACGATGGAACACACAAATTGCGTCGCGTTTCAATACATCGTCCTCCGGCCGACCTGTCTCCAAGGGTCTATTGCTGCCTCGGGCACCTTATGGTCGTTCTCCTGTGAGTCTAGATTTTCGAATCCGACGCAAAACTGACAGTTAATTGTAACGTTCAGAGCCTGTTAATGACGATGGAACACACAAATCGCGTCGCGATTCAATGCATCGTCCTCCAGCCGATTTGTCTCCAAGGGTCTAGTGCTGCCTCGGGCACCTTATGGTCGTTCCTCTGTGAGTCTAGATTTTCGAATCCGACGCAAAACTGACAGTTAATTGTAAGGTTCAGAGCCTCTTAATGACGATGGAACACACAATTTGCGTCGCGATTCAATACATCGTCCTCCGGCCGACCTGTCTCCAAGGGTCTATTGCTGCCTCGGGCACCTTATGGTCGATCTCCTGTGAGTCTAGATTTTCGAATCCGACGCAAAACTGACAGTTAATTGTAAGGTTCAGAGCCTCTTAATGACGATGGAACACACAATTTGCGTCGCGATTCAATACATCGTCCTCCGGCCAACCTGTCTCCAAGGGTCTATTGCTGCCTCGGGCACCTTATGGTCGTTCTCCTGTGAGTCTAGATTTTCGAATGCGACGCAAAACTGACAGTTAATCGTAAGGTTCAGAGCCTCTTAATGACAATGGAACACACAAAACTCGTCGCGATTCAATACATCGTCCTCCGGCCGACCTGTCTCCAAGGGTCTATTGGTGCCTCGGGCACCTTATGGTCGTTCTCCTGTGAGTCTAGATTTTCGAATCCGACGCAAAACTGACAGTTAATTGTAACGTTCAGAGCCTGTTAATGACGATGGAACACACAAATTGCGTCGCGATTCAATACATCGTCCTCCAGCCGACTTGTCTCCAAGGGTCTAGTGCTGCCTCGGGCACCTTATGGTCGTTCTCCTGTGAGTCTAGATTTTCGAATCCGACGCAAAACTGACAGTTAATCGTAAGCTTCAGAGCCTCTTATTGACAATGGGACACACAAATTGCGTCGCGATTCAATACATCGTCCTCCGGCCGACCTGTCTCCAAGGGTCTATTGCTGCCTCGGGCACCTTATGGTCGTTCTCCTGTGAGTCTAGATTTTCGTATCCGACGCATAACTGACAGTTAATTGTAACGTTCAGAGCCTGTTAATGACGATGGAACACACAAATTGCGTCGCGATTCAATACATCGTCCTCCAGCCGACTTGTCTCCAAGGGTCTAGTGCTGCCTCGGACACCTTATGGTCGTTCTCCTGTGAGTCTAGATTTTCGAATCCGACGCAAAACTGACAGTTAATTGTAACGTTCAGAGCCTGTTAATGACGATGGAACACACAAATTGCGTCGCGATTCAATACATCGTCCTCCAGCCGACTTGTCTCCAAGGGTCTAGTGCTGCCTCGGGCACCTTATGGTCGTTCTCTTGTGAGTCTAGATTTTCGAATCCGACGCAAAACTGACAGTTAATTGTATGGTTGAGAGCCTGTTAATGACGATGGAACACACAAATTGCGTCGCGATTCAATACATCGTCCTCCGGCCGACCTGTCTCCAAGAGTCTATTGCTGCCTCAGGCACCTTATGGTCGATCTCCTGTGAGTCTGGATTTTCGAATCCGACGCAAAACTGACAGTTAATTGTAACGTTCAGAGCCTGTAAATGACGATGGAACACACAAATCGCGTCGCGATTAAATACATCGTCCTCCGGCCGACCTGTCTTCAAGGGTCTATTGCTGCCTCGGGCACCTTATGGTCGATCTCCTGTGAGTCTAGATTTTCAAATCCGACGCAAAACTGACAGTTAATTGTAAGGTTCAGAGCCTGTTAATGACGATGGAACACACAAATTGCGTCGCGATTCAATACATCGTCCTCCGGCCGACCTGTCTCCAAGGGTATATTGCTGCCTCGGGCACCTTATGGTCGTTCTCCTGTGAGTCTAGATTTTCGTATCCGACGCATAACTGACAGTTAATTGTAACGTTCAGAGCCTGTTAATGACGATGGAACACACAAATTGCGTCGCGATTCAATACATCGTCCTCCAGCCGACTTGTCTCCAAGGGTCTAGTGCTGCCTCGGACACCTTATGGTCGTTCTCCTGTGAGTCTAGATTTTCGAATCCGACGCAAAACTGACAGTTAATTGTAACGTTCAGAGCCAATTAATGACAATGGAACACACAAATCGCGTCGCGATTCAATACATCGTCCTCCGGCCGACCTGTCTCCAAGGGTCTATTGCTGCCTCGGGCACCTTATGGTCGATCTCCTGTGAGTCTAGATTTTCGAATCCGACGCAAAACTGACAGTTAATTGTAACGTTCAGAGCCTGTTAATGACGATGGAACACACAAATCGCGTCGCGATTCAATACATCGTCCTCCGGCCGACCTGTCTCCAAGGGTCTATTGCTGCCTCAGGCAAATTATGGTCGATCTCCTGTGACTCTAGATTTTCGAATCTGACGCAAAACTGACAGTTAATTGGAAGGTTCAGAGCCTGTTCATGACGATGGAACACACAAATTGCGTCGCGATTCAATACATCGTCCTCCAGCCGACTTGTCTCCAAGGGTGTAGTGCTGCCTCGGGCACCTTATGGTCGTTCTCTTGTGAGTCTAGATTTTCGAATCCGACGCAAAACTGACAGTTAATTGTATGGTTGAGAGCCTGTTAATGACGATCGAACACACAAATGGCGTCGCGATTCAATACATCGTCCTCCGGCCGACCTGTCTCCAAGAGTCTATTGCTGCCTCAGGCACCTTATGGTCGATCTCCTGTGAGTCTAGATTTTCGAATCCGACGCAAAACTGACAGTTAATTGTAACGTTCAAAGCCTGAAAATGACGATGGAACACACAAATCGCGTCGCGATTAAATACATCGTCCTCCGGCCGACCTGTCTTCAAGGGTCTATTGCTGCCTCGGGCACCTTATGGTCGTTCTCCTGTGAGTCTAGATTTTCGAATCCGCCGCAAAACTGACAGTTAATTGTAAGGTTCAGAGCCTGTTAATGACAATGGAACACACAAATTGCGTCGCGATTCAATACATCGTCCTCCAGCCGACTTGTCTCCAAGGGTCTAGTGCTGCCTCGGACACCTTATGGACGTTCTCCAGTGAGTCTAGATTTTCGAATCCGACGCAAAACTGACAGTTAATTGTAACGTTCAGAGCCAATTAATGACAGTGGAACACACAAATCGCGTCGCGATTCAGTACATCGTCCTCCGGCCGACCTGTCTCCAAGCGTCTATTGCTGCCTCGGGCACCTTATGGTCGATCTCCTGTGAGTCTAGATTTTCGAATCCGACGCAAAACTGACAGGTTATTGTAACGTTCAGAGCCTGTTAATGACGATGGAACACACAAATCGCGTCGCGATTCAATACATCGTCTTCCGGCCGACCTGTCTCCAAGAGTCTATTGCTGCCTCGGGCACCTTATGGTCGATCTCCTGTGAGTCTAGATTTTCGAATCCGACGCAAAACTGACAGTTAATTGTAACGTTCAGAGCCTGAAAATGACGATGGAACACACAAATCGCGTCGCGATTCAATACATCGTCCTCCGGCCGACCTGTCTTCAAGGGTCTATTGCTGCCTCGGGCACCTTATGGTCGATCTCCTGTGAGTCTAGATTTTCGAATCCGACGCAAAACTGACAGTAAATTGTAAGGTTCAGAGCCTGTTAATGACGATGGAACACACAAATTGCGTCGCGATTCAATACATCGTCCTCCGCCCGACCTGTCTCCAAGGGTCTATTGCTGCCTCGGGCACCTTATGGTCGTTCTCCTGTGAGTCTTAATTGTAACGTTCAGAGCCTGTTAATGACGATGGAACACACAAATCGCGTCGCGATTCAATACATCGTCCTCCGGCCGACCTGTCTCCAAGGGTCTATTGCTGCCTCGGGCACCTTATGGTCGATCTCCTGTGAGTCTAGATTTTCGATTCCGACGCAAAACTGACAGTTAATTGTAACGTTCAGAGCCTGTTCATGACGAAGGAACACACAAATTGCGTCGCGATTCAATACATCGTCCTCCGGCCGACCAGTCTCCAAGGGTCTATTGCTGCCTCGGGCACCTTATGGTCGTTCTCCTGTGAGTCTAGATTTTCGAATCCGACGCAAACCTGACAGTTAATTGTAACGTTCAGAGCTGTTGATGACTATGGAAGACACATATTGCGTCGCGATTCAATACATCGTCCTCCGGCCGACCTGTCTTCAAGGGTCTATTGCTGCCTCGGGCACCTTATGGTCGATCTCCTGTGAATCTAGATTTTCGAATCCGACGCAAAACTGACAGTTAATTGTAACGTTCAGAGCCTCTTAATGACGATGGAACACACAAATTGCGTCGCGATTCAATACATCGTCCTCCGGCCGACCTGTCTCCAAGGGTCTATTGCTGCCTCGGGCACCTTATGGTCGTTCTCCTGTGAGTCTAGATTTTCGAATCCGACGCAAAACTGACAGTTAATTGTAACGTTCAGAGCCAATTAATGACAATGGAACACACAAATCGCGTCGCGATTCAATACACCGTCCTCCGGCCGACCTGTCTCCAAGGGTCTATTGCTGCCTCGGGCACCTTATGGTCGATCTCCTGTGAGTCTAGATTTTCGAATCCGACGCAAAACTGACAGTTAATTGTAACGTTCAGAGCCTGTTAATGACGATGGAACACACAAATCGCGTCGCGATTCAATACATTGTCCTGGGGCCGACCTGTCTTCAAGGGTCTATTGCTGCCTCGGGCACCTTATGGTCGATCTCCTGTGAGTCTAGATTTTCGAATCCGACGCAAAACTGACAGTTAATCGTAAGGTTCAGAGCCTCTTAATGACAATGGAACACACAAAACTCGTCGCGATTCAATACATCGTCCTCCGGCCGACCTGTCTCCAAGGGTCTATTGCTGCCTCGGGCACCTTATGGTCGTTCTCCTGTGAGTCTAGATTTTCGAATCCGACGCAAAACTGACAGTTAATTGTAACGTTCAGAGCCTGTTAATGACGATGGAACACACAAATTGCGTCGCGATTCAATACATCGTCCTCCAGCCGATTTGTCTCCAAGGGTCTAGTGCTGCCTCGGGCACCTTATTGTCGTTCTCCTGTGAGTCTAGATTTTCGAATGCGACGCAAAACTGACAGTTAATCGTTAGGTTCAGAGCCTCTTAACGACAATGGAACACACAAATTGCGTCGCGATTCAATACATCGTCCTCCGGCCGACCTGTCTCCAAGGGTCTATTGCTGCCTCGGGCACCTTATGGTCGTTCTCCTGTGAGTCTAGATTTTCGAATCCGACGCAAAACTGACAGTTAATTGTAAGGTTCAGAGCCTGTTAATGACGATGGAACACACAAATTGCGTCGCGATTCAATACATCGTCCTCCAGCCGACTTGTCTCCAAGGGTCTAGTGCTGCCTCGGACACCTTATGGACGTTCTCCAGTGAGTCTAGATTTTCGAATCCGACGCAAAACTGACAGTTAATTGTAACGTTCAGAGCCAATTAATGACAATGGAACACACAAATCGCGTCGCGATTCAGTACATCGTCCTCCGGCCGACCTGTCTCCAAGGGTCTATTGCTGCCTCGGGCACCTTATGGTCGATCTCCTGTGAGTCTAGATTTTCGAATCCGACGCAAAACTGACAGGTTATTGTAACGTTCAGAGCCTGTTAATGACGATGGAACACACAAATCGCGTCGCGATTCAATACATCGTCTTCCGGCCGACCTGTCTCCAAGAGTCTATTGCTGCCTCGGGCACCTTATGGTCGATCTCCTGTGAGTCTAGATTTTCGAATCCGACGCAAAACTGACAGTTAATTGTAACGTTCAGAGCCTGAAAATGACGATGGAACACACAAATCGCGTCGCGATTCAATACATCGTCCTGGGGCCGACCTGTCTTCAAGGGTCTATTGCTGCCTCGGGCACCTTATGGTCGATCTCCTGTGAGTCTAGATTTTAGAATCCGACGCAAAACTGACAGTTAATTGTAAGGTTCAGAGCCTGTTAATGACGATGGAACACACAAATCGCGTCGCGATTCAATACATCGTCCTGGGGCCGACCTGTCTTCAAGGGTCTATTGCTGCCTCGGGCACCTTATGGTCGATCTCCTGTGAGTCTAGATTTTCGAATCCGACGCAAAACTGACAGTTAATTGTAAGGTTCAGAGCCTGTTAATGACGATGGAACACACAAATTGCGTCGCGATTCAATACATCGTCCTCCGCCCGACCTGTCTCCAAGGGTCTATTGCTGCCTCGGGCACCTTATGGTCGTTCTCCTGTGAGTCTTAATTGTAACGTTCAGAGCCTGTTAATGACGATGGAACACACAAATCGCGTCGCGATTCAATACATCGTCCTCCGGCCGACCTGTCTCCAAGGGTCTATTGCTGCCTCGGGCACCTTATGGTCGATCTCCTGTGAGTCTAGATTTTCGATTCCGACGCAAAACTGACAGTTAATTGTAACGTTCAGAGCCTGTTCATGACGAAGGAACACACAAATTGCGTCGCGATTCAATACATCGTCCTCCGGCCGACCAGTCTCCAAGGGTCTATTGCTGCCTCGGGCACCTTATGGTCGTTCTCCTGTGAGTCTAGATTTTCGAATCCGACGCAAACCTGACAGTTAATTGTAACGTTCAGAGCTGTTGATGACTATGGAAGACACATATTGCGTCGCGATTCAATACATCGTCCTCCGGCCGACCTGTCTTCAAGGGTCTATTGCTGCCTCGGGCACCTTATGGTCGATCTCCTGTGAATCTAGATTTTCGAATCCGACGCAAAACTGACAGTTAATTGTAACGTTCAGAGCCTCTTAATGACGATGGAACACACAAATTGCGTCGCGATTCAATACATCGTCCTCCGGCCGACCTGTCTCCAAGGGTCTATTGCTGCCTCGGGCACCTTATGGTCGTTCTCCTGTGAGTCTAGATTTTCGAATCCGACGCAAAACTGACAGTTAATTGTAACGTTCAGAGCCAATTAATGACAATGGAACACACAAATCGCGTCGCGATTCAATACACCGTCCTCCGGCCGACCTGTCTCCAAGGGTCTATTGCTGCCTCGGGCACCTTATGGTCGATCTCCTGTGAGTCTAGATTTTCGAATCCGACGCAAAACTGACAGTTAATTGTAACGTTCAGAGCCTGTTAATGACGATGGAACACACAAATCGCGTCGCGATTCAATACATTGTCCTGGGGCCGACCTGTCTTCAAGGGTCTATTGCTGCCTCGGGCACCTTATGGTCGATCTCCTGTGAGTCTAGATTTTCGAATCCGACGCAAAACTGACAGTTAATCGTAAGGTTCAGAGCCTCTTAATGACAATGGAACACACAAAACTCGTCGCGATTCAATACATCGTCCTCCGGCCGACCTGTCTCCAAGGGTCTATTGCTGCCTCGGGCACCTTATGGTCGTTCTCCTGTGAGTCTAGATTTTCGAATCCGACGCAAAACTGACAGTTAATTGTAACGTTCAGAGCCTGTTAATGACGATGGAACACACAAATTGCGTCGCGATTCAATACATCGTCCTCCGGCCGACCTGTCTCCAAGGGTCTATTGCTGCCTCGGGCACCTTATGGTCGATCTCCTGTGAGTCTAGATTTTCGATTCCGACGCAAAACTGACAGTTAATTGTAACGTTCAGAGCCTGTTCATGACGAAGGAACACACAAATTGCGTCGCGATTCAATACATCGTCCTCCGGCCGACCAGTCTCCAAGGGTCTATTGCTGCCTCGGGCACCTTATGGTCGTTCTCCTGTGAGTCTAGATTTTCGAATCCGACGCAAACCTGACAGTTAATTGTAACGTTCAGAGCTGTTGATGACTATGGAAGACACATATTGCGTCGCGATTCAATACATCGTCCTCCGGCCGACCTGTCTTCAAGGGTCTATTGCTGCCTCGGGCACCTTATGGTCGATCTCCTGTGAATCTAGATTTTCGAATCCGACGCAAAACTGACAGTTAATTGTAACGTTCAGAGCCTCTTAATGACGATGGAACACACAAATTGCGTCGCGATTCAATACATCGTCCTCCGGCCGACCTGTCTCCAAGGGTCTATTGCTGCCTCGGGCACCTTATGGTCGTTCTCCTGTGAGTCTAGATTTTCGTATCCGACGCAAAACTGACAGTTAATTGTAACGTTCAGAGCCAATTAATGACAATGGAACACACAAATCGCGTCGCGATTCAATACACCGTCCTCCGGCCGACCTGTCTCCAAGGGTCTATTGCTGCCTCGGGCACCTTATGGTCGATCTCCTGTGAGTCTAGATTTTCGAATCCGACGCAAAACTGACAGTTAATTGTAACGTTCAGAGCCTGTTAATGACGATGGAACACACAAATCGCGTCGCGATTCAATACATTGTCCTGGGGCCGACCTGTCTTCAAGGGTCTATTGCTGCCTCGGGCACCTTATGGTCGATCTCCTGTGAGTCTAGATTTTCGAATCCGACGCAAAACTGACAGTTAATCGTAAGGTTCAGAGCCTCTTAATGACAATGGAACACACAAAACTCGTCGCGATTCAATACATCGTCCTCCGGCCGACCTGTCTCCAAGGGTCTATTGCTGCCTCGGGCACCTTATGGTCGTTCTCCTGTGAGTCTAGATTTTCGAATCCGACGCAAAACTGACAGTTAATTGTAACGTTCAGAGCCTGTTAATGACGATGGAACACACAAATTGCGTCGCGATTCAATACATCGTCCTCCAGCCGATTTGTCTCCAAGGGTCTAGTGCTGCCTCGGGCACCTTATTGTCGTTCTCCTGTGAGTCTAGATTTTCGAATGCGACGCAAAACTGACAGTTAATCGTTAGGTTCAGAGCCTCTTAACGACAATGGAACACACAAATTGCGTCGCGATTCAATACATCGTCCTCCGGCCGACCTGTCTCCAAGGGTCTATTGCTGCCTCGGGCACCTTATGGTCGTTCTCCTGTGAGTCTAGATTTTCGAATCCGACGCAAAACTGACAGTTAATTGTAAGGTTCAGAGCCTGTTAATGACGATGGAACACACAAATTGCGTCGCGATTCAATACATCGTCCTCCAGCCGACTTGTCTCCAAGGGTCTAGTGCTGCCTCGGACACCTTATGGACGTTCTCCAGTGAGTCTAGATTTTCGAATCCGACGCAAAACTGACAGTTAATTGTAACGTTCAGAGCCAATTAATGACAATGGAACACACAAATCGCGTCGCGATTCAGTACATCGTCCTCCGGCCGACCTGTCTCCAAGGGTCTATTGCTGCCTCGGGCACCTTATGGTCGATCTCCTGTGAGTCTAGATTTTCGAATCCGACGCAAAACTGACAGGTTATTGTAACGTTCAGAGCCTGTTAATGACGATGGAACACACAAATCGCGTCGCGATTCAATACATCGTCTTCCGGCCGACCTGTCTCCAAGAGTCTATTGCTGCCTCGGGCACCTTATGGTCGATCTCCTGTGAGTCTAGATTTTCGAATCCGACGCAAAACTGACAGTTAATTGTAACGTTCAGAGCCTGAAAATGACGATGGAACACACAAATCGCGTCGCGATTCAATACATCGTCCTGGGGCCGACCTGTCTTCAAGGGTCTATTGCTGCCTCGGGCACCTTATGGTCGATCTCCTGTGAGTCTAGATTTTAGAATCCGACGCAAAACTGACAGTTAATTGTAAGGTTCAGAGCCTGTTAATGACGATGGAACACACAAATCGCGTCGCGATTCAATACATCGTCCTGGGGCCGACCTGTCTTCAAGGGTCTATTGCTGCCTCGGGCACCTTATGGTCGATCTCCTGTGAGTCTAGATTTTCGAATCCGACGCAAAACTGACAGTTAATTGTAAGGTTCAGAGCCTGTTAATGACGATGGAACACACAAATTGCGTCGCGATTCAATACATCGTCCTCCGCCCGACCTGTCTCCAAGGGTCTATTGCTGCCTCGGGCACCTTATGGTCGTTCTCCTGTGAGTCTTAATTGTAACGTTCAGAGCCTGTTAATGACGATGGAACACACAAATCGCGTCGCGATTCAATACATCGTCCTCCGGCCGACCTGTCTCCAAGGGTCTATTGCTGCCTCGGGCACCTTATGGTCGATCTCCTGTGAGTCTAGATTTTCGATTCCGACGCAAAACTGACAGTTAATTGTAACGTTCAGAGCCTGTTCATGACGAAGGAACACACAAATTGCGTCGCGATTCAATACATCGTCCTCCGGCCGACCTGTCTTCAAGGGTCTATTGCTGCCTCGGGCACCTTATGGTCGATCTCCTGTGAATCTAGATTTTCGAATCCGACGCAAAACTGACAGTTAATTGTAACGTTCAGAGCCTCTTAATGACGATGGAACACACAAATTGCGTCGCGATTCAATACATCGTCCTCCGGCCGACCTGTCTCCAAGGGTCTATTGCTGCCTCGGGCACCTTATGGTCGTTCTCCTGTGAGTCTAGATTTTCGAATCCGACGCAAACCTGACAGTTAATTGTAACGTTCAGAGCTGTTGATGACTATGGAAGACACATATTGCGTCGTGATTCAATACATCGTCCTCCGGCCGACCTGTCTTCAAGGGTCTATTGCTGCCTCGGGCACCTTATGGTCGATCTCCTGTGAATCTAGATTTTCGAATCCGACGCAAAACTGACAGTTAATTGTAACGTTCAGAGCCTCTTAATGACGATGGAACACACAAATTGCGTCGCGATTCAATACATCGTCCTCCGGCCGACCTGTCTCCAAGGGTCTATTGCTGCCTCTGGCACCTTATGGTCGTTCTCCTGTGAGTCTAGATTTTCGAATCCGACGCAAAACTGACAGTTAATTGTAACGTTCAGAGCCAATTAATGACAATGGAACACACAAATCGCGTCGCGATTCAATACACCGTCCTCCGGCCGACCTGTCTCCAAGGGTCTATTGCTGCCTCGGGCACCTTATGGTCGATCTCCTGTGAGTCTAGATTTTCGAATCCGACGCAAAACTGACAGTTAATTGTAACGTTCAGAGCCTGTTAATGACGATGGAACACACAAATCGCGTCGCGATTCAATACATCGTCCTGGGGCCGACCTGTCTTCAAGGGTCTATTGCTGCCTCGGGCACCTTATGGTCGATCTCCTGTGAGTCTAGATTTTCGAATCCGACGCAATTCTGACAGTTAATCGTAAGGTTCAGAGCCTCTTAATGACAATGGAACACACAAAACTCGTCGCGATTCAATACATCGTCCTCCGGCCGACCTGTCTCCAAGGGTCTATTGCTGCCTCGGGCACCTTATGGTCGTTCTCCTGTGAGTCTAGATTTTCGAATCCGACGCAAAACTGACAGTTAATTGTAACGTTCAGAGCCTGTTAATGACGATGGAACACACAAATTGCGTCGCGATTCAATACATCGTCCTCCAGCCGATTTGTCTCCAAGGGTCTAGTGCTGCCTCGGGCACCTTATTGTCGTTCTCCTGTGAGTCTAGATTTTCGAATGCGACGCAAAACTGACAGTTAATCGTTAGGTTCAGAGCCTCTTAACGACAATGGAACACACAAATTGCGTCGCGATTCAATACATCGTCCTCCGGCCTACCTGTCTCCAAGGGTCTATTGCTGCCTCGGGCACCTTATGGTCGTTCTCCTGTGAGTCTAGATTTTCGAATCCGACGCAAAACTGACAGTTAATTGTAAGGTTCAGAGCCTGTTAATGACGATGGAACACACAAATTGCGTCGCGATTCAATACATCGTCCTCCAGCCGACTTGTCTCCAAGGGTCTAGTGCTGCCTCGGACACCTTATGGACGTTCTCCAGTGAGTCTAGATTTTCGAATCCGACGCAAAACTGACAGTTAATTGTAACGTTCAGAGCCAATTAATGACAATGGAACACACAAATCGCGTCGCGATTCAGTACATCGTCCTCCGGCCGACCTGTCTCCAAGGGTCTATTGCTGCCTCGGGCACCTTATGGTCGATCTCCTGTGAGTCTAGATTTTCGAATCCGACGCAAAACTGACAGGTTATTGTAACGTTCAGAGCCTGTTAATGACGATGGAACACACAAATCGCGTCGCGATTCAATACATCGTCTTCCGGCCGACCTGTCTCCAAGAGTCTATTGCTGCCTCGGGCACCTTATGGTCGATCTCCTGTGAGTCTAGATTTTCGAATCCGACGCAAAACTGACAGTTAATTGTAACGTTCAGAGCCTGAAAATGACGATGGAACACACAAATCGCGTCGCGATTCAATACATCGTCCTGGGGCCGACCTGTCTTCAAGGGTCTATTGCTGCCTCGGGCACCTTATGGTCGATCTCCTGTGAGTCTAGATTTTAGAATCCGACGCAAAACTGACAGTTAATTGTAAGGTTCAGAGCCTGTTAATGACGATGGAACACACAAATCGCGTCGCGATTCAATACATCGTCCTGGGGCCGACCTGTCTTCAAGGGTCTATTGCTGCCTCGGGCACCTTATGGTCGATCTCCTGTGAGTCTAGATTTTCGAATCCGACGCAAAACTGACAGTTAATTGTAAGGTTCAGAGCCTGTTAATGACGATGGAACACACAAATTGCGTCGCGATTCAATACATCGTCCTCCGCCCGACCTGTCTCCAAGGGTCTATTGCTGCCTCGGGCACCTTATGGTCGTTCTCCTGTGAGTCTTAATTGTAACGTTCAGAGCCTGTTAATGACGATGGAACACACAAATCGCGTCGCGATTCAATACATCGTCCTCCGGCCGACCTGTCTCCAAGGGTCTATTGCTGCCTCGGGCACCTTATGGTCGATCTCCTGTGAGTCTAGATTTTCGATTCCGACGCAAAACTGACAGTTAATTGTAACGTTCAGAGCCTGTTCATGACGAAGGAACACACAAATTGCGTCGCGATTCAATACATCGTCCTCCGGCCGACCAGTCTCCAAGGGTCTATTGCTGCCTCGGGCACCTTATGGTCGTTCTCCTGTGAGTCTAGATTTTCGAATCCGACGCAAACCTGACAGTTAATTGTAACGTTCAGAGCTGTTGATGACTATGGAAGACACATATTGCGTCGCGATTCAATACATCGTCCTCCGGCCGACCTGTCTTCAAGGGTCTATTGCTGCCTCGGGCACCTTATGGTCGATCTCCTGTGAATCTAGATTTTCGAATCCGACGCAAAACTGACAGTTAATTGTAACGTTCAGAGCCTCTTAATGACGATGGAACACACAAATTGCGTCGCGATTCAATACATCGTCCTCCGGCCGACCTGTCTCCAAGGGTCTATTGCTGCCTCGGGCACCTTATGGTCGTTCTCCTGTGAGTCTAGATTTTCGAATCCGACGCAAACCTGACAGTTAATTGTAACGTTCAGAGCTGTTGATGACTATGGAAGACACATATTGCGTCGCGATTCAATACATCGTCCTCCGGCCGACCTGTCTTCAAGGGTCTATTGCTGCCTCGGGCACCTTATGGTCGATCTCCTGTGAATCTAGATTTTCGAATCCGACGCAAAACTGACAGTTAATTGTAACGTTCAGAGCCTCTTAATGACGATGGAACACACAAATTGCGTCGCGATTCAATACATCGTCCTCCGGCCGACCTGTCTCCAAGGGTCTATTGCTGCCTCGGGCACCTTATGGTCGTTCTCCTGTGAGTCTAGATTTTCGAATCCGACGCAAAACTGACAGTTAATTGTAACGTTCAGAGCCAATTAATGACAATGGAACACACAAATCGCGTCGCGATTCAATACACCGTCCTCCGGCCGACCTGTCTCCAAGGGTCTATTGCTGCCTCGGGCACCTTATGGTCGATCTCCTGTGAGTCTAGATTTTCGAATCCGACGCAAAACTGACAGTTAATTGTAACGTTCAGAGCCTGTTAATGACGATGGAACACACAAATCGCGTCGCGATTCAATACATCGTCCTGGGGCCGACCTGTCTTCAAGGGTCTATTGCTGCCTCGGGCACCTTATGGTCGATCTCCTGTGAGTCTAGATTTTCGAATCCGACGCAATACTGACAGTTAATCGTAAGGTTCAGAGCCTCTTAATGACAATGGAACACACAAAACTCGTCGCGATTCAATACATCGTCCTCCGGCCGACCTGTCTCCAAGGGTCTATTGCTGCCTCGGGCACCTTATGGTCGTTCTCCTGTGAGTCTAGATTTTCGAATCCGACGCAAAACTGACAGTTAATTGTAACGTTCAGAGCCTGTTAATGACGATGGAACACACAAATTGCGTCGCGATTCAATACATCGTCCTCCAGCCGATTTGTCTCCAAGGGTCTAGTGCTGCCTCGGGCACCTTATTGTCGTTCTCCTGTGAGTCTAGATTTTCGAATGCGACGCAAAACTGACAGTTAATCGTTAGGTTCAGAGCCTCTTAACGACAATGGAACACACAAATTGCGTCGCGATTCAATACATCGTCCTCCGGCCTACCTGTCTCCAAGGGTCTATTGCTGCCTCGGGCACCTTATGGTCGTTCTCCTGTGAGTCTAGATTTTCGAATCCGACGCAAAACTGACAGTTAATTGTAAGGTTCAGAGCCTGTTAATGACGATGGAACACACAAATTGCGTCGCGATTCAATACATCGTCCTCCAGCCGACTTGTCTCCAAGGGTCTAGTGCTGCCTCGGACACCTTATGGACGTTCTCCAGTGAGTCTAGATTTTCGAATCCGACGCAAAACTGACAGTTAATTGTAACGTTCAGAGCCAATTAATGACAATGGAACACACAAATCGCGTCGCGATTCAGTACATCGTCCTCCGGCCGACCTGTCTCCAAGGGTCTATTGCTGCCTCGGGCACCTTATGGTCGATCTCCTGTGAGTCTAGATTTTCGAATCCGACGCAAAACTGACAGGTTATTGTAACGTTCAGAGCCTGTTAATGACGATGGAACACACAAATCGCGTCGCGATTCAATACATCGTCTTCCGGCCGACCTGTCTCCAAGAGTCTATTGCTGCCTCGGGCACCTTATGGTCGATCTCCTGTGAGTCTAGATTTTCGAATCCGACGCAAAACTGACAGTTAATTGTAACGTTCAGAGCCTGAAAATGACGATGGAATACACAAATCGCGTCGCGATTCAATACATCGTCCTGGGGCCGACCTGTCTTCAAGGGTCTATTGCTGCCTCGGGCACCTTATGGTCGATCTCCTGTGAGTCTAGATTTTAGAATCCGACGCAAAACTGACAGTTAATTGTAACGTTCAGAGCCTGTTAATGACGATGGAACACACAAATCGCGTCGCGATTCAATACATCGTCCTGGGGCCGACCTGTCTTCAAGGGTCTATTGCTGCCTCGGGCACCTTATGGTCGATCTCCTGTGAGTCTAGATTTTCGAATCCGACGCAAAACTGACAGTTAATTGTAAGGTTCAGAGCCTGTTAATGACGATGGAACACACAAATTGCGTCGCGATTCAATACATCGTCCTCCGCCCGACCTGTCTCCAAGGGTCTATTGCTGCCTCGGGCACCTTATGGTCGATCTCCTGTGAGTCTAGATTTTCGATTCCGACGCAAAACTGACAGTTAATTGTAACGTTCAGAGCCTGTTCATGACGAAGGAACACACAAATTGCGTCGCGATTCAATACATCGTCCTCCGGCCGACCAGTCTCCAAGGGTCTATTGCTGCCTCGGGCACCTTATGGTCGTTCTCCTGTGAGTCTAGATTTTCGAATCCGACGCAAAACTGACAGTTAATTGTAACGTTCAGAGCTGTTGATGACTATGGAAGACACATATTGCGTCGCGATTCAATACATCGTCCTCCGGCCGACCTGTCTTCAAGGGTCTATTGCTGCCTCGGGCACCTTATGGTCGATCTCCTGTGAATCTAGATTTTCGAATCCGACGCAAAACTGACAGTTAATTGTAACGTTCAGAGCCTCTTAATGACGATGGAACACACAAATTGCGTCGCGATTCAATACATCGTCCTCCGGCCGACCTGTCTCCAAGGGTCTATTGCTGCCTCGGGCACCTTATGGTCGTTCTCCTGTGAGTCTAGATTTTCGAATCCGACGCAAAACTGACAGTTAATTGTAACGTTCAGAGCCAATTAATGACAATGGAACACACAAATCGCGTCGCGATTCAATACACCGTCCTCCGGCCGACCTGTCTCCAAGGGTCTATTGCTGCCTCGGGCACCTTATGGTCGATCTCCTGTGAGTCTAGATTTTCGAATCCGACGCAAAACTGACAGTTAATTGTAACGTTCAGAGCCTGTTAATGACGATGGAACACACAAATCGCGTCGCGATTCAATACATCGTCCTGGGGCCGACCTGTCTTCAAGGGTCTATTGCTGCCTCGGGCACCTTATGGTCGATCTCCTGTGAGTCTAGATTTTCGAATCCGACGCAAAACTGACAGTTAATCGTAAGGTTCAGAGCCTCTTAATGACAATGGAACACACAAAACTCGTCGCGATTCAATACATCGTCCTCCGGCCGACCTGTCTCCAAGGGTCTATTGCTGCCTCGGGCACCTTATGGTCGTTCTCCTGTGAGTCTAGATTTTCGAATCCGACGCAAAACTGACAGTTAATTGTAACGTTCAGAGCCTGTTAATGACGATGGAACACACAAATTGCGTCGCGATTCAATACATCGTCCTCCAGCCGATTTGTCTCCAAGGGTCTATTGCTGCCTTGGGCACCTTATTGTCGTTCTCCTGTGAGTCTAGATTTTCGAATGCGACGCAAAACTGACAGTTAATCGTTAGGTTCAGAGCCTCTTAACGACAATGGAACACACAAATTGCGTCGCGATTCAATACATCGTCCTCCGGCCGACCTGTCTCCAAGGGTCTATTGCTGCCTCGGGCACCTTATGGTCGTTCTCCTGTGAGTCTAGATTTTCGAATCCGACGCAAAACTGACAGTTAATTGTAAGGTTCAGAGCCTGTTAATGACGATGGAACACACAAATTGCGTCGCGATTCAATACATCGTCCTCCAGCCGACTTGTCTCCAAGGGTCTAGTGCTGCCTCGGACACCTTATGGACGTTCTCCAGTGAGTCTAGATTTTCGAATCCGACGCAAAACTGACAGTTAATTGTAACGTTCAGAGCCAATTAATGACAATGGAACACACAAATCGCGTCGCGATTCAGTACATCGTCCTCCGGCCGACCTGTCTCCAAGGGTCTATTGGTGCCTCGGGCACCTTATGGTCGATCTCCTGTGAGTCTAGATTTTCGAATCCGACGCAAAACTGACAGGTTTTTGTAACGTTCAGAGCCTGTTAATGACGATGGAACACACAAATCGCGTCGCGATTCAATACATCGTCTTCCGGCCGACCTGTCTCCAAGAGTCTATTGCTGCCTCGGGCACCTTATGGTCGATCTCCTGTGAGTCTAGATTTTCGAATCCGACGCAAAACTGACAGTTAATTGTAACGTTCAGAGCCTGAAAATGACGATGGAACACACAAATCGCGTCGCGATTCAATACATCGTCCTGGGGCCGACCTGTCTTCAAGGGTCTATTGCTGCCTCGGGCACCGTATGGTCGATCTCCTGTGAGTCTAGATTTTCGAATCCGACGCAAAACTGACAGTTAATTGTAAGGTTCAGAGCCTGTTAATGACGATGGAACACACAAATTGCGTCGCGATTCAATACATCGTCCTCCGCCCGACCTGTCTCCAAGGGTCTATTGCTGCCTCGGGCACCTTATGGTCGTTCTCCTGTGAGTCTTAATTGTAACGTTCAGAGCCTGTTAATGACGATGGAACACACAAATCGCGTCGCGATTCAATACATCGTCCTCCAGCCGATTTGTCTCCAAGGGTCTAGTGCTTCCTCGGGCACCTTATGGTCGTTCTCCTGTGAGTCTAGATTTTCGAATCCGACGCAAAACTGACAGGTTATTGTAACGTTCAGAGCCTGTTAATGACGATGGAACACACAAATCGCGTCGCGATTCAATACATCGTCCTGGGGCCGACCTGTCTTCAAGGGTCTATTGCTGCCTCGGGCACCTTATGGTCGATCTCCTGTGAGTCTAGATTTTAGAATCCGACGCAAAACTGACAGTTAATTGTAAGGTTCAGAGCCTGTTAATGACGATGGAACACACAAATCGCGTCGCGATTCAATACATCGTCCTGGGGCCGACCTGTCTTCAAGGGTCTATTGCTGCCTCGGGCACCTTATGGTCGATCTCCTGTGAGTCTAGATTTTCGAATCCGACGCAAAACTGACAGTTAATTGTAAGGTTCAGAGCCTGTTAATGACGATGGAACACACAAATTGCGTCGCGATTCAATACATCGTCCTCCGCCCGACCTGTCTCCAAGGGTCTATTGCTGCCTCGGGCACCTTATGGTCGTTCTCCTGTGAGTCTTAATTGTAACGTTCAGAGCCTGTTAATGACGATGGAACACACAAATCGCGTCGCGATTCAATACATCGTCCTCCGGCCGACCTGTCTCCAAGGGTCTATTGCTGCCTCGGGCACCTTATGGTCGATCTCCTGTGAGTCTAGATTTTCGATTCCGACGCAAAACTGACAGTTAATTGTAACGTTCAGAGCCTGTTCATGACGAAGGAACACACAAATTGCGTCGCGATTCAATACATCGTCCTCCGGCCGACCAGTCTCCAAGGGTCTATTGCTGCCTCGGGCACCTTATGGTCGTTCTCCTGTGAGTCTAGATTTTCGAATCCGACGCAAACCTGACAGTTAATTGTAACGTTCAGAGCTGTTGATGACTATGGAAGACACATATTGCGTCGCGATTCAATACATCGTCCTCCGGCCGACCTGTCTTCAAGGGTCTATTGCTGCCTCGGGCACCTTATGGTCGATCTCCTGTGAATCTAGATTTTCGAATCCGACGCAAAACTGACAGTTAATTGTAACGTTCAGAGCCTCTTAATGACGATGGAACACACAAATTGCGTCGCGATTCAATACATCGTCCTCCGGCCGACCTGTCTCCAAGGGTCTATTGCTGCCTCGGGCACCTTATGGTCGTTCTCCTGTGAGTCTAGATTTTCGAATCCGACGCAAACCTGACAGTTAATTGTAACGTTCAGAGCTGTTGATGACTATGGAAGACACATATTGCGTCGCGATTCAATACATCGTCCTCCGGCCGACCTGTCTTCAAGGGTCTATTGCTGCCTCGGGCACCTTATGGTCGATCTCCTGTGAATCTAGATTTTCGAATCCGACGCAAAACTGACAGTTAATTGTAACGTTCAGAGCCTCTTAATGACGATGGAACACACAAATTGCGTCGCGATTCAATACATCGTCCTCCGGCCGACCTGTCTCCAAGGGTCTATTGCTGCCTCGGGCACCTTATGGTCGTTCTCCTGTGAGTCTAGATTTTCGAATCCGACGCAAAACTGACAGTTAATTGTAACGTTCAGAGCCAATTAATGACAATGGAACACACAAATCGCGTCGCGATTCAATACACCGTCCTCCGGCCGACCTGTCTCCAAGGGTCTATTGCTGCCTCGGGCACCTTATGGTCGATCTCCTGTGAGTCTAGATTTTCGAATCCGACGCAAAACTGACAGTTAATTGTAACGTTCAGAGCCTGTTAATGACGATGGAACACACAAATCGCGTCGCGATTCAATACATCGTCCTGGGGCCGACCTGTCTTCAAGGGTCTATTGCTGCCTCGGGCACCTTATGGTCGATCTCCTGTGAGTCTAGATTTTCGAATCCGACGCAATACTGACAGTTAATCGTAAGGTTCAGAGCCTCTTAATGACAATGGAACACACAAAACTCGTCGCGATTCAATACATCGTCCTCCGGCCGACCTGTCTCCAAGGGTCTATTGCTGCCTCGGGCACCTTATGGTCGTTCTCCTGTGAGTCTAGATTTTCGAATCCGACGCAAAACTGACAGTTAATTGTAACGTTCAGAGCCTGTTAATGACGATGGAACACACAAATTGCGTCGCGATTCAATACATCGTCCTCCAGCCGATTTGTCTCCAAGGGTCTAGTGCTGCCTCGGGCACCTTATTGTCGTTCTCCTGTGAGTCTAGATTTTCGAATGCGACGCAAAACTGACAGTTAATCGTTAGGTTCAGAGCCTCTTAACGACAATGGAACACACAAATTGCGTCGCGATTCAATACATCGTCCTCCGGCCTACCTGTCTCCAAGGGTCTATTGCTGCCTCGGGCACCTTATGGTCGTTCTCCTGTGAGTCTAGATTTTCGAATCCGACGCAAAACTGACAGTTAATTGTAAGGTTCAGAGCCTGTTAATGACGATGGAACACACAAATTGCGTCGCGATTCAATACATCGTCCTCCAGCCGACTTGTCTCCAAGGGTCTAGTGCTGCCTCGGACACCTTATGGACGTTCTCCAGTGAGTCTAGATTTTCGAATCCGACGCAAAACTGACAGTTAATTGTAACGTTCAGAGCCAATTAATGACAATGGAACACACAAATCGCGTCGCGATTCAGTACATCGTCCTCCGGCCGACCTGTCTCCAAGGGTCTATTGCTGCCTCGGGCACCTTATGGTCGATCTCCTGTGAGTCTAGATTTTCGAATCCGACGCAAAACTGACAGGTTATTGTAACGTTCAGAGCCTGTTAATGACGATGGAACACACAAATCGCGTCGCGATTCAATACATCGTCTTCCGGCCGACCTGTCTCCAAGAGTCTATTGCTGCCTCGGGCACCTTATGGTCGATCTCCTGTGAGTCTAGATTTTCGAATCCGACGCAAAACTGACAGTTAATTGTAACGTTCAGAGCCTGAAAATGACGATGGAACACACAAATCGCGTCGCGATTCAATACATCGTCCTGGGGCCGACCTGTCTTCAAGGGTCTATTGCTGCCTCGGGCACCTTATGGTCGATCTCCTGTGAGTCTAGATTTTAGAATCCGACGCAAAACTGACAGTTAATTGTAACGTTCAGAGCCTGTTAATGACGATGGAACACACAAATCGCGTCGCGATTCAATACATCGTCCTGGGGCCGACCTGTCTTCAAGGGTCTATTGCTGCCTCGGGCACCTTATGGTCGATCTCCTGTGAGTCTAGATTTTCGAATCCGACGCAAAACTGACAGTTAATTGTAAGGTTCAGAGCCTGTTAATGACGATGGAACACACAAATTGCGTCGCGATTCAATACATCGTCCTCCGCCCGACCTGTCTCCAAGGGTCTATTGCTGCCTCGGGCACCTTATGGTCGTTCTCCTGTGAGTCTTAATTGTAACGTTCAGAGCCTGTTAATGACGATGGAACACACAAATCGCGTCGCGATTCAATACATCGTCCTCCGGCCGACCTGTCTCCAAGGGTCTATTGCTGCCTCGGGCACCTTATGGTCGATCTCCTGTGAGTCTAGATTTTCGATTCCGACGCAAAACTGACAGTTAATTGTAACGTTCAGAGCCTGTTCATGACGAAGGAACACACAAATTGCGTCGCGATTCAATACATCGTCCTCCGGCCGACCAGTCTCCAAGGGTCTATTGCTGCCTCGGGCACCTTATGGTCGTTCTCCTGTGAGTCTAGATTTTCGAATCCGACGCAAACCTGACAGTTAATTGTAACGTTCAGAGCTGTTGATGACTATGGAAGACACATATTGCGTCGCGATTCAATACATCGTCCTCCGGCCGACCTGTCTTCAAGGGTCTATTGCTGCCTCGGGCACCTTATGGTCGATCTCCTGTGAATCTAGATTTTCGAATCCGACGCAAAACTGACAGTTAATTGTAACGTTCAGAGCCTCTTAATGACGATGGAACACACAAATTGCGTCGCGATTCAATACATCGTCCTCCGGCCGACCTGTCTCCAAGGGTCTATTGCTGCCTCGGGCACCTTATGGTCGTTCTCCTGTGAGTCTAGATTTTCGAATCCGACGCAAAACTGACAGTTAATTGTAACGTTCAGAGCCAATTAATGACAATGGAACACACAAATCGCGTCGCGATTCAATACACCGTCCTCCGGCCGACCTGTCTCCAAGGGTCTATTGCTGCCTCGGGCACCTTATGGTCGATCTCCTGTGAGTCTAGATTTTCGAATCCGACGCAAAACTGACAGTTAATTGTAACGTTCAGAGCCTGTTAATGACGATGGAACACACAAATCGCGTCGCGATTCAATACATCGTCCTGGGGCCGACCTGTCTTCAAGGGTCTATTGCTGCCTCGGGCACCTTATGGTCGATCTCCTGTGAGTCTAGATTTTCGAATCCGACGCAAAACTGACAGTTAATCGTAAGGTTCAGAGCCTCTTAATGACAATGGAACACACAAAACTCGTCGCGATTCAATACATCGTCCTCCGGCCGACCTGTCTCCAAGGGTCTATTGCTGCCTCGGGCACCTTATGGTCGTTCTCCTGTGAGTCTAGATTTTCGAATCCGACGCAAAACTGACAGTTAATTGTAACGTTCAGAGCCTGTTAATGACGATGGAACACACAAATTGCGTCGCGATTCAATACATCGTCCTCCAGCCGATTTGTCTCCAAGGGTCTATTGCTGCCTTGGGCACCTTATTGTCGTTCTCCTGTGAGTCTAGATTTTCGAATGCGACGCAAAACTGACAGTTAATCGTTAGGTTCAGAGCCTCTTAACGACAATGGAACACACAAATTGCGTCGCGATTCAATACATCGTCCTCCGGCCGACCTGTCTCCAAGGGTCTATTGCTGCCTCGGGCACCTTATGGTCGTTCTCCTGTGAGTCTAGATTTTCGAATCCGACGCAAAACTGACAGTTAATTGTAAGGTTCAGAGCCTGTTAATGACGATGGAACACACAAATTGCGTCGCGATTCAATACATCGTCCTCCAGCCGACTTGTCTCCAAGGGTCTAGTGCTGCCTCGGACACCTTATGGACGTTCTCCAGTGAGTCTAGATTTTCGAATCCGACGCAAAACTGACAGTTAATTGTAACGTTCAGAGCCAATTAATGACAATGGAACACACAAATCGCGTCGCGATTCAGTACATCGTCCTCCGGCCGACCTGTCTCCAAGGGTCTATTGGTGCCTCGGGCACCTTATGGTCGATCTCCTGTGAGTCTAGATTTTCGAATCCGACGCAAAACTGACAGGTTTTTGTAACGTTCAGAGCCTGTTAATGACGATGGAACACACAAATCGCGTCGCGATTCAATACATCGTCTTCCGGCCGACCTGTCTCCAAGAGTCTATTGCTGCCTCGGGCACCTTATGGTCGATCTCCTGTGAGTCTAGATTTTCGAATCCGACGCAAAACTGACAGTTAATTGTAACGTTCAGAGCCTGAAAATGACGATGGAACACACAAATCGCGTCGCGATTCAATACATCGTCCTGGGGCCGACCTGTCTTCAAGGGTCTATTGCTGCCTCGGGCACCGTATGGTCGATCTCCTGTGAGTCTAGATTTTCGAATCCGACGCAAAACTGACAGTTAATTGTAAGGTTCAGAGCCTGTTAATGACGATGGAACACACAAATTGCGTCGCGATTCAATACATCGTCCTCCGCCCGACCTGTCTCCAAGGGTCTATTGCTGCCTCGGGCACCTTATGGTCGTTCTCCTGTGAGTCTTAATTGTAACGTTCAGAGCCTGTTAATGACGATGGAACACACAAATCGCGTCGCGATTCAATACATCGTCCTCCAGCCGATTTGTCTCCAAGGGTCTAGTGCTTCCTCGGGCACCTTATGGTCGTTCTCCTGTGAGTCTAGATTTTCGAATCCGACGCAAAACTGACAGGTTATTGTAACGTTCAGAGCCTGTTAATGACGATGGAACACACAAATCGCGTCGCGATTCAATACATCGTCCTCCGGCCGACCTGTCTCCAAGAGTCTATTGCTGCCTCGGGCATCTTATGGTCGATCTCCTGTGAGTCTAGATTTTCGAATCCGACGCAAAACTGACAGTTAATTGTAACGTTCAGAGCCTGAGAATGACGATGGAACACACAAATCGCGTCGCGATTCAATACATCGTCCTCCGGCCGACCTGTCTTCAAGGGCCTATTGCTGCCTCGGGCACCTTATGTTCGATCTCCTGTGAGTCTAGATTTTCGAATCCGACGCAAAACTGACAGTTAATTGTAAGGTTCAGAGCCTGTTAATGACGATGGAACACACAAATTGCGTCGCGATTCAATACATCGTCCTCCGGCCGACCAGTCTCCAAGGCTCTATTGCTGCCTCGGGCACCTTATGGTCGTTCTCCTCTGAGTCTAGATTTTCGAATCCGACGCAAAACTGACAGTTAATTGTAACGTTCAGAGCCTGTTAATGACGATGGAACACACAAATCGCTTCGCGATTCAATACATCGTCCTCCAGCCGATTTGTCTCCAAGGGTCTAGTGCTGCCTCGGGCACCTTATGGTCGATCTCCTGTGAGTCTAGATTTTCGAATCCGACGCAAAACTGACAGTTAATTGTAACGTTCAGAGCCAATTAATGACAATGGAACACACAAATCGCGTCACGATTCAATACATCGTCCTCCGGCCGACCTGTCTCCAAGGGTCTATTGCTGCCTCGGGCACCTTATGGTCGATCTCCTGTGAGTCTAGATTTTCGAATCCGACGCAAAACTGACAGTTAATTGTAACGTTCAGAGCCAATTAATGACAATGGAACACACAAATCGCGTCGCGATTCAGTACATCGTCCTCCGGCCGACCTGTCTCCAAGGGTCTATTGCTGCCTCGGGCACCTTATGGTCGATCTCCTGTGAGTCTAGATTTTCGAATCCGACGCAAAACTGACAGGTTATTGTAACGTTCAGAGCCTGTTAATGACGATGGAACACACAAATCGCGTCGCGATTCAATACATCGTCTTCCGGCCGACCTGTCTCCAAGAGTCTATTGCTGCCTCGGGCACCTTATGGTCGATCTCCTGTGAGTCTAGATTTTCGAATCCGACGCAAAACTGACAGTTAATTGTAACGTTCAGAGCGTGAAAATGACGATGGAACACACAAATCGCGTCGCGATTCAATACATCGTCCTGGGGCCGACCTGTCTTCAAGGGTCTATTGCTGCCTCGGGCACCTAATGGTCGTTCTCCTGTGAGTCTTAATTGTAACGTTCAGAGCCTGTTAATGACGATGGAACACACAAATCGCGTCGCGATTCAATACATCGTCCTCCAGCCGATTTGTCTCCAAGGGTCTAGTGCTTCCTCGGGCACCTTATGGTCGTTCTCCTGTGAGTCTAGATTTTCGAATCCGACGCAAAACTGACAGGTTATTGTAACGTTCAGAGCCTGTTAATGACGATGGAACACACAAATCGCGTCGCGATTCAATACATCGTCCTCCGGCCGACCTGTCTCCAAGAGTCTATTGCTGCCTCGGGCATCTTATGGTCGATCTCCTGTGAATCTAGATTTTCGAATCCGACGCAAAACTGACAGTTAATTGTAACGTTCAGAGCCTGAGAATGACGATGGAACACACAAATCGCGTCGCGATTCAATACATCGTCCTCCGCCCGACCTGTCTTCAAGGGTCTATTGCTGCCTCGGGCACCTTATGTTCGATCTCCTGTGAGTCTAGATTTTCGAATCCGACGCAAAACTGACAGTTAATTGTAAGGTTCAGAGCCTGTTAATGACGATGGAACACACAAATTGCGTCGCGATTCAATACATCGTCCTCCGGCCGACCTGTCTCCAAGGCTCTATTGCTGCCTCGGGCACCTTATGGTCGTTCTCCTGTGAGTCTAGATTTTCGAATCCGACGCAAAACTGACAGTTAATTGTAACGTTCAGAGCCTGTTAATGACGATGGAACACACAAATCGCGTCGCGATTCAATACATCGTCCTCCAGCCGATTTGTCTCCAATGGTCTAGTGCTGCCTCGGGCACCTTATGGTCGATCTCCTGTGAGTCTAGATTTTCGAATCCGACGCAAAACTGACAGTTAATTGTAACGTTCAGAGCCAATTAATGACAATGGAACACACAAATCGCGTCACGATTCAATACATCGTCCTCCGGCCGACCTGTCTCCAAGGGTCTATTGCTGCCTCGGGCACCTTATGGTCGAACTCCTGTGAGTCTAGATTTTCGAATCCGACGCAAAACTGACAGTTAATTGTAACGTTCAGAGCCTGTTAATGACGATGGAACACACAAATCGCGTCGCGATTCAATACATCGTCCTCCGGCCGATCTGTCTCCAAGGGTCTATTGCTGCCTCGGGCACCTTATGGTCGATCTCCTGTGAATCTAGATTTTCGATTCCGACGCAAAACTGACAGTTAATTGTAACGTTCAGAGCCTGTTCATGACGAAGGAACACACAAATTGCGTCGCGATTCAATACATCGTCCTCCGGCCGACCTGTCTCCAAGGGTCTATTGCTGCCTCGGGCACCTTATGGTCGTTCTCCTGTGAGTCTAGATTTTCGAATCCGACGCAAAACTGACAGTTAATTGTAATGTTCAGAGCCTGTTAATGACGATGGAACACACAAATCGCGTCGCGATTCAATACATCGTCCTCCGGCCGACCTGTCTTCAAGGGTCTAGTGCTGCCTCGGACACCTTACGGTCGATCTCCTGTGAGTCTAGATTTTCGAATGCGACGCAAAACTGACAGTTAATCGTAAGGTTCAGAGCCTCTTATTGACAATGGGACACACAAATTGCGTCGCGATTCAATACATCGTCCTCCGGCCGACCTGTCTCCAAGGGTCTATTTCTGCCTCGGGCACCTTATGGTCGTTCTCCTGTGACTCTAGATTTTCGAATCCGACGCAAACCTGACAGTTAATTGTAACGTTCAGAGCCTGAAAATGACGATGGAACACACAAATCGCGTCGCGATTCAATACATCGTCCTGGGGCCGACCTGTCTTCAAGGGTCTATTGCTGCCTCGGGCACCTTATGGTCGATCTCCTGTGAGTCTAGATTTTCGAATCCGACGCAAAACTGTCAGTTAATTGTAAGGTTCAGAGCCTGTTAATGACGATGGAACACACAAATTGCGTCGCGATTCAATACATCGTCCTCCGCCCGACCTGTCTCCAAGGGTCTATTGCTGCCTCGGGCACCTTATGGTCGTTCTCCTGTGAGTCTTAATTGTAACGTTCAGAGCCTGTTAATGACGATGGAACACACAAATCGCGTCGCGATTCAATACATCGTCCTCCAGCCGATTTGTCTCCAAGGGTCTAGTGCTTCCTCGGGCACCTTATGGTCGTTCTCCTGTGAGTCTAGATTTTCGAATCCGACGCAAAACTGACAGGTTATTGTAACGTTCAGAGCCTGTTAATGACGATGGAACACACAAATCGCGTCGCGATTCAATACATCGTCCTCCGGCCGACCTGTCTCCAAGAGTCTATTGCTGCCTCGGGCATCTTATGGTCGATCTCCTGTGAGTCTAGATTTTCGAATCCGACGCAAAACTGACAGTTAATTGTAACGTTCAGAGCCTGAGAATGACGATGGAACACACAAATCGCGTCGCGATTCAATACATCGTCCTCCGGCCGTCCTGTCTTCAAGGGTCTATTGCTGCCTCGGGCACCTTATGTTCGATCTCCTGTGAGTCTAGATTTTCGAATCCGACGCAAAACTGACAGTTAATTGTAAGGTTCAGAGCCTGTTAATGACGATGGAACACACAAATTGCGTCGCGATTCAATACATCGTCCTCTGGCCGACCAGTCTCCAAGGCTCTATTGCTGCCTCGGGCACCTTATGGTCGTTCTCCTGTGAGTCTAGATTTTCGAATCCGACGCAAAACTGACAGTTAATTGTAACGTTCAGAGCCTGTTAATGACGATGGAACACACAAATCGCGTCGCGATTCAATACATCGTCCTCCAGCCGATTTGTCTCCAAGGGTCTAGTGCTGCCTCGGGCACCTTATGGTCGATCTCCTGTGAGTCTAGATTTTCGAATCCGACGCAAAACTGACAGTTAATTGTAACGTTCAGAGCCAATTAATGACAATGGAACACACAAATCGCGTCACGATTCAATACATCGTCCTCCGGCCGACCTGTCTCCAAGGGTCTATTGCTGCCTCGGGCACCTTATGGTCGATCTCCTGTGAGTCTAAATTTTCGAATCCGACGCAAAACTGACAGTTAATTGTAACGTTCAGAGCCAATTAATGACAATGGAACACACAAATCGCGTCGCGATTCAGTACATCGTCCTCCGGCCGACCTGTCTCCAAGGGTCTATTGCTGCCTCGGGCACCTTATGGTCGATCTCCTGTGAGTCTAGATTTTCGAATCCGACGCAAAACTGACAGGTTATTGTAACGTTCAGAGCCTGTTAATGACGATGGAACACACAAATCGCGTCGCGATTCAATACATCGTCCTCCGGCCGACCTGTCTCCAAGAGTCTATTGCTGCCTCGGGCACCTTATGGTCGATCTCCTGTGAGTCTAGATTTTCGAATCCGACGCAAAACTGACAGTTAATTGTAACGTTCACAGCCTGAAAATGACGATGGAACACACAAATCGCGTCGCGATTCAATACATCGTCCTCCAGCCGACCTGTCTTCAAGGGTCTATTGCTGCCTCGGGCACCTTATGGTCGATCTCCTGTGAGTCTAGATTTTCGAATCCGACGCAAAACTGACAGTTAATCGTAAGGTTCAGAGCCTCTTAATGACAATGGAACACACAAAACTCGTCGCGATTCAATACATCGTCCTCCGGCCGACCTGTCTCCAAGGGTCTATTGCTGCCTCGGGCACCTTATGGTCGTTCTCCTGTGAGTCTAGATTTTCGAATCCGACGCAAAACTGACAGTTAATTGTAACGTTCAGAGCCTGTTAATGACGATGGAACACACAAATTGCGTCGCGATTCAATACATCGTCCTCCAGCCGATTTGTCTCCAAGGGTCTAGTGCTGCCTCGGGCACCTTATTGTCGTTCTCCTGTGAGTCTAGATTTTCGAATGCGACGCAAAACTGACAGTTAATCGTTAGGTTCAGAGCCTCTTAACGACAATGGAACACACAAATTGCGTCGCGATTCAATACATCGTCCTCCGGCCGACCTGTCTCCAAGGGTCTATTGCTGCCTCGGGCACCTTATGGTCGTTCTCCTGTGAGTCTTAATTGTAACGTTCAGAGCCTGTTAATGACGATGGAACACACAAATCGCGTCGCGATTCAATACATCGTCCTCCAGCCGATTTGTCTCCAAGGGTCTAGTGCTTCCTCGGGCACCTTATGGTCGTTCTCCTGTGAGTCTAGATTTTCGAATCCGACGCAAAACTGACAGGTTATTGTAACGTTCAGAGCCTGTTAATGACGATGGAACACACAAATCGCGTCGCGATTCAATACATCGTACTCCGGCCGACCTGTCTCCAAGAGTCTATTGCTGCCTCGGGCATCTTATGGTCGATCTCCTGTGAGTCTAGATTTTCGAATCCGACGCAAAACTGACAGTTAATTGTAACGTTCAGAGCCTGAGAATGACGATGGAACACACAAATCGCGTCGCGATTCAATACATCATCCTCCGGCCGACCTGTCTTCAAGGGTCTATTGCTGCCTCGGGCATCTTATGTTCGATCTCCTGTGAGTCTAGATTTTCGAATCCGACGCAAAACTGACAGTTAATTGTAAGGTTCAGAGCCTGTTAATGACGATGGAACACACAAATTGCGTCGCGATTCAATACATCGTCCTCCGGCCGACCTGTCTCCAAGGCTCTATTGCTGCCTCGGGCACCTTATGGTCGTTCTCCTGTGAGTCTAGATTTTCGAATCCGACGCAAAACTGACAGTTAGTTGTAACGTTCAGAGCCTGTTATTGACGATGGAACACACAAATCGCGTCGCGATTCAATACATCGTCCTCCAGCCGATTTGTCTCCAAGGGTCTAGTGCTACCTCGGGCACCTTATGGTCGATCTCCTGTGAGTCTAGATTTTCGAATCCGACGCAAAACTGACAGTTAATTGTAACGTTCAGAGCCAATTAATGACAATGGAACACACAAATCGCGTCACGATTCAATACATCGTCCTCCGGCCGACCTGTCTCCAAGGGTCTATTGCTGCCTCGGGCACCTTATGGTCGATCTCCTGTGAGTCTAGATTTTCGAATCCGACGCAAAACTGACAGTTAATTGTAACGTTCAGAGCCTGTTAATGACGATGGAACACACAAATCGCGTCGCGATTCAATACATCGTCCTCCGGCCGACCTGTCTTCAAGGGTCTAGTGCTGCCTCGGACACCTTACGGTCGATCTCCTGTGAGTCTAGATTTTCGAATCCGACGCAAAACTGACAGTTAATTGTAATGTTCAGAACCAATTAATGACAATGGAACACACAAATCGCGTCGCGATTCAATACATCGTCCTCCGGCCGACCTGTCTCCAAGGGTCCATTGCTGCCTCGGGCACCTTATGGTCGATCTCCTGTGAGTCTAGATTTTCGAATCCGACGCAGAACTGACAGTTAATTGTAACGTTCAGAGCCTGTTAATGACGATGGAACACACTAATCGCGTCGCGATTCAATACATCGTCCTCCGGCAGACCTGTCTCCAAGGGTCTATTGCTGCCTCGGGCACCTTATGGTCGATCTCCTGTGAGTCTAGATTTTCGAATCCGACGCAAAACTGACAGTTAATTGTAAGGTTCAGAGCCTGTTAATGACGTTGGAACACACAAATTGCGTCGCGTTTCAATACATCGTCCTCCGGCCGACCTGTCTCCAAGGGTCTATTGCTGCCTCGGGCACCTTATGGTCGTTCTCCTGTGAGTCTAGATTTTCGAATCCGACGCAAAACTGACAGTTAATTGTAACGTTCAGAGCCTGTTAATGACGATGGAACACACAAATCGCGTCGCGATTCAATACATCGTCCTCCAGCCGATTTGTCTCCAAGGGTCTAGTGCTGCCTCGGGCACCTTATGGTCGTTCCTCTGTGAGTCTAGATTTTCGAATCCGACGCAAAACTGACAGTTAATTGTAAGGTTCAGAGCCTCTTAATGACGATGGAACACACAATTTGCGTCGCGATTCAATACATCGTCCTCCGGCCGACCTGTCTCCAAGGGTCTATTGCTGCCTCGGGCACCTTATGATCGATCTCCTGTGAGTCTAGATTTTCGAATCCGACGCAAACCTGACAGTTAATTGTAACGTTCAGAGCCTGTAAATGACAATGGAATACACAAATCGCGTCGCGATTCAATACATCGTCCTCCAGAAGACTTGCCTCCAAGGGTCTAGTGCTGCCTCGGGCAACTTATTGTCGTTCTCCTGTGAGTCTAGATTTTCGAATGCGACGCAAAACTGACAGTTAATCGTAATGTTCAGAGCCTCTTAATGACAATGGAACACACAAAACTCGTCGCGATTCAATACATCGTCCTCCGGCCGACCTGTCTCCAAGGGTCTATTGGTGCCTCGGGCACCTTATGGTCGTTCTCCTGTGAGTCTAGATTTTCGAATCCGACGCAAAACTGACAGTTAATTGTAACGTTCAGAGCCTGTTAATGACGATGGAACACACAAATTGCGTCGCGATTCAATACATCGTCCTCCGGCCGACCTGTCTCCAAGGGTCTATTGCTGCCTCGGGCACCTTATGGTCGATCTCCTGTGAGTCTAAATTTTCGAATCCGACGCAAAACTGACAGTTAATTGTAACGTTCAGAGCCAATTAATGACAATGGAACACACAAATCGCGTCGCGATTCAGTACATCGTCCTCCGGCCGACCTGTCTCCAAGGGTCTATTGCTGCCTCGGGCACCTTATGGTCGATCTCCTGTGAGTCTAGATTTTCGAATCCGACGCAAAACTGACAGGTTATTGTAACGTTCAGAGCCTGTTAATGACGATGGAACACACAAATCGCGTCGCGATTCAATACATCGTCCTCCGGCCGACCTGTCTCCAAGAGTCTATTGCTGCCTCGGGCACCTTATGGTCGATCTCCTGTGAGTCTAGATTTTCGAATCCGACGCAAAACTGACAGTTAATTGTAACGTTCACAGCCTGAAAATGACGATGGAACACACAAATCGCGTCGCGATTCAATACATCGTCCTCCAGCCGACCTGTCTTCAAGGGTCTATTGCTGCCTCGGGCACCTTATGGTCGATCTCCTGTGAGTCTAGATTTTCGAATCCGACGCAAAACTGACAGTTAATTGTAAGGTTCAGAGCCTGTTAATGACGATGGAACACACAAATTGCGTCGCGATTCAATACATCGTCCTCCGCCCGACCTGTCTCCAAGGGTCTATTGCTGCCTCGGGCACCTTATGGTCGTTCTCCTGTGAGTCTTAATTGTAACGTTCAGAGCCTGTTAATGACGATGGAACACACAAATCGCGTCGCGATTCAATACATCGTCCTCCAGCCGATTTGTCTCCAAGGGTCTAGTGCTTCCTCGGGCACCTTATGGTCGTTCTCCTGTGAGTCTAGATTTTCGAATCCGACGCAAAACTGACAGGTTATTGTAACGTTCAGAGCCTGTTAATGACGATGGAACACACAAATCGCGTCGCGATTCAATACATCGTACTCCGGCCGACCTGTCTCCAAGAGTCTATTGCTGCCTCGGGCATCTTATGGTCGATCTCCTGTGAGTCTAGATTTTCGAATCCGACGCAAAACTGACAGTTAATTGTAACGTTCAGAGCCTGAGAATGACGATGGAACACACAAATCGCGTCGCGATTCAATACATCGTCCTCCGGCCGACCTGTCTTCAAGGGTCTATTGCTGCCTCGGGCATCTTATGTTCGATCTCCTGTGAGTCTAGATTTTCGAATCCGACGCAAAACTGACAGTTAATTGTAAGGTTCAGAGCCTGTTAATGACGATGGAACACACAAATTGCGTCGCGATTCAATACATCGTCCTCCGGCCGACCTGTCTCCAAGGCTCTATTGCTGCCTCGGGCACCTTATGGTCGTTCTCCTGTGAGTCTAGATTTTCGAATCCGACGCAAAACTGACAGTTAGTTGTAACGTTCAGAGCCTGTTATTGACGATGGAACACACAAATCGCGTCGCGATTCAATACATCGTCCTCCAGCCGATTTGTCTCCAAGGGTCTAGTGCTACCTCGGGCACCTTATGGTCGATCTCCTGTGAGTCTAGATTTTCGAATCCGACGCAAAACTGACAGTTAATTGTAACGTTCAGAGCCAATTAATGACAATGGAACACACAAATCGCGTCACGATTCAATACATCGTCCTCCGGCCGACCTGTCTCCAAGGGTCTATTGCTGCCTCGGGCACCTTATGGTCGATCTCCTGTGAGTCTAGATTTTCGAATCCGACGCAAAACTGACAGTTGATTGTAACGTTCAGAGCCTGTTAATGACGATGGAACACACAAATCGCGTCGCGATTCAATATATCGTCCTCCGGCCGACCTGTCTCCTAGGGTCTATTGCTGCCTCGGGCACCTTATGGTCGATCTCCTGTGAGTCTAGATTTTCGATTCCGACGCAAAACTGACAGTTAATTGTAACGTTCAGAGCCTGTTCATGACGAAGGGATACACAAATTGCGTCGCGATTCAATACATCGTCCTCCGGCCGACCTGTCTCCAAGGGTCTATTGCTGCCTCGGGCACCTTATGGTCGTTCTCCTGTGAGTCTAGATTTTCGAATCCGACGCAAAACTGACAGTTAATTGTAACGTTCAGAGCCTGTTAATGACGATGGAACACACAAATCGCGTCGCGATTCAATACATCGTCCTCCGGCCGACCTGTCTTCAAGGGTCTAGTGCTGCCTCGGACACCTTACGGTCGATCTCCTGTGAGTCTAGATTTTCGAATCCGACGCAAAACTGACAGTTAATTGTAACGTTCAGAACCAATTAATGACAATGGAACACACAAATCGCGTCGCGATTCAATACATCGTCCTCCGGCCGACCTGTCTCCAAGGGTCCATTGCTGCCTCGGGCACCTTATGGTCGATCTCCTGTGAGTCTAGATTTTCGAATCCGACGCAGAACTGACAGTTAATTGTAACGTTCAGAGCCTGTTAATGACGATGGAACACACTAATCGCGTCGCGATTCAATACATCGTCCTCCGGCAGACCTGTCTCCAAGGGTCTATTGCTGCCTCGGGCACCTTATGGTCGATCTCCTGTGAGTCTAGATTTTCGAATCCGACGCAAAACTGACAGTTAATTGTAAGGTTCAGAGCCTGTTAATGACGTTGGAACACACAAATTGCGTCGCGTTTCAATACATCGTCCTCCGGCCGACCTGTCTCCAAGGGTCTATTGCTGCCTCGGGCACCTTATGGTCGTTCTCCTGTGAGTCTAGATTTTCGAATCCGACGCAAAACTGACAGTTAATTGTAACGTTCAGAGCCTGTTAATGACGATGGAACACACAAATCGCGTCGCGATTCAATACATCGTCCTCCAGCCGATTTGTCTCCAAGGGTCTAGTGCTGCCTCGGGCACCTTATGGTCGTTCCTCTGTGAGTCTAGATTTTCGAATCCGACGCAAAACTGACAGTTAATTGTAAGGTTCAGAGCCTCTTAATGACGATGGAACACACAATTTGCGTCGCGATTCAATACATCGTCCTCCGGCCGACCTGTCTCCAAGGGTCTATTGCTGCCTCGGGCACCTTATGATCGATCTCCTGTGAGTCTAGATTTTCGAATCCGACGCAAACCTGACAGTTAATTGTAACGTTCAGAGCCTGTAAATGACAATGGAATACACAAATCGCGTCGCGATTCAATACATCGTCCTCCAGAAGACTTGCCTCCAAGGGTCTAGTGCTGCCTCGGGCAACTTATTGTCGTTCTCCTGTGAGTCTAGATTTTCGAATGCGACGCAAAACTGACAGTTAATCGTAATGTTCAGAGCCTCTTAATGACAATGGAACACACAAAACTCGTCGCGATTCAATACATCGTCCTCCGGCCGACCTGTCTCCAAGGGTCTATTGGTGCCTCGGGCACCTTATGGTCGTTCTCCTGTGAGTCTAGATTTTCGAATCCGACGCAAAACTGACAGTTAATTGTAACGTTCAGAGCCTGTTAATGACGATGGAACACACAAATTGCGTCGCGATTCAATACATCGTCCTCCAGCCGACTTGTCTCCAAGGGTCTAGTGCTGCCTCGGGCACCTTATGGTCGTTCTCCTGTGAGTCTAGATTTTCGAATGCGACGCAAAACTGACAGTTAATCGTAAGGTTCAGAGCCTCTTATTGACAATGGGACACACAAATTGCGTCGCGATTCAATACATCGTCCTCCGGCCGACCTGTCTCCAAGGGTCTATTGCTGCCTCGGGCACCTTATGGTCGTTCTCCTGTGAGTCTAGATTTTCGTATCCGACGCATAACTGACAGTTAATTGTAACGTTCAGAGCCTGTTAATGACGATGGAACACACAAATTGCGTCGCGATTCAATACATCGTCCTCCAGCCGACTTGTCTCCAAGGGTCTAGTGCTGCCTCGGACACCTTATGGTCGTTCTCCTGTGAGTCTAGATTTTCGAATCCGACGCAAAACTGACAGTTAATTGTAACGTTCAGAGCCAATTAATGACAATGGAACACACAAATCGCGTCGTGATTCAATACATCGTCCTCCGGCCGACCTGTCTCCAAGGGTCTATTGCTGCCTCGGGCACCTTATGGTCGGTCTCCTGTGAGTCTAGATTTTCGAATCCGACGCAAAACTGACAGTTAATTGTAACGTTCAGAGCCTGTTAATGACGATGGAACACACAAATCGCGTCGCGATTCAATACATCGTCCTCCGGCCGACCTGTCTCCAAGGGTCTATTGCTGCCTCGGGCACCTTATGGTCGATCTCCTGTGACTCTAGATTTTCGAATCTGACGCAAAACTGACAGTTAATTGGAAGGTTCAGAGCCTGTTCATGACGATGGAACACACAAATTGCGTCGCGATTCAATACATCGTCCTCCAGCCGACTTGTCTCCAAGGGTCTAGTGCTGCCTCGGGCACCTTATGGTCGTTCTCCTGTGAGTCTAGATTTTCGAATCCGACGCAAAACTGACAGTTAATTGTAACGTTCAGAGCCTGTTAATGACGATGGAACACACAAATCGCGTCGCGATTCAATACATCGTCCTCCAGCCGATTTGTCTCCAAGGGTGTAGTGCTGCCTCGGGCACCTTATGGTCGTTCCTCTGTGAGTCTAGATTTTCGAATCCGACGCAAAACTGACAGTTAATTGTAAGGTTCAGAGCCTCTTAATGACGATGGAACACACAATTTGCGTCGCGATTCAATACATCGTCCTCCGGCCGACCTGTCTCCAAGGGTCTATTGCTGCCTCGGGCACCTTATGGTCGATCTCCTGTGAGTCTAGATTTTCGAATCCGACGCAAACCTGACAGTTAATTGTAACGTTCAGAGCCTGTAAATGACAATGGAATACACAAATCGCGTCGCGATTCAATACATCGTCCTCCAGCCGACTTGCCTCCAAGGGTCTAGTGCTGCCTCGGGCAACTTATTGTCGTTCTCCTGTGAGTCTAGATTTTCGAATGCGACGCAAAACTGACAGTTAATCGTAAGGTTCAGAGCCTCTTAATGACAATGGAACACACAAAACTCGTCGCGATTCAATACATCGTCCTCCGGCCGACCTGTCTCCAAGGGTCTATTGGTGCCTCGGGCACCTTATGGTCGTTCTCCTGTGAGTCTAGATTTTCGAATCCGACGCAAAACTGACAGTTAATTGTAACGTTCAGAGCCTGTTAATGACGATGGAACACACAAATTGCGTCGCGATTCAATACGTCGTCCTCCAGCCGACTTGTCTCCAAGGGTCTAGTGCAGCCTCGGGCACCTTATGGTCGTTCTCCTGTGAGTCTAGATTTTCGAATGCGACGCAAAACTGACAGTTAATCGTAAGGTTCAGAGCCTCTTATTGACAATGGGACACACAAATTGCGTCGCGATTCAATACATCGTCCTCCGGCCGACCTGTCTCCAAGGGTCTATTGCTGCCTCGGGCACCTTATGGTCGTTCTCCTGTGAGTCTAGATTTTCGAATCCGACGCAAAACTGACAGTTAATTGTAACGTTCAGAGCCAATTAATGACAATGGAACACACAAATCGCGTCGCGATTCAATACATCGTCCTCCGGCCGACCTGTCTCCAAGGGTCTTTTGCTGCCTCGGGCACCTTATGGTCGATCTCCTGTGAGTCTAGATTTTCGAATCCGACGCAAAACTGACAGTTAATTGTAACGTTCAGAGCCTGTTAATGACGATGGAACACACAAATCGCGTCGCGATTCAATACATCGTCCTCCGGCCGACCTGTCTCCAAGGGTCTATTGCTGCCTCGGGCACCTTATGGTCGATCTCCTGTGACTCTAGATTTTCGAATCTGACGCAAAACTGACAGTTAATTGGAAGGTTCAGAGCCTGTTAATGACGATGGAACACACAAATTGCGTCGCGATTCAATACATCGTCCTCCGGCCGACCTGTCTCCAAGAGTCTATTGCTGCCTCAGGCACCTTATGGTCGATCTCCTGTGAGTCTAGATTTTCGAATCCGACGCAAAACTGACAGTTAATTGTAACGTTCAGAGCCTGAAAATGACGATGCAACACACAAATCGCGTCGCGATTAAATACATCGTCCTCCGGCCGACCTGTCTTCAAGGGTCTATTGCTGCCTCGGGCACCTTATGGTCGATCTCCTGTGAGTCTAGATTTTCAAATCCGACGCAAAACTGATAGTTAATTGTAAGGTTCAGAGCCTGTTAATGACGATGGAACACACAAATTGCGTCGCGATTCAATACATCGTCCTCCGGCCGACCTGTCTCCAAGGGTCTATTGCTGCCTCGGGCACCTTATGGTCGTTCTCCTGTGAGTCTAGATTTTCGAATCCGACGCAAAACTGACAGTTAATTGTAAGGTTCAGAGCCTGTTAATGACGATGGAACACACAAATTGCGTCGCGATTCAATACATCGTCCTCCAGCCGACTTGTCTCCAAGGGTCTAGTGCTGCCTCGGACACCTTATGGACGTTCTCCAGTGAGTCTAGATTTTCGAATCCGACGCAAAACTGACAGATAATTGTAACGTTCAGAGCCAATTAATGACAGTGGAACACACAAATCGCGTCGCGATTCAGTACATCGTCCTCCGGCCGACCTGTCTCCAAGGGTCTATTGCTGCCTCGGGCACCTTATGGTCGATCTCCTGTGAGTCTAGATTTTCGAATCCGACGCAAAACTGACAGGTTATTGTAACGTTCAGAGCCTGTTAATGACGATGGAACACACAAATCGCGTCGCGATTCAATACATCGTCTTCCGGCCGACCTGTCTCCAAGAGTCTATTGCTGCCTCGGGCACCTTATGGTCGATCTCCTGTGAGTCTAGATTTTCGAATCCGACGCAAAACTGACAGTTAATTGTAACGTTCGGAGCCTGAAAATGACGATGGAACACACAAATCGCGTCGCGATTCAATACATCGTCCTGGGGCCGACCTGTCTTCAAGGGTCTATTGCTGCCTCGGGCACCTTATGGTCGATCTCCTGTGAGTCTAGATTTTCGAATCCGACGCAAAACTGACAGTTAATTGTAAGGTTCAGAGCCTGTTAATGACGATGGAACACACAAATTGCGTCGCGATTCAATACATCGTCCTCCGGCCGACCTGTCTCCAAGGGTCTATTGCTGCCTCGGGCACCTTATGGTCGTTCTCCTGTGATTCTTAATTGTAACGTTCAGAGCCTGTTAATGACGATGGAACACACAAATCGCGTCGCGATTCAATACATCGTCCTCCAGCCGATTTGTCTCCAAGGGTCTAGTGCTTCCTCGGGCACCTTATGGTCGTTCTCCTGTGAGTCTAGATTTTCGAATCCGACGCAAAACTGACAGGTTATTGTAACGTTCAGAGCCTGTTAATGACGATGGAACACACAAATCGCGTCGCGATTCAATACATCGTCCTCCGGCCGACCTGTCTCCAAGAGTCTATTGCTGCCTCGGGCATCTTATGGTCGATCTCCTGTGAGTCTAGATTTTCGAATCCGACGCAAAACTGACAGTTAATTGTAACGTTCAGAGCCTGAGAATGACGATGGAACACACAAATCGCGTCGCGATTCAATACATCGTCCTCCGGCCGACCTGTCTTCAAGGGTCTATTGCTGCCTCGGGCACCTTATGTTCGATCTCCTGTGAGTCTAGATTTTCGAATCCGACGCAAAACTGACAGTTAATTGTAAGGTTCAGAGCCTGTTAATGACGATGGAACACACAAATTGCGTCGCGATTCAATACACCGTCCTCCGGCCGACCTGTCTCCAAGGCTCTATTGCTGCCTCGGGCACCTTATGGTCGTTCTCCTGTGAGTCCAGATTTTCGAATCCGACGCAAAACTGACAGTTAATTGTAACGTTCAGAGCCTGTTAATGACGATGGAACACACAAATCGCGTCGCGATTCAATACATCGTCCTCCAGCCGATTTGTCTCCAAGGGTCTAGTGCTGCCTCGGGCACCTTATGGTCGATCTCCTGTGAGTCTAGATTTTCGAATCCGACGCAAAACTGACAGTTAATTGTAACGTTCAGAGCCAATTAATGACAATGGAACACACAAATCGCGTCGCGATTCAATACATCGTCCTCCGGCCGACCTGTCTCCAAGGGTCTATTTGCTGCCTCGGGCACCTTATGGTCGATCTCCTGTGAGTCTAGATTTTCGAATCCGACGCAAAACTGACAGTTAATTGTAACGTTCAGAGCCTGTTAATGACGATGGAACACACAAATCGCGTCGCGATTCAATACATCGTCCTCCGGCCGACCTGTCTCCAAGGGTCTATTGCTGCCTCGGGCACCTTATGGTCGATCTCCTGTGAGTCTAGATTTTCGATTCCGTCGCAAAACTGACAGTTAATTGTAACGTTCAGAGCCTGTTCATGACGAAGGAACACACAAATTGCGTCGCGATTCAATACATCGTCCTCCGGCCGACCTGTCACCAAGGGTCTATTGCTGCCTCGGGCACCTTATGGTCGTTCTCCTGTGAGTCTAGATTTTCGAATCCGACGCAAAACTGACAGTTAATTGTAACGTTCAGAGCCTGTTAATGACGATCGAACACACAAATCGCGTCGCGATTCAATACATCGTCCTCCGGCCGACCTGTCTTCATGGGTCTAGTGCTGCCTCGGACACCTTACGGTCGATCTCCTGTGAGTCTAGATTTTCGAATCCGACGCAAAACTGACAGTTAATTGTAACGTTCAGAGCCAATTAATGACAATGGAACACACAAATCGCGTCGCGATTCAGTACATCGTCCTCCGGCCGACCTGTCTCCAAGGGTCTATTGCTGCCTCGGGCACCTTATGGTCGATCTCCTGTGAGTCTAGATTTTCGAATCCGACGCAAAACTGACAGGTTATTGTAACGTTCAGAGCCTGTTAATGACGATGGAACACACAAATCGCGTCGCGATTCAATACATCGTCCTCCGGCCGACCTGTCTCCAAGAGTCTATTGCTGCCTCGGGCACCTTATGGTCGATCTCCTGTGAGTCTAGATTTTCGAATCCGACGCAAAACTGACAGTTAATTGTAACGTTCAGAGCCTGAAAATGACGATGGAACACACAAATCGCGTCGCGATTCAATACATCGTCCTCCAGCCGACCTGTCTTCAAGGGTCTATTGCTGCCTCGGGCACCTTATGGTCGATCTCCTGTGAGTCTAGATTTTCGAATCCGACGCAAAACTGACAGTTAATTGTAAGGTTCAGAGCCTGTTAATGACGATGGAACACACAAATTGCGTCGCGATTCAATACATCGTCCTCCGCCCGACCTGTCTCCAAGGGTCTATTGCTGCCTCGGGCACCTTATGGTCGTTCTCCTGTGAGTCTTAATTGTAACGTTCAGAGCCTGTTAATGACGATGGAACACACAAATCGCGTCGCGATTCAATACATCGTCCTCCAGCCGATTTGTCTCCAAGGGTCTAGTGCTTCCTCGGGCACCTTATGGTCGTTCTCCTGTGAGTCTAGATTTTCGAATCCGACGCAAAACTGACAGGTTATTGTAACGTTCAGAGCCTGTTAATGACGATGGAACACACAAATCGCGTCGCGATTCAATACATCGTACTCCGGCCGACCTGTCTCCAAGAGTCTATTGCTGCCTCGGGCATCTTATGGTCGATCTCCTGTGAGTCTAGATTTTCGAATCCGACGCAAAACTGACAGTTAATTGTAACGTTCAGAGCCTGTTAATGACGATGGAACACACAAATCGCGTCGCGATTCAATATATCGTCCTCCGGCCGACCTGTCTCCAAGGGTCTATTGCTGCCTCGGGCACCTTATGGTCGATCTCCTGTGAGTCTAGATTTTCGAATCCGACGCAAAACTGACAGTTAATTGTAAGGTTCAGAGCCTGTTAATGACGATGGAACACACAAATTGCGTCGCGATTCAATACACCTTCCTCCGGCCGACCTGTCTCCAAGGCTCTATTGCTGCCTCGGGCACCTTATGGTCGTTCTCCTGTGAGTCTAGATTTTCGAATCCGACGCAAAACTGACAGTTAATTGTAACGTTCAGAGCCTGTTAATGACGATGGAACACACAAATCGCGTCGCGATTCAATACATCGTCCTCCAGCCGATTTGTCTCCAAGGGTCTAGTGCTGCCTCGGGCACCTTATGGTCGATCTCCTGTGAGTCTAGATTTTCGAATCCGACGCAAAACTGTCAGTTAATTGTAACGTTCAGAGCCAATTAATGACAATGGAACACACAAATCGCGTCGCGATTCAATACATCGTCCTCCGGCCGACCTGTCTCCAAGGGTCTATTTGCTGCCTCGGGCACCGTATGGTCGATCTCCTGTGAGTCTAGATTTTCGAATCCGACGCAAAACTGACAGTTAATTGTAACGTTCAGAGCCTGTTAATGACGATGGAACACACAAATCGCGTCGCGATTCAATACATCGTCCTCCGGCCGACCTGTCTCCAAGGGTCTATTGCTGCCTCGGGCACCTTATGGTCGATCTCCTGTGAGTCTAGATTTTCGATTCCGACGCAAAACTGACAGTTAATTGTAACGTTCAGAGCCTGTTCATGACGAAGGAACACACAAATTGCGTCGCGATTCAATACATCGTCCTCCGGCCGACCTGTCACCAAGGGTCTATTGCTGCCTCGGGCACCTTATGGTCGTTCTCCTGTGAGTCTAGATTTTCGAATCCGACGCAAAACTGACAGTTAATTGTAACGTTCAGAGCCTGTTAATGACGATCGAACACACAAATCGCGTCGCGATTCAATACATCGTCCTCCGGCCGACCTGTCTTCATGGGTCTAGTGCTGCCTCGGACACCTTACGGTCGATCTCCTGTGAGTCTAGATTTTCGAATCCGACGCAAAACTGACAGTTAATTGTAACGTTCAGAGCCAATTAATGACAATGGAACACACAAATCGCGTCGCGATTCAGTACATCGTCCTCCGGCCGACCTGTCTCCAAGGGTCTATTGCTGCCTCGGGCACCTTATGGTCGATCTCCTGTGAGTCTAGATTTTCGAATCCGACGCAAAACTGACAGGTTATTGTAACGTTCAGAGCCTGTTAATGACGATGGAACACACAAATCGCGTCGCGATTCAATACATCGTCCTCCGGCCGTCCTGTCTCCAAGAGTCTATTGCTGCCTCGGGCACCTTATGGTCGATCTCCTGTGAGTCTAGATTTTCGAATCCGACGCAAAACTGACAGTTAATTGTAACGTTCAGAGCCTGAAAATGACGATGGAACACACATATCGCGTCGCGATTCAATACATCGTCCTCCAGCCGACCTGTCTTCAAGGGTCTATTGCTGCCTCGGGCACCTTATGGTCGATCTCCTGTGAGTCTAGATTTTCGAATCCGACGCAAAACTGACAGTTAATTGTAAGGTTCAGAGCCTGTTAATGACGATGGAACACACAAATTGCGTCGCGATTCAATACATCGTCCTCCGCCCGACCTGTCTCCAAGGGTCTATTGCTGCCTCGGGCACCTTATGGTCGTTCTCCTGTGAGTCTTAATTGTAACGTTCAGAGCCTGTTAATGACGATGGAACACACAAATCGCGTCGCGATTCAATACATCGTCCTCCAGCCGATTTGTCTCCAAGGGTCTAGTGCTTCCTCGGGCACCTTATGGTCGTTCTCCTGTGAGTCTAGATTTTCGAATCCGACGCAAAACTGACAGGTTATTGTAACGTTCAAAGCCTGTTAATGACGATGGAACACACAAATCGCGTCGCGATTCAATACATCGTACTCCGGCCGACCTGTCTCCAAGAGTCTATTGCTGCCTCGGGCATCTTATGGTCGATCTCCTGTGAGTCTAGATTTTCGAATCCGACGCAAAACTGACAGTTAATTGTAACGTTCAGAGCCTGAGAATGACGATGGAACACACAAATCGCGTCGCGATTCAATACATCGTCCTCCGGCCGACCTGTCTTCAAGGGTCTATTGCTGCCTCGGGCATCTTATGTTCGATCTCCTGTGAGTCTAGATTTTCGAATCCGACGCAAAACTGACAGTTAATTGTAAGGTTCAGAGCCTGTTAATGACGATGGAACACACAAATTGCGTCGCGATTCAATACATCGTCCTCCGGCCGACCTGTCTCCAAGGCTCTATTGCTGCCTCGGGCACCTTATGGTCGTTCTCCTGTGAGTCTAGATTTTCGAATCCGACGCAAAACTGACAGTTAGTTGTAACGTTCAGAGCCTGTTATTGACGATGGAACACACAAATCGCGTCGCGATTCAATACATCGTCCTCCAGCCGATTTGTCTCCAAGGGTCTAGTGCTACCTCGGGCACCTTATGGTCGATCTCCTGTGAGTCTAGATTTTCGAATCCGACGCAAAACTGACAGTTAATTGTAACGTTCAGAGCCAATTAATGACAATGGAACACACAAATCGCGTCACGATTCAATACATCGTCCTCCGGCCGACCTGTCTCCAAGGGTCTATTGCTGCCTCGGGCACCTTATGGTCGATCTCCTGTGAGTCTAGATTTTCGAATCCGACGCAAAACTGACAGTTAATTGTAACGTTCAGAGCCTGTTAATGACGATGGAACACACAAATCGCGTCGCGATTCAATATATCGTCCTCCGGCCGACCTGTCTCCAAGGGTCTATTGCTGCCTCGGGCACCTTATGGTCGATCTCCTGTGAGTCTAGATTTTCGATTCCGACGCAAAACTGACAGTTAATTGTAACGTTCAGAGCCTGTTCATGACGAAGGAACACACAAATTGCGTCGCGATTCAATACATCGTCCTCCGGCCGACCTGTCTCCAAGGGTCTATTGCTGCCTCGGGCACCTTATGGTCGTTCTCCTGTGAGTCTAGATTTTCGAATCCGACGCAAAACTGACAGTTAATTGTAACGTTCAGAGCCTGTTAATGACGATGGAACACACAAATCGCGTCGCGATTCAATACATCGTCCTCCGGCCGACCTGTCTTCAAGGGTCTAGTGCTGCCTCGGACACCTTACGGTCGATCTCCTGTGAGTCTAGATTTTCGAATCCGACGCAAAACTGACAGTTAATTGTAACGTTCAGAACCAATTAATGACAATGGAACACACAAATCGCGTCGCGATTCAATACATCGTCCTCCGGCCGACCTGTCTCCAAGGGTCCATTGCTGCCTCGGGCACCTTATGGTCGATCTCCTGTGAGTCTAGATTTTCGAATCCGACGCAGAACTGACAGTTAATTGTAACGTTCAGAGCCTGTTAATGACGATGGAACACACTAATCGCGTCGCGATTCAATACATCGTCCTCCGGCAGACCTGTCTCCAAGGGTCTATTGCTGCCTCGGGCACCTTATGGTCGATCTCCTGTGAGTCTAGATTTTCGAATCCGACGCAAAACTGACAGTTAATTGTAAGGTTCAGAGCCTGTTAATGACGTTGGAACACACAAATTGCGTCGCGTTTCAATACATCGTCCTCCGGCCGACCTGTCTCCAAGGGTCTATTGCTGCCTCGGGCACCTTATGGTCGTTCTCCTGTGAGTCTAGATTTTCGAATCCGACGCAAAACTGACAGTTAATTGTAACGTTCAGAGCCTGTTAATGACGATGGAACACACAAATCGCGTCGCGATTCAATACATCGTCCTCCAGCCGATTTGTCTCCAAGGGTCTAGTGCTGCCTCGGGCACCTTATGGTCGTTCCTCTGTGAGTCTAGATTTTCGAATCCGACGCAAAACTGACAGTTAATTGTAAGGTTCAGAGCCTCTTAATGACGATGGAACACACAATTTGCGTCGCGATTCAATACATCGTCCTCCGGCCGACCTGTCTCCAAGGGTCTATTGCTGCCTCGGGCACCTTATGATCGATCTCCTGTGAGTCTAGATTTTCGAATCCGACGCAAACCTGACAGTTAATTGTAACGTTCAGAGCCTGTAAATGACAATGGAATACACAAATCGCGTCGCGATTCAATACATCGTCCTCCAGAAGACTTGCCTCCAAGGGTCTAGTGCTGCCTCGGGCAACTTATTGTCGTTCTCCTGTGAGTCTAGATTTTCGAATGCGACGCAAAACTGACAGTTAATCGTAATGTTCAGAGCCTCTTAATGACAATGGAACACACAAAACTCGTCGCGATTCAATACATCGTCCTCCGGCCGACCTGTCTCCAAGGGTCTATTGGTGCCTCGGGCACCTTATGGTCGTTCTCCTGTGAGTCTAGATTTTCGAATCCGACGCAAAACTGACAGTTAATTGTAACGTTCAGAGCCTGTTAATGACGATGGAACACACAAATTGCGTCGCGATTCAATACATCGTCCTCCAGCCGACTTGTCTCCAAGGGTCTAGTGCTGCCTCGGGCACCTTATGGTCGTTCTCCTGTGAGTCTAGATTTTCGAATGCGACGCAAAACTGACAGTTAATCGTAAGGTTCAGAGCCTCTTATTGACAATGGGACACACAAATTGCGTCGCGATTCAATACATCGTCCTCCGGCCGACCTGTCTCCAAGGGTCTATTGCTGCCTCGGGCACCTTATGGTCGTTCTCCTGTGAGTCTAGATTTTCGTATCCGACGCATAACTGACAGTTAATTGTAACGTTCAGAGCCTGTTAATGACGATGGAACACACAAATTGCGTCGCGATTCAATACATCGTCCTCCAGCCGACTTGTCTCCAAGGGTCTAGTGCTGCCTCGGACACCTTATGGTCGTTCTCCTGTGAGTCTAGATTTTCGAATCCGACGCAAAACTGACAGTTAATTGTAACGTTCAGAGCCAATTAATGACAATGGAACACACAAATCGCGTCGTGATTCAATACATCGTCCTCCGGCCGACCTGTCTCCAAGGGTCTATTGCTGCCTCGGGCACCTTATGGTCGGTCTCCTGTGAGTCTAGATTTTCGAATCCGACGCAAAACTGACAGTTAATTGTAACGTTCAGAGCCTGTTAATGACGATGGAACACACAAATCGCGTCGCGATTCAATACATCGTCCTCCGGCCGACCTGTCTCCAAGGGTCTATTGCTGCCTCGGGCACCTTATGGTCGATCTCCTGTGACTCTAGATTTTCGAATCTGACGCAAAACTGACAGTTAATTGGAAGGTTCAGAGCCTGTTCATGACGATGGAACACACAAATTGCGTCGCGATTCAATACATCGTCCTCCAGCCGACTTGTCTCCAAGGGTCTAGTGCTGCCTCGGGCACCTTATGGTCGTTCTCCTGTGAGTCTAGATTTTCGAATCCGACGCAAAACTGACAGTTAATTGTAACGTTCAGAGCCTGTTAATGACGATGGAACACACAAATCGCGTCGCGATTCAATACATCGTCCTCCAGCCGATTTGTCTCCAAGGGTGTAGTGCTGCCTCGGGCACCTTATGGTCGTTCCTCTGTGAGTCTAGATTTTCGAATCCGACGCAAAACTGACAGTTAATTGTAAGGTTCAGAGCCTCTTAATGACGATGGAACACACAATTTGCGTCGCGATTCAATACATCGTCCTCCGGCCGACCTGTCTCCAAGGGTCTATTGCTGCCTCGGGCACCTTATGGTCGATCTCCTGTGAGTCTAGATTTTCGAATCCGACGCAAACCTGACAGTTAATTGTAACGTTCAGAGCCTGTAAATGACAATGGAATACACAAATCGCGTCGCGATTCAATACATCGTCCTCCAGCCGACTTGCCTCCAAGGGTCTAGTGCTGCCTCGGGCAACTTATTGTCGTTCTCCTGTGAGTCTAGATTTTCGAATGCGACGCAAAACTGACAGTTAATCGTAAGGTTCAGAGCCTCTTAATGACAATGGAACACACAAAACTCGTCGCGATTCAATACATCGTCCTCCGGCCGACCTGTCTCCAAGGGTCTATTGGTGCCTCGGGCACCTTATGGTCGTTCTCCTGTGAGTCTAGATTTTCGAATCCGACGCAAAACTGACAGTTAATTGTAACGTTCAGAGCCTGTTAATGACGATGGAACACACAAATTGCGTCGCGATTCAATACGTCGTCCTCCAGCCGACTTGTCTCCAAGGGTCTAGTGCAGCCTCGGGCACCTTATGGTCGTTCTCCTGTGAGTCTAGATTTTCGAATGCGACGCAAAACTGACAGTTAATCGTAAGGTTCAGAGCCTCTTATTGACAATGGGACACACAAATTGCGTCGCGATTCAATACATCGTCCTCCGGCCGACCTGTCTCCAAGGGTCTATTGCTGCCTCGGGCACCTTATGGTCGTTCTCCTGTGAGTCTAGATTTTCGAATCCGACGCAAAACTGACAGTTAATTGTAACGTTCAGAGCCAATTAATGACAATGGAACACACAAATCGCGTCGCGATTCAATACATCGTCCTCCGGCCGACCTGTCTCCAAGGGTCTATTGCTGCCTCGGGCACCTTATGGTCGATCTCCTGTGAGTCTAGATTTTCGAATCCGACGCAAAACTGACAGTTAATTGTAACGTTCAGAGCCTGTTAATGACGATGGAACACACAAATCGCGTCGCGATTCAATACATCGTCCTCCGGCCGACCTGTCTCCAAGGGTCTATTGCTGCCTCGGGCACCTTATGGTCGATCTCCTGTGACTCTAGATTTTCGAATCTGACGCAAAACTGACAGTTAATTGGAAGGTTCAGAGCCTGTTAATGACGATGGAACACACAAATTGCGTCGCGATTCAATACATCGTCCTCCGGCCGACCTGTCTCCAAGAGTCTATTGCTGCCTCAGGCACCTTATGGTCGATCTCCTGTGAGTCTAGATTTTCGAATCCGACGCAAAACTGACAGTTAATTGTAACGTTCAGAGCCTGAAAATGACGATGCAACACACAAATCGCGTCGCGATTAAATACATCGTCCTCCGGCCGACCTGTCTTCAAGGGTCTATTGCTGCCTCGGGCACCTTATGGTCGATCTCCTGTGAGTCTAGATTTTCAAATCCGACGCAAAACTGATAGTTAATTGTAAGGTTCAGAGCCTGTTAATGACGATGGAACACACAAATTGCGTCGCGATTCAATACATCGTCCTCCGGCCGACCTGTCTCCAAGGGTCTATTGCTGCCTCGGGCACCTTATGGTCGTTCTCCTGTGAGTCTAGATTTTCGAATCCGACGCAAAACTGACAGTTAATTGTAAGGTTCAGAGCCTGTTAATGACGATGGAACACACAAATTGCGTCGCGATTCAATACATCGTCCTCCAGCCGACTTGTCTCCAAGGGTCTAGTGCTGCCTCGGACACCTTATGGACGTTCTCCAGTGAGTCTAGATTTTCGAATCCGACGCAAAACTGACAGATAATTGTAACGTTCAGAGCCAATTAATGACAGTGGAACACACAAATCGCGTCGCGATTCAGTACATCGTCCTCCGGCCGACCTGTCTCCAAGGGTCTATTGCTGCCTCGGGCACCTTATGGTCGATCTCCTGTGAGTCTAGATTTTCGAATCCGACGCAAAACTGACAGGTTATTGTAACGTTCAGAGCCTGTTAATGACGATGGAACACACAAATCGCGTCGCGATTCAATACATCGTCATCCGGCCGACCTGTCTCCAAGAGTCTATTGCTGCCTCGGGCACCTTATGGTCGATCTCCTGTGAGTCTAGATTTTCGAATCCGACGCAAAACTGACAGTTAATTGTAACGTTCGGAGCCTGAAAATGACGATGGAACACACAAATCGCGTCGCGATTCAATACATCGTCCTGGGGCCGACCTGTCTTCAAGGGTCTATTGCTGCCTCGGGCACCTTATGGTCGATCTCCTGTGAGTCTAGATTTTCGAATCCGACGCAAAACTGACAGTTAATTGTAAGGTTCAGAGCCTGTTAATGACGATGGAACACACAAATTGCGTCGCGATTCAATACATCGTCCTCCGGCCGACCTGTCTCCAAGGGTCTATTGCTGCCTCGGGCACCTTATGGTCGTTCTCCTGTGATTCTTAATTGTAACGTTCAGAGCCTGTTAATGACGATGGAACACACAAATCGCGTCGCGATTCAATACATCGTCCTCCAGCCGATTTGTCTCCAAGGGTCTAGTGCTTCCTCGGGCACCTTATGGTCGTTCTCCTGTGAGTCTAGATTTTCGAATCCGACGCAAAACTGACAGGTTATTGTAACGTTCAGAGCCTGTTAATGACGATGGAACACACAAATCGCGTCGCGATTCAATACATCGTCCTCCGGCCGACCTGTCTCCAAGAGTCTATTGCTGCCTCGGGCATCTTATGGTCGATCTCCTGTGAGTCTAGATTTTCGAATCCGACGCAAAACTGACAGTTAATTGTAACGTTCAGAGCCTGAGAATGACGATGGAACACACAAATCGCGTCGCGATTCAATACATCGTCCTCCGGCCGACCTGTCTTCAAGGGTCTATTGCTGCCTCGGGCACCTTATGTTCGATCTCCTGTGAGTCTAGATTTTCGATTCCGACGCAAAACTGACAGTTAATTGTAACGTTCAGAGCCTGTTCATGACGAAGGAACACACAAATTGCGTCGCGATTCAATACATCGTCCTCCGGCCGACCTGTCTCCAAGGGTCTATTGCTGCCTCGGGCACCTTATGGTCGTTCTCCTGTGAGTCTAGATTTTCGAATCCGACGCAAAACTGACAGTTAATTGTAACGTTCAGAGCCTGTTAATGACGATGGAACACACAAATCGCGTCGCGATTCAATACATCGTCCTCCGGCCGACCTGTCTTCAAGGGTCTAGTGCTGCCTCGGACACCTTACGGTCGATCTCCTGTGAGTCTAGATTTTCGAATCCGACGCAAAACTGACAGTTAATTGTAACGTTCAGAACCAATTAATGACAATGGAACACACAAATCGCGTCGCGATTCAATACATCGTCCTCCGGCCGACCTGTCTCCAAGGGTCCATTGCTGCCTCGGGCACCTTATGGTCGATCTCCTGTGAGTCTAGATTTTCGAATCCGACGCAGAACTGACAGTTAATTGTAACGTTCAGAGCCTGTTAATGACGATGGAACACACTAATCGCGTCGCGATTCAATACATCGTCCTCCGGCAGACCTGTCTCCAAGGGTCTATTGCTGCCTCGGGCACCTTATGGTCGATCTCCTGTGAGTCTAGATTTTCGAATCCGACGCAAAACTGACAGTTAATTGTAAGGTTCAGAGCCTGTTAATGACGTTGGAACACACAAATTGCGTCGCGTTTCAATACATCGTCCTCCGGCCGACCTGTCTCCAAGGGTCTATTGCTGCCTCGGGCACCTTATGGTCGTTCTCCTGTGAGTCTAGATTTTCGAATCCGACGCAAAACTGACAGTTAATTGTAACGTTCAGAGCCTGTTAATGACGATGGAACACACAAATCGCGTCGCGATTCAATACATCGTCCTCCAGCCGATTTGTCTCCAAGGGTCTAGTGCTGCCTCGGGCACCTTATGGTCGTTCCTCTGTGAGTCTAGATTTTCGAATCCGACGCAAAACTGACAGTTAATTGTAAGGTTCAGAGCCTCTTAATGACGATGGAACACACAATTTGCGTCGCGATTCAATACATCGTCCTCCGGCCGACCTGTCTCCAAGGGTCTATTGCTGCCTCGGGCACCTTATGATCGATCTCCTGTGAGTCTAGATTTTCGAATCCGACGCAAACCTGACAGTTAATTGTAACGTTCAGAGCCTGTAAATGACAATGGAATACACAAATCGCGTCGCGATTCAATACATCGTCCTCCAGAAGACTTGCCTCCAAGGGTCTAGTGCTGCCTCGGGCAACTTATTGTCGTTCTCCTGTGAGTCTAGATTTTCGAATGCGACGCAAAACTGACAGTTAATCGTAATGTTCAGAGCCTCTTAATGACAATGGAACACACAAAACTCGTCGCGATTCAATACATCGTCCTCCGGCCGACCTGTCTCCAAGGGTCTATTGGTGCCTCGGGCACCTTATGGTCGTTCTCCTGTGAGTCTAGATTTTCGAATCCGACGCAAAACTGACAGTTAATTGTAACGTTCAGAGCCTGTTAATGACGATGGAACACACAAATTGCGTCGCGATTCAATACATCGTCCTCCAGCCGACTTGTCTCCAAGGGTCTAGTGCTGCCTCGGGCACCTTATGGTCGTTCTCCTGTGAGTCTAGATTTTCGAATGCGACGCAAAACTGACAGTTAATCGTAAGGTTCAGAGCCTCTTATTGACAATGGGATACACAAATTGCGTCGCGATTCAATACATCGTCCTCCGGCCGACCTGTCTCCAAGGGTCTATTGCTGCCTCGGGCACCTTATGGTCGTTCTCCTGTGAGTCTAGATTTTCGTATCCGACGCATAACTGACAGTTAATTGTAACGTTCAGAGCCTGTTAATGACGATGGAACACACAAATTGCGTCGCGATTCAATACATCGTCCTCCAGCCGACTTGTCTCCAAGGGTCTAGTGCTGCCTCGGACACCTTATGGTCGTTCTCCTGTGAGTCTAGATTTTCGAATCCGACGCAAAACTGACAGTTAATTGTAACGTTCAGAGCCAATTAATGACAATGGAACACACAAATCGCGTCGTGATTCAATACATCGTCCTCCGGCCGACCTGTCTCCAAGGGTCTATTGCTGCCTCGGGCACCTTATGGTCGGTCTCCTGTGAGTCTAGATTTTCGAATCCGACGCAAAACTGACAGTTAATTGTAACGTTCAGAGCCTGTTAATGACGATGGAACACACAAATCGCGTCGCGATTCAATACATCGTCCTCCGGCCGACCTGTCTCCAAGGGTCTATTGCTGCCTCGGGCACCTTATGGTCGATCTCCTGTGACTCTAGATTTTCGAATCTGACGCAAAACTGACAGTTAATTGGAAGGTTCAGAGCCTGTTCATGACGATGGAACACACAAATTGCGTCGCGATTCAATACATCGTCCTCCAGCCGACTTGTCTCCAAGGGTCTAGTGCTGCCTCGGGCACCTTATGGTCGTTCTCCTGTGAGTCTAGATTTTCGAATCCGACGCAAAACTGACAGTTAATTGTAACGTTCAGAGCCTGTTAATGACGATGGAACACACAAATCGCGTCGCGATTCAATACATCGTCCTCCAGCCGATTTGTCTCCAAGGGTGTAGTGCTGCCTCGGGCACCTTATGGTCGTTCCTCTGTGAGTCTAGATTTTCGAATCCGACGCAAAACTGACAGTTAATTGTAAGGTTCAGAGCCTCTTAATGACGATGGAACACACAATTTGCGTCGCGATTCAATACATCGTCCTCCGGCCGACCTGTCTCCAAGGGTCTATTGCTGCCTCGGGCACCTTATGGTCGATCTCCTGTGAGTCTAGATTTTCGAATCCGACGCAAACCTGACAGTTAATTGTAACGTTCAGAGCCTGTAAATGACAATGGAATACACAAATCGCGTCGCGATTCAATACATCGTCCTCCAGCCGACTTGCCTCCAAGGGTCTAGTGCTGCCTCGGGCAACTTATTGTCGTTCTCCTGTGAGTCTAGATTTTCGAATGCGACGCAAAACTGACAGTTAATCGTAAGGTTCAGAGCCTCTTAATGACAATGGAACACACAAAACTCGTCGCGATTCAATACATCGTCCTCCGGCCGACCTGTCTCCAAGGGTCTATTGGTGCCTCGGGCACCTTATGGTCGTTCTCCTGTGAGTCTAGATTTTCGAATCCGACGCAAAACTGACAGTTAATTGTAACGTTCAGAGCCTGTTAATGACGATGGAACACACAAATTGCGTCGCGATTCAATACGTCGTCCTCCAGCCGACTTGTCTCCAAGGGTCTAGTGCAGCCTCGGGCACCTTATGGTCGTTCTCCTGTGAGTCTAGATTTTCGAATGCGACGCAAAACTGACAGTTAATCGTAAGGTTCAGAGCCTCTTATTGACAATGGGACACACAAATTGCGTCGCGATTCAATACATCGTCCTCCGGCCGACCTGTCTCCAAGGGTCTATTGCTGCCTCGGGCACCTTATGGTCGTTCTCCTGTGAGTCTAGATTTTCGAATCCGACGCAAAACTGACAGTTAATTGTAACGTTCAGAGCCAATTAATGACAATGGAACACACAAATCGCGTCGCGATTCAATACATCGTCCTCCGGCCGACCTGTCTCCAAGGGTCTATTGCTGCCTCGGGCACCTTATGGTCGATCTCCTGTGAGTCTAGATTTTCGAATCCGACGCAAAACTGACAGTTAATTGTAACGTTCAGAGCCTGTTAATGACGATGGAACACACAAATCGCGTCGCGATTCAATACATCGTCCTCCGGCCGACCTGTCTCCAAGGGTCTATTGCTGCCTCGGGCACCTTATGGTCGATCTCCTGTGACTCTAGATTTTCGAATCTGACGCAAAACTGACAGTTAATTGGAAGGTTCAGAGCCTGTTAATGACGATGGAACACACAAATTGCGTCGCGATTCAATACATCGTCCTCCGGCCGACCTGTCTCCAAGAGTCTATTGCTGCCTCAGGCACCTTATGGTCGATCTCCTGTGAGTCTAGATTTTCGAATCCGACGCAAAACTGACAGTTAATTGTAACGTTCAGAGCCTGAAAATGACGATGCAACACACAAATCGCGTCGCGATTAAATACATCGTCCTCCGGCCGACCTGTCTTCAAGGGTCTATTGCTGCCTCGGGCACCTTATGGTCGATCTCCTGTGAGTCTAGATTTTCAAATCCGACGCAAAACTGATAGTTAATTGTAAGGTTCAGAGCCTGTTAATGACGATGGAACACACAAATTGCGTCGCGATTCAATACATCGTCCTCCGGCCGACCTGTCTCCAAGGGTCTATTGCTGCCTCGGGCACCTTATGGTCGTTCTCCTGTGAGTCTAGATTTTCGAATCCGACGCAAAACTGACAGTTAATTGTAAGGTTCAGAGCCTGTTAATGACGATGGAACACACAAATTGCGTCGCGATTCAATACATCGTCCTCCAGCCGACTTGTCTCCAAGGGTCTAGTGCTGCCTCGGACACCTTATGGACGTTCTCCAGTGAGTCTAGATTTTCGAATCCGACGCAAAACTGACAGATAATTGTAACGTTCAGAGCCAATTAATGACAGTGGAACACACAAATCGCGTCGCGATTCAGTACATCGTCCTCCGGCCGACCTGTCTCCAAGGGTCTATTGCTGCCTCGGGCACCTTATGGTCGATCTCCTGTGAGTCTAGATTTTCGAATCCGACGCAAAACTGACAGGTTATTGTAACGTTCAGAGCCTGTTAATGACGATGGAACACACATATCGCGTCGCGATTCAATACATCGTCTTCCGGCCGACCTGTCTCCAAGAGTCTATTGCTGCCTCGGGCACCTTATGGTCGATCTCCTGTGAGTCTAGATTTTCGAATCCGACGCAAAACTGACAGTTAATTGTAACGTTCGGAGCCTGAAAATGACGATGGAACACACAAATCGCGTCGCGATTCAATACATCGTCCTGGGGCCGACCTGTCTTCAAGGGTCTATTGCTGCCTCGGGCACCTTATGGTCGATCTCCTGTGAGTCTAGATTTTCGAATCCGACGCAAAACTGACAGTTAATTGTAAGGTTCAGAGCCTGTTAATGACGATGGAACACACAAATTGCGTCGCGATTCAATACATCGTCCTCCGGCCGACCTGTCTCCAAGGGTCTATTGCTGCCTCGGGCACCTTATGGTCGTTCTCCTGTGATTCTTAATTGTAACGTTCAGAGCCTGTTAATGACGATGGAACACACAAATCGCGTCGCGATTCAATACATCGTCCTCCAGCCGATTTGTCTCCAAGGGTCTAGTGCTTCCTCGGGCACCTTATGGTCGTTCTCCTGTGAGTCTAGATTTTCGAATCCGACGCAAAACTGACAGGTTATTGTAACGTTCAGAGCCTGTTAATGACGATGGAACACACAAATCGCGTCGCGATTCAATACATCGTCCTCCGGCCGACCTGTCTCCAAGAGTCTATTGCTGCCTCGGGCATCTTATGGTCGATCTCCTGTGAGTCTAGATTTTCGAATCCGACGCAAAACTGACAGTTAATTGTAACGTTCAGAGCCTGAGAATGACGATGGAACACACAAATCGCGTCGCGATTCAATACATCGTCCTCCGGCCGACCTGTCTTCAAGGGTCTATTGCTGCCTCGGGCACCTTATGTTCGATCTCCTGTGAGTCTAGATTTTCGAATCCGACGCAAAACTGACAGTTAATTGTAAGGTTCAGAGCCTGTTAATGACGATGGAACACACAAATTGCGTCGCGATTCAATACACCGTCCTCCGGCCGACCTGTCTCCAAGGCTCTATTGCTGCCTCGGGCACCTTATGGTCGTTCTCCTGTGAGTCTAGATTTTCGAATCCGACGCAAAACTGACAGTTAATTGTAACGTTCAGACCCTGTTAATGACGATGGAACATACAAATCGCGTCGCGATTCAATACATCGTCCTCCAGCCGATTTGTCTCCAAGGGTCTAGTGCTGCCTCGGGCACCTTATGGTCGATCTCCTGTGAGTCTAGATTTTCGAATCCGACGCAAAACTGACAGTTAATTGTAACGTTCAGAGCCAATTAATGACAATGGAACACACAAATCGCGTCGCGATTCAATACATCGTCCTCCGGCCGACCTGTCTCCAAGGGTCTATTTGCTGCCTCGGGCACCTTATGGTCGATCTCCTGTGAGTCTAGATTTTCGAATCCGACGCAAAACTGACAGTTAATTGTAACGTTCAGAGCCTGTTAATGACGATGGAACACACAAATCGCGTCGCGATTCAATACATCGTCCTCCGGCCGACCTGTCTCCAAGGGTCTATTGCTGCCTCGGGCACCTTATGGTCGATCTCCTGTGAGTCTAGATTTTCGATTCCGACGCAAAACTGACAGTTAATTGTAACGTTCAGAGCCTGTTCATGACGAAGGAACACACAAATTGCGTCGCGATTCAATACATCGTCCTCCGGCCGACCTGTCACCAAGGGTCTATTGCTGCCTCGGGCACCTTATGGTCGTTCTCCTGTGAGTCTAGATTTTCGAATCCGACGCAAAACTGACAGTTAATTGTAACGTTCAGAGCCTGTTAATGACGATCGAACACACAAATCGCGTCGCGATTCAATACATCGTCCTCCGGCCGACCTGTCTTCATGGGTCTAGTGCTGCCTCGGACACCTTACGGTCGATCTCCTGTGAGTCTAGATTTTCGAATCCGACGCAAAACTGACAGTTAATTGTAACGTTCAGAACCAATTAATGACAATGGAACACACAAATCGCGTCGCGATTCAATACATCGTCCTCCGGCCGACCTGTCTCCAAGGGTCTATTGGTGCCTCGGGCACCTTATGGTCGTTCTCCTGTGAGTCTAGATTTTCGAATCCGACGCAAAACTGACAGTTAATTGTAACGTTCAGAGCCTGTTAATGACGATGGAACACACAAATTGCGTCGCGATTCAATACATCGTCCTCCAGCCGACTTGTCTCCAAGGGTCTAGTGCTGCCTCGGGCACCTTATGGTCGTTCTCCTGTGAGTCTAGATTTTCGAATGCGACGCAAAACTGACAGTTAATCGTAAGGTTCAGAGCCTCTTATTGACAATGGGACACACAAATTGCGTCGCGATTCAATACATCGTCCTCCGGCCGACCTGTCTCCAAGGGTCTGTTGCTGCCTCGGGCACCTTATGGTCGTTCTCCTGTGAGTCTAGATTTTCGAATCCGACGCATAACTGACAGTTAATTGTAACGTTCAGAGCCTGTTAATGACGATGGAACACACAAATTGCGTCGCGATTCAATACATCGTCCTCCAGCCGACTTGTCTCCAAGGGTCTAGTGCTGCCTCGGACACCTTATGGTCGTTCTCCTGTGAGTCTAGATTTTCGAATCCGACGCAAAACTGACAGTTAATTGTAACGTTCAGAGCCAATTAATGACAATGGAACACACAAATCGCGTCGCGATTCAATACATCGCCTCCGGCCGACCTGTCTCCAAGGGTCTATTGCTGCCTCGGGCACCTTATGGTCGATCTCCTGTGAGTCTAGATTTTCGAATCCGACGCAAAACTGACAGTTAATTGTAACGTTCAGAGCCTGTTAATGACGATGGAACACACAAATCGCGTCGCGATTCAATACATCGTCCTCCGGCCGACCTGTCTCCAAGGGTCTATTGCTGCCTCGGGCACCTTAAGGTCGATCTCCTGTGACTCTAGATTTTCGAATCTGACGCAAAACTGACAGTTAATTGGAAGGTTCAGAGCCTGTTCATGATGATGGAACACACAAATTGCGTCGCGATTCAATACATCGTCCTCCAGCCGACTTGTCTCCAAGGGTCTAGTGCTGCCTCGGGCACCTTATGGTCGTTCTCTTGTGAGTCTAGATTTTCGAATCCGACGCAAAACTGACAGTTAATTGTAACGTTCAGAGCCTGTTAATGACGATGGAACACACAAATCGCGTCGCGATTCAATACATCGTCCTCCGGCCGACCTGTCTTCAAGGGTCTAGTGCTGCCTCGGACACCTTACGGTCGATCTCCTGTGAGTCTAGATTTTCGAATCCGACGCAAAACTGACAGTTAATTGTAACGTTCAGAACCAATTAATGACAATGGAACACACAAATCGCGTCGCGATTCAATACATCGTCCTCCGGCCGACCTGTCTCCAAGGGTCCATTGCTGCCTCGGGCACCTTATGGTCGATCTCCTGTGAGTCTAGATTTTCGAATCCGACGCAGAACTGACAGTTAATTGTAACGTTCAGAGCCTGTTAATGACGATGGAACACACTAATCGCGTCGCGATTCAATACATCGTCCTCCGGCAGACCTGTCTCCAAGGGTCTATTGCTGCCTCGGGCACCTTATGGTCGATCTCCTGTGAGTCTAGATTTTCGAATCCGACGCAAAACTGACAGTTAATTGTAAGGTTCAGAGCCTGTTAATGACGTTGGAACACACAAATTGCGTCGCGTTTCAATACATCGTCCTCCGGCCGACCTGTCTCCAAGGGTCTATTGCTGCCTCGGGCACCTTATGGTCGTTCTCCTGTGAGTCTAGATTTTCGAATCCGACGCAAAACTGACAGTTAATTGTAACGTTCAGAGCCTGTTAATGACGATGGAACACACAAATCGCGTCGCGATTCAATACATCGTCCTCCAGCCGATTTGTCTCCAAGGGTCTAGTGCTGCCTCGGGCACCTTATGGTCGTTCCTCTGTGAGTCTAGATTTTCGAATCCGACGCAAAACTGACAGTTAATTGTAAGGTTCAGAGCCTCTTAATGACGATGGAACACACAATTTGCGTCGCGATTCAATACATCGTCCTCCGGCCGACCTGTCTCCAAGGGTCTATTGCTGCCTCGGGCACCTTATGATCGATCTCCTGTGAGTCTAGATTTTCGAATCCGACGCAAACCTGACAGTTAATTGTAACGTTCAGAGCCTGTAAATGACAATGGAATACACAAATCGCGTCGCGATTCAATACATCGTCCTCCAGAAGACTTGCCTCCAAGGGTCTAGTGCTGCCTCGGGCAACTTATTGTCGTTCTCCTGTGAGTCTAGATTTTCGAATGCGACGCAAAACTGACAGTTAATCGTAATGTTCAGAGCCTCTTAATGACAATGGAACACACAAAACTCGTCGCGATTCAATACATCGTCCTCCGGCCGACCTGTCTCCAAGGGTCTATTGGTGCCTCGGGCACCTTATGGTCGTTCTCCTGTGAGTCTAGATTTTCGAATCCGACGCAAAACTGACAGTTAATTGTAACGTTCAGAGCCTGTTAATGACGATGGAACACACAAATTGCGTCGCGATTCAATACATCGTCCTCCAGCCGACTTGTCTCCAAGGGTCTAGTGCTGCCTCGGGCACCTTATGGTCGTTCTCCTGTGAGTCTAGATTTTCGAATGCGACGCAAAACTGACAGTTAATCGTAAGGTTCAGAGCCTCTTATTGACAATGGGACACACAAATTGCGTCGCGATTCAATACATCGTCCTCCGGCCGACCTGTCTCCAAGGGTCTATTGCTGCCTCGGGCACCTTATGGTCGTTCTCCTGTGAGTCTAGATTTTCGTATCCGACGCATAACTGACAGTTAATTGTAACGTTCAGAGCCTGTTAATGACGATGGAACACACAAATTGCGTCGCGATTCAATACATCGTCCTCCAGCCGACTTGTCTCCAAGGGTCTAGTGCTGCCTCGGACACCTTATGGTCGTTCTCCTGTGAGTCTAGATTTTCGAATCCGACGCAAAACTGACAGTTAATTGTAACGTTCAGAGCCAATTAATGACAATGGAACACACAAATCGCGTCGTGATTCAATACATCGTCCTCCGGCCGACCTGTCTCCAAGGGTCTATTGCTGCCTCGGGCACCTTATGGTCGGTCTCCTGTGAGTCTAGATTTTCGAATCCGACGCAAAACTGACAGTTAATTGTAACGTTCAGAGCCTGTTAATGACGATGGAACACACAAATCGCGTCGCGATTCAATACATCGTCCTCCGGCCGACCTGTCTCCAAGGGTCTATTGCTGCCTCGGGCACCTTATGGTCGATCTCCTGTGACTCTAGATTTTCGAATCTGACGCAAAACTGACAGTTAATTGGAAGGTTCAGAGCCTGTTCATGACGATGGAACACACAAATTGCGTCGCGATTCAATACATCGTCCTCCAGCCGACTTGTCTCCAAGGGTCTAGTGCTGCCTCGGGCACCTTATGGTCGTTCTCCTGTGAGTCTAGATTTTCGAATCCGACGCAAAACTGACAGTTAATTGTAACGTTCAGAGCCTGTTAATGACGATGGAACACACAAATCGCGTCGCGATTCAATACATCGTCCTCCAGCCGATTTGTCTCCAAGGGTGTAGTGCTGCCTCGGGCACCTTATGGTCGTTCCTCTGTGAGTCTAGATTTTCGAATCCGACGCAAAACTGACAGTTAATTGTAAGGTTCAGAGCCTCTTAATGACGATGGAACACACAATTTGCGTCGCGATTCAATACATCGTCCTCCGGCCGACCTGTCTCCAAGGGTCTATTGCTGCCTCGGGCACCTTATGGTCGATCTCCTGTGAGTCTAGATTTTCGAATCCGACGCAAACCTGACAGTTAATTGTAACGTTCAGAGCCTGTAAATGACAATGGAATACACAAATCGCGTCGCGATTCAATACATCGTCCTCCAGCCGACTTGCCTCCAAGGGTCTAGTGCTGCCTCGGGCAACTTATTGTCGTTCTCCTGTGAGTCTAGATTTTCGAATGCGACGCAAAACTGACAGTTAATCGTAAGGTTCAGAGCCTCTTAATGACAATGGAACACACAAAACTCGTCGCGATTCAATACATCGTCCTCCGGCCGACCTGTCTCCAAGGGTCTATTGGTGCCTCGGGCACCTTATGGTCGTTCTCCTGTGAGTCTAGATTTTCGAATCCGACGCAAAACTGACAGTTAATTGTAACGTTCAGAGCCTGTTAATGACGATGGAACACACAAATTGCGTCGCGATTCAATACGTCGTCCTCCAGCCGACTTGTCTCCAAGGGTCTAGTGCAGCCTCGGGCACCTTATGGTCGTTCTCCTGTGAGTCTAGATTTTCGAATGCGACGCAAAACTGACAGTTAATCGTAAGGTTCAGAGCCTCTTATTGACAATGGGACACACAAATTGCGTCGCGATTCAATACATCGTCCTCCGGCCGACCTGTCTCCAAGGGTCTATTGCTGCCTCGGGCACCTTATGGTCGTTCTCCTGTGAGTCTAGATTTTCGAATCCGACGCAAAACTGACAGTTAATTGTAACGTTCAGAGCCAATTAATGACAATGGAACACACAAATCGCGTCGCGATTCAATACATCGTCCTCCGGCCGACCTGTCTCCAAGGGTCTATTGCTGCCTCGGGCACCTTATGGTCGATCTCCTGTGAGTCTAGATTTTCGAATCCGACGCAAAACTGACAGTTAATTGTAACGTTCAGAGCCTGTTAATGACGATGGAACACACAAATCGCGTCGCGATTCAATACATCGTCCTCCGGCCGACCTGTCTCCAAGGGTCTATTGCTGCCTCGGGCACCTTATGGTCGATCTCCTGTGACTCTAGATTTTCGAATCTGACGCAAAACTGACAGTTAATTGGAAGGTTCAGAGCCTGTTAATGACGATGGAACACACAAATTGCGTCGCGATTCAATACATCGTCCTCCGGCCGACCTGTCTCCAAGAGTCTATTGCTGCCTCAGGCACCTTATGGTCGATCTCCTGTGAGTCTAGATTTTCGAATCCGACGCAAAACTGACAGTTAATTGTAACGTTCAGAGCCTGAAAATGACGATGCAACACACAAATCGCGTCGCGATTAAATACATCGTCCTCCGGCCGACCTGTCTTCAAGGGTCTATTGCTGCCTCGGGCACCTTATGGTCGATCTCCTGTGAGTCTAGATTTTCAAATCCGACGCAAAACTGATAGTTAATTGTAAGGTTCAGAGCCTGTTAATGACGATGGAACACACAAATTGCGTCGCGATTCAATACATCGTCCTCCGGCCGACCTGTCTCCAAGGGTCTATTGCTGCCTCGGGCACCTTATGGTCGTTCTCCTGTGAGTCTAGATTTTCGAATCCGACGCAAAACTGACAGTTAATTGTAAGGTTCAGAGCCTGTTAATGACGATGGAACACACAAATTGCGTCGCGATTCAATACATCGTCCTCCAGCCGACTTGTCTCCAAGGGTCTAGTGCTGCCTCGGACACCTTATGGACGTTCTCCAGTGAGTCTAGATTTTCGAATCCGACGCAAAACTGACAGATAATTGTAACGTTCAGAGCCAATTAATGACAGTGGAACACACAAATCGCGTCGCGATTCAGTACATCGTCCTCCGGCCGACCTGTCTCCAAGGGTCTATTGCTGCCTCGGGCACCTTATGGTCGATCTCCTGTGAGTCTAGATTTTCGAATCCGACGCAAAACTGACAGGTTATTGTAACGTTCAGAGCCTGTTAATGACGATGGAACACACAAATCGCGTCGCGATTCAATACATCGTCTTCCGGCCGACCTGTCTCCAAGAGTCTATTGCTGCCTCGGGCACCTTATGGTCGATCTCCTGTGAGTCTAGATTTTCGAATCCGACGCAAAACTGACAGTTAATTGTAACGTTCGGAGCCTGAAAATGACGATGGAACGCACAAATCGCGTCGCGATTCAATACATCGTCCTGGGGCCGACCTGTCTTCAAGGGTCTATTGCTGCCTCGGGCACCTTATGGTCGATCTCCTGTGAGTCTAGATTTTCGAATCCGACGCAAAACTGACAGTTAATTGTAAGGTTCAGAGCCTGTTAATGACGATGGAACACACAAATTGCGTCGCGATTCAATACATCGTCCTCCGGCCGACCTGTCTCCAAGGGTCTATTGCTGCCTCGGGCACCTTATGGTCGTTCTCCTGTGATTCTTAATTGTAACGTTCAGAGCCTGTTAATGACGATGGAACACACAAATCGCGTCGCGGCTCAATACATCGTCCTCCAGCCGATTTGTCTCCAAGGGTCTAGTGCTTCCTCGGGCACCTTATGGTCGTTCTCCTGTGAGTCTAGATTTTCGAATCCGACGCAAAACTGACAGGTTATTGTAACGTTCAGAGCCTGTTAATGACGATGGAACACACAAATCGCGTCGCGATTCAATACATCGTCTTCCGGCCGACCTGTCTCCAAGAGTCTATTGCTGCCTCGGGCATCTTATGGTCGATCTCCTGTGAGTCTAGATTTTCGAATCCGACGCAAAACTGACAGTTAATTGTAACGTTCAGAGCCTGAGAATGACGATGGAACACACAAATCGCGTCGCGATTCAATACATCGTCCTCCGGCCGACCTGTCTTCAAGGGTCTATTGCTGCCTCGGGCACCTTATGTTCGATCTCCTGTGAGTCTAGATTTTCGAATCCGACGCAAAACTGACAGTTAATTGTAAGGTTCAGAGCCTGTTAATGACGATGCAACACACAAATTGCGTCGCGATTCAATACACCGTCCTCCGGCCGACCTGTCTCCAAGGCTCTATTGCTGCCTCGGGCACCTTATGGTCGTTCTCCTGTGAGTCTAGATTTTCGAATCCGACGCAAAACTGACAGTTAATTGTAACGTTCAGAGCCTGTTAATGACGATGGAACACACAAATCGCGTCGCGATTCAATACATCGTCCTCCAGCCGATTTGTCTCCAAGGGTCTAGTGCTGCCTCGGGCACCTTATGGTCGATCTCCTGTGAGTCTAGATTTTCGAATCCGACGCAAAACTGACAGTTAATTGTAACGTTCAGAGCCAATTAATGACAATGGAACACACAAATCGCGTCGCGATTCAATACATCGTCCTCCGGCCGACCTGTCTCCAAGGGTCTATTTGCTGCCTCGGGCACCTTATGGTCGATCTCCTGTGAGTCTAGATTTTCGAATCCGACGCAAAACTGACAGTTAATTGTAACGTTCAGAGCCTGTTAATGACGATGGAACACACAAATCGCGTCGCGATTCAATACATCGTCCTCCGGCCGACCTGTCTCCAAGGGTCTATTGCTGCCTCGGGCACCTTATGGTCGATCTCCTGTGAGTCTAGATTTTCGATTCCGACGCAAAACTGACAGTTAATTGTAACGTTCAGAGCCTGTTCATGACGAAGGAACACACAAATTGCGTCGCGATTCAATACATCGTCCTCCGGCCGACCTGTCACCAAGGGTCTATTGCTGCCTCGGGCACCTTATGGTCGTTCTCCTGTGAGTCTAGATTTTGGAATCCGACGCAAAACTGACAGTTAATTGTAACGTTCAGAGCCTGTTAATGACGATCGAACACACAAATCGCGTCGCGATTCAATACATCGTCCTCCGGCCGACCTGTCTTCATGGGTCTAGTGCTGCCTCGGACACCTTACGGTCGATCTCCTGTGAGTCTAGATTTTCGAATCCGACGCAAAACTGACAGTTAATTGTAACGTTCAGAACCAATTAATGACAATGGAACACACAAATCGCGTCGCGATTCAATACATCGTCCTCCGGCCGACCTGTCTCCAAGGGTCTATTGGTGCCTCGGGCACCTTATGGTCGTTCTCCTGTGAGTCTAGATTTTCGAATCCGACGCAAAACTGACAGTTAATTGTAACGTTCAGAGCCTGTTAATGACGATGGAACACACAAATTGCGTCGCGATTCAATACATCGTCCTCCAGCCGACTTGTCTCCAAGGGTCTAGTGCTGCCTCGGGCACCTTATGGTCGTTCTCCTGTGAGTCTAGATTTTCGAATGCGACGCAAAACTGACAGTTAATCGTAAGGTTCAGAGCCTCTTATTGACAATGGGACACACAAATTGCGTCGCGATTCAATACATCGTCCTCCGGCCGACCTGTCTCCAAGGGTCTGTTGCTGCCTCGGGCACCTTATGGTCGTTCTCCTGTGAGTCTAGATTTTCGAATCCGACGCATAACTGACAGTTAATTGTAACGTTCAGAGCCTGTTAATGACGATGGAACACACAAATTGCGTCGCGATTCAATACATCGTCCTCCAGCCGACTTGTCTCCAAGGGTCTAGTGCTGCCTCGGACACCTTATGGTCGTTCTCCTGTGAGTCTAGATTTTCGAATCCGACGCAAAACTGACAGTTAATTGTAACGTTCAGAGCCAATTAATGACAATGGAACACACAAATCGCGTCGCGATTCAATACATCGCCTCCGGCCGACCTGTCTCCAAGGGTCTATTGCTGCCTCGGGCACCTTATGGTCGATCTCCTGTGAGTCTAGATTTTCGAATCCGACGCAAAACTGACAGTTAATTGTAACGTTCAGAGCCTGTTAATGACGATGGAACACACAAATCGCGTCGCGATTCAATACATCGTCCTCCGGCCGACCTGTCTCCAAGGGTCTATTGCTGCCTCGGGCACCTTAAGGTCGATCTCCTGTGACTCTAGATTTTCGAATCTGACGCAAAACTGACAGTTAATTGGAAGGTTCAGAGCCTGTTCATGATGATGGAACACACAAATTGCGTCGCGATTCAATACATCGTCCTCCAGCCGACTTGTCTCCAAGGGTCTAGTGCTGCCTCGGGCACCTTATGGTCGTTCTCTTGTGAGTCTAGATTTTCGAATCCGACGCAAAACTGACAGTTAATTGTATGGTTGAGAGCCTGTTAATGACGATGGAACACACAAATTGCGTCGCGATTCAATACATCGTCCTCCGGCCGACCTGTCTCCAAGAGTCTATTGCTGCCTCAGGCACGTTATGGTCGATCTCCTGTGAGTCTAGATTTTCGAATCCGACGCAAAACTGACAGTTAATTGTAACGTTCAGAGCCTGTTAATGACGATGGAACACACAAATCGCGTCGCGATTAAATACATCGTCCTCCGGCCGACCTGTCTTCAAGGGTCTATTGCTGCCTCGGGCACCTTATGGTCGTTCTCCTGTGAGTCTAGATTTTCAAATCCGACGCAAAACTGACAGTTAATTGTAAGGTTCAGAGCCTGTTAATGACGATGGAACACACAAATTGCGTCGCGATTCAATACATCGTCCTCCGGCCGACCTGTCTCCAAGGGTCTATTGCTGCCTCGGGCACCTTATGGTCGTTCTCCTGTGAGTCTAGATTTTCGAATCCGACGCAAAACTGACAGTTAATTGTAACGTTAAGAGCCTGTTAATGACGATGGAACACACAAATCGTGTCGCGATTCTATACATCGTCCTCCAGCCGATTTGTCTCCAAGGGTCTAGTGCTGCCTCGGGCACCTTATGGTCGTTCTCCTGTGAGTCTAGATTTTCGAATCCGACGCAAAACTGACAGTTAATTGTAAGGTTCAGAGCCTGTTAATGACTATGGAACACACAAATTGTGTCGCGATTCAATACATCGTCCTCCAGCCGACTTGTCTCCACGGGTCTAGTGCTGCCTCGGACACCTTATAGACGTTCTCCCGTGAGTCTAGATTTTCGAATCCGACGCAAAACTGACAGTTAATTGTAACGTTCAGAGCCAATTAATGACAATGGAACACACAAATCGCGTCGCGATTCAGTACATCGTCCTCCGGCCGACCTGTCTCCAAGGGTCTATTGCTGCCTCGGGCACCTTATGGTCGATCTCCTGTGAGTCTAGATTTTCGAATCCGACGCAAAACTGACAGGTTATTGTAACGTTCAGAGCCTGTTAATGACGATGGAACACACAAATTGCGTCGCGATTCAATACATCGTCCTCCGCCCGACCTGTCTCCAAGGGTCTATTGCTGCCTCGGGCACCTTATGGTCGTTCTCCTGTGAGTCTAGATTTTCGAATCCGACGCAAAACTGACAGTTAATTGTAAGGTTCAGAGCCTGTTAATGACGATGGAACACACAAATCGCGTCGCGATTCAATACATCGTCTTCCGGCCGACCTGTCTCCAAGAGTCTATTGCTGCCTCGGGCACCTTATGGTCGATCTCCTGTGAGTCTAGATTTTCGAATCCGACGCAAAACTGACAGTTAATTGTAACGTTCAGTGCCTGTTAATGACGATGGAACACACAAATTGCGTCGCGATTCAATACACCGTCCTCCGGCCGACCTGTCTCCAAGGGTCTATTGCTGCCTCGGGCACCTTATGGTCGATCTCCTGTGAGTCTAGATTTTCGATTCCGACGCAAAACTGACAGTTAATTGTAACGTTCAGAGCCTGTTCATGACGAAGGAACACACAAATTGCGTCGCGATTCAATACATCGTCCTCCGGCCGACCTGTCACCAAGGGTCTATTGCTGCCTCGGGCACCTTATGGTCGTTCTCCTGTGAGTCTAGATTTTCGAATCCGACGCAAAACTGACAGTTAATTGTAACGTTCAGAGCCTGTTAATGACGATGGAACACACAAATCGCGTCGCGATTCAATACATCGTCCTCCGGCCGACCTGTCTTCAAGGGTCTAGTGCTGCCTCGGACACCTTACGGTCGATCTCCTGTGAGTCTAGATTTTCGAATCCGACGCAAAACTGACAGTTAATTGTAACGTTCAGAACCAATTAATGACAATGGAACACACAAATCGCGTCGCGATTCAATACATCGTCCTCCGGCCGACCTGTCTCCAAGGGTCTATTGGTGCCTCGGGCACCTTATGGTCGTTCTCCTGTGAGTCTAGATTTTCGAATCCGACGCAAAACTGACAGTTAATTGTAACGTTCAGAGCCTGTTAATGACGATGGAACACACAAATTGCGTCGCGATTCAATACATCGTCCTCCAGCCGACTTGTCTCCAAGGGTCTAGTGCTGCCTCGGGCACCTTATGGTCGTTCTCCTGTGAGTCTAGATTTTCGAATCCGACGCAAAACTGACAGTTAATCGTAAGGTTCAGAGCCTCTTATTGACGATGGAACACACAAATCGTGTCGCGATTCTATACATCGTCCTCCAGCCGATTTGTCTCCAAGGGTCTAGTGCTGCCTCGGGCACCTTATGGTCGTTCTCCTGTGAGTCTAGATTTTCGAATCCGACGCAAAACTGACAGTTAATTGTAAGGTTCAGAGCCTGTTAATGACGATGGAACACACAAATTGCGTCGCGATTCAATACATCGTCCTCCAGCCGACTTGTCTCCACGGGTCTAGTGCTGCCTCGGACACCTTATAGACGTTCTCCCGTGAGTCTAGATTTTCGAATCCGACGCAAAACTGACAGTTAATTGTAACGTTCAGAGCCAATTAATGACAATGGAACACACAAATCGCGTCGCGATTCAGTACATCGTCCTCCGGCCGACCTGTCTCCAAGGGTCTATTGCTGCCTCGGGCACCTTATGGTCGATCTCCTGTGAGTCTAGATTTTCGAATCCGACGCAAAACTGACAGGTTATTGTAACGTTCAGAGCCTGTTAATGACGATGGAACACACAAATTGCGTCGCGATTCAATACATCGTCCTCCGCCCGACCTGTCTCCAAGGGTCTATTGCTGCCTCGGGCACCTTATGGTCGTTCTCCTGTGAGTCTAGATTTTCGAATCCGACGCAAAACTGACAGTTAATTGTAAGGTTCAGAGCCTGTTAATGACGATGGAACACACAAATCGCGTCGCGATTCAATACATCGTCTTCCGGCCGACCTGTCTCCAAGAGTCTATTGCTGCCTCGGGCACCTTATGGTCGATCTCCTGTGAGTCTAGATTTTCGAATCCGACGCAAAACTGACAGTTAATTGTAACGTTCAGTGCCTGTTAATGACGATGGAACACACAAATTGCGTCGCGATTCAATACACCGTCCTCCGGCCGACCTGTCTCCAAGGGTCTATTGCAGCCTCGGGCACCTTATGGTCGATCTCCTGTGAGTCTAGATTTTCGATTCCGACGCAAAACTGACAGTTAATTGTAACGTTCAGAGCCTGTTCATGACGAAGGAACACACAAATTGCGTCGCGATTCAATACATCGTCCTCCGGCCGACCTGTCACCAAGGGTCTATTGCTGCCTCGGGCACCTTATGGTTGTTCTCCTGTGAGTCTAGATTTTCGAATCCGACGCAAAACTGACAGTTAATTGTAACGTTCAGAGCCTGTTAATGACGATGGAACACACAAATCGCGTCGCGATTCAATACATCGTCCTCCGGCCGACCTGTCTTCAAGGGTCTAGTGCTGCCTCGGACACCTTACGGTCGATCTCCTGTGAGTCTAGATTTTCGAATCCGACGCAAAACTGACAGTTAATTGTAACGTTCAGAACCAATTAATGACAATGGAACACACAAATCGCGTCGCGATTCAATACATCGTCCTCCGGCCGACCTGTCTCCAAGGGTCTATTGGTGCCTCGGGCACCTTATGGTCGTTCTCCTGTGAGTCTAGATTTTCGAATCCGACGCAAAACTGACAGTTAATTGTAACGTTCAGAGCCTGTTAATGACGATGGAACACACAAATTGCGTCGCGATTCAATACATCGTCCTCCAGCCGACTTGTCTCCAAGGGTCTAGTGCTGCCTCGGGCACCTTATGGTCGTTCTCCTGTGAGTCTAGATTTTCGAATCCGACGCAAAACTGACAGTTAATCGTAAGGTTCAGAGCCTCTTATTGACAATGGGACACACAAATTGCGTCGCGATTCAATACATCGTCCTCCGGCCGACCTGTCTCCAAGGGTCTATTGCTGCCTCGGGCACCTTATGGTCGATCTCCTGTGACTCTAGATTTTCGAATCTGACGCAAAACTGACAGATAATTGGAAGGTTCAGAGCCTGTTCATGACGATGGAACACACAAATTGCGTCGCGATTCAATACATCGTCCTCCAGCCAACTTGTCTCCAAGGGTCTAGTGCTGCCTCGGGCACCTTATGGTCGTTCTCTTGTGAGTCTAGATTTTCGAATCCGACGCAAAACTGACAGTTAATTGTATGGTTGAGAGCCTGTTAATGACGATGGAACACACAAATCGCGTCGCGATTCAATACATCGTCCTCCGGCCGACCTGTCTCCAAGAGTCTATTGCTGCCTCAGGCACCTTATGGTCGATCTCCTGTGAGTCTAGATTTTCGAATCCGACGCAAAACTGACAGTTAATTGTAACGTTCAGAGCCTGTTAATGACGATGGAACACACAAATCGCGTCGCGATTAAATACATCGTCCTCCGGCCGACCTGTCTTCAAGGGTCTATTGCTGCCTCGGGCACCTTATGGTCGATCTCCTGTGAGTCTAGATTTTCGAATCCGACGCAAAACTGACAGTTAATTGTAACGTTCAGAGCCTGTTAATGACGATGGAACACACAAATCGTGTCGCGATTCAATACATCGTCCTCCAGCCGATTTGTCTCCAAGGGTCTAGTGCTGCCTCGGGCACCTTATGGTCGTTCTCCTGTGAGTCTAGATTTTCGAATCCGACGCAAAACTGACAGTTAATTGTAAGGTTCAGAGCCTGTTAATGACGATGGAACACACAAATTGCGTCGCGATTCAATACATCGTCCTCCAGCCGACTTGTCTCCACGGGACTAGTGCTGCCTCGGACACCTTATAGACGTTCTCCAGTGAATCTAGATTTTCGAATCCGACGCAAAACTGACAGTTATTTGTAACGTTCAGAGCCAATTAATGACAATGGAACACACAAATCGCGTCGCGATTCAGTACATCGTCCTCCGGCCGACCTGTCTCCAAGGGTCTATTGCTGCCTCGGGCACCTTATGGTCGATCTCCTGTGAGTCTAGATTTTCGAATCCGACGCAAAACTGACAGGTTATTGTAACGTTCAGAGCCTGTTAATGACGATGGAACACACAAATCGCGTCGCGATTCAATACATCGTCTTCCGGCCGACCTGTCTCCAAGAGTCTATTGCTGCCTCGGGCACCTTATGGTCGATCTCCTGTGAGTCTAGATTTTCGAATCCGACGCAAAACTGACAGTTAATTGTAACGTTCAGAGCCTGTTCATGACGATGGAACACACAAATCGCGTCGCGATTCAATACATCGTCCTGGGGCCGACCTGTCTTCAAGGGTCTATCGCTACCTCGGGCACCTTATGGTCGATCTCCTGTGAGTCTAGATTTTCGAATCCGACGCAAAACTGACAGTTAATTGAAAGGTTCAGAGCCTGTTAATGACGATGGAACACACAAATTGCGTCGCGATTCAATACATCGTCCTCCGCCCGACCTGTCTCCAAGGGTCTATTGCTGCCTCGGGCACCTTATGGTCGTTCTCCTGTGAGTCTTAATTGTAACGTTCAGAGCCTGTTAATGACGATGGAACACACAAATCGCGTCGCGATTCAATACATCGTCCTCCGGCCGACCTGTCTCCAAGGGTCTATTGCTGCCTCGGGCACCTTATGGTCGTTCTCCTCTGAGTCTAGATTTTCGAATCCGACGCAAAACTGACAGTTAATTGTAACGTTCAGAGCTTGTTAATGACGATGGAACACACAAATCGTGTCGCGATTCAATACATCGTCCTCCAGCCGATTTGTCTCCTAGGGTCTAGTGCTGCCTCGGGCACCTTATGGTCGTTCTCCTGTGAGTCTGGATTTTCGAATCCGACGCAAAACTGACAGTTAATTGTAAGGTTCAGAGCCTGTTAATGACGATGGAACACACAAATTGCGTCGCGATTCAATACATCGTCCTCCAGCCGACTTGTCTCCACGGGTCTAGTGCTGCCTCGGACACCTTATAGACGTTCTCCAGTGAGTCTAGATTTTCGAATCCGACGCAAAACTGACAGTTAATTGTGACGTTCAGAGCCAATTAATGACAATGGAACACACAAATCGCGTCGCGATTCAGTACATCGTCCTCCGGCCGACCTGTCTCCAAGGGTCTATTGCTGCCTCGGGCACCTTATGGTCGATCTCCTGTGAGTCTAGATTTTCGAATCCGGCGCAAAACTGACAGGTTATTGTAACGTTCAGAGCCTGTTAATGACGATGGAACACACAAATCGCGTCGCGATTCAATACATCGTCTTCCGGCCGACCTGTCTCCAAGAGTCTATTGCTGCCTCGGGCACCTTATGGTCGATCTCCTGTGAGTCTAGATTTTCGAATCCGACGCAAAACTGACAGTTAATTGTAACGTTCAGTGCCTGTTAATGACGATGGAACACACAAATTGCGTCGCGATTCAATACACCGTCCTCCGGCCGACCTGTCTCCAAGGCTCTATTGCTGCCACGGGCACCTTATGGTCGTTCTCCTGTGAGTCTAGATTTTCGAATCCGACGCAAAACTGACAGTTAATTGTAACGTTCAGAGCCTGTTAATGACGATGGAACACACAAATCGCGTCGCGATTCAATACATCGTCCTCCAGCCGATTTGTCTCCAAGGGTCTAGTGCTGCCTCGGGCACCTTATGGTCGATCTCCTGTGAGTCTAGATTTTCGAATCCGACGCAAAACTGACAGTTAATTGTAACGTTCAGAGCCAATTAATGACAATGGAACACACAAATCGCGTCGCGATTCAATACATCGTCCTCCGGCCGACCTGTCTCCAAGGGTCTATTTGCTGCCTCGGGCACCTTATGGTCGATCTCCTGTGAGTCTAGATTTTAGAATCCGACGCAAAACTGACAGTTAATTGTAACGTTCAGAGCCTGTTAATGACGATGGAACACACAAATCGCGTCGCGATTCAATACATCGTCCTCCGGCCGACCTGTCTCCAAGGGTCTATTGCTGCCTCGGGCACCTTATGGTCGATCTCCTGTGAGTCTAGATTTTCGATTCCGACGCAAAACTGACAGTTAATTGTAACGTTCAGAGCCTGTTCATGACGAAGGAACACACAAATTGCGTCGCGATTCAATACATCGTCCTCCGGCCGACTTGTCACCAAGGGTCTATTGCTGCCTCGGGCACCTTATGGTCGTTCTCCTGTGAGTCTAGATTTTCGAATCCGACGCAAAACTGACAGTTAATTGTAACGTTCAGAGCCTGTTAATGACGATGGAACACACAAATCGCGTCGCGATTCAATACATCGTCCTCCGGCCGACCTGTCTTCAAGGGTCTAGTGCTGCCTCGGACACCTTACGGTCGATCTCCTGTGAGTCTAGATTTTCGAATCCGACGCAAAACTGACAGTTAATTGTAACGTTCAGAACCAATTAATGACAATGGAACACACAAATCGCGTCGCGATTCAATACATCGTCCTCCGGCCGACCTGTCTCCAAGGGTCTATTGGTGCCTCGGGCACCTTATGGTCGTTCTCCTGTGAGTCTAGATTTTCGAATCCGACGCAAAACTGACAGTTAATTGTAACGTTCAGAGCCTGTTAATGACGATGGAACACACAAATTGCGTCGCGATTCAATACATCGTCCTCCAGCCGACTTGTCTCCAAGGGTCTAGTGCTGCCTCGGGCACCTTATGGTCGTTCTCCTGTGAGCCTAGATTTTCGAATGCGACGCAAAACTGACAGTTAATCGTAAGGTTCAGAGCCTCTTATTGACAATGGGACACACAAATTGCGTCGCGATTCAATACATCGTCCTCCGGCCGACCTGTCTCCAAGGGTCTATTGCTGCCTCGGGCACCTTATGGTCGTTCTCCTGTGAGTCTAGATTTTCGAATCCGACGCATAACTGACAGTTAATTGTAACGTTCAGAGCCTGTTAATGACGATGGAACACACAAATTGCGTCGCGATTCAATACATCGTCCTCCAGCCGACTTGTCTCCAAGGGTCTAGTGCTGCCTCGGACACCTTATGGTCGTTCTCCTGTGAGTCTAGATTTTCGAATCCGACGCAAAACTGACAGTTAATTGTAACGTTCAGAGCCAATTAATGACAATGGAACACACAAATCGCGTCGCGATTCAATACATCGTCCTCCGGCCGACGTGTCTCCAAGGGTATATTGCTGGCTCGGGCACCTTATGGTCGATCTCCTGTGAGTCTAGATTTTCGAATCCGACGCAAAACTGACAGTTAATTGTAACGTTCAGAGCCTGTTAATGACGATGGAACACACAAATTGCGTCGCGATTCAATACATCGTCCTCCGGCCGACCTGTCTCCAAGGGTCTATTGCTGCCTCGGGCACCTTATGGTCGATCTCCTGTGACTCTAGATTTTCGAATCTGACGCAAAACTGACAGTTAATTGGAAGGTTCAGAGCCTGTTCATGACGATGGAACACACAAATTGCGTCGCGATTCAATACATAGTCCTCCAGCCGACTTGTCTCCAAGGGTCTAGTGCTGCCTCGGGCACCTTATGGTCGTTCTCTTGTGAGTCTAGATTTTCGAATCCGACGCAAAACTGACAGTTAATTGTATGGTTGAGAGCCTGTTAATGACGATGGAACACACAAATCGCGTCGCGATTCAATACATCGTCCTCCGGCCGACCTGTCTCCAAGAGTCTATTGCTGCCTCAGGCCCCTTATGGTCGATCTCCTGTGAGTCTAGATTTTCGAATCCGACGCAAAACTGACAGTTAATTGTAACGTTCAGAGCCTGTTAATGACGATGGAACACACAAATCGCGTCGCGATTAAATACATCGTCCTCCGGCCGACCTGTCTTCAAGGGTCTATTGCTGCCTCGGGCACCTTATGGTCGATCTCCTGTGAGTCTAGATTTTCAAATCCGACGCAAAACTGACAGTTAATTGTAAGGTTCAGAGCCTGTTAATGACGATGGAACACACAAATTGCGTCGCGATTCAATACATCGTCCTCCGCCCGACCTGTCTCCAAGGGTCTATTGCTGCCTCGGGCACCTTATGGTCGTTCTCCTGTGAGTCTAGATTTTCGAATCCGACGCAAAACTGACAGTTAATTGTAACGTTCAGAGCCTGTTAATGACGATGGAACACACAAATCGTGTCGCGATTCAATACATCGTCCTCCAGCCGATTTGTCTCCAAGGGTCTAGTGCTGCCTCGGGCACCTTATGGTCGTTCTCCTGTGAGTCTAGATTTTCGAATCCGACGCAAAACTGACAGTTAATTGTAAGGTTCAGAGCCTGTTAATGACGATGGAACACACAAATTGCGTCGCGATTCAATACATCGTCCTCCAGCCGACTTGTCTCCACGGGTCTAGTGCTGCCTCGGACACCTTATAGACGTTCTCCAGTGAGTCTAGATTTTCGAATCCGACGCAAAACTGACAGTTAATTGTAACGTTCAGAGCCAATTAATGACAATGGAACACACAAATCGCGTCGCGATTCAATACATCGTCCTCCAGCCGATTTGTCTCCAAGGGTCTAGTGCTGCCTCGGGCACCTTATGGTCGATCTCCTGTGAGTCTAGATTTTCGAATCCGACGCAAAACTGACAGTTAATTGTAACGTTCAGAGCCAATTAATGACAATGGAACACACAAATCGCGTCGCGATTCAATACATCGTCCTCCGGCCGACCTGTCTCCAAGGGTCTATTTGCTGCCTCGGGCACCTTATGGTCGATCTCCTGTGAGTCTAGATTTTCGAATCCGACGCAAAACTGACAGTTAATTGTAACGTTCAGAGCCTGTTAATGACGATGGAACACACAAATCGCGTCGCGATTCAATACATCGTCCTCCGGCCGACCTGTCTCCAAGGGTCTATTGCTGCCTCGGGCACCTTATGGTCGATCTCCTGTGAGTCTAGATTTTCGATTCCGACGCAAAACTGACAGTTAATTGTAATGTTCAGAGCCTGTTCATGACGAAGGAACACACAAATTGAGTCGCGATTCAATACATCGTCCTCCGGCCGACCTGTCACCAAGGGTCTATTGCTGCCTCGGGCACCTTATGGTCGTTCTCCTGTGAGTCTAGATTTTCGAATCCGACGCAAAACTGACAGTTAATTGTAACGTTCAGAGCCTGTTAATGACGATGGAACACACAAATCGCGTCGCGATTCAATACATCGTCCTCCGGCCGACCTGTCTTCAAGGGTCTAGTGCTGCCTCGGACACCTTACGGTCGATCTCCTGTGAGTCTAGATTTTCGAATCCGACGCAAAACTGACAGTTAATTGTAACGTTCAGAACCAATTAATGACAATGGAACACACAAATCGCGTCGCGATTCAATACATCGTCCTCCGGCCGACCTGTCTCCAAGGGTCTATTGGTGCCTCGGGCACCTTATGGTCGTTCTCCTGTGAGTCTAGATTTTCGAATCCGACGCAAAACTGACAGTTAGTTGTAACGTTCAGAGCCTGTTAATGACGATGGAACACACAAATTGCGTCGCGATTCAATACATCGTCCTCCAGCCGACTTGTCTCCAAGGGTCTAGTGCTGCCTCGGGCACCTTATGGTCGTTCTCCTGTGAGTCTAGATTTTCGAATGCGACGCAAAACTGACAGTTAATCGTAAGGTTCAGAGCCTCTTATTGACAATGGGACACACAAATTGCGTCGCGATTCAATACATCGTCCTCCGGCCGACCTGTCTCCAAGGGTCTATTGCTGCCTCGGGCACCTTATGGTCGTTCTCCTGTGAGTCTAGATTTTCGAATCCGACGCATAACTGACAGTTAATTGTTACGTTCAGAGCCTGTTAATGACGATGGAACACACAAATTGCGTCGCGATTCAATACATCATCCTCCAGCCGACTTGTCTCCAAGGGTCTAGTGCTGCCTCGGACACCTTATGGTCGTTCTCCTGTGAGTCTAGATTTTCGAATCCGACGCAAAACTGACAGTTAATTGTAACGTTCAGAGCCTGTTAATGACGATGGAACACACAAATCGCGTCGCGATTCAATACATCGTCCTCCGGCCGACCTGTCTCCAAGGGTCTATTGCTGCCTCGGGCACCATATGGTCGATCTCCTGTGACTCTAGATTTTCGAATCTGACGCAAAACTGACAGTTAATTGGAAGGTTCAGAGCCTGTTCATGACGATGGAACACACAAATTGCGTCGCGATTCAATACATCGTCCTCCAGCCGACTTGTCTCCAAGGGTCTAGTGCTGCCTCGGGCACCTTATGGTCGTTCTCTTGTGAGTCTAGATTTTCGAATCCGACGCAAAACTGACAGTTAATTGTATGGTTGAGAGCCTGTTAATGACGATGGAACACACAAATCGCGTCGCGATTCAATACATCGTCCTCCGGCCGACCTGTCTCCAAGAGTCTATTGCTGCCTCAGGCACCTTATGGTCGATCTCCTGTGAGTCTAGATTTTCGAATCCAACGCAAAACTGACAGTTAATTGTAACGTTCAGAGCCTGTTAATGACGATGGAACACACAAATCGCGTCGCGATTAAATACATCGTCCTCCGGCCGACCTGTCTTCAAGGGTCTATTGCTGCCTCGGGCACCTTATGGTCGATCTCCTGTGAGTCTAGATTTTCAAATCCGACGCAAAACTGACAGTTAATTGTAAGGTTCAGAGCCTGTTAATGACGATGGAACACACAAATTGCGTCGCGATTCAATACATCGTCCTCCGCCCGACCTGTCTCCAAGGGTCTATTGCTGCCTCGGGCACCTTATGGTCGTTCTCCTGTGAGTCTAGATTTTCGAATCCGACGCAAAACTGACAGTTAATTGTAACGTTCAGAGCCTGTTAATGACGATGGAACACACAAATCGTGTCGCGATTCAATACATCGTCCTCCAGCCGATTTGTCTCCAAGGGTCTAGTGCTGCCTCGGGCACCTTATGGTCGTTCTCCTGTGAGTCTAGATTTTCGAATCCGACGCAAAACTGACAGTTAATTGTAAGGTTCAGAGCCTGTTAATGACGATGGAACACACAAATTGCGTCGCGATTCAATACATCGTCCTACAGCCGACTTGTCTCCACGGGTCTAGTGCTGCCTCGGACACCTTATAGACGTTCTCCAGTGAGTCTAGATTTTCGAATCCGACGCAAAACTGACAGTTAATTGTAACGTTCAGAGCCAATTAATGACAATGGAACACACAAATCGCGTCGCGATTCAGTACATCGTCCTCCGGCCGACCTGTCTCCAAGGGTCTATTGCTGCCTCGGGCACCTTATGGTCGATCTCCTGTGAGTCTAGATTTTCGAATCCGACGCAAAACTGACAGGTTATTGTAACGTTCAGAGCCTGTTAATGACGATGGAACACACAAATCGCGTCGCGATTCAATACATCGTCTTCCGGCCGACCTGTCTCCAAGAGTCTATTGCTGCCTCGGGCACCTTATGGTCGATCTCCTGTGAGTTTAGATTTTCGAATCCGACGCAAAACTGACAGGTTATTGTAACGTTCAGAGCCTGTTAATGACGATGGAACACACAAATCGCGTCGCGATTCAATACATCGTCTTCCGGCCGACCTGTCTCCAAGAGTCTATTGCTGCCTCGGGCACCTTATGGTCGATCTCCTGTGAGTCTAGATTTTCGAATCCGACGCAAAACTGACAGTTAATTGTAACGTTCAGAGCCTGTTAATGACGATGGAACACACAAATCGCGTCGCGATTCAATACATCGTCTTCCGGCCGACCTGTCTCCAAGAGTCTATTGCTGCCTCGGGCACCTTATGGTCGTTCTCCTGTGAGTCTAGATTTTCGAATCCGACGCAAAACTGACAGTTAATTGTAACGTTCAGAGCCTGTTAATGACGATGGAACACACAAATCACGTCGCGATTCAATACATCGTCCTCCGGCCGACCTGTCTTCAAGGGTCTAGTGCTGCCTCGGACACCTTACGGTCGATCTCCTGTGAGTCTAGATTTTCGAATCCGACGCAAAACTGACAGTTAATTGTAACGTTCAGAACCAATTAATGACAATGGAACACACAAATCGCGTCGCGATTCAATACATCGTCCTCCGGCCGACCTGTCTCCAAGGGTCTATTGGTGCCTCGGGCACCTTATGGTCGTTCTCCTGTGAGTCTAGATTTTCGAATCCGACGCAAAACTGACAGTTAGTTGTAACGTTCAGAGCCTGTTAATGACGATGGAACACACAAATTGCGTCGCGATTCAATACATCGTCCTCCAGCCGACTTGTCTCCAAGGGTCTAGTGCTGCCTCGGGCACCTTATGGTCGTTCTCCTGTGAGTCTAGATTTTCGAATGCGACGCAAAACTGACAGTTAATCGTAAGGTTCAGAGCCTCTTATTGACAATGGGACACACAAATTGCGTCGCGATTCAATACATCGTCCTCCGGCCGACCTGTCTCCAAGGGTCTATTGCTGCCTCGGGCACCTTATGGTCGTTCTCCTGTGAGTCTAGATTTTCGAATCCGACGCATAACTGACAGTTAATTGTTACGTTCAGAGCCTGTTAATGACGATGGAACACACAAATTGCGTCGCGATTCAATACATCATCCTCCAGCCGACTTGTCTCCAAGGGTCTAGTGCTGCCTCGGACACCTTATGGTCGTTCTCCTGTGAGTCTAGATTTTCGAATCCGACGCAAAACTGACAGTTAATTGTAACGTTCAGAGCCTGTTAATGACGATGGAACACACAAATCGCGTCGCGATTCAATACATCGTCCTCCGGCCGACCTGTCTCCAAGGGTCTATTGCTGCCTCGGGCACCATATGGTCGATCTCCTGTGACTCTAGATTTTCGAATCTGACGCAAAACTGACAGTTAATTGGAAGGTTCAGAGCCTGTTCATGACGATGGAACACACAAATTGCGTCGCGATTCAATACATCGTCCTCCAGCCGACTTGTCTCCAAGGGTCTAGTGCTGCCTCGGGCACCTTATGGTCGTTCTCTTGTGAGTCTAGATTTTCGAATCCGACGCAAAACTGACAGTTAATTGTATGGTTGAGAGCCTGTTAATGACGATGGAACACACAAATCGCGTCGCGATTCAATACATCGTCCTCCGGCCGACCTGTCTCCAAGAGTCTATTGCTGCCTCAGGCACCTTATGGTCGATCTCCTGTGAGTCTAGATTTTCGAATCCGACGCAAAACTGACAGTTAATTGTAACGTTCAGAGCCTGTTAATGACGATGGAACACACAAATCGCGTCGCGATTAAATACATCGTCCTCCGGCCGACCTGTCTTCAAGGGTCTATTGCTGCCTCGGGCACCTTATGGTCGATCTCCTGTGAGTCTAGATTTTCAAATCCGACGCAAAACTGACAGTTAATTGTAAGGTTCAGAGCCTGTTAATGACGATGGAACACACAAATTGCGTCGCGATTCAATACATCGTCCTCCGCCCGACCTGTCTCCAAGGGTCTATTGCTGCCTCGGGCACCTTATGGTCGTTCTCCTGTGAGTCTAGATTTTCGAATCCGACGCAAAACTGACAGTTAATTGTAACGTTCAGAGCCTGTTAATGACGATGGAACACACAAATCGTGTCGCGATTCAATACATCGTCCTCCAGCCGATTTGTCTCCAAGGGTCTAGTGCTGCCTCGGGCACCTTATGGTCGTTCTCCTGTGAGTCTAGATTTTCGAATCCGACGCAAAACTGACAGTTAATTGTAAGGTTCAGAGCCTGTTAATGACGATGGAACACACAAATTGCGTCGCGATTCAATACATCGTCCTCCAGCCGACTTGTCTCCACGGGTCTAGTGCTGCCTCGGACACCTTATAGACGTTCTCCAGTGAGTCTAGATTTTCGAATCCGACGCAAAACTGACAGTTAATTGTAACGTTCAGAGCCAATTAATGACAATGGAACACACAAATCGCGTCGCGATTCAGTACATCGTCCTCCGGCCGACCTGTCTCCAAGGGTCTATTGCTGCCTCGGGCACCTTATGGTCGATCTCCTGTGAGTCTAGATTTTCGAATCCGACGCAAAACTGACAGGTTATTGTAACGTTCAGAGCCTGTTAATGACGATGGAACACACAAATCGCGTCGCGATTCAATACATCGTCTTCCGGCCGACCTGTCTCCAAGAGTCTATTGCTGCCTCGGGCACCTTATGGTCGATCTCCTGTGAGTTTAGATTTTCGAATCCGACGCAAAACTGACAGGTTATTGTAACGTTCAGAGCCTGTTAATGACGATGGAACACACAAATCGCGTCGCGATTCAATACATCGTCTTCCGGCCGACCTGTCTCCAAGAGTCTATTGCTGCCTCGGGCACCTTATGGTCGATCTCCTGTGAGTCTAGATTTTCGAATCCGACGCAAAACTGACAGTTAATTGTAACGTTCAGAGCCTGTTAATGACGATGGAACACACAAATCGCGTCGCGATTCAATACATCGTCTTCCGGCCGACCTGTCTCCAAGAGTCTATTGCTGCCTCGGGCACCTTATGGTCGTTCTCCTGTGAGTCTAGATTTTCGAATCCGACGCAAAACTGACAGTTAATTGTAACGTTCAGAGCCTGTTAATGACGATGGAACACACAAATCGTGTCGCGATTCAATACATCGTCCTCCAGCCGATTTGTCTCCAAGGGTCTAGTGCTGCCTCGGGCACCTTATGGTCGTTCTCCTGTGAGTCTAGATTTTCGAATCCGACGCAAAACTGACAGTTAATTGTAACGTTCAGAACCAATTAATGACAATGGAACACACAAATCGCGTCGCGATTCAATACATCGTCCTCCGGCCGACCTGTCTCCAAGGGTCTATTGCTGCCTCGGGCACCTTATGGTCGTTCTCCTGTGAGTCTTAATTGTAACGTTCAGAGCCTGTTAATGACGATGGAACACACAAATCGCGTCGCGATTCAATACATCGTCCTCCAGCCGATTTGTCTCCAAGGGTCTAGTGCTTCCTCGGGCACCTTATGGTCGTTCTCCTGTGAGTCTAGATTTTCGAATCCGACGCAAAACTGACAGGTTATTGTAACGTTCAGAGCCTGTTAATGACGATGGAACACACAAATCGCGTCGCGATTCAATACATCGTCCTCCGGCCGACCTGTCTCCAAGAGTCTATTGCTGCCTCGGGCATCTTATGGTCGATCTCCTGTGAGTCTAGATTTTCGAATCCGACGCAAAACTGACAGTTAATTGTAACGTTCAGAGCCTGTTCATGACGAAGGAACACACAAATTGCGTCGCGATTCAATACATCGTCCTCCGGCCGACCTGTCTCTAGCGGTCTATTGCTGCCTCGGGCACCTTATGGTCGATCTCCTGTGAGTCTAGAATTTCGAATCCGACGCAAAACTGACAGTTAATTGTAACGTTCAGAGCCAATTAATGACAATGGAACACACAAATCGCGTCCCGATTCAATACATCGTCCTCCGGCCGACCTGTCTCCAAGGGTCTATTGCTGCCTCGGGCACCTTATGGTCGATCTCCTGTGAGTCTAGATTTTCGAATCCGACACAAAACTGACAGTTAATTGTAACGTTCAGAGCCTGTTCATGACGAAGGAACACACAAATTGCGTCGCGATTCAATACATCGTCCTCCGGCCGACCTGTCTCCAAGGGTCTATTGCTGCCTCGGGCACCTTATGGTCGATCTCCTGTGAGTCTAGATTTTCGAATCCGACGCAAAACTGACCGTTAATTGTAACGTTCAGAGCCTGTTAATGACGATGGAACACACAAATTGCGTCGCGTTTCAATACATCGTCCTCCGGCCGACCTGTCTCCAAGGGTCTATTGCTGCCTCGGGCACCTTATGGTCGTTCTCCTGTGAGTCTAGATTTTCGAATCCGACGCAAAACTGACAGTTAATTGTAACGTTCAGAGCCTGTTAATGACGATGGAACACACAAATCGCGTCGCGATTCAATACATCGTCCTCCAGCCGATTTGTCTCCAAGGGTCTAGTGCTGCCTCGGGCACCTTATGGTCGTTCCTCTGTGAGTCTAGATTTTCGAATCCGACGCAAAACTCACAGTTAATTGTAAGATTCAGAGCCTCTTAATGACGATGGAACACACAATTTGCGTCGCGATTCAATACATCGTCCTCCGGCCGACCTGTCTCCAAGGGTCTATTGCTGCCTCGGGCACCTTATGGTCGATCTCCTGTGAGTCTAGATTTTCGAATCCGACGCAAACCTGACAGTTAATTGTAACGTTCAGAGCCTGTAAATGACAATGGAATACACAAATCGCGTCGCGATTCAATACATCGTCCTCCAGCCGACTTGCCTCCAAGGGTCTAGTGCTGCCTCGGGCACCTTATTGTCGTTCTCCTGTGAGTCTAGATTTTCGAATGCGACGCAAAACTGACAGTTAATCGTAAGGTTCAGAGCCTCTTAATGACAATGGAACACACAAAACTCGTCGCCATTCAATACATCGTCCTCTGGCCGACCTGTCTCCAAGGGTCTATTGGTGCCTCGGGCACCTTATGGTCGTTCTCCTGTGAGTCTAGATTTTCGAATCCGACGCAAAACTGACAGTTAATTGTAACGTTCAGAGCCTGTTAATGACGATGGAACACACAAATTGCGTCGCGATTCAATACATCGTCCTCCAGCCGACTTGTCTCCAAGGGTCTAGTGCTGCCTCGGGCACCTTATGGTCGTTCTCCTGTGAGTCTAGATTTTCGAATGCGACGCAAAACTGACAGTTAATCGTAAGGTTCAGAGCCTCTTATTGACAATGGGACACACAAATTGCGTCGCGATTCAATACATCGTCCTCCGGCCGACCTGTCTCCAAGGGTCTATTGCTGCCCCGGGCACCTTATGGTCGTTCTCCTGTGAGTCTAGATTTTCGAATCCGACGCATAACTGACAGTTAATTGTAACGTTCAGAGCCTGTTAATGACGATGGAACACACAAATTGCGTCGCGATTCAATACATCGTCCTCCAGCCGACTTGTCTCCAAGGGTCTAGTGCTGCCTCGGACACCTTATGGTCGTTCTCCTGTGAGTCTAGATTTTCGAATCCGACGCAAAACTGACTGTTAATTGTAACGTTCAGAGCCAATTAATGACAATGGAACACACAAATCGCGTCGCGATTCAATACATCGTCCTCCGGCCGACCTGTCTCCAAGGGTCTATTGCTGCCTCGGGCACCTTATGGTCGATCTCCTGTGAGTCTAGATTTTCGAATCCGACGCAAAACTGACAGTTAATTGTAACGTTCAGAGCCTGTTAATGACGATGGAACACACAAATCGCGTCGTGATTCAATACATCGTCCTCCGGCCGACCTGTCTCCAAGGGTCTATTGCTGCCTCGGGCACCTTATGGTCGATCTCCTGTGACTCTAGATTTTCGAATCTGACGCAAAACTGACAGTTAATTGGAAGGTTCAGAGCCTGTTCATGACGATGGAACACACAAATTGCGTCGCGATTCAATACATCGTCCTCCAGCCGACTTGTCTCCAAGGGTCTAGTGCTGCCTCGGGCACCTTATGGTCGTTCTCTTGTGAGTCTAGATTTTCGAATCCGACGCAAAACTGACAGTTAATTGTATGGTTGAGAGCCTGTTAATGACGATGGAACACACAAATTGCGTCGCGATTCAATACATCGTCCTCCGGCCGACCTGTCTCCAAGAGTCTATTGCTGCCTCAGGCACCTTATGGTCGTTCTCCTGTGAGTCTAGATTTTCGAATCCGACGCAAAACTGACAGTTAATTGTAACGTTCAGAGCCTGAAAATGACGATGGAACACACAAATCGCGTCGCGATTAAATACATCGTCCTCCGGCCGACCTGTCTTCAAGGGTCTATTGCTGCCTCGGGCACCTTATGGTCGATCTGCTGTGAGTCTAGATTTTCAAATCCGACGCAAAACTGACAGTTAATTGTAAGGTTCAGAGCCTGTTAATGACGATGGAACACACAAATTGCGTCGCGATTCAATACATCGTCCTCCAGCCGACTTGTCTCCAAGGGTCTAGTGCTGCCTCGGACACCTTATGGTCGTTCTCCTGTGAGTCTAGATTTTCGAATCCGACGCAAAACTGACTGTTAATTGTAACGTTCAGAGCCAATTAATGACAATGGAACACACAAATCGCGTCGCGATTCAATACATCGTCCTCCGGCCGACCTGTCTCCAAGGGTCTATTGCTGCCTCGGGCACCTTATGGTCGATCTCCTGTGAGTCTAGATTTTCGAATCCGACGCAAAACTGACAGTTAATTGTAACGTTCAGAGCCTGTTAATGACGATGGAACACACAAATCGCGTCGTGATTCAATACATCGTCCTCCGGCCGACCTGTCTCCAAGGGTCTATTGCTGCCTCGGGCACCTTATGGTCGATCTCCTGTGACTCTAGATTTTCGAATCTGACGCAAAACTGACAGTTAATTGGAAGGTTCAGAGCCTGTTCATGACGATGGAACACACAAATTGCGTCGCGATTCAATACATCGTCCTCCAGCCGACTTGTCTCCAAGGGTCTAGTGCTGCCTCGGGCACCTTATGGTCGTTCTCTTGTGAGTCTAGATTTTCGAATCCGACGCAAAACTGACAGTTAATTGTATGGTTGAGAGCCTGTTAATGACGATGGAACACACAAATTGCGTCGCGATTCAATACATCGTCCTCCGGCCGACCTGTCTCCAAGAGTCTATTGCTGCCTCAGGCACCTTATGGTCGTTCTCCTGTGAGTCTAGATTTTCGAATCCGACGCAAAACTGACAGTTAATTGTAACGTTCAGAGCCTGAAAATGACGATGGAACACACAAATCGCGTCGCGATTAAATACATCGTCCTCCGGCCGACCTGTCTTCAAGGGTCTATTGCTGCCTCGGGCACCTTATGGTCGATCTGCTGTGAGTCTAGATTTTCAAATCCGACGCAAAACTGACAGTTAATTGTAAGGTTCAGAGCCTGTTAATGACGATGGAACACACAAATTGCGTCGCGATTCAATACATCGTCCTCCGGCCGACCTGTCTCCAAGGGTCTATTGCTGCCTCGGGCACCTTATGGTCGTTCTCCTGTGAGTCTAGATTTTCGAATCCGACGCAAAACTGACAGTTAATTGTAAGGTTCAGAGCCTGTTAATGACGATGGAACACACAAATTGCGTCGCGATTCAATACATCGTCCTCCAGCCGACTTGTCTCCAAGGGTCTAGTGCTGCCTCGGACACCTTATGGACGTTCTCCAGTGAGTCTAGATTTTCGAATCCGACGCAAAACTGACAGTTAATTGTAACGTTCAGAGCCAATTAATGACAGTGGAACACACAAATCGCGTCGCGATTCAGTACATCGTCCTCCGGCCGACCTGTCTCCAAGGGTCTATTGCTGCCTCGGGCACCTTATGGTCGATCTCCTGTGAGTCTAGATTTTCGAATCCGACGCAAAACTGACAGGTTATTGTAACGTTCAGAGCCTGTTAATGACCATGGAACACACAAATCGCGTCGCGATTCAATACATCGTCTTCCGGCCGACCTGTCTCCAAGAGTCTATTGCTGCCTCGGGCACCTTATGGTCGATCTCCTGTGAGTCTAGATTTTCGAATCCGACGCAAAACTGTCAGTTAATTGTAACGTTCAGAGCCTGAAAATGACGATGGAACACACAAATCGCGTCGCGATTCAATACATCGTCCTCCGGCCGACCTGTCTTCAAGGGTCTATTGCTGCCTCGGGCACCTTATGGTCGATCTCCTGTGAGTCTAGATTTTCGAATCCGACGCAAAACTGACAGTTAATTGTAAGGTTCAGAGCCTGTTAATGACGATGGAACACACAAATTGCGTCGCGATTCAATACATCGTCCTCCGCCCGACCTGTCTCCAAGGGTCTATTGCTGCCTCGGGCACCTTATGGTCGTTCTCCTGTGAGTCTTAATTGTAACGTTCAGAGCCTGTTAATGACGATGGAACACACAAATCGCGTCGCGATTCAATACATCGTCCTCCAGCCGATTTGTCTCCAAGGGTCTAGTGCTTCCTCGGGCACCTTATGGTCGTTCTCCTGTGAGTCTAGATTTTCGAATCCGACGCAAAACTGACAGGTTATTGTAACGTTCAGAGCCTGTTAATGACGATGGAACACACAAATCGCGTCGCGATTCAATACATCGTCCTCCGGCCGACCTGTCTCCAAGAGTCTATTGCTGCCTCGGGCATCTTATGGTCGATCTCCTGTGAGTTTAGATTTTCGAATCCGACGCAAAACTGACAGTTAATTGTAACGTTCAGAGCCTGAGAATGACGATGGAACACACAAATCGCGTCGCGATTCAATACATCGTCCTCCGGCCGACCTGTCTTCAAGGGTCTATTGCTGCCTCGGGCACCTTATGTTCGATCTCCTGTGAGTCTAGATTTTCGAATCCGACGCAAAACTGACAGTTAATTGTAAGGTTCAGAGCCTGTTAATGACGATGGAACACACAAATTGCGTCGCGATTCAATACATCGTCCTCCGGCCGACCTGTCTCCAAGGCTCTATTGCTGCCTCGGGCACCTTATGGTCGTTCTCCTGTGAGTCTAGATTTTCGAATCCGACGCATAACTGACAGTTAATTGTAACGTTCAGAGCCTGTTAATGACGATGGAACACACAAATCGCGTCGCGATTCAATACATCGTCCTCCAGCCGATTTGTCTCCAAGGGTCTAGTGCTGCCTCGGGCACCTTATGGTCGATCTCCTGTGACTCTAGATTTTCGAATCTGACGCAAAACTGACAGTTAATTGGAAGGTTCAGAGCCTGTTCATGACGATGGAACACACAAATTGCGTCGCGATTCAATACATCGTCCTCCAGCCGACTTGTCTCCAAGGGTCTAGTGCTGCCTCGGGCACCTTATGGTCGTTCTCTTGTGAGTCTAGATTTTCGAATCCGACGCAAAACTGACAGTTAATTGTATGGTTGAGAGCCTGTTAATGACGATGGAACACACAAATTGCGTCGCGATTCAATACATCGTCCTCCGGCCGACCTGTCTCCAAGAGTCTATTGCTGCCTCAGGCACCTTATGGTCGTTCTCCTGTGAGTCTAGATTTTCGAATCCGACGCAAAACTGACAGTTAATTGTAACGTTCAGAGCCAATTAATGACAGTGGAACACACAAATCGCGTCGCGATTCAGTACATCGTCCTCCGGCCGACCTGTCTCCAAGGGTCGATTGCTGCCTCGGGCACCTTATGGTCGATCTCCTGTGAGTCTAGATTTTCGAATCCGACGCAAAACTGACAGGTTATTGTAACGTTCAGAGCCTGTTAATGACCATGGAACACACAAATCGCGTCGCGATTCAATACATCGTCTTCCGGTCGACCTGTCTCCAAGAGTCTATTGCTGCCTCGGGCACCTTATGGTCGATCTCCTGTGAGTCTAGATTTTCGAATCCGACGCAAAACTGACAGTTAATTGTAACGTTCAGAGCCTGAAAATGACGATGGAACACACAAATCGCGTCGCGATTCAATACATCGTCCTCCGGCCGACCTGTCTTCAAGGGTCTATTGCTGCCTCGGGCACCTTATGGTCGATCTCCTGTGAGTCTAGATTTTCGAATCCGACGCAAAACTGACAGTTAATTGTAAGGTTCAGAGCCTGTTAATGACGATGGAACACACAAATTGCGTCGCGATTCAATACATCGTCCTCCGCCCGACCTGTCTCCAAGGGTCTATTGCTGCCTCGGGCACCTTATGGTCGTTCTCCTGTGAGTCTTAATTGTAACGTTCAGAGCCTGTTAATGACGATGGAACACACAAATCGCGTCGCGATTCAATACATCGTCCTCCAGCCGATTTGTCTCCAAGGGTCTAGTGCTTCCTCGGGCACCTTATGGTCGTTCTCCTGTGAGTCTAGATTTTCGAATCCGACGCAAAACTGACAGGTTATTGTAACGTTCAGAGCCTGTTAATGACGATGGAACACACAAATCGCGTCGCGATTCAATACATCGTCCTCCGGCCGACCTGTCTCCAAGAGTCTATTGCTGCCTCGGGCATCTTATGGTCGATCTCCTGTGAGTCTAGATTTTCGAATCCGACGCAAAACTGACAGTTAATTGTAACGTTCAGAGCCTGAGAATGACGATGGAACACACAAATCGCGTCGCGATTCAATACATCGTCCTCCGGCCGACCTGTCTTCAAGGGTCTATTGCTGCCTCGGGCACCTTATGTTCGATCTCCTGTGAGTCTAGATTTTCGAATCCGACGCAAAACTGACAGTTAATTGTAAGGTTCAGAGCCTGTTAATGACGATGGAACACACAAATTGCGTCGCGATTCAATACATCGTCCTCCCGCCGACCTGTCTCCAAGGCTCTATTGCTGCCTCGGGCACCTTATGGTCGTTCTCCTGTGAGTCTAGATTTTCGAATCCGACGCAAAACTGACAGTTAATTGTAACGTTCAGAGCCTGTTAATGACGATGGAACACACAAATCGCGTCGCGATTCAATACATCGTCCTCCAGCCGATTTGTCTCCAAGGGTCTAGTGCTGCCTCGGGCACCTTATGGTCGATCTCCTGTGAGTCTAGATTTTCGAATCCGACGCAAAACTGACAGTTAATTGTAACGTTCAGAGCCAATTAATGACAATGGAACACAGAAATCGCGTCGCGATTCAATACATCGTCCTCCGGCCGACCTGTCTCCAAGGGTTTATTTGCTGCCTCGGGCACCTTATGGTCGATCTCCTGTGAGTCTAGATTTTCGAATCCGACGCAAAACTGACAGTTAATTGTAACGTTCAGAGCCTGTTAATGACGATGGAACACACAAATCGCGTCGCGATTCAATACATCGTCCTCCGGCCGACCTGTCTCCAAGGGTCTATTGCTGCCTCGGGCACCTTATGGTCGATCTCCTGTGAGTCTAGATTTTCGATTCCGACGCAAAACTGACAGTTAATTGTAACGTTCAGAGCCTGTTCATGACGAAGGAACACACAAATTGCGTCGCGATTCAATACATCGTCCTCCGGCCGACCTGTCTCCAAGGGTCCATTGCTGCCTCGGGCACCTTATGGTCGATCTCCTGTGAGTCTAGATTTTCGAATCCGACGCAAAACTGACAGTTAATTGTAACGTTCAGAGCCTGTTAATGACGATGGAACACACTAATCGCGTCGCGATTCAATACATCGTCCTCCGGCAGACCTGTCTCCAAGGGTCTATTGCTGCCTCGGGCACCTTATGGTCGATCTCCTGTGAGTCTAGATTTTCGAATCCGACGCAAAACTGACAGTTAATTGTAAGGTTCAGAGCCTGTTAATGACGATGGAACACACAAATTGCGTCGCGTTTCAATACATCGTCCTCCGGCCGACCTGTCTTCAAGGGTCTATTGCTGCCTCGGGCACCTTATGGTCGTTCTCCTGTGAGTCTAGATTTTCGAATCCGACGCAAAACTGACAGTTAATTGTAACGTTCAGAGCCTGTTAATGACGATGGAACACACAAATCGCGTCGCGATTCAATATATCGTCCTCCAGCCGATTTGTCTCCAAGGGTCTAGTGCTGCCTCGGGCACCTTATGGTCGTTCCTCTGTGAGTCTAGATTTTCGAATCCGACGCAAAACTGACAGTTAATTGTAACGTTCAGAGCCTCTTAATGACGATGGAACACACTAATCGCGTCGCGATTCAATACATCGTCCTCCGGCAGACCTGTCTCCAAGGGTCTATTGCTGCCTCGGGCACCTTATGGTCGATCTCCTGTGAGTCTAGATTTTCGAATCCGACGCAAAACTGACAGTAAATTGTAACGTTCAGAGCCTGTTAATGACGATGGAACACACAAATCGCGTCGCGATTCAATACATCGTCCTCCGGCAGACCTGTCTCCAAGGGTCTATTGCTGCCTCGGGCACCTTATGGTCGATCTCCTGTGAGTCTAGATTTTCGAATCCGACGCAAAACTGACAGTTAATTGTAAGGTTCAGAGCCTGTTAATGACGATGGAACACACAAATTGCGTCGCGTTTCAATACATCGTCCTCCGGCCGACCTGTCTCCAAGGGTCTATTGCTGCCTCGGGCACCTTATGGTCGTTCTCCTGTGAGTCTAGATTTTCGAATCCGACGCAAAACTGACAGTTAATTGTAACGTTCAGAGCCTGTTAATGACGATGGAACACACAAATCGCGTCGCGATTCAATACATCGTCCTCCAGCCGACTTGCCTCCAAGGGTCTAGTGCTGCCTCGGGCACCTTATTGTCGTTCTCCTGTGAGTCTAGATTTTCGAATGCGACGCAAAACTGACAATTAATCGTAAGGTTCAGAGCCTCTTAATGACAATGGAACACACAAAACTCTTCGCGATTCAATACATCGTCCTCCGGCCGACCTGTCGCCAAGTGTCTATTGGTGCCTCGGGCACCTTATGGTCGTTCTCCTGTGAGTCTAGATTTTCGAATCCGACGCAAAACTGACAGTTAATTGTAACGTTCAGAGCCTGTTAATGACGATGGAAGACACAAATTGCGTCGCGATTCAATACATCGTCCTCCAGCCGACTTGTCTCCAAGGGTCTAGTGCTGCCTCGGGCACATTATGGTCGTTCTCCTGTGAGTCTAGATTTTCGAATGCGACGCAAAACTGACAGTTAATCGTAAGGTTCAGAGCCTCTTATTGACAATGGGACACACAAATTGCGTCGCGATTCAATACATCGTCCTCCGGCCGACCTGTCTCCAAGGGTCTATTGCTGCCTCGGGCACCTTATGGTCGTTCTCCTGTGAGTTAAGATTTTCGAATCCGACGCATAACTGACAGTTAATTGTAACGTTCAGAGCCTGTTAATGACGATGGAACACACAAATTGCGTCGCGATTCAATACATCGTCCTCCAGCCGACTTGTCTCCAAGGGTCTAGTGCTGCCTCGGACACCTTATGGTCGTTCTCCTGTGAGTCTAGATTTTCGAATCCGACGCAAAACTGACAGTTAATTGTAACGTTCAGAGCCAATTAATGACAATGGAACACACAAATCGCGTCGCGATTCAATACATCGTCCTCCGGCCGACCTGTCTCCAAGGGTCTATTGCTGCCTCGGGCACCTTATGGTCGATCTCCTGTGAGTCTAGATTTTCGAATCCGACGCAAAACTGACAGTTAATTGTATGGTTGAGAGCCTGTTAATGACGATGGAACACACAAATTGCGTCGCGATTCAATACATCGTCCTCCGGCCGACCTGTCTGCAAGAGTCTATTGCTGCCTCAGGCACCTTATGGTCGATCTCCTGTGAGTCTAGATTTTCGAATCCGACGCATAACTGACAGTTAATTGTAACGTTCAGAGCCTGTTAATGACGATGGAACACACAAATCGCGTCGCGATTCAATACATCGTCCTCCAGCCGATTTGTCTCCAAGGGTCTAGTGCTGCCTCGGGCACCTTATGGTCGATCTCCTGTGAGTCTAGATTTTCGAATCCGACGCAAAACTGACAGTTAATTGTAACGTTCAGAGCCTGTTAATGACGATGGAACACACAAATTGCGTCGCGATTCAATACATCGTCCTCCAGCCGACTTGTCTCCAAGGGTCTATTGCTGCCTCGGGCACCTTATGGTCGTTCTCCTGTGAGTCTAGTTTTTCGAATCCGACGCAAAACTGACAGTTAATTGTAACGTTCAGAGTCTCTTAATGACGATGGAACACACAAATTGCGTCGCGATTCAATACATCGTCCTCCAGCCGACTTGTCTCCAAGGGTCTATTGCTGCCTCGGGCACCTTATGGTCGCTCTCCTGTGAGTCTAGTTTTTCGAATCCGACGCAAAACTGACAGTGAATTGTAACGTTCAGAGCCTGTTAATGACGATGGAACATACAAATTGCGTCGCGATTCAATACATCGTCCTCCAGCCGACTTGTCTCCAAGGGTCTAGTGTTGCCTCGGGCACCTTATGGTCGTTCTTCTGTGAGTCTAGATTTTTGAATCCGACGCAAAACTGACAGTTAATTGTAAGGTTTAGAGCATCTTAATGACGATGGAACACACAAATTGCGTCGCGATTCAATACATCGTCCTCCAGCCGACCTGTCTCCAAGGGTCTATTGCTGCCTCGGGCACCTTATGGTCGATCTCCTGTGAGTCTAGTTTTTCGAATCCGACGCAAAACTGACAGTTAATTGTAACGTTCAGAGCCTCTTAATGACGATGGAACACACAAATTGCGTCGCGAATCAATAAATCGTCCGACAGCCGACCTGTCTCCAAAGGTCTATTGCTGCCTCGGGCACCTTATGGTCGCTCTGCTGTGAGTCTAGTTTTTCGAATCCGACGCAAAACTGACAGTTAGTTGTAAGGTTCAGAGCCTGTTAATGACGATGGAACACACAAATTGCGTCGCGATTCAATACATCGTCCTCCGGCCGACCTGTCTCCAAGGGTCTATTGCTGCCTCGGGCACGTTATGGTCGTTCTCCTGTGAGTCTAGATTTTCGAATCCGACGCAAAACTGACAGTTAATTGTAACGTTCAGAGCCTCTTAATGACAATGGAACACACAAATCGCGTTGCGATTCAATACATCGTCCTCCGGCCGACCTGTCTCCAAGGGTCTATTGCTGCCTCGGGCATCTTATGGTCGATCTCCTGTGAGTTTAGATTTTCGAATCCGACGCAAAACTGACAGTTAATTGTAACGTTCAGAGCCTGTTAATGACGATGGAAGACACAAATTGCGTCGCGATTCAATACATCGTCCTCCAGCCGACTTGTCTCCAAGGGTCTAGTGCTGCCTCGGACACCTTATGGTCGATCTCCTGTGACTCTAGATTTTCGAATCTGACGCAAAACTGACAGTTAATTGGAAGGTTCAGAGCCTGTTCATGACGATGGAACACACAAATTGCGTCGCGATTCAATACATCGTCCTCCAGCCGACTTGTCTCCAAGGGTCTAGTGCTGCCTCGGGCACCTTATGGTCGTTCTCTTGTGAGTCTAGATTTTCGAATCCGACGCAAAACTGACAGTTAATTGTATGGTTGAGAGCCTGTTAATGACGATGGAACACACAAATTGCGTCGCGATTCAATACATCGTCCTCCGGCCGACCTGTCTCCAAGAGTCTATTGCTGCCTCATGCACCTTATGGTCGATCTCCTGTGAGTCTAGATTTTCGAATCCGACGCAAACCTGACAGTTAATTGTAACGTTCAGAGCCTGAAAATGACGATGGAACACACAAATCGCGTCGCGATTAAATACATCGTCCTCCGGCCGACCTGTCTTCAAGGGTCTATTGCTGCCTCGGGCACCGTATGGTCGATCTCCTGTGAGTCTAGACTTTCAAATCCGACTCAAAACTGACAGTTAATTGTAAGGTTCAGAGCCTGTTAATGACGATGGAACACACAAATTGCGTCGCGATTCAATACATCGTCCTCCGCCCGACCTGTCTCCAAGGGTCTATTGCTGCCTCGGGCACCTTATGGTCGTTCTCCTGTGAGTCTAGATTTTCGAATCCGACGCAAAACTGACAGGTTATTGTAACGTTCAGAGCCTGTTAGGGACGATGGAACACACAAATCGCGTCGCGATTCAATACATCGTCCTCCGGCCGACCTGTCTCCAAGAGTCTATTGCTGCCTCGGGCATCTTATGGTCGATCTCCTGTGAGTCTAGATTTTCGAATCCGACGCAAAACTGACAGTTAATTGTAACGTTCAGAGCCTGAGAATGACGATGGAACACACAAATCGCGTCGCGATTCAATACATCGTCCTCCGGCCGACCTGTTTTCAAGGGTCTATTGCTGCCTCGGGCACCTTATGTTCGATCTCCTGTGAGTCTAGATTTTCGAATCCGACGCAAAACTGACAGTTAATTGTAAGGTTCAGAGCCTCTTAATGACGATGGAACACACAAATCGCGTCGCGATTCAATACATCGTCCTCCGGCCGACCTGTCTCCAAGGGTCTATTGCTCCCTCGGGCACCTTATGGTCGATCTCCTGTGAGTCTAGATTTTCGAAACCGACGCAAACCTGACAGTTAATTGTAACTTTCAGAGCCTGTAAATGACAATGGAACACACAAATCGCGTCGCGATTCAATACATCGTCCTCCAGCCGACTTGCCTCCAAGGGTCTAGTGCTGCCTCGGGCACCTTATTGTCGTTCTCCTGTGAGTCTAGATTTTCGAATGCGACGCAAAACTGACAGTTAATCGTAAGGTTCAGAGCCTCTTAATGACAAAGGAACACACAAAACTCGTCGCGATTCAATACATCGTCCTCCGGCCGACCTGTCTCCAAGGGTCTATTGGTGCCTCGGGCACCTTATGGTCGTTCTCCTGTGAGTCTAGATTTTCGAATCCGACGCAAAACTGACAGTTAATTGTAACGTTCAGAGCCTGTTAATGACGATGGAACACACAAATTGCGTCGCGATTCAATACATCGTCCTCCTGCCGACCTGTCTCCAAGGGTCTATTGCTGCCTCGGGCACCTTATGGTCGTTCTCCTGTGAGTCTAGATTTTCGAATCCGACGCAAAACTGACAGTTAATTGTAAGGTTCAGAGCCTCTTATTGACAATGGAACACACAAATTGCGTCGCGATTCAATACATCGTCCTCCGGCCGACCTGTCTCCAAGGGTCTATTGCTGCCTCGGGCACCTTATGGTCGTTCTCCTGTGAGTCTAGATTTTCGAATCCGACGCAAAACTGACAGTTAATTGTAACGTTCAGAGCCTGTTAATACCGATGGAACACACAAATTGCGTCGCGATTCAATACATCGTCCTCCAGCCGACCTGTCTCCAAGGGTCTAGTGCTGCCTCGGACACCTTATGGTCGTTCTCCTGTGAGTCTAGATTTTCGAATCCGACGCAAAACTGACAGTTAATTGTAACGTTCAGAGCCAATTAATGACAATGGAACACACAAATCGCGTCGCGATTCAATACATCGTCCTCCGGCCGACCTGTCTCCAAGGGTCTATTGCTGCCTCGGGCACCTTATGGTCGATCTCCTGTGAGTCTAGATTTTCGAATCCGACGCAAAACTGACAGTTAATTGTAACGTTCAGAGCCTGTTAATGACGATGGAACACACAAATCGCGTCGCGATTCAATACATCGTCCTCCGGCCGACCTGTCTCCAAGGGTCTATTGCTGCCTCGGGCACCTTATGGTCGATCTCCTGTGAGTCTAGATTTTCGAATCCGACGCAAAACTGACAGTTAATTGGAAGGTTCAGAGCCTGTTCATGACGATGGAACACACAAACTGCGTCGCGATTCAATACATCGTCCTCCAGCCGACTTGTCTCCAAGGGTCTAGTGCTGCCTCGGGCACCTTATGGTCGTTCTCTTGTGAGTCTAGATTTTCGAATCCGACGCAAAACTGACAGTTAATTGTATGGTTGAGAGCCTGTTAATGACGATGGAACACACAAATTGCGTCGCGATTCAATACATCGTCCACCGGCCGACCTGTCTCCAAGAGTCTATTGCTGCCTCGGGCACCTTATGGTCGATCTCCTGTGAGTCTAGATTTTCGAATCCGACGCAAAACTGACAGTTAATTGTAACGTTCAGAGCCTGAAAATGACGATGGAACACACAAATCGCGTGGCGATTCAATACATCGTCCTCCGGCCGACCTGTCAACAAGGGTCTATTGCTGCCTCGGGCACCTTATGGTCGAACTCCTGTGAGTCTAGATTTTCGAATCCGAGGCAAAACTGACAGTTAATTGTAAGGTTCAGAGCCTGTTAATGACGATGGAACACACAAATTGCGTCGCGATTCAATACATCGTCCTCCGGCCGACCTGTCTCCAAGGGTCTATTGCTGCCTCGGGCACCTTATGGTCGTTCTCCTGTGAGTCTAGATTTTCGAATCCGACGCAAAACTGACAGTTAATTGTAACGTTCAGAGCCTGTTAATGACAATGGAACACACAAATCGCGTCGCGATTCAATACATCGTCCTCCAGCCGATTTGTCTCCAAGGGTCTAGTGCTGCCTCGGGCACCTTATTGTCGATCTCCTGTGAGTTTAGATTTTCGAATCCGACGCAAAACTGACAGTTAATTGTAACGTTCAGAGCCTGGTAATGACGATGGAAGACACAAATTGCGTCGCGATTCAATACATCGTCCTCCAGCCGACTTGTCTCCAAGGGTCTAGTGCTGCCTCGGACACCTTATGGTCGATCTCCTGTGACTCTAGATTTTCGAATCCGACGCAAAACTGACAGTTAATTGTAAGGTTCAGAGCCTGTTCATGACGATGGATCACACAAATCGCGTCGCGATTCAATACATCGTCCTCCAGCCGATTTGTCTCCAAGGGTCTAGTGCTGCCTCGGGCACCTTATTGTCGTTCTCCTGTGAGTCTAGATTTTCGAATCCGACGCAAAACTGACAGTTAATTGTAACGTTCAGAGCCTCTTAATGACAATGGAACACACAAATCGCGTTGCGATTCAATACATCGTCCTCCGGCCGACCTGTCTCCAAGGGTCTATTGCTGCCTCGGGCATCTTATGGTCGATCTCCTGTGAGTTTAGATTTTCGAATCCGACGCAAAACTGACAGTTAATTGTAACGTTCAGAGCCTGTTAATGACGATGGAAGACACAAATTGCGTCGCGATTCAATACATCGTCCTCCAGCCGACTTGTCTCCAAGGGTCTAGTGCTGCCTCGGGCACATTATGGTCGTTCTCCTGTGAGTCTAGATTTTCGAATGCGACGCAAAACTGACAGTTAATCGTAAGGTTCAGAGCCTCTTATTGACAATGGGACACACAAATTGCGTCGCGATTCAATACATCGTCCTCCGGCCGACCTGTCTCCAAGGGTCTATTGCTGCCTCGGGCACCTTATGGTCGTTCTCCTGTGAGTCTAGATTTTCGAATCCGACGCATAACTGACAGTTAATTGTAACGTTCAGAGCCTGTTAATGACGATGGAACACACAAATTGCGTCGCGATTCAATACATCGTCCTCCAGCCGACTTGTCTCCAAGGGTCTAGTGCTGCCTCGGACACCTTATGGTCGTTCTCCTGTGAGTCTAGATTTTCGAATCCGACGCAAAACTGACAGTTAATTGTAACGTTCAGAGCCAATTAATGACAATGGAACACACAAATCGCGTCGCGATTCAATACATCGTCCTCCGGCCGACCTGTCTCCAAGGGTCTATTGCTGCCTCGGGCACCTTATGGTCGATCTCCTGTGAGTCTAGATTTTCGAATCCGACGCAAAACTGACAGTTAATTGGATGGTTGAGAGCCTGTTAATGACGATGGAACACACAAATTGCGTCGCGATTCAATACATCGTCCTCCGGCCGACCTGTCTGCAAGAGTCTATTGCTGCCTCAGGCACCTTATGGTCGATCTCCTGTGAGTCTAGATTTTCGAATCCGACGCAAAACTGACAGTTAATTGTAACGTTCAGAGCCTGAAAATGACGATGGAACACACAAATCGCGTCGCGATTAAATACATCGTCCTCCGGCCGACCTGTCTTCAAGGGTCTATTGCTGCCTCGGGCACCTTATGGTCGATCTCCTGTGAGTCTAGATTTTCAAATCCGACGCAAAACTGACAGTTAATTGTAAGGTTCAGAGCCTGTTAATGACGATGGAACACACAAATTGCGTCGCGATTCAATACATCGTCCTCCGCCCGACCTGTCTCCAAGGGTCTATTGCTGCCTCGGGCACCTTATGGTCGTTCTCCTGTGAGTCTAGATTTTCGAATCCGACGCAAAACTGACAGTTAATTGTAACGTTCAGAGCCTGTTAATGACGATGGAACACACAAATTGCGTCGCGATTCAATACATCGTCCTCCGCCCGACCTGTCTCCAAGGGTCTATTGCTGCCTCGGGCACCTTATGGTCGTTCTCCTGTGAGTCTAGATTTTCGAATCCGACGCAAAACTGACAGTTAATTGTAACGTTCAGAGCCTGTTAATGACGATGGAACACACAAATCGTGTCGCGATTCAATACATCGTCCTCCAGCCGATTTGTCTCCAAGGGTCTAGTGCTGCCTCGGGCACCTTATAGTCGATCTCCTGTGAGTCTAGATTTTCGAATCCGACGCAAAACTGACAGGTTATTGTAACGTTCAGAGCCTGTTAGGGACGATGGAACACACAAATCGCGTCGCGATTCAATACATCGTCCTCCGGCCGACCTGTCTCCAAGAGTCTATTGCTGCCTCGGTCATCTTATGGTCGATCTCCTGTGAGTCTAGATTTTCGAATCCGACGCAAAACTGACAGTTAATTGTAACGTTCAGAGCCTGAGAATGACGATGGAACACGCAAATCGCGTCGCGATTCAATACATCGTCCTCCGGCCGACCTGTTTTCAAGGGTCTATTGCTGCCTCGGGCACCTTATGTTCGATCTCCTGTGAGTCTAGATTTTCGAATCCGACGCAAAACTGACAGTTAGTTGTAAGGTTCAGAGCCTGTTAATGACGATGGAACACACAAATTGCGTCGCGATTCAATACATCGTCCTCCGGCCGACCTGTCTCCAAGGGTCTATTGCTGCCTCGGGCACGTTATGGTCGTTCTCCTGTGAGTCTAGATTTTCGAATCCGACGCAAAACTGACAGTTAATTGTAACGTTCAGAGCCTGTTAATGACGATGGAACACACAAATCGCGTCGCGATTCAATACATCGTCCTCCGGCCGACCTGTCTTCAAGGGTCTAGTGCTGCCTCGGACACCTTATGGTCGTTCTCCTGTGAGTCTAGATTTTCGAATCCGACGCAAAACTGACAGTTAATTGTAACGTTCAGAGCCTGTTAATGACGATGGAACACACAAATCGCGTCGCGATTCAATACATCGTCCTCCAGCCGATTTGTCTCCAAGGGTCTAGTGCTGCCTCGGGCACCTTATGGTCGTTCCTCTGTGAGTCTAGATTTTCGAATCCGACACAAAACTGACAGTTAATTGTAAGGTTCAGAGCCTCTTAATGACGATGGAACACACAAATTGCGTCGCGATTCAATACATCGTCCTCCGGCCGACCTGTCTCCAAGGGTCTATTGCTCCCTCGGGCACCTTATGGTCGATCTCCTGTGAGTCTAGATTTTCGAATCCGACGCAAACCTGACAGTTAATTGTAACGTTCAGAGCCTGTAAATGACAATGGAACACACAAATCGCGTCGCGATTCAATACATCGTCCTCCAGCCGACTTGCCTCCAAGGGTCTAGTGCTGCCTCGGGCACCTTATTGTCGTTCTCCTGTGAGTCTAGATTTTCGAATGCGACGCCAAACTGACAGTTAATCGTAAGGTTCAGAGCCTCTTAATGACAATGGAACACACAAAACTCGTCGCGATTCAATACATCGTCCTCCGGCCGACCAGTCTCCAAGGGTCTATTGCTGCCTCGGGCACCTTATGGTCGTTCTCCTGTGAGTCTAGATTTTCGAATCCGACGCAAAACTGACAGTTAATTGTAACGTTCAGAGCCTCTTATTGACAATGGAACACACAAATTGCGTCGCGATTCAATACATCGTCCTCCGGCCGACCTGTCTCCAAGGGTCTATTGCTGCCTCGGGCACCTTATGGTCGATCTCCTGTGAGTCTAGATTTTCGAATCCGACGCAAAACTAACAGTTAATTGTAACGTTCAGAGCCTGTTAATGACGATGGAACACACAAATCGCGTCGCGATTCAATACATCGTCCTCCGGCCGACCTGTCTCCAAGGGTCTATTGCTGCCTCGGGCACTTTATGGTCGATCTCCTGTGAGTCTAGATTTTCGAATCCGACGCAAAACTGACAGTTAATTGGAAGGTTCAGAGCCTGTTCATGACGATGGAACACACAAATTGCGTCGCGATTCAATACATCGTCCTCCAGCCGACTTGTCTCCAAGGGGCTAGTGCTGCCTCGGGCACCTTATGGTCGTTGTCTTGTGAGTCTAGATTTTCGAATCCGACGCAAAACTGACAGTTAATTGTATGGTTGAGAGCCTGTTAATGACGATGGAACACACAAATTGCGTCGCGATTCAATACATCGTCCTCCGGCCGACCTGTCTCCAAGAGTCTATTGCTGCCTCGGGCACCTTATGGTCGATCTCCTGTGAGTCTAGATTTTCGAATCCGACGCAAAACTGACAGTTAATTGTAACGTTCAGAGCCTGAAAATGACGATGGAACACACAAATCGCGTCGCGATTCAATACATCGTCCTCCGGCCGACCTGTCAACAAGGGTCTATTGCTGCCTCGGGCACCTTATGGTCGAACTCCTGTGAGTCTAGAATTTCGAATCCGACGCAAAACTGACAGTTAATTGTAAGGTTCAGAGCCTGTTAATGACGATGGAACACACAAATTGCGTCGCGATTCAATACATCGTCCTCCGGCCGACCTGTCTCCAAGGGTCTATTGCTGCCTCGGGCACCTTATGGTCTTTCTCGTTGTGAGTCTAGATTTTCGAATCCGACGCAAAACTGACAGTTAATTGTAACGTTCAGAGCCTGTTAATGACAATGGAACACACAAATCGCGTCGCGATTCAATACATCGTCCTCCAGCCGATTGGTCTCCAAGGGTCTAGTGCTGCCGCGGGCACCTTATTGTCGTTCTCCTGTGAGTCTAGATTTTCGAATCCGACGCAAAACTGACAGTTAATTGTAACGTTCAGAGCCTCTTAATGACAATGGAACACACAAATCGCGTTGCGATTCAATACATCGTCCTCCGGCCGACCTGTCTCCAAGGGTCTATTGCTGCCTCGGGCATCTTATGGTCGATCTCCTGTGAGTTTAGATTTTCGAATCCGACGCAAAACTGACAGTTAATTGTAACGTTCAGAGCCTGTTAATGACGATGGAAGACACAAATTGCGTCGCGATTCAATACATCGTCCTCCAGCCGACTTGTCTCCAAGGGTCTAGTGCTGCCTCGGACACCTTATGGTCGATCTCCTGTGACTCTAGATTTTCGAATCTGACGCAAAACTGACAGTTAATTGGAAGGTTCAGAGCCTGTTCATGACGATGGAACACACAAATTGCGTCGCGATTCAATACATCGTCCTCCAGCCGACTTGTCTCCAAGGGTCTAGGGCTGCCTCGGGCACCTTATGGTCGTTCTCTTGTGAGTCTAGATTTTCGAATCCGACGCAAAACTGACAGTTAATTGTATGGTTGAGAGCCTGTTAATGACGATGGAACACACAAATCGCGTCGCGATTCAATACATCGTCCTCCGGCCGACCTGTCTCTAAGAGTCTATTGCTGCCTCATGCACCTTATGGTCGATCTCCTGTGAGTCTAGATTTTCGAATCCGACGCAAACCTGACAGTTAATTGTAACGTTCAGAGCCTGAAAATGACGATGGAACACACAAATCGCGTCGCGATTAAATACATCGTCCTCCGGCCGACCTGTCTTCAAGGGTCTATTGCTGCCTCGGGCACCGTATGGTCGATCTCCTGTGAGTCTAGATTTTCAAATCCGACTCAAAACTGACAGTTAATTGTAAGGTTCAGAGCCTGTTAATGACGATGGAACACACAAATTGCGTCGCGATTCAATACATCGTCCTCCGCCCGACCTGTCTCCAAGGGTCTATTGCTGCCTCGGGCACCTTATGGTCGTTCTCCTGTGAGTCTAGATTTTCGAATCCGACGCAAAACTGACAGGTTATTGTAACGTTCAGAGCCTGTTAGGGACGATGGAACACACAAATCGCGTCGCGATTCAATACATCGTCCTCCGGCCGACCTGTCTCCAAGAGTCTATTGCTGCCTCGGGCATCTTATGGTCGATCTCCTGTGAGTCTAGATTTTCGAATCCGACGCAAAACTGACAGTTAATTGTAACGTTCAGAGCCTGAGAATGACGATGGAACACACAAATCGCGTCGCGATTCAATACATCGTCCTCCGGCCGACCTGTTTTCAAGGGTCTATTGCTGCCTCGGGCACCTTATGTTCGATCTCCTGTGAGTCTAGATTTTCGAATCCGACGCAAAACTGACAGTTAATTGTAAGGTTCAGAGCCTCTTAATGACGATGGAACACACAAATCGCGTCGCGATTCAATACATCGTCCTCCGGCCGACCTGTCTCCAAGGGTCTATTGCTCCCTCGGGCACCTTATGGTCGATCTCCTGTGAGTCTAGATTTTCGAAACCGACGCAAACCTGACAGTTAATTGTAACTTTCAGAGCCTCTTAATGACAATGGAACACACAAATCGCGTCGCGATTCAAAACATCGTCCTCCAGCCGACTTGCCTCCAAGGGTCTAGTGCTGCCTCGGGCACCTTATTGTCGTTCTCCTGTGAGTCTAGATTTTCGAATCCGACGCAAAACTGACAGTTAATTGTAACGTTCAGAGCCTCTTAATGACAATGGAACACACAAATCGCGTTGCGATTCAATACATCGTCCTCCGGCCGACCTGTCTCCAAGGGTCTATTGCTGCCTCGGGCATCTTATGGTCGATCTCCTGTGAGTTTAGATTTTCGAATCCGACGCAAAACTGACAGTTAATTGTAACGTTCAGAGCCTGTTAATGACGATGGAAGACACAAATTGCGTCGCGATTCAATACATCGTCCTCCAGCCGACTTGTCTCCAAGGGTCTAGTGCTGCCTCGGACACCTTATGGTCGATCTCCTGTGACTCTAGATTTTCGAATCCGACGCAAAACTGACAGTTAATTGTAAGGTTCAGAGCCTGTTCATGACGATGGATCACACAAATCGCGTCGCGATTCAATACATCGTCCTCCAGCCGATTTGTCTCCAAGGGTGTAGTGCTGCCTCGGGCACCTTATTGTCGTTCTCCTGTGAGTCTAGATTTTCGAATCCGACGCAAAACTGACAGTTAATTGTAACGTTCAGAGCCTCTTAATGACAATGGAACACACAAATCGCGTTGCGATTCAATACATCGTCCTCCGGCCGACCTGTCTCCAAGGGTCTATTGCTGCCTCGGGCATCTTATGGTCGATCTCCTGTGAGTTTAGATTTTCGAATCCGACGCAAAACTGACAGTTAATTGTAACGTTCACAGCCTGTTAATGACGATGGAAGACACAAATTGCGTCGCGATTCAATACATCGTCCTCCAGCCGACTTGTCTCCAAGGGTCTAGTGCTGCCTCGGGCACATTATGGTCGTTCTCCTGTGAGTCTAGATTTTCGAATGCGACGCAAAACTGACAGTTAATCGTAAGGTTCAGAGCCTCTTATTGACAATGGGACACACAAATTGCGTCGCGATTCAATACATCGTCCTCCGGCCGACCTGTCTCCAAGGGTCTATTGCTGCCTCGGGCACCTTATGGTCGTTCTCCTGTGAGTCTAGATTTTCGAATCCGACGCATAACTGACAGTTAATTGTAACGTTCAGAGCCTGTTAATGACGATGGAACACACAAATTGCGTCGCGATTCAATACATCGTCCTCCAGCCGACTTGTCTCCAAGGGTCTAGTGCTGCCTCGGACACCTTATGGTCGTTCTCCTGTGAGTCTAGATTTTCGAATCCGACGCAAAACTGACAGTTAATTGTAACGTTCAGAGCCAATTAATGACAATGGAACACACAAATCGCGTCGCGATTCAATACATCGTCCTCCGGCCGACCTGTCTCCAAGGGTCTATTGCTGCCTCGGGCACCTTATGGTCGATCTCCTGTGAGTCTAGATTTTCGAATCCGACGCAAAACTGACAGTTAATTGTATGGTTGAGAGCCTGTTAATGACGATGGAACACACAAATTGCGTCGCGATTCAATACATCGTCCTCCGGCCGACCTGTCTCCAAGGGTCTATTGCTGCCTCGGGCACGTTATGGTCGTTCTCCTGTGAGTCTAGATTTTCGAATCCGACGCAAAACTGACAGTTAATTGTAACGTTCAGAGCCTGTTAATGACGATGGAACACACAAATCGCGTCGCGATTCAATACATCGTCCTCCGGCCGACCTGTCTTCAAGGGTCTAGTGCTGCCTCGGACACCTTATGGTCGTTCTCCTGTGAGTCTAGATTTTCGAATCCGACGCAAAACTGACAGTTAATTTTAACGTTCAGAGCCTGTTAATGACGATGGAACACACAAATCGCGTCGCGATTCAATACATCGTCCTCCAGCCGATTTGTCTCCAAGGGTCTATTGCTGCCTCGGGCACCTTATGGTCGTTCTCCTGTGAGTCTAGATTTTCGAATCCGACGCAAAACTGACAGTTAATTGTAACGTTCAGAGCCTCTTATTGACAATGGAACACACAAATTGCGTCGCGATTCAATACATCGTCCTCCGGCCGACCTGTCTCCAAGGGTCTATTGCTGCCTCGGGCACCTTATGGTCGTTCTCCTGTGAGTCTAGATTTTCGAATCCGACGCAAAACTGACAGTTAATTGTAAGGTTCAGAGCCTGTTAATGACGATGGAACACACAAATTGCGTCGCGATTCAATACATCGTCCTCCAGCCGACTTGTCTCCAAGGGTCTATTGCTGCCTCGGACACCTTATGGTCGTTCTCCTGTGAGTCTAGATTTTCGAATCCGACGCAAAACTGACAGTTAATTGTAACGTTCAGAGCCAATTAATGACAATGGAACACACAAATCGCGTCGCGATTCAATACATCGTCCTCCGGCCGACCTGTCTCCAAGGGTCTATTGCTGCCTCGGGCACCTTATGGTCGATCTCCTGTGAGTCTAGATTTTCGAATCCGACGCAAAACTAACAGTTAATTGTAACGTTCAGAGCCTGTTAATGACGATGGAACACACAAATCGCGTCGCGATTCAATACATCGTCCTCCGGCCGACCTGTCTCCAAGGGTCTATTGCTGCCTCGGGCACTTTATGGTCGATCTCCTGTGAGTCTAGATTTTCGAATCCGACGCAAAACTGACAGTTAATTGGAAGGTTCAGAGCCTGTTCATGACGATGGAACACACAAATTGCGTCGCGATTCAATACATCGTCCTCCAGCCGACTTGTCTCCAAGGGGCTAGTGCTGCCTCGGGCACCTTATGGTCGTTGTCTTGTGAGTCTAGATTTTCGAATCCGACGCAAAACTGACAGTTAATTGTATGGTTGAGAGCCTGTTAATGACGATGGAACACACAAATTGCGTCGCGATTCAATACATCGTCCTCCGGCCGACCTGTCTCCAAGAGTCTATTGCTGCCTCGGGCACCTTATGGTCGATCTCCTGTGAGTCTAGATTTTCGAATCCGACGCAAAACTGACAGTTAATTGTAACGTTCAGAGCCTGAAAATGACGATGGAACACACAAATCGCGTCGCGATTCAATACATCGTCCTCCGGCCGACCTGTCAACAAGGGTCTATTGCTGCCTCGGGCACCTTATGGTCGAACTCCTGTGAGTCTAGAATTTCGAATCCGACGCAAAACTGACAGTTAATTGTAAGGTTCAGAGCCTGTTAATGACGATGGAACACACAAATTGCGTCGCGATTCAATACATCGTCCTCCAGCCGACTTGTCTCCAAGGGTCTAGTGCTGCCTCGGACACCTTATGGTCGTTCTCCTGTGAGTCTAGATTTTCGAATCCGACGCAAAACTGACAGTTAATTGTAACGTTCAGAGCCAATTAATGACAATGGAACACACAAATCGCGTCGCGATTCAATACATCGTCCTCCGGCCGACCTGTCTCCAAGGGTCTATTGCTGCCTCGGGCACCTTATGGTCGATCTCCTGTGAGTCTAGATTTTCGAATCCGACGCAAAACTGACAGTTAATTGGATGGTTGAGAGCCTGTTAATGACGATGGAACACACAAATTGCGTCGCGATTCAATACATCGTCCTCCGGCCGACCTGTCTGCAAGAGTCTATTGCTGCCTCAGGCACCTTATGGTCGATCTCCTGTGAGTCTAGATTTTCGAATCCGACGCAAAACTGACAGTTAATTGTAACGTTCAGAGCCTGAAAATGACGATGGAACACACAAATCGCGTCGCGATTAAATACATCGTCCTCCGGCCGACCTGTCTTCAAGGGTCTATTGCTGCCTCGGGCACCTTATGGTCGATCTCCTGTGAGTCTAGATTTTCAAATCCGACGCAAAACTGACAGTTAATTGTAAGGTTCAGAGCCTGTTAATGACGATGGAACACACAAATTGCGTCGCGATTCAATACATCGTCCTCCGCCCGACCTGTCTCCAAGGGTCTATTGCTGCCTCGGGCACCTTATGGTCGTTCTCCTGTGAGTCTAGATTTTCGAATCCGACGCAAAACTGACAGTTAATTGTAACGTTCAGAGCCTGTTAATGACGATGGAACACACAAATTGCGTCGCGATTCAATACATCGTCCTCCGCCCGACCTGTCTCCAAGGGTCTATTGCTGCCTCGGGCACCTTATGGTCGTTCTCCTGTGAGTCTAGATTTTCGAATCCGACGCAAAACTGACAGTTAATTGTAACGTTCAGAGCCTGTTAATGACGATGGAACACACAAATCGTGTCGCGATTCAATACATCGTCCTCCAGCCGATTTGTCTCCAAGGGTCTAGTGCTGCCTCGGGCACCTTATAGTCGATCTCCTGTGAGTCTAGATTTTCGAATCCGACGCAAAACTGACAGGTTATTGTAACGTTCAGAGCCTGTTAGGGACGATGGAACACACAAATCGCGTCGCGATTCAATACATCGTCCTCCGGCCGACCTGTCTCCAAGAGTCTATTGCTGCCTCGGTCATCTTATGGTCGATCTCCTGTGAGTCTAGATTTTCGAATCCGACGCAAAACTGACAGTTAATTGTAACGTTCAGAGCCTGAGAATGACGATGGAACACGCAAATCGCGTCGCGATTCAATACATCGTCCTCCGGCCGACCTGTTTTCAAGGGTCTATTGCTGCCTCGGGCACCTTATGTTCGATCTCCTGTGAGTCTAGATTTTCGAATCCGACGCAAAACTGACAGTTAGTTGTAAGGTTCAGAGCCTGTTAATGACGATGGAACACACAAATTGCGTCGCGATTCAATACATCGTCCTCCGGCCGACCTGTCTCCAAGGGTCTATTGCTGCCTCGGGCACGTTATGGTCGTTCTCCTGTGAGTCTAGATTTTCGAATCCGACGCAAAACTGACAGTTAATTGTAACGTTCAGAGCCTGTTAATGACGATGGAACACACAAATCGCGTCGCGATTCAATACATCGTCCTCCGGCCGACCTGTCTTCAAGGGTCTAGTGCTGCCTCGGACACCTTATGGTCGTTCTCCTGTGAGTCTAGATTTTCGAATCCGACGCAAAACTGACAGTTAATTGTAACGTTCAGAGCCTGTTAATGACGATGGAACACACAAATCGCGTCGCGATTCAATACATCGTCCTCCAGCCGATTTGTCTCCAAGGGTCTAGTGCTGCCTCGGGCACCTTATGGTCGTTCCTCTGTGAGTCTAGATTTTCGAATCCGACACAAAACTGACAGTTAATTGTAAGGTTCAGAGCCTCTTAATGACGATGGAACACACAAATTGCGTCGCGATTCAATACATCGTCCTCCGGCCGACCTGTCTCCAAGGGTCTATTGCTCCCTCGGGCACCTTATGGTCGATCTCCTGTGAGTCTAGATTTTCGAATCCGACGCAAACCTGACAGTTAATTGTAACGTTCAGAGCCTGTAAATGACAATGGAACACACAAATCGCGTCGCGATTCAATACATCGTCCTCCAGCCGACTTGCCTCCAAGGGTCTAGTGCTGCCTCGGGCACCTTATTGTCGTTCTCCTGTGAGTCTAGATTTTCGAATGCGACGCCAAACTGACAGTTAATCGTAAGGTTCAGAGCCTCTTAATGACAATGGAACACACAAAACTCGTCGCGATTCAATACATCGTCCTCCGGCCGACCAGTCTCCAAGGGTCTATTGCTGCCTCGGGCACCTTATGGTCGTTCTCCTGTGAGTCTAGATTTTCGAATCCGACGCAAAACTGACAGTTAATTGTAACGTTCAGAGCCTCTTATTGACAATGGAACACACAAATTGCGTCGCGATTCAATACATCGTCCTCCGGCCGACCTGTCTCCAAGGGTCTATTGCTGCCTCGGGCACCTTATGGTCGATCTCCTGTGAGTCTAGATTTTCGAATCCGACGCAAAACTAACAGTTAATTGTAACGTTCAGAGCCTGTTAATGACGATGGAACACACAAATCGCGTCGCGATTCAATACATCGTCCTCCAGCCGACTTGTCTCCAAGGGGCTAGTGCTGCCTCGGGCACCTTATGGTCGTTGTCTTGTGAGTCTAGATTTTCGAATCCGACGCAAAACTGACAGTTAATTGTATGGTTGAGAGCCTGTTAATGACGATGGAACACACAAATTGCGTCGCGATTCAATACATCGTCCTCCGGCCGACCTGTCTCCAAGAGTCTATTGCTGCCTCGGGCACCTTATGGTCGATCTCCTGTGAGTCTAGATTTTCGAATCCGACGCAAAACTGACAGTTAATTGTAACGTTCAGAGCCTGAAAATGACGATGGAACACACAAATCGCGTCGCGATTCAATACATCGTCCTCCGGCCGACCTGTCAACAAGGGTCTATTGCTGCCTCGGGCACCTTATGGTCGAACTCCTGTGAGTCTAGAATTTCGAATCCGACGCAAAACTGACAGTTAATTGTAAGGTTCAGAGCCTGTTAATGACGATGGAACACACAAATTGCGTCGCGATTCAATACATCGTCCTCCGGCCGACCTGTCTCCAAGGGTCTATTGCTGCCTCGGGCACCTTATGGTCTTTCTCGTTGTGAGTCTAGATTTTCGAATCCGACGCAAAACTGACAGTTAATTGTAACGTTCAGAGCCTGTTAATGACAATGGAACACACAAATCGCGTCGCGATTCAATACATCGTCCTCCAGCCGATTGGTCTCCAAGGGTCTAGTGCTGCCGCGGGCACCTTATTGTCGTTCTCCTGGGAGTCTAGATTTTCGAATCCGACGCAAAACTGACAGTTAATTGTAACGTTCAGAGCCTCTTAATGACAATGGAACACACAAATCGCGTTGCGATTCAATACATCGTCCTCCGGCCGACCTGTCTCCAAGGGTCTATTGCTGCCTCGGGCATCTTATGGTCGATCTCCTGTGAGTTTAGATTTTCGAATCCGACGCAAAACTGACAGTTAATTGTAACGTTCAGAGCCTGTTAATGACGATGGAAGACACAAATTGCGTCGCGATTCAATACATCGTCCTCCAGCCGACTTGTCTCCAAGGGTCTAGTGCTGCCTCGGACACCTTATGGTCGATCTCCTGTGACTCTAGATTTTCGAATCTGACGCAAAACTGACAGTTAATTGGAAGGTTCAGAGCCTGTTCATGACGATGGAACACACAAATTGCGTCGCGATTCAATACATCGTCCTCCAGCCGACTTGTCTCCAAGGGTCTAGTGCTGCCTCGGGCACCTTATGGTCGTTCTCTTGTGAGTCTAGATTTTCGAATCCGACGCAAAACTGACAGTTAATTGTATGGTTGAGAGCCTGTTAATGACGATGGAACACACAAATCGCGTCGCGATTCAATACATCGTCCTCCGGCCGACCTGTCTCTAAGAGTCTATTGCTGCCTCATGCACCTTATGGTCGATCTCCTGTGAGTCTAGATTTTCGAATCCGACGCAAACCTGACAGTTAATTGTAACGTTCAGAGCCTGAAAATGACGATGGAACACACAAATCGCGTCGCGATTAAATACATCGTCCTCCGGCCGACCTGTCTTCAAGGGTCTATTGCTGCCTCGGGCACCGTATGGTCGATCTCCTGTGAGTCTAGATTTTCAAATCCGACTCAAAACTGACAGTTAATTGTAAGGTTCAGAGCCTGTTAATGACGATGGAACACACAAATTGCGTCGCGATTCAATACATCGTCCTCCGCCCGACCTGTCTCCAAGGGTCTATTGCTGCCTCGGGCACCTTATGGTCGTTCTCCTGTGAGTCTAGATTTTCGAATCCGACGCAAAACTGACAGGTTATTGTAACGTTCAGAGCCTGTTAGGGACGATGGAACACACAAATCGCGTCGCGATTCAATACATCGTCCTCCGGCCGACCTGTCTCCAAGAGTCTATTGCTGCCTCGGGCATCTTATGGTCGATCTCCTGTGAGTCTAGATTTTCGAATCCGACGCAAAACTGACAGTTAATTGTAACGTTCAGAGCCTGAGAATGACGATGGAACACACAAATCGCGTCGCGATTCAATACATCGTCCTCCGGCCGACCTGTTTTCAAGGGTCTATTGCTGCCTCGGGCACCTTATGTTCGATCTCCTGTGAGTCTAGATTTTCGAATCCGACGCAAAACTGACAGTTAATTGTAAGGTTCAGAGCCTCTTAATGACGATGGAACACACAAATCGCGTCGCGATTCAATACATCGTCCTCCGGCCGACCTGTCTCCAAGGGTCTATTGCTCCCTCGGGCACCTTATGGTCGATCTCCTGTGAGTCTAGATTTTCGAAACCGACGCAAACCTGACAGTTAATTGTAACTTTCAGAGCCTCTTAATGACAATGGAACACACAAATCGCGTCGCGATTCAATACATCGTCCTCCAGCCGACTTGCCTCCAAGGGTCTAGTGCTGCCTCGGGCACCTTATTGTCGTTCTCCTGTGAGTCTAGATTTTCGAATCCGACGCAAAACTGACAGTTAATTGTAACGTTCAGAGCCTCTTAATGACAATGGAACACACAAATCGCGTTGCGATTCAATACATCGTCCTCCGGCCGACCTGTCTCCAAGGGTCTATTGCGGCCTCGGGCATCTTATGGTCGATCTCCTGTGAGTTTAGATTTTCGAATCCGACGCAAAACTGACAGTTAATTGTAACGTTCAGAGCCTGTTAATGACGATGGAAGACACAAATTGCGTCGCGATTCAATACATCGTCCTCCAGCCGACTTGTCTCCAAGGGTCTAGTGCTGCCTCGGACACCTTATGGTCGATCTCCTGTGACTCTAGATTTTCGAATCCGACGCAAAACTGACAGTTAATTGTAAGGTTCAGAGCCTGTTCATGACGATGGATCACACAAATCGCGTCGCGATTCAATACATCGTCCTCCAGCCGATTTGTCTCCAAGGGTGTAGTGCTGCCTCGGGCACCTTATTGTCGTTCTCCTGTGAGTCTAGATTTTCGAATCCGACGCAAAACTGACAGTTAATTGTAACGTTCAGAGCCTCTTAATGACAATGGAACACACAAATCGCTTTGCGATTCAATACATCGTCCTCCGGCCGACCTGTCTCCAAGGGTCTATTGCTGCCTCGGGCATCTTATGGTCGATCTCCTGTGAGTTTAGATTTTCGAATCCGACGCAAAACTGACAGTTAATTGTAACGTTCACAGCCTGTTAATGACGATGGAAGACACAAATTGCGTCGCGATTCAATACATCGTCCTCCAGCCGACTTGTCTCCAAGGGTCTAGTGCTGCCTCGGGCACATTATGGTCGTTCTCCTGTGAGTCTAGATTTTCGAATGCGACGCAAAACTGACAGTTAATCGTAAGGTTCAGAGCCTCTTATTGACAATGGGACACACAAATTGCGTCGCGATTCAATACATCGTCCTCCGGCCGACCTGTCTCCAAGGGTCTATTGCTGCCTCGGGCACCTTATGGTCGTTCTCCTGTGAGTCTAGATTTTCGAATCCGACGCATAACTGACAGTTAATTGTAACGTTCAGAGCCTGTTAATGACGATGGAACACACAAATTGCGTCGCGATTCAATACATCGTCCTCCAGCCGACTTGTCTCCAAGGGTCTAGTGCTGCCTCGGACACCTTATGGTCGTTCTCCTGTGAGTCTAGATTTTCGAATCCGACGCAAAACTGACAGTTAATTGTAACGTTCAGAGCCAATTAATGACAATGGAACACACAAATCGCGTCGCGATTCAATACATCGTCCTCCGGCCGACCTGTCTCCAAGGGTCTATTGCTGCCTCGGGCACCTTATGGTCGATCTCCTGTGAGTCTAGATTTTCGAATCCGACGCAAAACTGACAGTTAATTGTATGGTTGAGAGCCTGTTAATGACGATGGAACACACAAATTGCGTCGCGATTCAATACATCGTCCTCCGGCCGACCTGTCTGCAAGAGTCTATTGCTGCCCAGGCACCTTATGGTCGATCTCCTGTGAGTCTAGATTTTCGAATCCGACGCAAAACTGACAGTTAATTGTAACGTTCAGAGCCTGAAAATGACGATGGAACACACAAATCGCGTCGCGATTAAATACATCGTCCTCCGGCCGACCTGTCTTCAAGGGTCTATTGCTGCCTCGGGCACCTTATGGTCGATCTCCTGTGAGTCTAGATTTTCAAATCCGACGCAAAACTGACAGTTAATTGTAAGGTTCAGAGCCTGTTAATGACGATGGAACACACAAATTGCGTCGCGATTCAATACATCGTCCTCCGCCCGACCTGTCTCCAAGGGTCTATTGCTGCCTCGGGCACCTTATGGTCGTTCTCCTGTGAGTCTAGATTTTCGAATCCGACGCAAAACTGACAGTTAATTGTAAGGTTCAGAGCCTGTTAATGACGATGGAACACACAAATTGCGTCGCGATTCAATACATCGTCCTCCGCCCGACCTGTCTCCAAGGGTCTATTGCTGCCTCGGGCACCTTATGGTCGTTCTCCTGTGAGTCTAGATTTTCGAATCCGACGCAAAACTGACAGTTAATTGTAACGTTCAGAGCCTGTTAATGACGATGGAACACACAAATCGTGTCGCGATTCAATACATCGTCCTCCAGCCGATTTGTCTCCAAGGGTCTAGTGCTGCCTCGGGCACCTTATAGTCGATCTCCTGTGAGTCTAGATTTTCGAATCCGACGCAAAACTGACAGGTTATTGTAACGTTCAGAGCCTGTTAGGGACGATGGAACACACAAATCGCGTCGCGATTCAATACATCGTCCTCCGGCCGACCTGTCTCCAAGAGTCTATTGCTGCCTCGGTCATCTTATGGTCGATCTCCTGTGAGTCTAGATTTTCGAATCCGACGCAAAACTGACAGTTAATTGTAACGTTCAGAGCCTGAGAATGACGATGGAACACGCAAATCGCGTCGCGATTCAATACATCGTCCTCCGGCCGACCTGTTTTCAAGGGTCTATTGCTGCCTCGGGCACCTTATGTTCGATCTCCTGTGAGTCTAGATTTTCGAATCCGACGCAAAACTGACAGTTAGTTGTAAGGTTCAGAGCCTGTTAATGACGATGGAACACACAAATTGCGTCGCGATTCAATACATCGTCCTCCGGCCGACCTGTCTCCAAGGGTCTATTGCTGCCTCGGGCACGTTATGGTCGTTCTCCTGTGAGTCTAGATTTTCGAATCCGACGCAAAACTGACAGTTAATTGTAACGTTCAGAGCCTGTTAATGACGATGGAACACACAAATCGCGTCGCGATTCAATACATCGTCCTCCGGCCGACCTGTCTTCAAGGGTCTAGTGCTGCCTCGGACACCTTATGGTCGTTCTCCTGTGAGTCTAGATTTTCGAATCCGACGCAAAACTGACAGTTAATTTTAACGTTCAGAGCCTGTTAATGACGATGGAACACACAAATCGCGTCGCGATTCAATACATCGTCCTCCAGCCGATTTGTCTCCAAGGGTCTATTGCTGCCTCGGGCACCTTATGGTCGTTCTCCTGTGAGTCTAGATTTTCGAATCCGACGCAAAACTGACAGTTAATTGTAACGTTCAGAGCCTCTTATTGACAATGGAACACACAAATTGCGTCGCGATTCAATACATCGTCCTCCGGCCGACCTGTCTCCAAGGGTCTATTGCTGCCTCGGGCACCTTATGGTCGTTCTCCTGTGAGTCTAGATTTTCGAATCCGACGCAAAACTGACAGTTAATTGTAAGGTTCAGAGCCTGTTAATGACGATGGAACACACAAATTGCGTCGCGATTCAATACATCGTCCTCCAGCCGACTTGTCTCCAAGGGTCTATTGCTGCCTCGGACACCTTATGGTCGTTCTCCTGTGAGTCTAGATTTTCGAATCCGACGCAAAACTGACAGTTAATTGTAACGTTCAGAGCCAATTAATGACAATGGAACACACAAATCGCGTCGCGATTCAATACATCGTCCTCCGGCCGACCTGTCTCCAAGGGTCTATTGCTGCCTCGGGCACCTTATGGTCGATCTCCTGTGAGTCTAGATTTTCGAATCCGACGCAAAACTAACAGTTAATTGTAACGTTCAGAGCCTGTTAATGACGATGGAACACACAAATCGCGTCGCGATTCAATACATCGTCCTCCGGCCGACCTGTCTCCAAGGGTCTATTGCTGCCTCGGGCACTTTATGGTCGATCTCCTGTGAGTCTAGATTTTCGAATCCGACGCAAAACTGACAGTTAATTGGAAGGTTCAGAGCCTGTTCATGACGATGGAACACACAAATTGCGTCGCGATTCAATACATCGTCCTCCAGCCGACTTGTCTCCAAGGGGCTAGTGCTGCCTCGGGCACCTTATGGTCGTTGTCTTGTGAGTCTAGATTTTCGAATCCGACGCAAAACTGACAGTTAATTGTATGGTTGAGAGCCTGTTAATGACGATGGAACACACAAATTGCGTCGCGATTCAATACATCGTCCTCCGGCCGACCTGTCTCCAAGAGTCTATTGCTGCCTCGGGCACCTTATGGTCGATCTCCTGTGAGTCTAGATTTTCGAATCCGACGCAAAACTGACAGTTAATTGTAACGTTCAGAGCCTGAAAATGACGATGGAACACACAAATCGCGTCGCGATTCAATACATCGTCCTCCGGCCGACCTGTCAACAAGGGTCTATTGCTGCCTCGGGCACCTTATGGTCGAACTCCTGTGAGTCTAGAATTTCGAATCCGACGCAAAACTGACAGTTAATTGTAAGGTTCAGAGCCTGTTAATGACGATGGAACACACAAATTGCGTCGCGATTCAATACATCGTCCTCCGGCCGACCTGTCTCCAAGGGTCTATTGCTGCCTCGGGCACCTTATGGTCTTTCTCGTTGTGAGTCTAGATTTTCGAATCCGACGCAAAACTGACAGTTAATTGTAACGTTCAGAGCCTGTTAATGACAATGGAACACACAAATCGCGTCGCGATTCAATACATCGTCCTCCAGCCGATTGGTCTCCAAGGGTCTAGTGCTGCCGCGGGCACCTTATTGTCGTTCTCCTGTGAGTCTAGATTTTCGAATCCGACGCAAAACTGACAGTTAATTGTAACGTTCAGAGCCTCTTAATGACAATGGAACACACAAATCGCGTTGCGATTCAATACGTCGTCCTCCGGCCGACCTGTCTCCAAGGGTCTATTGCTGCCTCGGGCATCTTATGGTCGATCTCCTGTGAGTTTAGATTTTCGAATCCGACGCAAAACTGACAGTTAATTGTAACGTTCAGAGCCTGTTAATGACGATGGAAGACACAAATTGCGTCGCGATTCAATACATCGTCCTCCAGCCGACTTGTCTCCAAGGGTCTAGTGCTGCCTCGGACACCTTATGGTCGATCTCCTGTGACTCTAGATTTTCGAATCTGACGCAAAACTGACAGTTAATTGGAAGGTTCAGAGCCTGTTCATGACGATGGAACACACAAATTGCGTCGCGATTCAATACATCGTCCTCCAGCCGACTTGTCTCCAAGGGTCTAGTGCTGCCTCGGGCACCTTATGGTCGTTCTCTTGTGAGTCTAGATTTTCGAATCCGACGCAAAACTGACAGTTAATTGTATGGTTGAGAGCCTGTTAATGACGATGGAACACACAAATTGCGTCGCGATTCAATACATCGTCCTCCGGCCGACCTGTCTCCAAGAGTCTATTGCTGCCTCATGCACCTTATGGTCGATCTCCTGTGAGTCTAGATTTTCGGATCCGACGCAAACCTGACAGTTAATTGTAACGTTCAGAGCCTGAAAATGACGATGGAACACACAAATCGCGTCGCGATTAAATACATCGTCCTCCGGCCGACCTGTCTTCAAGGGTCTATTGCTGCCTCGGGCACCGTATGGTCGATCTCCTGTGAGTCTAGATTTTCAAATCCGACTCAAAACTGACAGTTAATTGTAAGGTTCAGAGCCTGTTAATGACGATGGAACACACAAATTGCGTCGCGATTCAATACATCGTCCTCCGCCCGACCTGTCTCCAAGGGTCTATTGCTGCCTCGGGCACCTTATGGTCGTTCTCCTGTGAGTCTAGATTTTCGAATCCGACGCAAAACTGACAGGTTATTGTAACGTTCAGAGCCTGTTAGGGACGATGGAACACACAAATCGCGTCGCGATTCAATACATCGTCCTCCGGCCGACCTGTCTCCAAGAGTCTATTGCTGCCTCGGGCATCTTATGGTCGATCTCCTGTGAGTCTAGATTTTCGAATCCGACGCAAAACTGACAGTTAATTGTAACGTTCAGAGCCTGAGAATGACGATGGAACACACAAATCGCGTCGCGATTCAATACATCGTCCTCCGGCCGACCTGTTTTCAAGGGTCTATTGCTGCCTCGGGCACCTTATGTTCGATCTCCTGTGAGTCTAGATTTTCGAATCCGACGCAAAACTGACAGTTAATTGTAAGGTTCAGAGCCTCTTAATGACGATGGAACACACAAATCGCGTCGCGATTCAATACATCGTCCTCCGGCCGACCTGTCTCCAAGGGTCTATTGCTCCCTCGGGCACCTTATGGTCGATCTCCTGTGAGTCTAGATTTTCGAAACCGACGCAAACCTGACAGTTAATTGTAACTTTCAGAGCCTGTAAATGACAATGGAACACACAAATCGCGTCGCGATTCAATACGTCGTCCTCCAGCCGACTTGCCTCCAAGGGTCTAGTGCTGCCTCGGGCACCTTATTGTCGTTCTCCTGTGAGTCTAGATTTTCGAATGCGACGCAAAACTGACAGTTAATCGTAAGGTTCAGAGCCTCTTAATGACAAAGGAACACACAAAACTCGTCGCGATTCAATACGTCGTCCTCCGGCCGACCTGTCTCCAAGGGTCTATTGGTGCCTCGGGCACCTTATGGTCGTTCTCCTGTGAGTCTAGATTTTCGAATCCGACGCAAAACTGACAGTTAATTGTAACGTTCAGAGCCTGTTAATGACGATGGAACACACAAATTGCGTCGCGATTCAATACATCGTCCTCCTGCCGACCTGTCTCCAAGGGTCTATTGCTGCCTCGGGCACCTTATGGTCGTTCTCCTGTGAGTCTAGATTTTCGAATCCGACGCAAAACTGACAGTTAATTGTAAGGTTCAGAGCCTCTTATTGACAATGGAACACACAAATTGCGTCGCGATTCAATACATCGTCCTCCGGCCGACCTGTCTCCAAGGGTCTATTGCTGCCTCGGGCACCTTATGGTCGTTCTCCTGTGAGTCTAGATTTTCGAATCCGACGCAAAACTGACAGTTACTTGTAACGTTCAGAGCCTGTTAATACCGATGGAACACACAAATTGCGTCGCGATTCAATACATCGTCCTCCAGCCGACCTGTCTCCAAGGGTCTAGTGCTGCCTCGGACACCTTATGGTCGTTCTCCTGTGAGTCTAGATTTTCGAATCCGACGCAAAACTGACAGTTAATTGTAACGTTCAGAGCCAATTAATGACAATGGAACACACAAATCGCGTCGCGATTCAATACATCGTCCTCCGGCCGACCTGTCTCCAAGGGTCTATTGCTGCCTCGGGCACCTTATGGTCGATCTCCTGTGAGTCTAGATTTTCGAATCCGACGCAAAACTGACAGTTAATTGTAACGTTCAGAGCCTGTTAATGACGATGGAACACACAAATCGCGTCGCGATTCAATACATCGTCCTCCGGCCGACCTGTCTCCAAGGGTCTATTGCTGCCTCGGGCACCTTATGGTCGATCTCCTGTGAGTCTAGATTTTCGAATCCGACGCAAAACTGACAGTTAATTGGAAGGTTCAGAGCCTGTTCATGACGATGGAACACACAAACTGCGTCGCGATTCAATACATCGTCCTCCAGCCGACTTGTCTCCAAGGGTCTAGTGCTGCCTCGGGCACCTTATGGTCGTTCTCTTGTGAGTCTAGATTTTCGAATCCGACGCAAAACTGACAGTTAATTGTATGGTTGAGAGCCTGTTAATGACGATGGAACACACAAATTGCGTCGCGATTCAATACATCGTCCTCCGGCCGACCTGTCTCCAAGAGTCTATTGCTGCCTCGGGCACCTTATGGTCGATCTCCTGTGAGTCTAGATTTTCGAATCCGATGCAAAACTGACAGTTAATTGTAACGTTCAGAGCCTGAAAATGACGATGGAACACACAAATCGCGTGGCGATTCAATATATCGTCCTCCGGCCGACCTGTCAACAAGGGTCTATTGCTGCCTCGGGCACCTTATGGTCGAACTCCTGTGAGTCTAGATTTTCGAATCCGAGGCAAAACTGACAGTTAATTGTAAGGTTCAGAGCCTGTTAATGACGATGGAACACACAAATTGCGTCGCGATTCAATACATCGTCCTCCGGCCGACCTGTCTCCAAGGGTCTATTGCTGCCTCGGGCACCTTATGGTCGTTCTCCTGTGAGTCTAGATTTTCGAATCCGACGCAAAACTGACAGTTAATTGTAACGTTCAGAGCCTGTTAATGACAATGGAACACACAAATCGCGTCGCGATTCAATACATCGTCCTCCAGCCGATTTGTCTCCAAGGGTCTAGTGCTGCCTCGGGCACCTTATTGTCGTTCTCCTGTGAGTCTAGATTTTCGAATCCGACGCAAACCTGACAGTTAATTGTAACGTTCAGAGCCTGTAAATGACAATGGAACACACAAATCGCGTCGCGATTCGATACATCGTTCTCCAGCCGACTTGTCTCCAAGGGTCTAGTGCTGCCTCGGACACCTGATTGTCGTTCTCCTGTGAGTATAGATTTTCGAATGCGAGGCAAAACTGACAGTTAATCGTAAGGTTCAGAGCCTCTTAATGACAATGGAACACACAAAACTCGTCGCGATTCAATACATCGACCTCCGGCCGACCTGTCTCCAAGGGTCTATTGCTGCCTCGGGCACCTTATGGTCGTTATCCTGTGAGTCTAGATTTTCGAATCCGACGCAAAACTGACAGTTAATTGTAACGTTCAGAGCCTGTTAATGACGATGGAACACACAAATTGCGTCGCGATTCAATACATCGTCCTCCAGCCGACTTGTCTCCAAGGGTCTAGTGTTGCCTCGGACACCTTATGGTCGCTCTCCTGTGAGTCTAGATTTTCGAATCCGACGCAGACTGACAGTTAATCGTAAGGTTCAGAGCCTCTTAATGACAATGGAACACACAAATTGCGTCGCGATTCAATACATCGTCCTCCGGCCGACCTGTCTCCAAGGGTCTATTGCTGCCTCGGGCACCTTATGGTCGTTCTCCTGTGAGTCTAGATTTTCGAATCCGACGCAAAACTGACAGTTAATTGTAACGTTCAGAGCCTGTTAATGACGATGGAACACACAAATTGCGTCGCGATTCAATACATCGTCCTCCAGCCGACTTGTCTCCAAGGGTCTATTGCTGCCTCGGACACCTGATTGTCGTTCTCCTGTGAGTATAGATTTTCGAATGCGAGGCAAAACTGACAGTTAATCGTAAGGTTCAGAGCCTCTTAATGACAATGGAACACACAAATTGCGTCGCGATTCAATACATCGTCCTCCGGCCGACCTGTCTCCAAGGGTCTATTGCTGCCTCGGGCACCTTATGGTCGTTCTCCTGTGAGTCTAGATTTTCGAATCCGACGCAAAACTGACAGTTAATTGTAACGTTCAGAGCCTGTTAATGACGATGGAACACACAAATTGCGTCGCGATTCAATACATCGTCCTCCAGCCGACTTGTCTCAAAGGGTCTAGTGCTGCCTCGGACACCTTATGGTCGTTCTCCTGTGAGTCTAGATTTTCGAATCCGACGCAAAACTGACAGTTAATTGTAACGTTCAGAGCCTGTAAATGACAATGGAACACACAAATCGCGTCGCGATTCGATACATCGTTCTCCAGCCGACTTGTCTCCAAGGGTCTAGTGCTGCCTCGGACACCTTATGGTCGTTCTCCTGTGAGTCTAGATTTTCGAATCCGACGCAAAACTGAAAGTTAATTGTAACGTTCAGAGCCTGTAAATGACAATGGAACACACAAATCGCGTCGCGATTCGATACATCGTTCTCCAGCCGACTTGTCTCCAAGGGTCTAGTGCTGCCTCGGACACCTGATTGTCGTTCTCCTGTAAGTATAGATTTTCGAATGCGAGGCAAAACTGACAGTTAATCGTAAGGTTCAGAGCCTCTTAATGACAATGGAACACACAAAACTCGTCGCTATTCAATACATCGTCCTCCGGCCGACCTGTCTCCAAGGGTCTATTGCTGCCTCGGGCACCTTATGGTCGTTCTCCTGTGAGTCTAGATTTTCGAATCCGACGCAAAACTGACAGTTAATTGTAAGGTTCAGAGCCTGTTAATGACGATGGAACACACAAATTGCGTCGCGATTCAATACATCGTCCTCCAGCCGACTTGTCTCAAAGGGGCTAGTGCTGCCTCGGACACCTTATGGTCGTTCTCCTGTGAGTCTAGATTTTCGAATCCGACGCAGACTGACAGTTAATCGTAAGGTTCAGAGCCTCTTAATGACAATGGAACACACAAATTGCGTCGCGATTCAATACATCGTCCTCCGGCCGACCTGTCTCCAAGGGTCTATTGCTGCCTCGGGCACCTTATGGTCGTTCTCCTGTGAGTCTAGATTTTCGAATCCGACGCAAAACTGACAGTTAATTGTAACGTTCAGAGCCTGTTAATGACGATGGAACACACAAATTGCGTCGCGATTCAATACATCGTCCTCCAGCCGACTTGTCTCCAAGGGTCTATTGCTGCCTCGGACACCTGATTGTCGTTCTCCTGTGAGTATAGATTTTCGAATGCGAGGCAAAACTGACAGTTAATCGTAAGGTTCAGAGCCTCTTAATGACAATGGAACACACAAATTGCGTCGCGATTCAATACATCGTCCTCCGGCCGACCTGTCTCCAAGGGTCTATTGCTGCCTCGGGCACCTTATGGTCGTTCTCCTGTGAGTCTAGATTTTCGAATCCGACGCAAAACTGACAGTTAATTGTAACGTTCAGAGCCTGTTAATGACGATGGAACACACAAATTGCGTCGCGATTCAATACATCGTCCTCCAGCCGACTTGTCTCAAAGGGTCTAGTGCTGCCTCGGACACCTTATGGTCGTTCTCCTGTGAGTCTAGATTTTCGAATCCGACGCAAAACTGACAGTTAATTGTAACGTTCAGAGCCTGTAAATGACAATGGAACACACAAATCGCGTCGCGATTCGATACATCGTTCTCCAGCCGACTTGTCTCCAAGGGTCTAGTGCTGCCTCGGACACCTTATGGTCGTTCTCCTGTGAGTCTAGATTTTCGAATCCGACGCAAAACTGAAAGTTAATTGTAACGTTCAGAGCCTGTAAATGACAATGGAACACACAAATCGCGTCGCGATTCGATACATCGTTCTCCAGCCGACTTGTCTCCAAGGGTCTAGTGCTGCCTCGGACACCTGATTGTCGTTCTCCTGTAAGTATAGATTTTCGAATGCGAGGCAAAACTGACAGTTAATCGTAAGGTTCAGAGCCTCTTAATGACAATGGAACACACAAAACTCGTCGCTATTCAATACATCGTCCTCCGGCCGACCTGTCTCCAAGGGTCTATTGCTGCCTCGGGCACCTTATGGTCGTTCTCCTGTGAGTCTAGATTTTCGAATCCGACGCAAAACTGACAGTTAATTGTAAGGTTCAGAGCCTGTTAATGACGATGGAACACACAAATTGCGTCGCGATTCAATACATCGTCCTCCAGCCGACTTGTCTCAAAGGGGCTAGTGCTGCCTCGGACACCTTATGGTCGTTCTCCTGTGAGTCTAGATTTTCGAATCCGACGCAGACTGACAGTTAATTGTAACGTTCAGAGCCTGTTAATGACAATGGAACACACAAATCGCGTCGCGATTCAGTACATCGTCCTCCGGCCGACCTGTCTCCAAGGGTCTATTGCTGCCTCGGGCACCTTATGGTCGATCTCCTGTGAGTCTAGATTTTCGAATCCGACGCAAAACTGACAGTTAATTATAACGTTCAGAGCCTGTTAATGACGATGGAACACACAAATCGCGTCGCGATTCAATACATCGTCCTCCGGCCGACCTGTCTCCAAGAGTCTATTGCTGCCTCGGGCACCTTATGGTCGATCTCCTGTGAGTCTAGATTTTCGAATCCGACGCAAAACTGACAGTTAATTGTAACGTTCAGAGCCTGAAAATGACGATGGAACACACAAATCGCGTCGCGATTCAATACATCGTCCTCCGGCGACCTGTCTTCAAGGGTCTATTGCTGCCTCGGGCACCTTATGGTCGATCTCCTGTGAGTCTAGATTTTCGAATCCGACGCAAAACTGACAGTTAATTGTAAGGTTCAGAGCCTGTTAATGACGATGGAACACACAAATTGCGTCGCGATTCAATACATCGTCCTCCGCCCGACCTGTCTCCATGGGGCTATTGCTGCCTCGGGCACCTTATGGTCGTTCTCCTGTGAGTCTAGATTTTCGAATCCGACACAAAACTGACAGTTAATTGTAACGTTCAGAGCCTGTTAATGACGATGGAACACACAAATCGCGTCGCGATTCAATACATCGTCCTCCAGCCGATTTGTCTCCAAGGGTCTAGTGCTGCCTCGGACACCTTATGGTCGTTCTCCTGTGAGTCTAGATTTTCGAATCCGACGCAAAACTGACAGTTAATTGTAACGTTCAGAGCCTGTAAATGACAATGGAACACACAAATCGCGTCGCGATTCGATACATCGTTCTCCAGCCGACTTGTCTCCAAGGGTCTAGTGCTGCCTCGGACACCTGATTGTCGTTCTCCTGTGAGTATAGATTTTCGAATGCGAGGCAAAACTGACAGTTAATCGTAAGGTTCAGAGCCTCTTAATGACAATGGAACACACAAAACTCGTCGCGATTCAATACATCGTCCTCCGGCCGACCTGTCTCCAAGGGTCTATTGCTGCCTCGGGCACCTTATGGTCGTTCTCCTGTGAGTCTAGATTTTCGAATCCGACGCAAAACTGACAGTTAATTGTAAGGTTCAGAGCCTGTTAATGACGATGGAACACACAAATTGCGTCGCGATTCAATACATCGTCCTCCAGCCGACTTGTCTCCAAGGGTCTAGTGCTGCCTCGGACACCTGATTGTCGTTCTCCTGTGAGTATAGATTTTCGAATGCGAGGCAAAACTGACAGTTAATCGTAAGGTTCAGAGCCTCTTAATGACAATGGAACACACAAATTGCGTCGCGATTCAATACATCGTCCTCCGGCCGACCTGTCTCCAAGGGTCTATTGCTGCCTCGGGCACCTTATGGTCGTTCTCCTGTGAGTCTAGATTTTCGAATCCGACGCAAAACTGACAGTTAATTGTAACGTTCAGAGCCTGTTAATGACGATGGAACACACAAATTGCGTCGCGATTCAATACATCGTCCTCCAGCCGACTTGTCTCAAAGGGTCTAGTGCTGCCTCGGACACCTTATGGTCGTTCTCCTGTGAGTCTAGATTTTCGAATCCGACGCAGACTGACAGTTAATTGTAACGTTCAGAGCCTGTTAATGACAATGGAACACACAAATGGCGTCGCGATTCAGTACATCGTCCTCCGGCCGACCTGTCTCCAAGGGTCTATTGCTGCCTCGGGCACCTTATGGTCGATCTCCTGTGAGTCTAGATTTTCGAATCCGACGCAAAACTGACAGTTAATTGTAACGTTCAGAGCCTCTTAATGACGATGGAACACACTAATCGCGTCGCGATTCAATACATCGTCCTCCGGCGACCTGTCTTCAAGGGTCTATTGCTGCCTCGGGCACCTTATGGTCGATCTCCTGTGAGTCTAGATTTTCGAATCCGACGCAAAACTGACAGTTAATTGTAAGGTTCAGAGCCTGTTAATGACGATGGAACACACAAATTGCGTCGCGATTCAATACATCGTCCTCCGCCCGACCTGTCTCCATGGGGCTATTGCTGCCTCGGGCACCTTATGGTCGTTCTCCTGTGAGTCTAGATTTTCGAATCCGACACAAAACTGACAGTTAATTGTAACGTTCAGAGCCTGTTAATGACGATGGAACACACAAATCGCGTCGCGATTCAATACATCGTCCTCCAGCCGATTTGTCTCCAAGGGTCTAGTGCTGCCTCGGACACCTTATGGTCGTTCTCCTGTGAGTCTAGATTTTCGAATCCGACGCAAAACTGACAGTTAATTGTAACGTTCAGAGCCTGTAAATGACAATGGAACACACAAATCGCGTCGCGATTCGATACATCGTTCTCCAGCCGACTTGTCTCCAAGGGTCTAGTGCTGCCTCGGACACCTGATTGTCGTTCTCCTGTGAGTATAGATTTTCGAATGCGAGGCAAAACTGACAGTTAATCGTAAGGTTCAGAGCCTCTTAATGACAATGGAACACACAAAACTCGTCGCGATTCAATACATCGTCCTCCGGCCGACCTGTCTCCAAGGGTCTATTGCTGCCTCGGGCACCTTATGGTCGTTCTCCTGTGAGTCTAGATTTTCGAATCCGACGCAAAACTGACAGTTAATTGTAAGGTTCAGAGCCTGTTAATGACGATGGAACACACAAATTGCGTCGCGATTCAATACATCGTCCTCCAGCCGACTTGTCTCCAAGGGTCTAGTGCTGCCTCGGGCACCTTATTGTCGTTCTCCTGTGAGTCTAGATTTTCGAATGCGACGCAAAACTGACAGTTAATCGTAAGGTTCAGAGCCTCTTAATGACAATGGAACACACAAATTGCGTCGCGATTCAATACATCCTCCTCCGGCCGACCTGTCTCCAAGGGTCTATTGCTGCCACGGGCACCTTATGGTCGTTCTCCTGTGAGTCTAGATTTTCGAATCCGACGCAAAACTGACAGTTAATTGTAACGTTCAGAGCCTGTTAATGACGATGGAACACACAAATTGCGTCGCGATTCAATACATCGTCCTCCAGCCGACTTGTCTCCAAGGGTCTAGTGCTGCCTCGGACACCTGATTGTCGTTCTCCTGTGAGTATAGATTTTCGAATGCGAGGCAAAACTGACAGTTAATCGTAAGGTTCAGAGCCTCTTAATGACAATGGAACACACAAATTGCGTCGCGATTCAATACATCGTCCTCCGGCCGACCTGTCTCCAAGGGTCTATTGCTGCCTCGGGCACCTTATGATCGTTCTCCTGTGAGTCTAGATTTTCGAATCCGACGCAAAACTGACAGTTAATTGTAACGTTCAGAGCCTGTTAATGACGATGGAACACACAAATTGCGTCGCGATTCAATACATCGTCCTCCAGCCGACTTGTCTCAAAGGGTCTAGTGCTGCCTCGGACACCTTATGGTCGTTCTCCTGTGAGTCTAGATTTTCGAATCCGACGCAGACTGACAGTTAATTGTAACGTTCAGAGCCTGTTAATGACAATGGAACACACAAATGGCGTCGCGATTCAGTACATCGTCCTCCGGCCGACCTGTCTCCAAGGGTCTATTGCTGCCTCGGGCACCTTATGGTCGATCTCCTGTGAGTCTAGATTTTCGAATCCGACGCAAAACTGACAGTTAATTGTAACGTTCAGAGCCTCTTAATGACGATGGAACACACTAATCGCGTCGCGATTCAATACATCGTCCTCCGGCGACCTGTCTTCAAGGGTCTATTGCTGCCTCGGGCACCTTATGGTCGATCTCCTGTGAGTCTAGATTTTCGAATCCGACGCAAAACTGACAGTTAATTGTAAGGTTCAGAGCCTGTTAATGACGATGGAACACACAAATTGCGTCGCGATTCAATACATCGTCCTCCGCCCGACCTGTCTCCATGGGGCTATTGCTGCCTCGGGCACCTTATGGTCGTTCTCCTGTGAGTCTAGATTTTCGAATCCGACACAAAACTGACAGTTAATTGTAACGTTCAGAGCCTGTTAATGACGATGGAACACACAAATCGCGTCGCGATTCAATACATCGTCCTCCAGCCGATTTGTCTCCAAGGGTCTAGTGCTGCCTCGGACACCTTATGGTCGTTCACCTGTGAGTCTAGATTTTCGAATCCGACGCAAAACTGACAGTTAATTGTAACGTTCAGAGCCTGTAAATGACAATGGAACACACAAATCGCGTCGCGATTCGATACATCGTTCTCCAGCCGACTTGTCTCCAAGGGTCTATTGCTGCCTCGGGCATTTTATGGTCGATCCCCTGGAGTCTAGATTTTCGAATCCGACGCAAAACTGACAGTTAATTGTAACGTTCAGAGCCTGTTAATGACGATGGAACACACAAATTGCGTCGCGATTCAATACATCGTCCTCCAGCCGACTTGTCTCAAAGGGTCTAGTGCTGCCTCGGACACCTTATAGTCGTTCTCCTGTGAGTCTAGATTTTCGAATCCGACGCAGACTGACAGTTAATTGTAACGTTCAGAGCCTGTTAATGACAATGGAACACACAAATCGCGTCGCGATTCAGTACATCGTCCTCCGGCCGACCTGTCTCCAAGGGTCTATTGCTGCCTCGGGCACCTTATGGTCGATCTCCTGTGAGTCTAGATTTTCGTATCCGACGCAAAACTGACAGTTAATTATAACGTTCAGAGCCTGTTAATGACGATGGAACACACAAATCGCGTCGCGATTCAATACATCGTCCTCCGGCCGACCTGTCTCCAAGAGTCTATTGCTGCCTCGGGCACCTTATGGTCGATCTCCTGTGAGTCTAGATTTTCGAATCCGACGCAAAACTGACAGTTAATTGTAACGTTCAGAGCCTGAAAATGACGATGGAACACACAAATCGCGTCGCGATTCAATACATCGTCCTCCGGCGACCTGTCTTCAAGGGTCTATTGCTGCCTCGGGCACCTTATGGTCGATCTCCTGTGAGTCTAGATTTTCGAATCCGACGCAAAACTGACAGTTAATTGTAAGGTTCAGAGCCTGTTAATGACGATGGAACACACAAATTGCGTCGCGATTCAATACATCGTCCTCCGCCTGACCTGTCTCCATGGGGCTATTGCTGCCTCGGGCACCTTATGGTCGTTCTCCTGTGAGTCTAGATTTTCGAATCCGACACAAAACTGACAGTTAATTGTAACGTTCAGAGCCTGTTAATGACGATGGAACACACAAATCGCGTCGCGATTCAATACATCGTCCTCCAGCCGATTTGTCTCCAAGGGTCTAGTGCTGCCTCGGACACCTTATGGTCGTTCTCCTGTGAGTCTAGATTTTCGAATCCGACGCAAAACTGACAGTTAATTGTAACGTTCAGAGCCTGTAAATGACAATGGAACACACAAATCGCGTCGCGATTCGATACATCGTTCTCCAGCCGACTTGTCTCCAAGGGTCTAGTGCTGCCTCGGACACCTGATTGTCGTTCTCCTGTGAGTATAGATTTTCGAATGCGAGGCAAAACTGACAGTTAATCGTAAGGTTCAGAGCCTCTTAACGACAATGGAACACACAAAACTCGTCGCGATTCAATACATCGTCCTCCGGCCGACCTGTCTCCAAGGGTCTATTGCTGCCTCGGGCACCTTATGGTCGTTCTCCTGTGAGTCTAGATTTTCGAATCCGACGCAAAACTGACAGTTAATTGTAAGGTTCAGAGCCTGTTAATGACGATGGAACACACAAATTGCGTCGCGATTCAATACATCGTCCTCCAGCCGACTTGTCTCCAAGGGTCTAGTGCTGCCTCGGGCACCTTATTGTCGTTCTCCTGTGAGTCTAGATTTTCGAATGCGACGCAAAACTGACAGTTAATCGTAAGGTTAAGAACCTCTTAATGACAATGGAACACACAAATTGCGTCGCGATTCAATACATCGTCCTCCGGCCGACCTGTCTCCAAGGGTCTATTGCTGCCTCGGGCACCTTATGGTCGTTCTCCTGTGAGTCTAGATTTTCGAATCCGACGCAAAACTGACAGTTAATTGTAACGTTCAGAGCCTGTTAATGACGATGGAACACACAAATTGCGTCGCGATTCAATACATCGTCCTCCAGCCGACTTGTCTCAAAGGGTCTAGTGCTGCCTCGGGCACCTTATGGTCGATCTCCTGTGAGTCTAGATTTTCGAATCCGACGCAAAACTGACAGTTAATTGTAAGGTTCAGAGCCTGTTAATGACGATGGAACACACAAATTGCGTCGCGATTCAATACATCGTCCTCCGCCCGACCTGTCTCCATGGGGCTATTGCTGCCTCGGGCACCTTATGGCCGTTCTCCTGTGAGTCTAGATTTTCGAATCCGACACAAAACTGACAGTTAATTGTAACGTTCAGAGCCTGTTAATGACGATGGAACACACAAATCGCGTCGCGATTCAATACATCGTCCTCCAGCCGATTTGTCTCCAAGGGTCTAGTGCTGCCTCGGACACCTTATGGTCGTTCTCCTGTGAGTCTAGATTTTCGAATCCGACGCAAAACTGACAGTTAATTGTAACGTTCAGAGCCTGTAAATGACAATGGAACACACAAATCGCGTCGCGATTCGATACATCGTTCTCCAGCCGACTTGTCTCCAAGGGTCTAGTGCTGCCTCGGACACCTGATTGTCGTTCTCCTGTGAGTATAGATTTTCGAATGCGAGGCAAAACTGACAGTTAATCGTAAGGTTCAGAGCCTCTTAATGACAATGGAACAAACAAAACTCGTCGCGATTCAATACATCGTCCTCCGGCCGACCTGTCTCCAAGGGTCTATTGCTGCCTCGGGCACCTTATGGTCGTTCTCCTGTGAGTCTAGATTTTCGAATCCGACGCAAAACTGACAGTTAATTGTAAGGTTCAGAGCCTGTTAATGACGATGGAACACACAAATTGCGTCGCGATTCAATACATCGTCCTCCAGCCGACTTGTCTCCAAGGGTCTAGTGCTGCCTCGGGCACCTTATTGTCGTTCTCCTGTGAGTCTAGATTTTCGAATGCGACGCAAAACTGACAGTTAATCGTAAGGTTCAGAGCCTCTTAATGACAATGGAACACACAAATTGCGTCGCGATTCAATACATCGTCCTCCAGCCGACTTGTCTCAAAGGGTCTAGTGCTGCCTCGGACACCTTATGGTCGTTCTCCTGTGAGTCTAGATTTTCGAATCCGACGCAGACTGACAGTTAATTGTAACGTTCAGAGCCTGTTAATGACAATGGAACACACAAATCGCGTCGCGATTCAGTACATCGTCCTCCGGCCGACCTGTCTCCAAGGGTCTATTGCTGCCTCGGGCACCTTATGGTCGTTCTCCTGTGAGTCTAGATTTTCGAATCCGACACAAAACTGACAGTTAATTGTAACGTTCAGAGCCTGTTAATGACGATGGAACACACAAATCGCGTCGCGATTCAATACATCGTCCTCCAGCCGATTTGTCTCCAAGGGTCTAGTGCTGCCTCGGACACCTTATGGTCGTTCTCCTGTGAGTCTAGATTTTCGAATCCGACGCAAAACTGACAGTTAATTGTAACGTTCAGAGCCTGTAAATGACAATGGAACACACAAATCGCGTCGCGATTCGATACATCGTTCTCCAGCCGACTTGTCTCCAAGGGTCTAGTGCTGCCTCGGACACCTGATTGTCGTTCTCCTGTGAGTATAGATTTTCGAATGCGAGGCAAAACTGACAGTTAATCGTAAGGTTCAGAGCCTCTTAATGACAATGGAACACACAAAACTCGTCGCGATTCAATACATCGTCCTCCGGCCGACCTGTCTCCAAGGGTCTATTGCTGCCTCGGGCACCTTATGGTCGTTCTCCTGTGAGTCTAGATTTTCGAATCCGACGCAAAACTGACAGTTAATTGTAAGGTTCAGAGCCTGTTAATGACGATGGAACACACAAATTGCGTCGCGATTCAATACATCGTCCTCCAGCCGACTTGTCTCCAAGGGTCTAGTGCTGCCTCGGGCACCTTATTGTCGTTCTCCTGTGAGTCTAGATTTTCGAATGCGACGCAAAACTGACAGTTAATCGTAAGGTTCAGAGCCTCTTAATGACAATGGAACACACAAATTGCGTCGCGATTCAATACATCGTCCTCCGGCCGACCTGTCTCCAAGGGTCTATTGCTGCCTCGGGCACCTTATGGTCGTTCTCCTGTGAGTCTAGATTTTCGAATCCGACGCAAAACTGACAGTTAATTGCAACGTTCAGAGCCTGTTAATGACGATGGAACAAACAAATTGCGTCGCGATTCAATACATCGTCCTCCAGCCGACTTGTCTCAAAGGGTCTAGTGCTGCCTCGGACACCTTATGGTCGTTCTCCTGTGAGTCTAGATTTTCGAATCCGACGCAGACTGACAGTTAATTGTAACGTTCAGAGCCTGTTAATGACAATGGAACACACAAATCGCGTCGCGATTCAGTACATCGTCCTCCGGCCGACCTGTCTCCAAGGGTCTATTGCTGCCTCGGGCACCTTATGGTCGATCTCCTGTGAGTCTAGATTTTCGAATCCGACGCAAAACTGACAGTTAATTATAACGTTCAGAGCCTGTTAATGACGATGGAACACACAAATCGCGTCGCGATTCAATACATCGTCCTCCGGCCGACCTGTCTCCAAGAGTCTATTGCTGCCTCGGGCACCTTATGGTCGATCTCCTGTGAGTCTAGATTTTCGAATCCGACGCAAAACTGACAGTTAATTGTAACGTTCAGAGCCTGAAAATGACGATGGAACACACAAATCGCGTCGCGATTCAATACATCGTCCTCCGGCGACCTGTCTTCAAGGGTCTATTGCTGTCTCGGGCACCTTATGGTCGATCTCCTGTGAGTCTAGATTTTCGAATCCGACGCAAAACTGACAGTTAATTGTAAGGTTCAGAGCCTGTTAATGACGATGGAACACACAAATTGCGTCGCGATTCAATACATCGTCCTCCGCCCGACCTGTCTCCATGGGGCTATTGCTGCCTCGGGCACCTTATGGTCGTTCTCCTGTGAGTCTAGATTTTCGAATCCGACACAAAACTGACAGTTAATTGTAACGTTCAGAGCCTGTTAATGACGATGGAACACACAAATCGCGTCGCGATTCAATACATCGTCCTCCAGCCGATTTGTCTCCAAGGGTCTAGTGCTGCCTCGGACACCTTATGGTCGTTCTCCTGTGAGTCTAGATTTTCGAATCCGACGCAAAACTGACAGTTAATTGTAACGTTCAGAGCCTGTAAATGACAATGGAACACACAAATCGCGTCGCGATTCGATACATCGTTCTCCAGCCGACTTGTCTCCAAGGGTCTAGTGCTGCCTCGGACACCTGATTGTCGTTCTCCTGTGAGTATAGATTTTCGAATGCGAGGCAAAACTGACAGTTAATCGTAAGGTTCAGAGCCTCTTAATGACAATGGAACAAACAAAACTCGTCGCGATTCAATACATCGTCCTCCGGCCGACCTGTCTCCAAGGGTCTATTGCTGCCTCGGGCACCTTATGGTCGTTCTCCTGTGAGTCTAGATTTTCGAATCCGACGCAAAACTGACAGTTAATTGTAAGGTTCAGAGCCTGTTAATGACGATGGAACACACAAATTGCGTCGCGATTCAATACATCGTCCTCCAGCCGACTTGTCTCCAAGGGTGTAGTGCTGCCTCGGGCACCTTATTGTCGTTCTCCTGTGAGTCTAGATTTTCGAATGCGACGCAAAACTGACAGTTAATCGTAAGGTTCAGAGCCTCTTAATGACAATGGAACACACAAATTGCGTCGCGATTCAATACATCTTCCTCCGGCCGACCTGTCTCCAAGGGTCTATTGCTGCCTCGGGCACCTTATGGTCGTTCTCCTGTGAGTCTAGATTTTCAAATCCGACGCAAAACTGACAGTTAATTGTAACGTTCAGAGCCTGTTAATGACGATGGAACACACAAATTGCGTCGCGATTCAATACATCGTCCTCCAGCCGACTTGTCTCAAAGGGTCTAGTGCTGCCTCGGACACCTTATGGTCGTTCTCCTGTGAGTCTAGATTTTCGAATCCGACGCAGACTGACAGTTAATTGTAACGTTCAGAGCCTGTTAATGACAATGGAACACACAAATCGCGTCGCGATTCAGTACATCGTCCTCCGGCCGACCTGTCTCCAAGGGTCTATTGCTGCCTCGGGCACCTTATGGTCGATCTCCTGTGAGTCTAGATTTTCGAATCCGACGCAAAACTGACAGTTAATTATAACGTTCAGAGCCTGTTAATGACGATGGAACACACAAATCGCGTCGCGATTCAATACATCGTCCTCCGGCCGACCTGTCTCCAAGAGTCTATTGCTGCCTCGGGCACCTTATGGTCGATCTCCTGTGAGTCTAGATTTTCGAATCCGACGCAAAACTGACAGTTAATTGTAACGTTCAGAGCCTGAAAATGACGATGGAACACACAAATCGCGTCGCGATTCAATACATCGTCCTCCGGCGACCTGTCTTCAAGGGTCTATTGCTGCCTCGGGCACCTTATGGTCGATCTCCTGTGAGTCTAGATTTTCGAATCCGACGCAAAACTGACAGTTAATTGTAAGGTTCAGAGCCTGTTAATGACGATGGAACACACAAATTGCGTCGCGATTCAATACATCGTCCTCCGCCCGACCTGTCTCCATGGGGCTATTGCTGCCTCGGGCACCTTATGGTCGTTCTCCTGTGAGTCTAGATTTTCGAATCCGACGCAAAACTGACAGTTAATTGTAACGTTCAGAGCCTGAAAATGACGATGGAACACACAAATCGCGTCGCGATTCAATACATCGTCCTCCAGCCGATTTGTCTCCAAGGGTCTAGTGCTGCCTCGGACACCTTATGGTCGTTCTCCTGTGAGTCTAGATTTTCGAATCCGACGCAAAACTGACAGTTAATTGTAACGTTCAGAGCCTGTAAATGACAATGGAACACACAAATCGCGTCGCGATTCGATACATCGTTCTCCAGCCGACTTGTCTCCAAGGGTCTAGTGCTGCCTCGGACACCTGATTGTCGTTCTCCTGTGAGTATAGATTTTCGAATGCGAGGCAAAACTGACAGTTAATCGTAAGGTTCAGAGCCTCTTAATGACAATGGAACACACAAAACTCGTCGCGATTCAATACATCGTCCTCCGGCCGACCTGTCTCCAAGGGTCTATTGCTGCCTCGGGCACCTTATGGTCGTTCTCCTGTGAGTCTAGATTTTCGAATCCGACGCAAAACTGACAGTTAATTGTAAGGTTCAGAGCCTGTTAATGACGATGGAACACACAAATTGCGTCGCGATTCAATACATCGTCCTCCAGCCGACTTGTCTCCAAGGGTCTAGTGCTGCCTCGGGCACCTTATTGTCGTTCTCCTGTGAGTCTAGATTTTCGAATGCGACGCAAAACTGACAGTTAATCGTAAGGTTCAGAGCCTCTTAATGACGATGGAACACACAAATTGCGTCGCGATTCAATACATCGTCCTCCAGCCGACTTGTCTCAAAGGGTCTAGTGCTGACTCGGACACCTTATGGTCGTTCTCCTGTGAGTCTAGATTTTCGAATCCGACGCAGACTGACAGTTAATTGTAACGTTCAGAGCCTGTTAATGACAATGGAACACACAAATCGCGTCGCGATTCAGTACATCGTCCTCCGGCCGACCTGTCTCCAAGGGTCTATTGCTGCCTCGGGCACCTTATGGTCGATCTCCCGTGAGTCTAGATTTTCGAATCCGACGCAAAACTGACAGTTAATTATAACGTTCAGAGCCTGTTAATGACGATGGAACACACAAATCGCGTCGCGATTCAATACATCGTCCTCCGGCCGACCTGTCTCCAAGAGTCTATTGCTGCCTCGGGCACCTTATGGTCGATCTCCTGTGAGTCTAGATTTTCGAATCCGACGCAAAACTGACAGTTAATTGTAACGTTCAGAGCCTGAAAATGACGATGGAACACACAAATCGCGTCGCGATTCAATACATCGTCCTCCGGCGACCTGTCTTCAAGGGTCTATTGCTGCCTCGGGCACCTTATGGTCGATCTCCTGTGAGTCTAGATTTTCGAATCCGTCGCAAAACTGACAGTTAATTGTAAGGTTCAGAGCCTGTTAATGACGATGGAACACACAAATTGCGTCGCGATTCAATACATCGTCCTCCGCCTGACCTGTCTCCATGGGGCTATTGCTGCCTCGGGCACCTTATGGTCGTTCTCCTGTGAGTCTAGATTTTCGAATCCGACACAAAACTGACATTTAATTGTAACGTTCAGAGCCTGTTAATGACGATGGAACACACAAATCGCGTCGCGATTCAATACATCGTCCTCCAGCCGATTTGTCTCCAAGGGTCTAGTGCTGCCTCGGACACCTTATGGTCGTTCTCCTGTGAGTCTACATTTTCGAATCCGACGCAAAACTGACAGTTAATTGTAACGTTCAGAGCCTGTAAATGACAATGGAACACACAAATCGCGTCGCGATTCGATACATCGTTCTCCAGCCGACTTGTCTCCAAGGGTCTAGTGCTGCCTCGGACACCTGATTGTCGTTCTCCTGTGAGTATAGATTTTCGAATGCGAGGCAAAACTGACAGTTAATCGTAAGGTTCAGAGCCTCTTAACGACAATGGAACACACAAAACTCGTCGCGATTCAATACATCGTCCTCCGGCCGACCTGTCTCCAAGGGTCTATTGCTGCCTCGGGCACCTTATGGTCGTTCTCCTGTGAGTCTAGATTTTCGAATCCGACGCAAAACTGACAGTTAATTGTAAGGTTCAGAGCCTGTTAATGACGATGGAACACACAAATTGCGTCGCGATTCAATACATCGTCCTCCAGCCGACTTGTCTCCAAGGGTCTAGTGCTGCCTCGGGCACCTTATTGTCGTTCTCCTGTGAGTCTAGATTTTCGAATGCGACGCAAAACTGACAGTTAATCGTAAGGTTCAGAGCCTCTTAATGACAATGGAACGCACAAATTGCGTCGCGATTCAATACATCGTCCTCCGGCCGACCTGTCTCCAAGGGTCTATTGCTGCCTCGGGCACCTTATGGTCGTTCTCCTGTGAGTCTAGATTTTCGAATCCGACGCAAAACTGACAGTTAATTGTAACGTTCAGAGCCTGTTAATGACGATGGAACACACAAATTGCGTCGCGATTCAATACATCGTCCTCCAGCCGACTTGTCTCAAAGGGTCTAGTGCTGCCTCGGGCACCTTATGGTCGATCTCCTGTGAGTCTAGATTTTCGAATCCGACGCAAAACTGACAGTTAATTGTAAGGTTCAGAGCCTGTTAATGACGATGGAACACACAAATTGCGTCGCGATTCAATACATCGTCCTCCGCCCGACCTGTCTCCATGGGGCTATTGCTGCCTCGGGCACCTTATGGTCGTTCTCCTGTGAGTCTAGATTTTCGAATCCGACACAAAACTGACAGTTAATTGTAACGTTCAGAGCCTGTTAATGACGATGGAACACACAAATCGCGTCGCGATTCAATACATCGTCCTCCAGCCGATTTGTCTCCAAGGGTCTAGTGCTGCCTCGGACACCTTATGGTCGTTCTCCTGTGAGTCTAGATTTTCGAATCCGACGCAAAACTGACAGTTAATTGTAACGTTCAGAGCCTGTAAATGACAATGGAACACACATATCGCGTCGCGATTCGATACATCGTTCTCCAGCCGACTTGTCTCCAAGGGTCTAGTGCTGCCTCGGACACCTGATTGTCGTTCTCCTGTGAGTATAGATTTTCGAATGCGAGGCAAAACTGACAGTTAATCGTAAGGTTCAGAGCCTCTTAATGACAATGGAACAAACAAAACTCGTCGCGATTCAATACATCGTCCTCCGGCCGACCTGTCTCCAAGGGTCTATTGCTGCCTCGGGCACCTTATGGTCGTTCTCCTGTGAGTCTAGAATTTCGAATCCGACGCAAAACTGACAGTTAATTGTAAGGTTCAGAGCCTGTTAATGACGATGGAACACACAAATTGCGTCGCGATTCAATACATCGTCCTCCAGCCGACTTGTCTCCAAGGGTGTAGTGCTGCCTCGGGCACCTTATTGTCGTTCTCCTGTGAGTCTAGATTTTCGAATGCGACGCAAAACTGACAGTTAATCGTAAGGTTCAGAGCCTCTTAATGACAATGGAACACACAAATTGCGTCGCGATTCAATACATCGTCCTCCGGCCGACCTGTCTCCAAGGGTCTATTGCTGCCTCGGGCACCTTATGGTCGTTCTCCTGTGAGTCTAGATTTTCGAATCCGACGCAAAACTGACAGTTAATTGTAACGTTCAGAGCCTGTTAATGACGATGGAACAAACAAATTACGTCGCGATTCAATACATCGTCCTCCAGCCGACTTGTCTCAAAGGGTCTAGTGCTGCCTCGGACACCTTATGGTCGTTCTCCTGTGAGTCTAGATTTTCGAATCCGACGCAGACTGACAGTTAATTGTAACGTTCAGAGCCTGTTAATGACAATGGAACACACAAATCGCGTCGCGATTCAGTACATCGTCCTCCGGCCGACCTGTCTCCAAGGGTCTATTGCTGCCTCGGGCACCTTATGGTCGTTCTCCTGTGAGTCTAGATTTTCGAATCCGACACAAAACTGACAGTTAATTGTAACGTTCAGAGCCTGTTAATGACGATGGAACACACAAATCGCGTCGCGATTCAATACATCGTCCTCCAGCCGATTTGTCTCCAAGGGTCTAGTGCTGCATCGGACACCTTATGGTCGTTCTCCTGTGAGTCTAGATTTTCGAATCCGACGCAAAACTGACAGTTAATTGTAACGTTCAGAGCCTGTAAATGACAATGGAACACACAAATCGCGTCGCGATTCGATACATCGTTCTCCAGCCGACTTGTCTCCAAGGGTCTAGTGCTGCCTCGGACACCTGATTGTCGTTCTCCTGTGAGTATAGATTTTCGAATGCGAGGCAAAACTGACAGTTAATCGTAAGGTTCAGAGCCTCTTAATGACAATGGAACACACAAAACTCGTCGCGATTCAATACATCGTCCTCCGGCCGACCTGTCTCCAAGGGTCTATTGCTGCCTCGGGCACCTTATGGTCGTTCTCCTGTGAGTCTAGATTTTCGAATCCGACGCAAAACTGACAGTTAATTGTAAGGTTCAGAGCCTGTTAATGACGATGGAACACACAAATTGCGTCGCGATTCAATACATCGTCCTCCAGCCGACTTGTCTCCAAGGGTCTAGTGCTGCCTCGGGCACCTTATTGTCGTTCTCCTGTGAGTCTAGATTTTCGAATGCGACGCAAAACTGACAGTTAATCGTAAGGTTCAGAGCCTCTTAATGACAATGGAACACACAAATTGCGTCGCGATTCAATACATCGTCCTCCGGCCGACCTGTCTCCAAGGGTCTATTGCTGCCTCGGGCACCTTATGGTCGTTCTCCTGTGAGTCTAGATTTTCGAATCCGACGCAAAACTGACAGTTAATTGTAACGTTCAGAGCCTGTTAATGACGATGGAACAAACAAATTGCGTCGCGATTCAATACATCGTCCTCCAGCCGACTTGTCTCAAAGGGTCTAGTGCTGCCTCGGACACCTTATGGTCGTTCTCCTGTGAGTCTAGATTTTCGAATCCGACGCAGACTGACAGTTAATTGTAACGTTCAGAGCCTGTTAATGACAATGGAACACACAAATCGCGTCGCGATTCAGTACATCGTCCTCCGGCCGACCTGTCTCCAAGGGTCTATTGCTGCCTCGGGCACCTTATGGTCGATCTCCTGTGAGTCTAGATTTTCGAATCCGACGCAAAACTGACAGTTAATTATAACGTTCAGAGCCTGTTAATGACGATGGAACACACAAATCGCGTCGCGATTCAATACATCGTCCTCCGGCCGACCTGTCTCCAAGAGTCTATTGCTGCCTCGGGCACCTTATGGTCGATCTCCTGTGAGTCTAGATTTTCGAATCCGACGCAAAACTGACAGTTAATTGTAACGTTCAGAGCCTGAAAATGACGATGGAACACACAAATCGCGTCGCGATTCAATACATCGTCCTCCGGCGACCTGTCTTCAAGGGTCTATTGCTGTCTCGGGCACCTTATGGTCGATCTCCTGTGAGTCTAGATTTTCGAATCCGACGCAAAACTGACAGTTAATTGTAAGGTTCAGAGCCTGTTAATGACGATGGAACACACAAATTGCGTCGCGATTCAATACATCGTCCTCCGCCCGACCTGTCTCCATGGGGCTATTGCTGCCTCGGGCACCTTATGGTCGTTCTCCTGTGAGTCTAGATTTTCGAATCCGACACAAAACTGACAGTTAATTGTAACGTTCAGAGCCTGTTAATGACGATGGAACACACAAATCGCGTCGCGATTCAATACATCGTCCTCCAGCCGATTTGTCTCCAAGGGTCTAGTGCTGCCTCGGACACCTTATGGTCGTTCTCCTGTGAGTCTAGATTTTCGAATCCGACGCAAAACTGACAGTTAATTGTAACGTTCAGAGCCTGTAAATGACAATGGAACACACAAATCGCGTCGCGATTCGATACATCGTTCTCCAGCCGACTTGTCTCCAAGGGTCTAGTGCTGCCTCGGACACCTGATTGTCGTTCTCCTGTGAGTATAGATTTTCGAATGCGAGGCAAAACTGACAGTTAATCGTAAGGTTCAGAGCCTCTTAATGACAATGGAACAAACAAAACTCGTCGCGATTCAATACATCGTCCTCCGGCCGACCTGTCTCCAAGGGTCTATTGCTGCCTCGGGCACCTTATGGTCGTTCTCCTGTGAGTCTAGATTTTCGAATCCGACGCAAAACTGACAGTTAATTGTAAAGTTCAGAGCCTGTTAATGACGATGGAACACACAAATTGCGTCGCGATTCAATACATCGTCCTCCAGCCGACTTGTCTCCAAGGGTGTAGTGCTGCCTCGGGCACCTTATTGTCGTTCTCCTGTGAGTCTAGATTTTCGAATGCGACGCAAAACTGACAGTTAATCGTAAGGTTCAGAGCCTCTTAATGACAATGGAACACACAAATTGCGTCGCGATTCAATACATCGTCCTCCGGCCGACCTGTCTCCAAGGGTCTATTGCTGCCTCGGGCACCTTATGGTCGTTCTCCTGTGAGTCTAGATTTTCAAATCCGACGCAAAACTGACAGTTAATTGTAACGTTCAGAGCCTGTTAATGACGATGGAACACACAAATTGCGTCGCGATTCAATACATCGTCCTCCAGCCGACTTGTCTCAAAGGGTCTAGTGCTGCCTCGGACACCTTATGGTCGTTCTCCTGTGAGTCTAGATTTTCGAATCCGACGCAGACTGACAGTTAATTGTAACGTTCAGAGCCTGTTAATGACAATGGAACACACAAATCGCGTCGCGATTCAGTACATCGTCCTCCGGCCGACCTGTCTCCAAGAGTCTATTGCTGCCTCGGGCACCTTATGGTCGATCTCCTGTGAGTCTAGATTTTCGAATCCGACGCAAAACTGACAGTTAATTGTAACGTTCAGAGCCTGAAAATGACGATGGAACACACAAATCGCGTCGCGATTCAATACATCGTCCTCCGGCGACCTGTCTTCAAGGGTCTATTGCTGCCTCGGGCACCTTATGGTCGATCTCCTGTGAGTCTAGATTTTCGAATCCGACGCAAAACTGACAGTTAATTGTAAGGTTCAGAGCCTGTTAATGACGATGGAACACACAAATTGCGTCGCGATTCAATACATCGTCCTCCGCCCGACCTGTCTCCATGGGGCTATTGCTGCCTCGGGCACCTTATGGTCGTTCTCCTGTGAGTCTAGATTTTCGAATCCGACGCAAAACTGACAGTTAATTGTAAGGTTCAGAGCCTGTTAATGACGATGGAACACACAAATTGCGTCGCGATTCAATACATCGTCCTCCAGCCGACTTGTCTCCAAGGGTCTAGTGCTGCCTCGGGCACCTTATTGTCGTTCTCCTGTGAGTCTAGATTTTCGAATGCGACGCAAAACTGACAGTTAATCGTAAGGTTCAGAGCCTCTTAATGACAATGGAACACACAAATTGCGTCGCGATTCAATACATCGTCCTCCGGCCGACCTGTCTCCAAGGGTCTATTGCTGCCTCGGGCACCTTATGGTCGTTCTCCTGTGAGTCTAGATTTTCGAATCCGACGCAAAACTGACAGTTAATTGTAACGTTCAGAGCCTGTTAATGACGATGGAACACACAAATTGCGCCGCGATTCAATACATCGTCCTCCAGCCGACTTGTCTCAAAGGGTCTAGTGCTGCCTCGGACACCTTATGGTCGTTCTCCTGTGAGTCTAGATTTTCGAATCCGACGCAGACTGACAGTTAATTGTAACGTTCAGAGCCTGTTAATGACAATGGAACACACAAATCGCGTCGCGATTCAGTACATCGTCCTCCGGCCGACCTGTCTCCAAGGGTCTATTGCTGCCTCGGGCACCTTATGGTCGATCTCCTGTGAGTCTAGATTTTCGAATCCGACGCAAAACTGACAGTTAATTATAACGTTCAGAGCCTGTTAATGACGATGGAACACACAAATCGCGTCGCGATTCAATACATCGTCCTCCAGCCGACTTGTCTCCAAGGGTCTAGTGCTGCCTCGGGCACCTTATGGTCGTTCTCTTGTGAGTCTAGATTTTCGAATCCGACGCAAAACTGACAGTTAATTGTATGGTTGAGAGCCTGTTAATGACGATGGAACACACAAATTGCGTCGCGATTCAATACATCGTCCTCCGGCCGACCTGTCTGCAAGAGTCTATTGCTGCCTCAGGCACCTTATGGTCGATCTCCTGTGAGTCTAGATTTTCGAATCCGACGCAAAACTGACAGTTAATTGTAACGTTCAGAGCCTGAAAATGACGATGGAACACACAAATCGCGTCGCGATTAAATACATCGTCCTCCGGCCGACCTGTCTTCAAGGGTCTATTGCTGCCTCGGGCACCTTATGGTCGTTCTCCTGTGAGTCTAGATTTTCGAATCCGACGCAAAACTGACAGTTAATTGTAACGTTCAGAGCCTGTTAATGACGATGGAACACACAAATCGTGTCGCGATTCAATACATCGTCCTCCAGCCGATTTGTCTCCAAGGGTCTAGTGCTGCCTCGGGCACCTTATGGTCGATCTCCTGTGAGTCTAGATTTTCGAATCCGACGCAAAACTGACAGGTTATTGTAACGTTCAGAGCCTGTTAGGGACGATGGAACACACAAATCGCGTCGCGATTCAATACATCGTCCTCCGGCCGACCTGTCTCCAAGAGTCTATTGCTGCCATGGTCATCTTATGGTCGATCTCCTGTGAGTCTAGATTTTCGAATCCGACGCAAAACTGACAGTTAATTGTAGCGTTCAGAGCCTGAGAATGACGATGGAACACACAAATCGCGTCGCGATTCAATACATCGTCCTCCGGCCGACCTGTTTTCAAGGGTCTATTGCTGCCTCGGGCACCTTATGTTCGATCTCCTGTGAGTCTAGATTTTCGAATCCGACGCAAAACTGACAGTTAATTGTAAGGTTCAGAGCCTGTTAATGACGATGGAACACACAAATTGCGTCGCGATTCAATACATCGTCCTCCGCCCGACCTGTCTCCATGGGGCTATTGCTGCCTCGGGCACCTTATGGTCGTTCTCCTGTGAGTCTAGATTTTCGAATCCGACACAAAACTGACAGTTAATTGTAACGTTCAGAGCCTGTTAATGACGATGGAACACACAAATCGCGTCGCGATTCAATACATCGTCCTCCAGCCGATTTGTCTCCAAGGGTCTAGTGCTGCCTCGGACACCTTATGGTCGTTCTCCTGTGAGTCTAGATTTTCGAATCCGACGCAAAACTGACAGTTAATTGTAACGTTCAGAGCCTGTAAATGACAATGGAACACACAAATCGCGTCGCGATTCGATACATCGTTCTCCAGCCGACTTGTCTCCAAGGGTCTAGTGCTGCCTCGGACACCTGATTGTCGTTCTCCTGTGAGTATAGATTTTCGAATGCGAGGCAAAACTGACAGTTAATCGTAAGGTTCAGAGCCTCTTAATGACAATGGAACACACAAAACTCGTCGCGATTCAATACATCGTCCTCCAGCCGATTTGTCTCCAAGGGTCTAGTGCTGCCTCGGACACCTTATGGTCGTTCTCCTGTGAGTCTAGATTTTCGAATCCGACGCAAAACTGACAGTTAATTGTAACGTTCAGAGCCTGTAAATGACAATGGAACACACAAATCGCGTCGCGATTCGATACATCGTTCTCCAGCCGACTTGTCTCCAAGGGTCTATTGCTGCCTCGGGCACCTTATGGTCGTTCTCCTGTGAGTCTAGATTTTCGAATCCGACGCAAAACTGACAGTTAATTGTAACGTTCAGAGCCTGTTAATGACGATGGAACACACAAATTGCGTCGCGATTCAATACATCGTCCTCCAGCCGACTTGTCTCAAAGGGTCTAGTGCTGCCTCGGACACCTTATGGTCGTTCTCCTGTGAGTCTAGATTTTCGAATCCGACGCAGACTGACAGTTAATTGTAACGTTCAGAGCCTGTTAATGACAATGGAACACACAAATCGCGTCGCGATTCAGTACATCGTCCTCCGGCCGACCTGTCTCCAAGGGTCTATTGCTGCCTCGGGCACCTTATGGTCGATCTCCTGTGAGTCTAGATTTTCGAATCCGACGCAAAACTGACAGTTAATTATAACGTTCAGAGCCTGTTAATGACGATGGAACACACAAATCGCGTCGCGATTCAATACATCGTCCTCCGGCCGACCTGTCTTCAAGGGTCTATTGCTGCCTCGGGCACCTTATGGTCGATCTCCTGTGAGTCTAGATTTTCAAATCCGACGCAAAACTGACAGTTAATTGTAAGGTTCAGAGCCTGTTAATGACGATGGAACACACAAATTGCGTCGCGATTCAATACATCGTCCTCCGCCCGACCTGTCTCCAAGGGTCTATTGCTGCCTCGGGCACCTTATGGTCGTTCTCCTGTGAGTCTAGATTTTCGAATCCGACGCAAAACTGACAGTTAATTGTAACGTTCAGAGCCTGTTAATGACGATGGAACACACAAATCATGTCGCGATTCAATACATCGTCCTCCAGCCGATTTGTCTCCAAGGGTCTAGTGCTGCCTCGGGCACCTTATGGTCGATCTCCTGTGAGTCTAGATTTTCGAATCCGACGCAAAACTGACAGGTTATTGTAACGTTCAGAGCCTGTTAATGACGATGGAACACACAAATCGTGTCGCGATTCAATACATCGTCCTCCAGCCGACTTGTCTCAAAGGGTCTAGTGCTGCCTCGGGCACCTTATGGTCGATCTCCTGTGAGTCTAGATTTTCGAATCCGACGCAAAACTGACAGTTAATTGTAAGGTTCAGAGCCTGTTAATGACGATGGAACACACAAATTGCGTCGCGATTCAATACATCGTCCTCCGCCCGACCTGTCTCCATGGGGCTATTGCTGCCTCGGGCACCTTATGGTCGTTCTCCTGTGAGTCTAGATTTTCGAATCCGACACAAAACTGACAGTTAATTGTAACGTTCAGAGCCTGTTAATGACGATGGAACACACAAATCGCGTCGCGATTCAATACATCGTCCTCCAGCCGATTTGTCTCCAAGGGTCTAGTGCTGCCTCGGACACCTTATGGTCGTTCTCCTGTGAGTCTAGATTTTCGAATCCGACGCAAAACTGACAGTTAATTGTAACGTTCAGAGCCTGTAAATGACAATGGAACACACAAATCGCGTCGCGATTCGATACATCGTTCTCCAGCCGACTTGTCTCCAAGGGTCTAGTGCTGCCTCGGACACCTGATTGTCGTTCTCCTGTGAGTATAGATTTTCGAATGCGAGGCAAAACTGACAGTTAATCGTAAGGTTCAGAGCCTCTTAATGACAATGGAACAAACAAAACTCGTCGCGATTCAATACATCGTCCTCCGGCCGACCTGTCTCCAAGGGTCTATTGCTGCCTCGGGCACCTTATGGTCGTTCTCCTGTGAGTCTAGATTTTCGAATCCGACGCAAAACTGACAGTTAATTGTAAGGTTCAGAGCCTGTTAATGACGATGGAACACACAAATTGCGTCGCGATTCAATACATCGTCCTCCAGCCGACTTGTCTCCAAGGGTCTAGTGCTGCCTCGGGCACCTTATTGTCGTTCTCCTGTGAGTCTAGATTTTCGAATGCGACGCAAAACTGACAGTTAATCGTAAGGTTCAGAGCCTCTTAATGACAATGGAACACACAAATTGCGTCGCGATTCAATACATCGTCCTCCGGCCGACCTGTCTCCAAGGGTCTATTGCTGCCTCGGGCACCTTATGGTCGTTCTCCTGTGAGTCTAGATTTTCGAATCCGACGCAAAACTGACAGTTAATTGTAACGTTCAGAGCCTGTTAATGACGATGGAACAAACAAATTGCGTCGCGATTCAATACATCGTCCTCCAGCCGACTTGTCTCAAAGGGTCTAGTGCTGCCTCGGACACCTTATGGTCGTTCTCCTGTGAGTCTAGATTTTCGAATCCGACGCAGACTGACAGTTAATTGTAACGTTCAGAGCCTGTTAATGACAATGGAACACACAAATCGCGTCGCGATTCAGTACATCGTCCTCCGGCCGACCTGTCTCCAAGGGTCTATTGCTGCCTCGGGCACCTTATGGTCGTTCTCCTGTGAGTCTAGATTTTCGAATCCGACACAAAACTGACAGTTAATTGTAACGTTCAGAGCCTGTTAATGACGATGGAACACACAAATCGCGTCGCGATTCAATACATCGTCCTCCAGCCGATTTGTCTCCAAGGTTCTAGTGCTGCCTCGGACACCTTATGGTCGTTCTCCTGTGAGTCTAGATTTTCGAATCCGACGCAAAACTGACAGTTAATTGTAACGTTCAGAGCCTGTAAATGACAATGGAACACACAAATCGCGTCGCGATTCGATACATCGTTCTCCAGCCGACTTGTCTCCAAGGGTCTAGTGCTGCCTCGGACACCTGATTGTCGTTCTCCTGTGAGTATAGATTTTCGAATGCGAGGCAAAACTGACAGTTAATCGTAAGGTTCAGAGCCTCTTAATGACAATGGAACACACAAAACTCGTCGCGATTCAATACATCGTCCTCCGGCCGACCTGTCTCCAAGGGTCTATTGCTGCCTCGGGCACCTTATGGTCGTTCTCCTGTGAGTCTAGATTTTCGAATCCGACGCAAAACTGACAGTTAATTGTAAGGTTCAGAGCCTGTTAATGACGATGGAACACACAAATTGCGTCGCGATTCAATACATCGTCCTCCAGCCGACTTGTCTCCAAGGGTCTAGTGCTGCCTCGGGCACCTTATTGTCGTTCTCCTGTGAGTCTAGATTTTCGAATGCGACGCAAAACTGACAGTTAATTGTAACGTTCAGAGCCTGTTAATGACAATGGAACACACAAATCGCGTCGCGATTCAGTACATCGTCCTCCGGCCGACCTGTCTCCAAGGGTCTATTGCTGCCTCGGGCACCTTATGGTCGATCTCCTGTGAGTCTAGATTTTCGAATCCGACGCAAAACTGATAGTTAATTATAACGTTCAGAGCCTGTTAATGACGATGGAACACACAAATCGCGTCGCGATTCAATACATCGTCCTCCGGCCGACCTTTCTCCAAGAGTCTATTGCTGCCTCGGGCACCTTATGGTCGATCTCCTGTGAGTCTAGATTTTCGAATCCGACGCAAAACTGACAGTTAATTGTAACGTTCAGAGCCTGAAAATGACGATGGAACACACAAATCGCGTCGCGATTCAATACATCGTCCTCCGGCGACCTGTCTTCAAGGGTCTATTGCTGTCTCGGGCACCTTATGGTCGATCTCCTGTGAGTCTAGATTTTCGAATCCGACCCAAAACTGACAGTTAATTGTAACGTTCAGAGCCTGTAAATGACAATGGAACACACAAATCGCGTCGCGATTCGATACATCGTTCTCCAGCCGACTTGTCTCCAAGGGTCTAGTGCTGCCTCGGACACCTGATTGTCGTTCTCCTGTGAGTATAGATTTTCGAATGCGAGGCAAAACTGACAGTTAATCGTAAGGTTCAGAGCCTCTTAATGACAATGGAACAAACAAAACTCGTCGCGATTCAATACATCGTCCTCCGGCCGACCTGTCTCCAAGGGTCTATTGCTGCCTCGGGCACCTTATGGTCGATCTCCTGTGAGTCTAGATTTTCGAATCCGACGCAAAACTGACAGTTAATTATAACGTTCAGAGCCTGTTAATGACGATGGAACACACAAATCGCGTCGCGATTCAATACATCGTCCTCCGGCCGACCTGTCTCCAAGAGTCTATTGCTGCCTCGGGCACCTTATGGTCGATCTCCTGTGAGTCTAGATTTTCGAATCCGACGCAAAACTGACAGTTAATTGTAACGTTCAGAGCCTGAAAATGACGATGGAACACACAAATCGCGTCGCGATTCAATACATCGTCCTCCGGCGACCTGTCTTCAAGGGTCTATTGCTGCCTCGGGCACCTTATGGTCGATCTCCTGTGAGTCTAGATTTTCGAATCCGACGCAAAACTGACAGTTAATTGTAAGGTTCAGAGCCTGTTAATGACGATGGAACACACAAATTGCGTCGCGATTCAATACATCGTCCTCCGCCCGACCTGTCTCCATGGGGCTATTGCTGCCTCGGGCACCTTATGGTCGTTCTCCTGTGAGTCTAGATTTTCGAATCCGACGCAAAACTGACAGTTAATTGTAACGTTCAGAGCCTGAAAATGACGATGGAACACACAAATCGCGTCGCGATTCAATACATCGTCCTCCAGCCGATTTGTCTCCAAGGGTCTAGTGCTGCCTCGGACACCTTATGGTCGTTCTCCTGTGAGTCTAGATTTTCGAATCCGACGCAAAACTGACAGTTAATTGTAACGTTCAGAGCCTGTAAATGACAATGGAACACACAAATCGCGTCGCGATTCGATACATCGTTCTCCAGCCGACTTGTCTCCAAGGGTCTAGTGCTGCCTCGGACACCTGATTGTCGTTCTCCTGTGAGTATAGATTTTCGAATGCGAGGCAAAACTGACAGTTAATCGTAAGGTTCAGAGCCTCTTAATGACAATGGAACACACAAAACTCGTCGCGATTCAATACATCGTCCTCCGGCCGACCTGTCTCCAAGGGTCTATTGCTGCCTCGGGCACCTTATGGTCGTTCTCCTGTGAGTCTAGATTTTCGAATCCGACGCAAAACTGACAGTTAATTGTAACGTTCAGAGCCTGTTAATGACGATGGAACACACAAATTGCGTCGCGATTCAATACATCGTCCTCCAGCCGACTTGTCTCCAAGGGTCTAGTGCTGCCTCGGGCACCTTATTGTCGTTCTCCTGTGAGTCTAGATTTTCGAATGCGACGCAAAACTGACAGTTAATCGTAAGGTTCAGAGCCTCTTAATGACAATGGAACACACAAATTGCGTCGCGATTCAATACATCGTCCTCCGGCCGACCTGTCTCCAAGGGTCTATTGCTGCCTCGGGCACCTTATGGTCGTTCTCCTGTGAGTCTAGATTTTCGAATCCGACGCAAAACTGACAGTTAATTGTAACGTTCAGAGCCTGTTAATGACGATGGAACAAACAAATTGCGTCGCGATTCAATACATCGTCCTCCAGCCGACTTGTCTCAAAGGGTCTAGTGCTGCCTCGGACACCTTATGGTCGTTCTCCTGTGAGTCTAGATTTTCGAATCCGACGCAGACTGACAGTTAATTGTAACGTTCAGAGCCTGTTAATGACAATGGAACACACAAATCGCGTCGCGATTCAGTACATCGTCCTCCGGCCGACCTGTCTCCAAGGGTCTATTGCTGCCTCGGGCACCTTATGGTCGTTCTCCTGTGAGTCTAGATTTTCGAATCCGACACAAAACTGACAGTTAATTGTAACGTTCAGAGCCTGTTAATGACGATGGAACACACAAATCGCGTCGCGATTCAATACATCGTCCTCCAGCCGATTTGTCTCCAAGGGTCTAGTGCTGCCTCGGACACCTTATGGTCGTTCTCCTGTGAGTCTAGATTTTCGAATCCGACGCAAAACTGACAGTTAATTGTAACGTTCAGAGCCTGTAAATGACAATGGAACACACAAATCGCGTCGCGATTCGATACATCGTTCTCCAGCCGACTTGTCTCCAAGGGTCTAGTGCTGCCTCGGACACCTGATTGTCGTTCTCCTGTGAGTATAGATTTTCGAATGCGAGGCAAAACTGACAGTTAATCGTAAGGTTCAGAGCCTCTTAATGACAATGGAACACACAAAACTCGTCGCGATTCAATACATCGTCCTCCGGCCGACCTGTCTCCAAGGGTCTATTGCTGCCTCGGGCACCTTATGGTCGTTCTCCTGTGAGTCTAGATTTTCGAATCCGACGCAAAACTGACAGTTAATTGTAAGGTTCAGAGCCTGTTAAAGACGATGGAACACACAAATTGCGTCGCGATTCAATACATCGTCCTCCAGCCGACTTGTCTCCAAGGGTCTAGTGCTGCCTCGGGCACCTTATTGTCGTTCTCCTGTGAGTCTAGATTTTCGAATGCGACGCAAAACTGACAGTTAATCGTAAGGTTCAGAGCCTCTTAATGACAATGGAACACACAAATTGCGTCGCGATTCAATACATCGTCCTCCGGCCGACCTGTCTCCAAGGGTCTATTGCTGCCTCGGGCACCTTATGGTCGTTCTCCTGTGAGTCTAGATTTTCGAATCCGACGCAAAACTGACAGTTAATTGTAACGTTCAGAGCCTGTTAATGACGATGGAACAAACAAATTGCGTCGCGATTCAATACATCGTCCTCCAGCCGACTTGTCTCAAAGGGTCTAGTGCTGCCTCGGACACCTTTTGGTCGTTCTCCTGTGAGTCTAGATTTTCGAATCCGACGCAGACTGACAGTTAATTGTAACGTTCAGAGCCTGTTAATGACAATGGAACACACAAATCGCGTCGCGATTCAGTACATCGTCCTCCGGCCGACCTGTCTCCAAGGGTCTATTGCTGCCTCGGGCACCTTATGGTCGATCTCCTGTGAGTCTAGATTTTCGAATCCGACGCAAAACTGACAGTTAATTATAACGTTCAGAGCCTGTTAATGACGATGGAACACACAAATCGCGTCGCGATTCAATACATCGTCCTCCGGCCGACCTGTCTCCAAGAGTCTATTGCTGCCTCGGGCACCTTATGGTCGATCTCCTGTGAGTCTAGATTTTCGAATCCGACGCAAAACTGACAGTTAATTGTAACGTTCAGAGCCTGAAAATGACGATGGAACACACAAATCGCGTCGCGATTCAATACATCGTCCTCCGGCGACCTGTCTTCAAGGGTCTATTGCTGTCTCGGGCACCTTATGGTCGATCTCCTGTGAGTCTAGATTTTCGAATCCGACCCAAAACTGACAGTTAATTGTAACGTTCAGAGCCTGTAAATGACAATGGAACACACAAATCGCGTCGCGATTCGATACATCGTTCTCCAGCCGACTTGTCTCCAAGGGTCTAGTGCTGCCTCGGACACCTGATTGTCGTTCTCCTGTGAGTATAGATTTTCGAATGCGAGGCAAAACTGACAGTTAATCGTAAGGTTCATAGCCTCTTAATGACAATGGAACAAACAAAACTCGTCGCGATTCAATACATCGTCCTCCGGCCGACCTGTCTCCAAGGGTCTATTGCTGCCTCGGGCACCTTATGGTCGATCTCCTGTGAGTCTAGATTTTCGAATCCGACGCAAAACTGACAGTTAATTATAACGTTCAGAGCCTGTTAATGACGATGGAACACACAAATCGCGTCGCGATTCAATACATCGTCCTCCGGCCGACCTGTCTCCAAGAGTCTATTGCTGCCTCGGGCACCTTATGGTCGATCTCCTGTGAGTCTAGATTTTCGAATCCGACGCAAAACTGACAGTTAATTGTAACGTTCAGAGCCTGAAAATGACGATGGAACACACAAATCGCGTCGCGATTCAATACATCGTCCTCCGGCGACCTGTCTTCAAGGGTCTATTGCTGCCTCGGGCACCTTATGGTCGATCTCCTGTGAGTCTAGATTTTCGAATCCGACGCAAAACTGACAGTTAATTGTAAGGTTCAGAGCCTGTTAATGACGATGGAACACACAAATTGCGTCGCGATTCAATACATCGTCCTCCGCCCGACCTGTCTCCATGGGGCTATTGCTGCCTCGGGCACCTTATGGTCGTTCTCCTGTGAGTCTAGATTTTCGAATCCGACGCAAAACTGACAGTTAATTGTAACGTTCAGAGCCTGAAAATGACGATGGAACACACAAATCGCGTCGCGATTCAATACATCGTCCTCCAGCCGATTTGTCTCCAAGGGTCTAGTGCTGCCTCGGACACCTTATGGTCGTTCTCCTGTGAGTCTAGATTTTCGAATCCGACGCAAAACTGACAGTTAATTGTAACGTTCAGAGCCTGTAAATGACAATGGAACACACAAATCGCGTCGCGATTCGATACATCGTTCTCCAGCTGACTTGTCTCCAAGGGTCTAGTGCTGCCTCGGACACCTGATTGTCGTTCTCCTGTGAGTATAGATTTTCGAATGCGAGGCAAAACTGACAGTTAATCGTAAGGTTCAGAGCCTCTTAATGACAATGGAACACACAAAACTCGTCGCGATTCAATACATCGTCCTCCGGCCGACCTGTCTCCAAGGGTCTATTGCTGCCTCGGGCACCTTATGGTCGTTCTCCTGTGAGTCTAGATTTTCGAATCCGACGCAAAACTGACAGTTAATTGTAAGGTTCAGAGCCTGTTAATGACGATGGAACACACAAATTGCGTCGCGATTCAATACATCGTCCTCCAGCCGACTTGTCTCCAAGGGTCTAGTGCTGCCTCGGGCACCTTATTGTCGTTCTCCTGTGAGTCTAGATTTTCGAATGCGAAGCAAAACTGACAGTTAATCGTAAGGTTCAGAGCCTCTTAATGACAATGGAACACACAAATTGCGTCGCGATTCAATACATCGTCCTCCGGCCGACCTGTCTCCAAGGGTCTATTGCTGCCTCGGGCACCTTATGGTCGTTCTCCTGTGAGTCTAGATTTTCGAATCCGACGCAAAACTGACAGTTAATTGTAACGTTCAGAGCCTGTTAATGACGATGGAACACACAAATTGCGTCGCGATTCAATACATCGTCCTCCAGCCGACTTGTCTCAAAGGGTCTAGTGCTGCCTCGGACACCTTATGGTCGTTCTCCTGTGAGTCTAGATTTTCGAATCCGACGCAGACTGACAGTTAATTGTAACGTTCAGAGCCTGTTAATGACAATGGAACACACAAATCGCGTCGCGATTCAGTACATCGTCCTCCGGCCGACCTGTCTCCAAGGGTCTATTGCTGCCTCGGGCACCTTATGGTCGATCTCCTGTGAGTCTAGATTTTCGAATCCGACGCAAAACTGACAGTTAATTATAACGTTCAGAGCCTGTTAATGACGATGGAACACACAAATCGCGTCGCGATTCAATACATCGTCCTCCGGCCGACCTGTCTCCAAGAGTCTATTGCTGCCTCGGGCACCTTATGGTCGATCTCCTGTGAGTCTAGATTTTCGAATCCGACGCAAAACTGACAGTTAATTGTAACGTTCAGAGCCTGAAAATGACGATGGAACACACAAATCGCGTCGCGATTCAATACATCGTCCTCCGGCCGACCTGTCTTCAAGGGTCTATTGCTGCCTCGGGCACCTTATGGTCGATCTCCTGTGAGTCTAGATTTTCGAATCCGACGCAAAACTGACAGTTAATTGTAGCGTTCAGAGCCTGTTAATGACGATGGAACACACAAATTGCGTCGCGACTCAATACATCGTCCTCCGGCCGACCTGTCTCCAAGGGTCTATTGCTGCCTCGGGCACCTTATGGTCGATCTCCTGTGAGTCTAGATTTTCGAATCCGACGCAAAACTGACAGGTTATTGTAACGTTCAGAGCCTGTTAGGGACGATGGACACACAAATCGCGTCGCGATTCAATACATCGTCCTCCGGCCGACCTGTCTCCAAGAGTCTATTGCTGCCATGGTCATCTTATGGTCGATCTCCTGTGAGTCTAGATTTTCGAATCCGACGCAAAACTGACAGTTAATTGTAGCGTTCAGAGCCTGAGAATGACGATGGAACACACAAATCGCGTCGCGATTCAATACATCGTCCTCCGGCCGACCTGTTTTCAAGGGTCTATTGCTGCCTCGGGCACCTTATGTTCGATCTCCTGTGAGTCTAGATTTTCGAATCCGACGCAAAACTGACAGTTAATTGTAAGGTTCAGAGCCTGTTAATGACGATGGAACACACAAATTGCGTCGCGATTCAATACATCGTCCTCCGCCCGACCTGTCTCCATGGGGCTATTGCTGCCTCGGGCACCTTATGGTCGTTCTCCTGTGAGTCTAGATTTTCGAATCCGACACAAAACTGACAGTTAATTGTAACGTTCAGAGCCTGTTAATGACGATGGAACACACAAATCGCGTCGCGATTCAATACATCGTCCTCCAGCCGATTTGTCTCCAAGGGTCTAGTGCTGCCTCGGACACCTTATGGTCGTTCTCCTGTGAGTCTAGATTTTCGAATCCGACGCAAAACTGACAGTTAATTGTAACGTTCAGAGCCTGTAAATGACAATGGAACACACAAATCGCGTCGCGATTCGATACATCGTTCTCCAGCCGACTTGTCTCCAAGGGTCTAGTGCTGCCTCGGACACCTGATTGTCGTTCTCATGTGAGTATAGATTTTCGAATGCGAGGCAAAACTGACAGTTAATCGTAAGGTTCAGAGCCTCTTAATGACAATGGAACACACAAAACTCGTCGCGATTCAATACATCGTCCTCCAGCCGATTTGTCTCCAAGGGTCTAGTGCTGCCTCGGACACCTTATGGTCGTTCTCCTGTGAGTCTAGATTTTCGAATCCGACGCAAAACTGACAGTTAATTGTAACGTTCAGAGCCTGTAAATGACAATGGAACACACAAATCGCGTCGCGATTCGATACATCGTTCTCCAGCCGACTTGTCTCCAAGGGTCTAGTGCTGCCTCGGACACCTGATTGTCGTTCTCCTGTGAGTATAGATTTTCGAATGCGAGGCAAAACTGACAGTTAATCGTAAGGTTCAGAGCCTCTTAATGACAATGGAACACACAAAACTCGTCGCGATTCAATACATCGTCCTCCGGCCGACCTGTCTCCAAGGGTCTATTGCTGCCTCGGGCACCTTATGGTCGTTCTCCTGTGAGTCTAGATTTTCGAATCCGACGCAAAACTGACAGTTAATTGTAACGTTCAGAGCCTGTTAATGACGATGGAACACACAAATTGCGTCGCGATTCAATACATCGTCCTCCAGCCGACTTGTCTCAAAGGGTCTAGTGCTGCCTCGGACACCTTATGGTCGTTCTCCTGTGAGTCTAGATTTTCGAATCCGAAACAGACTGACAGTTAAAAGTAACGTTCAGAGCCTGTTAATGACAATGGAACACACAAATCGCGTCGCGATTCAGTACATCGTCCTCCGGCCGACCTGTCTCCAAGGGTCTATTGCTGCCTCGGGCACCTTATGGTCGATCTCCTGTGAGTCTAGATTTTCGAATCCGACGCAAAACTGACAGTTAATTATAACGTTCAGAGCCTGTTAATGACGATGGAACACACAAATCGCGTCGCGATTCAATACATCGTCCTCCGGCCGACCTGTCTCCAAGAGTCTATTGCTGCCTCGGGCACCTTATGGTCGATCTCCTGTGAGTCTAGATTTTCGAATCCGACCCAAAACTGACAGTTAATTGTAACGTTCAGAGCCTGTAAATGACAATGGAACACACAAATCGCGTCGCGATTCGATACATCGTTCTCCAGCCGACTTGTCTCCAAGGGTCTAGTGCTGCCTCGGACACCTGATTGTCGTTCTCCTGTGAGTATAGATTTTCGAATGCGAGGCAAAACTGACAGTTAATCGTAAGGTTCAGAGCCTCTTAATGACAATGGAACAAACAAAACTCGTCGCGATTCAATACATCGTCCTCCGGCCGACCTGTCTCCAAGGGTCTATTGCTGCCTCGGGCACCTTATGGTCGATCTCCTGTGAGTCTAGATTTTCGAATCCGACGCAAAACTGACAGTTAATTGTAAGGTTCAGAGCCTGTTAATGACGATGGAACACACAAATTGCGTCGCGATTCAATACATCGTCCTCCGCCCGACCTGTCTCCATGGGGCTATTGCTGCCTCGGGCACCTTATGGTCGTTCTCCTGTGAGTCTAGATTTTCGAATCCGACGCAAAACTGACAGTTAATTGTAACGTTCAGAGCCTGAAAATGACGATGGAACACACAAATCGCGTCGCGATTCAATACATCGTCCTCCAGCCGATTTGTCTCCAAGGGTCTAGTGCTGACTCGGACACCTTATGGTCGTTCTCCTGTGAGTCTAGATTTTCGAATCCGACGCAAAACTGACAGTTAATTGTAACGTTCAGAGCCTGTAAATGACAATGGAACACACAAATCGCGTCGCGATTCGATACATCGTTCTCCAGCTGACTTGTCTCCAAGGGTCTAGTGCTGCCTCGGACACCTGATTGTCGTTCTCCTGTGAGTATAGATTTTCGAATGCGAGGCAAAACTGACAGTTAATCGTAAGGTTCAGAGCCTCTTAATGACAATGGAACACACAAAACTCGTCGCGATTCAATACATCGTCCTCCGGCCGACCTGTCTCCAAGGGTCTATTGCTGCCTCGGGCACCTTATGGTCGTTCTCCTGTGAGTCTAGATTTTCGAATCCGACGCAAAACTGACAGTTAATTGTAAGGTTCAGAGCCTGTTAATGACGATGGAACACACAAATTGCGTCGCGATTCAATACATCGTCCTCCAGCCGACTTGTCTCCAAGGGTCTAGTGCTGCCTCGGGCACCTTATTGTCGTTCTCCTGTGAGTCTAGATTTTCGAATGCGACGCAAAACTGACAGTTAATCGTAAGGTTCAGAGCCTCTTAATGACAATGGAACACACAAATTGCGTCGCGATTCAATACATCGTCCTCCGGCCGACCTGTCTCCAAGGGTCTATTGCTGCCTCGGGCACCTTATGGTCGTTCTCCTGTGAGTCTAGATTTTCGAATCCGACGCAAAACTGACAGTTAATTGTAACGTTCAGAGCCTGTTAATGACGATGGAACACACAAATTGCGTCGCGATTCAATACATCGTCCTCCAGCCGACTTGTCTCAAAGGGTCTAGTGCTGCCTCGGACACCTTATGGTCGTTCTCCTGTGAGTCTAGATTTTCGAATCCGACGCAGACTGACAGTTAATTGTAACGTTCAGAGCCTGTTAATGACAATGGAACACACAAATCGCGTCGCGATTCAGTACATCGTCCTCCGGCCGACCTGTCTCCAAGGGTCTATTGCTGCCTCGGGCACCTTATGGTCGATCTCCTGTGAGTCTAGATTTTCGAATCCGACGCAAAACTGACAGTTAATTATAACGTTCAGAGCCTGTTAATGACGATGGAACACACAAATCGCGTCGCGATTCAATACATCGTCCTCCGGCCGACCTGTCTCCAAGAGTCTATTGCTGCCTCGGGCACCTTATGGTCGATCTCCTGTGAGTCTAGATTTTCGAATCCGACGCAAAACTGACAGTTAATTGTAACGTTCAGAGCCTGAAAATGACGATGGAACACACAAATCGCGTCGCGATTCAATACATCGTCCTCCGGCCGACCTGTCTTCAAGGGTCTATTGCTGCCTCGGGCACCTTATGGTCGATCTCCTGTGAGTCTAGATTTTCGAATCCGACGCAAAACTGACAGTTAATTGTAGCGTTCAGAGCCTGTTAATGACGATGGAACACACAAATTGCGTCGCGACTCAATACATCGTCCTCCGGCCGACCTGTCTCCAAGGGTCTATTGCTGCCTCGGGCACCTTATGGTCGATCTCCTGTGAGTCTAGATTTTCGAATCCAACGCAAAACTGACAGGTTATTGTAACGTTCAGAGCCTGTTAGGGACGATGGAACACACAAATCGCGTCGCGATTCAATACATCGTCCTCCGGCCGACCTGTCTCCAAGGGTCTATTGCTGCCTCGGGCACCTTATGGTCGATCTCCTGTGAGTCTAGATTTTCGAATCCGACGCAAAACTGACAGTTAATTGTATGGTTGAGAGCCTGTTAATGACGATGGAACACACAAATTGCGTCGCGATTCAATACATCGTCCTCCGGCCGACCTGTTTTCAAGGGTCTATTGCTGCCTCGGGCACCTTATGTTCGATCTCCTGTGAGTCTAGATTTTCGAATCCGACGCAAAACTGACAGTTAATTGTAAGGTTCAGAGCCTGTTAATGACGATGGAACACACAAATTGCGTCGCGATTCAATACATCGTCCTCCGCCCGACCTGTCTCCATGGGGCTATTGCTGCCTCGGGCACCTTATGGTCGTTCTCCTGTGAGTCTAGAATTTCGAATCCGACACAAAACTGACAGTTAATTGTAACGTTCAGAGCCTGTTAATGACGATGGAACACACAAATCGCGTCGCGATTCAATACATCGTCCTCCAGCCGATTTGTCTCCAAGGGTCTAGTGCTGCCTCGGACACCTTATGGTCGTTCTCCTGTGAGTCTAGATTTTCGAATCCGACGCAAAACTGACAGTTAATTGTAACGTTCAGAGCCTGTAAATGACAATGGAACACACAAATCGCGTCGCGATTCGATACATCGTTCTCCAGCCGACTTGTCTCCAAGGGTCTAGTGCTGCCTCGGACACCTGATTGTCGTTCTCATGTGAGTATAGATTTTCGGATGCGAGGCAAAACTGACAGTTAATCGTAAGGTTCAGAGCCTCTTAATGACAATGGAACACACAAAACTCGTCGCGATTCAATACATCGTCCTCCAGCCGATTTGTCTCCAAGGGTCTAGTGCTGCCTCGGACACCTTATGGTCGTTCTCCTGTGAGTCTAGATTTTCGAATCCGACGCAAAACTGACAGTTAATTGTAACGTTCAGAGCCTGTAAATGACAATGGAACACACAAATCGCGTCGCGATTCGATACATCGTTCTCCAGCCGACTTGTCTCCAAGGGTCTAGTGCTGCCTCGGACACCTGATTGTCGTTCTCCTGTGAGTATAGATTTTCGAATGCGAGGCAAAACTGACAGTTAATCGTAAGGTTCAGAGCCTCTTAATGACAATGGAACACACAAAACTCGTCGCGATTCAATACATCGTCCTCCGGCCGACCTGTCTCCAAGGGTCTATTGCTGCCTCGGGCACCTTATGGTCGTTCTCCTGTGAGTCTAGATTTTCGAATCCGACGCAAAACTGACAGTTAATTGTAACGTTCAGAGCCTGTTAATGACGATGGAACACACAAATTGCGTCGCGATTCAATACATCGTCCTCCAGCCGACTTGTCTCAAAGGGTCTAGTGCTGCCTCGGACACCTTATGGTCGTTCTCCTGTGAGTCTAGATTTTCGAATCCGAAACAGACTGACAGTTAATTGTAACGTTCAGAGCCTGTTAATGACAATGGAACACACAAATCGCGTCGCGATTCAGTACATCGTCCTCCGGCCGACCTGTCTCCAAGGGTCTATTGCTGCCTCGGGCACCTTATGGTCGATCTCCTGTGAGTCTAGATTTTCGAATCCGACGCAAAACTGACAGTTAATTATAACGTTCAGAGCCTGTTAATGACGATGGAACACACAAATCGCGTCGCGATTCAATACATCGTCCTCCGGCCGACCTGTCTTCAAGGGTCTATTGCTGCCTCGGGCACCTTATGGTCGATCTCCTGTGAGTCTAGATTTTCAAATCCGACGCAAAACTGACAGTTAATTGTAAGGTTCAGAGCCTGTTAATGACGATGGAACACACAAATTGCGTCGCGATTCAATACATCGTCCTCCGCCCGACCTGTCTCCAAGGGTCTATTGCTGCCTCGGGCACCTTATGGTCGTTCTCCTGTGAGTCTAGATTTTCGAATCCGACGCAAAACTGACAGTTAATTGTAACGTTCAGAGCCTGTTAATGACGATGGAACACACAAATCGTGTCGCGATTCAATACATCGTCCTCCAGCCGATTTGTCTCCAAGGGTCTAGTGCTGCCTCGGGCACCTTATGGTCGATCTCCTGTGAGTCTAGATTTTCGAATCCGACGCAAAACTGACAGGTTATTGTAACGTTCAGAGCCTGTTAGGGACGATGGAACACACAAATCGCGTCGCGATTCAATACATCGTCCTCCGGCCGACCTGTCTCCAAGAGTCTATTGCTGCCATGGTCATCTTATGGTCGATCTCCTGTGAGTCTAGATTTTCGAATCCGACGCAAAACTGACAGTTAATTGTAGCGTTCAGAGCCTGAGAATGTGGATGGAACACACAAATCGCGTCGCGATTCAATACATCGTCCTCCGGCCGACCTGTTTTCAAGGGTCTATTGCTGCCTCGGGCACCTTATGTTCGATCTCCTGTGAGTCTAGATTTTCGAATCCGACGCAAAACTGACAGTTAATTGTAAGGTTCAGAGCCTGTTAATGACGATGGAACACACAAATTGCGTCGCGATTCAATACATCGTCCTCCGCCCGACCTGTCTCCATGGGGCTATTGCTGCCTCGGGCACCTTATGGTCGTTCTCCTGTGAGTCTAGATTTTCGATTCCGACACAAAACTGACAGTTAATTGTAACGTTCAGAGCCTGTTAATGACGATGGAACACACAAATCGCGTCGCGATTCAATACATCGTCCTCCAGCCGATTTGTCTCCAAGGGTCTAGTGCTGCCTCGGACACCTTATGGTCGTTCTCCTGTGAGTCTAGATTTTCGAATCCGACGCAAAACTGACAGTTAATTGTAACGTTCAGAGCCTGTAAATGACAATGGAACACACAAATCGCGTCGCGATTCGATACATCGTTCTCCAGCCGACTTGTCTCCAAGGGTCTAGTGCTGCCTCGGACACCTGATTGTCGTTCTCCTGTGAGTATAGATTTTCGAATGCGAGGCAAAACTGACAGTTAATCGTAAGGTTCAGAGCCTCTTAATGACAATGGAACACACAAAACTCGTCGCGATTCAATACATCGTCCTCCAGCCGATTTGTCTCCAAGGGTCTAGTGCTGCCTCGGACACCTTATGGTCGTTCTCCTGTGAGTCTAGATTTTCGAATCCGACGCAAAACTGACAGTTAATTGTAACGTTCAGAGCCTGTAAATGACAATGGAACACACAAATCGCGTCGCGATTCGATACATCGTTCTCCAGCCGACTTGTCTCCAAGGGTCTAGTGCTGCCTCGGACACCTGATTGTCGTTCTCCTGTGAGTATAGATTTTCGAATGCGAGGCAAAACTGACAGTTAATCGTAAGGTTCAGAGCCTCTTAATGACAATGGAACACACAAAACTCGTCGCGATTCAATACATCGTCCTCCGGCCGACCTGTCTCCAAGGGTCTATTGCTGCCTCGGGCACCTTATGGTCGTTCTCCTGTGAGTCTAGATTTTCGAATCCGACGCAAAACTGACAGTTAATTGTAACGTTCAGAGCCTGTTAATGACGATGGAACACACAAATTGCGTCGCGATTCAATACATCGTCCTCCAGCCGACTTGTCTCAAAGGGTCTAGTGCTGCCTCGGACACCTTATGGTCGTTCTCCTGTGAGTCTAGATTTTCGAATCCGACGCAGACTCACAGTTAATTGTAACGTTCAGAGCCTGTTAATGACAATGGAACACACAAATCGCGTCGCGATTCAGTACATCGTCCTCCGGCCGACCTGTCTCCAAGGGTCTATTGCTGCCTCGGGCACCTTATGGTCGATCTCCTGTGAGTCTAGATTTTCGAATCCGACGCAAAACTGACAGTTAATTATAACGTTCAGAGCCTGTTAATGACGATGGAACACACAAATCGCGTCGCGATTCAATACATCGTCCTCCGGCCGACCTGTCTCCAAGAGTCTATTGCTGCCTCGGGCACCTTATGGTCGATCTCCTGTGAGTCTAGATTTTCGAATCCGACGCAAAACTGACAGTTAATTGTAACGTTCAGAGCCTGAAAATGACGATGGATCACACAAAACTGGTCGCGATTCAATACATCGTCCTCCGGCCGACCTGTCTCCAAGGGTCTATTGCTGCCTCGGGCACCTTATGGTCGTTCTCCTGTGAGTCTAGATTTTCGAATCCGACGCAAAACTGACAGTTAATTGTAAGTTTCAGAGCCTGTTAATGACGATGGAACACACAAATTGCGTCGCGATTCAATACATCGTCCTCCAGCCGACTTGTCTCCAAGGGTCTAGTGCTGCCTCGGGCACCTTATTGTCGTTCTCCTGTGAGTCTAGATTTTCGAATGCGACGCAAAACTGACAGTTAATCGTAAGGTTCAGAGCCTCTTAATGACAATGGAACACACAAATTGCGTCGCGATTCAATACATCGTCCTCCGGCCGACCTGTCTCCAAGGGTCTATTGCTGCCTCGGGCACCTTATGGTCGTTCTCCTGTGAGTCTAGATTTTCGAATCCGACGCAAAACTGACAGTTAATTGTAACGTTCAGAGCCTGTTAATGACGATGGAACACACAAATTGCGTCGCGATTCAATACATCGTCCTCCAGCCGACTTGTCTCAAAGGGTCTAGTGCTGCCTCGGACACCTTATGGTCGTTCTCCTGTGAGTCTAGATTTTCGAATCCGACGCAGACTGACAGTTAATTGTAACGTTCAGAGCCTGTTAATGACAATGGAACACACAAATCGCGTCGCGATTCAGTACATCGTCCTCCGGCCGACCTGTCTCCAAGGGTCTATTGCTGCCTCGGGCACCTTATGGTCGATCTCCTGTGAGTCTAGATTTTCGAATCCGACGCAAAACTGACAGTTAATTATAACGTTCAGAGCCTGTTAATGACGATGGAACACACAAATCGCGTCGCGATTCAATACATCGTCCTCCGGCCGACCTGTCTCCAAGAGTCTATTGCTGCCTCGGGCACCTTATGGTCGATCTCCTGTGAGTCTAGATTTTCGAATCCGACGCAAAACTGACAGTTAATTGTAACGTTCAGAGCCTGAAAATGACGATGGAACACACAAATCGCGTCGCGATTCAATACATCGTCCTCCGGCCGACCTGTCTTCAAGGGTCTATTGCTGCCTCGGGCACCTTATGGTCGATCTCCTGTGAGTCTAGATTTTCGAATCCGACGCAAAACTGACAGTTAATTGTAACGTTCAGAGCCTGTTAATGACGATGGAACACACAAATTGCGTCGCGACTCAATACATCGTCCTCCGGCCGACCTGTCTCCAAGGGTCTATTGCTGCCTCGGGCAACTTATGGTCGATCTCCTGTGAGTCTAGATTTTCGAATCCGACGCAAAACTGACAGATGATTGTAACGTTCAGAGCCTGTTAATGAGGATGGAACACACAAATTGCGTCGCGATTCAATACATCGTCCTCCAGCCGACTTGTCTCCAAGGGTCTAGTGCTGCCTCGGGCACCTTATGGTCGTTCTCTTGTGAGTCTAGATTTTCGAATCCGACGCAAAACTGACAGTTAATTGTATGGTTGAGAGCCTGTTAATGACGATGGAACACACAAATTGCGTCGCGATTCAATACATCGTCCTCCGGCCGACCTGTCTGCAAGAGTCTATTGCTGCCTCAGGCACCTTATGGTCGATCTCCTGTGAGTCTAGATTTTCGAATCCGACGCAAAACTGACAGTTAATTGTAACGTTCAGAGCCTGAAAATGACGATGGAACACACAAATCGCGTCGCGATTAAATACATCGTCCTCCGGCCGACCTGTCTTCAAGGGTCTATTGCTGCCTCGGGCACCTTATGGTCGATCTCCTGTGAGTATAGATTTTCAAATCCGACGCAAAACTGACAGTTAATTGTAAGGTTCAGAGCCTGTTAATGACGATGGAACACACAAATTGCGTCGCGATTCAATACATCGTCCTCCGCCCGACCTGTCTCCAAGGGTCTATTGCTGCCTCGGGCACCTTATGGTCGTTCTCCTGTGAGTCTAGATTTTCGAATCCGACGCAAAACTGACAGTTAATTGTAACGTTCAGAGCCTGTTAATGACGATGGAACACACAAATCGTGTCGCGATTCAATACATCGTCCTCCAGCCGATTTGTCTCCAAGGGTCTAGTGCTGCCTCGGGCACCTTATGGTCGATCTCCTGTGAGTCTAGATTTTCGAATCCGACGCAAAACTGACAGGTTATTGTAACGTTCAGAGCCTGTTAGGGACGATGGAACACACAAATCGCGTCGCGATTCAATACATCGTCCTCCGGCCGACCTGTCTCCAAGAGTCTATTGCTGCCTCGGTCATCTTATGGTCGATCTCCTGTGAGTCTAGATTTTCGAATCCGACGCAAAACTGACAGTTAATTGTAACGTTCAGAGCCTGAGAATGACGATGGAACACACAAATCGCGTCGCGATTCAATACATCGTCCTCCGGCCGACCTGTTTTCAAGGGTCTATTGCTGCCTCGGGCTCCTTATGTTCGATCTCCTGTGAGTCTAGATTTTCGAATGCGACGCAAAACTGACAGTTAATTGTAAGGTTCAGAGCCTGTTAATGACGATGGAACACACAAATTGCGTCGCGATTCAATACATCGTCCTCCGGCCGACCTGTCTCCAAGGGTCTATTGCTGCCTCGGGCACGTTATGGTCGTTCTCCTGTGAGTCTAGATTTTCGAATCCGACGCAAAACTGACAGTTAATTGTAAGGTTCAGAGCCTCTTAATGACGATGGAACACACAAATCGCGTCGCGATTCAATACATCGTCCTCCGGCCGACCTGTCTTCAAGGGTCTAGTGCTGCCTCGGACACCTGATTGTCGTTCTCATGTGAGTATAGATTTTCGGATGCGAGGCAAAACTGACAGTTAATCGTAAGGTTCAGAGCCTCTTAATGACAATGGAACACACAAAACTCGTCGCGATTCAATACATCGTCCTCCGGCCGACCTGTTTTCAAGGGTCTATTGCTGCCTCGGGCTCCTTATGTTCGATCTCCTGTGAGTCTAGATTTTCGAATGCGACGCAAAACTGACAGTTAATTGTAAGGTTCAGAGCCTGTTAATGACGATGGAACACACAAATTGCGTCGCGATTCAATACATCGTCCTCCGGCCGACCTGTCTCCAAGGGTCTATTGCTGCCTCGGGCACGTTATGGTCGTTCTCCTGTGAGTCTAGATTTTCGAATCCGACGCAAAACTGACAGTTAATTGTAACGTTCAGAGCCTGTAAATGACAATGGAACACACAAATCGCGTCGCGATTCGATACATCGTTCTCCAGCCGACTTGTCTCCAAGGGTCTAGTGCTGCCTCGGACACCTGATTGTCGTTCTCATGTGAGTATAGATTTTCGGATGCGAGGCAAAACTGACAGTTAATCGTAAGGTTCAGAGCCTCTTAATGACAATGGAACACACAAAACTCGTCGCGATTCAATACATCGTCCTCCAGCCGATTTGTCTCCAAGGGTCTAGTGCTGCCTCGGACACCTTATGGTCGTTCTCCTGTGAGTCTAGATTTTCGAATCCGACGCAAAACTGACAGTTAATTGTAACGTTCAGAGCCTGTAAATGACAATGGAACACACAAATCGCGTCGCGATTCGATACATCGTTCTCCAGCCGACTTGTCTCCAAGGGTCTAGTGCTGCCTCGGACACCTGATTGTCGTTCTCCTGTGAGTATAGATTTTCGAATGCGAGGCAAAACTGACAGTTAATCGTAAGGTTCAGAGCCTCTTAATGACAATGGAACACACAAAACTCGTCGCGATTCAATACATCGTCCTCCGGCCGACCTGTCTCCAAGGGTCTATTGCTGCCTCGGGCACCTTATGGTCGTTCTCCTGTGAGTCTAGATTTTCGAATCCGACGCAAAACTGACAGTTAATTGTAACGTTCAGAGCCTGTTAATGACGATGGAACACACAAATTGCGTCGCGATTCAATACATCGTCCTCCAGCCGACTTGTCTCAAAGGGTCTAGTGCTGCCTCGGACACCTTATGGTCGTTCTCCTGTGAGTCTAGATTTTCGAATCCGAAACAGACTGACAGTTAATTGTAACGTTCAGAGCCTGTTAATGACAATGGAACACACAAATCGCGTCGCGATTCAGTACATCGTCCTCCGGCCGACCTGTCTCCAAGGGTCTATTGCTGCCTCGGGCACCTTATGGTCGATCTCCTGTGAGTCTAGATTTTCGAATCCGACGCAAAACTGACAGTTAATTATAACGTTCAGAGCCTGTTAATGACGATGGAACACACAAATCGCGTCGCGATTCAATACATCGTCCTCCGGCCGACCTGTCTTCAAGGGTCTATTGCTGCCTCGGGCACCTTATGGTCGATCTCCTGTGAGTCTAGATTTTCAAATCCGACGCAAAACTGACAGTTAATTGTAAGGTTCAGAGCCTGTTAATGACGATGGAACACACAAATTGCGTCGCGATTCAATACATCGTCCTCCGCCCGACCTGTCTCCAAGGGTCTATTGCTGCCTCGGGCACCTTATGGTCGTTCTCCTGTGAGTCTAGATTTTCGAATCCGACGCAAAACTGACAGTTAATTGTAACGTTCAGAGCCTGTTAATGACGATGGAACACACAAATCGTGTCGCGATTCAATACATCGTCCTCCAGCCGATTTGTCTCCAAGGGTCTAGTGCTGCCTCGGGCACCTTATGGTCGATCTCCTGTGAGTCTAGATTTTCGAATCCGACGCAAAACTGACAGGTTATTGTAACGTTCAGAGCCTGTTAGGGACGATGGAACACACAAATCGCGTCGCGATTCAATACATCGTCCTCCGGCCGACCTGTCTCCAAGAGTCTATTGCTGCCATGGTCATCTTATGGTCGATCTCCTGTGAGTCTAGATTTTCGAATCCGACGCAAAACTGACAGTTAATTGTAGCGTTCAGAGCCTGAGAATGTGGATGGAACACACAAATCGCGTCGCGATTCAATACATCGTCCTCCGGCCGACCTGTTTTCAAGGGTCTATTGCTGCCTCGGGCACCTTATGTTCGATCTCCTGTGAGTCTAGATTTTCGAATCCGACGCAAAACTGACAGTTAATTGTAAGGTTCAGAGCCTGTTAATGACGATGGAACACACAAATTGCGTCGCGATTCAATACATCGTCCTCCGCCCGACCTGTCTCCATGGGGCTATTGCTGCCTCGGGCACCTTATGGTCGTTCTCCTGTGAGTCTAGATTTTCGATTCCGACACAAAACTGACAGTTAATTGTAACGTTCAGAGCCTGTTAATGACGATGGAACACACAAATCGCGTCGCGATTCAATACATCGTCCTCCAGCCGATTTGTCTCCAAGGGTCTAGTGCTGCCTCGGACACCTTATGGTCGTTCTCCTGTGAGTCTAGATTTTCGAATCCGACGCAAAACTGACAGTTAATTGTAACGTTCAGAGCCTGTAAATGACAATGGAACACACAAATCGCGTCGCGATTCGATACATCGTTCTCCAGCCGACTTGTCTCCAAGGGTCTAGTGCTGCCTCGGACACCTGATTGTCGTTCTCCTGTGAGTATAGATTTTCGAATGCGAGGCAAAACTGACAGTTAATCGTAAGGTTCAGAGCCTCTTAATGACAATGGAACACACAAAACTCGTCGCGATTCAATACATCGTCCTCCAGCCGATTTGTCTCCAAGGGTCTAGTGCTGCCTCGGACACCTTATGGTCGTTCTCCTGTGAGTCTAGATTTTCGAATCCGACGCAAAACTGACAGTTAATTGTAACGTTCAGAGCCTGTAAATGACAATGGAACACACAAATCGCGTCGCGATTCGATACATCGTTCTCCAGCCGACTTGTCTCCAAGGGTCTAGTGCTGCCTCGGACACCTGATTGTCGTTCTCCTGTGAGTATAGATTTTCGAATGCGAGGCAAAACTGACAGTTAATCGTAAGGTTCAGAGCCTCTTAATGACAATGGAACACACAAAACTCGTCGCGATTCAATACATCGTCCTCCGGCCGACCTGTCTCCAAGGGTCTATTGCTGCCTCGGGCACCTTATGGTCGTTCTCCTGTGAGTCTAGATTTTCGAATCCGACGCAAAACTGACAGTTAATTGTAACGTTCAGAGCCTGTTAATGACGATGGAACACACAAATTGCGTCGCGATTCAATACATCGTCCTCCAGCCGACTTGTCTCAAAGGGTCTAGTGCTGCCTCGGACACCTTATGGTCGTTCTCCTGTGAGTCTAGATTTTCGAATCCGACGCAGACTCACAGTTAATTGTAACGTTCAGAGCCTGTTAATGACAATGGAACACACAAATCGCGTCGCGATTCAGTACATCGTCCTCCGGCCGACCTGTCTCCAAGGGTCTATTGCTGCCTCGGGCACCTTATGGTCGATCTCCTGTGAGTCTAGATTTTCGAATCCGACGCAAAACTGACAGTTAATTATAACGTTCAGAGCCTGTTAATGACGATGGAACACACAAATCGCGTCGCGATTCAATACATCGTCCTCCGGCCGACCTGTCTCCAAGAGTCTATTGCTGCCTCGGGCACCTTATGGTCGATCTCCTGTGAGTCTAGATTTTCGAATCCGACGCAAAACTGACAGTTAATTGTAACGTTCAGAGCCTGAAAATGACGATGGATCACACAAAACTGGTCGCGATTCAATACATCGTCCTCCGGCCGACCTGTCTCCAAGGGTCTATTGCTGCCTCGGGCACCTTATGGTCGTTCTCCTGTGAGTCTAGATTTTCGAATCCGACGCAAAACTGACAGTTAATTGTAAGTTTCAGAGCCTGTTAATGACGATGGAACACACAAATTGCGTCGCGATTCAATACATCGTCCTCCAGCCGACTTGTCTCCAAGGGTCTAGTGCTGCCTCGGGCACCTTATTGTCGTTCTCCTGTGAGTCTAGATTTTCGAATGCGACGCAAAACTGACAGTTAATCGTAAGGTTCAGAGCCTCTTAATGACAATGGAACACACAAATTGCGTCGCGATTCAATACATCGTCCTCCGGCCGACCTGTCTCCAAGGGTCTATTGCTGCCTCGGGCACCTTATGGTCGTTCTCCTGTGAGTCTAGATTTTCGAATCCGACGCAAAACTGACAGTTAATTGTAACGTTCAGAGCCTGTTAATGACGATGGAACACACAAATTGCGTCGCGATTCAATACATCGTCCTCCAGCCGACTTGTCTCAAAGGGTCTAGTGCTGCCTCGGACACCTTATGGTCGTTCTCCTGTGAGTCTAGATTTTCGAATCCGACGCAGACTGACAGTTAATTGTAACGTTCAGAGCCTGTTAATGACAATGGAACACACAAATCGCGTCGCGATTCAGTACATCGTCCTCCGGCCGACCTGTCTCCAAGGGTCTATTGCTGCCTCGGGCACCTTATGGTCGATCTCCTGTGAGTCTAGATTTTCGAATCCGACGCAAAACTGACAGTTAATTATAACGTTCAGAGCCTGTTAATGACGATGGAACACACAAATCGCGTCGCGATTCAATACATCGTCCTCCGGCCGACCTGTCTCCAAGAGTCTATTGCTGCCTCGGGCACCTTATGGTCGATCTCCTGTGAGTCTAGATTTTCGAATCCGACGCAAAACTGACAGTTAATTGTAACGTTCAGAGCCTGAAAATGACGATGGAACACACAAATCGCGTCGCGATTCAATACATCGTCCTCCGGCCGACCTGTCTTCAAGGGTCTATTGCTGCCTCGGGCACCTTATGGTCGATCTCCTGTGAGTCTAGATTTTCGAATCCGACGCAAAACTGACAGTTAATTGTAACGTTCAGAGCCTGTTAATGACGATGGAACACACAAATTGCGTCGCGACTCAATACATCGTCCTCCGGCCGACCTGTCTCCAAGGGTCTATTGCTGCCTCGGGCAACTTATGGTCGATCTCCTGTGAGTCTAGATTTTCGAATCCGACGCAAAACTGACAGATGATTGTAACGTTCAGAGCCTGTTAATGAGGATGGAACACACAAATTGCGTCGCGATTCAATACATCGTCCTCCAGCCGACTTGTCTCCAAGGGTCTAGTGCTGCCTCGGGCACCTTATGGTCGTTCTCTTGTGAGTCTAGATTTTCGAATCCGACGCAAAACTGACAGTTAATTGTATGGTTGAGAGCCTGTTAATGACGATGGAACACACAAATTGCGTCGCGATTCAATACATCGTCCTCCGGCCGACCTGTCTGCAAGAGTCTATTGCTGCCTCAGGCACCTTATGGTCGATCTCCTGTGAGTCTAGATTTTCGAATCCGACGCAAAACTGACAGTTAATTGTAACGTTCAGAGCCTGAAAATGACGATGGAACACACAAATCGCGTCGCGATTAAATACATCGTCCTCCGGCCGACCTGTCTTCAAGGGTCTATTGCTGCCTCGGGCACCTTATGGTCGATCTCCTGTGAGTATAGATTTTCAAATCCGACGCAAAACTGACAGTTAATTGTAAGGTTCAGAGCCTGTTAATGACGATGGAACACACAAATTGCGTCGCGATTCAATACATCGTCCTCCGCCCGACCTGTCTCCAAGGGTCTATTGCTGCCTCGGGCACCTTATGGTCGTTCTCCTGTGAGTCTAGATTTTCGAATCCGACGCAAAACTGACAGTTAATTGTAACGTTCAGAGCCTGTTAATGACGATGGAACACACAAATCGTGTCGCGATTCAATACATCGTCCTCCAGCCGATTTGTCTCCAAGGGTCTAGTGCTGCCTCGGGCACCTTATGGTCGATCTCCTGTGAGTCTAGATTTTCGAATCCGACGCAAAACTGACAGGTTATTGTAACGTTCAGAGCCTGTTAGGGACGATGGAACACACAAATCGCGTCGCGATTCAATACATCGTCCTCCGGCCGACCTGTCTCCAAGAGTCTATTGCTGCCTCGGTCATCTTATGGTCGATCTCCTGTGAGTCTAGATTTTCGAATCCGACGCAAAACTGACAGTTAATTGTAACGTTCAGAGCCTGAGAATGACGATGGAACACACAAATCGCGTCGCGATTCAATACATCGTCCTCCGGCCGACCTGTTTTCAAGGGTCTATTGCTGCCTCGGGCTCCTTATGTTCGATCTCCTGTGAGTCTAGATTTTCGAATGCGACGCAAAACTGACAGTTAATTGTAAGGTTCAGAGCCTGTTAATGACGATGGAACACACAAATTGCGTCGCGATTCAATACATCGTCCTCCGGCCGACCTGTCTCCAAGGGTCTATTGCTGCCTCGGGCACGTTATGGTCGTTCTCCTGTGAGTCTAGATTTTCGAATCCGACGCAAAACTGACAGTTAATTGTAAGGTTCAGAGCCTCTTAATGACGATGGAACACACAAATCGCGTCGCGATTCAATACATCGTCCTCCGGCCGACCTGTCTTCAAGGGTCTAGTGCTGCCTCGGACACCTTATGGTCGTTCTCCTGTGAGTCTAGATTTTCGAATCCGACGCAAAACTGACAGTTAATTGTAACGTTCAGAGCCTGTTAATGACGATGGAACACACAAATCGCGTCGCGATTCAATACATCGTCCTCCAGCCGATTTGTCTCCAAGGGTCTAGTGCTGCCTCGGGCACCTTATGGTCGTTCCTCTGTGAGTCTAGATTTTCGAATCCGACACAAAACTGACAGTTAATTGTAAGGTTCAGAGCCTCTTAATGACGATGGAACACACAAATTGCGTCGCGATTCAATACATCGTCCTCCGGCCGACCTGTCTCCAAGGGTCTATTGCTCCCTCGGGCACCTTATGGTCGATCTCCTGTGAGTCTAGATTTTCGAATCCGACGCAAACCTGACAGTTAATTGTAACGTTCAGAGCCTGTAAATGACAATGGAACACACAAATCGCGTCGCGATTCAATACATCGTCCTCCAGCCGACTTGCCTCCAAGGGTCTAGTGCTGCCTCGGGCACCTTATTGTCGTTCTCCTGTGAGTCTATATTTTCGAATGCGACGCCAAACTGACAGTTAATCGTAAGGTTCAGAGCCTCTTAATGACAATGGAACACACAAAACTCGTCGCGATTCAATACATCGTCCTCCGGCCGACCAGTCTCCAAGGGTCTATTGCTGCCTCGGGCACCTTATGGTCGTTCTCCTGTGAGTCTAGATTTTCGAATCCGACGCAAAACTGACAGTTAATTGTAACGTTCAGAGCCTCTTATTGACAATGGAACACACAAATTGCGTCGCGATTCAATACATCGTCCTCCGGCCGACCTGTCTCCAAGGGTCTATTGCTGCCTCGGGCACCTTATGGTCGTTCTCCTGTGAGTCTAGATTTTCGAATCCGACGCAAAACTGACAGTTAACTGTAACGTTCAGAGCCTGTTAATGACGATGGAACACACAAATTGCGTCGCGATTCAATACATCGTCCTCCAGCCGACTTGTCTCCAAGGGTCTAGTGCTGCCTCGGACACCTTATGGTCGTTCTCCTGTGAGTCTAGATTTTCGAATCCGACGCAAAACCGACAGTTAATTGTAACGTTCAGAGCCTGTTAATGACGATGGAACACACAAATCGTGTCGCGATTCAATACATCGTCCTCCAGCCGATTTGTCTCCAAGGGTCTAGTGCTGCCTCGGGCACCTTATGGTCGATCTCCTGTGAGTCTAGATTTTCGAATCCGACGCAAAACTGACAGGTTATTGTAACGTTCAGAGCCTGTTAGGGACGATGGAACACACAAATCGCGTCGCGATTCAATACATCGTCCTCCGGCCGACCTGTCTCCAAGAGTCTATTGCTGCCTCGGTCATCATATGGTCGATCTCCTGTGAGTCTAGATTTTCGAATCCGACGCAAAACTGACAGTTAATTCTAACGTTCAGAGCCTGAGAATGACGATGGAACACACAAATCGCGTCGCGATTCAATACATCGTCCTCCGGCCGACCTGTTTTCAAGGGTCTATTGCTGCCTCGGGCACCTTATGTTCGATCTCCTGTGAGTCTAGATTTTCGAATCCGACGCAAAACTGACAGTTAATTGTAAGGTTCAGAGCCTGTTAATGACGATGGAACACACAAATTGCGTCTTGATTCAATACATCGTCCTCCGGCCGACCTGTCTCCAAGGGTCTATTGCTGCCTCGGGCACGTTATGGTCGTTCTCCTGTGAGTCTAGATTTTCGAATCCGACGCAAAACTGACAGTTAATTGTAACGTTCAGAGCCTGTTAATGACGATGGAACACACAAATCGCGTCGCGATTCAATACATCGTCCTCCGGCCGACCTGTCTTCAAGGGTCTAGTGCTGCCTCGGACACCTTATGGTCGTTCTCCTGTGAGTCTAGATTTTCGAATCCGACGCAAAACTGACAGTTAATTGTAACGTTCAGAGCCTGTTAATGACGATGGAACACACAAATCGCGTCGCGATTCAATACATCGTCCTCCAGCCGATTTGTCTCCAAGGGTCTAGTGCTGCCTCGGGCACCTTATGGTCGTTCCTCTGTGAGTCTAGATTTTCGAATCCGACACAAAACTGACAGTTAATTGTAAGGTTCAGAGCCTCTTAATGACGATGGAACACACAAATTGCGTCGCGATTCAATACATCGTCCTCCGGCCGACCTGTCTCCAAGGGTCTATTGCTCCCTCGGGCACCTTATGGTCGATCTCCTGTGAGTCTAGATTTTCGAATCCGACGCAAACCTGACAGTTAATTGTAACGTTCAGAGCCTGTAAATGACAATGGAACACACAAATCGCGTCGCGATTCAATACATCGTCCTCCAGCCGACTTGCCTCCAAGGGTCTAGTGCTGCCTCGGGCACCTTATTGTCGTTCTCCTGTGAGTCTATATTTTCGAATGCGACGCCAAACTGACAGTTAATCGTAAGGTTCAGAGCCTCTTAATGACAATGGAACACACAAAACTCGTCGCGATTCAATACATCGTCCTCCGGCCGACCAGTCTCCAAGGGTCTATTGCTGCCTCGGGCACCTTATGGTCGTTCTCCTGTGAGTCTAGATTTTCGAATCCGACGCAAAACTGACAGTTAATTGTAACGTTCAGAGCCTCTTATTGACAATGGAACACACAAATTGCGTCGCGATTCAATACATCGTCCTCCGGCCGACCTGTCTCCAAGGGTCTATTGCTGCCTCGGGCACCTTATGGTCGTTCTCCTGTGAGTCTAGATTTTCGAATCCGACGCAAAACTGACAGTTAATTGTAACGTTCAGAGCCTGTTAATGACGATGGAACACACAAATTGCGTCGCGATTCAATACATCGTCCTCCAGCCGACTTGTCTCCAAGGGTCTAGTGCTGCCTCGGACACCTTATGGTCGTTCTCCTGTGAGTCTAGATTTTCGAATCCGACGCAAAACTGACAGTTAATTGTAACGTTCAGAGCCAATTAATGACAATGGAACACACAAATCGCGTCGCGATTCAATACATCGTCCTCCGGCCGACCTGTCTCCAAGGGTCTATTGCTGCCTCGGGCACCTTATGGTCGATCTCCTGTGAGTCTAGATTTTCGAATCCGACGCAAAACTAACAGTTAATTGTAACGTTCAGAGCCTGTTAATGACGATGGAACACACAAATCGCGTCGCGATTCAATACATCGTCCTCCGGCCGACCTGTCTCCAAGGGTCTATTGCTGCCTCGGGCACTTTATGGTCGATCTCCTGTGAGTCTAGATTTTCGAATCCGACGCAAAACTAACAGTTAATTGTAACGTTCAGAGCCTGTTAATGACGATGGAACACACAAATCGCGTCGCGATTCAATACATCGTCCTCCGGCCGACCTGTCTCCAAGGGTCTATTGCTGCCTCGGGCACCTTATGGTCGTTGTCTTGTGAGTCTAGATTTTCGAATCCGACGCAAAACTGGCAGTTAATTGTATGGTTGAGAGCCTGTTAATGACGATGGAACACACAAATTGCGTCGCGATTCAATACATCGTCCTCCGGCCGACCTGTCTCCAAGAGTCTATTGCTGCCTCGGGCACCTTATGGTCGATCTCCTGTGAGTCTAGATTTTCGAATCCGACGCAAAACTGACAGTTAATTGTAACGTTCAGAGCCTGAAAATGACGATGGAACACACAAATCGCGTCGCGATTCAATACATCGTCCTCCGGCCTACCTGTCAACAAGGGTCTATTGCTGCCTCGGGTACCTTATGGTCGAACTCCTGTGAGTCTAGATTTTCGAATCCGACGCAAAACTGACAGTTAATTGTAACGTTCAGAGCCTGTTAATGACGATGGAACACACAAATTGCGTCGCGATTCAATACATCGTCCTCCGGCCGACCTGTCTCCAAGGGTCTATTGCTGCCTCGGGCACCTTATGGTCTTTCTCGTTGTGAGTCTAGATTTTCGAATCCGACGCAAAACTGACAGTTAATTGTAACGTTCAGAGCCTGTTAATGACAATGGAACACACAAATCGCGTCGCGATTCAATACATCGTCCTCCAGCCGATTGGTCTCCAAGGGTCTAGTGCTGCCGCGGGCACCTTATTGTCGTTCTCCTGTGAGTCTAGATTTTCGAATCCGACGCAAACCTGACAGTTAATTGTAACGTTCAGAGCCTCTTAATGACAATGGAACACACAAATCGCGTTGCGATTCAATACATCGTCCTCCGGCCGACCTGTCTCCAAGGGTCTATTGCTGCCTCGGGCATCTTATGGTCGATCTCCTGTGAGTTTAGATTTTCGAATCCGACGCAAAACTGACAGTTAATTGTAACGTTCAGAGCCTGTTAATGACGATGGAAGACACAAATTGCGTCGCGATTCAATACATCGTCCTCCAGCCGACTTGTCTCCAAGGGTCTAGTGCTGCCTCGGACACCTTATGGTCGATCTCCTGTGACTAGATTTTCGAATCTGACGCAAAACTGACAGTTAATTGGAAGGTTCAGAGCCTGTTCATGACGATGGAACACACAAATTGCGTCGCGATTCAATACATCGTCCTCCAGCCGACTTGTCTCCAAGGGTCTAGTGCTGCCTCGGGCACCTTATGGTCGTTCTCTTGTGAGTCTAGATTTTCGAATCCGACGCAAAACTGACAGTTAATTGTATGGTTGAGAGCCTGTTAATGACGATGGAACACACAAATTGCGTCGCGATTCAATACATCGTCCTCCGGCCGACCTGTCTCCAAGAGTCTATTGCTGCCTCATGCACCTTATGGTCGATCTCCTGTGAGTCTAGATTTTCGAATCCGACGCAAACCTGACAGTTAATTGTATGGTTCAGATCCTGTTAATGACGATGGAACACACAAATTGCGTCGCGATTCAATACATCGTCCTCCGCCCGACCTGTCTCCAAGGGTCTATTGCTGCCTCGGGCACCTTATGGTCGTTCTCCTGTGAGCCTAGATTTTCGAATCCGACGCAAAACTGACAGGTTATTGTAACGTTCAGAGCCTGTTAGGGACGATGGAACACACAAATCGCGTCGCGATTCAATACATCGTCCTCCGGCCGACCTGTCTCCAAGAGTCTATTGCTGCCTCGGGCATCTTATGGTCGATCTCCTGTGAGTCTAGATTTTCGAATCCGACGCAAAACTGACAGTTAATTGTAACGTTCAGAGCCTGAGAATGACGATGGAACACACAAATCGCGTCGCGATTCAATACATCGTCCTCCGGCCGACCTGTTTTCAAGGGTCTATTGCTGCCTCGGGCACCTTATGTTCGATCTCCTGTGAGTCTAGATTTTCGAATCCGACGCAAAACTGACAGTTAATTGTAAGGTTCAGAGCCTCTTAATGACGATGGAACACACAAATCGCGTCGCGATTCAATACATCGTCCTCCGGCCGACCTGTCTCCAAGGGTCTATTGCTCCCTCGGGCACCTTATGGTCGATCTCCTGTGAGTCTAGATTTTCGAATCCGACGCAAACCTGACAGTTAATTGTAACGTTCAGAGCCTGTAAATGACAATGGAACACACAAATCGCGTCGCGATTTAATACATCGTCCTCCAGCCGACTTGCCTCCAAGGGTCTAGTGCTGCCTCGGGCACCTTATTGTCGTTCTCCTGTGAGTCTAGATTTTCGAATGCGACGCAAAACTGACAGTTAATCGTAAGGTTCAGAGCCACTTAATGACAATGGAACACACAAAACTCGTCGCGATTCAATACATCGTCCTCCGGCCGACCTGTCTCCAAGGGTCTATTGGTGCCTCGGGCACCTTATGGTCGTTCTCCTGTGAGTCTAGATTTTCGAATCCGACGCAAAACTGACAGTTAATTGTAACGTTCAGAGCCTGTTAATGACGATGGAACACACAAATTGCGTCGCGATTCAATACATCGTCCTCCGGCCGACCTGTCTCCAAGGGTCTATTGCTGCCTCGGGCACCTTATGGTCGTTCTCCTTTGAGTCTAGATTTTCGAATCCGACGCAAAACTGACAGTTAATTGTAAGGTTCAGAGCCTCTTATTGACAATGGAACACACAAATTGCGTCGCGATTCAATACATCGTCCTCCGGCCGACCTGTCTCCAAGGGTCTATTGCTGCCTCGGGCACCTTATGGTCGTTCTCCTGTGAGTCTAGATTTTCGAATCCGACGCAAAACTGACAGTTAATTGTAACGTTCAGAGCCTGTTAATGACGATGGAACACACAAATTGCGTCGCGATTCAATACATCGTCCTCCAGCCGACTTGTCTCCAAGGGTCTAGTGCTGCCTCGGACACCTTATGGTCGTTCTCCTGTGAGTCCAGATTTTCGAATCCGACGCAAAACTGACAGTTAATTGTAACGTTCAGAGCCAATTAATGACAATGGAACACACAAATCGCGTCGCGATTCAATACATCGTCCTCCGGCCGACCTGTCTCCAAGGGTCTATTGCTGCCTCGGGCACCTTATGGTCGATCTCCTGTGAGTCTAGATTTTCGAATCCGACGCAAAACTGACAGTTAATTGTAACGTTCAGAGCCTGTTAATGACGATGGAACACACAAATCGCGTCGCGATTCAATACATCGTCCTCCGGCCGACCTGTCTCCAAGGGTCTATTGCTGCCTCGGGCACCTTATGGTCGATCTCCTGTGAGTCTAGATTTTCGAATCCGACGCAAAACTGACAGTTAATTGTAACGTTCAGTGCCTGTTAATGACGATGGAACACACAAATTGCGTCGCGATTCATACATCGTCCTCCAGCCGACTTGTCTCCAAGGGTCTAGTGCTGCTTCGGACACCTTATGGTCGTTCTCCTGTGAGTCTAGATTTTTCGAATCCGACGCAAAATTGACAGTTAATTGTAAGGTTCAGAGCATCTTAATGACAATGGAACACACAAATCGCGTCGCGATTCAATACATGGTCCTCCGGCCGACCTGTCTCCAAGGGTCTATTGCTGCCTCGGGCACCTTATGGTCGATCTCCTGTGAGTCTAGATTTTCGAATCCGACGCAAAACTGACAGTTAATTGTAACGTTCCGAGCCTGTTAACGACGATGGAGCACACAAATCGCGTCGCGATTCAATACATCGTCCTCCGGCCGACCTGTCTCCAAGGGTCTATTGCTGCCTCGGGCACCTTATGGTCGATCTCCTGTGGGTCTAGATTTTCGAATCCGACGCAAAACTGACAGTTAATTGTAAGGTTCAGAGCCTCTTAATGACAATGGAACACACAAATTGCGTCGCGATTCAATACATCGTCCTCCGGCCGACCTGTCTCCAAGGGTCTATTGCTGCCTCGGGCTCCTTATGTTCGATCTCCTGTGAGTCTAGATTTTCGAATCCGACGCAAAACTGACAGTTAATTGTAACGTTCAGAGCCTGTTAATGACGATGGAACACACAAATCACGTCGCGATTCAATACATCATCCTCCAGCCGACTTGTCTCCAAGGGTCTAGTGCTGGCTCGGGCACCTTATGGTCGTTCTCCTGTGAGTCTAGATTTTCGAATCCGACGCAAAACTGACAGTTAATTGTAAGGTTCAGAGCCTGTTAATGACGATGGAAGACACAAATTGCGTCGCGATTCAATACATCGTCCTCCGGCCGACCTGTCTCCAAGGGGCTATTGCTGCCTCGGGCACCTTATGGTCGATCTCCTGTGAGTCTAGATTTTCGAATCCGACGCAAAACTGACAGTTAATTGTAACGTTCGGAGCCTGTTAATGACGATGGAACACACAAATTGCGTCGCGATTCAATACATCGTCCTCCGGCCGACCTGTCTCCAAGAGTCTATTGCTGCCTCGGGCACTTTAAGGTCGATCTCCTGTGAGTCTAGATTTTCGAATCCGACGCAAAACTGACAGTTAATTGTAACGTTCAGAGCCTGTTAATGACGATGGAACACACAAATGGCGTCGCGATTCAATACATCGTCCTCCGGCCGACCTGTCTCCAAGGGTCTATTGCCCCCTCGGTCATCTTATGGTCGTTCTCCTGTGAGTCTAGATTTTCGAATCCGACGCAAAACTGACAGTTAATTGTAAGGTTCAGAGCCTGTTAATGACGATGGAACACACAAATCGCGTCGCGATTCAATACATCGTCCTCCGGCCGACCTGTCTCCAAGGGTCTATTGCTGCCTCGGGCACCTTATGGTCGATCTCCTGTGAGTCTAGATTTTCGAATCCGACGCAAAACTGACAGTTAATTGTAACGTTCAGAGCCTGTTCATGACGATGGAACACACAAATTGCGTCGCGATTCAATACATCGTCCTCCGGCCGACCTGTCTCCAAGGGTCTATTGCTGCCTCGGGCACCTTATGGTCGTTCTCCTGTGAGTCTAGTCTTTCGAATCCGACGCATAACTGACAGTTAATTGTAACGTTCAGAGCCTGTTAATGACGATGGAACACACAAATTGCGTCGCGATTCAATACATCGTCCTCCAGCCGAATTGTCTCCAAGGGTCTAGTGCTGCCTCGGGCAATTTATGGTCGTTCTTCTGTGAGTCTAGATTTTCGAATCCGACGCAAAACTTACAGTTAATTGTAAGGTTCAGAGCCTGTTAATGACGATGGCACACACAAATTGCGTCGCGATTCAATACATCGTCCTCCGGCCGACCTGTCTCCAAGGGTCTATTGCTGCCTCGGGCACCTTATGGTCGATCTCCTGTGAGTCTAGATTTTCGAATCCGACGCAAAACTGACAGTTAATTGTAACGTTCAGGGCCTGTTAATGACGATGGAACACACAAATCGCGTCGCGATTCAATACATCGTCCTCCGGCCGACCTGTCTCCAAGGGTCTATTGCCCCCTCGGTCATCTTATGGTCGTTCTCCTGTGAGTCTAGATTTTCGAATCCGACGCAAAACTGACAGTTAATTGTAAGGTTCAGAGCCTGTTAATGACGATGGAACACACAAATCGCGTCGCGATTCAATACATCGTCCTCCGGCCGACCTGTCTCCAAGGGTCTATTGCTGCCTCGGACACCTTATGGTCGATCTCCTGTGAGTCTAGATTTTCGAATCCGACGCAAAACTGACAGTTAATTGTAACGTTCAGGGCCTGTCAATGACGATGGAACACACAAATCGCGTCGCGATTCAATACGTCGTCCTCCGGCCGACCTGTCTCCAAGGGTCTAGTGCTGCCTCGGGCACCTTATGGTCGATCTCCTGTGAGTCTAGATTTTCGAATCCGACGCAAAACTGACAGTTAATCGTAAGGTTCCGAGCCTCTAAAAAGACAATGGAACACACAAATTGCGTCGCGATTCAATACATCGTCCTCCAGCCGACTTGTCTCCAAGGGTCTAGTGCTGCCTCGGGCACCTTATTGTCGTTCTCCTGTGAGTCTAGATTTTCGAATGCGACGCAAAACTGACAGTTAATCGTAAGGTTCAGAGCCTCTTAATGACAATGGAACACACAAATTGCGTCGCGATTCGATACATCGTCCTCCGGCCGACCTGTCTCCAAGGGTCTATTGCTGCCTCGGGCACCTTATGGTCGTTCTCCTGTGAGTCTAGATTTTCGAATCCGACGCAAAACTGACAGTTAATTGTAACGTTCAGAGCCTGTTAATGACGATGGAACACACAAATTGCGTCGCGATTCAATACATCGTCCTCCAGCCGACTTGTCTCCAAGGGTCTAGTGCTGCCTCGGACACCTTATGGTCGTTCTCCTGTGAGTCTAGATTTTCGAATCCGACGCAAAACTGACAGTTAATTGTAACGTTCAGAGCCTGTTAATGACGATGGAACACACAAATCGCGTCGCGATTCAATACATCGTCCTCCGGCCGACCTGTCTCCAAGAGTCTATTGCTGCCTCGGGCACTTTATGGTCGATCTCCTGTGACTAGATTTTCGAATCCGACGCAAAACTGACAGTTAATTGTAAGGTTCAGAGCCTGTTAATGACGATGGAACACACAAATTGCGTCGCGACTCAATACATCGTCCTCCGGCCGACCTGTCTCCAAGGGTCTATTGCTGCCTCGGGCACCTTATGGTCGATCTCCTGTGAGTCTAGATTTTCGAATCCGACGCAAAACTGACAGTTAATTGTAACGTTCAGAGCCTGTTAATGACGATGGAAGACACAAATTGCGTCGCGATTCAATACATCGTCCTCCGGCCGACCTGTCTCCAAGGGGCTATTGCTGCCTCGGGCACCTTATGGTCGATCTCCTGTGAGTCTAGATTTTCGAATCCGACGCAAAACTGACACTTAATTGTAACGTTCGGAGCCTGTTAATGACGATGGAACACACAAATTGCGTCGCGATTCAATACATCGTCCTCCGGCCGACCTGTCTCCAAGAGTCTATTGCTGCCTCGGGCACTTTAAGGTCGATCTCCTGTGAGTCTAGATTTTCGAATCCGACGCAAAACTGACAGTTAATTGTAACGTTCAGAGCCTGTTAATGACGATGGAACACACAAATCGCGTCGCGATTCAATACATCGTCCTCCGGCCGACCTGTCTCCAAGGGTCTATTGCCCCCTCGGTCATCTTATGGTCGTTCTCCTGTGAGTCTAGATTTTCGAATCCGACGCAAAACTGACAGTTAATTGTAAGGTTCAGAGCCTGTTAATGACGATGGAACACACAAATCGCGTCGCGATTCAATACATCGTCCTCCGGCCGACCTGTCTCCAAGGGTCTATTGCTGCCTCGGGCACCTTATGGTCGATCTCCTGTGAGTCTAGATTTTCGAATCCGACGCAAAACTGACAGTTAATTGTAACGTTCAGAGCCTGTTCATGACGATGGAACACACAAATTGCGTCGCGATTCAATACATCGTCCTCCGGCCGACCTGTCTCCAAGGGTCTATTGCTGCCTCGGGCACCTTATGGTCGATCTCCTGTGAGTCTAGATTTTCGAATCCGACGCAAAACTGACAGTTAATTGTAACGTTCAGAGCCTGTTCATGACGATGGAACACACAAATTGCGTCGCGATTCAATACATCGTCCTCCAGCCGAATTGTCTCCAAGGGTCTAGTGCTGCCTCGGGCAATTTATGGTCGTTCTTCTGTGAGTCTAGATTTTCGAATCCGACGCAAAACTTACAGTTAATTGTAAGGTTCAGAGCCTGTTAATGACGATGGCACACACAAATTGCGTCGCGATTCAATACATCGTCCTCCGGCCGACCTGTCTCCAAGGGTCTATTGCTGCCTCGGGCACCTTATGGTCGATCTCCTGTGAGTCTAGATTTTCGAATCCGACGCAAAACTGACAGTTAATTGTAACGTTCAGGGCCTGTTAATGACGATGGAACACACAAATCGCGTCGCGATTCAATACATCGTCCTCCGGCCGACCTGTCTCCAAGGGTCTATTGCTGCCTCGGGCACCTTATGGTCGATCTCCTGTGAGTCTAGATTTTCGAATCCGACGCAAAACTGACAGTTAATTGTAACGTTCAGAGCCTGTTAATGACGATGGAACACACAAATCGCGTCGCGATTCAATACATCGTCCTCCGGCCGACCTGTCTCCAAGGGTCTATTGCTGCCTCGGGCACCTTATGGTCGATCTCCTGTGAGTAGATTTTCGAATCCGACGCAAAACTGACAGTTAATTGTAACGTTCAGTGCCTGTTAATGACGATGGAACACACAAATTGCGTCGGGATTCATACATCGTCCTCCAGCCGACTTGTCTCCAAGGGTCTAGTGCTGCTTCGGACACCTTATGGTCGTTCTCCTGTGAGTCTAGATTTTTCGAATCCGACGCAAAATTGACAGTTAATTGTAAGGTTCAGAGCATCTTAATGACAATGGAACACACAAATCGCGTCGCGATTCAATACATGGTCCTCCGGCCGACCTGTCTCCAAGGGTCTATTGCTGCCTCGGGCACCTTATGGTCGATCTCCTGTGAGTCTAGATTTTCGAATCCGACGCAAAACTGACAGTTAATTGTAACGTTCCGAGCCTGTTAACGACGATGGAGCACACAAATCGCGTCGCGATTCAATACATCGTCCTCCGGCCGACCTGTCTCCAAGGGTCTATTGCTGCCTCGGGCACCTTATGGTCGATCTCCTGTGGGTCTAGATTTTCGAATCCGACGCAAAACTGACAGTTAATTGTAAGGTTCAGAGCCTCTTAATGACAATGGAACACACAAATTGCGTCGCGATTCAATACATCGTCCTCCGGCCGACCTGTCTCCAAGGGTCTATTGCTGCCTCGGGCACCTTATGTTCGATCTCCTGTGAGTCTAGATTTTCGAATCCGACGCAAAACTGACAGTTAATTGTAACGTTCAGAGCCTGTTAATGACGATGGAACACACAAATCACGTCGCGATTCAATACATCATCCTCCAGCCGACTTGTCTCCAAGGGTCTAGTGCTGGCTCGGGCACCTTATGGTCGTTCTCCTGTGAGTCTAGATTTTCGAATCCGACGCAAAACTGACAGTTAATTGTAAGGTTCAGAGCCTGTTAATGACGATGGAAGACACAAATTGCGTCGCGATTCAATACATCGTCCTCCGGCCGACCTGTCTCCAAGGGTCTATTGCTGCCTCGGGCACCTTATGGTCGATCTCCTGTGAGTCTAGATTTTCGAATCCGACGCAAAACTGACAGTTAATTGTAACGTTCAGAGCCTGTTAATGACGATGGAACACACAAATCGCGTCGCGATTCAATACATCGTCCTCCGGCCGACCTGTCTCCAAGAGTCTATTGCTGCCTCGGGCACTTTATGGTCGATCTCCTGTGACTAGATTTTCGAATCCGACGCAAAACTGACAGTTAATTGTAAGGTTCAGAGCCTGTTCATGACGATGGACACACAAATTGCGTCGCGATTCAATACATCGTCCTCCGGCCGACCTGTCTCCAAGGGTCTATTGCTCCCTCGGGCACCTTATGGTCGTTCTCCTGTGACTCTAGATTTTCGAATCCGACGCAAAACTGACAGTTAATTGTAACGTTCAGAGCCTGTTAATGACGATGGAACACACAAATTGCGTCGCGACTCAATACATCGTCCTCCGGCCGACCTGTCTCCAAGGGTCTATTGCTGCCTCGGGCACCTTATGGTCGATCTCCTGTGAGTCTAGATTTTCGAATCCGACGCAAAACTGACAGTTAATTGTAACGTTCAGAGCCTGTTAATGACGATGGAAGACACAAATTGCGTCGCGATTCAATACATCGTCCTCCGGCCGACCTGTCTCCAAGGGGCTATTGCTGCCTCGGGCACCTTATGGTCGATCTCCTGTGAGTCTAGATTTTCGAATCCGACGCAAAACTGACACTTAATTGTAACGTTCGGAGCCTGTTAATGACGATGGAACACACAAATTGCGTCGCGATTCAATACATCGTCCTCCGGCCGACCTGTCTCCAAGAGTCTATTGCTGCCTCGGGCACTTTAAGGTCGATCTCCTGTGAGTCTAGATTTTCGAATCCGACGCAAAACTGACAGTTAATTGTAACGTTCAGAGCCTGTTAATGACGATGGAACACACAAATCGCGTCGCGATTCAATACATCGTCCTCCGGCCGACCTGTCTCCAAGGGTCTATTGCCCCCTCGGTCATCTTATGGTCGTTCTCCTGTGAGTCTAGATTTTCGAATCCGACGCAAAACTGACAGTTAATTGTAAGGTTCAGAGCCTGTTAATGACGATGGAACACACAAATCGCGTCGCGATTCAATACATCGTCCTCCGGCCGACCTGTCTCCAAGGGTCTATTGCTGCCTCGGGCACCTTATGGTCGATCTCCTGTGAGTCTAGATTTTCGAATCCGACGCAAAACTGACAGTTAATTGTAACGTTCAGAGCCTGTTCATGACGATGGAACACACAAATTGCGTCGCGATTCAATACATCGTCCTCCGGCCGACCTGTCTCCAAGGGTCTATTGCTGCCTCGGGCACCTTATGGTCGATCTCCTGTGAGTCTAGATTTTCGAATCCGACGCAAAACTGACAGTTAATTGTAACGTTCAGAGCCTGTTCATGACGATGGAACACACAAATTGCGTCGCGATTCAATACATCGTCCTCCAGCCGAATTGTCTCCAAGGGTCTAGTGCTGCCTCGGGCAATTTATGGTAGTTCTTCTGTGAGTCTAGATTTTCGAATCCGACGCAAAACTTACAGTTAATTGTAAGGTTCAGAGCCTGTTAATGACGATGGCACACACAAATTGCGTCGCGATTCAATACATCGTCCTCCGGCCGACCTGTCTCCAAGGGTCTATTGCTGCCTCGGGCACCTTATGGTCGATCTCCTGTGAGTCTAGATTTTCGAATCCGACGCAAAACTGACAGTTAATTGTAACGTTCAGGGCCTGTTAATGACGATGGAACACACAAATCGCGTCGCGATTCAATACATCGTCCTCCGGCCGACCTGTCTCCAAGGGTCTATTGCTGCCTCGGGCACCTTATGGTCGATCTCCTGTGAGTCTAGATTTTCGAATCCGACGCAAAACTGACAGTTAATTGTAACGTTCAGAGCCTGTTAATGACGATGGAACACACAAATCGCGTCGCGATTCAATACATCGTCCTCCGGCCGACCTGTCTCCAAGGGTCTATTGCTGCCTCGGGCACCTTATGGTCGATCTCCTGTGAGTCTAGATTTTCGAATCCGACGCAAAACTGACAGTTAATTGTAACGTTCAGTGCCTGTTAATGACGATGGAACACACAAATTGCGTCGCGATTCATACATCGTCCTCCAGCCGACTTGTCTCCAAGGGTCTAGTGCTGCTTCGGACACCTTATGGTCGTTCTCCTGTGAGTCTAGATTTTTCGAATCCGACGCAAAATTGACAGTTAATTGTAAGGTTCAGAGCATCTTAATGACAATGGAACACACAAATCGCGTCGCGATTCAATACATGGTCCTCCGGCCGACCTGTCTCCAAGGGTCTATTGCTGCCTCGGGCACCTTATGGTCGATCTCCTGTGAGTCTAGATTTTCGAATCCGACGCAAAACTGACAGTTAATTGTAACGTTCCGAGCCTGTTAACGACGATGGAGCACACAAATCGCGTCGCGATTCAATACATCGTCCTCCGGCCGACCTGTCTCCAAGGGTCTATTGCTGCCTCGGGCACCTTATGGTCGATCTCCTGTGGGTCTAGATTTTCGAATCCGACGCAAAACTGACAGTTAATTGTAAGGTTCAGAGCCTCTTAATGACAATGGAACACACAAATTGCGTCGCGATTCAATACATCGTCCTCCGGCCGACCTGTCTCCAAGGGTCTATTGCTGCCTCGGGCACCTTATGTTCGATCTCCTGTGAGTCTAGATTTTCGAATCCGACGCAAAACTGACAGTTAATTGTAACGTTCAGAGCCTGTTAATGACGATGGAACACACAAATCACGTCGCGATTCAATACATCATCCTCCAGCCGACTTGTCTCCAAGGGTCTAGTGCTGGCTCGGGCACCTTATGGTCGTTCTCCTGTGAGTCTAGATTTTCGAATCCGACGCAAAACTGACAGTTAATTGTAAGGTTCAGAGCCTGTTAATGACGATGGAAGACACAAATTGCGTCGCGATTCAATACATCGTCCTCCGGCCGACCTGTCTCCAAGGGGCTATTGCTGCCTCGGGCACCTTATGGTCGATCTCCTGTGAGTCTAGATTTTCGAATCCGACGCAAAACTGACAGTTAATTGTAACGTTCGGAGCCTGTTAATGACGATGGAACACACAAATTGCGTCGCGATTCAATACATCGTCCTACGGCCGACCTGTCTCCAAGAGTCTATTGCTGCCTCGGGCACTTTAAGGTCGATCTCCTGTGAGTCTAGATTTTCGAATCCGACGCAAAACTGACAGTTAATTGTAACGTTCAGAGCCTGTTAATGACGATGGAACACACAAATCGCGTCGCGATTCAATACATCGTCCTCCGGCCGACCTGTCTCCAAGGGTCTATTGCCCCCTCGGTCATCTTATGGTCGTTCTCCTGTGAGTCTAGATTTTCGAATCCGACGCAAAACTGACAGTTAATTGTAAGGTTCAGAGCCTGTTAATGACGATGGAACACACAAATCGCGTCGCGATTCAATACATCGTCCTCCGGCCGACCTGTCTCCAAGGGTCTATTGCTGCCTCGGGCACCTTATGGTCGATCTCCTGTGAGTCTAGATTTTCGAATCCGACGCAAAACTGACAGTTAATTGTAACGTTCAGAGCCTGTTCATGACGATGGAACACACAAATTGCGTCGCGATTCAATACATCGTCCTCCGGCCGACCTGTCTCCAAGGGTCTATTGCTGCCTCGGGCACCTTATGGTCGTTCTCCTGTGAGTCTAGTCTTTCGAATCCGACGCATAACTGACAGTTAATTGTAACGTTCAGAGCCTGTTAATGACGATGGAACACACAAATTGCGTCGCGATTCAATACATCGTCCTCCAGCCGAATTGTCTCCAAGGGTCTAGTGCTGCCTCGGGCAATTTATGGTCGTTCTTCTGTGAGTCTAGATTTTCGAATCCGACGCAAAACTTACAGTTAATTGTAAGGTTCAGAGCCTGTTAATGACGATGGCACACACAAATTGCGTCGCGATTCAATACATCGTCCTCCGGCCGACCTGTCTCCAAGGGTCTATTGCTGCCTCGGGCACCTTATGGTCGATCTCCTGTGAGTCTAGATTTTCGAATCCGACGCAAAACTGACAGTTAATTGTAACGTTCAGGGCCTGTTAATGACGATGGAACACACAAATCGCGTCGCGATTCAATACATCGTCCTCCGGCCGACCTGTCTCCAAGGGTCTATTGCCCCCTCGGTCATCTTATGGTCGTTCTCCTGTGAGTCTAGATTTTCGAATCCGACGCAAAACTGACAGTTAATTGTAAGGTTCAGAGCCTGTTAATGACGATGGAACACACAAATCGCGTCGCGATTCAATACATCGTCCTCCGGCCGACCTGTCTCCAAGGGTCTATTGCTGCCTCGGACACCTTATGGTCGATCTCCTGTGAGTCTAGATTTTCGAATCCGACGCAAAACTGACAGTTAATTGTAACGTTCAGGGCCTGTCAATGACGATGGAACACACAAATCGCGTCGCGATTCAATACGTCGTCCTCCGGCCGACCTGTCTCCAAGGGTCTAGTGCTGCCTCGGGCACCTTATGGTCGATCTCCTGTGAGTCTAGATTTTCGAATCCGACGCAAAACTGACAGTTAATCGTAAGGTTCCGAGCCTCTAAAAAGACAATGGAACACACAAATTGCGTCGCGATTCAATACATCGTCCTCCAGCCGACTTGTCTCCAAGGGTCTAGTGCTGCCTCGGGCACCTTATTGTCGTTCTCCTGTGAGTCTAGATTTTCGAATGCGACGCAAAACTGACAGTTAATCGTAAGGTTCAGAGCCTCTTAATGACAATGGAACACACAAATTGCGTCGCGATTCGATACATCGTCCTCCGGCCGACCTGTCTCCAAGGGTCTATTGCTGCCTCGGGCACCTTATGGTCGTTCTCCTGTGAGTCTAGATTTTCGAATCCGACGCAAAACTGACAGTTAATTGTAACGTTCAGAGCCTGTTAATGACGATGGAACACACAAATTGCGTCGCGATTCAATACATCGTCCTCCAGCCGACTTGTCTCCAAGGGTCTAGTGCTGCCTCGGACACCTTATGGTCGTTCTCCTGTGAGTCTAGATTTTCGAATCCGACGCAAAACTGACAGTTAATTGTAACGTTCAGAGCCAATTAATGACAATGGAACACACAAATCGCGTCGCGATTCAATACATCGTCCTCCGGCCGACCTGTCTCCAAGGGTCTATTGCTGCCTCGGGCACCTTATGGTCGATCTCCTGTGAGTCTAGATTTTCGAATCCGACGCAAAACTGACAGTTAATTGTAACGTTCAGAGCCTGTTAATGACGATGGAACACACAAATCGCGTCGCGATTCAATACATCGTCCTCCGGCCGACCTGTCTCCAAGAGTCTATTGCTGCCTCGGGCACTTTATGGTCGATCTCCTGTGACTAGATTTTCGAATCCGACGCAAAACTGACAGTTAATTGTAAGGTTCAGAGCCTGTTCATGACGATGGAACACACAAATTGCGTCGCGATTCAATACATCGTCCTCCGGCCGACCTGTCTCCAAGGGTCTATTGCTCCCTCGGGCACCTTATGGTCGTTCTCCTGTGACTCTAGATTTTCGAATCCGACGCAAAACTGACAGTTAATTGTAACGTTCAGAGCCTGTTAATGACGATGGAACACACAAATTGCGTCGCGACTCAATACATCGTCCTCCGGCCGACCTGTCTCCAAGGGTCTATTGCTGCCTCGGGCACCTTATGGTCGATCTCCTGTGAGTCTAGATTTTCGAATCCGACGCAAAACTGACAGTTAATTGTAACGTTCAGAGCCTGTTAATGACGATGGAAGACACAAATTGCGTCGCGATTCAATACATCGTCCTCCGGCCGACCTGTCTCCAAGGGGCTATTGCTGCCTCGGGCACCTTATGGTCGATCTCCTGTGAGTCTAGATTTTCGAATCCGACGCAAAACTGACACTTAATTGTAACGTTCGGAGCCTGTTAATGACGATGGAACACACAAATTGCGTCGCGATTCAATACATCGTCCTCCGGCCGACCTGTCTCCAAGAGTCTATTGCTGCCTCGGGCACTTTAAGGTCGATCTCCTGTGAGTCTAGATTTTCGAATCCGACGCAAAACTGACAGTTAATTGTAACGTTCAGAGCCTGTTAATGACGATGGAACACACAAATCGCGTCGCGATTCAATACATCGTCCTCCGGCCGACCTGTCTCCAAGGGTCTATTGCCCCCTCGGTCATCTTATGGTCGTTCTCCTGTGAGTCTAGATTTTCGAATCCGACGCAAAACTGACAGTTAATTGTAACGTTCAGGGCCTGTCAATGACGATGGAACACACAAATCGCGTCGCGATTCAATACGTCGTCCTCCGGCCGACCTGTCTCCAAGGGTCTAGTGCTGCCTCGGGCACCTTATGGTCGATCTCCTGTGAGTCTAGATTTTCGAATCCGACGCAAAACTGACAGTTAATCGTAAGGTTCCGAGCCTCTAAAAAGACAATGGAACACACAAATTGCGTCGCGATTCAATACATCGTCCTCCAGCCGACTTGTCTCCAAGGGTCTAGTGCTGCCTCGGGCACCTTATTGTCGTTCTCCTGTGAGTCTAGATTTTCGAATGCGACGCAAAACTGACAGTTAATCGTAAGGTTCAGAGCCTCTTAATGACAATGGAACACACAAATTGCGTCGCGATTCGATACATCGTCCTCCGGCCGACCTGTCTCCAAGGGTCTATTGCTGCCTCGGGCACCTTATGGTCGTTCTCCTGTGAGTCTAGATTTTCGAATCCGACGCAAAACTGACAGTTAATTGTAACGTTCAGAGCCTGTTAATGACGATGGAACACACAAATTGCGTCGCGATTCAATACATCGTCCTCCAGCCGACTTGTCTCCAAGGGTCTAGTGCTGCCTCGGACACCTTATGGTCGTTCTCCTGTGAGTCTAGATTTTCGAATCCGACGCAAAACTGACAGTTAATTGTAACGTTCAGAGCCAATTAATGACAATGGAACACACAAATCGCGTCGCGATTCAATACATCGTCCTCCGGCCGACCTGTCTCCAAGGGTCTATTGCTGCCTCGGGCACCTTATGGTCGATCTCCTGTGAGTCTAGATTTTCGAATCCGACGCAAAACTGACAGTTAATTGTAACGTTCAGAGCCTGTTAATGACGATGGAACACACAAATCGCGTCGCGATTCAATACATCGTCCTCCGGCCGACCTGTCTCCAAGAGTCTATTGCTGCCTCGGGCACTTTATGGTCGATCTCCTGTGACTAGATTTTCGAATCCGACGCAAAACTGACAGTTAATTGTAACGTTCAGAGCCTGTTCATGACGATGGAACACACAAATTGCGTCGCGATTCAATACATCGTCCTCCGGCCGACCTGTCTCCAAGGGTCTATTGCTCCCTCGGGCACCTTATGGTCGTTCTCCTGTGACTCTAGATTTTCGAATCCGACGCAAAACTGACAGTTAATTGTAACGTTCAGAGCCTGTTAATGACGATGGAACACACAAATTGCGTCGCGACTCAATACATCGTCCTCCGGCCGACCTGTCTCCAAGGGTCTATTGCTGCCTCGGGCACCTTATGGTCGATCTCCTGTGAGTCTAGATTTTCGAATCCGACGCAAAACTGACAGTTAATTGTAACGTTCAGAGCCTGTTAATGACGATGGAACACACAAATTGCGTCGCGATTCAATACATCGTCCTCCGGCCGACCTGTCTCCAAGGGTCTATTGCTGCCTCGGGCACCTTATGGTCGTTCTCCTGTGAGTCTAGATTTTCGAATCTGACGCAAAACTGACAGTTAATTGTAACGTTCAGCGCCTGTTAATGACGATGGAACACACAAATTTCGTCGCGACTCAATACATCGTCCTCCGGCCGACCTGTCTCCAAGGGTCTATTGCTGCCTCGGGCACCTTATGGCCGATCTCCTGTGAGTTTAGATTTTCGAATCCGACGCAAAACTGACAGTTAATTGTAACGTTCAGAGCCTGTTAATGACGATGCAACACACAAATGGCGTCGCGATTCAATACATCGTCCTCCGGCCGACCTGTCTCCAAGGGTCTAGTGCTGCCTCGGGCACCTTATGGTCGTTCTCCTGTGAGTCTAGATTTTCGAATCCGACGCAAAACTGACAGTTAATTGTAACGTTCAGCGCCTGTTAATGACGATGGAACACACAAATCGCGTCGCGATTCAATACATCGTCCTCCGTCCGACCTGTCTCCAAGGGTCTATTGCTGCCTCGGGCACCTTATGGTCGATCTCCTGTGAGTCTAAATTTTCGAATCCGACGCAAAACTGACAGTTAATTGTAACGTTCAGAGCCTGTTCATGACGATGGAACACACAAATTGCGTCGCGATTCAATACATCGTCCTCCGGCCGACCTGTCTCCAAGGGTCTATTGCTGCCTCGGGCACCTTATGGTCGTTCTCCTGTGAGTCTAGATTTTCGAATCCGACACAAAACTGACAGTTAATTGTAACGTTCAGAGCCTGTTAATGACGATGGAACACACAAATCGCGTCGCGATTCAATACATCGTCCTCCGGCCGACCTGTCTCCAAGGGTCTATTGCTGCCTCGGGCACCTTATGGTCGTTTCCTGTGAGTCTAGATTTTCGAATCCGACGCAAAACTGACAGTTAATTGTAACGTTCAGAGCCTGTTAATGACGATAGAACACACAAATTGCGTCGCGATTCAATACATCGTCCTCCAGCCGACTTCTCTCCAAGGGTCTATTGCTGCCTCGGGCACCTTATGGTCGTTCTCCTGTGAGTCTAGATTTTCGAATCCACGCAAAACTGACAGTTAATTGTAACGTTCAGAGCCTGTTAATGACGATGGAACACACAAATCGCGTCGCGATTCAATACATCGTCCTCCGGCCGACCTGTCTCCAAGGGTCTATTGCTGCCTCGGGCACCTTATGGTCGTTCTCCTGTGAGTCTAGATTTTCGAATCCGACGCAAAACTGACAGTTAATTGTAACGTTCAGAGCCTGTTAATGACGATGGAACACACAAATTGCGTCGCGATTCAATACATCGTCCTCCAGCCGACTTGTCTCCAAGGGTCTAGTGCTGCCTCGGACACCTTATGGTCGTTCTCCTGTGAGTCTAGATTTTCGATCCGACGAAAAGCTGACAGTTAATTGTAACGTTCAGAGCCAATTAATGACAATGGAACACACAAATCGCGTCGCGATTCAATACATCGTCCTCCGGCCGACCTGTCTCCAAGGGTCTATTGCTGCCTCGGGCACCTTATGGTCGATCTCCTGTGAGTCTAGATTTTCGAATCCGACGCAAAACTGAGAGTTAATTGTAACGTTCAGAGCCTGTTAATGACGATGGAACACACAAATCGCGTCGCGATTCAATACATCGTCCTCCGGCCGACCTGTCTCCAAGAGTCTATTGCTGCCTCGGGCACCTTATGGTCGTTCTCCTGTGACTCTAGATTTTCGAATCCGACGCAAAACTGACAGTTAATTGTAACGTTCAGAGCCTGTTAATGACGATGGAACACACAAATTGCGTCGCGACTCAATACATCGTCCTCCGGCCGACCTGTCTCCAAGGATCTATTACTGCCTCGGGCACCTTATGGCCGATCTCCTGTGAGTCTAGATTTTCGAATCCGACGCAAAACTGACAGTTAATTGTAACGTTCAGAGCCTGTTAATGACGATGGAACACACAAATTGCGTCGCGATTCAATACATCGTCCTCCGGCCGACCTGTCTCCAAGGGTCTATTGCTGCCTCGGGCACCTTATGGTCGTTCTCCTGTGAGTCTAGATTTTCGAATCCGACGCAAAACTGACAGTTAATTGTAACGTTCAGCGCCTGTTAATTGTAAGGTTCAGAGCCTGTTCATGACGATGGAACACACATATTGCGTCGCGATTCAGTACATCGTCCTCCGGCCGACCTGTCTCCAAGGGTCTATTGCTCCCTCGGGCACCTTATGGTCGTTATCCTGTGACTCTAGATTTTCGAATCCGACGCAAAACTGACAGTTAATTGTAACGTTCAGAGCCTGTTAATGACGATGGAACACACAAATTGCGTCGCGACTCAATACATCGTCCTCCGGCCGACCTGTCTCCAAGGGTCTATTACTGCCTCGGGCACCTTATGGTCGATCTCCTGTGACTAGATTTTCGAATCCGCCGCAAAACTGACAGTTAATTGTAACGTTCAGAGCCTGTTAATGACGATGGAACACACAAATTGCGTCGCGATTCAATACATCGTCCTCCGTCCGACCTGTCTCCAATGGTCTATTGCTGCCTCGGGCACCTTATGGTCGATCTCCTGTGAGTCTAGATTTTCGAATCCGACGCAAAACTGACAGTTAATTGTAACGTTCAGAGCCTGTTCATGACGATGGAACACACAAATTGCGTCGTGATTCAATACATCGTCCTCCGGCCGACCTGTCTCCAAGAGTCTATTGCTGCCTCGGGCACCTTATGGTCGATCTCCTGTGACTCTAGATTTTCGAATCCGACGCAAAACTGACAGTTAATTGTAACGTTCAGAGCCTGTTCATTACGATGGAACACACAAATTGCGTCGCGATTCAATACATCGTCCTCCGGCCGACCTGTCTCCAAGGGTCTATTGCTCCCTCGGGCACCTTATGGTCGTTCTCCTGTGACTCTAGATTTTCGAATCCGACGCAAAACTGACAGTTAATTGTAACGTTCAGAGCCTGTTAATGACGATGGAACACACAAATTGCGTCGCGACTCAATACATCGTCCTCCGGCCGACCTGTCTCCAAGGGTCTATTGCTGCCTCGGGCACCTTATGGCCGATCTCCTGTGAGTCTAGATTTTCGAATCCGACGCAAAACTGACAGTTAATTGTAACGTTCAGAGCCTGTTAATGACAATGGAACACACAAATCGCGTCGCGATTCAATACATCGTCCTCCGGCCGACCTGTCTCCAAGGGTCTATTGCTGCCTCGGGCACCTTATGGTCGATCTCCTGTGAGTCTAGATTTTCGAATCCGACGCAAAACTGAATGTTAATTGTAAAGTTCAGAGCCTGTTAATGACGATGGAACACACAAATCGCGTCGCGATTCAATACATCGTCCTCCGGCAGACCTGTCTCCAAGGGTCTATTGCTGCCTCGGGCACCTTATGGTCGATCTCCTGTGAGTCTAGATTTTCGAATCCGACGCAAAACTGACAGTTAATTGTAAGGTTCAGAGCCTCTTAATGACGATGGAACACACAAATTGCGTCGCGTTTCAATACATCGTCCTCCGGCCGACCTGTCTCCAAGGGTCTATTGCTGCCTCGGGCACCTTATGGTCGATCTCCTGTGAGTCTAGATTTTCGAATCCGACACAAAACTGACAGTTAATTGTAACGTTCAGAGCCTGTTAATGACGATGGAACACACAAATCGCGTCGCAATTCAATACATCGTCCTCCAGCCGATTTGTCTCCAAGGGTCTAGTGCTGCCTCGGGCACCTTATGGTCGTTCCTCTGTGAGTCTAGATTTTCGAATCCGACGCAAAACTGACAGTTAATTGTAAGGTTCAGAGCCTCTTAATGACGATGGAACACACAAATCGCGTCGCAATTCAATACATCGTCGTCCAGCCGATTTGTCTCCAAGGGTCTAGTGCTGCCTCGGGCACCTTATGGTCGTTCCTCTGTGAGTCTAGATTTTCGAATCCGACGCAAAACTGACAGTTAATTGTAAGGTTCAGAGCCTCTTAATGACGATGGAACACACAAATTGCGTCGCGATTCAATACATCGTCCTCCGGCCGACCTGTCTCCAAGGGTCTATTGCTGCCTCGGGCACCTTATGGTCGTTCTCCTGTGAGTCTAGATTTTCGAATCCGACGCAAAACTGACAGTTAATTGTAACGTTCAGCGCCTGTTAATTGTAAGGTTCAGAGCCTGTTCATGACGATGGAACACACATATTGCGTCGCGATTCAGTACATCGTCCTCCGGCCGACCTGTCTCCAAGGGTCTATTGCTCCCTCGGGCACCTTATGGTCGTTATCCTGTGACTCTAGATTTTCGAATCCGACGCAAAACTGACAGTTAATTGTAACGTTCAGAGCCTGTTAATGACGATGGAACACACAAATTGCGTCGCGACTCAATACATCGTCCTCCGGCCGACCTGTCTCCAAGGGTCTATTACTGCCTCGGGCACCTTATGGTCGATCTCCTGTGACTAGATTTTCGAATCCGCCGCAAAACTGACAGTTAATTGTAACGTTCAGAGCCTGTTAATGACGATGGAACACACAAATTGCGTCGCGATTCAATACATCGTCCTCCGTCCGACCTGTCTCCAATGGTCTATTGCTGCCTCGGGCACCTTATGGTCGATCTCCTGTGAGTCTAGATTTTCGAATCCGACGCAAAACTGACAGTTAATTGTAACGTTCAGAGCCTGTTCATGACGATGGAACACACAAATTGCGTCGTGATTCAATACATCGTCCTCCGGCCGACCTGTCTCCAAGAGTCTATTGCTGCCTCGGGCACCTTATGGTCGATCTCCTGTGACTCTAGATTTTCGAATCCGACGCAAAACTGACAGTTAATTGTAACGTTCAGAGCCTGTTCATTACGATGGAACACACAAATTGCGTCGCGATTCAATACATCGTCCTCCGGCCGACCTGTCTCCAAGGGTCTATTGCTCCCTCGGGCACCTTATGGTCGTTCTCCTGTGACTCTAGATTTTCGAATCCGACGCAAAACTGACAGTTAATTGTAACGTTCAGAGCCTGTTAATGACGATGGAACACACAAATTGCGTCGCGACTCAATACATCGTCCTCCGGCCGACCTGTCTCCAAGGGTCTATTGCTGCCTCGGGCACCTTATGGCCGATCTCCTGTGAGTCTAGATTTTCGAATCCGACGCAAAACTGACAGTTAATTGTAACGTTCAGAGCCTGTTAATGACAATGGAACACACAAATCGCGTCGCGATTCAATACATCGTCCTCCGGCCGACCTGTCTCCAAGGGTCTATTGCTGCCTCGGGCACCTTATGGTCGATCTCCTGTGAGTCTAGATTTTCGAATCCGACGCAAAACTGAATGTTAATTGTAAAGTTCAGAGCCTGTTAATGACGATGGAACACACAAATCGCGTCGCGATTCAATACATCGTCCTCCGGCAGACCTGTCTCCAAGGGTCTATTGCTGCCTCGGGCACCTTATGGTCGATCTCCTGTGAGTCTAGATTTTCGAATCCGACGCAAAACTGACAGTTAATTGTAAGGTTCAGAGCCTCTTAATGACGATGGAACACACAAATTGCGTCGCGTTTCAATACATCGTCCTCCGGCCGACCTGTCTCCAAGGGTCTATTGCTGCCTCGGGCACCTTATGGTCGATCTCCTGTGAGTCTAGATTTTCGAATCCGACACAAAACTGACAGTTAATTGTAACGTTCAGAGCCTGTTAATGACGATGGAACACACAAATCGCGTCGCAATTCAATACATCGTCCTCCAGCCGATTTGTCTCCAAGGGTCTAGTGCTGCCTCGGGCACCTTATGGTCGTTCCTCTGTGAGTCTAGATTTTCGAATCCGACGCAAAACTGACAGTTAATTGTAAGGTTCAGAGCCTCTTAATGACGATGGAACACACAAATCGCGTCGCAATTCAATACATCGTCGTCCAGCCGATTTGTCTCCAAGGGTCTAGTGCTGCCTCGGGCACCTTATGGTCGTTCCTCTGTGAGTCTAGATTTTCGAATCCGACGCAAAACTGACAGTTAATTGTAAGGTTCAGAGCCTCTTAATGACGATGGAACACACAAATCGCGTCGCGATTCAGTACATCGTCCTCCGGCCGACCTGTCTCCAAGGGTCTATTGCTGCCTCGGGCACCTTATGGTCGATCTCCTGTGAGTCTAGATTTTCGAATCCGACGCAAAACTGACAGTTAATTGTAACGTTCCGAGCCTGTTAACGACGATGGAGCACACAAATCGCGTCGCGATTCAATACATCGTCCTCCGGCCGACCTGTCTCCAAGGGTCTATTGCTGCCTCGGGCACCTTATGGTCGATCTCCTGTGGGTCTAGATTTTCGAATCCGACGCAAAACTGACAGTTAATTGTAAGGTTCAGAGCCTCTTAATGACAATGGAACACACAAATTGCGTCGCGATTCAATACATCGTCCTCCGGCCGACCTGTCTCCAAGGGTCTATTGCTGTCTCGGGCACCTTATGGTCGATCTCCTGTGAGTCTAGATTTTCGAATCCGACGCAAAACTGACAGTTAATTGTAACGTTCAGAGCCTGTTAATGACGATGGAACACACAAATCGCGTCGCGATTCAATACATCAACCTCCAGCCGACTTGTCTCCAAGGGTCTAGTGCTGCCTCGGGCACCTTATGGTCATTCTCCTGTGAGTCTAGATTTTCGAATCCGACGCAAAACTGACAGTTAATTGTAAGGTTCAGAGCCTGTTAATGACGATGGAAGACACAAATTGCGTCGCGATTCAATACATTGTCCTCCGGCCGACCTGTCTCCAAGGGTCTATTGCTGCCTCGGGCACCTTATGGTCGATCTCCTGTGAGTCTAGATTTTCGAATCCGACGCAAAACTGACAGTTAATTGTAACGTTCAGAGCCTGTTAATGACGATAAAACACACAAATTGCGTCGCGATTCAATACATCGTCCTCCGGCCGACCTGTCTCCAAGGGTCTATTGCTGCCTCGGGCACCTTAAGGTCGATCTCCTGTGAGTCTAGATTTTCGAATCCGACGCAAAACTGACAGTTAATTGTAACGTTCAGCGCCTGTTAATGACAATGGAACACACAAATCGCGTCGCGATTCAATACATCGTCCTCCGGCCGACCTGTCTCCAAGGGTCTATTGCTGCCTCGGGCACCTTATGGTCGATCTCCTGTGAGTCTAGATTTTCGAATCCGACGCAAAACTGACAGTTAATTGTAACGTTCAGAGCCTGTTAATGACGATAAAACACACAAATTGCGTCGCGATTCAATACATCGTTCTCCGGCCGACCTGTCTCCAAGGGTCTATTGCTGCCTCGGGCACCTTAAGGTCGATCTCCTGTGAGTCTAGATTTTCGAATCCGACGCAAAACTGACAGTTAATTGTAACGTTCAGAGCCAATTAATGAGAATGGAACACACAAATCGCGTCGCGATTCAATACATCGTCCTCCGGCCGACCTGTCTCCAAGAGTCTATTGCTGCCTCGGGCACCTTATGGTCGATCTCCTGTGACTCTAGATTTTCGAATCCGACGCAAAACTGACAGTTAATTGTAAGGTTCAGAGCCTGTTCATGACGATGGAACACACATATTGCGTCACGATTCAATACATCGACCTCCGGCCGACCTGTCTCCAAGGGTCTATTGCTCCCTCGGGCACCTTATGGTCGTTCTCCTGTGACTAGATTTTCGAATCCGACGCAAAACTGACAGTTAATTGTAACGTTCAGAGCCTGTTAATGACGATGGAACACACAAATTGCGTCGCGACTCAATACATCGTCCTCCGGCCGACCTGTCTCCAAGGGTCTATTGTTGCCTCGGGCACCTTATGGTCGATCTCCTGTGACTCTAGATATTAGAATCCGACGCAAAACTGACAGTTAATTGTAACGTTCAGAGCCAGTTCATGACGATGGAACACACATATTGCGTCGCGATTCAGTACATCGTCCTCCGGCCGACCTGTCTCCAAGGGTCTATTACTCCCTCGGGCACCTTATGGTCGTTATCCTGTGACTCTAGATTTTCGAATCCGACGCAAAACTGACAGTTAATTGTAACGTTCAGAGCCTGTTCATTACGATGGAACACACAAATTGCGTCGCGATTCAATACATCGTCCTCCGGCCGACCTGTCTCCAAGGGTCTATTGCTCCCTCGGGCACCTTATGGTCGTTCTCCTGTGACTCTAGATTTTCGAATCCGACGCAAAACTGACAGTTAATTGTAACGTTCAGAGCCTGTTAATGACGATGGAACACACAAATTGCGTCGCGACTCAATACATCGTCCTCCGGCCGACCTGTCTCCAAGGGTCTATTGCTGCCTCGGGCACCTTATTGCCGATCTCCTGTGAGTCTAGATTTTCGAATCCGACGCAAAACTGACAGTTAATTGTAACGTTCAGAGCCTGTTAATGACGATGGAACACACAAATTGCGTCGCGATTCAATACATCGTCCTCCGGCCGACCTGTCTCCAAGGGTCTATTCCTGCCTCGGGCACCTTATGGTCGTTCTCCTGTGAGTCTAGATTTTCGAATCCGACGCAAAACTGACAGTTAATTGTAACGTTCAGCGCCTGTTAATGACGATGGAACACACAAATCGCGTCGCGATTCAATACATCGTCCTCCGTCCGACCTGTCTCCAAGGGTCTATTGCTGCCTCGGGCACCTTATGGTCGATCTCCTGTGAGTCTAGATTTTCGAATCCGACGCAAAACTGACAGTTAATTGTAACGTTCAGAGCCTGTTCATGACGATGGAACACACAAATTGCGTCGCGATTCAATACATCGTCCTCCGGCCGACCTGTCTCCAAGGGTCTGTTGCTGCCTCGGGCACCTTATGGTCGTTCTCCTGTGAGTCTAGATTTTCGAATCCGACGCAAAATTGACAGTTAATTGTAACGTTCAGAGCCGGTTAATGACGATGGAACACACAAATTGCGTCGCGATTCAATACATCGTCCTCCAGCCGACTTGTCTCCAAGGGTCTAGTGCTGCCTCGGACACCTTATGGTCGTTCTCCTGTGAGTCTAGATTTTCGAATCCGACGCAAAACTGAATGTTAATTGTAAGGTTCAGAGCCTGTTAATGACGATGGAACACACAAATCGCGTCGCGATTCAATACATCGTCCTCCGGCCGACCTGTTTCCAAGGGTCTATTGCTGCCTCGGGCACCTTATGGTCGATCTCCTGTGAGTCTAGATTTTCGAATCCGACGCAAAACTGACAGTTAATTGTAACGTTCAGTGCCTGTTAATGACGATGGAACACACAAATCGCGTCGCGATTCAATACATCGTCCTCCAGCCGACTTGTCTCCAAGGGTCTAGTGCTGCTTCGGACACCTTATGGTCGTTCTCCTGTGAGTCTAGATTTTTCGAATCCGACGCAAAATTGACAGTTAATTGTAAGGTTCAGAGCATCTTAATGACAATGGAACACACAAATCGCGTCGCGATTCAATACATGGTCCTCCGGCCGACCTGTCTCCAAGGGTCTATTGCTGCCTCGGGCACCTTATGGTCGATCTCCTGTGAGTCTAGATTTTCGAATCCGACGCAAACCTGTCAGTTAATTGTAACGTTCAGAGCCTGTAAATGACAATGGAACCCACAAATCGCGTCGCGATTCAATACATCGTCCTCCAGCCGACTTGTCTCCAAGGGTCTAGTGCTGCCTCGGGCACCTTATTGTCGTTCTCCTGTGTCTAGATTTTCGAATCCGACACAAAACTGACAGTTAATCGTAAGGTTCAGAGCCTCTTAATGAAAATGGAACACACAAAACTCGTCGCGATTCAATACATCGTCCTCCGGCCGACCTGTCTCCAAGGGTCTATTCGTGCCTCGGGCACCTTATGGTCGTTCTCCTGTGAGTCTAGATTTTCGAATCCGACGCAAAACTGATAGGTAATTGTAAAGTTCAGAGCCTGTTAATGACGATGGAACACACAAATTGCGTCGCGATTCAATACATCGTCCTCCAGCCGACTTGTCTCCAAGGGTCTAGTGCTGCCTCGGGCACCTTATGGCCCATCTCCTGTGAGTCTAGATTTTCGAATCCGACGCAAAACTGACAGTTAATTGTAAGGTTCAGAGCCTGTTCATGACGATGGAACACACATATTGCGTCGCGATTCAGTACATCGTCCTCCGGCCGACCTGTCTCCAAGGGTCTATTGCTCCCTCGGGCACCTTATGGTCGTTATCCTGTGACTCTAGATTTTCGAATCCGACGCAAAACTGACAGTTAATTATAACGTTCAGAGCCTGTTAATGACGATGGAACACACAAATTGCGTCGCGACTCAATACATCGTCCTCCGGCCGACCTGTCTCCAAGGGTCTATTGCTGTCTCGGGCACCTTATGGTCGATCTCCTGTGACTCTAGATTTTCGAATCCGACGCAAACTGACAGTTAATTGTAACGTTCAGAGCCTGTTAATGACGATGGAACACACAAATTGCGTCGCGATTCAATACATCGTCCTCCGGCCGACCTGTCTCCAAGGGTCTATTGCTGCCTCGGGCACCTTATGGTCGTTCTCCTGTGAGTCTAGATTTTCGAATCCGACGCAAAACTGACAGTTAATTGTAACGTTCAGCGCCTGTTAATGACAATGGAACACACAAATCGCGTCGCGATTCAATACATCGTCCTCCGGCCGACCTGTCTCCAAGGGTCTATTGCTGCCTCGGGCACCTTATGGTCGTTTCCTGTGAGTCTAGATTTTCGAAACCGACGCAAAACTGACAGTTAATTGTAACGTTCAGAGCCTGTTAATGACGATGGAACACACAAATTGCGTCGCGATTCAATACATCGTCCTCCAGCCGACTTGTCTCCAAGGGTCTAGTGCTGCCTCGGACACCTTATGGTCGTTCTCCTGTGAGTCTAGATTTTCGAATCCGACGCAAAACTGACAGTTAATTGTAACGTTCAGAGCCAATTAATGGCAATGGAACACACAAATCGCGTCGCGATTCAATACATCGTACTCCGGCCGACCTGTCTCCAAGGGTCTATTGCTGCCTCGGGCACCTTATGGTCGATCTCCAGTGAGTCTAGATTTTCGAATCCGACGCAAAACTGACAGTTAATTGTAACGTTCAGAGCCAATCAATGAGAATGGAACACACAAATCGCGTCGCGATTCAATACATCGTCCTCCGGCCGACCTGTCTCCAAGAGTCTATTGCTGCCTCGGGCACCTTATGGTCGATCTCCTGTGACTCTAGATTTTCGAATCCGACGCAAAACTGACAGTTAATTGTAAGGTTCAGAGCCTGTTCATGACGATGGAACACACATATTGCGTCACGATTCAATACATCGACCTCCGGCCGACCTGTCTCCAAGGGTCTATTGCTCCCTCGGGCACCTTATGGTCGTTCTCCTGTGACTAGATTTTCGAATCCGACGCAAAACTGACAGTTAATTGTAACGTTCAGAGCCTGTTAATGACGATGGAACACACAAATTGCGTCGCGACTCAATACATCGTCCTCCGGCCGACCTGTCTCCAAGGGTCTATTGTTGCCTCGGGCACCTTATGGTCGATCTCCTGTGACTCTAGATATTAGAATCCGACGCAAAACTGACAGTTAATTGTAACGTTCAGAGCCTGTTCATGACGATGGAACACACATATTGCGTCGCGATTCAGTACATCGTCCTCCGGCCGACCTGTCTCCAAGGGTCTATTACTCCCTCGGGCACCTTATGGTCGTTATCCTGTGACTCTAGATTTTCGAATCCGACGCAAAACTGACAGTTAATTGTAACGTTCAGAGCCTGTTAATGACGATGGAACACACAAATCGCGTCGCAATTCAATACATCGTCCTCCAGCCGATTTGTCTCCAAGGGTCTAGTGCTGCCTCGGGCACCTTATGGTCGTTCCTCTGTGAGTCTAGATTTTCGAATCCGACGCAAAACTGACAGTTAATTGTAAGGTTCAGAGCCTCTTAATGACGATGGAACACACAAATCGCGTCGCAATTCAATACATCGTCGTCCAGCCGATTTGTCTCCAAGGGTCTAGTGCTGCCTCGGGCACCTTATGGTCGTTCCTCTGTGAGTCTAGATTTTCGAATCCGACGCAAAACTGACAGTTAATTGTAAGGTTCAGAGCCTCTTAATGACGATGGAACACACAAATCGCGTCGCGATTCAGTACATCGTCCTCCGGCCGACCTGTCTCCAAGGGTCTATTGCTGCCTCGGGCACCTTATGGTCGATCTCCTGTGAGTCTAGATTTTCGAATCCGACGCAAAACTGACAGTTAATTGTAACGTTCCGAGCCTGTTAACGACGATGGAGCACACAAATCGCGTCGCGATTCAATACATCGTCCTCCGGCCGACCTGTCTCCAAGGGTCTATTGCTGCCTCGGGCACCTTATGGTCGATCTCCTGTGGGTCTAGATTTTCGAATCCGACGCAAAACTGACAGTTAATTGTAAGGTTCAGAGCCTCTTAATGACAATGGAACACACAAATTGCGTCGCGATTCAATACATCGTCCTCCGGCCGACCTGTCTCCAAGGGTCTATTGCTGTCTCGGGCACCTTATGGTCGATCTCCTGTGAGTCTAGATTTTCGAATCCGACGCAAAACTGACAGTTAATTGTAACGTTCAGAGCCTGTTAATGACGATGGAACACACAAATCGCGTCGCGATTCAATACATCAACCTCCAGCCGACTTGTCTCCAAGGGTCTAGTGCTGCCTCGGGCACCTTATGGTCATTCTCCTGTGAGTCTAGATTTTCGAATCCGACGCAAAACTGACAGTTAATTGTAAGGTTCAGAGCCTGTTAATGACGATGGAAGACACAAATTGCGTCGCGATTCAATACATTGTCCTCCGGCCGACCTGTCTCCAAGGGTCTATTGCTGCCTCGGGCACCTTATGGTCGATCTCCTGTGAGTCTAGATTTTCGAATCCGACGCAAAACTGACAGTTAATTGTAACGTTCAGAGCCTGTTAATGACGATAAAACACACAAATTGCGTCGCGATTCAATACATCGTCCTCCGGCCGACCTGTCTCCAAGGGTCTATTGCTGCCTCGGGCACCTTAAGGTCGATCTCCTGTGAGTCTAGATTTTCGAATCCGACGCAAAACTGACAGTTAATTGTAACGTTCAGCGCCTGTTAATGACAATGGAACACACAAATCGCGTCGCGATTCAATACATCGTCCTCCGGCCGACCTGTCTCCAAGGGTCTATTGCTGCCTCGGGCACCTTATGGTCGATCTCCTGTGAGTCTAGATTTTCGAATCCGACGCAAAACTGACAGTTAATTGTAACGTTCAGAGCCTGTTCATGACGATGGAACACACATATTGCGTCGCAATTCAATACATCGTCCTCCAGCCGATTTGTCTCCAAGGGTCTATTACTCCCTCGGGCACCTTATGGTCGTTATCCTGTGACTCTAGATTTTCGAATCCGACGCAAAACTGACAGTTAATTGTAACGTTCAGAGCCAATTAATGGCAATGGAACACACAAATCGCGTCGCGATTCAATACATCGTCCTCCGGCCGACCTGTCTCCAAGGGTCTATTGCTGCCTCGGGCACCTTATGGTCGTTCTCCTGTGAGTCTAGATTTTCGAATCCGACGCAAAACTGACAGTTAATTGTAACGTTCAGCGCCTGTTAATGACAATGGAACACACAAATCGCGTCGCGATTCAATACATCGTCCTCCGGCCGACCTGTCTCCAAGGGTCTAATGCTGCCTCGGGCACCTTATGGTCGTTTCCTGTGAGTCTAGATTTTCGAAACCGACGCAAAACTGACAGTTAATTGTAACGTTCAGAGCCTGTTAATGACGATGGAACACACAAATTGCGTCGCGATTCAATACATCGTCCTCCAGCCGACTTGTCTCCAAGGGTCTAGTGCTGCCTCGGACACCTTATGGTCGTTCTCCTGTGAGTCTAGATTTTCGAATCCGACGCAAAACTGACAGTTAATTGTATCGTTCAGAGCCTGTAAATGACAATGGAACCCACAAATCGCGTCGCGATTCAATACATCGTCCTCCAGCCGACTTGTCTCCAAGGGTCTAGTGCTGCCTCGGGCACCTTATTGTCGTTCTCCTGTGTCTAGATTTTCGAATCCGACACAAAACTGACAGTTAATCGTAAGGTTCAGAGCCTCTTAATGAAAATGGAACACACAAAACTCGTCGCGATTCAATACATCGTCCTCCGGCCGACCTGTCTCCAAGGGTCTATTGGTGCCTCGGGCACCTTATGGTCGTTCTCCTGTGAGTCTAGATTTTCGAATCCGACGCAAAACTGATAGGTAATTGTAAAGTTCAGAGCCTGTTAATGACGATGGAACACACAAATTGCGTCGCGATTCAATACATCGTCCTCCAGCCGACTTGTCTCCAAGGGTCTAGTGCTGCCTCGGGCACCTTATGGCCCATCTCCTGTGAGTCTAGATTTTCGAATCCGACGCAAAACTGACAGTTAATTGTAAGGTTCAGAGCCTGTTCATGACGATGGAACACACATATTGCGTCGCGATTCAGTACATCGTCCTCCGGCCGACCTGTCTCCAAGGGTCTATTGCTCCCTCGGGCACCTTATGGTCGTTATCCTGTGACTCTAGATTTTCGAATCCGACGCAAAACTGACAGTTAATTATAACGTTCAGAGCCTGTTAATGACGATGGAACACACAAATTGCGTCGCGACTCAATACATCGTCCTCCGGCCGACCTGTCTCCAAGGGTCTATTGCTGCCTCGGGCACCTTATGGTCGATCTCCTGTGACTCTAGATTTTCGAATCCGACGCAAACTGACAGTTAATTGTAACGTTCAGAGCCTGTTAATGACGATGGAACACACAAATTGCGTCGCGATTCAATACATCGTCCTCCGGCCGACCTGTCTCCAAGGGTCTATTGCTGCCTCGGGCACCTTATGGTCGTTCTCCTGTGAGTCTAGATTTTCGAATCCGACGCAAAACTGACAGTTAATTGTAACGTTCAGCGCCTGTTAATGACAATGGAACACACAAATCGCGTCGCGATTCAATACATCGTCCTCCGGCCGACCTGTCTCCAAGGGTCTAATGCTGCCTCGGGCACCTTATGGTCGTTTCCTGTGAGTCTAGATTTTCGAAACCGACGCAAAACTGACAGTTAATTGTAACGTTCAGAGCCTGTTAATGACGATGGAACACACAAATTGCGTCGCGATTCAATACATCGTCCTCCAGCCGACTTGTCTCCAAGGGTCTAGTGCTGCCTCGGACACCTTATGGTCGTTCTCCTGTGAGTCTAGATTTTCGAATCCGACGCAAAACTGACAGTTAATTGTAACGTTCAGAGCCAATTAATGGCAATGGAACACACAAATCGCGTCGCGATTCAATACATCGTACTCCGGCCGACCTGTCTCCAAGGGTCTATTGCTGCCTCGGGCACCTTATGGTCGATCTCCAGTGAGTCTAGATTTTCGAATCCGACGCAAAACTGACAGTTAATTGTAACGTTCAGAGCCAATCAATGAGAATGGAACACACAAATCGCGTCGCGATTCAATACATCGTCCTCCGGCCGACCTGTCTCCAAGAGTCTATTGCTGCCTCGGGCACCTTATGGTCGATCTCCTGTGACTCTAGATTTTCGAATCCGACGCAAAACTGACAGTTAATTGTAAGGTTCAGAGCCTGTTCATGACGATGGAACACACATATTGCGTCACGATTCAATACATCGACCTCCGGCCGACCTGTCTCCAAGGGTCTATTGCTCCCTCGGGCACCTTATGGTCGTTCTCCTGTGACTAGATTTTCGAATCCGACGCAAAACTGACAGTTAATTGTAACGTTCAGAGCCTGTTAATGACGATGGAACACACAAATTGCGTCGCGACTCAATACATCGTCCTCCGGCCGACCTGTCTCCAAGGGTCTATTGTTGCCTCGGGCACCTTATGGTCGATCTCCTGTGACTCTAGATATTAGAATCCGACGCAAAACTGACAGTTAATTGTAACGTTCAGAGCCTGTTCATGACGATGGAACACACATATTGCGTCGCGATTCAGTACATCGTCCTCCGGCCGACCTGTCTCCAAGGGTCTATTACTCCCTCGGGCACCTTATGGTCGTTATCCTGTGACTCTAGATTTTCGAATCCGACGCAAAACTGACAGTTAATTGTAACGTTCAGAGCCTGTTAATGACGATGGAACACACAAATCGCGTCGCAATTCAATACATCGTCCTCCAGCCGATTTGTCTCCAAGGGTCTAGTGCTGCCTCGGGCACCTTATGGTCGTTCCTCTGTGAGTCTAGATTTTCGAATCCGACGCAAAACTGACAGTTAATTGTAAGGTTCAGAGCCTCTTAATGACGATGGAACACACAAATCGCGTCGCAATTCAATACATCGTCGTCCAGCCGATTTGTCTCCAAGGGTCTAGTGCTGCCTCGGGCACCTTATGGTCGTTCCTCTGTGAGTCTAGATTTTCGAATCCGACGCAAAACTGACAGTTAATTGTAAGGTTCAGAGCCTCTTAATGACGATGGAACACACAAATCGCGTCGCGATTCAGTACATCGTCCTCCGGCCGACCTGTCTCCAAGGGTCTATTGCTGCCTCGGGCACCTTATGGTCGATCTCCTGTGAGTCTAGATTTTCGAATCCGACGCAAAACTGACAGTTAATTGTAACGTTCCGAGCCTGTTAACGACGATGGAGCACACAAATCGCGTCGCGATTCAATACATCGTCCTCCGGCCGACCTGTCTCCAAGGGTCTATTGCTGCCTCGGGCACCTTATGGTCGATCTCCTGTGGGTCTAGATTTTCGAATCCGACGCAAAACTGACAGTTAATTGTAAGGTTCAGAGCCTCTTAATGACAATGGAACACACAAATTGCGTCGCGATTCAATACATCGTCCTCCGGCCGACCTGTCTCCAAGGGTCTATTGCTGTCTCGGGCACCTTATGGTCGATCTCCTGTGAGTCTAGATTTTCGAATCCGACGCAAAACTGACAGTTAATTGTAACGTTCAGAGCCTGTTAATGACGATGGAACACACAAATCGCGTCGCGATTCAATACATCAACCTCCAGCCGACTTGTCTCCAAGGGTCTAGTGCTGCCTCGGGCACCTTATGGTCATTCTCCTGTGAGTCTAGATTTTCGAATCCGACGCAAAACTGACAGTTAATTGTAAGGTTCAGAGCCTGTTAATGACGATGGAAGACACAAATTGCGTCGCGATTCAATACATTGTCCTCCGGCCGACCTGTCTCCAAGGGTCTATTGCTGCCTCGGGCACCTTATGGTCGATCTCCTGTGAGTCTAGATTTTCGAATCCGACGCAAAACTGACAGTTAATTGTAACGTTCAGAGCCTGTTAATGACGATAAAACACACAAATTGCGTCGCGATTCAATACATCGTCCTCCGGCCGACCTGTCTCCAAGGGTCTATTGCTGCCTCGGGCACCTTAAGGTCGATCTCCTGTGAGTCTAGATTTTCGAATCCGACGCAAAACTGACAGTTAATTGTAACGTTCAGCGCCTGTTAATGACAATGGAACACACAAATCGCGTCGCGATTCAATACATCGTCCTCCGGCCGACCTGTCTCCAAGGGTCTATTGCTGCCTCGGGCACCTTATGGTCGATCTCCTGTGAGTCTAGATTTTCGAATCCGACGCAAAACTGACAGTTAATTGTAACGTTCAGAGCCTGTTCATGACGATGGAACACACATATTGCGTCGCAATTCAATACATCGTCCTCCAGCCGATTTGTCTCCAAGGGTCTATTACTCCCTCGGGCACCTTATGGTCGTTATCCTGTGACTCTAGATTTTCGAATCCGACGCAAAACTGACAGTTAATTGTAACGTTCAGAGCCTGTTCATTACGATGGAACACACAAATTGCGTCGCGATTCAATACATCGTCCTCCGGCCGACCTGTCTCCAAGGGTCTATTGCTCCCTCGGGCACCTTATGGTCGTTCTCCTGTGACTCTAGATTTTCGAATCCGACGCAAAACTGACAGTTAATTGTAACGTTCAGAGCCTGTTAATGACGATGGAACACACAAATTGCGTCGCGACTCAATACATCGTCCTCCGGCCGACCTGTCTCCAAGGGTCTATTGCTGCCTCGGGCACCTTATTGCCGATCTCCTGTGAGTCTAGATTTTCGAATCCGACGCAAAACTGACAGTTAATTGTAACGTTCAGAGCCTGTTAATGACGATGGAACACACAAATTGCGTCGCGATTCAATACATCGTCCTCCGGCCGACCTGTCTCCAAGGGTCTATTGCTGCCTCGGGCACCTTATGGTCGTTCTCCTGTGAGTCTAGATTTTCGAATCCGACGCAAAACTGACAGTTAATTGTAACGTTCAGCGCCTGTTAATGACGATGGAACACACAAATCGCGTCGCGATTCAATACATCGTCCTCCGTCCGACCTGTCTCCAAGGGTCTATTGCTGCCTCGGGCACCTTATGGTCGATCTCCTGTGAGTCTAGATTTTCGAATCCGACGCAAAACTGACAGTTAATTGTAACGTTCAGAGCCTGTTCATGACGATGGAACACACAAATTGCGTCGCGATTCAATACATCGTCCTCCGGCCGACCTGTCTCCAAGGGTCTGTTGCTGCCTCGGGCACCTTATGGTCGTTCTCCTGTGAGTCTAGATTTTCGAATCCGACGCAAAATTGACAGTTAATTGTAACGTTCAGAGCCGGTTAATGACGATGGAACACACAAATTGCGTCGCGATTCAATACATCGTCCTCCAGCCGACTTGTCTCCAAGGGTCTAGTGCTGCCTCGGACACCTTATGGTCGTTCTCCTGTGAGTCTAGATTTTCGAATCCGACGCAAAACTGACAGTTAATTGTAACGTTCAGAGCCAATTAATGGCAATGGAACACACAAATCGCGTCGCGATTCAATACATCGTCCTCCGGCCGACCTGTCTCCAAGGGTCTATTGCTGCCTCGGGCACCTTATGGTCGATCTCCTGTGAGTCTAGATTTTCGAATCCGACGCAAAACTGACAGTTAATTGTAAGGTTCAGAGCATCTTAATGACAATGGAACACACAAATCGCGTCGCGATTCAATACATCGTCCTCCGGCCGACCTGTCTCCAAGGGTCTATTGCTGCCTCGGGCACCTTATGGTCGATCTCCTGTGAGTCTAGATTTTCGAATCCGACGCAAAACTGAATGTTAATTGTAAGGTTCAGAGCCTGTTAATGACGATGGAACACACAAATCGCGTCGCGATTCAATACATCGTCCTCCGGCCGACCTGTTTCCAAGGGTCTATTGCTGCCTCGGGCACCTTATGGTCGATCTCCTGTGAGTCTAGATTTTCGAATCCGACGCAAAACTGACAGTTAATTGTAACGTTCAGTGCCTGTTAATGACGATGGAACACACAAATCGCGTCGCGATTCAATACATCGTCCTCCAGCCGACTTGTCTCCAAGGGTCTAGTGCTGCTTCGGACACCTTATGGTCGTTCTCCTGTGAGTCTAGATTTTTCGAATCCGACGCAAAATTGACAGTTAATTGTAAGGTTCAGAGCATCTTAATGACAATGGAACACACAAATCGCGTCGCGATTCAATACATGGTCCTCCGGCCGACCTGTCTCCAAGGGTCTATTGCTGCCTCGGGCACCTTATGGTCGATCTCCTGTGAGTCTAGATTTTCGAATCCGACGCAAACCTGTCAGTTAATTGTATCGTTCAGAGCCTGTAAATGACAATGGAACCCACAAATCGCGTCGCGATTCAATACATCGTCCTCCAGCCGACTTGTCTCCAAGGGTCTAGTGCTGCCTCGGGCACCTTATTGTCGTTCTCCTGTGTCTAGATTTTCGAATCCGACACAAAACTGACAGTTAATCGTAAGGTTCAGAGCCTCTTAATGAAAATGGAACACACAAAACTCGTCGCGATTCAATACATCGTCCTCCGGCCGACCTGTCTCCAAGGGTCTATTGGTGCCTCGGGCACCTTATGGTCGTTCTCCTGTGAGTCTAGATTTTCGAATCCGACGCAAAACTGATAGGTAATTGTAAAGTTCAGAGCCTGTTAATGACGATGGAACACACAAATTGCGTCGCGATTCAATACATCGTCCTCCAGCCGACTTGTCTCCAAGGGTCTAGTGCTGCCTCGGGCACCTTATGGCCCATCTCCTGTGAGTCTAGATTTTCGAATCCGACGCAAAACTGACAGTTAATTGTAAGGTTCAGAGCCTGTTCATGACGATGGAACACACATATTGCGTCGCGATTCAGTACATCGTCCTCCGGCCGACCTGTCTCCAAGGGTCTATTGCTCCCTCGGGCACCTTATGGTCGTTATCCTGTGACTCTAGATTTTCGAATCCGACGCAAAACTGACAGTTAATTATAACGTTCAGAGCCTGTTAATGACGATGGAACACACAAATTGCGTCGCGACTCAATACATCGTCCTCCGGCCGACCTGTCTCCAAGGGTCTATTGCTGCCTCGGGCACCTTATGGTCGATCTCCTGTGACTCTAGATTTTCGAATCCGACGCAAACTGACAGTTAATTGTAACGTTCAGAGCCTGTTAATGACGATGGAACACACAACTTGCGTCGCGATTCAATACATCGTCCTCCGGCCGACCTGTCTCCAAGGGTCTATTGCTGCCTCGGGCACCTTATGGTCGTTCTCCTGTGAGTCTAGATTTTCGAATCCGACGCAAAACTGACAGTTAATTGTAACGTTCAGCGCCTGTTAATGACAATGGAACACACAAATCGCGTCGCGATTCAATACATCGTCCTCCGGCCGACCTGTCTCCAAGGGTCTAATGCTGCCTCGGGCACCTTATGGTCGTTTCCTGTGAGTCTAGATTTTCGAAACCGACGCAAAACTGACAGTTAATTGTAACGTTCAGAGCCTGTTAATGACGATGGAACACACAAATTGCGTCGCGATTCAATACATCGTCCTCCAGCCGACTTGTCTCCAAGGGTCTAGTGCTGCCTCGGACACCTTATGGTCGTTCTCCTGTGAGTCTAGATTTTCGAATCCGACGCAAAACTGACAGTTAATTGTAACGTTCAGAGCCAATTAATGGCAATGGAACACACAAATCGCGTCGCGATTCAATACATCGTACTCCGGCCGACCTGTCTCCAAGGGTCTATTGCTGCCTCGGGCACCTTATGGTCGATCTCCAGTGAGTCTAGATTTTCGAATCCGACGCAAAACTGACAGTTAATTGTAACGTTCAGAGCCAATCAATGAGAATGGAACACACAAATCGCGTCGCGATTCAATACATCGTCCTCCGGCCGACCTGTCTCCAAGAGTCTATTGCTGCCTCGGGCACCTTATGGTCGATCTCCTGTGACTCTAGATTTTCGAATCCGACGCAAAACTGACAGTTAATTGTAAGGTTCAGAGCCTGTTCATGACGATGGAACACACATATTGCGTCACGATTCAATACATCGACCTCCGGCCGACCTGTCTCCAAGGGTCTATTGCTCCCTCGGGCACCTTATGGTCGTTCTCCTGTGACTAGATTTTCGAATCCGACGCAAAACTGACAGTTAATTGTAACGTTCAGAGCCTGTTAATGACGATGGAACACACAAATTGCGTCGCGACTCAATACATCGTCCTCCGGCCGACCTGTCTCCAAGGGTCTATTGTTGCCTCGGGCACCTTATGGTCGATCTCCTGTGACTCTAGATATTAGAATCCGACGCAAAACTGACAGTTAATTGTAACGTTCAGAGCCTGTTCATGACGATGGAACACACATATTGCGTCGCGATTCAGTACATCGTCCTCCGGCCGACCTGTCTCCAAGGGTCTATTACTCCCTCGGGCACCTTATGGTCGTTATCCTGTGACTCTAGATTTTCGAATCCGACGCAAAACTGACAGTTAATTGTAACGTTCAGCGCCTGTTAATGACGATGGAACACACAAATCGCGTCGCGATTCAATACATCGTCCTCCGTCCGACCTGTCTCCAAGGGTCTATTGCTGCCTCGGGCACCTTATGGTCGATCTCCTGTGAGTCTAGATTTTCGAATCCGACGCAAAACTGACAGTTAATTGTAACGTTCAGAGCCTGTTCATGACGATGGAACACACAAATTGCGTCGCGATTCAATACATCGTCCTCCGGCCGACCTGTCTCCAAGGGTCTGTTGCTGCCTCGGGCACCTTATGGTCGTTCTCCTGTGAGTCTAGATTTTCGAATCCGACGCAAAATTGACAGTTAATTGTAACGTTCAGAGCCGGTTAATGACGATGGAACACACAAATTGCGTCGCGATTCAATACATCGTCCTCCAGCCGACTTGTCTCCAAGGGTCTAGTGCTGCCTCGGACACCTTATGGTCGTTCTCCTGTGAGTCTAGATTTTCGAATCCGACGCAAAACTGACAGTTAATTGTAACGTTCAGAGCCAATTAATGGCAATGGAACACACAAATCGCGTCGCGATTCAATACATCGTCCTCCGGCCGACCTGTCTCCAAGGGTCTATTGCTGCCTCGGGCACCTTATGGTCGATCTCCTGTGAGTCTAGATTTTCGAATCCGACGCAAAACTGACAGTTAATTGTAAGGTTCAGAGCATCTTAATGACAATGGAACACACAAATCGCGTCGCGATTCAATACATCGTCCTCCGGCCGACCTGTCTCCAAGGGTCTATTGCTGCCTCGGGCACCTTATGGTCGATCTCCTGTGAGTCTAGATTTTCGAATCCGACGCAAAACTGAATGTTAATTGTAAGGTTCAGAGCCTGTTAATGACGATGGAACACACAAATCGCGTCGCGATTCAATACATCGTCCTCCGGCCGACCTGTTTCCAAGGGTCTATTGCTGCCTCGGGCACCTTATGGTCGATCTCCTGTGAGTCTAGATTTTCGAATCCGACGCAAAACTGACAGTTAATTGTAACGTTCAGTGCCTGTTAATGACGATGGAACACACAAATCGCGTCGCGATTCAATACATCGTCCTCCAGCCGACTTGTCTCCAAGGGTCTAGTGCTGCTTCGGACACCTTATGGTCGTTCTCCTGTGAGTCTAGATTTTTCGAATCCGACGCAAAATTGACAGTTAATTGTAAGGTTCAGAGCATCTTAATGACAATGGAACACACAAATCGCGTCGCGATTCAATACATGGTCCTCCGGCCGACCTGTCTCCAAGGGTCTATTGCTGCCTCGGGCACCTTATGGTCGATCTCCTGTGAGTCTAGATTTTCGAATCCGACGCAAACCTGTCAGTTAATTGTAACGTTCAGAGCCTGTAAATGACAATGGAACCCACAAATCGCGTCGCGATTCAATACATCGTCCTCCAGCCGACTTGTCTCCAAGGGTCTAGTGCTGCCTCGGGCACCTTATTGTCGTTCTCCTGTGTCTAGATTTTCGAATCCGACACAAAACTGACAGTTAATCGTAAGGTTCAGAGCCTCTTAATGAAAATGGAACACACAAAACTCGTCGCGATTCAATACATCGTCCTCCGGCCGACCTGTCTCCAAGGGTCTATTGGTGCCTCGGGCACCTTATGGTCGTTCTCCTGTGAGTCTAGATTTTCGAATCCGACGCAAAACTGATAGGTAATTGTAAAGTTCAGAGCCTGTTAATGACGATGGAACACACAAATTGCGTCGCGATTCAATACATCGTCCTCCAGCCGACTTGTCTCCAAGGGTCTAGTGCTGCCTCGGGCACCTTATGGCCCATCTCCTGTGAGTCTAGATTTTCGAATCCGACGCAAAACTGACAGTTAATTGTAAGGTTCAGAGCCTGTTCATGACGATGGAACACACATATTGCGTCGCGATTCAGTACATCGTCCTCCGGCCGACCTGTCTCCAAGGGTCTATTGCTCCCTCGGGCACCTTATGGTCGTTATCCTGTGACTCTAGATTTTCGAATCCGACGCAAAACTGACAGTTAATTATAACGTTCAGAGCCTGTTAATGACGATGGAACACACAAATTGCGTCGCGACTCAATACATCGTCCTCCGGCCGACCTGTCTCCAAGGGTCTATTGCTGCCTCGGGCACCTTATGGTCGATCTCCTGTGACTCTAGATTTTCGAATCCGACGCAAACTGACAGTTAATTGTAACGTTCAGAGCCTGTTAATGACGATGGAACACACAAATTGCGTCGCGATTCAATACATCGTCCTGCGGCCGACCTGTCTCCAAGGGTCTATTGCTGCCTCGGGCACCTTATGGTCGTTCTCCTGTGAGTCTAGATTTTCGAATCCGACGCAAAACTGACAGTTAATTGTAACGTTCAGCGCCTGTTAATGACAATGGAACACACAAATCGCGTCGCGATTCAATACATCGTCCTCCGGCCGACCTGTCTCCAAGGGTCTATTGCTGCCTCGGGCACCTTATGGTCGTTTCCTGTGAGTCTAGATTTTCGAAACCGACGCAAAACTGACAGTTAATTGTAACGTTCAGAGCCTGTTAATGACGATGGAACACACAAATTGCGTCGCGATTCAATACATCGTCCTCCAGCCGACTTGTCTCCAAGGGTCTAGTGCTGCCTCGGACACCTTATGGTCGTTCTCCTTTGAGTCTAGATTTTCGAATCCGACGCAAAACTGACAGTTAATTGTAACGTTCAGAGCCAATTAATGGCAATGGAACACACAAATCGCGTCGCGATTCAATACATCGTACTCCGGCCGACCTGTCTCCAAGGGTCTATTGCTGCCTCGGGCACCTTATGGTCGATCTCCAGTGAGTCTAGATTTTCGAATCCGACGCAAAACTGACAGTTAATTGTAACGTTCAGAGCCAATCAATGAGAATGGAACACACAAATCGCGTCGCGATTCAATACATCGTCCTCCGGCCGACCTGTCTCCAAGAGTCTATTGCTGCCTCGGGCACCTTATGGTCGATCTCCTGTGACTCTAGATTTTCGAATCCGACGCAAAACTGACAGTTAATTGTAAGGTTCAGAGCCTGTTCATGACGATGGAACACACATATTGCGTCACGATTCAATACATCGACCTCCGGCCGACCTGTCTCCAAGGGTCTATTGCTCCCTCGGGCACCTTATGGTCGTTCTCCTGTGACTAGATTTTCGAATCCGACGCAAAACTGACAGTTAATTGTAACGTTCAGAGCCTGTTAATGACGATGGAACACACAAATTGCGTCGCGACTCAATACATCGTCCTCCGGCCGACCTGTCTCCAAGGGTCTATTGTTGCCTCGGGCACCTTATGGTCGATCTCCTGTGACTCTAGATATTAGAATCCGACGCAAAACTGACAGTTAATTGTAACGTTCAGATCCTGTTCATGACGATGGAACACACATATTGCGTCGCGATTCAGTACATCGTCCTCCGGCCGACCTGTCTCCAAGGGTCTATTACTCCCTCGGGCACCTTATGGTCGTTATCCTGTGACTCTAGATTTTCGAATCCGACGCAAAACTGACAGTTAATTGTAACGTTCAGAGCCTGTTCATTACGATGGAACACACAAATTGCGTCGCGATTCAATACATCGTCCTCCGGCCGACCTGTCTCCAAGGGTCTATTGCTCCCTCGGGCACCTTATGGTCGTTCTCCTGTGACTCTAGATTTTCGAATCCGACGCAAAACTGACAGTAAATTGTAACGTTCAGAGCCTGTTAATGACGATGGAACACACAAATTGCGTCGCGACTCAATACATCGTCCTCCGGCCGACCTGTCTCCAAGGGTCTATTGCTGCCTCGGGCACCTTATTGCCGATCTCCTGTGAGTCTAGATTTTCGAATCCGACGCAAAACTGACAGTTAATTGTAACGTTCAGAGCCTGTTAATGACGATGGAACACACAAATTGCGTCGCGATTCAATACATCGTCCTCCGGCCGACCTGTCTCCAAGGGTCTATTGCTGCCTCGGGCACCTTATGGTCGTTCTCCTGTGAGTCTAGATTTTCGAATCCGACGCAAAACTGACAGTTAATTGTAACGTTCAGCGCCTGTTAATGACGATGGAACACACAAATCGCGTCGCGATTCAATACATCGTCCTCCGTCCGACCTGTCTCCAAGGGTCTATTGCTGCCTCGGGCACCTTATGGTCGATCTCCTGTGAGTCTAGATTTTCGAATCCGACGCAAAACTGACAGTTAATTGTAACGTTCAGAGCCTGTTCATGACGATGGAACACACAAATTGCGTCGCGATTCAATACATCGTCCTCCGGCCGACCTGTCTCCAAGGGTCTGTTGCTGCCTCGGGCACCTTATGGTCGTTCTCCTGTGAGTCTAGATTTTCGAATCCGACGCAAAACTGACAGTTAATTGTAACGTTCAGAGCCTGTTAATGACAATGGAACACACAAATCGCGTCGCGATTCAATACATCGTCCTCCGGCCGACCTGTCTCCAAGGGTCTATTGCTGCCTCGGGCACCTTATGGTCGTTTCCTGTGAGTCTAGATTTTCGAATCCGACGCAAAATTGACAGTTAATTGTAACGTTCAGAGCCGGTTAATGACGATGGAACACACAAATTGCGTCGCGATTCAATACATCGTCCTCCAGCCGACTTGTCTCCAAGGGTCTAGTGCTGCCTCGGACACCTTATGGTCGTTCTCCTGTGAGTCTAGATTTTCGAATCCGACGCAAAACTGACAGTTAATTGTAACGTTCAGAGCCAATTAATGGCAATGGAACACACAAAACGCGTCGCGATTCAATACATCGTCCTCCGGCCGACCTGTCTCCAAGGGTCTATTGCTGCCTCGGGCACCTTATGGTCGATCTCCTGTGAGTCTAGATTTTCGAATCCGACGCAAAACTGACGGTTAATTGTAAGGTTCAGAGCATCTTAATGACAATGGAACACACAAATCGCGTCGCGATTCAATACATCGTCCTCCGGCCGACCTGTCTCCAAGGGTCTATTGCTGCCTCGGGCACCTTATGGTCGATCTCCTGTGAGTCTAGATTTTCGAATCCGACGCAAAACTGAATGTTAATTGTAAGGTTCAGAGCCTGTTAATGACGATGGAACACACAAATCGCGTCGCGATTCAATACATCGTCCTCCGGCCGACCTGTTTCCAAGGGTCTATTGCTGCCTCGGGCACCTTATGGTCGATCTCCTGTGAGTCTAGATTTTCGAATCCGACGCAAAACTGACAGTTAATTGTAACGTTCAGTGCCTGTTAATGACGATGGAACACACAAATCGCGTCGCGATTCAATACATCGTCCTCCAGCCGACTTGTCTCCAAGGGTCTAGTGCTGCTTCGGACACCTTATGGTCGTTCTCCTGTGAGTCTAGATTTTTCGAATCCGACGCAAAATTGACAGTTAATTGTAAGGTTCAGAGCATCTTAATGACAATGGAACACACAAATCGCGTCGCGATTCAATACATGGTCCTCCGGCCGACCTGTCTCCAAGGGTCTATTGCTGCCTCGGGCACCTTATGTTCGATCTCCTGTGAGTCTAGATTTTCGAATCCGACGCAAACCTGTCAGTTAATTGTAACGTTCAGAGCCTGTAAATGACAATGGAACCCACAAATCGCGTCGCGATTCAATACATCGTCCTCCAGCCGACTTGTCTCCAAGGGTCTAGTGCTGCCTCGGGCACCTTATTGTCGTTCTCCTGTGTCTAGATTTTCGAATCCGACACAAAACTGACAGTTAATCGTAAGGTTCAGAGCGTCTTAATGACAATGGAACACACAAAACTCGTCGCGATTCAATACATCGTCCTCCGGCCGACCTGTCTCCAAGGGTCTATTGGTGCCTCGGGCACCTTATGGTCGTTCTCCTGTGAGTCTAGATTTTCGAATCCGACGCAAAACTGATAGGTAATTGTAAAGTTCAGAGCCTGTTAATGACGATGGAACACACAAATTGCGTCGCGATTCAATACATCGTCCTCCAGCCGACTTGTCTCCAAGGGTCTAGTGCTGCCTCGGGCACCTTATGGCCCATCTCCTGTGAGTCTAGATTTTCGAATCCGACGCAAAACTGACAGTTAATTGTAAGGTTCAGAGCCTGTTCATGACGATGGAACACACATATTGCGTCGCGATTCAGTACATCGTCCTCCGGCCGACCTGTCTCCAAGGGTCTATTGCTCCCTCGGGCACCTTATGGTCGTTATCCTGTGACTCTAGATTTTCGAATCCGACGCAAAACTGACAGTTAATTATAACGTTCAGAGCCTGTTAATGACGATGGAACACACAAATTGCGTCGCGACTCAATACATCGTCCTCCGGCCGACCTGTCTCCAAGGGTCTATTGCTGCCTCGGGCACCTTATGGTCGATCTCCTGTGACTCTAGATTTTCGAATCCGACGCAAAACTGACAGTTAATTGTAACGTTCAGAGCCTGTTAATGACGATGGAACACACAAATTGCGTCGCGATTCAATACATCGTCCTCCGGCCGACCTGTCTCCAAGGGTCTATTGCTGCCTCGGGCACCTTATGGTCGTTCTCCTGTGAGTCTAGATTTTCGAATCCGACGCAAAACTGACAGTTAATTGTAACGTTCAGCGCCTGTTAATGACAATGGAACACACAAATCGCGTCGCGATTCAACACATCGTCCTCCGGCCGACCTGTCTCCAAGGGTCTATTGCTGCCTCGGGCACCTTATGGTCGTTTCCTGTGAGTCTAGATTTTCGAAACCGACGCAAAACTGACAGTTAATTGTAACGTTCAGAGCCTGTTAATGACGATGGAACACACAAATTGCGTCGCGATTCAATACATCGTCCTCCAGCCGACTTGTCTCCAAGGGTCTAGTGCTGCCTCGGACACCTTATGGTCGTTCTCCTGTGAGTCTAGATTTTCGAATCCGACGCAAAACTGACAGTTAATTGTAACGTTCAGAGCCAATTAATGGCAATGGAACACACAAATCGCGTCGCGATTCAATACATCGTACTCCGGCCGACCTGTCTCCAAGGGTCTATTGCTGCCTCGGGCACCTTATGGTCGATCTCCTGTGAGTCTAGATTTTCGAATCCGACGCAAAACTGACAGTTAATTGTAAGGTTCAGAGCATCTTAATGACAATGGAACACACAAATCGCGTCGCGATTCAATACATTGTCCTCCGGCCGACCTGTCTCCAAGGGTCTATTGCTGCCTCGGGCACCTTATGGTCGATCTCCTGTGAGTCTAGATTTTCGAATCCGACGCAAAACTGAATGTTAATTGTAAGGTTCAGAGCCTGTTAATGACGATGGAACACACAAATCGCGTCGCGATTCAATACATCGTCCTCCGGCAGACCTGTCTCCAAGGGTCTATTGCTGCCTCGGGCACCTTATGGTCGATCTCCTGTGAGTCTAGATTTTCGAATCCGACGCAAAACTGACAGTTAATTGTAAGGTTCAGAGCCTCTTAATGACGATGGAACACACAAATTGCGTCGCGTTTCAATACATCGTCCTCCGGCCGACCTGTCTCCAAGGGTCTATTGCTGCCTCGGGCACCTTATGGTCGATCTCCTGTGAGTCTAGATTTTCGAATCCGACACAAAACTGACAGTTAATTGTAACGTTCAGAGCCTGTTAATGACGATGGAACACACAAATCGCGTCGCAATTCAATACATCGTCCTCCGGCCGACCTGTCTCCAAGGGTCTATTGCTGCCTCGGGCACCTTATGGTCGATCTCCTGTGACTCTAGATTTTCGAATCCGACGCAAAACTGACAGTTAATTGTAACGTTCAGAGCCTGTTAATGACGATGGAACACACAAATTGCGTCGCGATTCAATACATCGTCCTCCGGCCGACCTGTCTCCAAGGGTCTATTGCTGCCTCGGGCACCTTATGGTCGTTCTCCTGTGAGTCTAGATTTTCGAATCCGACGCAAAACTGACAGTTAATTGTAACGTTCAGAGCCTGTTAATGACGATGGAACACACAAATCGCGTCGCGATTCAATACATCGTCCTCCGGCCGACCTGTCTCCAAGGGTCTATTGCTGCCTCGGGCACCTTATGGTCGTTTCCTGTGAGTCTAGATTTTCGAATCCGACGCAAAACTGACAGTTAATTGTAACGTTCAGAGCCTGTTAATGACGATGGAACACACAAATTGCGTCGCGATTCAATACATCGTCCTCCAGCCGACTTGTCTCCAAGGGTCTAGTGCTGCCTCGGACACCTTATGGTCGTTCTCCTGTGAGTCTAGATTTTCGAATCCGACGCAAAACTGACAGTTAATTGTAACGTTCAGAGCCAATTAATGGCAATGGAACACACAAATCGCGTCGCGATTCAATACATCGTCCTCCGGCCGACCTGTCTCCAAGGGTCTATTGCTGCCTCGGGCACCTTATGGTCGATCTCCTGTGAGTCTAGATTTTCGAATCCGACGCAAAACTGACAGTTAATTGTAAGGTTCAGAGCATCTTAATGACAATGGAACACACAAATCGCGTCGCGATTCAATACATTGTACTCCGGCCGACCTGTCTCCAAGGGTCTATTGCTGCCTCGGGCACCTTATGGTCGATCTCCTGTGAGTCTAGATTTTCGAATCCGACGCAAAACTGAATGTTAATTGTAAGGTTCAGAGCCTGTTAATGACGATGGAACACACAAATCGCGTCGCGATTCAATACATCGTCCTCCGGCAGACCTGTCTCCAAGGGTCTATTGCTGCCTCGGGCACCTTATGGTCGATCTCCTGTGAGTCTAGATTTTCGAATCCGACGAAAAACTGACAGTTAATTGTAAGGTTCAGAGCCTCTTAATGACGATGGAACACACAAATTGCGTCGCGTTTCAATACATCGTCCTCCGGCCGACCTGTCTCCAAGGGTCTATTGCTGCCTCGGGCACCTTATGGTCGATCTCCTGTGAGTCTAGATTTTCGAATCCGACACAAAACTGACAGTTAATTGTAACGTTCAGAGCCTGTTAATGACGATGGAACACACAAATCGCGTCGCAATTCAATACATCGTCCTCCAGCCGATTTGTCTCCAAGGGTCTATTGCTGCCTCGGGCACATTATGGTCGATCTCCTGTGAGTCTAGATTTTCGAATCCGACGCAAAACTGACAGTTAATTGTAAGGTTCAGAGCCTCTTAATGACAATGGAACACACAAATTGCGTCGCGATTCAATACATCGTCCTCCGGCCGACCTGTCTCCAAGGGTCTATTGCTGTCTCGGGCACCTTATGGTCGATCTCCTGTGAGTCTAGATTTTCGAATCCGACGCAAAACTGACAGTTAATTGTAACGTTCAGAGCCTGTTAATGACGATGGAACACACAAATCGCGTCGCGATTCAATACATCAACCTCCAGCCGACTTGTCTCCAAGGGTCTAGTGCTGCCTCGGGCACCTTATGGTCATTCTCCTGTGAGTCTAGATTTTCGAATCCGACGCAAAACTGACAGTTAATTGTAAGGTTCACAGCCTGTTAATGACGATGGAAGACACAAATTGCGTCGCGATTCAATACATTGTCCTCCGGCCGACCTGTCTCCAAGGGTCTATTGCTGCCTCGGGCACCTTATGGTCGATCTCCTGTGAGTCTAGATTTTCGAATCCGACGCAAAACTGACAGTTAATTGTAACGTTCAGAGCCTGTTAATGACGATAAACCACACAAATTGCGTCGCGATTCAATAGATCGTCCTCCGGCCGACCTGTCTCCAAGGGTCTATTTCTGCCTCGGGCACCTTAAGGTCGATCTCCTGTGAGTCTAGATTTTCGAATCCGACGCAAAACTGACAGTTAATTGTAACGTTCAGCGCCTGTTAATGACAATGGAACACACAAATCGCGTCGCGATTCAATACATCGTCCTCCGGCCGACCTGTCTCCAAGGGTCTATTGCTACCTCGGGCACCTTATGGTCGATCTCCTGTGAGTCTAGATTTTCGAATCCGACGCAAAACTGACAGTTAATTGTAACGTTCAGAGCCTGTTAATGACGATAAAACACACAAATTGCGTCGCGATTCAATACATCGTCCTCCGGCCGACCTGTCTCCAAGGGTCTATTGCTGCCTCGGGCACCTTAAGGTCGATCTCCTGTGAGTCTAGATTTTCGAATCCGACGCAAAACTGACAGTTAATTGTAAGGTTCAGAGCATCTTAATGACAATGGAACACACAAATCGCGTCGCGATTCAATACATCGTCCTCCGGCCGACCTGTCTCCAAGGGTCTATTGCTGCCTCGGGCACCTTATGGTCGATCTCCTGTGAGTCTAGATTTTCGAATCCGACGCAAAACTGAATGTTAATTGTAAGGTTCAGAGCCTGTTAATGACGATGGAACACACAAATCGCGTCGCGATTCAATACATCGTCCTCCGGCCGACCTGTTTCCAAGGGTCTATTGCTGCCTCGGGCACCTTATGGTCGATCTCCTGTGAGTCTAGATTTTCGAATCCGACGCAAAACTGACAGTTAATTGTAACGTTCAGTGCCTGTTAATGACGATGGAACACACAAATCGCGTCGCGATTCAATACATCGTCCTCCAGCCGACTTGTCTCCAAGGGTCTAGTGCTGCTTCGGACACCTTATGGTCGTTCTCCTGTGAGTCTAGATTTTTCGAATCCGACGCAAAATTGACAGTTAATTGTAAGGTTCAGAGCATCTTAATGACAATGGAACACACTAATCGCGTCGCGATTCAATACATGGTCCTCCGGCCGACCTGTCTCCAAGGGTCTATTGCTGCCTCGGGCACCTTAAGGTCGATCTCCAGTGAGTCTAGATTTTCGAATCCGACGCAAACCTGTCAGTTAATTGTAACGTTCAGAGCCTGTAAATGACAATGGAACCCACAAATCGCGTCGCGATTCAATACATCGTCCTCCAGCCGACTTGTCTCCAAGGGTCTAGTGCTACCTCGGGCACCTTATTGTCGTTCTCCTGTGTCTAGATTTTCGAATCCGACACAAAACTGACAGTTAATCGTAAGGTTCAGAGCCTCTTAATGACAATGGAACACACAAAACTCGTCGCGATTCAATACATCGTCCTCCGGCCGACCTGTCTCCAAGGGTCTATTGGTGCCTCGGGCACCTTATGGTCGTTCTCCTGTGAGTCTAGATTTTCGAATCCGACGCAAAACTGACAGTTAATTGTAAAGTTCAGAGCCTGTTAATGACGATGGAACACACAAATTGCGTCGCGATTCAATACATCGTCCTCCAGCCGACTTGTCTCCAAGGGTCTAGTGCTGCCTCGGGCACCTTATGGCCGATCTCCTGTGAGTCTAGATTTTCGAATCCGACGCAAAACTGACAGTTAATTGTAAGGTTCAGAGCCTGTTCATGACGATGGAACACACATATTGCGTCGCGATTCAGTACATCGTCCTCCGGCCGACCTGTCTCCAAGGGTCTATTGCTCGCTCGGGCACCTTATGGTCGTTATCCTGTGACTCTAGATTTTCGAATCCGACGCAAAACTGACAGTTAATTGTAACGTTCAGAGCCTGTTAATGACGATGGAACACACAAATTGCGTCGCGACTCAATACATCGTCCTCCGGCCGACCTGTCTCCAAGGGTCTATTGCTGCCTCGGGCACCTTATGGTCGATCTCCTGTGACTCTAGATTTTCGAATCCGACGCAAAACTGACAGTTAATTGTAACGTTCAGAGCCTCTTAATGACGATGGAACACACAAATTGCGTCGCGATTCAATACATCGTCCTCCGGCCGACCTGTCTCCAAGGGTCTATTGCTGCCTCGGGCACCTTATGGTCGTTCTCCTGTGAGTCTAGATTTTCGAATCCGACGCAAAACTGACAGTTAATTGTAACGTTCAGAGCCTGTTAATGACGATGGAACACACAAATCGCGTCGCGATTCAATACATCGTCCTCCGGCCGACCTGTCTCCAAGGGTCTATTGCTGCCTCGGGCACCTTATGGTCGTTTCCTGTGAGTCTAGATTTTCGAATCCGACGCAAAACTGACAGTTAATTGTAACGTTCAGAGCCTGTTAATGACGATGGAACACACAAATCGCGTCGCGATTCAATACATCGTCCTCCAGCCGACTTGTCTCCAAGGGTCTAGTGCTGCCTCGGACACCTTATGGTCGTTCTCCTGTGAGTCTAGATTTTCGAATCCGACGCAAAACTGACAGTTAATTGTAACGTTCAGAGCCAATTAATGGCAATGGAACACACAAATCGCGTCGCGATTCAATACATCGTACTCCGGCCGACCTGTCTCCAAGGGTCTATTGCTGCCTCGGGCACCTTATGGTCGATCTCCTGTGAGTCTAGATTTTCGAATCCGACGCAAAACTGACAGTTAATTGTAAGGTTCAGAGCCTCTTAATGACGATGGAACACACAAATTGCGTCGCGTTTCAATACATCGTCCTCCGGCCGACCTGTCTCCAAGGGTCTATTGCTGCCTCGGGCACCTTATGGTCGATCTCCTGTGAGTCTAGATTTTCGAATCCGACACAAAACTGACAGTTAATTGTAACGTTCAGAGCCTGTTAATGACGATGGAACACACAAATCGCGTCGCAATTCAATACATCGTCCTCCGTCCGACCTGTCTCCAAGGGTCTATTGCTGCCTCGGGCACCTTATGGTCGATCTCCTGTGACTCTAGATTTTCGAATCCGACGCAAAACTGACAGTTAATTGTAACGTTCAGAGCCTGTTAATGACGATGGAACACACAAATTGCGTCGCGATTCAATACATCGTCTTCCGGCCGACCTGTCTCCAAGGGTCTATTGCTGCCTCGGGCACCTTATGGTCGTTCTCCTGTGAGTCTAGATTTTCGAATCCGACGCAAAACTGACAGTTAATTGTAACGTTCAGAGCCTGTTAATGACGATGGAACACACAAATCGCGTCGCGATTCAATACATCGTCCTCCGGCCGACCTGTCTCCAAGGGTCTATTGCTGCCTCGGGCACCTTATGGTCGTTTCCTGTGAGTCTAGATTTTCGAATCCGACGCAAAACTGACAGTTAATTGTAACGTTCAGAGCCTGTTAATGACGATGGAACACACAAATTGCGTCGCGATTCAATACATCGTCCTCCAGCCGACTTGTCTCCAAGGGTCTAGTGCTGCCTCGGACACCTTATGGTCGTTCTCCTGTGAGTCTAGATTTTCGAATCCGACGCAAAACTGACAGTTAATTGTAACGTTCAGAGCCAATTAATGGCAATGGAACACACAAATCGCGTCGCGATTCAATACATCGTCCTCCGGCCGACCTGTCTCCAAGGGTCTATTGCTGCCTCGGGCACCTTATGGTCGATCTCCTGTGAGTCTAGATTTTCGAATCCGACGCAAAACTGACAGTTAATTGTAAGGTTCAGAGCATCTTAATGACAATGGAACACACAAATCGCGTCGCGATTCAATACATTGTCCTCCGGCCGACCTGTCTCCAAGGGTCTATTGCTGCCTCGGGCACCTTATGGTCGATCTCCTGTGAGTCTAGATTTTCGAATCCGACGCAAAAACTGAATGTTAATTGTAAGGTTCAGAGCCTGTTAATGACGATGGAACACACAAATCGCGTCGCGATTCAATACATCGTCCGCCGGCAGACCTGTCTCCAAGGGTCTATTGCTGCCTCGGGCACCTTATGGTCGATCTCCTGTGAGTCTAGATTTTCGAATCCGACGAAAAACTGACAGTTAATTGTAAGGTTCAGAGCCTCTTAATGACGATGGAACACACAAATTGCGTCGCGTTTCAATACATCGTCCTCCGGCCGACCTGTCTCCAAGGGTCTATTGCTGCCTCGGGCACCTTATGGTCGATCTCCTGTGAGTCTAGATTTTCGAATCCGACACAAAACTGACAGTTAATTGTAACGTTCAGAGCCTGTTAATGACGATGGAACACACAAATCGCGTCGCAATTCAATACATCGTCCTCCAGCCGATTTGTCTCCAAGGGTCTATTGCTGCCTCGGGCACATTATTGTCGATCTCCTGTGAGTCTAGATTTTCGAATCCGACGCAAAACTGACAGTTAATTGTAAGGTTCAGAGCCTCTTAATGACAATGGAACACACAAATTGCGTCGCGATTCAATACATCGTCCTCCGGCCGACCTGTCTCCAAGGGTCTATTGCTGTCTCGGGCACCTTATGGTCGATCTCCTGTGAGTCTAGATTTTCGAATCCGACGCAAAACTGACAGTTAATTGTAACGTTCAGAGCCTGTTAATGACGATGGAACACACAAATCGCGTCGCGATTCAATACATCAACCTCCAGCCGACTTGTCTCCAAGGGTCTAGTGCTGCCTCGGGCACCTTATGGTCATTCTCCTGTGAGTCTAGATTTTCGAATCCGACGCAAAACTGACAGTTAATTGTAAGGTTCAGAGCCTGTTAATGACGATGGAAGACACAAATTGCGTCGCGATTCAATACATTGTCCTCCGGCCGACCTGTCTCCAAGGGTCTATTGCTGCCTCGGGCACCTTATGGTCGATCTCCTGTGAGTCTAGATTTTCGAATCCGACGCAAAACTGACAGTTAATTGTAACGTTCAGAGCCTGTTAATGACGATAAACCACACAAATTGCGTCGCGATTCAATAGATCGTCCTCCGGCCGACCTGTCTCCAAGGGTCTATTTCTGCCTCGGGCACCTTAAGGTCGATCTCCTGTGAGTCTAGATTTTCGAATCCGACGCAAAACTGACAGTTAATTGTAACGTTCAGCGCCTGTTAATGACAATGGAACACACAAATCGCGTCGCGATTCAATACATCGTCCTCCGGCCGACCTGTCTCCAAGGGTCTATTGCTACCTCGGGCACCTTATGGTCGATCTCCTGTGAGTCTAGATTTTCGAATCCGACGCAAAACTGACAGTTAATTGTAACGTTCAGAGCCTGTTAATGACGATAAAACACACAAATTGCGTCGCGATTCAATACATCGTCCTCCGGCCGACCTGTCTCCAAGGGTCTATTGCTGCCTCGGGCACCTTAAGGTCGGTCTCCTGTGAGTCTAGATTTTCGAATCCGACGCAAAACTGACAGTTAATTGTAAGGTTCAGAGCATCTTAATGACAATGGAACACACAAATCGCGTCGCGATTCAATACATCGTCCTCCGGCCGACCTGTCTCCAAGGGTCTATTGCTGCCTCGGGCACCTTATGGTCGATCTCCTGTGAGTCTAGATTTTCGAATCGAACGCAAAACTGAATGTTAATTGTAAGGTTCAGAGCCTGTTAATGACGATGGAACACACAAATCGCGTCGCGATTCAATACATCGTCCTCCGGCCGACCTGTTTCCAAGGGTCTATTGCTGCCTCGGGCACCTTATGGTCGATCTCCTGTGAGTCTAGATTTTCGAATCCGACGCAAAACTGACAGTTAATTGTAACGTTCAGTGCCTGTTAATGACGATGGAACACACAAATCGCGTCGCGATTCAATACATCGTCCTCCAGCCGACTTGTCTCCAAGGGTCTAGTGCTGCTTCGGACACCTTATGGTCGTTCTCCTGTGAGTCTAGATTTTTCGAATCCGACGCAAAATTGACAGTTAATTGTAAGGTTCAGAGCATCTTAATGACAATGGAACACACTAATCGCGTCGCGATTCAATACATGGTCCTCCGGCCGACCTGTCTCCAAGGGTCTATTGCTGCCTCGGGCACCTTATGGTCGATCTCCTGTGAGTCTAGATTTTCGAATCCGACGCAAACCTGTGAGTTAATTGTAACGTTCAGAGCCTGTAAATGACAATGGAACCCACAAATCGCGTCGCGATTCAATACATCGTCCTCCAGCCGACTTGTCTCCAAGGGTCTAGTGCTGCCTCGGGCACCTTATGGTCGTTCTCCTGTGAGTCTAGATTTTCGAATCCGACGCAAAACTGACAGTTAATTGTAACGTTCAGAGCCTGTTAATGACGATGGAACACACAAATCGCGGTGCGATTCAATACATCGTCCTCCGGCCGACCTGTCTCCAAGGGTCTATTGCTGCCTCGGGCACCTTATGGTCGTTTCCTGTGAGTCTAGATTTTCGAATCCGACGCAAAACTGACAGTTAATCGTAAGGTTCAGAGCCTCTTAATGACAATGGAACACACAAAACTCGTCGCGATTCAATACATCGTCCTCCGGCCGACCTGTCTCCAAGGGTCTATTGGTGCCTCGGGCACCTTATGGTCGTTCTCCTGTGAGTCTAGATTTTCGAATCCGACGCAAAACTGACAGTTAATTGTAAAGTTCAGAGCCTGTTAATGACGATGGAACACACAAATTGCGTCGCGATTCAATACATCGTCCTCCAGCCGACTTGTCTCCAAGGGTCTAGTGCTGCCTCGGGCACCTTATGGCCGATCTCCTGTGAGTCTAGATTTTCGAATCCGACGCAAAACTGACAGTTAATTGTAAGGTTCAGAGCCTGTTCATGACGATGGAACACACATATTGCGTCGCGATTCAGTACATCGTCCTCCGGCCGACCTGTCTCCAAGGGTCTATTGCTCGCTCGGGCACCTTATGGTCGTTATCCTGTGACTCTAGATTTTCGAATCCGACGCAAAACTGACAGTTAATTGTAACGTTCAGAGCCTGTTAATGACGATGGAACACACAAATTGCGTCGCGACTCAATACATCGTCCTCCGGCCGACCTGTCTCCAAGGGTCTATTGCTGCCTCGGGCACCTTATGGTCGATCTCCTGTGACTCTAGATTTTCGAATCCGACGCAAAACTGACAGTTAATTGTAACGTTCAGAGCCTCTTAATGACGATGGAACACACAAATTGCGTCGCGATTCAATACATCGTCCTCCGGCCGACCTGTCTCCAAGGGTCTATTGCTGCCTCGGGCACCTTATGGTCGTTCTCCTGTGAGTCTAGATTTTCGAATCCGACGCAAAACTGACAGTTAATTGTAACGTTCAGAGCCTGTTAATGACGATGGAACACACAAATCGCGTCGCGATTCAATACATCGTCCTCCGGCCGACCTGTCTCCAAGGGTCTATTGCTGCCTCGGGCACCTTATGGTCGTTTCCTGTGAGTCTAGATTTTCGAATCCGACGCAAAACTGACAGTTAATTGTAACGTTCAGAGCCTGTTAATGACGATGGAACACACAAATCGCGTCGCGATTCAATACATCGTCCTCCAGCCGACTTGTCTCCAAGGGTCTAGTGCTGCCTCGGACACCTTATGGTCGTTCTCCTGTGAGTCTAGATTTTCGAATCCGACGCAAAACTGACAGTTAATTGTAACGTTCAGAGCCAATTAATGGCAATGGAACACACAAATCGCGTCGCGATTCAATACATCGTACTCCGGCCGACCTGTCTCCAAGGGTCTATTGCTGCCTCGGGCACCTTATGGTCGATCTCCTGTGAGTCTAGATTTTCGAATCCGACGCAAAACTGACAGTTAATTGTAAGGTTCAGAGCATCTTAATGACAATGGAACACACAAATCGCGTCGCGATTCAATACATTGTCCTCCGGCCGACCTGTCTCCAAGGGTCTATTGCTGCCTCGGGCACCTTATGGTCGATCTCCTGTGAGTCTAGATTTTCGAATCCGACGCAAAACTGAATGTTAATTGTAAGGTTCAGAGCCTGTTAATGACGATGGAACACACAAATCGCGTCGCGATTCAATACATCGTCCTCCGGCAGACCTGTCTCCAAGGGTCTATTGCTGCCTCGGGCACCTTATGGTCGATCTCCTGTGAGTCTAGATTTTCGAATCCGACGCAAAACTGACAGTTAATTGTAAGGTTCAGAGCCTCTTAATGACGATGGAACACACAAATTGCGTCGCGTTTCAATACATCGTCCTCCGGCCGACCTGTCTCCAAGGGTCTATTGCTGCCTCGGGCACCTTATGGTCGATCTCCTGTGAGTCTAGATTTTCGAATCCGACACAAAACTGACAGTTAATTGTAACGTTCAGAGCCTGTTAATGACGATGGAACACACAAATCGCGTCGCAATTCAATACATCGTCCTCCGTCCGACCTGTCTCCAAGGGTCTATTGCTGCCTCGGGCACCTTATGGTCGATCTCCTGTGACTCTAGATTTTCGAATCCGACGCAAAACTGACAGTTAATTGTAACGTTCAGAGCCTGTTAATGACGATGGAACACACAAATTGCGTCGCGATTCAATACATCGTCTTCCGGCCGACCTGTCTCCAAGGGTCTATTGCTGCCTCGGGCACCTTATGGTCGTTCTCCTGTGAGTCTAGATTTTCGAATCCGACGCAAAACTGACAGTTAATTGTAACGTTCAGAGCCTGTTAATGACGATGGAACACACAAATCGCGTCGCGATTCAATACATCGTCCTCCGGCCGACCTGTCTCCAAGGGTCTATTGCTGCCTCGGGCACCTTATGGTCGTTTCCTGTGAGTCTAGATTTTCGAATCCGACGCAAAACTGACAGTTAATTGTAACGTTCAGAGCCTGTTAATGACGATGGAACACACAAATTGCGTCGCGATTCAATACATCGTCCTCCAGCCGACTTGTCTCCAAGGGTCTAGTGCTGCCTCGGACACCTTATGGTCGTTCTCCTGTGAGTCTAGATTTTCGAATCCGACGCAAAACTGACAGTTAATTGTAACGTTCAGAGCCAATTAATGGCAATGGAACACACAAATCGCGTCGCGATTCAATACATCGTCCTCCGGCCGACCTGTCTCCAAGGGTCTATTGCTGCCTCGGGCACCTTATGGTCGATCTCCTGTGAGTCTAGATTTTCGAATCCGACGCAAAACTGACAGTTAATTGTAAGGTTCAGAGCATCTTAATGACAATGGAACACACAAATCGCGTCGCGATTCAATACATTGTCCTCCGGCCGACCTGTCTCCAAGGGTCTATTGCTGCCTCGGGCACCTTATGGTCGATCTCCTGTGAGTCTAGATTTTCGAATCCGACGCAAAAACTGAATGTTAATTGTAAGGTTCAGAGCCTGTTAATGACGATGGAACACACAAATCGCGTCGCGATTCAATACATCGTCCGCCGGCAGACCTGTCTCCAAGGGTCTATTGCTGCCTCGGGCACCTTATGGTCGATCTCCTGTGAGTCTAGATTTTCGAATCCGACGAAAAACTGACAGTTAATTGTAAGGTTCAGAGCCTCTTAATGACGATGGAACACACAAATTGCGTCGCGTTTCAATACATCGTCCTCCGGCCGACCTGTCTCCAAGGGTCTATTGCTGCCTCGGGCACCTTATGGTCGATCTCCTGTGAGTCTAGATTTTCGAATCCGACACAAAACTGACAGTTAATTGTAACGTTCAGAGCCTGTTAATGACGATGGAACACACAAATCGCGTCGCAATTCAATACATCGTCCTCCAGCCGATTTGTCTCCAAGGGTCTATTGCTGCCTCGGGCACATTATTGTCGATCTCCTGTGAGTCTAGATTTTCGAATCCGACGCAAAACTGACAGTTAATTGTAAGGTTCAGAGCCTCTTAATGACAATGGAACACACAAATTGCGTCGCGATTCAATACATCGTCCTCCGGCCGACCTGTCTCCAAGGGTCTATTGCTGTCTCGGGCACCTTATGGTCGATCTCCTGTGAGTCTAGATTTTCGAATCCGACGCAAAACTGACAGTTAATTGTAACGTTCAGAGCCTGTTAATGACGATGGAACACACAAATCGCGTCGCGATTCAATACATCAACCTCCAGCCGACTTGTCTCCAAGGGTCTAGTGCTGCCTCGGGCACCTTATGGTCATTCTCCTGTGAGTCTAGATTTTCGAATCCGACGCAAAACTGACAGTTAATTGTAAGGTTCAGAGCCTGTTAATGACGATGGAAGACACAAATTGCGTCGCGATTCAATACATTGTCCTCCGGCCGACCTGTCTCCAAGGGTCTATTGCTGCCTCGGGCACCTTATGGTCGATCTCCTGTGAGTCTAGATTTTCGAATCCGACGCAAAACTGACAGTTAATTGTAACGTTCAGAGCCTGTTAATGACGATAAACCACACAAATTGCGTCGCGATTCAATAGATCGTCCTCCGGCCGACCTGTCTCCAAGGGTCTATTTCTGCCTCGGGCACCTTAAGGTCGATCTCCTGTGAGTCTAGATTTTCGAATCCGACGCAAAACTGACAGTTAATTGTAACGTTCAGCGCCTGTTAATGACAATGGAACACACAAATCGCGTCGCGATTCAATACATCGTCCTCCGGCCGACCTGTCTCCAAGGGTCTATTGCTACCTCGGGCACCTTATGGTCGATCTCCTGTGAGTCTAGATTTTCGAATCCGACGCAAAACTGACAGTTAATTGTAACGTTCAGAGCCTGTTAATGACGATAAAACACACAAATTGCGTCGCGATTCAATACATCGTCCTCCGGCCGACCTGTCTCCAAGGGTCTATTGCTGCCTCGGGCACCTTAAGGTCGGTCTCCTGTGAGTCTAGATTTTCGAATCCGACGCAAAACTGACAGTTAATTGTAAGGTTCAGAGCATCTTAATGACAATGGAACACACAAATCGCGTCGCGATTCAATACATCGTCCTCCGGCCGACCTGTCTCCAAGGGTCTATTGCTGCCTCGGGCACCTTATGGTCGATCTCCTGTGAGTCTAGATTTTCGAATCGAACGCAAAACTGAATGTTAATTGTAAGGTTCAGAGCCTGTTAATGACGATGGAACACACAAATCGCGTCGCGATTCAATACATCGTCCTCCGGCCGACCTGTTTCCAAGGGTCTATTGCTGCCTCGGGCACCTTATGGTCGATCTCCTGTGAGTCTAGATTTTCGAATCCGACGCAAAACTGACAGTTAATTGTAACGTTCAGTGCCTGTTAATGACGATGGAACACACAAATCGCGTCGCGATTCAATACATCGTCCTCCAGCCGACTTGTCTCCAAGGGTCTAGTGCTGCTTCGGACACCTTATGGTCGTTCTCCTGTGAGTCTAGATTTTTCGAATCCGACGCAAAATTGACAGTTAATTGTAAGGTTCAGAGCATCTTAATGACAATGGAACACACTAATCGCGTCGCGATTCAATACATGGTCCTCCGGCCGACCTGTCTCCAAGGGTCTATTGCTGCCTCGGGCACCTTATGGTCGATCTCCTGTGAGTCTAGATTTTCGAATCCGACGCAAACCTGTGAGTTAATTGTAACGTTCAGAGCCTGTAAATGACAATGGAACCCACAAATCGCGTCGCGATTCAATACATCGTCCTCCAGCCGACTTGTCTCCAAGGGTCTAGTGCTGCCTCGGGCACCTTATGGTCGTTCTCCTGTGAGTCTAGATTTTCGAATCCGACGCAAAACTGACAGTTAATTGTAACGTTCAGAGCCTGTTAATGACGATGGAACACACAAATCGCGGTGCGATTCAATACATCGTCCTCCGGCCGACCTGTCTCCAAGGGTCTATTGCTGCCTCGGGCACCTTATGGTCGTTTCCTGTGAGTCTAGATTTTCGAATCCGACGCAAAACTGACAGTTAATTGTAACGTTCAGAGCCAATTAATGGCAATGGAACACACAAATCGCGTCGCGATTCAATACATCTTAATGACAATTGAACACACAAATCGCGTCGCGATTTAATACATCGTCCTCCGGCCGACCTGTCTCCAAGGGTCTATTGCTGCCTCGGGCACCTTATGGTCGTTCTCCTGTGAGTCTAGATTTTCGAATCCGACGCAAAACTGACAGTTAATTGTAACGTTCAGAGCCAATTAATGACAATGGAACACACAAATCGCGTCGCGATTCAATACATCGTCCTCCGGCCGACCTGTCTCCAAGGGTCTATTGCTGCCTCGGGCACCTTATGGTCGATCTCCTGTGAGTCTAGATTTTCTAATCCGACGCAAAACTGCTTGTTAATTGTAAGGTTCAGAGCCTGTTAATGACGATGGAACACACAAATTGCGTCGCGTTTCAATACATCGTCCTCCGGCCGACCTGTCTCCAAGGGTTTATTGCTGCCTCGGGCACCTTATGGTCGTTCTCCTGTGAGTCTAGATTTTCGAATCCGACGCAACACTGACAGTTAATTGTAACGTTCAGAGCCTGTTAATGACGATGGAACACACAAATCGCGTCGCGATTCAATACATCGTCCTCCAGCCGATTTGTCTCCAATGGTCTTGTGCTGCCTCGGGCACCTTATGGTCGTTCCTCTGTGAGTGTAGATTTTCGAATCCGACGCAAAACTGACAGTTAATTGTAAGGTTCAGAGCCTCTTAATGACGATGGAACACACAAATTGCGTCGCGATTCAATACATCGTCCTCCGGCCGACCTGTCTCCAAGGGTCTATTGCTGCCTCGGGCACCTTATGGTCGTTCTCCTGTGAGTCTAGATTTTCGAATCCGACGCAAAACTGACAGTTAATTGTAACGTTCAGAGACAATTAATGACAATGGAACACACAAATCGCGTCGCGATTCAATACACCGTCCTCCGGCCGACCTGTCTCCAAGGGTCTATTGCTGCCTCGGGCACCTTATGGTCGATCTCCTGTGAGTCTAGATTTTCGAATCCGACGCAAAACTGACAGTTAATTGTAACGTTCAGAGCCTGTTAATGACGATGGAACACACAAATCGCGTCGCGATTCAATACATCGTCCTCCGGCCGACCTGTCTTCAAGGGTCTATTGCTGCCTCGGGCACCTTATGGTCGATCTCCTGTGAGTCTAGATTTTCGAATCCGACGCAAAACTGACAGTTAATTGTAACGTTCAGAGCCTGTTAATGACGATGGAACACACAAATCGCGTCGCGATTCAATACATCGTCCTCCAGCCGATTTGTCTCCAAGGGTCTAGTGCTGCCTCGGGCACCTTATGGTCGTTCCTCTGTGAGTGTAGATTTTCGAATCCGACGCAAAACTGACAGTTAATTGTAAGGTTCAGAGCCTCTTAATGACGATGGAACACACAAATTGCGTCGCGCCTCCGGCCGACCTGTCTCCAAGGGTCTATTGCTGCCTCGGGCACCTTATGGTCGTTCTCCTGTGAGTCTAGATTTTCGAATCCGACGCAACACTGACAGTTAATTGTAACGTTCAGAGCCTGTTAATGACGATGGAACACACAAATCGCGTCGCGATTCAATACATCGTCCTCCAGCCGATTTGTCTCCAATGGTCTTGTGCTGCCTCGGGCACCTTATGGTCGTTCCTCTGTGAGTGTAGATTTTCGAATCCGACGCAAAACTGACAGTTAATTGTAAGGTTCAGAGCCTCTTAATGACGATGGAACACACAAATTGCGTCGCGATTCAATACATCGTCCTCCGGCCGACCTGTCTCCAAGGGTCTATTGCTGCCTCGGGCACCTTATGGTCGTTCTCCTGTGAGTCTAGATTTTCGAATCCGACGCAAAACTGACAGTTAATTGTAACGTTCAGAGCCAATTAATGACAATGGAACACACAAATCGCGTCGCGATTCAATACACCGTCCTCCGGCCGACCTGTCTCCAAGGGTCTATTGCTGCCTCGGGCACCTTATGGTCGATCTCCTGTGAGTCTAGATTTTCGAATCCGACGCAAAACTGACAGTTAATTGTAACGTTCAGAGCCTGTTAATGACGATGGAACACACAAATCGCGTCGCGATTCAATACATCGTCCTCCGGCCGACCTGTCTTCAAGGGTCTATTGCTGCCTCGGGCACCTTATGGTCGATCTCCTGTGAGTCTAGATTTTCGAATCCGACGCAAAACTGACAGTTAATCGTAAGGTTCAGAGCCTCTTAATGACAATGGAACACACAAAACTCGTCGCGATTCAATACATCGTCCTCCGGCCGACCTGTCTCCAAGGGTCTATTGGTGCCTCGGGCACCTTATGGTCGTTCTCCTGTGAGTCTAGATTTTCGAATCCGACGCAAAACTGACAGTTAATTGTAACGTTCAGAGCCTGTTAATGACGATGGAACACACAAATTGCGTCGCGATTCAATACATCGTCCTCCAGCCGACTTGTCTCCAAGGGTCTAGTGCTGCCTCGGGCACCTTATTGTCGTTCTCCTGTGAGTCTAGATTTTCGAATGCGACGCAAAACTGACAGTTAGGTTCAGAGACTCTTAACGACAATGGAACACACAAATTGCGTCGCGATTCAATACATCGTCCTCCAGCCGATTTGTCTCCAAGGGTCTAGTGCTTCCTCGGGCACCTTATGGTCGTTCTCCTGTGAGTCTAGATTTTCGAATCCGACGCAAAACTGACAGGTTATTGTAACGTTCAGAGCCTGTTAATGACGATGGAACACACAAATCGCGTCGCGATTCAATACATCGTCCTCCGGCCGACCTGTCTCCAAGAGTCTATTGCTGCCTCGGGCATCTTATGGTCGATCTCCTGTGAGTCTAGATTTTCGAATCCGACGCAAAACTGACAGTTAATTGTAACGTTCAGAGCCTGAGAATGACGATGGAACACACAAATCGCGTCGCGATTCAATACATCGTCCTCCGGCCGACCTGTCTTCAAGGGTCTATTGCTGCCTCGGGCACCTTATGTTCGATCTCCTGTGAGTCTAGATTTTCGAATCCGACGCAGAACTGACAGTTAATTGTAAGGTTCAGAGCCTGTTAATGACGATGGAACACACAAATTGCGTCGCGATTCAATACATCGTCCTCCGGCCGACGTGTCTCCAAGGGTCTATTGCTGCCTCGGGCACCTTATGGTCGTTCTCCTGTGAGTCTAGATTTTCGAATCCGACGCAAAACTGACAGTTAATTGTAACGTTCAGAGCCTGTTAATGACGATGGAACACACAAATCGCGTCGCGATTCAATACATCGTCCTCCAGCCGATTTGTCTCCAAGGGTCTAGTGCTGCCTCGGGCACCTTATGGTCGATCTCCTGTGAGTCTAGATTTTCGAATCCGACGCAAAACTGACAGTTAATTGTAACGTTCAGAGCCAATTAATGACAATGGAACACACAAATCGCGTCGCGATTCAATACATCGTCCTCCGGCCGACCTGTCTCCAAGGGTCTATTGCTGCCTCGGGCACTTTATGGTCGATCTCCTGTGAGTCTAGATTTTCGAATCCGACGCAAAACTGACAGTTAATTGTAACGTTCAGAGCCTGTTAATGACGATGGAACACACAAATCGCGTCGCGATTCAATACATCGTCCTCCGGCCGACCTGTCTCCAAGGGTCTATTGCTGCCTCGGGCACCTTATGGTCGATCTCCTGTGAGTCTAGATTTTCGATTCCGACGCAAAACTGACAGTTAATTGTAACGTTCAGAGCCTGTTCATGACGAAGGAACACACAAATTGCGTCGCGATTCAATACATCGTCCTCCGGCCGACCTGTCTCCAAGGGTCTATTGCTGCCTCGGGCACCTTATGGTCGTTCTCCTGTGAGTCTAGATTTTCGAATCCGACGCAAAACTGACAGTTAATTGTAACGTTCAGAGCCTGTTAATGACGATGGAACACACAAATCGCGTCGCGATTCAATACATCGTCCTCCGGCCGACCTGTCTTCAAGGGTCTAGTGCTGCCTCGGACACCTTACGGTCGATCTCCTGTGAGTCTAGATTTTCGAATCCGACGCAAAACTGACAGTTAATTGTAACGTTCAGAACCAATTAATGACAATGGAACACACAAATCGCGTCGCGATTCAATACATCGTCCTCCGGCCGACCTGTCTCCAAGGGTCCATTGCTGCCTCGGGCACCTTATGGTCGATCTCCTGTGAGTCTAGATGTTCGAATCCGACGCAAAACTAACAGTTAATTGTAACGTTCAGAGCCTGTTAATGACGATGGAAAACACAAATCCCGTCGCGATTCAATACATCGTCCTCCGGCCGACCTGTCTCCAAGGGTCTATTGCTGCCTCGGGCACCTTATGGTCGTTATCCTGTGAGTCTAGATTTTCGAATCCGACGCAAAATTGACAGTTAATTGTAACGTTCAGAGCCTGTTAATGACGATAGAACACACAAATTGCGTCGCGATTCAATATATCGTCCTCCAGCCGACTTGTCTCCAAGGGTCTAGTGCTGCCTCGGACACCTTATGGTCGTTCTCCTGTGAGTCTAGATTTTCGAATCCGACGCAAAACTGACAGTTAATTGTAACGTTCAGAGCCAATTAATGACAATGGAACACACAAATCGCGTCGCGATTCAATACATCGTCCTCCGGCCGACCTGTCTCCAAGGGTCTATTGCTGCCTTGGGCACCTTATAGTCGATCTCCTGTGAGTCTAGTTTTTCGAATCCGACGCAAAACTGACAGTTAATTGTAAGGTTCAGAGCCTGTTAATGACGATGGAACACACAAATTGCGTCGCGATTCAATACATCGTCCTCCGCCCGACCTGTCTCCAAGGGTCTATTGCTGCCTCGGGCACCTTATGGTCGTTCTCCTGTGAGTCTAGATTTTCGAATCCGACGCAAAACTGACAGTTAATTGTAACGTTCAGCGCCTGTTAATGACGATGGAACACACAAATCGCGTTGCGATTCAATACATCGTCCTCCGGCCGACCTGTCTCCAAGGGTCTATTGCTGCCTCGGGCACCTTATGGTCGATCTCCTGTGAGTCTAGATTTTCGAATCCGACGCAAAACTGACAGTTAATTGTAACGTTCAGAGCCTGTTAATGACGATGGAACACACAAATCGCGTCGCGATTCAATACATCGTCCTCCGGCCGAGCTGTCTCCAAGGGTCTATTGCTGCCTCGGGCACCTTATGGTCGATCTCCTGTGAGTCTAGATTTTCGAATCCGACGCAAAACTGAATGTTAATTGTAAGGTTCAGAGCCTGTTAATGACGATGGAACACACAAATTGCGTCGCGTTTCAATACATCGTCCTCCGGCCGACCTGTCTCCAAGGGTCTATTGCTGCCTCGGGCACCTTATGGTCGTTCTCCTGTGAGTCTAGATTTTCGAATCCGACGCAAAACTGACAGTTAATTGTAACGTTCAGAGCCTGTTAATGACGATGGAACACACAAATCGCGTCGCGATTCAGTACATCGTCCTCCAGCCGATTTGTCTCCAAGGGTCTAGTGCTGCCTCGGGCACCTTATGGTCGTTCCTCTGTGAGTGTAGATTTTCGAATCCGACGCAAAACTGACAGTTAATTGTAAGGTTCAGAGCCTCTTAATGACGATGGAACACACAAATTGCGTCGCGCCTCCGGCCGACCTGTCTCCAAGGGTCTATTGCTGCCTCGGGCACCTTATGGTCGTTCTCCTGTGAGTCTAGATTTTCGAATCCGACGCAAAACTGACAGTTAATTGTAACGTTCAGAGCCAATTAGTGACAATGGAACACACAAATCGCGTCGCGATTCAATACATCGTCCTCCGCCCGACCTGTCTCCAAGGGTCTATTGCTGCCTCGGGCACCTTATGGTCGATCTCCTGTGAGTCTAGATTTTCGAATCCGACGCAAAACTGACAGTTAATTGTAACGTTCAGAGCCAATTAATGACAATGGAACACACAAATCGCGTCGCGATTCAATACATCGTCCTCCGGCCGGCCTGTCTCCAAGGGTCTATTGCTGCCTCGGGCACCTTATGGTCGATCTCCTGTGAGTCTAGATTTTCGAATCCGACGCAAAACTGACAGTTAATTGTAACGTTCAGAGCCTGTTAATGACGATGGAACACACAAATCGCGTCGCGATTCAATACATCGTCCTCCGGCCGACCTGTCTCCAAGGGTCTATTGCTGCCTCGGGCACCTTATGGTCGATCTCCTGTGACTCTAGATTTAATTGTAACGTTCAGAGCCTGAAAATGACGATGGAGCACACAAATCGCGTCGCGATTCAATACATCGTCCTCCAGCCGATTTGTCTCCAAGGGTCTAGTGCTGCCTCGGGCAATTTTGGTCGTTCCTCTGTGAGTGTAGATTTTCGAATCCGACGCAAAACTGACAGTTAATTGTAACGTTCAGAGCCTGTTGATGACTATGGAAGACACATATTGCGTCGCGATTCAATACATCGTCCTCCGGCCACCTGTCTCCAAGGGTCTATTGCTGCCTCGGGCACCTTATGGTCGTTCACCTGTGAGTCTAGATTTTCGAATCCGACGCAAAACTGACAGTTAATTGTAACGTTCAGTGCCTGTTAATGACGATGGAACACACAAATTGCGTCGCGATTCAATACATCGTCCTCCAGCCGACTTGTCTCCTAGGGTCTAGTGCTGCTTCGGACACATTATGGTCGTTCTCCTGTGAATCTAGATTTTTCGAATCCGACGCAAGACTGACAGTTAATTGTAAGGTTCAGAGCATCTTAATGACAATTGAACACACAAATCGCGTCGCGATTTAATACATCGTCCTCCGGCCGACCTGTCTCCAAGGGTCTATTGCTGCCTCGGGCACCTTATGGTCGTTCTCCTGTGAGTCTAGATTTTCGAATCCGACGCAAAACTGACGTTCAGAGCCAATTAATGACAATGGAACACACAAATCGCGTCGCGATTCAATACATCGTCCTCCGGCCGACCTGTCTCCAAGGGTCTATTGCTGCCTCGGGCACCTTATGGTCGATCTCCTGTGAGTCTAGATTTTCTAATCCGACGCAAAACTGCTTGTTAATTGTAAGGTTCAGAGCCTGTTAATGACGATGGAACACACAAATTGCGTCGCGTTTCAATACATCGTCCTCCGGCCGACCTGTCTCAAAGGGTTTATTGCTGCCTCGGGCACCTTATGGTCGTTCTCCTGTGAGTCTAGATTTTCGAATCCGACGCAACACTGACAGTTAATTGTAACGTTCAGAGCCTGTTAATGACGATGGAACACACAAATCGCGTCGCGATTCAATACATCGTCCTCCAGCCGATTTGTCTCCAATGGTCTTGTGCTGCCTCGGGCACCTTATGGTCGTTCCTCTGTGAGTGTAGATTTTCGAATCCGACGCAAAACTGACAGTTAATTGTAAGGTTCAGAGCCTCTTAATGACGATGGAACACACAAATTGCGTCGCGATTCAATACATCGTCCTCCGGCCGACCTGTCTCCAAGGGTCTATTGCTGCCTCGGGCACCTTATGGTCGTTCTCCTGTGAGTCTAGATTTTCGAATCCGACGCAAAACTGACAGTTAATTGTAACGTTCAGAGCCAATTAATGACAATGGAACACACAAATCGCGTCGCGATTCAATACACCGTCCTCCGGCCGACCTGTCTCCAAGGGTCTATTGCTGCCTCGGGCACCTTATGGTCGATCTCCTGTGAGTCTAGATTTTCGAATCCGACGCAAAACTGACAGTTAATTGTAACGTTCAGAGCCTGTTAATGACGATGGAACACACAAATCGCGTCGCGATTCAATACATCGTCCTCCGGCCGACCTGTCTTCAAGGGTCTATTGCTGCCTCGGGCACCTTATGGTCGATCTCCTGTGAGTCTAGATTTTCGAATCCGACGCAAAACTGACAGTTAATTGTAACGTTCAGAGCCTGTTAATGACGATGGAACACACAAATCGCGTCGCGATTCAATACATCGTCCTCCAGCCGATTTGTCTCCAAGGGTCTAGTGCTGCCTCGGGCACCTTATGGTCGTTCCTCTGTGAGTGTAGATTTTCGAATCTGACGCAAAACTGACAGTTAATTGTAAGGTTCAGAGCCTCTTAATGACGATGGAACACACAAATTGCGTCGCGCCTCCGGCCGACCTGTCTCCAAGGGTCTATTGCTGCCTCGGGCACCTTATGGTCGTTCTCCTGTGAGTCTAGATTTTCGAATCCGACGCAACACTGACAGTTAATTGTAACGTTCAGAGCCTGTTAATGACGATGGAACACACAAATCGCGTCGCGATTCAATACATCGTCCTCCAGCCGATTTGTCTCCAATGGTCTTGTGCTACCTCGGGCACCTTATGGTCGTTCCTCTGTGAGTGTAGATTTTCGAATCCGACGCAAAACTGACAGTTAATTGTAAGGTTCAGAGCCTCTTAATGACGATGGAACACACAAATTGCGTCGCGATTCAATACATCGTCCTCCGGCCGACCTGTCTCCAAGGGTCTATTGCTGCCTCGGGCACCTTATGGTCGATCTCCTGTGAGTCTAGATTTTCGAATCCGACGCAAAACTGACAGTTAATTGTAACGTTCAGAGCCAATTAATGACAATGGAACACACAAATCGCGTCGCGATTCAATACACCGTCCTCCGGCCGACCTGTCTCCAAGGGTCTATTGCTGCCTCGGGCACCTTATGGTCGATCTCCTGTGAGTCTAGATTTTCGAATCCGACGCAAAACTGACAGTTAATTGTAACGTTCAGAGCCTGTTAATGACGATGGAACACACAAATCGCGTCGCGATTCAATACATCGTCCTCCGGCCGACCTGTCTTCAAGGGTCTATTGCTGCCTCGGGCACCTTATGGTCGATCTCCTGTGAGTCTAGATTTTCGAATCCGACGCAAAACTGACAGTTAATCGTAAGGTTCAGAGCCTCTTAATGACAATGGAACACACAAAACTCGTCGCGATTCAATACATCGTCCTCCGGCCGACCTGTCTCCAAGGGTCTATTGGTGCCTCGGGCACCTTATGGTCGTTCTCCTGTGAGTCTAGATTTTCGAATCCGACGCAAAACTGACAGTTAATTGTAACGTTCAGAGCCTGTTAATGACGATGGAACACACAAATTGCGTCGCGATTCAATACATCGTCCTCCAGCCGACTTGTCTCCAAGGGTCTAGTGCTGCCTCGGGCACCTTATTGTCGTTCTCCTGTGAGTCTAGATTTTCGAATGCGACGCAAAACTGACAGTTAGGTTCAGAGCCTCTTAACGACAATGGAACACACAAATTGCGTCGCGATTCAATACATCGTCCTCCAGCCGATTTGTCTCCAAGGGTCTAGTGCTTCCTCGGGCACCTTATGGTCGTTCTCCTGTGAGTCTAGATTTTCGAATCCGACGCAAAACTGACAGGTTATTGTAACGTTCAGAGCCTGTTAATGACGATGGAACACACAAATCGCGTCGCGATTCAATACATCGTCCTCCGGCCGACCTGTCTCCAAGAGTCTATTGCTGCCTCGGGCATCTTATGGTCGATCTCCTGTGAGTCTAGATTTTCGAATCCGACGCAAAACTGACAGTTAATTGTAACGTTCAGAGCCTGAGAATGACGATGGAACACACAAATCGCGTCGCGATTCAATACATCGTCCTCCGGCCGACCTGTCTTCAAGGGTCTATTGCTGCCTCGGGCACCTTATGTTCGATCTCCTGTGAGTCTAGATTTTCGAATCCGACGCAGAACTGACAGTTAATTGTAAGGTTCAGAGCCTGTTAATGACGATGCAACACACAAATTGCGTCGCGATTCAATACATCGTCCTCCGGCCGACGTGTCTCCAAGGGTCTATTGCTGCCTCGGGCACCTTATGGTCGTTCTCCTGTGAGTCTAGATTTTCGAATCCGACGCAAAACTGACAGTTAATTGTAACGTTCAGAGCCTGTTAATGACGATGGAACACACAAATCGCGTCGCGATTCAATACATCGTCCTCCAGCCGATTTGTCTCCAAGGGTCTAGTGCTGCCTCGGGCACCTTATGGTCGATCTCCTGTGAGTCTAGATTTTCGAATCCGACGCAAAACTGACAGTTAATTGTAACGTTTAGAGCCAATTAATGACAATGGAACACACAAATCGCGTCGCGATTCAATACATCGTCCTCCGGCCGACCTGTCTCCAAGGGTCTATTGCTGCCTCGGGCACTTTATGGTCGATCTCCTGTGAGTCTAGATTTTCGAATCCGACGCAAAACTGACAGTTAATTGTAACGTTCAGAGCCTGTTAATGACGATGGAACACACAAATCGCGTCGCGATTCAATACATCGTCCTCCGGCCGACCTGTCTCCAAGGGTCTATTGCTGCCTCGGGCACCTTATGGTCGATCTCCTGTGAGTCTAGATTTTCGATTCCGACGCAAAACTGACAGTTAATTGTAACGTTCAGAGCCTGTTCATGACGAAGGAACACACAAATTGCGTCGCGATTCAATACATCGTCCTCCGGCCGACCTGTCTTCAAGGGTCTAGTGCTGCCTCGGACACCTTACGGTCGATCTCCTGTGAGTCTAGATTTTCGAATCCGACGCAAAACTGACAGTTAATTGTAACGTTCAGAACCAATTAATGACAATGGAACACACAAATCGCGTCGCGATTCAATACATCGTCCTCCGGCCGACCTGTCTCCAAGGGTCCATTGCTGCCTCGGGCACCTTATGGTCGATCTCCTGTGAGTCTAAATTTTCGAATCCGACGCAAAACTGACAGTTAATTGTAACGTTCAGAGCCTGTTAATGACGATGGAACACACAAATCGCGTCGCGATTCAATACATCGTCCTCCAGCCGACTTGTCTCCAAGGGTCTAGTGCTGCCTCGGACACCTTATGGACGTTCTCCAGTGAGTCTAGATTTTCGAATCCGACGCAAAACTGACAGTTAATTGTAACGTTCAGAGCCAATTAATGACAATGGAACACACAAATCGCGTCGCGATTCAATACATCGTCTTCCGGCCGACCTGTCTCCAAGGGTCTATTGCTGCCTCGGGCACATTATGGTCGATCTCCTGTGAGTCTAGATTTTCGAATCCGACGCAAAACTGACAGGTTATTGTAACGTTCAGAGCCTGTTAATGACGATGGAACACACAAATCGCGTCGCGATTCAATACATCGTCTTCCGGCCGACCTGTCTCCAAGAGTCTATTGCTGCCTCGGGCACCTTATGGTCGATCTCTTGTGAGTCTAGATTTTCGAATCCGACGCAAAACTGACAGTTAATTGTAACGTTCAGAGCCGGAAAATGACGATGGACCACACAAATCGCGTCGCGATTCAATACATCGTCCTGGGGCCGACCTGTCTTCAAGGGTCTATTGCTGCCTCGGGCACCTTATGGTCGATCTCCTGTGAGTCTAGTTTTTCGAATCCGACGCAAAACTGACAGTTAATTGTAAGGTTCAGAGCCTGTTAATGACGATGGAACACACAAATTGCGTCGCGATTCAATACATCGTCCTCCGCCCGACCTGTCTCCAAGGGTCTATTGCTGCCTCGGGCACCTTATGGTCGTTTTCCTGTGAGTCTAGATTTTCGAATCCGACGCAAAACTGACAGTTAATTGTAACGTTCAGCGCCTGTTAATGACGATGTAACACACAAATCGCGTTGCGATTCAATACATCGTCCTCCGGCCGACCTGTCTCCAAGGGTCTATTGCTGCCTCGGGCACTTTATGGTCGATCTCCTGTGAGTCTAGATTTTCGAATCCGACGCAAAACTGACAGTTAATTGTAACGTTCAGAGCCTGTTAATGACGATGGAACACACAAATCGCGTCGCGATTCAATACATCGTCCTCCGGCCGACCTGTCTCCAAGGGTCTATTGCTGCCTCGGGCACCTTATGGTCGATCTCCTGTGAGTCTAGATTTTCGAATCCGACGCAAAACTGAATGTTAATTGTAAGGTTCAGAGCCTGTTAATGACGATGGAACACACAAATTGCGTCGCGTTTCAATACATCGTCCTCCGGCCGACCTGTCTCCAAGGGTCTATTGCTGCCTCGGGCACCTTATGGTCGATCTCCTGTGAGTCTACATTTTCGAATCCGACGCAAAACTGACAGTTAATTGTAACGTTCAGAGCCTCTTAATGACGATGGAACACACAAATTGCGTCGCGCCTCCGGCCGACCTGTCTCCAAGGGTCTATTGCTGCCTCGGGCACCTTATGGTCGTTCTCCTGTGAGTCTAGATTTTCGAATCCGACGCAAAACTGACAGTTAATTGTAACGTTCAGAGCCAATTAATGACAATGGAACACACAAATCGCGTCGCGATTCAATACATCGTCCTCCGGCCGACCTGTCTCCAAGGGTCTATTGCTGCCTCGGGCACCTTATGGTCGATCTCCTGTGAGTCTAGATTTTCGAATCCGACGCAAAACTGACAGTTAATTGTAACGTTCAGAGCCAATTAATGACAATGGAACACACAAATCGCGTCGCGATTCAATACATCGTCCTCCGGCCGACCTCTCTCCAAGGGTCTATTGCTGCCTCGGGCACCTTATGGTCGATCTCCTGTGAGTCTAGATTTTCGAATCCGACGCAAAACTGACAGTTAATTGTAACGTTCAGAGCCTGTTAATGACGATGGAACACACAAATCGCGTCGCGATTCAATACATCGTCCTCTGGCCGACCTGTCTCCAAGGGTCTGTTGCTGCCTCGGGCACCTTATGGTCGATCTCCTGTGACTCTAGATTTAATTGTAACGTTCAGAGCCTGAAAATGACGATGGAGCACACAAATCGCGTCGCGATTCAATACATCGTCCTCCGGCCGACCTGTCTCCAAGGGTCTATTGCTGGCTCGGGCACCTTATGGTCGATCTCCTGTGAGTCTAGATTTTCGAATCCGACGCAAAACTGAATGTTAATTGTAAGGTTCAGAGCCTGTTAATGACGATGGAACACACAAATTGGGCCGCGTTTCAATACATCGTCCTCCGGCCGACCTGTCTCCAAGGGTCTATTGCTGCCTCGGGCACCTTATGGTCGTTCTCCTGTGAGTCTAGATTTTCGAATCCCACGCAACACTGACAGTTAATTGTAACGTTCAGAGCCTGTTAATGACGATGGAACACACAAATCGCGTCGCGATTCAATACATCGTCCTCCAGCCGATTTGTCTCCAATGGTCTAGTGCTGCCTCGGGCACCTTATGGTCGTTCCTCTGTGAGTGTAGATTTTCGAATCCGACGCAAAACTGACAGTTAATTGTAAGGTTCAGAGCCTCTTAATGACGATGGAACACACAAATTGCGTCGCGATTCAATACATCGTCCTCCGGCCGACCTGTCTCCAAGGGTCTATTGCTGCCTCGGGCACCTTATGGTCGTTCTCCTGTGAGTCTAGATTTTCGAATCCGACGCAAAACTGACAGTTAATTGTAACGTTCAGAGCCAATTAATGACAATGGAACACACAAATCGCGTCGCGATTCAATACACCGTCCTCCGGCCGACCTGTCTCCAAGGGTCTATTGCTGCCTCGGGCACCTTATGGTCGATCTCCTGTGAGTCTAGATTTTCGAATCCGACATAAAACTGACAGTTAATTGTAACGTTCAGAGCCTGTTAATGACGATGGAACACACAAATCGCGTCGCGATTCAATACATCGTCCTCCGGCCGACCTGTCTTCAAGGGTCTATTGCTGCCTCGGGCACCCTATGGTCGATCTCCTGTGAGTCTAGATTTTCGAATCCGACGCAAAACTGACAGTTAATCGTAAGGTTCAGAGCCTCTTAATGACAATGGAACACACAAAACTCGTCGCGATTCAATACATCGTCCTCCGGCCGACCTGTCTCCAAGGGTCTATTGGTGCCTCGGGCACCTTATGGTCGTTCTCCTGTGAGTCTAGATTTTCGAATCCGACGCAAAACTGACAGTTAATTGTAACGTTCAGAGCCTGTTAATGACGATGGAACACACAAATTGCGTCGCGATTCAATACATCGTCCTCCAGCCGACTTGTCTCCAAGGGTCTAGTGCTGCCTCGGGCACCTTATTGTCGTTCTCCTGTGAGTCTAGATTTTCGAATGCGACGCAAAACTGACAGTTAATCGTTAGGTTCAGAGCCTCTTAACGACAATGGAACACACAAATTGCGTCGCGATTCAATACATCGTCCTCCAGCCGATTTCTCTCCAAGGGTCTAGTGCTTCCTCGGGCACCTTATGGTCGTTCTCCTGTGAGTCTAGATTTTCGAATCCGACGCAAAACTGACAGGTTATTGTAACGTTCAGAGCCTGTTAATGACGATGGAACACACAAATCGCGTCGCGATTCAATACATCGTCCTCCGGCCGACCTGTCTCCAAGAGTCTATTGCTGCCTCGGGCATCTTATGGTCGATCTCCTGTGAGTCTAGATTTTCGAATCCGACGCAAAACTGACAGTTAATTGTAACGTTCAGAGCCTGAGAATGACGATGGAACACACAAATCGCGTCGCGATTCAATACATCGTCCTCCGGCCGACCTGTCTTCAAGGGTCTATTGCTGCCTCGGGCACCTTATGTTCGATCTCCTGTGAGTCTAGAATTTCGAATCCGACGCAAAACTGACAGTTAATTGTAAGGTTCAGAGCCTGTTAATGACGATGGAACACACAAATTGCGTCGCGATTCAATACATCGTCCTCCGGCCGACCTGTCTCCAAGGCTCTATTGCTGCCTCGGGCACCTTATGGTCGTTCTCCTGTGAGTCTAGATTTTCGAATCCGACGCAAAACTGACAGTTAATTGTAACGTTCAGAGCCTGTTAATGACGATGGAACACACAAATCGCGTCGCGATTCAATACATCGTCCTCCAGCCGATTTGTCTCCAAGGGTCTAGTGCTGCCTCGGGCACCTTATGGTCGATCTCCTGTGAGTCTAGATTTTCGAATCCGACGCAAAACTGACAGTTAATTGTAACGTTCAGAGCCAATTAATGACAATGGAACACACAAATCGCGTCGCGATTCAATACATCGTCCTCCGGCCGACCTGTCTCCAAGGGTCTATTGCTGCCTCGGGCACCTTATGGTCGATCTCCTGTGAGTCTAGATTTTCGAATCCGACGCAAAACTGACAGTTAATTGTAACGTTCAGAGCCTGTTAATGACGATGGAACACACAAATCGCGTCGCGATTCAATACATCGTCCTCCGGCCGACCTGTCTCCAAGGGTCTATTGCTGCCTCGGGCACCTTATGGTCGATCTCCTGTGAGTCTAGATTTTCGATTCCGACGCAAAACTGACAGTTAATTGTAACGTTCAGAGCCTGTTCATGACGAAGGAACACACAAATTGCGTCGCGATTCAATACATCGTCCTCCGGCCGACCTGTCTCCAAGGGTCTATTGCTGCCTCGGGCACCTTATGGTCGTTCTCCTGTGAGTCTAGATTTTCGAATCCGACGCAAAACTGACAGTTAATTGTAACGTTCAGAGCCTGTTAATGACGATGGAACACACAAATCGCGTCGCGATTCAATACATCGTCCTCTGGCCGACCTGTCTTCAAGGGTCTAGTGCTGCCTCGGACACCTTACGGTCGATCTCCTGTGAGTCTAGATTTTCGAATCCGACGCAAAACTGACAGTTAATTGTAACGTTCAGAACCAATTAATGACAATGGAACACACAAATCGCGTCGCGATTCAATACATCGTCCTCCGGCCGACCTGTCTCCAAGGGTCCATTGCTGCCTCGGGCACCCTATGGTCGATCTCCTGTGAGTCTAGATTTTCGAATCCGACGCAAAACTGACAGTTAATTGTAACGTTCAGAGCCTGTTAATGACGATGGAACACACAAATTGCGTCGCGTTTCAATACATCGTCCTCCGGCCGACCTGTCTCCAAGGGTCTATTGCTGCCTCGGGCACCTTATGGTCGTTCTCCTGTGAGTCTAGATTTTCGAGTCCGACGCAAAACTGACAGTTAATTGTAACGTTCAGAGCCTGTTAATGACGATGGAACACACAAATCGCGTCGCGATTCAATACATCGTCCTCCAGCCGATTTGTCTCCAAGGGTCTAGTGCTGCCTCGGGCACCTTATGGTCGTTCCTCTGTGAGTCTAGATTTTCGAATCCGACGCAAAACTGACAGTTAATTGTAAGGTTCAGAGCCTCTTAATGACGATGGAACACACAATTTGCGTCGCGATTCAATACATCGTCCTCCGGCCGACCTGTCTCCAAGGGTCTATTGCTGCCTCGGGCACCTTATGGTCGATCTCCTGTGAGTCTAGATTTTCGAATCCGACGCAAACCTGACAGTTAATTGTAACGTTCAGAGCCTGTAAATGACAATGGAATACACAAATCGCGTCGCGATTCAATACATCGTCCTCCAGCCGACTTGCCTCCAAGGGTCTAGTGCTGCCTCGGGCACCTTATGGTCGTTCTCCTGTGAGTCTAGATTTTCGAATGCGACGCAAAACTGACAGTTAATCGTAAGGTTCAGAGCCTCTTAATGACAATGGAACACACAAAACTCGTCGCGATTCAATACATCGTCCTCCGGCCGACCTGTCTCCAAGGGTCTATTGGTGCCTCGGGCACCTTATGGTCGTTCTCCTGTGAGTCTAGATTTTCGAATCCGACGCAAAACTGACAGTTAATTGTAACGTTCAGAGCCTGTTAATGACGATGGAACACACAAATTGCGTCGCGATTCAATACATCGTCCTCCAGCCGACTTGTCTCCAAGGGTCTAGTGCTGCCTCGGGCACCTTATGGTCGTTCTCCTGTGAGTCTAGATTTTCGAATGCGACGCAAAACTGACAGTTAATCGTAAGGTTCAGAGCCTCTTATTGACAATGGGACACACAAATTGCGTCGCGATTCAATACATCGTCCTCCGGCCGACCTGTCTCCAAGGGTCTATTGCTGCCTCGGGCACCTTATGGTCGTTCTCCTGTGAGTCTAGATTTTCGTATCCGACGCATAACTGACAGTTAATTGTAACGTTCAGAGCCTGTTAATGACGATGGAACACACAAATTGCGTCGCGATTCAATACATCGTCCTCCAGCCGACTTGTCTCCAAGGGTCTAGTGCTGCCTCGGACACCTTATGGTCGTTCTCCTGTGAGTCTAGATTTTCGAATCCGACGCAAAACTGACAGTTAATTGTAACGTTCAGAGCCTGTTAATGACGATGGAACACACAAATTGCGTCGCGATTCAATACATCGTCCTCCAGCCGACTTGTCTCCAAGGGTCTAGTGCTGCCTCGGGCACCTTATGGTCGTTCTCCTGTGAGTCTAGATTTTCGAATCCGACGCAAAACTGACAGGTTATTGTAACGTTCAGAGCCTGTTAATGACGATGGAACACACAAATCGCGTCGCGATTCAATACATCGTCCTCCGGCCGACCTGTCTCCAAGAGTCTATTGCTGCCTCGGGCATCTTATGGTCGATCTCCTGTGAGTCTAGATTTTCGAATCCGACGCAAAACTGACAGTTAATTGTAACGTTCAGAGCCTGAGAATGACGATGGAACACACAAATCGCGTCGCGATTCAATACATCGTCCTCCGGCCGACCTGTCTTCAAGGGTCTATTGCTGCCTCGGGCACCTTATGTTCGATCTCCTGTGAGTCTAGAATTTCGAATCCGACGCAAAACTGACAGTTAATTGTAAGGTTCAGAGCCTGTTAATGACGATGGAACACACAAATTGCGTCGCGATTCAATACATCGTCCTCCGGCCGACCTGTCTCCAAGGCTCTATTGCTGCCTCGGGCACCTTATGGTCGTTCTCCTGTGAGTCTAGATTTTCGAATCCGACGCAAAACTGACAGTTAATTGTAACGTTCAGAGCCTGTTAATGACGATGGAACACACAAATCGCGTCGCGATTCAATACATCGTCCTCCAGCCGATTTGTCTCCAAGGGTCTAGTGCTGCCTCGGGCACCTTATGGTCGATCTCCTGTGAGTCTAGATTTTCGAATCCGACGCAAAACTGACAGTTAATTGTAACGTTCAGAGCCAATTAATGACAATGGAACACACAAATCGCGTCGCGATTCAATACATCGTCCTCCGGCCGACCTGTCTCCAAGGGTCTATTGCTGCCTCGGGCACCTTATGGTCGATCTCCTGTGAGTCTAGATTTTCGAATCCGACGCAAAACTGACAGTTAATTGTAACGTTCAGAGCCTGTTAATGACGATGGAACACACAAATCGCGTCGCGATTCAATACATCGTCCTCCGGCCGACCTGTCTCCAAGGGTCTATTGCTGCCTCGGGCACCTTATGGTCGATCTCCTGTGAGTCTAGATTTTCGATTCCGACGCAAAACTGACAGTTAATTGTAACGTTCAGAGCCTGTTCATGACGAAGGAACACACAAATTGCGTCGCGATTCAATACATCGTCCTCCGGCCGACCTGTCTCCAAGGGTCTATTGCTGCCTCGGGCACCTTATGGTCGTTCTCCTGTGAGTCTAGATTTTCGAATCCGACGCAAAACTGACAGTTAATTGTAACGTTCAGAGCCTGTTAATGACGATGGAACACACAAATCGCGTCGCGATTCAATACATCGTCCTCTGGCCGACCTGTCTTCAAGGGTCTAGTGCTGCCTCGGACACCTTACGGTCGATCTCCTGTGAGTCTAGATTTTCGAATCCGACGCAAAACTGACAGTTAATTGTAACGTTCAGAACCAATTAATGACAATGGAACACACAAATCGCGTCGCGATTCAATACATCGTCCTCCGGCCGACCTGTCTCCAAGGGTCCATTGCTGCCTCGGGCACCCTATGGTCGATCTCCTGTGAGTCTAGATTTTCGAATCCGACGCAAAACTGACAGTTAATTGTAACGTTCAGAGCCTGTTAATGACGATGGAACACACAAATTGCGTCGCGTTTCAATACATCGTCCTCCGGCCGACCTGTCTCCAAGGGTCTATTGCTGCCTCGGGCACCTTATGGTCGTTCTCCTGTGAGTCTAGATTTTCGAGTCCGACGCAAAACTGACAGTTAATTGTAACGTTCAGAGCCTGTTAATGACGATGGAACACACAAATCGCGTCGCGATTCAATACATCGTCCTCCAGCCGATTTGTCTCCAAGGGTCTAGTGCTGCCTCGGGCACCTTATGGTCGTTCCTCTGTGAGTCTAGATTTTCGAATCCGACGCAAAACTGACAGTTAATTGTAAGGTTCAGAGCCTCTTAATGACGATGGAACACACAATTTGCGTCGCGATTCAATACATCGTCCTCCGGCCGACCTGTCTCCAAGGGTCTATTGCTGCCTCGGGCACCTTATGGTCGATCTCCTGTGAGTCTAGATTTTCGAATCCGACGCAAACCTGACAGTTAATTGTAACGTTCAGAGCCTGTAAATGACAATGGAATACACAAATCGCGTCGCGATTCAATACATCGTCCTCCAGCCGACTTGCCTCCAAGGGTCTAGTGCTGCCTCGGGCACCTTATGGTCGTTCTCCTGTGAGTCTAGATTTTCGAATGCGACGCAAAACTGACAGTTAATCGTAAGGTTCAGAGCCTCTTAATGACAATGGAACACACAAAACTCGTCGCGATTCAATACATCGTCCTCCGGCCGACCTGTCTCCAAGGGTCTATTGGTGCCTCGGGCACCTTATGGTCGTTCTCCTGTGAGTCTAGATTTTCGAATCCGACGCAAAACTGACAGTTAATTGTAACGTTCAGAGCCTGTTAATGACGATGGAACACACAAATTGCGTCGCGATTCAATACATCGTCCTCCAGCCGACTTGTCTCCAAGGGTCTAGTGCTGCCTCGGGCACCTTATGGTCGTTCTCCTGTGAGTCTAGATTTTCGAATGCGACGCAAAACTGACAGTTAATCGTAAGGTTCAGAGCCTCTTATTGACAATGGGACACACAAATTGCGTCGCGATTCAATACATCGTCCTCCGGCCGACCTGTCTCCAAGGGTCTATTGCTGCCTCGGGCACCTTATGGTCGTTCTCCTGTGAGTCTAGATTTTCGTATCCGACGCATAACTGACAGTTAATTGTAACGTTCAGAGCCTGTTAATGACGATGGAACACACAAATTGCGTCGCGATTCAATACATCGTCCTCCAGCCGACTTGTCTCCAAGGGTCTAGTGCTGCCTCGGACACCTTATGGTCGTTCTCCTGTGAGTCTAGATTTTCGAATCCGACGCAAAACTGACAGTTAATTGTAACGTTCAGAGCCTGTTAATGACGATGGAACACACAAATTGCGTCGCGATTCAATACATCGTCCTCCAGCCGACTTGTCTCCAAGGGTCTAGTGCTGCCTCGGGCACCTTATGGTCGTTCTCTTGTGAGTCTAGATTTTCGAATCCGACGCAAAACTGACAGTTAATTGTATGGTTGAGAGCCTGTTAATGACGATGGAACACACAAATTGCGTCGCGATTCAATACATCGTCCTCCGGCCGACCTGTCTCCAAGAGTCTATTGCTGCCTCAGGCACCTTATGGTCGATCTCCTGTGAGTCTAGATTTTCGAATCCGACGCAAAACTGACAGTTAATTGTAACGTTCAGAGCCTGAAAATGACGATGGAACACACAAATCGCGTCGCGATTAAATACATCGTCCTCCGGCCGACCTGTCTTCAAGGGTCTATTGCTGCCTCGTTCACCTTATGGTCGATCTCCTGTGAGTCTAGATTTTCAAATCCGACGCAAAACTGACAGTTAATTGTAAGGTTCAGAGCCTGTTAATGACGATGGAACACACAAATTGCGTCGCGATTCAATACATCGTCCTCCGGCCGACCTGTCTCCAAGGGTATATTGCTGCCTCGGGCACCTTATGGTCGTTCTCCTGTGAGTCTAGATTTTCGTATCCGACGCATAACTGACAGTTAATTGTAACGTTCAGAGCCTGTTAATGACGATGGAACACACAAATTGCGTCGCGATTCAATACATCGTCCTCCAGCCGACTTGTCTCCAAGGGTCTAGTGCTGCCTCGGACACCTTATGGTCGTTCTCCTGTGAGTCTAGATTTTCGAATCCGACGCAAAACTGACAGTTAATTGTAACGTTCAGAGCCAATTAATGACAATGGAACACACAAATCGCGTCGCGATTCAATACATCGTCCTCCGGCCGACCTGTCTCCAAGGGTCTATTGCTGCCTCGGGCACCTTATGGTCGATCTCCTGTGAGTCTAGATTTTCGAATCCGACGCAAAACTGACAGTTAATTGTAACGTTCAGAGCCTGTTAATGACGATGGAACACACAAATCGCGTCGCGATTCAATACATCGTCCTCCGGCCGACCTGTCTCCAAGGGTCTATTGCTGCCTCAGGCAAATTATGGTCGATCTCCTGTGACTCTAGATTTTCGAATCTGACGCAAAACTGACAGTTAATTGGAAGGTTCAGAGCCTGTTCATGACGATGGAACACACAAATTGCGTCGCGATTCAATACATCGTCCTCCAGCCGACTTGTCTCCAAGGGTGTAGTGCTGCCTCGGGCACCTTATGGTCGTTCTCTTGTGAGTCTAGATTTTCGAATCCGACGCAAAACTGACAGTTAATTGTATGGTTGAGAGCCTGTTAATGACGATGGAACACACAAATGGCGTCGCGATTCAATACATCGTCCTCCGGCCGACCTGTCTCCAAGAGTCTATTGCTGCCTCAGGCACCTTATGGTCGATCTCCTGTGAGTCTAGATTTTCGAATCCGACGCAAAACTGACAGTTAATTGTAACGTTCAGAGCCTGAAAATGACGATGGAACACACAAATCGCGTCGCGATTAAATACATCGTCCTCCGGCCGACCTGTCTTCAAGGGTCTATTGCTGCCTCGGGCACCTTATGGTCGTTCTCCTGTGAGTCTAGATTTTCGAATCCGCCGCAAAACTGACAGTTAATTGTAAGGTTCAGAGCCTGTTAATGACGATGGAACACACAAATTGCGTCGCGATTCAATACATCGTCCTCCAGCCGACTTGTCTCCAAGGGTCTAGTGCTGCCTCGGACACCTTATGGACGTTCTCCAGTGAGTCTAGATTTTCGAATCCGACGCAAAACTGACAGTTAATTGTAACGTTCAGAGCCTGTTAATGACGATGGAACACACAAATCGCGTCGCGATTCAATACATCGTCCTCTGGCCGACCTGTCTTCAAGGGTCTAGTGCTGCCTCGGACACCTTACGGTCGATCTCCTGTGAGTCTAGATTTTCGAATCCGACGCAAAACTGACAGTTAATTGTAACGTTCAGAACGAATTAATGACAATGGAACACACAAATCGCGTCGCGATTCAATACATCGACCTCCGGCCGACCTGTCTCCAAGGGTCCATTGCTGCCTCGGGCACCCTATGGTCGATCTCCTGTGAGTCTAGATTTTCGAATCCGACGCAAAACTGACAGTTAATTGTAAGGTTCAGAGCCTGTTAATGACGATGGAACACACAAATTGCGTCGCGTTTCAATACATCGTCCTCCGGCCGACCTGTCTCCAAGGGTCTATTGCTGCCTCGGGCACCTTATGGTCGTTCTCCTGTGAGTCTAGATTTTCGAATCCGACGCAAAACTGACAGTTAATTGTAACGTTCAGAGCCTGTTAATGACGATGGAACACACAAATCGCGTCGCGATTCAATACATCGTCCTCCAGCCGATTTGTCTCCAAGGGTCTAGTGCTGCCTCGGGCACCTTATGGTCGTTCCTCTGTGAGTCTAGATTTTCGAATCCGACGCAAAACTGACAGTTAATTGTAAGGTTCAGAGCCTCTTAATGACGATGGAACACACAATTTGCGTCGCGATTCAATACATCGTCCTCCGGCCGACCTGTCTCCAAGGGTCTATTGCTGCCTCGGGCACCTTATGGTCGATCTCCTGTGAGTCTAGATTTTCGAATCCGACGCAAACCTGACAGTTAATTGTAACGTTCAGAGCCTGTAAATGACAATGGAATACACAAATCGCGTCGCGATTCAATACATCGTCCTCCAGCCGACTTGCCTCCAAGGGTCTAGTGCTGCCTCGGGCACCTTATGGTCGTTCTCCTGTGAGTCTAGATTTTCGAATGCGACGCAAAACTGACAGTTAATCGTAAGGTTCAGAGCCTCTTAATGACAATGGAACACACAAAACTCGTCGCGATTCAATACATCGTCCTCCGGCCGACCTGTCTCCAAGGGTCTATTGGTGCCTCGGGCACCTTATGGTCGTTCTCCTGTGAGTCTAGATTTTCGAATCCGACGCAAAACTGACAGTTAATTGTAACGTTCAGAGCCTGTTAATGACGATGGAACACACAAATTGCGTCGCGATTCAATACATCGTCCTCCAGCCGACTTGTCTCCAAGGGTCTAGTGCTGCCTCGGGCACCTTATGGTCGTTCTCCTGTGAGTCTAGATTTTCGAATCCGACGCAAAACTGACAGTTAATCGTAAGGTTCAGAGCCTCTTATTGACAATGGGACACACAAATTGCGTCGCGATTCAATACATCGTCCTCCGGCCGACCTGTCTCCAAGGGTCTATTGCTGCCTCGGGCACCTTATGGTCGTTCTCCTGTGAGTCTAGATTTTCGTATCCGACGCATAACTGACAGTTAATTGTAACGTTCAGAGCCTGTTAATGACGATGGAACACACAAATTGCGTCGCGATTCAATACATCGTCCTCCAGCCGACTTGTCTCCAAGGGTCTAGTGCTGCCTCGGACACCTTATGGTCGTTCTCCTGTGAGTCTAGATTTTCGAATCCGACGCAAAACTGACAGTTAATTGTAACGTTCAGAGCCTGTTAATGACGATGGAACACACAAATTGCGTCGCGATTCAATACATCGTCCTCCAGCCGACTTGTCTCCAAGGGTCTAGTGCTGCCTCGGGCACCTTATGGTCGTTCTCTTGTGAGTCTAGATTTTCGAATCCGACGCAAAACTGACAGTTAATTGTATGGTTGAGAGCCTGTTAATGACGATGGAACACACAAATTGCGTCGCGATTCAATACATCGTCCTCCGGCCGACCTGTCTCCAAGAGTCTATTGCTGCCTCAGGCACCTTATGGTCGATCCCCTGTGAGTCTGGATTTTCGAATCCGACGCAAAACTGACAGTTAATTGTAACGTTCAGAGCCTGAAAATGACGATGGAACACACAAATCGCGTCGCGATTAAATACATCGTCCTCCGGCCGACCTGTCTTCAAGGGTCTATTGCTGCCTCGGGCACCTTATGGTCGATCTCCTGTGAGTCTAGATTTTCAAATCCGACGCAAAACTGACAGTTAATTGTAAGGTTCAGAGCCTGTTAATGACGATGGAACACACAAATTGCGTCGCGATTCAATACATCGTCCTCCGGCCGACCTGTCTCCAAGGCTCTATTGCTGCCTCGGGCACCTTATGGTCGTTCTCCTGTGAGTCTAGATTTTCGTATCCGACGCATAACTGACAGTTAATTGTAACGTTCAGAGCCTGTTAATGACGATGGAACACACAAATTGCGTCGCGATTCAATACATCGTCCTCCAGCCGACTTGTCTCCAAGGGTCTAGTGCTGCCTCGGACACCTTATGGTCGTTCTCCTGTGAGTCTAGATTTTCGAATCCGACGCAAAACTGACAGTTAATTGTAACGTTCAGAGCCTGTTAATGACGATGGAACACACAAATCGCGTCGCGATTCAATACATCGTCCTCCGGCCGACCTGTCTCCAAGGGTCTATTGCTGCCTCAGGCAAATTATGGTCGATCTCCTGTGACTCTAGATTTTCGAATCTGACGCAAAACTGACAGTTAATTGGAAGGTTCAGAGCCTGTTCATGACGATGGAACACACAAATTGCGTCGCGATTCAATACATCGTCCTCCAGCCGACTTGTCTCCAAGGGTGTAGTGCTGCCTCGGGCACCTTATGGTCGTTCTCTTGTGAGTCTAGATTTTCGAATCCGACGCAAAACTGACAGTTAATTGTATGGTTGAGAGCCTGTTAATGACGATGGAACACACAAATGGCGTCGCGATTCAATACATCGTCCTCCGGCCGACCTGTCTCCAAGAGTCTATTGCTGCCTCAGGCACCTTATGGTCGATCTCCTGTGAGTCTAGATTTTCGAATCCGACGCAAAACTGACAGTTAATTGTAACGTTCAAAGCCTGAAAATGACGATGGAACACACAAATCGCGTCGCGATTAAATACATCGTCCTCCGGCCGACCTGTCTTCAAGGGTCTATTGCTGCCTCGGGCACCTTATGGTCGTTCTCCTGTGAGTCTAGATTTTCGAATCCGCCGCAAAACTGACAGTTAATTGTAAGGTTCAGAGCCTGTTAATGACGATGGAACACACAAATTGCGTCGCGATTCAATACATCGTCCTCCAGCCGACTTGTCTCCAAGGGTCTAGTGCTGCCTCGGACACCTTATGGACGTTCTCCAGTGAGTCTAGATTTTCGAATCCGACGCAAAACTGACAGTTAATTGTAACGTTCAGAGCCAATTAATGACAGTGGAACACACAAATCGCGTCGCGATTCAGTACATCGTCCTCCGGCCGACCTGTCTCCAAGCGTCTATTGCTGCCTCGGGCACCTTATGGTCGATCTCCTGTGAGTCTAGATTTTCGAATCCGACGCAAAACTGACAGGTTATTGTAACGTTCAGAGCCTGTTAATGACGATGGAACACACAAATCGCGTCGCGATTCAATACATCGTCTTCCGGCCGACCTGTCTCCAAGAGTCTATTGCTGCCTCGGGCACCTTATGGTCGATCTCCAGTGAGTCTAGATTTTCGAATCCGACGCAAAACTGACAGTTAATTGTAACGTTCAGAGCCTGAAAATGACGATGGAACACACAAATCGCGTCGCGATTCAATACATCGTCCTGAGGCCGACCTGTCTTCAAGGGTCTATTGCTGCCTCGGGCACCTTATGGTCGATCTCCTGTGAGTCTAGATTTTCGAATCCGACGCAAATTGTAAGGTTCAGAGCCTGTTAATGACGATGGAACACACAAATTGCGTCGCGATTCAATACATCGTCCTCCGCCCGACCTGTCTCCAAGGGTCTATTGCTGCCTCGGGCACCTTATGGTCGTTCTCCTGTGAGTCTTAATTGTAACGTTCAGAGCCTGTTAATGACGATGGAACACACAAATCGCGTCGCGATTCAATACATCGTCCTCCGGCCGACCTGTCTCCAAGGGTCTATTGCTGCCTCGGGCACCTTATGGTCGATCTCCTGTGAGTCTAGATTTTCGATTCCGACGCAAAACTGACAGTTAATTGTAACGTTCAGAGCCTGTTCATGACGAAGGAACACACAAATTGCGTCGCGATTCAATACATCGTCCTCCGGCCGACCAGTCTCCAAGGGTCTATTGCTGCCTCGGGCACCTTATGGTCGTTCTCCTGTGAGTCTAGATTTTCGAATCCGACGCAAACCTGACAGTTAATTGTAACGTTCAGAGCTGTTGATGACTATGGAAGACACATATTGCGTCGCGATTCAATACATCGTCCTCCGGCCGACCTGTCTTCAAGGGTCTATTGCTGCCTCGGGCACCTTATGGTCGATCTCCTGTGAATCTAGATTTTCGAATCCGACGCAAAACTGACAGTTAATTGTAACGTTCAGAGCCTCTTAATGACGATGGAACACACAAATTGCGTCGCGATTCAATACATCGTCCTCCGGCCGACCTGTCTCCAAGGGTCTATTGCTGCCTCGGGCACCTTATGGTCGTTCTCCTGTGAGTCTAGATTTTCGAATCCGACGCAAAACTGACAGTTAATTGTAACGTTCAGAGCCAATTAATGACAATGGAACACACAAATCGCGTCGCGATTCAATACACCGTCCTCCGGCCGACCTGTCTCCAAGGGTCTATTGCTGCCTCGGGCACCTTATGGTCGATCTCCTGTGAGTCTAGATTTTCGAATCCGACGCAAAACTGACAGTTAATTGTAACGTTCAGAGCCTGTTAATGACGATGGAACACACAAATCGCGTCGCGATTCAATACATCGTCCTGGGGCCGACCTGTCTTCAAGGGTCTATTGCTGCCTCGGGCACCTTATGGTCGATCTCCTGTGAGTCTAGATTTTCGAATCCGACGCAAAACTGACAGTTAATCGTAAGGTTCAGAGCCTCTTAATGACAATGGAACACACAAAACTCGTCGCGATTCAATACATCGTCCTCCGGCCGACCTGTCTCCAAGGGTCTATTGCTGCCTCGGGAACCTTATGGTCGTTCTCCTGTGAGTCTAGATTTTCGAATCCGACGCAAAACTGACAGTTAATTGTAACGTTCAGAGCCTGTTAATGACGATGGAACACACAAATTGCGTCGCGATTCAATACATCGTCCTCCAGCCGATTTGTCTCCAAGGGTCTAGTGCTGCCTCGGGCACCTTATTGTCGTTCTCCTGTGAGTCTAGATTTTCGAATGCGACGCAAAACTGACAGTTAATCGTTAGGTTCAGAGCCTCTTAACGACAATGGAACACACAAATTGCGTCGCGATTCAATACATCGTCCTCCGGCCGACCTGTCTCCAAGGGTCTATTGCTGCCTCGGGCACCTTATGGTCGTTCTCCTGTGAGTCTAGATTTTCGAATCCGACGCAAAACTGACAGTTAATTGTAAGGTTCAGAGCCTGTTAATGACGATGGAACACACAAATTGCGTCGCGATTCAATACATCGTCCTCCAGCCGACTTGTCTCCAAGGGTCTAGTGCTGCCTCGGACACCTTATGGACGTTCTCCAGTGAGTCTAGATTTTCGAATCCGACGCAAAACTGACAGTTAATTGTAACGTTCAGAGCCAATTAATGACAATGGAACACACAAATCGCGTCGCGATTCAGTACATCGTCCTCCGGCCGACCTGTCTCCAAGGGTCTATTGCTGCCTCGGGCACCTTATGGTCGATCTCCTGTGAGTCTAGATTTTCGAATCCGACGCAAAACTGACAGGTTATTGTAACGTTCAGAGCCTGTTAATGACGATGGAACACACAAATCGCGTCGCGATTCAATACATCGTCTTCCGGCCGACCTGTCTCCAAGAGTCTATTGCTGCCTCGGGCACCTTATGGTCGATCTCCTGTGAGTCTAGATTTTCGAATCCGACGCAAAACTGACAGTTAATTGTAACGTTCAGAGCCTGAAAATGACGATGGAACACACAAATCGCGTCGCGATTCAATACATCGTCCTGGGGCCGACCTGTCTTCAAGGGTCTATTGCTGCCTCGGGCACCTTATGGTCGATCTCCTGTGAGTCTAGATTTTAGAATCCGACGCAAAACTGACAGTTAATTGTAAGGTTCAGAGCCTGTTAATGACGATGGAACACACAAATCGCGTCGCGATTCAATACATCGTCCTGGGGCCGACCTGTCTTCAAGGGTCTATTGCTGCCTCGGGCACCTTATGGTCGATCTCCTGTGAGTCTAGATTTTCGAATCCGACGCAAAACTGACAGTTAATTGTAAGGTTCAGAGCCTGTTAATGACGATGGAACACACAAATTGCGTCGCGATTCAATACATCGTCCTCCGCCCGACCTGTCTCCAAGGGTCTATTGCTGCCTCGGGCACCTTATGGTCGTTCTCCTGTGAGTCTTAATTGTAACGTTCACAGCCTGTTAATGACGATGGAACACACAAATCGCGTCGCGATTCAATACATCGTCCTCCGGCCGACCTGTCTCCAAGGGTCTATTGCTGCCTCGGGCACCTTATGGTCGATCTCCTGTGAGTCTAGATTTTCGATTCCGACGCAAAACTGACAGTTAATTGTAACGTTCAGAGCCTGTTCATGACGAAGGAACACACAAATTGCGTCGCGATTCAATACATCGTCCTCCGGCCGACCAGTCTCCAAGGGTCTATTGCTGCCTCGGGCACCTTATGGTCGTTCTCCTGTGAGTCTAGATTTTCGAATCCGACGCAAACCTGACAGTTAATTGTAACGTTCAGAGCTGTTGATGACTATGGAAGACACATATTGCGTCGCGATTCAATACATCGTCCTCCGGCCGACCTGTCTTCAAGGGTCTATTGCTGCCTCGGGCACCTTATGGTCGATCTCCTGTGAATCTAGATTTTCGAATCCGACGCAAAACTGACAGTTAATTGTAACGTTCAGAGCCTCTTAATGACGATGGAACACACAAATTGCGTCGGGATTCAATACATCGTCCTCCGGCCGACCTGTCTCCAAGGGTCTATTGCTGCCTCGGGCACCTTATGGTCGTTCTCCTGTGAGTCTAGATTTTCGAATCCGACGCAAACCTGACAGTTAATTGTAACGTTCAGAGCTGTTGATGACTATGGAAGACACATATTGCGTCGCGATTCAATACATCGTCCTCCGGCCGACCTGTCTTCAAGGGTCTATTGCTGCCTCGGGCACCTTATGGTCGATCTCCTGTGAATCTAGATTTTCGAATCCGACGCAAAACTGACAGTTAATTGTAACGTTCAGAGCCTCTTAATGACGATGGAACACACAAATTGCGTCGCGATTCAATACATCGTCCTCCGGCCGACCTGTCTCCAAGGGTCTATTGCTGCCTCGGGCACCTTATGGTCGTTCTCCTGTGAGTCTAGATTTTCGAATCCGACGCAAAACTGACAGTTAATTGTAACGTTCAGAGCCAATTAATGACAATGGAACACACAAATCGCGTCGCGATTCAATACACCGTCCTCCGGCCGACCTGTCTCCAAGGGTCTATTGCTGCCTCGGGCACCTTATGGTCGATCTCCTGTGAGTCTAGATTTTCGAATCCGACGCAAAACTGACAGTTAATTGTAACGTTCAGAGCCTGTTAATGACGATGGAACACACAAATCGCGTCGCGATTCAATACATCGTCCTGGGGCCGACCTGTCTTCAAGGGTCTATTGCTGCCTCGGGCACCTTATGGTCGATCTCCTGTGAGTCTAGATTTTCGAATCCGACGCAATACTGACAGTTAATCGTAAGGTTCAGAGCCTCTTAATGACAATGGAACACACAAAACTCGTCGCGATTCAATACATCGTCCTCCGGCCGACCTGTCTCCAAGGGTCTATTGCTGCCTCGGGCACCTTATGGTCGTTCTCCTGTGAGTCTAGATTTTCGAATCCGACGCAAAACTGACAGTTAATTGTAACGTTCAGAGCCTGTTAATGACGATGGAACACACAAATTGCGTCGCGATTCAATACATCGTCCTCCAGCCGATTTGTCTCCAAGGGTCTAGTGCTGCCTCGGGCACCTTATTGTCGTTCTCCTGTGAGTCTAGATTTTCGAATGCGACGCAAAACTGACAGTTAATCGTTAGGTTCAGAGCCTCTTAACGACAATGGAACACACAAATTGCGTCGCGATTCAATACATCGTCCTCCGGCCTACCTGTCTCCAAGGGTCTATTGCTGCCTCGGGCACCTTATGGTCGTTCTCCTGTGAGTCTAGATTTTCGAATCCGACGCAAAACTGACAGTTAATTGTAAGGTTCAGAGCCTGTTAATGACGATGGAACACACAAATTGCGTCGCGATTCAATACATCGTCCTCCAGCCGACTTGTCTCCAAGGGTCTAGTGCTGCCTCGGACACCTTATGGACGTTCTCCAGTGAGTCTAGATTTTCGAATCCGACGCAAAACTGACAGTTAATTGTAACGTTCAGAGCCAGTTAATGACAATGGAACACACAAATCGCGTCGCGATTCAGTACATCGTCCTCCGGCCGACCTGTCTCCAAGGGTCTATTGCTGCCTCGGGCACCTTATGGTCGATCTCCTGTGAGTCTAGATTTTCGAATCCGACGCAAAACTGACAGGTTATTGTAACGTTCAGAGCCTGTTAATGACGATGGAACACACAAATCGCGTCGCGATTCAATACATCGTCTTCCGGCCGACCTGTCTCCAAGAGTCTATTGCTGCCTCGGGCACCTTATGGTCGATCTCCTGTGAGTCTAGATTTTCGAATCCGACGCAAAACTGACAGTTAATTGTAACGTTCAGAGCCTGAAAATGACGATGGAACACACAAATCGCGTCGCGATTCAATACATCGTCCTGGGGCCGACCTGTCTTCAAGGGTCTATTGCTGCCTCGGGCACCTTATGGTCGATCTCCTGTGAGTCTAGATTTTAGAATCCGACGCAAAACTGACAGTTAATTGCAAGGTTCAGAGCCTGTTAATGACGATGGAACACACAAATCGCGTCGCGATTCAATACATCGTCCTGGGGCCGACCTGTCTTCAAGGGTCTATTGCTGCCTCGGGCACCTTATGGTCGATCTCCTGTGAGTCTAGATTTTCGAATCCGACGCAAAACTGACAGTTAATTGTAAGGTTCAGAGCCTGTTAATGACGATGGAACACACAAATTGCGTCGCGATTCAATACATCGTCCTCCGCCCGACCTGTCTCCAAGGGTCTATTGCTGCCTCGGGCACCTTATGGTCGTTCTCCTGTGAGTCTTAATTGTAACGTTCAGAGCCTGTTAATGACGATGGAACACACAAATCGCGTCGCGATTCAATACATCGTCCTCCGGCCGACCTGTCTCCAAGGGTCTATTGCTGCCTCGGGCACCTTATGGTCGATCTCCTGTGAGTCTAGATTTTCGATTCCGACGCAAAACTGACAGTTAATTGTAACGTTCAGAGCCTGTTCATGACGAAGGAACACACAAATTGCGTCGCGATTCAATACATCGTCCTCCGGCCGACCAGTCTCCAAGGGTCTATTGCTGCCTCGGGCACCTTATGGTCGTTCTCCTGTGAGTCTAGATTTTCGAATCCGACGCAAACCTGACAGTTAATTGTAACGTTCAGAGCTGTTGATGACTATGGAAGACACATATTGCGTCGCGATTCAATACATCGTCCTCCGGCCGACCTGTCTTCAAGGGTCTATTGCTGCCTCGGGCACCTTATGGTCGATCTCCTGTGAATCTAGATTTTCGAATCCGACGCAAAACTGACAGTTAATTGTAACGTTCAGAGCCTCTTAATGACGATGGAACACACAAATTGCGTCGCGATTCAATACATCGTCCTCCGGCCGACCTGTCTCCAAGGGTCTATTGCTGCCTCGGGCACCTTATGGTCGTTCTCCTGTGAGTCTAGATTTTCGAATCCGACGCAAACCTGACAGTTAATTGTAACGTTCAGAGCTGTTGATGACTATGGAAGACACATATTGCGTCGCGATTCAATACATCGTCCTCCGGCCGACCTGTCTTCAAGGGTCTATTGCTGCCTCGGGCACCTTATGGTCGATCTCCTGTGAATCTAGATTTTCGAATCCGACGCAAAACTGACAGTTAATTGTAACGTTCAGAGCCTCTTAATGACGATGGAACACACAAATTGCGTCGCGATTCAATACATCGTCCTCCGGCCGACCTGTCTCCAAGGGTCTATTGCTGCCTCGGGCACCTTATGGTCGTTCTCCTGTGAGTCTAGATTTTCGAATCCGACGCAAAACTGACAGTTAATTGTAACGTTCAGAGCCAATTAATGACAATGGAACACACAAATCGCGTCGCGATTCAATACACCGTCCTCCGGCCGACCTGTCTCCAAGGGTCTATTGCTGCCTCGGGCACCTTATGGTCGATCTCCTGTGAGTCTAGATTTTCGAATCCGACGCAAAACTGACAGTTAATTGTAACGTTCAGAGCCTGTTAATGACGATGGAACACACAAATCGCGTCGCGATTCAATACATCGTCCTGGGGCCGACCTGTCTTCAAGGGTCTATTGCTGCCTCGGGCACCTTATGGTCGATCTCCTGTGAGTCTAGATTTTCGAATCCGACGCAATACTGACAGTTAATCGTAAGGTTCAGAGCCTCTTAATGACAATGGAACACACAAAACTCGTCGCGATTCAATACATCGTCCTCCGGCCGACCTGTCTCCAAGGGTCTATTGCTGCCTCGGGCACCTTATGGTCGTTCTCCTGTGAGTCTAGATTTTCGAATCCGACGCAAAACTGACAGTTAATTGTAACGTTCAGAGCCTGTTAATGACGATGGAACACACAAATTGCGTCGCGATTCAATACATCGTCCTCCAGCCGATTTGTCTCCAAGGGTCTAGTGCTGCCTCGGGCACCTTATTGTCGTTCTCCTGTGAGTCTAGATTTTCGAATGCGACGCAAAACTGACAGTTAATCGTTAGGTTCAGAGCCTCTTAACGACAATGGAACACACAAATTGCGTCGCGATTCAATACATCGTCCTCCGGCCTACCTGTCTCCAAGGGTCTATTGCTGCCTCGGGCACCTTATGGTCGTTCTCCTGTGAGTCTAGATTTTCGAATCCGACGCAAAACTGACAGTTAATTGTAAGGTTCAGAGCCTGTTAATGACGATGGAACACACAAATTGCGTCGCGATTCAATACATCGTCCTCCAGCCGACTTGTCTCCAAGGGTCTAGTGCTGCCTCGGACACCTTATGGACGTTCTCCAGTGAGTCTAGATTTTCGAATCCGACGCAAAACTGACAGTTAATTGTAACGTTCAGAGCCAATTAATGACAATGGAACACACAAATCGCGTCGCGATTCAGTACATCGTCCTCCGGCCGACCTGTCTCCAAGGGTCTATTGCTGCCTCGGGCACCTTATGGTCGATCTCCTGTGAGTCTAGATTTTCGAATCCGACGCAAAACTGACAGGTTATTGTAACGTTCAGAGCCTGTTAATGACGATGGAACACACAAATCGCGTCGCGATTCAATACATCGTCTTCCGGCCGACCTGTCTCCAAGAGTCTATTGCTGCCTCGGGCACCTTATGGTCGATCTCCTGTGAGTCTAGATTTTCGAATCCGACGCAAAACTGACAGTTAATTGTAACGTTCAGAGCCTGAAAATGACGATGGAACACACAAATCGCGTCGCGATTCAATACATCGTCCTGGGGCCGACCTGTCTTCAAGGGTCTATTGCTGCCTCGGGCACCTTATGGTCGATCTCCTGTGAGTCTAGATTTTAGAATCCGACGCAAAACTGACAGTTAATTGTAACGTTCAGAGCCTGTTAATGACGATGGAACACACAAATCGCGTCGCGATTCAATACATCGTCCTGGGGCCGACCTGTCTTCAAGGGTCTATTGCTGCCTCGGGCACCTTATGGTCGATCTCCTGTGAGTCTAGATTTTCGAATCCGACGCAAAACTGACAGTTAATTGTAACGTTCAGAGCCTGTTAATGACGATGGAACACACAAATTGCGTCGCGATTCAATACATCGTCCTCCGCCCGACCTGTCTCCAAGGGTCTATTGCTGCCTCGGTCACCTTATGGTCGTTCTCCTGTGAGTCTTAATTGTAACGTTCAGAGCCTGTTAATGACGATGGAACACACAAATCGCGTCGCGATTCAATACATCGTCCTCCGGCCGACCTGTCTCCAAGGGTCTATTGCTGCCTCGGGCACCTTATGGTCGATCTCCTGTGAGTCTAGATTTTCGATTCCGACGCAAAACTGACAGTTAATTGTAACGTTCAGAGCCTGTTCATGACGAAGGAACACACAAATTGCGTCGCGATTCAATACATCGTCCTCCGGCCGACCAGTCTCCAAGGGTCTATTGCTGCCTCGGGCACCTTATGGTCGTTCTCCTGTGAGTCTAGATTTTCGAATCCGACGCAAACCTGACAGTTAATTGTAACGTTCAGAGCTGTTGATGACTATGGAAGACACATATTGCGTCGCGATTCAATACATCGTCCTCCGGCCGACCTGTCTTCAAGGGTCTATTGCTGCCTCGGGCACATTATGGTCGATCTCCTGTGAATCTAGATTTTCGAATCCGACGCAAAACTGACAGTTAATTGTAACGTTCAGAGCCTCTTAATGACGATGGAACACACAAATTGCGTCGCGATTCAATACATCGTCCTCCGGCCGACCTGTCTCCAAGGGTCTATTGCTGCCTCGGGCACCTTATGGTCGTTCTCCTGTGAGTCTAGATTTTCGAATCCGACGCAAAACTGACAGTTAATTGTAACGTTCAGAGCCAATTAATGACAATGGAACACACAAATCGCGTCGCGATTCAATACACCGTCCTCCGGCCGACCTGTCTCCAAGGGTCTATTGCTGCCTCGGGCACCTTATGGTCGATCTCCTGTGAGTCTAGATTTTCGAATCCGACGCAAAACTGACAGTTAATTGTAACGTTCAGAGCCTGTTAATGACGATGGAACACACAAATCGCGTCGCGATTCAATACATCGTCCTGGGGCCGACCTGTCTTCAAGGGTCTATTGCTGCCTCGGGCACCTTATGGTCGATCTCCTGTGAGTCTAGATTTTCGAATCCGACGCAAAACTGACAGTTAATCGTAAGGTTCAGAGCCTCTTAATGACAATGGAACACACAAAACTCGTCGCGATTCAATACATCGTCCTCCGGCCGACCTGTCTCCAAGGGTCTATTGCTGCCTCGGGCACCTTATGGTCGTTCTCCTGTGAGTCTAGATTTTCGAATCCGACGCAAAACTGACAGTTAATTGTAACGTTCAGAGCCTGTTAATGACGATGGAACACACAAATTGCGTCGCGATTCAATACATCGTCCTCCAGCCGATTTGTCTCCAAGGGTCTAGTGCTGCCTCGGGCACCTTATTGTCGTTCTCCTGTGAGTCTAGATTTTCGAATGCGACGCAAAACTGACAGTTAATCGTTAGGTTCAGAGCCTCTTAACGACAATGGAACACACAAATTGCGTCGCGATTCAATACATCGTCCTCCGGCCGACCTGTCTCCAAGGGTCTATTGCTGCCTCGGGCACCTTATGGTCGTTCTCCTGTGAGTCTAGATTTTCGAATCCGACGCAAAACTGACAGTTAATTGTAAGGTTCAGAGCCTGTTAATGACGATGGAACACACAAATTGCGTCGCGATTCAATACATCGTCCTCCAGCCGACTTGTCTCCAAGGGTCTAGTGCTGCCTCGGACACCTTATGGACGTTCTCCAGTGAGTCTAGATTTTCGAATCCGACGCAAAACTGACAGTTAATTGTAACGTTCAGAGCCAATTAATGACAATGGAACACACAAATCGCGTCGCGATTCAGTACATCGTCCTCCGGCCGACCTGTCTCCAAGGGTCTATTGGTGCCTCGGGCACCTTATGGTCGATCTCCTGTGAGTCTAGATTTTCGAATCCGACGCAAAACTGACAGGTTATTGTAACGTTCAGAGCCTGTTAATGACGATGGAACACACAAATCGCGTCGCGATTCAATACATCGTCTTCCGGCCGACCTGTCTCCAAGAGTCTATTGCTGCCTCGGGCACCTTATGGTCGATCTCCTGTGAGTCTAGATTTTCGAATCCGACGCAAAACTGACAGTTAATTGTAACGTTCAGAGCCTGAAAATGACGATGGAACACACAAATCGCGTCGCGATTCAATACATCGTCCTGGGGCCGACCTGTCTTCAAGGGTCTATTGCTGCCTCGGGCACCTTATGGTCGATCTCCTGTGAGTCTAGATTTTCGAATCCGACGCAAAACTGACAGTTAATTGTAAGGTTCAGAGCCTGTTAATGACGATGGAACACACAAATTGCGTCGCGATTCAATACATCGTCCTCCGCCCGACCTGTCTCCAAGGGTCTATTGCTGCCTCGGGCACCTTATGGTCGTTCTCCTGTGAGTCTTAATTGTAACGTTCAGAGCCTGTTAATGACGATGGAACACACAAATCGCGTCGCGATTCAATACATCGTCCTCCAGCCGATTTGTCTCCAAGGGTCTAGTGCTTCCTCGGGCACCTTATGGTCGTTCTCCTGTGAGTCTAGATTTTCGAATCCGACGCAAAACTGACAGGTTATTGTAACGTTCAGAGCCTGTTAATGACGATGGAACACACAAATCGCGTCGCGATTCAATACATCGTCCTCCGGCCGACCTGTCTCCAAGAGTCTATTGCTGCCTCGGGCATCTTATGGTCGATCTCCTGTGAGTCTAGATTTTCGAATCCGACGCAAAACTGACAGTTAATTGTAACGTTCAGAGCCTGAGAATGACGATGGAACACACAAATCGCGTCGCGATTCAATACATCGTCCTCCGGCCGACCTGTCTTCAAGGGTCTATTGCTGCCTCGGGCACCTTATGTTCGATCTCCTGTGAGTCTAGATTTTCCAATCCGACGCAAAACTGACAGTTAATTGTAAGGTTCAGAGCCTGTTAATGACGATGGAACACACAAATTGCGTCGCGATTCAATACATCGTCCTCCGGCCGACCAGTCTCCAAGGCTCTATTGCTGCCTCGGGCACCTTATGGTCGTTCTCCTCTGAGTCTAGATTTTCGAATCCGACGCAAAACTGACAGTTAATTGTAACGTTCAGAGCCTGTTAATGACGATGGAACACACAAATCGCTTCGCGATTCAATACATCGTCCTCCAGCCGATTTGTCTCCAAGGGTCTAGTGCTGCCTCGGGCACCTTATGGTCGATCTCCTGTGAGTCTAGATTTTCGAATCCGACGCAAAACTGACAGTTAATTGTAACGTTCAGAGCCAATTAATGACAATGGAACACACAAATCGCGTCACGATTCAATACATCGTCCTCCGGCCGACCTGTCTCCAAGGGTCTATTGCTGCCTCGGGCACCTTATGGTCGATCTCCTGTGAGTCTAGATTTTCGAATCCGACGCAAAACTGACAGTTAATTGTAACGTTCAGAGCCAATTAATGACAATGGAACACACAAATCGCGTCGCGATTCAGTACATCGTCCTCCGGCCGACCTGTCTCCAAGGGTCTATTGCTGCCTCGGGCACCTTATGGTCGATCTCCTGTGAGTCTAGATTTTCGAATCCGACGCAAAACTGACAGGTTATTGTAACGTTCAGAGCCTGTTAATGACGATGGAACACACAAATCGCGTCGCGATTCAATACATCGTCTTCCGGCCGACCTGTCTCCAAGAGTCTATTGCTGCCTCGGGCACCTTATGGTCGATCTCCTGTGAGTCTAGATTTTCGAATCCGACGCAAAACTGACAGTTAATTGTAACGTTCAGAGCGTGAAAATGACGATGGAACACACAAATCGCGTCGCGATTCAATACATCGTCCTCCGGCCGACCTGTCTCCAAGAGTCTATTGCTGCCTCGGGCATCTTATGGTCGATCTCCTGTGAATCTAGATTTTCGAATCCGACGCAAAACTGACAGTTAATTGTAACGTTCAGAGCCTGAGAATGACGATGGAACACACAAATCGCGTCGCGATTCAATACATCGTCCTCCGCCCGACCTGTCTTCAAGGGTCTATTGCTGCCTCGGGCACCTTATGTTCGATCTCCTGTGAGTCTAGATTTTCGAATCCGACGCAAAACTGACAGTTAATTGTAAGGTTCAGAGCCTGTTAATGACGATGGAACACACAAATTGCGTCGCGATTCAATACATCGTCCTCCGGCCGACCTGTCTCCAAGGGTCTATTGGTGCCTCGGGCACCTTATGGTCGTTCTCCTGTGAGTCTAGATTTTCGAATCCGACGCAAAACTGACAGTTAATTGTAACGTTCAGAGCCAATTAATGACAATGGAACACACAAATCGCGTCACGATTCAATACATCGTCCTCCGGCCGACCTGTCTCCAAGGGTCTATTGCTGCCTCGGGCACCTTATGGTCGATCTCCTGTGAATCTAGATTTTCGATTCCGACGCAAAACTGACAGTTAATTGTAACGTTCAGAGCCTGTTCATGACGAAGGAACACACAAATTGCGTCGCGATTCAATACATCGTCCTCCGGCCGACCTGTCTCCAAGGGTCTATTGCTGCCTCGGGCACCTTATGGTCGTTCTCCTGTGAGTCTAGATTTTCGAATCCGACGCAAAACTGACAGTTAATTGTAATGTTCAGAGCCTGTTAATGACGATGGAACACACAAATCGCGTCGCGATTCAATACATCGTCCTCCGGCCGACCTGTCTTCAAGGGTCTAGTGCTGCCTCGGACACCTTACGGTCGATCTCCTGTGAGTCTAGATTTTCAAATCCGACGCAAAACTGACAGTTAATTGTAACGTTCAGAACCAATTAATGACAATGGAACACACAAATCGCGTCGCGATTCAATACATCGTCCTCCGGCCGACCTGTCTCCAAGGGTCCATTGCTGCCTCGGGCATCTTATGGTCGATCTCCTGTGAGTCTAGATTTTCGAATCCGACGCAGAACTGACAGTTAATTGTAACGTTCAGAGCCTGTTAATGACAATGGAACACACTAATCGCGTCGCGATTCAATACATCGTCCTCCGGCAGACCTGTCTCCAAGGGTCTATTGCTGCCTCGGGCACCTTATGGTCGATCTCCTGTGAGTCTAGATTTTCGAATCCGACGCAAAACTGACAGTTAATTGTAACGTTCAGAGCCAATTAATGACAATGGAACACACAAATCGCGTCACGATTCAATACATCGTCCTCCGGCCGACCTGTCTCCAAGGGTCTATTGCTGCCTCGGGCACCTTATGGTCGAACTCCTGTGAGTCTAGATTTTCGAATCCGACGCAAAACTGACAGTTAATTGTAACGTTCAGAGCCTGTTAATGACGATGGAACACACAAATCGCGTCGCGATTCAATACATCGTCCTCCGGCCGATCTGTCTCCAAGGGTCTATTGCTGCCTCGGGCACCTTATGGTCGATCTCCTGTGAATCTAGATTTTCGATTCCGACGCAAAACTGACAGTTAATTGTAACGTTCAGAGCCTGTTCATGACGAAGGAACACACAAATTGCGTCGCGATTCAATACATCGTCCTCCGGCCGACCTGTCTCCAAGGGTCTATTGCTGCCTCGGGCACCTTATGGTCGTTCTCCTGTGAGTCTAGATTTTCGAATCCGACGCAAAACTGACAGTTAATTGTAATGTTCAGAGCCTGTTAATGACGATGGAACACACAAATCGCGTCGCGATTCAATACATCGTCCTCCGGCCGACCTGTCTTCAAGGGTCTAGTGCTGCCTCGGACACCTTACGGTCGATCTCCTGTGAGTCTAGATTTTCAAATCCGACGCAAAACTGACAGTTAATTGTAACGTTCAGAACCAATTAATGACAATGGAACACACAAATCGCGTCGCGATTCAATACATCGTCCTCCGGCCGACCTGTCTCCAAGGGTCCATTGCTGCCTCGGGCATCTTATGGTCGATCTCCTGTGAGTCTAGATTTTCGAATCCGACGCAGAACTGACAGTTAATTGTAACGTTCAGAGCCTGTTAATGACAATGGAACACACTAATCGCGTCGCGATTCAATACATCGTCCTCCGGCAGACCTGTCTCCAAGGGTCTATTGCTGCCTCGGGCACCTTATGGTCGATCTCCTGTGAGTCTAGATTTTCGAATCCGACGCAAAACTGACAGTTAATTGTAAGGTTCAGAGCCTGTTAATGACGATGGAACACACAAATTGCGTCGCGTTTCAATACATCGTCCTCCGGCCGACCTGTCTCCAAGGGTCTATTGCTGCCTCGGGCACCTTAAGGTCGTTCTATTGTGAGTCTAGATTTTCGAATCCGACGCAAAACTGACAGTTAATTGTAACGTTCAGAGCCTGTTAATGACGATGGAACACACAAATCGCGTCGCGATTCAATACATCGTCCTCCAGCCGATTTGTCTCCAAGGGTCTAGTGCTGCCTCGGGCACCTTATGGTCGTTCCTCTGTGAGTCTAGATTTTCGAATCCGACGCAAAACTGACAGTTAATTGTAAGGTTCAGAGCCTGTTAATGACGATGGAACACACAATTTGCGTCGCGATTCAATACATCGTCCTCCGGCCGACCTGTCTCCAAGGGTCTATTGCTGCCTCGGGCACCTTATGGTCGATCTCCTGTGAGTCTAGATTTTCGAATCCGACGCAAACCTGACAGTTAATTGTAACGTTCAGAGCCTGTAAATGACAATGGAATACACAAATCGCGTCGCGATTCAATACATCGTCCTCCAGCCGACTTGCCTCCAAGGGTCTAGTGCTGCCTCGGGCAACTTATTGTCGTTCTCCTGTGAGTCTAGATTTTCGAATGCGACGCAAAACTGACAGTTAATCGTAAGGATCAGAGCCTCTTAATGACAATGGAACACACAAAACTCGTCGCGATTCAATACATCGTCCTCCGGCCGACCTGTCTCCAAGGGTCTATTGGTGCCTCGGGCACCTTATGGTCGTTCTCCTGTGAGTCTAGATTTTCGAATCCGACGCAAAACTGACAGTTAATTGTAACGTTCAGAGCCTGTTAATGACGATGGAACACACAAATTGCGTCGCGATTCAATACATCGTCCTCCAGCCGACTTGTCTCCAAGGGTCTAGTGCTGCCTCGGGCACCTTATGGTCGTTCTCCTGTGAGTCTAGATTTTCGAATGCGACGCAAAACTGACAGTTAATCGTAAGGTTCAGAGCCCTTATTGACAATGGGACACACAAATTGCGTCGCGATTCAATACATCGTCCTCCGGCCGACCTGTCTCCAAGGGTCTATTTCTGCCTCGGGCACCTTATGGTCGTTCTCCTGTGACTCTAGATTTTCGAATCCGACGCAAACCTGACAGTTAATTGTAACGTTCAGAGCCTGAAAATGACGATGGAACACACAAATCGCGTCGCGATTCAATACATCGTCCTGGGGCCGACCTGTCTTCAAGGGTCTATTGCTGCCTCGGGCACCTTATGGTCGATCTCCTGTGAGTCTAGATTTTCGAATCCGACGCAAAACTGTCAGTTAATTGTAAGGTTCAGAGCCTGTTAATGACGATGGAACACACAAATTGCGTCGCGATTCAATACATCGTCCTCCGCCCGACCTGTCTCCAAGGGTCTATTGCTGCCTCGGGCACCTTATGGTCGTTCTCCTGTGAGTCTTAATTGTAACGTTCAGAGCCTGTTAATGACGATGGAACACACAAATCGCGTCGCGATTCAATACATCGTCCTCCAGCCGATTTGTCTCCAAGGGTCTAGTGCTTCCTCGGGCACCTTATGGTCGTTCTCCTGTGAGTCTAGATTTTCGAATCCGACGCAAAACTGACAGGTTATTGTAACGTTCAGAGCCTGAAAATGACGATGGAACACACAAATCGCGTCGCGATTCAATACATCGTCCTCCAGCCGACCTGTCTTCAAGGGTCTATTGCTGCCTCGGGCACCTTATGGTCGATCTCCTGTGAGTCTAGATTTTCGAATCCGACGCAAAACTGACAGTTAATTGTAAGGTTCAGAGCCTGTTAATGACGATGGAACACACAAATTGCGTCGCGATTCAATACATTGTCCTCCGCCCGACCTGTCTCCAAGGGTCTATTGCTGCCTCGGGCACCTTATGGTCGTTCTCCTGTGAGTCTTAATTGTAACGTTCAGAGCCTGTTAATGACGATGGAACACACAAATCGCGTCGCGATTCAATACATCGTCCTCCAGCCGATTTGTCTCCAAGGGTCTAGTGCTTCCTCGGGCACCTTATGGTCGTTCTCCTGTGAGTCTAGATTTTCGAATCCGACGCAAAACTGACAGGTTATTGTAACGTTCAGAGCCTGTTAATGACGATGGAACACACAAATCGCGTCGCGATTCAATACATCGTACTCCGGCCGACCTGTCTCCAAGAGTCTATTGCTGCCTCGGGCATCTTATGGTCGATCTCCTGTGAGTCTAGATTTTCGAATCCGACGCAAAACTGACAGTTAATTGTAACGTTCAGAGCCTGAGAATGGCGATGGAACACACAAATCGCGTCGCGATTCAATACATCGTCCTCCGGCCGACCTGTCTTGAAGGGTCTATTGCTGCCTCGGGCATCTTATGTTCGATCTCCTGTGAGTCTAGATTTTCGAATCCGACGCAAAACTGACAGTTAATTGTAAGGTTCAGAGCCTGTTAATGACGATGGAACACACAAATTGCGTCGCGATTCAATACATCGTCCTCCGGCCGACCTGTCTCCAAGGCTCTATTGCTGCCTCGGGCACCTTATGGTCGTTCTCCTGTGAGTCTAGATTTTCGAATCCGACGCAAAACTGACAGTTAGTTGTAACGTTCAGAGCCTGTTATTGACGATGGAACACACAAATCGCGTCGCGATTCAATACATCGTCCTCCAGCCGATTTGTCTCCAAGGGTCTAGTGCTACCTCGGGCACCTTATGGTCGATCTCCTGTGAGTCTAGATTTTCGAATCCGACGCAAAACTGACAGTTAATTGTAACGTTCAGAGCCAATTAATGACAATGGAACACACAAATCGCGTCACGATTCAATACATCGTCCTCCGGCCGACCTGTCTCCAAGGGTCTATTGCTGCCTCGGGCACCTTATGGTCGATCTCCTGTGAGTCTAGATTTTCGAATCCGACGCAAAACTGACAGTTAATTGTAACGTTCAGAGCCTGTTAATGACGATGGAACACACAAATCGCGTCGCGATTCAATATATCGTCCTCCGGCCGACCTGTCTCCAAGGGTCTATTGCTGCCTCGGGCACCTTATGGTCGATCTCCTGTGAGTCTAGATTTTCGATTCCGACGCAAAACTGACAGTTAATTGTAACGTTCAGAGCCTGTTCATGACGAAGGAACACACAAATTGCGTCGCGATTCAATACATCGTCCTCCGGCCGACCTGTCTCCAAGGGTCTATTGCTGCCTCGGGCACCTTATGGTCGTTCTCCTGTGAGTCTAGATTTTCGAATCCGACGCAAAACTGACAGTTAATTGTAACGTTCAGAGCCTGTTAATGACGATGGAACACACAAATCGCGTCGCGATTCAATACATCGTCCTCCGGCCGACCTGTCTTCAAGGGTCTAGTGCTGCCTCGGACACCTTACGGTCGATCTCCTGTGAGTCTAGATTTTCGAATCCAACGCAAAACTGACAGTTAATTGTAACGTTCAGAACCAATTAATGACAATGGAACACACAAATCGCGTCGCGATTCAATACATCGTCCTCCGGCCGACCTGTCTCCAAGGGTCCATTGCTGCCTCGGGCACCTTATGGTCGATCTCCTGTGAGTCTAGATTTTCGAATCCGACGCAGAACTGACAGTTAATTGTAACGTTCAGAGCCTGTTAATGACGATGGAACACACTAATCGCGTCGCGATTCAATACATCGTCCTCCGGCAGACCTGTCTCCAAGGGTCTATTGCTGCCTCGGGCACCTTATGGTCGATCTCCTGTGAGTCTAGATTTTCGAATCCGACGCAAAACTGACAGTTAATTGTAAGGTTCAGAGCCTGTTAATGACGTTGGAACACACAAATTGCGTCGCGTTTCAATACATCGTCCTCCGGCCGACCTGTCTCCAAGGGTCTATTGCTGCCTCGGGCACCTTATGGTCGTTCTCCTGTGAGTCTAGATTTTCGAATCCGACGCAAAACTGACAGTTAATTGTAACGTTCAGAGCCTGTTAATGACGATGGAACACACAAATCGCGTAGCGATTCAATACATCGTCCTCCAGCCGATTTGTCTCCAAGGGTCTAGTGCTGCCTCGGGCACCTTATGGTCGTTCCTCTGTGAGTCTAGATTTTCGAATCCGACGCAAAACTGACAGTTAATTGTAAGGTTCAGAGCCTCTTAATGACGATGGAACACACAATTTGCGTCGCGATTCAATACATCGTCCTCCAGAAGACTTGCCTCCAAGGGTCTAGTGCTGCCTCGGGCAACTTATTGTCGTTCTCCTGTGAGTCTAGATTTTCGAATGCGACGCAAAACTGACAGTTAATCGTAATGTTCAGAGCCTCTTAATGACAATGGAACACACAAAACTCGTCGCGATTCAATACATCGTCCTCCGGCCGACCTGTCTCCAAGGGTCTATTGGTGCCTCGGGCACCTTATGGTCGTTCTCCTGTGAGTCTAGATTTTCGAATCCGACGCAAAACTGACAGTTAATTGTAACGTTCAGAGCCTGTTAATGACGATGGAACACACAAATTGCGTCGCGATTCAATACATCGTCCTCCAGCCGACTTGTCTCCAAGGGTCTAGTGCTGCCTCGGGCACCTTATGGTCGTTCTCCTGTGAGTCTAGATTTTCGAATGCGACGCAAAACTGACAGTTAATCGTAAGGTTCAGAGCCTCTTATTGACAATGGGACACACAAATTGCGTCGCGATTCAATACATCGTCCTCCGGCCGACCTGTCTCCAAGGGTCTATTGCTGCCTCGGGCACCTTATGGTCGTTCTCCTGTGAGTCTAGATTTTCGTATCCGACGCATAACTGACAGTTAATTGTAACGTTCAGAGCCTGTTAATGACGATGGAACACACAAATTGCGTCGCGATTCAATACATCGTCCTCCAGCCGACTTGTCTCCAAGGGTCTAATGCTGCCTCGGACACCTTATGGTCGTTCTCCTGTGAGTCTAGATTTTCGAATCCGACGCAAAACTGACAGTTAATTGTAACGTTCAGAGCCAATTAATGACAATGGAACACACAAATCGCGTCGTGATTCAATACATCGTCCTCCGGCCGACCTGTCTCCAAGGGTCTATTGCTGCCTCGGGCACCTTATGGTCGGTCTCCTGTGAGTCTAGATTTTCGAATCCGACGCAAAACTGACAGTTAATTGTAACGTTCAGAGCCTGTTAATGACGATGGAACACACAAATCGCGTCGCGATTCAATACATCGTCCTCCGGCCGACCTGTCTCCAAGGGTCTATTGCTGCCTCGGGCACCTTATGGTCGATCTCCTGTGACTCTAGATTTTCGAATCTGACGCAAAACTGACAGTTAATTGGAAGGTTCAGAGCCTGTTCATGACGATGGAACACACAAATTGCGTCGCGATTCAATACATCGTCCTCCAGCCGACTTGTCTCCAAGGGTCTAGTGCTGCCTCGGGCACCTTATGGTCGTTCTCCTGTGAGTCTAGATTTTCGAATCCGACGCAAAACTGACAGTTAATTGTAACGTTCAGAGCCTGTTAATGACGATGGAACACACAAATCGCGTCGCGATTCAATACATCGTCCTCCAGCCGATTTGTCTCCAAGGGTGTAGTGCTGCCTCGGGCACCTTATGGTCGTTCCTCTGTGAGTCTAGATTTTCGAATCCGACGCAAAACTGACAGTTAATTGTAAGGTTCAGAGCCTCTTAATGACGATGGAACACACAATTTGCGTCGCGATTCAATACATCGTCCTCCGGCCGACCTGTCTCCAAGGGTCTATTGCTGCCTCGGGCACCTTATGGTCGATCTCCTGTGAGTCTAGATTTTCGAATCCGACGCAAACCTGACAGTTAATTGTAACGTTCAGAGCCTGTAAATGACAATGGAATACACAAATCGCGTCGCGATTCAATACATCGTCCTCCAGCCGACTTGCCTCCAAGGGTCTAGTGCTGCCTCGGGCAACTTATTGTCGTTCTCCTGTGAGTCTAGATTTTCGAATGCGACGCAAAACTGACAGTTAATCGTAAGGTTCAGAGCCTCTTAATGACAATGGAACACACAAAACTCGTCGCGATTCAATACATCGTCCTCCGGCCGACCTGTCTCCAAGGGTCTATTGGTGCCTCGGGCACCTTATGGTCGTTCTCCTGTGAGTCTAGATTTTCGAATCTGACGCAAAACTGACAGTTAATTGTAACGTTCAGAGCCTGTTAATGACGATGGAACACACAAATTGCGTCGCGATTCAATACGTCGTCCTCCAGCCGACTTGTCTCCAAGGGTCTAGTGCAGCCTCGGGCACCTTATGGTCGTTCTCCTGTGAGTCTAGATTTTCGAATGCGACGCAAAACTGACAGTTAATCGTAAGGTTCAGAGCCTCTTATTGACAATGGGACACACAAATTGCGTCGCGATTCAATACATCGTCCTCCGGCCGACCTGTCTCCAAGGGTCTATTGCTGCCTCGGGCACCTTATGGTCGTTCTCCTGTGAGTCTAGATTTTCGAATCCGACGCAAAACTGACAGTTAATTGTAACGTTCAGAGCCAATTAATGACAATGGAACACACAAATCGCGTCGCGATTCAATACATCGTCCTCCGGCCGACCTGTCTCCAAGGGTCTATTGCTGCCTCGGGCACCTTATGGTCGATCTCCTGTGAGTCTAGATTTTCGAATCCGACGCAAAACTGACAGTTAATTGTAACGTTCAGAGCCTGTTAATGACGATGGAACACACAAATCGCGTCGCGATTCAATACATCGTCCTCCGGCCGACCTGTCTCCAAGGGTCTATTGCTGCCTCGGGCACCTTATGGTCGATCTCCTGTGACTCTAGATTTTCGAATCTGACGCAAAACTGACAGTTAATTGGAAGGTTCAGAGCCTGTTAATGACGATGGAACACACAAATTGCGTCGCGATTCAATACATCGTCCTCCGGCCGACCTGTCTCCAAGAGTCTATTGCTGCCTCAGGCACCTTATGGTCGATCTCCTGTGAGTCTAGATTTTCGAATCCGACGCAAAACTGACAGTTAATTGTAACGTTCAGAGCCTGAAAATGACGATGCAACACACAAATCGCGTCGCGATTAAATACATCGTCCTCCGGCCGACCTGTCTTCAAGGGTCTATTGCTGCCTCGGGCACCTTATGGTCGATATCCTGTGAGTCTAGATTTTCAAATCCGACGCAAAACTGATAGTTAATTGTAAGGTTCAGAGCCTGCTAATGACGATGGAACACACAAATTGCGTCGCGATTCAATACATCGTCCTCCGGCCGACCTGTCTCCAAGGGTCTATTGCTGCCTCGGGCACCTTATGGTCGTTCTCCTGTGAGTCTAGATTTTCGAATCCGACGCAAAACTGACAGTTAATTGTAAGGTTCAGAGCCTGTTAATGACGATGGAACACACAAATTGCGTCGCGATTCAATACATCGTCCTCCAGCCGACTTGTCTCCAAGGGTCTAGTGCTGCCTCGGACACCTTATGGACGTTCTCCAGTGAGTCTAGATTTTCGAATCCGACGCAAAACTGACAGATAATTGTAACGTTCAGAGCCAATTAATGACAGTGGAACACACAAATCGCGTCGCGATTCAGTACATCGTCCTCCGGCCGACCTGTCTCCAAGGGTCTATTGCTGCCTCGGGCACCTTATGGTCGATCTCCTGTGAGTCTAGATTTTCGAATCCGACGCAAAACTGACAGGTTATTGTAACGTTCAGAGCCTGTTAATGACGATGGAACACACAAATCGCGTCGCGATTCAATACATCGTCTTCCGGCCGACCTGTCTCCAAGAGTCTATTGCTGCCTCGGGCACCTTATGGTCGATCTCCTGTGAGTCTAGATTTTCGAATCCGACGCAAAACTGACAGTTAATTGTAACGTTCGGAGCCTGAAAATGACGATGGAACACACAAATCGCGTCGCGATTCAATACATCGTCCTGGGGCCGACCTGTCTTCAAGGGTCTATTGCTGCCTCGGGCACCTTATGGTCGATCTCCTGTGAGTCTAGATTTTCGAATCCGACGCAAAACTGACAGTTAATTGTAAGGTTCAGAGCCTGTTAATGACGATGGAACACACAAATTGCGTCGCGATTCAATACATCGTCCTCCGGCCGACCTGTCTCCAAGGGTCTATTGCTGCCTCCGGCACCTTATGGTCGTTCTCCTGTGATTCTTAATTGTAACGTTCAGAGCCTGTTAATGACGATGGAACACACAAATCGCGTCGCGATTCAATACATCGTCCTCCAGCCGATTTGTCTCCAAGGGTCTAGTGCTTCCTCGGGCACCTTATGGTCGTTCTCCTGTGAGTCTAGATTTTCGAATCCGACGCAAAACTGACAGGTTATTGTAACGTTCAGAGCCTGAGAATGACGATGGAACACACAAATCGCGTCGCGATTCAATACATCGTCCTCCGGCCGACCTGTCTTCAAGGGTCTATTGCTGCCTCGGGCACCTTATGTTCGATCTCCTGTGAGTCTAGATTTTCGAATCCGACGCAAAACTGACAGTTAATTGTAAGGTTCAGAGCCTGTTAATGACGATGGAACACACAAATGGCGTCGCGATTCAATACACCGTCCTCCGGCCGACCTGTCTCCAAGGCTCTATTGCTGCCTCGGGCACCTTATGGTCGTTCTCCTGTGAGTCTAGATTTTCGAATCCGACGCAAAACTGACAGTTAATTGTAACGTTCAGAGCCTGTTAATGACGATGGAACACACAAATCGCGTCGCGATTCAATACATCGTCCTCCAGCCGATTTGTCTCCAAGGGTCTAGTGCTGCCTCGGGCACCTTATGGTCGATCTCCTGTGAGTCTAGATTTTCGAATCCGACGCAAAACTGACAGTTAATTGTAACGTTCAGAGCCAATTAATGACAATGGAACACACAAATCGCGTCGCGATTCAATACATCGTCCTCCGGCCGACCTGTCTCCAAGGGTCTATTTGCTGCCTCGGGCACCTTATGGTCGATCTCCTGTGAGTCTAGATTTTCGAATCCGACGCAAAACTGACAGTTAATTGTAACGTTCAGAGCCTGTTAATGACGATGGAACACACAAATTGCGTCGCGATTCAATACATCGTCCTCCGGCCGACCTGTCTCCAAGGGTCTATTGCTGCCTCGGGCACCTTATGGTCGATCTCCTGTGAGTCTAGATTTTCGAATCCGACGCAAAACTGACAGTTAATTGTAACGTTCAGAGCCTGTTAATGACGATGGAACACACAAATTGCGTCGCGATTCAATACATCGTCCTCCGGCCGACCTGTCACCAAGGGTCTATTGCTGCCTCGGGCACCTTATGGTCGTTCTCCTGTGAGTCTAGATTTTCGAATCCGACGCAAAACTGACAGTTAATTGTAACGTTCAGAGCCTGTTAATGACGATCGAACACACAAATCGCGTCGCGATTCAATACATCGTCCTCCGGCCGACCTGTCTTCATGGGTCTAGTGCTGCCTCGGACACCTTACGGTCGATCTCCTGTGAGTCTAGATTTTCGAATCCGACGCAAAACTGACAGTTAATTGTAACGTTCAGAACCAATTAATGACAATGGAACACACAAATCGCGTCGCGATTCAATACATCGTCCTCCGGCCGACCTGTCTCCAAGGGTCTATTGGTGCCTCGGGCACCTTATGGTCGTTCTCCTGTGAGTCTAGATTTTCGAATCCGACGCAAAACTGACAGTTAATTGTAACGTTCAGAGCCTGTTAATGACGATGGAACACACAAATTGCGTCGCGATTCAATACATCGTCCTCCAGCCGACTTGTCTCCAAGGGTCTAGTGCTGCCTCGGGCACCGTATGGTCGTTCTCCTGTGAGTCTAGATTTTCGAATGCGACGCAAAACTGACAGTTAATCGTAAGGTTCAGAGCCTCTTATTGACAATGGGACACACAAATTGCGTCGCGATTCAATACATCGTCCTCCGGCCGACCTGTCTCCAAGGGTCTGTTGCTGCCTCGGGCACCTTATGGTCGTTCTCCTGTGAGTCTAGATTTTCGAATCCGACGCATAACTGACAGTTAATTGTAACGTTCAGAGCCTGTTAATGACGATGGAACACACAAATTGCGTCGCGATTCAATACATCGTCCTCCAGGCGACTTGTCTCCAAGGGTCTAGTGCTGCCTCGGACACCTTATGGTCGTTCTCCTGTGAGTCTAGATTTTCGAATCCGACGCAAAACTGACAGTTAATTGTAACGTTCAGAGCCAATTAATGACAATGGAACACACAAATCGCGTCGCGATTCAATACATCGCCTCCGGCCGACCTGTCTCCAAGGGTCTATTGCTGCCTCGGGCACCTTATGGTCGATCTCCTGTGAGTCTAGATTTTCGAATCCGACGCAAAACTGACAGTTAATTGTAACGTTCAGAGCCTGTTAATGACGATGGAACACACAAATCGCGTCGCGATTCAATACATCGTCCTCCGGCCGACCTGTCTCCAAGGGTCTATTGCTGCCTCGGGCACCTTAAGGTCGATCTCCTGTGACTCTAGATTTTCGAATCTGACGCAAAACTGACAGTTAATTGGAAGGTTCAGAGCCTGTTCATGATGATGGAACACACAAATTGCGTCGCGATTCAATACATCGTCCTCCAGCCGACTTGTCTCCAAGGGTCTAGTGCTGCCTCGGGCACCTTATGGTCGTTCTCTTGTGAGTCTAGATTTTCGAATCCGACGCAAAACTGACAGTTAATTGTATGGTTGAGAGCCTGTTAATGACGATGGAACACACAAATTGCGTCGCGATTCAATACATCGTCCTCCGGCCGACCTGTCTCCAAGAGTCTATTGCTGCCTCAGGCACGTTATGGTCGATCTCCTGTGAGTCTAGATTTTCGAATCCGACGCAAAACTGACAGTTAATTGTAACGTTCAGAGCCTGTTAATGACGATGGAACACACAAATCGCGTCGCGATTAAATACATCGTCCTCCGGCCGACCTGTCTTCAAGGGTCTATTGCTGCCTCGGGCACCTTATGGTCGATCTCCTGTGAGTCTAGATTTTCAAATCCGACGCAAAACTGACAGTTAATTGTAAGGTTCAGAGCCTGTTAATGACGATGGAACACACAAATTGCGTCGCGATTCAATACATCGTCCTCCGGCCGACCTGTCTCCAAGGGTCTATTGCTGCCTCGGGCACCTTATGGTCGTTCTCCTGTGAGTCTAGATTTTCGAATCCGACGCAAAACTGACAGTTAATTGTAACGTTAAGAGCCTGTTAATGACGATGGAACACACAAATCGTGTCGCGATTCTATACATCGTCCTCCAGCCGATTTGTCTCCAAGGGTCTAGTGCTGCCTCGGGCACCTTATGGTCGTTCTCCTGTGAGTCTAGATTTTCGAATCCGACGCAAAACTGACAGTTAATTGTAAGGTTCAGAGCCTGTTAATGACTATGGAACACACAAATTGCGTCGCGATTCAATACATCGTCCTCCAGCCGACTTGTCTCCACGGGTCTAGTGCTGCCTCGGACACCTTATAGACGTTCTCCCGTGAGTCTAGATTTTCGAATCCGACGCAAAACTGACAGTTAATTGTAACGTTCAGAGCCAATTAATGACAATGGAACACACAAATCGCGTCGCGATTCAGTACATCGTCCTCCGGCCGACCTGTCTCCAAGGGTCTATTGCTGCCTCGGGCACCTTATGGTCGATCTCCTGTGAGTCTAGATTTTCGAATCCGACGCAAAACTGACAGGTTATTGTAACGTTCAGAGCCTGTTAATGACGATGGAACACACAAATTGCGTCGCGATTCAATACATCGTCCTCCGCCCGACCTGTCTCCAAGGGTCTATTGCTGCCTCGGGCACCTTATGGTCGTTCTCCTGTGAGTCTAGATTTTCGAATCCGACGCAAAACTGACAGTTAATTGTAAGGTTCAGAGCCTGTTAATGACGATGGAACACACAAATCGCGTCGCGATTCAATACATCGTCTTCCGGCCGACCTGTCTCCAAGAGTCTATTGCTGCCTCGGGCACCTTATGGTCGATCTCCTGTGAGTCTAGATTTTCGAATCCGACGCAAAACTGACAGTTAATTGTAACGTTCAGTGCCTGTTAATGACGATGGAACACACAAATTGCGTCGCGATTCAATACACCGTCCTCCGGCCGACCTGTCTCCAAGGGTCTATTGCTGCCTCGGGCACCTTATGGTCGATCTCCTGTGAGTCTAGATTTTCGATTCCGACGCAAAACTGACAGTTAATTGTAACGTTCAGAGCCTGTTCATGACGAAGGAACACACAAATTGCGTCGCGATTCAATACATCGTCCTCCGGCCGACCTGTCACCAAGGGTCTATTGCTGCCTCGGGCACCTTATGGTCGTTCTCCTGTGAGTCTAGATTTTCGAATCCGACGCAAAACTGACAGTTAATTGTAACGTTCAGAGCCTGTTAATGACGATGGAACACACAAATCGCGTCGCGATTCAATACATCGTCCTCCGGCCGACCTGTCTTCAAGGGTCTAGTGCTGCCTCGGACACCTTACGGTCGATCTCCTGTGAGTCTAGATTTTCGAATCCGACGCAAAACTGACAGTTAATTGTAACGTTCAGAACCAATTAATGACAATGGAACACACAAATCGCGTCGCGATTCAATACATCGTCCTCCGGCCGACCTGTCTCCAAGGGTCTATTGGTGCCTCGGGCACCTTATGGTCGTTCTCCTGTGAGTCTAGATTTTCGAATCCGACGCAAAACTGACAGTTAATTGTAACGTTCAGAGCCTGTTAATGACGATGGAACACACAAATTGCGTCGCGATTCAATACATCGTCCTCCAGCCGACTTGTCTCCAAGGGTCTAGTGCTGCCTCGGGCACCTTATGGTCGTTCTCCTGTGAGTCTAGATTTTCGAATCCGACGCAAAACTGACAGTTAATCGTAAGGTTCAGAGCCTCTTATTGACGATGGAACACACAAATCGTGTCGCGATTCTATACATCGTCCTCCAGCCGATTTGTCTCCAAGGGTCTAGTGCTGCCTCGGGCACCTTATGGTCGTTCTCCTGTGAGTCTAGATTTTCGAATCCGACGCAAAACTGACAGTTAATTGTAAGGTTCAGAGCCTGTTAATGACGATGGAACACACAAATTGCGTCGCGATTCAATACATCGTCCTCCAGCCGACTTGTCTCCACGGGTCTAGTGCTGCCTCGGACACCTTATAGACGTTCTCCCGTGAGTCTAGATTTTCGAATCCGACGCAAAACTGACAGTTAATTGTAACGTTCAGAGCCAATTAATGACAATGGAACACACAAATCGCGTCGCGATTCAGTACATCGTCCTCCGGCCGACCTGTCTCCAAGGGTCTATTGCTGCCTCGGGCACCTTATGGTCGATCTCCTGTGAGTCTAGATTTTCGAATCCGACGCAAAACTGACAGGTTATTGTAACGTTCAGAGCCTGTTAATGACGATGGAACACACAAATTGCGTCGCGATTCAATACATCGTCCTCCGCCCGACCTGTCTCCAAGGGTCTATTGCTGCCTCGGGCACCTTATGGTCGTTCTCCTGTGAGTCTAGATTTTCGAATCCGACGCAAAACTGACAGTTAATTGTAACGTTCAGAGCCTGTTAATGACGATGGAACACACAAATCGCGTCGCGATTCAATACATCGTCCTCCGGCCGACCTGTCTCCAAGGGTCTATTGCTGCCTCGGGCACCTTATGGTCGATCTCCTGTGAGTCTAGATTTTCGAATCCGACGCAAAACTGACAGTTAATTGTAACGTTCAGAGCCTGTTAATGACGATGGAACACACAAATTGCGTCGCGATTCAATACATCGTCCTCCGGCCGACCTGTCACCAAGGGTCTATTGCTGCCTCGGGCACCTTATGGTCGTTCTCCTGTGAGTCTAGATTTTCGAATCCGACGCAAAACTGACAGTTAATTGTAACGTTCAGAGCCTGTTAATGACGATCGAACACACAAATCGCGTCGCGATTCAATACATCGTCCTCCGGCCGACCTGTCTTCATGGGTCTAGTGCTGCCTCGGACACCTTACGGTCGATCTCCTGTGAGTCTAGATTTTCGAATCCGACGCAAAACTGACAGTTAATTGTAACGTTCAGAACCAATTAATGACAATGGAACACACAAATCGCGTCGCGATTCAATACATCGTCCTCCGGCCGACCTGTCTCCAAGGGTCTATTGGTGCCTCGGGCACCTTATGGTCGTTCTCCTGTGAGTCTAGATTTTCGAATCCGACGCAAAACTGACAGTTAATTGTAACGTTCAGAGCCTGTTAATGACGATGGAACACACAAATTGCGTCGCGATTCAATACATCGTCCTCCAGCCGACTTGTCTCCAAGGGTCTAGTGCTGCCTCGGGCACCGTATGGTCGTTCTCCTGTGAGTCTAGATTTTCGAATGCGACGCAAAACTGACAGTTAATCGTAAGGTTCAGAGCCTCTTATTGACAATGGGACACACAAATTGCGTCGCGATTCAATACATCGTCCTCCGGCCGACCTGTCTCCAAGGGTCTGTTGCTGCCTCGGGCACCTTATGGTCGTTCTCCTGTGAGTCTAGATTTTCGAATCCGACGCATAACTGACAGTTAATTGTAACGTTCAGAGCCTGTTAATGACGATGGAACACACAAATTGCGTCGCGATTCAATACATCGTCCTCCAGGCGACTTGTCTCCAAGGGTCTAGTGCTGCCTCGGACACCTTATGGTCGTTCTCCTGTGAGTCTAGATTTTCGAATCCGACGCAAAACTGACAGTTAATTGTAACGTTCAGAGCCAATTAATGACAATGGAACACACAAATCGCGTCGCGATTCAATACATCGCCTCCGGCCGACCTGTCTCCAAGGGTCTATTGCTGCCTCGGGCACCTTATGGTCGATCTCCTGTGAGTCTAGATTTTCGAATCCGACGCAAAACTGACAGTTAATTGTAACGTTCAGAGCCTGTTAATGACGATGGAACACACAAATCGCGTCGCGATTCAATACATCGTCCTCCGGCCGACCTGTCTCCAAGGGTCTATTGCTGCCTCGGGCACCTTAAGGTCGATCTCCTGTGACTCTAGATTTTCGAATCTGACGCAAAACTGACAGTTAATTGGAAGGTTCAGAGCCTGTTCATGATGATGGAACACACAAATTGCGTCGCGATTCAATACATCGTCCTCCAGCCGACTTGTCTCCAAGGGTCTAGTGCTGCCTCGGGCACCTTATGGTCGTTCTCTTGTGAGTCTAGATTTTCGAATCCGACGCAAAACTGACAGTTAATTGTATGGTTGAGAGCCTGTTAATGACGATGGAACACACAAATTGCGTCGCGATTCAATACATCGTCCTCCGGCCGACCTGTCTCCAAGAGTCTATTGCTGCCTCAGGCACGTTATGGTCGATCTCCTGTGAGTCTAGATTTTCGAATCCGACGCAAAACTGACAGTTAATTGTAACGTTCAGAGCCTGTTAATGACGATGGAACACACAAATCGCGTCGCGATTAAATACATCGTCCTCCGGCCGACCTGTCTTAAAGGGTCTATTGCTGCCTCGGGCACCTTATGGTCGATCTCCTGTGAGTCTAGATTTTCAAATCCGACGCAAAACTGACAGTTAATTGTAAGGTTCAGAGCCTGTTAATGACGATGGAACACACAAATTGCGTCGCGATTCAATACATCGTCCTCCGGCCGACCTGTCTCCAAGGGTCTATTGCTGCCTCGGGCACCTTATGGTCGTTCTCCTGTGAGTCTAGATTTTCGAATCCGACGCAAAACTGACAGTTAATTGTAACGTTAAGAGCCTGTTAATGACGATGGAACACACAAATCGTGTCGCGATTCTATACATCGTCCTCCAGCCGATTTGTCTCCAAGGGTCTAGTGCTGCCTCGGGCACCTTATGGTCGTTCTCCTGTGAGTCTAGATTTTCGAATCCGACGCAAAACTGACAGTTAATTGTAAGGTTCAGAGCCTGTTAATGACTATGGAACACACAAATTGCGTCGCGATTCAATACATCGTCCTCCAGCCGACTTGTCTCCACGGGTCTAGTGCTGCCTCGGACACCTTATAGACGTTCTCCCGTGAGTCTAGATTTTCGAATCCGACGCAAAACTGACAGTTAATTGTAACGTTCAGAGCCAATTAATGACAATGGAACACACAAATCGCGTCGCGATTCAGTACATCGTCCTCCGGCCGACCTGTCTCCAAGGGTCTATTGCTGCCTCGGGCACCTTATGGTCGATCTCCTGTGAGTCTAGATTTTCGAATCCGACGCAAAACTGACAGGTTATTGTAACGTTCAGAGCCTGTTAATGACGATGGAACACACAAATTGCGTCGCGATTCAATACATCGTCCTCCGCCCGACCTGTCTCCAAGGGTCTATTGCTGCCTCGGGCACCTTATGGTCGTTCTCCTGTGAGTCTAGATTTTCGAATCCGACGCAAAACTGACAGTTAATTGTAAGGTTCAGAGCCTGTTAATGACGATGGAACACACAAATCGCGTCGCGATTCAATACATCGTCTTCCGGCCGACCTGTCTCCAAGAGTCTATTGCTGCCTCGGGCACCTTATGGTCGATCTCCTGTGAGTCTAGATTTTCGAATCCGACGCAAAACTGACAGTTAATTGTAACGTTCAGTGCCTGTTAATGACGATGGAACACACAAATTGCGTCGCGATTCAATACACCGTCCTCCGGCCGACCTGTCTCCAAGGGTCTATTGCTGCCTCGGGCACCTTATGGTCGATCTCCTGTGAGTCTAGATTTTCGATTCCGACGCAAAACTGACAGTTAATTGTAACGTTCAGAGCCTGTTCATGACGAAGGAACACACAAATTGCGTCGCGATTCAATACATCGTCCTCCGGCCGACCTGTCACCAAGGGTCTATTGCTGCCTCGGGCACCTTATGGTCGTTCTCCTGTGAGTCTAGATTTTCGAATCCGACGCAAAACTGACAGTTAATTGTAACGTTCAGAGCCTGTTAATGACGATGGAACACACAAATCGCGTCGCGATTCAATACATCGTCCTCCGGCCGACCTGTCTCCAAGGGTCTAGTGCTGCCTCGGACACCTTACGGTCGATCTCCTGTGAGTCTAGATTTTCGAATCCGACGCAAAACTGACAGTTAATTGTAACGTTCAGAACCAATTAATGACAATGGAACACACAAATCGCGTCGCGATTCAATACATCGTCCTCCGGCCGACCTGTCTCCAAGGGTCTATTGGTGCCTCGGGCACCTTATGGTCGTTCTCCTGTGAGTCTAGATTTTCGAATCCGACGCAAAACTGACAGTTAATTGTAACGTTCAGAGCCTGTTAATGACGATGGAACACACAAATTGCGTCGCGATTCAATACATCGTCCTCCAGCCGACTTGTCTCCAAGGGTCTAGTGCTGCCTCGGGCACCTTATGGTCGTTCTCCTGTGAGTCTAGATTTTCGAATCCGACGCAAAACTGACAGTTAATCGTAAGGTTCAGAGCCTCTTATTGACGATGGAACACACAAATCGTGTCGCGATTCTATACATCGTCCTCCAGCCGATTTGTCTCCAAGGGTCTAGTGCTGCCTCGGGCACCTTATGGTCGTTCTCCTGTGAGTCTAGATTTTCGAATCCGACGCAAAACTGACAGTTAATTGTAAGGTTCAGAGCCTGTTAATGACGATGGAACACACAAATTGCGTCGCGATTCAATACATCGTCCTCCAGCCGACTTGTCTCCACGGGTCTAGTGCTGCCTCGGACACCTTATAGACGTTCTCCCGTGAGTCTAGATTTTCGAATCCGACGCAAAACTGACAGTTAATTGTAACGTTCAGAGCCAATTAATGACAATGGAACACACAAATCGCGTCGCGATTCAGTACATCGTCCTCCGGCCGACCTGTCTCCAAGGGTCTATTGCTGCCTCGGGCACCTTATGGTCGATCTCCTGTGAGTCTAGATTTTCGAATCCGACGCAAAACTGACAGGTTATTGTAACGTTCAGAGCCTGTTAATGACGATGGAACACACAAATTGCGTCGCGATTCAATACATCGTCCTCCGCCCGACCTGTCTCCAAGGGTCTATTGCTGCCTCGGGCACCTTATGGTCGTTCTCCTGTGAGTCTAGATTTTCGAATCCGACGCAAAACTGACAGTTAATTGTAAGGTTCAGAGCCTGTTAATGACGATGGAACACACAAATCGCGTCGCGATTCAATACATCGTCTTCCGGCCGACCTGTCTCCAAGAGTCTATTGCTGCCTCGGGCACCTTATGGTCGATCTCCTGTGAGTCTAGATTTTCGAATCCGACGCAAAACTGACAGTTAATTGTAACGTTCAGTGCCTGTTAATGACGGTGGAACACACAAATTGCGTCGCGATTCAATACACCGTCCTCCGGCCGACCTGTCTCCAAGGGTCTATTGCTGCCTCGGGCACCTTATGGTCGATCTCCTGTGAGTCTAGATTTTCGATTCCGACGCAAAACTGACAGTTAATTGTAACGTTCAGAGCCTGTTCATGACGAAGGAACACACAAATTGCGTCGCGATTCAATACATCGTCCTCCGGCCGACCTGTCACCAAGGGTCTATTGCTGCCTCGGGCACCTTATGGTCGTTCTCCTGTGAGTCTAGATTTTCGAATCCGACGCAAAACTGACAGTTAATTGTAACGTTCAGAGCCTGTTAATGACGATCGAACACACAAATCGCGTCGCGATTCAATACATCGTCCTCCGGCCGACCTGTCTTCAAGGGTCTAGTGCTGCCTCGGACACCTTACGGTCGATCTCCTGTGAGTCTAGATTTTCGAATCCGACGCAAAACTGACAGTTAATTGTAACGTTCAGAACCAATTAATGACAATGGAACACACAAATCGCGTCGCGATTCAATACATCGTCCTCCGGCCGACCTGTCTCCAAGGGTCTATTGGTGCCTCGGGCACCTTATGGTCGTTCTCCTGTGAGTCTAGATTTTCGAATCCGACGCAAAACTGACAGTTAATTGTAACGTTCAGAGCCTGTTAATGACGATGGAACACACAAATTGCGTCGCGATTCAATACATCGTCCTCCAGCCGACTTGTCTCCAAGGGTCTAGTGCTGCCTCGGGCACCTTATGGTCGTTCTCCTGTGAGTCTAGATTTTCGAATCCGACGCAAAACTGACAGTTAATCGTAAGGTTCAGAGCCTCTTATTGACAATGGGACACACAAATTGCGTCGCGATTCAATACATCGTCCTCCGGCCGACCTGTCTCCAAGGGTCTATTGCTGCCTCGGGCACCTTATGGTCGATCTCCTGTGACTCTAGATTTTCGAATCTGACGCAAAACTGACAGATAATTGGAAGGTTCAGAGCCTGTTCATGACGATGCAACACACAAATTGCGTCGCGATTCAATACATCGTCCTCCAGCCGACTTGTCTCCAAGGGTCTAGTGCTGCCTCGGGCACCTTATGGTCGTTCTCTTGTGAGTCTAGATTTTCGAATCCGACGCAAAACTGACAGTTAATTGTATGGTTGAGAGCCTGTTAATGACGATGGAACACACAAATCGCGTCGCGATTCAATACATCGTCCTCCGGCCGACCTGTCTCCAAGAGTCTATTGCTGCCTCAGGCACCTTATGGTCGATCTCCTGTGAGTCTAGATTTTCGAATCCGACGCAAAACTGACAGTTAATTGTAACGTTCAGAGCCTGTTAATGACGATGGAACACACAAATCGCGTCGCGATTAAATACATCGTCCTCCGGCCGACCTGTCTTCAAGGGTCTATTGCTGCCTCGGGCACCTTATGGTCGATCTCCTGTGAGTCTACATTTTCAAATCCGACGCAAAACTGACAGTTAATTGTAAGGTTCAGAGCCTGTTAATGACGATGGAACACACAAATTGCGTCGCGATTCAATACATCGTCCTCCGCCCGACCTGTCTCCAAGGGTCTATTGCTGCCTCGGGCACCTTATGGTCGTTCTCCTGTGAGTCTAGATTTTCGAATCCGACGCAAAACTGACAGTTAATTGTAACGTTCAGAGCCTGTTAATGACGATGGAACACACAAATCGTGTCGCGATTCAATACATCGTCCTCCAGCCGATTTGTCTCCAAGGGTCTAGTGCTGCCTCGGGCACCTTATGGTCGTTCTCCTGTGAGTCTAGATTTTCGAATCCGACGCAAAACTGACAGTTAATTGTAAGGTTCAGAGCCTGTTAATGACGATGGAACACACAAATTGCGTCGCGATTCAATACATCGTCCTCCAGCCGACTTGTCTCCACGGGACTAGTGCTGCCTCGGACACCTTATAGACGTTCTCCAGTGAATCTAGATTTTCGAATCCGACGCAAAACTGACAGTTATTTGTAACGTTCAGAGCCAATTAATGACAATGGAACACACAAATCGCGTCGCGATTCAGTACATCGTCCTCCGGCCGACCTGTCTCCAAGGGTCTATTGCTGCCTCGGGCACCTTATGGTCGATCTCCTGTGAGTCTAGATTTTCGAATCCGACGCAAAACTGACAGGTTATTGTAACGTTCAGAGCCTGTTAATGACGATGGAACACACAAATCGCGTCGCGATTCAATACATCGTCTTCCGGCCGACCTGTCTCCAAGAGTCTATTGCTGCCTCGGGCACCTTATGGTCGATCTCCTGTGAGTCTAGATTTTCGAATCCGACGCAAAACTGACAGTTAATTGTAACGTTCAGAGCCTGTTCATGACGATGGAACATACAAATCGCGTCGCGATTCAATACATCGTCCTGGGGCCGACCTGTCTTCAAGGGTCTATCGCTACCTCGGGCACCTTATGGTCGATCTCCTGTGAGTCTAGATTTTCGAATCCGACGCAAAACTGACAGTTAATTGAAAGGTTCAGAGCCTGTTAATGACGATGGAACACACAAATTGCGTCGCGATTCAATACATCGTCCTCCGCCCGACCTGTCTCCAAGGGTCTATTGCTGCCTCGGGCACCTTATGGTCGTTCTCCTGTGAGTCTTAATTGTAACGTTCAGAGCCTGTTAATGACGATGGAACACACAAATCGCGTCGCGATTCAATACATCGTCCTCCGGCCGACCTGTCTCCAAGGGTCTATTGCTGCCTCGGGCACCTTATGGTCGTTCTCCTCTGAGTCTAGATTTTCGAATCCGACGCAAAACTGACAGTTAATTGTAACGTTCAGAGCTTGTTAATGACGATGGAACACACAAATCGTGTCGCGATTCAATACATCGTCCTCCAGCCGATTTGTCTCCAAGGGTCTAGTGCTGCCTCGGGCACCTTATGGTCGTTCTCCTGTGAGTCTAGATTTTCGAATCCGACGCAAAACTGACAGTTAATTGTAAGGTTCAGAGCCTGTTAATGACGATGGAACACACAAATTGCGTCGCGATTCAATACATCGTCCTCCAGCCGACTTGTCTCCACGGGTCTAGTGCTGCCTCGGACACCTTATAGACGTTCTCCAGTGAGTCTAGATTTTCGAATCCGACGCAAAACTGACAGTTAATTGTGACGTTCAGAGCCAATTAATGACAATGGAACACACAAATCGCGTCGCGATTCAGTACATCGTCCTCCGGCCGACCTGTCTCCAAGGGTCTATTGCTGCCTCGGGCACCTTATGGTCGATCTCCTGTGAGTCTAGATTTTCGAATCCGGCGCAAAACTGACAGGTTATTGTAACGTTCAGAGCCTGTTAATGACGATGGAACACACAAATCGCGTCGCGATTCAATACATCGTCTTCCGGCCGACCTGTCTCCAAGAGTCTATTGCTGCCTCGGGCACCTTATGGTCGATCTCCTGTGAGTCTAGATTTTCGAATCCGACGCAAAACTGACAGTTAATTGTAACGTTCAGTGCCTGTTAATGACGATGGAACACACAAATTGCGTCGCGATTCAATACACCGTCCTCCGGCCGACCTGTCTCCAAGGCTCTATTGCTGCCACGGGCACCTTATGGTCGTTCTCCTGTGAGTCTAGATTTTCGAATCCGACGCAAAACTGACAGTTAATTGTAACGTTCAGAGCCTGTTAATGACGATGGAACACACAAATCGCGTCGCGATTCAATACATCGTCCTCCAGCCGATTTGTCTCCAAGGGTCTAGTGCTGCCTCGGGCACCTTATGGTCGATCTCCTGTGAGTCTAGATTTTCGAATCCGACGCAAAACTGACAGTTAATTGTAACGTTCAGAGCCAATTAATGACAATGGAACACACAAATCGCGTCGCGATTCAATACATCGTCCTCCGGCCGACCTGTCTCCAAGGGTCTATTTGCTGCCTCGGGCACCTTATGGTCGATCTCCTGTGAGTCTAGATTTTCGAATCCGACGCAAAACTGACAGTTAATTGTAACGTTCAGAGCCTGTTAATGACGATGGAACACACAAATCGCGTCGCGATTCAATACATCGTCCTCCGGCCGACCTGTCTCCAAGGGTCTATTGCTGCCTCGGGCACCTTATGGTCGATCTCCTGTGAGTCTAGATTTTCGATTCCGACGCAAAACTGACAGTTAATTGTAACGTTCAGAGCCTGTTCATGACGAAGGAACACACAAATTGCGTCGCGATTCAATACATCGTCCTCCGGCCGACCTGTCACCAAGGGTCTATTGCTGCCTCGGGCACCTTATGGTCGTTCTCCTGTGAGTCTAGATTTTCGAATCCGACGCAAAACTGACAGTTAATTGTAACGTTCAGAGCCTGTTAATGACGATGGAACACACAAATCGCGTCGCGATTCAATACATCGTCCTCCGGCCGACCTGTCTTCAAGGGTCTAGTGCTGCCTCGGACACCTTACGGTCGATCTCCTGTGAGTCTAGATTTTCGAATCCGACGCAAAACTGACAGTTAATTGTAACGTTCAGAACCAATTAATGACAATGGAACACACAAATCGCGTCGCGATTCAATACATCGTCCTCCGGCCGACCTGTCTCCAAGGGTCTATTGGTGCCTCGGGCACCTTATGGTCGTTCTCCTGTGAGTCTAGATTTTCGAATCCGACGCAAAACTGACAGTTAATTGTAACGTTCAGAGCCTGTTAATGACGATGGAACACACAAATTGCGTCGCGATTCAATACATCGTCCTCCAGCCGACTTGTATCCAAGGGTCTAGTGCTGCCTCGGGCACCATATGGTCGTTCTCCTGTGAGTCTAGATTTTCGAATGCGACGCAAAACTGACAGTTAATCGTAAGGTTCAGAGCCTCTTATTGACAATGGGACACACAAATTGCGTCGCGATTCAATACATCGTCCTCCGGCCGACCTGTCTCCAAGGGTCTATTGCTGCCTCGGGCACCTTATGGTCGTTCTCCTGTGAGTCTAGATTTTCGAATCCGACGCATAACTGACAGTTAATTGTAACGTTCAGAGCCTGTTAATGACGATGGAACACACAAATTGCGTCGCGATTCAATACATCGTCCTCCAGCCGACTTGTCTCCAAGGGTCTAGTGCTGCCTCGGACACCTTATGGTCGTTCTCCTGTGAGTCTAGATTTTCGAATCCGACGCAAAACTGACAGTTAATTGTAACGTTCAGAGCCAATTAATGACAATGGAACACACAAATCGCGTCGCGATTCAATACATCGTCCTCCGGCCGACGTGTCTCCAAGGGTATATTGCTGCCTCGGGCACCTTATGGTCGATCTCCTGTGAGTCTAGATTTTCGAATCCGACGCAAAACTGACAGTTAATTGTAACGTTCAGAGCCTGTTAATGACGATGGAACACACAAATCGCGTCGCGATTCAATACATCGTCCTCCGGCCGACCTGTCTCCAAGGGTCTATTGCTGCCTCGGGCACCTTATGGTCGATCTCCTGTGACTCTAGATTTTCGAATCTGACGCAAAACTGACAGTTAATTGGAAGGTTCAGAGCCTGTTCATGACGATGGAACACACAAATTGCGTCGCGATTCAATACATAGTCCTCCAGCCGACTTGTCTCCAAGGGTCTAGTGCTGCCTCGGGCACCTTATGGTCGTTCTCTTGTGAGTCTAGATTTTCGAATCCGACGCAAAACTGACAGTTAATTGTATGGTTGAGAGCCTGTTAATGACGATGGAACACACAAATCGCGTCGCGATTCAATACATCGTCCTCCGGCCGACCTGTCTCCAAGAGTCTATTGCTGCCTCAGGCACCTTATGGTCGATCTCCTGTGAGTCTAGATTTTCGAATCCGACGCAAAACTGACAGTTAATTGTAACGTTCAGAGCCTGTTAATGACGATGGAACACACAAATCGCGTCGCGATTAAATACATCGTCCTCCGGCCGACCTGTCTTCAAGGGTCTATTGCTGCCTCGGGCACCTTATGGTCGATCTCCTGTGAGTCTAGATTTTCAAATCCGACGCAAAACTGACAGTTAATTGTAAGGTTCAGAGCCTGTTAATGACGATGGAACACACAAATTGCGTCGCGATTCAATACATCGTCCTCCGCCCGACCTGTCTCCAAGGGTCTATTGCTGCCTCGGGCACCTTATGGTCGTTCTCCTGTGAGTCTAGATTTTCGAATCCGACGCAAAACTGACAGTTAATTGTAACGTTCAGAGCCTGTTAATGACGATGGAACACACAAATCGTGTCGCGATTCAATACATCGTCCTCCAGCCGATTTGTCTCCAAGGGTCTAGTGCTGCCTCGGGCACCTTATGGTCGTTCTCCTGTGAGTCTAGATTTTCGAATCCGACGCAAAACTGACAGTTAATTGTAAGGTTCAGAGCCTGTTAATGACGATGGAACACACAAATTGCGTCGCGATTCAATACATCGTCCTCCAGCCGACTTGTCTCCACGGGTCTAGTGCTGCCTCGGACACCTTATAGACGTTCTCCAGTGAGTCTAGATTTTCGAATCCTACGCAAAACTGACAGTTAATTGTAACGTTCAGAGCCAATTAATGACAATGGAACACACAAATCGCGTCGCGATTCAATACATCGTCCTCCAGCCGATTTGTCTCCAAGGGTCTAGTGCTGCCTCGGGCACCTTATGGTCGATCTCCTGTGAGTCTAGATTTTCGAATCCGACGCAAAACTGACAGTTAATTGTAACGTTCAGAGCCAATTAATGACAATGGAACACACAAATCGCGTCGCGATTCAATACATCGTCCTCCGGCCGACCTGTCTCCAAGGGTCTATTTGCTGCCTCGGGCACCTTATGGTCGATCTCCTGTGAGTCTAGATTTTCGAATCCGACGCAAAACTGACAGTTAATTGTAACGTTCAGAGCCTGTTAATGACGATGGAACACACAAATCGCGTCGCGATTCAATACATCGTCCTCCGGCCGACCTGTCTCCAAGGGTCTATTGCTGCCTCGGGCACCTTATGGTCGATCTCCTGTGAGTCTAGATTTTCGATTCCGACGCAAAACTGACAGTTAATTGTAACGTTCAGAGCCTGTTCATGACGAAGGAACACACAAATTGAGTCGCGATTCAATACATCGTCCTCCGGCCGACCTGTCACCAAGGGTCTATTGCTGCCTCGGGCACCTTATGGTCGTTCTCCTGTGAGTCTAGATTTTCGAATCCGACGCAAAACTGACAGTTAATTGTAACGTTCAGAGCCTGTTAATGACGATGGAACACACAAATCGCGTCGCGATTCAATACATCGTCCTCCGGCCGACCTGTCTTCAAGGGTCTAGTGCTGCCTCGGACACCTTACGGTCGATCTCCTGTGAGTCTAGATTTTCGAATCCGACGCAAAACTGACAGTTAATTGTAACGTTCAGAACCAATTAATGACAATGGAACACACAAATCGCGTCGCGATTCAATACATCGTCCTCCGGCCGACCTGTCTCCAAGGGTCTATTGGTGCCTCGGGCACCTTATGGTCGTTCTCCTGTGAGTCTAGATTTTCGAATCCGACGCAAAACTGACAGTTAGTTGTAACGTTCAGAGCCTGTTAATGACGATGGAACACACAAATTGCGTCGCGATTCAATACATCGTCCTCCAGCCGACTTGTCTCCAAGGGTCTAGTGCTGCCTCGGGCACCTTATGGTCGTTCTCCTGTGAGTCTAGATTTTCGAATGCGACGCAAAACTGACAGTTAATCGTAAGGTTCAGAGCCTCTTATTGACAATGGGACACACAAATTGCGTCGCGATTCAATACATCGTCCTCCGGCCGACCTGTCTCCAAGGGTCTATTGCTGCCTCGGGCACCTTATGGTCGTTCTCCTGTGAGTCTAGATTTTCGAATCCGACGCATAACTGACAGTTAATTGTAACGTTCAGAGCCTGTTAATGACGATGGAACACACAAATTGCGTCGCGATTCAATACATCATCCTCCAGCCGACTTGTCTCCAAGGGTCTAGTGCTGCCTCGGGCACCTTATGGTCGATCTCCTGTGAGTCTAGATTTTCGAATCCGACGCAAAACTGACAGTTAATTGTAACGTTCAGAGCCTGTTAATGACGATGGAACACACAAATCGCGTCGCGATTCAATACATCGTCCTCCGGCCGACCTGTCTCCAAGGGTCTATTGCTGCCTCGGGCACCATATGGTCGATCTCCTGTGACTCTAGATTTTCGAATCTGACGCAAAACTGACAGTTAATTGGAAGGTTCAGAGCCTGTTCATGACGATGGAACACACAAATTGCGTCGCGATTCAATACATCGTCCTCCAGCCGACTTGTCTCCAAGGGTCTAGTGCTGCCTCGGGCACCTTATGGTCGTTCTCTTGTGAGTCTAGATTTTCGAATCCGACGCAAAACTGACAGTTAATTGTATGGTTGAGAGCCTGTTAATGACGATGGAACACACAAATCGCGTCGCGATTCAATACATCGTCCTCCGGCCGACCTGTCTCCAAGAGTCTATTGCTGCCTCAGGCACCTTATGGTCGATCTCCTGTGAGTCTAGATTTTCGAATCCGACGCAAAACTGACAGTTAATTGTAACGTTCAGAGCCTGTTAATGACGATGGAACACACAAATCGCGTCGCGATTAAATACATCGTCCTCCGGCCGACTTGTCTTCAAGGGTCTATTGCTGCCTCGGGCACCTTATGGTCGATCTCCTGTGAGTCTAGATTTTCAAATCCGACGCAAAACTGACAGTTAATTGTAAGGTTCAGAGCCTGTTAATGACGATGGAACACACAAATTGCGTCGCGATTCAATACATCGTCCTCCGCCCGACCTGTCTCCAAGGGTCTATTGCTGCCTCGGGCACCTTATGGTCGTTCTCCTGTGAGTCTAGATTTTCGAATCCGACGCAAAACTGACAGTTAATTGTAACGTTCAGAGCCTGTTAATGACGATGGAACACACAAATCGTGTCGCGATTCAATACATCGTCCTCCAGCCGATTTGTCTCCAAGGGTCTAGTGCTGCCTCGGGCACCTTATGGTCGTTCTCCTGTGAGTCTAGATTTTCGAATCCGACGCAAAACTGACAGTTAATTGTAAGGTTCAGAGCCTGTTAATGACGATGGAACACACAAATTGCGTCGCGATTCAATACATCGTCCTCCAGCCGACTTGTCTCCACGGGTCTAGTGCTGCCTCGGACACCTTATAGACGTTCTCCAGTGAGTCTAGATTTTCGAATCCGACGCAAAACTGACAGTTAATTGTAACGTTCAGAGCCAATTAATGACAATGGAACACACAAATCGCGTCGCGATTCAGTACATCGTCCTCCGGCCGACCTGTCTCCAAGGGTCTATTGCTGCCTCGGGCACCTTATGGTCGATCTCCTGTGAGTCTAGATTTTCGAATCCGACGCAAAACTGACAGGTTATTGTAACGTTCAGAGCCTGTTAATGACGATGGAACACACAAATCGCGTCGCGATTCAATACATCGTCTTCCGGCCGACCTGTCTCCAAGAGTCTATTGCTGCCTCGGGCACCTTATGGTCGATCTCCTGTGAGTTTAGATTTTCGAATCCGACGCAAAACTGACAGGTTATTGTAACGTTCAGAGCCTGTTAATGACGATGGAACACACAAATCGCGTCGCGATTCAATACATCGTCTTCCGGCCGACCTGTCTCCAAGAGTCTATTGCTGCCTCGGGCACCTTATGGTCGATCTCCTGTGAGTCTAGATTTTCGAATCCGACGCAAAACTGACAGTTAATTGTAACGTTCAGAGCCTGTTAATGACGATGGAACACACAAATCGCGTCGCGATTCAATACATCGTCTTCCGGCCGACCTGTCTCCAAGAGTCTATTGCTGCCTCGGGCACCTTATGGTCGTTCTCCTGTGAGTCTAGATTTTCGAATCCGACGCAAAACTGACAGTTAATTGTAACGTTCAGAGCCTGTTAATGACGATGGAACACACAAATCGTGTCGCGATTCAATACATCGTCCTCCAGCCGATTTGTCTCCAAGGGTCTAGTGCTGCCTCGGGCACCTTATGGTCGTTCTCCTGTGAGTCTAGATTTTCGAATCCGACGCAAAACTGACAGTTAATTGTAACGTTCAGAACCAATTAATGACAATGGAACACACAATTCGCGTCGCGATTCAATACATCGTCCTCCGGCCGACCTGTCTCCAAGGGTCTATTGCTGCCTCGGGCACCTTATGGTCGTTCTCCTGTGAGTCTTAATTGTAACGTTCAGAGCCTGTTAATGACGATGGAACACACAAATCGCGTCGCGATTCAATACATCGTCCTCCAGCCGATTTGTCTCCAAGGGTCTAGTGCTTCCTCGGGCACCTTATGGTCGTTCTCCTGTGAGTCTAGATTTTCGAATCCGACGCAAAACTGACAGGTTATTGTAACGTTCAGAGCCTGTTAATGACGATGGAACACACAAATCGCGTCGCGATTCAATACATCGTCCTCCGGCCGACCTGTCTCCAAGAGTCTATTGCTGCCTCGGGCATCTTATGGTCGATCTCCTGTGAGTCTAGATTTTCGAATCCGACGCAAAACTGACAGTTAATTGTAACGTTCAGAGCCTGTTCATGACGAAGGAACACACAAATTGCGTCGCGATTCAATACATCGTCCTCCGGCCGACCTGTCTCTAGCGGTCTATTGCTGCCTCGGGCACCTTATGGTCGATCTCCTGTGAGTCTAGAATTTCAAATCCGACGCAAAACTGACAGTTAATTGTAACGTTCAGAGCCAATTAATGACAATGGAACACACAAATCGCGTCCCGATTCAATACATCGTCCTCCGGCCGACCTGTCTCCAAGGGTCTATTGCTGCCTCGGGCACCTTATGGTCGATCTCCTGTGAGTCTAGATTTTCGAATCCGACACAAAACTGACAGTTAATTGTAACGTTCAGAGCCTGTTCATGACGAAGGAACACACAAATTGCGTCGCGATTCAATACATCGTCCTCCGGCCGACCTGTCTCCAAGGGTCTATTGCTGCCTCGGGCACCTTATGGTCGATCTCCTGTGAGTCTAGATTTTCGAATCCGACGCAAAACTGACCGTTAATTGTAAGGTTCAGAGCCTGTTAATGACGATGGAACACACAAATTGCGTCGCGTTTCAATACATCGTCCTCCGGCCGACCTGTCTCCAAGGGTCTATTGCTGCCTCGGGCACCTTATGGTCGTTCTCCTGTGAGTCTAGATTTTCGAATCCGACGCAAAACTGACAGTTAATTGTAACGTTCAGAGCCTGTTAATGACGATGGAACACACAAATCGCGTCGCGATTCAATACATCGTCCTCCAGCCGATTTGTCTCCAAGGGTCTAGTGCTGCCTCGGGCACCTTATGGTCGTTCTCCTGTGAGTCTAGATTTTCGAATGCGTCGCAAAACTGACAGTTAATCGTAAGGTTCAGAGCCTCTTATTGACAATGGGACACACAAATTGCGTCGCGATTCAATACATCGTCCTCCGGCCGACCTGTCTCCAAGGGTCTATTGCTGCCCCGGGCACCTTATGGTCGTTCTCCTGTGAGTCTAGATTTTCGAATCCGACGCATAACTGACAGTTAATTGTAACGTTCAGAGCCTGTTAATGACGATGGAACACACAAATTGCGTCGCGATTCAATACATCGTCCTCCAGCCGACTTGTCTCCAAGGGTCTAGTGCTGCCTCGGACACCTTATGGTCGTTCTCCTGTGAGTCTAGATTTTCGAATCCGACGCAAAACTGACTGTTAATTGTAACGTTCAGAGCCAATTAATGACAATGGAACACACAAATCGCGTCGCGATTCAATACATCGTCCTCCGGCCGACCTGTCTCCAAGGGTCTATTGCTGCCTCGGGCACCTTATGGTCGATCTCCTGTGAGTCTAGATTTTCGAATCCGACGCAAAACTGACAGTTAATTGTAACGTTCAGAGCCTGTTAATGACGATGGAACACACAAATCGCGTCGTGATTCAATACATCGTCCTCCGGCCGACCTGTCTCCAAGGGTCTATTGCTGCCTCGGGCACCTTATGGTCGATCTCCTGTGACTCTAGATTTTCGAATCTGACGCAAAACTGACAGTTAATTGGAAGGTTCAGAGCCTGTTCATGACGATGGAACACACAAATTGCGTCGCGATTCAATACATCGTCCTCCAGCCGACTTGTCTCCAAGGGTCTAGTGCTGCCTCGGGCACCTTATGGTCGTTCTCTTGTGAGTCTAGATTTTCGAATCCGACGCAAAACTGACAGTTAATTGTATGGTTGAGAGCCTGTTAATGACGATGGAACACACAAATTGCGTCGCGATTCAATACATCGTCCTCCGGCCGACCTGTCTCCAAGAGTCTATTGCTGCCTCAGGCACCTTATGGTCGTTCTCCTGTGAGTCTAGATTTTCGAATCCGACGCAAAACTGACTGTTAATTGTAACGTTCAGAGCCTGAAAATGACGATGGAACACACAAATCGCGTCGCGATTAAATACATCGTCCTCCGGCCGACCTGTCTTCAAGGGTCTATTGCTGCCTCGGGCACCTTATGGTCGATCTGCTGTGAGTCTAGATTTTCAAATCCGACGCAAAACTGACAGTTAATTGTAAGGTTCAGAGCCTGTTAATGACGATGGAACACACAAATTGCGTCGCGATTCAATACATCGTCCTCCGGCCGACCTGTCTCCAAGGGTCTATTGCTGCCTCGGGCACCTTATGGTCGTTCTCCTGTGAGTCTAGATTTTCGAATCCGACGCAAAACTGACAGTTAATTGTAAGGTTCAGAGCCTGTTAATGACGATGGAACACACAAATTGCGTCGCGATTCAATACATCGTCCTCCAGCCGACTTGTCTCCAAGGGTCTAGTGCTGCCTCGGACACCTTATGGACGTTCTCCAGTGAGTCTAGATTTTCGAATCCGACGCAAAACTGACAGTTAATTGTAACGTTCAGAGCCAATTAATGACAGTGGAACACACAAATCGCGTCGCGATTCAGTACATCGTCCTCCGGCCGACCTGTCTCCAAGGGTCTATTGCTGCCTCGGGCACCTTATGGTCGATCTCCTGTGAGTCTAGATTTTCGAATCCGACGCAAAACTGACAGGTTATTGTAACGTTCAGAGCCTGTTAATGACCATGGAACACACAAATCGCGTCGCGATTCAATACATCGTCTTCCGGCCGACCTGTCTCCAAGAGTCTATTGCTGCCTCGGGCACCTTATGGTCGATCTCCTGTGAGTCTAGATTTTCGAATCCGACGCAAAACTGTCAGTTAATTGTAACGTTCAGAGCCTGAAAATGACGATGGAACACACAAATCGCGTCGCGATTCAATACATCGTCCTCCGGCCGACCTGTCTTCAAGGGTCTATTGCTGCCTCGGGCACCTTATGGTCGATCTCCTGTGAGTCTAGATTTTCGAATCCGACGCAAAACTGACAGTTAATTGTAAGGTTCAGAGCCTGTTAATGACGATGGAACACACAAATTGCGTCGCGATTCAATACATCGTCCTCCGCCCGACCTGTCTCCAAGGGTCTATTGCTGCCTCGGGCACCTTATGGTCGTTCTCCTGTGAGTCTTAATTGTAACGTTCAGAGCCTGTTAATGACGATGGAACACACAAATCGCGTCGCGATTCAATACATCGTCCTCCAGCCGATTTGTCTCCAAGGGTCTAGTGCTTCCTCGGGCACCTTATGGTCGTTCTCCTGTGAGTCTAGATTTTCGAATCCGACGCAAAACTGACAGGTTATTGTAACGTTCAGAGCCTGTTAATGACGATGGAACACACAAATCGCGTCGCGATTCAATACATCGTCCTCCGGCCGACCTGTCTCCAAGAGTCTATTGCTGCCTCGGGCATCTTATGGTCGATCTCCTGTGAGTTTAGATTTTCGAATCCGACGCAAAACTGACAGTTAATTGTAACGTTCAGAGCCTGAGAATGACGATGGAACACACAAATCGCGTCGCGATTCAATACATCGTCCTCCGGCCGACCTGTCTTCAAGGGTCTATTGCTGCCTCGGGCACCTTATGTTCGATCTCCTGTGAGTCTAGATTTTCGAATCCGACGCAAAACTGACAGTTAATTGTAAGGTTCAGAGCCTGTTAATGACGATGGAACACACAAATAGCGTCGCGATTCAATACATCGTCCTCCGGCCGACCTGTCTCCAAGGCTCTATTGCTGCCTCGGGCACCTTATGGTCGTTCTCCTGTGAGTCTAGATTTTCGAATCCGACGCATAACTGACAGTTAATTGTAACGTTCAGAGCCTGTTAATGACGATGGAACACACAAATCGCGTCGCGATTCAATACATCGTCCTCCAGCCGATTTGTCTCCAAGGGTCTAGTGCTGCCTCGGGCACCTTATGGTCGATCTCCTGTGACTCTAGATTTTCGAATCTGACGCAAAACTGACAGTTAATTGGAAGGTTCAGAGCCTGTTCATGACGATGGAACACACAAATTGCGTCGCGATTCAATACATCGTCCTCCAGCCGACTTGTCTCCAAGGGTCTAGTGCTGCCTCGGGCACCTTATGGTCGTTCTCTTGTGAGTCTAGATTTTCGAATCCGACGCAAAACTGACAGTTAATTGTATGGTTGAGAGCCTGTTAATGACGATGGAACACACAAATTGCGTCGCGATTCAATACATCGTCCTCCGGCCGACCTGTCTCCAAGGGTCTATTGCTGCCTCAGGCACCTTATGGTCGTTCTCCTGTGAGTCTAGATTTTCGAATCCGACGCAAAACTGACAGTTAATTGTAACGTTCAGAGCCTGAAAATGACGATGGAACACACAAATCGCGTCGCGATTAAATACATCGTCCTCCGGCCGACCTGTCTTCAAGGGTCTATTGCTGCCTCGGGCACCTTATGGTCGATCTCCTGTGAGTCTAGATTTTCGAATCCGACGCAAAACTGACAGTTAATTGTAAGGTTCAGAGCCTGTTAATGACGATGGAACACACAAATTGCGTCGCGATTCAATACATCGTCCTCCGCCCGACCTCTCTCCAAGGGTCTATTGCTGCCTCGGGCACCTTATGGTCGTTCTCCTGTGAGTCTTAATTGTAACGTTCAGAGCCTGTTAATGACGATGGAACACACAAATCGCGTCGCGATTCAATACATCGTCCTCCAGCCGATTTGTCTCCAAGGGTCTAGTGCTTCCTCGGGCACCTTATGGTCGTTCTCCTGTGAGTCTAGATTTTCGAATCCGACGCAAAACTGACAGGTTATTGTAACGTTCAGAGCCTGTTAATGACGATGGAACACACAAATCGCGTCGCGATTCAATACATCGTCCTCCGGCCGACCTGTCTCCAAGAGTCTATTGCTGCCTCGGGCATCTTATGGTCGATCTCCTGTGAGTCTAGATTTTCGAATCCGACGCAAAACTGACAGTTAATTGTAACGTTCAGAGCCTGAGAATGACGATGGAACACACAAATCGCGTCGCGATTCAATACATCGTCCTCCGGCCGACCTGTCTTCAAGGGTCTATAGCTGCCTCGGGCACCTTATGTTCGATCTCCTGTGAGTCTAGATTTTCGAATCCGACGCAAAACTGACAGTTAATTGTAACGTTCAGAGCCTGTTAATGACGATGGAACACACAAATTGCGTCGCGATTCAATACATCGTCCTCCCGCCGACCTGTCTCCAAGGCTCTATTGCTGCCTCGGGCACCTTATGGTCGTTCTCCTGTGAGTCTAGATTTTCGAATCCGACGCAAAACTGACAGTTAATTGTAACGTTCAGAGCCTGTTAATGACGATGGAACACACAAATCGCGTCGCGATTCAATACATCGTCCTCCAGCCGATTTGTCTCCAAGGGTCTAGTGCTGCCTCGGGCACCTTATGGTCGATCTCCTGTGAGTCTAGATTTTCGAATCCGACGCAAAACTGACAGTTAATTGTAACGTTCAGAGCCAATTAATGACAATGGAACACAGAAATCGCGTCGCGATTCAATACATCGTCCTCCGGCCGACCTGTCTCCAAGGGTTTATTTGCTGCCTCGGGCACCTTATGGTCGATCTCCTGTGAGTCTAGATTTTCGAATCCGACGCAAAACTGACAGTTAATTGTAACGTTCAGAGCCTGTTAATGACGATGGAACACACAAATCGCGTCGCGATTCAATACATCGTCCTCCGGCCGACCTGTCTCCAAGGGTCTATTGCTGCCTCGGGCACCTTATGGTCGATCTCCTGTGAGTCTAGATTTTCGATTCCGACGCAAAACTGACAGTTAATTGTAACGTTCAGAGCCTGTTCATGACGAAGGAACACACAAATTGCGTCGCGATTCAATACATCGTCCTCCGGCCGACCTGTCTCCAAGGGTCCATTGCTGCCTCGGGCACCTTATGGTCGATCTCCTGTGAGTCTAGATTTTCGAATCCGACGCAAAACTGACAGTTAATTGTAACGTTCAGAGCCTGTTAATGACGATGGAACACACTAATCGCGTCGCGATTCAATACATCGTCCTCCGGCAGACCTGTCTCCAAGGGTCTATTGCTGCCTCGGGCACCTTATGGTCGATCTCCTGTGAGTCTAGATTTTCGAATCCGACGCAAAACTGACAGTTAATTGTAAGGTTCAGAGCCTGTTAATGACGATGGAACACACAAATTGCGTCGCGTTTCAATACATCGTCCTCCGGCCGACCTGTCTTCAAGGGTCTATTGCTGCCTCGGGCACCTTATGGTCGTTCTCCTGTGAGTCTAGATTTTCGAATCCGACGCAAAACTGACAGTTAATTGTAACGTTCAGAGCCTGTTAATGACGATGGAACACACAAATCGCGTCGCGATTCAATATATCGTCCTCCAGCCGATTTGTCTCCAAGGGTCTAGTGCTGCCTCGGGCACCTTATGGTCGTTCCTCTGTGAGTCTAGATTTTCGAATCCGACGCAAAACTGACAGTTAATTGTAACGTTCAGAGCCTCTTAATGACGATGGAACACACTAATCGCGTCGCGATTCAATACATCGTCCTCCGGCAGACCTGTCTCCAAGGGTCTATTGCTGCCTCGGGCACCTTATGGTCGATCTCCTGTGAGTCTAGATTTTCGAATCCGACGCAAAACTGACAGTAAATTGTAACGTTCAGAGCCTGTTAATGACGATGGAACACACAAATCGCGTCGCGATTCAATACATCGTCCTCCGGCAGACCTGTCTCCAAGGGTCTATTGCTGCCTCGGGCACCTTATGGTCGATCTCCTGTGAGTCTAGATTTTCGAATCCGACGCAAAACTGACAGTTAATTGTAAGGTTCAGAGCCTGTTAATGACGATGGAACACACAAATTGCGTCGCGTTTCAATACATCGTCCTCCGGCCGACCTGTCTCCAAGGGTCTATTGCTGCCTCGGGCACCTTATGGTCGTTCTCCTGTGAGTCTAGATTTTCGAATCCGACGCAAAACTGACAGTTAATTGTAACGTTCAGAGCCTGTTAATGACGATGGAACACACAAATCGCGTCGCGATTCAATACATCGTCCTCCAGCCGACTTGCCTCCAAGGGTCTAGTGCTGCCTCGGGCACCTTATTGTCGTTCTCCTGTGAGTCTAGATTTTCGAATGCGACGCAAAACTGACAATTAATCGTAAGGTTCAGAGCCTCTTAATGACAATGGAACACACAAAACTCGTCGCGATTCAATACATCGTCCTCCGGCCGACCTGTCTCCAAGTGTCTATTGGTGCCTCGGGCACCTTATGGTCGTTCTCCTGTGAGTCTAGATTTTCGAATCCGACGCAAAACTGACAGTTAATTGTAACGTTCAGAGCCTGTTAATGACGATGGAAGACACAAATTGCGTCGCGATTCAATACATCGTCCTCCAGCCGACTTGTCTCCAAGGGTCTAGTGCTGCCTCGGGCACATTATGGTCGTTCTCCTGTGAGTCTAGATTTTCGAATGCGACGCAAAACTGACAGTTAATCGTAAGGTTCAGAGCCTCTTATTGACAATGGGACACACAAATTGCGTCGCGATTCAATACATCGTCCTCCGGCCGACCTGTCTCCAAGGGTCTATTGCTGCCTCGGGCACCTTATGGTCGTTCTCCTGTGAGTTAAGATTTTCGAATCCGACGCATAACTGACAGTTAATTGTAACGTTCAGAGCCTGTTAATGACGATGGAACACACAAATTGCGTCGCGATTCAATACATCGTCCTCCAGCCGACTTGTCTCCAAGGGTCTAGTGCTGCCTCGGACACCTTATGGTCGTTCTCCTGTGAGTCTAGATTTTCGAATCCGACGCAAAACTGACAGTTAATTGTAACGTTCAGAGCCAATTAATGACAATGGAACACACAAATCGCGTCGCGATTCAATACATCGTCCTCCGGCCGACCTGTCTCCAAGGGTCTATTGCTGCCTCGGGCACCTTATGGTCGATCTCCTGTGAGTCTAGATTTTCGAATCCGACGCAAAACTGACAGTTAATTGTATGGTTGAGAGCCTGTTAATGACGATGGAACACACAAATTGCGTCGCGATTCAATACATCGTCCTCCGGCCGACCTGTCTGCAAGAGTCTATTGCTGCCTCAGGCACCTTATGGTCGATCTCCTGTGAGTCTAGATTTTCGAATCCGACGCATAACTGACAGTTAATTGTAACGTTCAGAGCCTGTTAATGACGATGGAACACACAAATCGCGTCGCGATTCAATACATCGTCCTCCAGCCGATTTGTCTCCAAGGGTCTAGTGCTGCCTCGGGCACCTTATGGTCGATCTCCTGTGAGTCTAGATTTTCGAATCCGACGCAAAACTGACAGTTAATTGTAACGTTCAGAGCCTGTTAATGACGATGGAACACACAAATTGCGTCGCGATTCAATACATCGTCCTCCAGCCGACTTGTCTCCAAGGGTCTATTGCTGCCTCGGGCACCTTATGGTCGTTCTCCTGTGAGTCTAGTTTTTCGAATCCGACGCAAAACTGACAGTTAATTGTAACGTTCAGAGTCTCTTAATGACGATGGAACACACAAATTGCGTCGCGATTCAATACATCGTCCTCCAGCCGACTTGTCTCCAAGGGTCTATTGCTGCCTCGGGCACCTTATGGTCGCTCTCCTGTGAGTCTAGTTTTTCGAATCCGACGCAAAACTGACAGTGAATTGTAACGTTCAGAGCCTGTTAATGACGATGGAACATACAAATTGCGTCGCGATTCAATACATCGTCCTCCAGCCGACTTGTCTCCAAGGGTCTAGTGTTGCCTCGGGCACCTTATGGTCGTTCTTCTGTGAGTCTAGATTTTTGAATCCGACGCAAAACTGACAGTTAATTGTAAGGTTTAGAGCATCTTAATGACGATGGAACACACAAATTGCGTCGCGATTCAATACATCGTCCTCCAGCCGACCTGTCTCCAAAGGTCTATTGCTGCCTCGGGCACCTTATGGTCGCTCTGCTGTGAGTCTAGTTTTTCGAATCCGACGCAAAACTGACAGTTAATTGTAACGTTCAGAGCCTGTTAATGACGATGGAACACACAAATCGCGTCGCGATACAATATATCGTCCTCCAGCCGATTTGTCTCCAAGGGTCTAGTGCTGCCTCGGGCACCTTATGGTCGTTCCTCTGTGAGTCTAGATTTTCGAATCCGACGCAAAACTGACAGTTAATTGTAACGTTCAGAGCCTCTTAATGACGATGGAACACAGTAATAGCGTCCCGATTCAATACATCGTCCTCCGGCAGACCTGTCTCCAAGGGTCTATTGCTGCCTCGGGCACCTTATGGTCGATCTCCTGTGAGTCTAGATTTTCGAATCCGACGCAAAACTGACAGTAAATTGTAACGTTCAGAGCCTGTTAATGACGATGGAACACACAAATCGCGTCGCGATTCAATACATCGTCCTCCGGCAGACCTGTCTCCAAGGGTCTATTGCTGCCTCGGGCACCTTATGGTCGATCTCCTGTGAGTCTAGATTTTCGAATCCGACGCAAAACTGACAGTTAATTGTAAGGTTCAGAGCCTGTTAATGACGATGGAACACACAAATTGCGTCGCGTTTCAATACATCGTCCTCCGGCCGACCTGTCTCCAAGGGTCTATTGCTGCCTCGGGCACCTTATGGTCGTTCTCCTGTGAGTCTAGATTTTCGAATCCGACGCAAAACTGACAGTTAATTGTAACGTTCAGAGCCTGTTAATGACGATGGAACACACAAATCGCGTCGCGATTCAATACATCGTCCTCCAGCCGACTTGCCTCCAAGGGTCTAGTGCTGCCTCGGGCACCTTATTGTCGTTCTCCTGTGAGTCTAGATTTTCGAATGCGACGCAAAACTGACAATTAATCGTAAGGTTCAGAGCCTCTTAATGACAATGGAACACACAAAACTCGTCGCGATTCAATACATCGTCCTCCGGCCGACCTGTCTCCAAGTGTCTATTGGTGCCTCGGGCACCTTATGGTCGTTCTCCTGTGAGTCTAGATTTTCGAATCCGACGCAAAACTGACAGTTAATTGTAACGTTCAGAGCCTGTTAATGACGATGGAAGACACAAATTGCGTCGCGATTCAATACATCGTCCTCCAGCCGACTTGTCTCCAAGGGTCTAGTGCTGCCTCGGGCACATTATGGTCGTTCTCCTGTGAGTCTAGATTTTCGAATGCGACGCAAAACTGACAGTTAATCGTAAGGTTCAGAGCCTCTTATTGACAATGGGACACACAAATTGCGTCGCGATTCAATACATCGTCCTCCGGCCGACCTGTCTCCAAGGGTCTATTGCTGCCTCGGGCACCTTATGGTCGTTCTCCTGTGAGTCTAGATTTTCGAATCCGACGCATAACTGACAGTTAATTGTAACGTTCAGAGCCTGTTAATGACGATGGAACACACAAATTGCGTCGCGATTCAATACATCGTCCTCCAGCCGACTTGTCTCCAAGGGTCTAGTGCTGCCTCGGACACCTTATGGTCGTTCTCCTGTGAGTCTAGATTTTCGAATCCGACGCAAAACTGACAGTTAATTGTAACGTTCAGAGCCAATTAATGACAATGGAACACACAAATCGCGTCGCGATTCAATACATCGTCCTCCGGCCGACCTGTCTCCAAGGGTCTATTGCTGCCTCGGGCACCTTATGGTCGATCTCCTGTGAGTCTAGATTTTCGAATCCGACGCAAAACTGACAGTTAATTGTATGGTTGAGAGCCTGTTAATGACGATGGAACACACAAATTGCGTCGCGATTCAATACATCGTCCTCCGGCCGACCTGTCTGCAAGAGTCTATTGCTGCCTCAGGCACCTTATGGTCGATCTCCTGTGAGTCTAGATTTTCGAATCCGACGCAAAACTGACAGTTAATTGTAACGTTCAGAGCCTGTTAGGGACGATGGAACACACAAATCGCGTCGCGATTCAATACATCGTCCTCCGGCCGACCTGTCTCCAAGAGTCTATTGCTGCCTCGGTCATCTTATGGTCGATCTCCTGTGAGTCTAGATTTTCGAATCCGACGCAAAACTGACAGTTAATTGTAACGTTCAGAGCCTGAGAATGACGATGGAACACGCAAATCGCGTCGCGATTCAATACATCGTCCTCCGGCCGACCTGTTTTCAAGGGTCTATTGCTGCCTCGGGCACCTTATGTTCGATCTCCTGTGAGTCTAGATTTTCGAATCCGACGCAAAACTGACAGTTAGTTGTAAGGTTCAGAGCCTGTTAATGACGATGGAACACACAAATTGCGTCGCGATTCAATACATCGTCCTCCGGCCGACCTGTCTCCAAGGGTCTATTGCTGCCTCGGGCACGTTATGGTCGTTCTCCTGTGAGTCTAGATTTTCGAATCCGACGCAAAACTGACAGTTAATTGTAACGTTCAGAGCCTGTTAATGACGATGGAACACACAAATCGCGTCGCGATTCAATACATCGTCCTCCGGCCGACCTGTCTTCAAGGGTCTAGTGCTGCCTCGGACACCTTATGGTCGTTCTCCTGTGAGTCTAGATTTTCGAATCCGACGCAAAACTGACAGTTAATTGTAACGTTCAGAGCCTGTTAATGACGATGGAACACACAAATCGCGTCGCGATTCAATACATCGTCCTCCAGCCGATTTGTCTCCAAGGGTCTAGTGCTGCCTCGGGCACCTTATGGTCGTTCCTCTGTGAGTCTAGATTTTCGAATCCGACACAAAACTGACAGTTAATTGTAAGGTTCAGAGCCTCTTAATGACGATGGAACACACAAATTGCGTCGCGATTCAATACATCGTCCTCCGGCCGACCTGTCTCCAAGGGTCTATTGCTCCCTCGGGCACCTTATGGTCGATCTCCTGTGAGTCTAGATTTTCGAATCCGACGCAAACCTGACAGTTAATTGTAACGTTCAGAGCCTGTAAATGACAATGGAACACACAAATCGCGTCGCGATTCAATACATCGTCCTCCAGCCGACTTGCCTCCAAGGGTCTAGTGCTGCCTCGGGCACCTTATTGTCGTTCTCCTGTGAGTCTAGATTTTCGAATGCGACGCCAAACTGACAGTTAATCGTAAGGTTCAGAGCCTCTTAATGACAATGGAACACACAAAACTCGTCGCGATTCAATACATCGTCCTCCGGCCGACCAGTCTCCAAGGGTCTATTGCTGCCTCGGGCACCTTATGGTCGTTCTCCTGTGAGTCTAGATTTTCGAATCCGACGCAAAACTGACAGTTAATTGTAACGTTCAGAGCCTCTTATTGACAATGGAACACACAAATTGCGTCGCGATTCAATACATCGTCCTCCGGCCGACCTGTCTCCAAGGGTCTATTGCTGCCTCGGGCACCTTATGGTCGTTCTCCTGTGAGTCTAGATTTTCGAATCCGACGCAAAACTGACAGTTAATTGTAAGGTTCAGAGCCTGTTAATGACGATGGAACACACAAATTGCGTCGCGATTCAATACATCGTCCTCCAGCCGACTTGTCTCCAAGGGTCTATTGCTGCCTCGGACACCTTATGGTCGTTCTCCTGTGAGTCTAGATTTTCGAATCCGACGCAAAACTGACAGTTAATTGTAACGTTCAGAGCCAATTAATGACAATGGAACACACAAATCGCGTCGCGATTCAATACATCGTCCTCCGGCCGACCTGTCTCCAAGGGTCTATTGCTGCCTCGGGCACCTTATGGTCGATCTCCTGTGAGTCTAGATTTTCGAATCCGACGCAAAACTAACAGTTAATTGTAACGTTCAGAGCCTGTTAATGACGATGGAACACACAAATCGCGTCGCGATTCAATACATCGTCCTCCGGCCGACCTGTCTCCAAGGGTCTATTGCTGCCTCGGGCACTTTATGGTCGATCTCCTGTGAGTCTAGATTTTCGAATCCGACGCAAAACTGACAGTTAATTGGAAGGTTCAGAGCCTGTTCATGACGATGGAACACACAAATTGCGTCGCGATTCAATACATCGTCCTCCAGCCGACTTGTCTCCAAGGGGCTAGTGCTGCCTCGGGCACCTTATGGTCGTTGTCTTGTGAGTCTAGATTTTCGAATCCGACGCAAAACTGACAGTTAATTGTATGGTTGAGAGCCTGTTAATGACGATGGAACACACAAATTGCGTCGCGATTCAATACATCGTCCTCCGGCCGACCTGTCTCCAAGAGTCTATTGCTGCCTCGGGCACCTTATGGTCGATCTCCTGTGAGTTTAGATTTTCGAATCCGACGCAAAACTGACAGTTAATTGTAACGTTCAGAGCCTGAAAATGACGATGGAACACACAAATCGCGTCGCGATTCAATACATCGTCCTCCGGCCGACCTGTCAACAAGGGTCTATTGCTGCCTCGGGCACCTTATGGTCGAACTCCTGAGAGTCTAGAATTTCGAATCCGACGCAAAACTGACAGTTAATTGTAAGGTTCAGAGCCTGTTAATGACGATGGAACACACAAATTGCGTCGCGATTCAATACATCGTCCTCCGGCCGACCTGTCTCCAAGGGTCTATTGCTGCCTCGGGCACCTTATGGTCTTTCTCGTTGTGAGTCTAGATTTTCGAATCCGACGCAAAACTGACAGTTAATTGTAACGTTCAGAGCCTGTTAATGACAATGGAACACACAAATCGCGTCGCGATTCAATACATCGTCCTCCAGCCGATTGGTCTCCAAGGGTCTAGTGCTGCCGCGGGCATCTTATGGTCGTTCTCCTGTGAGTCTAGATTTTCGAATCCGACGCAAAACTGACAGTTAATTGTAACGTTCAGAGCCTCTTAATGACAATGGAACACACAAATCGCGTTGCGATTCAATACATCGTCCTCCGGCCGACCTGTCTCCAAGGGTCTATTGCTGCCTCGGGCATCTTATGGTCGATCTCCTGTGAGTTTAGATTTTCGAATCCGACGCAAAACTGACAGTTAATTGTAACGTTCAGAGCCTGTTAATGACGATGGAAGACACAAATTGCGTCGCGATTCAATACATCGTCCTCCAGCCGACTTGTCTCCAAGGGTCTAGTGCTGCCTCGGACACCTTATGGTCGATCTCCTGTGACTCTAGATTTTCGAATCTGACGCAAAACTCACAGTTAATTGGAAGGTTCAGAGCCTGTTCATGACGATGGAACACACAAATTGCGTCGCGATTCAATACATCGTCCTCCAGCCGACTTGTCTCCAAGGGTCTAGTGCTGCCTCGGGCACCTTATGGTCGTTCTCTTGTGAGTCTAGATTTTCGAATCCGACGCAAAACTGACAGTTAATTGTATGGTTGAGAGCCTGTTAATGACGATGGAACACACAAATTGCGTCGCGATTCAATACATCGTCCTCCGGCCGACCTGTCTCCAAGAGTCTATTGCTGCCTCATGCACCTTATGGTCGATCTCCTGTGAGTCTAGATTTTCGAATCCGACGCAAACCTGACAGTTAATTGTAACGTTCAGAGCCTGAAAATGACGATGGAACACACAAATCGCGTCGCGATTAAATACATCGTCCTCCGGCCGACCTGTCTTCAAGGGTCTATTGCTGCCTCGGGCACCGTATGGTCGATCTCCTGTGAGTCTAGATTTTCAAATCCGACTCAAAACTGACAGTTAATTGTAAGGTTCAGAGCCTGTTAATGACGATGGAACACACAAATTGCGTCGCGATTCAATACATCGTCCTCCGCCCGACCTGTCTCCAAGGGTCTATTGCTGCCTCGGGCACCTTATGGTCGTTCTCCTGTGAGTCTAGATTTTCGAATCCGACGCAAAACTGACAGGTTATTGTAACGTTCAGAGCCTGTTAGGGACGATGGAACACACAAATCGCGTCGCGATTCAATACATCGTCCTCCGGCCGACCTGTCTCCAAGAGTCTATTGCTGCCTCGGGCATCTTATGGTCGATCTCCTGTGAGTCTAGATTTTCGAATCCGACGCAAAACTGACAGTTAATTGTAACGTTCAGAGCCTGAGAATGACGATGGAACACACAAATCGCGTCGCGATTCAATACATCGTCCTCCGGCCGACCTGTTTTCAAGGGTCTATTGCTGCCTCGGGCACCTTATGTTCGATCTCCTGTGAGTCTAGATTTTCGAATCCGACGCAAAACTGACAGTTAATTGTAAGGTTCAGAGCCTCTTAATGACGATGGAACACACAAATCGCGTCGCGATTCAATACATCGTCCTCCGGCCGACCTGTCTCCAAGGGTCTATTGCTCCCTCGGGCACCTTATGGTCGATCTCCTGTGAGTCTAGATTTTCGAAACCGACGCAAACCTGACAGTTAATTGTAACTTTCAGAGCCTGTAAATGACAATGGAACACACAAATCGCGTCGCGATTCAATACATCGTCCTCCAGCCGACTTGCCTCCAAGGGTCTAGTGCTGCCTCGGGCACCTTATTGTCGTTCTCCTGTGAGTCTAGATTTTCGAATGCGACGCAAAACTGACAGTTAATCGTAAGGTTCAGAGCCTCTTAATGACAAAGGAACACACAAAACTCGTCGCGATTCAATACATCGTCCTCCGGCCGACCTGTCTCCAAGGGTCTATTGGTGCCTCGGGCACCTTATGGTCGTTCTCCTGTGAGTCTAGATTTTCGAATCCGACGCAAAACTGACAGTTAATTGTAACGTTCAGAGCCTGTTAATGACGATGGAACACACAAATTGCGTCGCGATTCAATACATCGTCCTCCTGCCGACCTGTCTCCAAGGGTCTATTGCTGCCTCGGGCACCTTATGGTCGTTCTCCTGTGAGTCTAGATTTTCGAATCCGACGCAAAACTGACAGTTAATTGTAACGTTCAGAGCCTGTTAATACCGATGGAACACACAAATTGCGTCGCGATTCAATACATCGTCCTCCAGCCGACCTGTCTCCAAGGGTCTAGTGCTGCCTCGGACACCTTATGGTCGTTCTCCTGTGAGTCTAGATTTTCGAATCCGACGCAAAACTGACAGTTAATTGTAACGTTCAGAGCCAATTAATGACAATGGAACACACAAATCGCGTCGCGATTCAATACATCGTCCTCCGGCCGACCTGTCTCCAAGGGTCTATTGCTGCCTCGGGCACCTTATGGTCGATCTCCTGTGAGTCTAGATTTTCGAATCCGACGCAAAACTGACAGTTAATTGTAACGTTCAGAGCCTGTTAATGACGATGGAACACACAAATCGCGTCGCGATTCAATACATCGTCCTCCGGCCGACCTGTCTCCAAGGGTCTATTGCTGCCTCGGGCACCTTATGGTCGATCTCCTGTGAGTCTAGATTTTCGAATCCGACGCAAAACTGACAGTTAATTGGAAGGTTCAGAGCCTGTTCATGACGATGGAACACACAAACTGCGTCGCGATTCAATACATCGTCCTCCAGCCGACTTGTCTCCAAGGGTCTAGTGCTGCCTCGGGCACCTTATGGTCGTTCTCTTGTGAGTCTAGATTTTCGAATCCGACGCAAAACTGACAGTTAATTGTATGGTTGAGAGCCAATTAATGACAATGGAACACACAAATCGCGTCGCGATTCAATACATCGTCCTCCGGCCGACCTGTCTCCAAGGGTCTATTGCTGCCTCGGGCACCTTATGGTCGATCTCCTGTGAGTCTAGATTTTCGAATCCGACGCAAAACTGACAGTTAATTGTAACGTTCAGAGCCTGTTAATGACGATGGAACACACAAATCGCGTCGCGATTCAATACATCGTCCTCCGGCCGACCTGTCTCCAAGGGTCTATTGCTGCCTCGGGCACCTTATGGTCGATCTCCTGTGAGTCTAGATTTTCGAATCCGACGCAAAACTGACAGTTAATTGGAAGGTTCAGAGCCTATTCATGACGATGGAACACACAAACTGCGTCGCGATTCAATACATCGTCCTCCGGCCGACCTGTCTCCAAGAGTCTATTGCTGCCTCGGGCACCTTATGGTCGATCTCCTGTGAGTCTAGATTTTCGAATCCGACGCAAAACTGACAGTTAATTGTAACGTTCAGAGCCTGAAAATGACGATGGAACACACAAATTGCGTCGCGATTCAATACATCGTCCTCCGGCCGACCTGTCTCCAAGAGTCTATTGCTGCCTCGGGCACCTTATGGTCGATCTCCTGTGAGTCTAGATTTTCGAATCCGAGGCAAAACTGACAGTTAATTGTAAGGTTCAGAGCCTGTTAATGACGATGGAACACACAAATTGCGTCGCGATTCAATACATCGTCCTCCGGCCGACCTGTCTCCAAGGGTCTATTGCTGCCTCGGGCACCTTATGGTCGTTCTCCTGTGAGTCTAGATTTTCGAATCCGACGCAAAACTGACAGTTAATTGTAACGTTCAGAGCCTGTTAATGACAATGGAACACACAAATCGCGTCGCGATTCAATACATCGTCCTCCAGCCGATTTGTCTCCAAGGGTCTAGTGCTGCCTCGGGCACCTTATTGTCGATCTCCTGTGAGTTTCGATTTTCGAATCCGACGCAAAACTGACAGTTAATTGTAACGTTCAGAGCCTGTTAATGACGATGGAAGACACAAATTGCGTCGCGATTCAATACATCGTCCTCCAGCCGACTTGTCTCCAAGGGTCTAGTGCTGCCTCGGACACCTTATGGTCGATCTCCTGTGACTCTAGATTTTCGAATCCGACGCAAAACTGACAGTTAATTGTAAGGTTCAGAGCCTGTTCATGACGATGGATCACACAAATCGCGTCGCGATTCAATACATCGTCCTCCAGCCGATTTGTCTCCAAGGGTCTAGTGCTGCCTCGGGCACCTTATTGTCGTCCTCCTGTGAGTCTAGATTTTCGAATCCGACGCAAAACTGACAGTTAATTGTAACGTTCAGAGCCTCTTAATGACAATGGAACACACAAATCGCGTTGCGATTCAATACATCGTCCTCCGGCCGACCTGTCTCCAAGGGTCTATTGCTGCCTCGGGCATCTTATGGTCGATCTCCTGTGAGTTTAGATTTTCGAATCCGACGCAAAACTGACAGTTAATTGTAACGTTCAGAGCCTGTTAATGACGATGGAAGACACAAATTGCGTCGCGATTCAATACATCGTCCTCCAGCCGACTTGTCTCCAAGGGTCTAGTGCTGCCTCGGGCACATTATGGTCGTTCTCCTGTGAGTCTAGATTTTCGAATGCGACGCAAAACTGACAGTTAATCGTAAGGTTCAGAGCCTCTTATTGACAATGGGACACACAAATTGCGTCGCGATTCAATACATCGTCCTCCGGCCGACCTGTCTCCAAGGGTCTATTGCTGCCTCGGGCACCTTATGGTCGTTCTCCTGTGAGTCTAGATTTTCGAATCCGACGCATAACTGACAGTTAATTGTAACGTTCAGAGCCTGTTAATGACGATGGAACACACAAATTGCGTCGCGATTCAATACATCGTCCTCCAGCCGACTTGACTCCAAGGGTCTAGTGCTGCCTCGGACACCTTATGGTCGTTCTCCTGTGAGTCTAGATTTTCGAATCCGACGCAAAACTGACAGTTAATTGTAACGTTCAGAGCCAATTAATGACAATGGAACACACAAATCGCGTCGCGATTCAATACATCGTCCTCCGGCCGACCTGTCTCCAAGGGTCTATTGCTGCCTCGGGCACCTTATGGTCGATCTCCTGTGAGTCTAGATTTTCGAATCCGACGCAAAACTGACAGTTAATTGTATGGTTGAGAGCCTGTTAATGACGATGGAACACACAAATTGCGTCGCGATTCAATACATCGTCCTCCGGCCGACCTGTCTGCAAGAGTCTATTGCTGCCTCAGGCACCTTATGGTCGATCTCCTGTGAGTCTAGATTTTCGAATCCGACGCAAAACTGACAGTTAATTGTAACGTTCAGAGACTGAAAATGACGATGGAACACACAAATCGCGTCGCGATTAAATACATCGTCCTCCGGCCGACCTGTCTTCAAGGGTCTATTGCTGCCTCGGGCACCTTATGGTCGATCTCCTGTGAGTCTAGATTTTCAAATCCGACGCAAAACTGACAGTTAATTGTAAGGTTCAGAGCCTGTTAATGACGATGGAACACACAAATTGCGTCGCGATTCAATACATCGTCCTCCGCCCGACCTGTCTCCAAGGGTCTATTGCTGCCTCGGGCACCTTATGGTCGTTCTCCTGTGAGTCTAGATTTTCGAATCCGACGCAAAACTGACAGTTAATTGTAACGTTCAGAGCCTGTTAATGACGATGGAACACACAAATTGCGTCGCGATTCAATACATCGTCCTCCGCCCGACCTGTCTCCAAGGGTCTATTGCTGCCTCGGGCACCTTATGGTCGTTCTCCTGTGAGTCTAGATTTTCGAATCCGACGCAAAACTGACAGTTAATTGTAACGTTCAGAGCCTGTTAATGACGATGGAACACACAAATCGTGTCGCGATTCAATACATCGTCCTCCAGCCGATTTGTCTCCAAGGGTCTAGTGCTGCCTCGGGCACCTTATAGTCGATCTCCTGTGAGTCTAGATTTTCGAATCCGACGCAAAACTGACAGGTTATTGTAACGTTCAGAGCCTGTTAGGGACGATGGAACACACAAATCGCGTCGCGATTCAATACATCGTCCTCCGGCCGACCTGTCTCCAAGAGTCTATTGCTGCCTCGGTCATCTTATGGTCGATCTCCTGTGAGTCTAGATTTTCGAATCCGACGCAAAACTGACAGTTAATTGTAACGTTCAGAGCCTGAGAATGACGATGGAACACGCAAATCGCGTCGCGATTCAATACATCGTCCTCCGGCCGACCTGTTTTCAAGGGTCTATTGCTGCCTCGGGCACCTTATGTTCGATCTCCTGTGAGTCTAGATTTTCGAATCCGACGCAAAACTGACAGTTAGTTGTAAGGTTCAGAGCCTGTTAATGACGATGGAACACACAAATTGCGTCGCGATTCAATACATCGTCCTCCGGCCGACCTGTCTCCAAGGGTCTATTGCTGCCTCGGGCACGTTATGGTCGTTCTCCTGTGAGTCTAGATTTTCGAATCCGACGCAAAACTGACAGTTAATTGTAACGTTCAGAGCCTGTTAATGACGATGGAACACACAAATCGCGTCGCGATTCAATACATCGTCCTCCGGCCGACCTGTCTTCAAGGGTCTAGTGCTGCCTCGGACACCTTATGGTCGTTCTCCTGTGAGTCTAGATTTTCGAATCAGACGCAAAACTGACAGTTAATTGTAACGTTCAGAGCCTGTTAATGACGATGGAACACACAAATCGCGTCGCGATTCAATACATCGTCCTCCAGCCGATTTGTCTCCAAGGGTCTAGTGCTGCCTCGGGCACCTTATGGTCGTTCCTCTGTGAGTCTAGATTTTCGAATCCGACACAAAACTGACAGTTAATTGTAACGTTCAGAGCCTCTTATTGACAATGGAACACACAAATTGCGTCGCGATTCAATACATCGTCCTCCGGCCGACCTGTCTCCAAGGGTCTATTGCTGCCTCGGGCACCTTATGGTCGTTCTCCTGTGAGTCTAGATTTTCGAATCCGACGCAAAACTGACAGTTAATTGTAAGGTTCAGAGCCTGTTAATGACGATGGAACACACAAATTGCGTCGCGATTCAATACATCGTCCTCCAGCCGACTTGTCTCCAAGGGTCTATTGCTGCCTCGGACACCTTATGGTCGTTCTCCTGTGAGTCTAGATTTTCGAATCCGACGCAAAACTGACAGTTAATTGTAACGTTCAGAGCCAATTAATGACAATGGAACACACAAATCGCGTAGCGATTCAATACATCGTCCTCCGGCCGACCTGTCTCCAAGGGTCTATTGCTGCCTCGGGCACCTTATGGTCGATCTCCTGTGAGTCTAGATTTTCGAATCCGACGCAAAACTAACAGTTAATTGTAACGTTCAGAGCCTGTTAATGACGATGGAACACACAAATCGCGTCGCGATTCAATACATCGTCCTCCGGCCGACCTGTCTCCAAGGGTCTATTGCTGCCTCGGGCACTTTATGGTCGATCTCCTGTGAGTCTAGATTTTCGAATCCGACGCAAAACTGACAGTTAATTGGAAGGTTCAGAGCCTGTTCATGACGATGGAACACACAAATTGCGTCGCGATTCAATACATCGTCCTCCAGCCGACTTGTCTCCAAGGGGCTAGTGCTGCCTCGGGCACCTTATGGTCGTTGTCTTGTGAGTCTAGATTTTCGAATCCGACGCAAAACTGACAGTTAATTGTATGGTTGAGAGCCTGTTAATGACGATGGAACACACAAATTGCGTCGCGATTCAATACATCGTCCTCCGGCCGACCTGTCTCCAAGAGTCTATTGCTGCCTCGGGCACCTTATGGTCGATCTCCTGTGAGTCTAGATTTTCGAATCCGACGCAAAACTGACAGTTAATTGTAACGTTCAGAGCCTGAAAATGACGATGGAACACACAAATCGCGTCGCGATTCAATACATCGTCCTCCGGCCGACCTGTCAACAAGGGTCTATTGCTGCCTCGGGCACCTTATGGTCGTTCTCCTGTGAGTCTAGATTTTCGAATCCGACGCAAAACTGACAGGTTATTGTAACGTTCAGAGCCTGTTAGGGACGATGGAACACACAAATCGCGTCGCGATTCAATACATCGTCCTCCGGCCGACCTGTCTCCAAGAGTCTATTGCTGCCTCGGGCATCTTATGGTCGATCTCCTGTGAGTCTAGATTTTCGAATCCGACGCAAAACTGACAGTTAATTGTAAGGTTCAGAGCCTGTTAATGACGATGGAACACACAAATTGCGTCGCGATTCAATACATCGTCCTCCGCCCGACCTGTCTCCAAGGGTCTATTGCTGCCTCGGGCACCTTATGGTCGTTCTCCTGTGAGTCTAGATTTTCGAATCCGACGCAAAACTGACAGGTTATTGTAACGTTCAGAGCCTGTTAGGGACGATGGAACACACAAATCGCGTCGCGATTCAATACATCGTCCTCCGGCCGACCTGTCTCCAAGAGTCTATTGCTGCCTCGGGCATCTTATGGTCGATCTCCTGTGAGTCTAGATTTTCGAATCCGACGCAAAACTGACAGTTAATTGTAACGTTCAGAGCCTGAGAATGACGATGGAACACACAAATCGCGTCGCGATTCAATACATCGTCCTCCGGCCGACCTGTTTTCAAGGGTCTATTGCTGCCTCGGGCACCTTATGTTCGATCTCCTGTGAGTCTAGATTTTCGAATCCGACGCAAAACTGACAGTTAATTGTAAGGTTCAGAGCCTCTTAATGACGATGGAACACACAAATCGCGTCGCGATTCAATACATCGTCCTCCGGCCGACCTGTCTCCAAGGGTCTATTGCTCCCTCGGGCACCTTATGGTCGATCTCCTGTGAGTCTAGATTTTCGAAACCGACGCAAACCTGACAGTTAATTGTAACTTTCAGAGCCTCTTAATGACAATGGAACACACAAATCGCGTCGCGATTCAATACATCGTCCTCCAGCCGACTTGCCTCCAAGGGTCTAGTGCTGCCTCGGGCACCTTATTGTCGTTCTCCTGTGAGTCTAGATTTTCGAATCCGACGCAAAACTGACAGTTAATTGTAACGTTCAGAGCCTCTTAATGACAATGGAACACACAAATCGCGTTGCGATTCAATACATCGTCCTCCGGCCGACCTGTCTCCAAGGGTCTATTGCTGCCTCGGGCATCTTATGGTCGATCTCCTGTGAGTTTAGATTTTCGAATCCGACGCAAAACTGACAGTTAATTGTAACGTTCAGAGCCTATTAATGACGATGGAAGACACAAATTGCGTCGCGATTCAATACATCGTCCTCCAGCCGACTTGTCTCCAAGGGTCTAGTGCTGCCTCGGACACCTTATGGTCGATCTCCTGTGACTCTAGATTTTCGAATCCGACGCAAAACTGACAGTTAATTGTAAGGTTCAGAGCCTGTTCATGACGATGGATCACACAAATCGCGTCGCGATTCAATACATCGTCCTCCAGCCGATTTGTCTCCAAGGGTGTAGTGCTGCCTCGGGCACCTTATTGTCGTTCTCCTGTGAGTCTAGATTTTCGAATCCGACGCAAAACTGACAGTTAATTGTAACGTTCAGAGCCTCTTAATGACAATGGAACACACAAATCGCGTTGCGATTCAATACATCGTCCTCCGGCCGACCTGTCTCCAAGGGTCTATTGCTGCCTCGGGCATCTTATGGTCGATCTCCTGTGAGTTTAGATTTTCGAATCCGACGCAAAACTGACAGTTAATTGTAACGTTCAGAGCCTGTTAATGACGATGGAAGACACAAATTGCGTCGCGATTCAATACATCGTCCTCCAGCCGACTTGTCTCCAAGGGTCTAGTGCTGCCTCGGGCACATTATGGTCGTTCTCCTGTGAGTCTAGATTTTCGAATGCGACGCAAAACTGACAGTTAATCGTAAGGTTCAGAGCCTCTTATTGACAATGGGACACACAAATTGCGTCGCGATTCAATACATCGTCCTCCGGCCGACCTGTCTCCAAGGGTCTATTGCTGCCTCGGGCACCTTATGGTCGTTCTCCTGTGAGTCTAGATTTTCGAATCCGACGCATAACTGACAGTTAATTGTAACGTTCAGAGCCTGTTAATGACGATGGAACACACAAATTGCGTCGCGATTCAATACATCGTCCTCCAGCCGACTTGTCTCCAAGGGTCTAGTGCTGCCTCGGACACCTTATGGTCGTTCTCCTGTGAGTCCAGATTTTCGAATCCGACGCAAAACTGACAGTTAATTGTAACGTTCAGAGCCTCTTAATGACAATGGAACACACAAATCGCGTTGCGATTCAATACATCGTCCTCCGGCCGACCTGTCTCCAAGGGTCTATTGCTGCCTCGGGCATCTTATGGTCGATCTCCTGTGAGTTTAGATTTTCGAATCCGACGCAAAACTGACAGTTAATTGTAACGTTCAGAGCCTGTTAATGACGATGGAAGACACAAATTGCGTCGCGATTCAATACATCGTCCTCCAGCCGACTTGTCTCCAAGGGTCTAGTGCTGCCTCGGGCACATTATGGTCGTTCTCCTGTGAGTCTAGATTTTCGAATGCGACGCAAAACTGACAGTTAATCGTAAGGTTCAGAGCCTCTTATTGACAATGGGACACACAAATTGCGTCGCGATTCAATACATCGTCCTCCGGCCGACCTGTCTCCAAGGGTCTATTGCTGCCTCGGGCACCTTATGGTCGTTCTCCTGTGAGTCTAGATTTTCGAATCCGACGCATAACTGACAGTTAATTGTAACGTTCAGAGCCTGTTAATGACGATGGAACACACAAATTGCGTCGCGATTCAATACATCGTCCTCCAGCCGACTTGACTCCAAGGGTCTAGTGCTGCCTCGGACACCTTATGGTCGTTCTCCTGTGAGTCTAGATTTTCGAATCCGACGCAAAACTGACAGTTAATTGTAACGTTCAGAGCCAATTAATGACAATGGAACACACAAATCGCGTCGCGATTCAATACATCGTCCTCCGGCCGACCTGTCTCCAAGGGTCTATTGCTGCCTCGGGCACCTTATGGTCGATCTCCTGTGAGTCTAGATTTTCGAATCCGACGCAAAACTGACAGTTAATTGTATGGTTGAGAGCCTGTTAATGACGATGGAACACACAAATTGCGTCGCGATTCAATACATCGTCCTCCGGCCGACCTGTCTGCAAGAGTCTATTGCTGCCTCAGGCACCTTATGGTCGATCTCCTGTGAGTCTAGATTTTCGAATCCGACGCAAAACTGACAGTTAATTGTAACGTTCAGAGCCTGAAAATGACGATGGAACACACAAATCGCGTCGCGATTAAATACATCGTCCTCCGGCCGACCTGTCTTCAAGGGTCTATTGCTGCCTCGGGCACCTTATGGTCGATCTCCTGTGAGTCTAGATTTTCAAATGCGACGCAAAACTGACAGTTAATTGTAAGGTTCAGAGCCTGTTAATGACGATGGAACACACAAATTGCGTCGCGATTCAATACATCGTCCTCCGCCCGACCTGTCTCCAAGGGTCTATTGCTGCCTCGGGCACCTTATGGTCGTTCTCCTGTGAGTCTAGATTTTCGAATCCGACGCAAAACTGACAGTTAATTGTAACGTTCAGAGCCTGTTAATGACGATGGAACACACAAATTGCGTCGCGATTCAATACATCGTCCTCCGGCCGACCTGTCTCCAAGGGTCTATTGCTGCCTCGGGCACCTTATGGTCGTTCTCCTGTGAGTCTAGATTTTCGAATCCGACGCAAAACTGACAGTTAATTGTAACGTTCAGAGCCTGTTAATGACGATGGAACACACAAATCGTGTCGCGATTCAATACATCGTCCTCCAGCCGATTTGTCTCCAAGGGTCTAGTGCTGCCTCGGGCACCTTATAGTCGATCTCCTGTGAGTCTAGATTTTCGAATCCGACGCAAAACTGACAGGTTATTGTAACGTTCAGAGCCTGTTAGGGACGATGGAACACACAAATCGCGTCGCGATTCAATACATCGTCCTCCGGCCGACCTGTCTCCAAGAGTCTATTGCTGCCTCGGTCATCTTATGGTCGATCTCCTGTGAGTCTAGATTTTCGAATCCGACGCAAAACTGACAGTTAATTGTAACGTTCAGAGCCTGAGAATGACGATGGAACACGCAAATCGCGTCGCGATTCAATACATCGTCCTCCGGCCGACCTGTTTTCAAGGGTCTATTGCTGCCTCGGGCACCTTATGTTCGATCTCCTGTGAGTCTAGATTTTCGAATCCGACGCAAAACTGACAGTTAGTTGTAAGGTTCAGAGCCTGTTAATGACGATGGAACACACAAATTGCGTCGCGATTCAATACATCGTCCTCCGGCCGACCTGTCTCCAAGGGTCTATTGCTGCCTCGGGCACGTTATGGTCGTTCTCCTGTGAGTCTAGATTTTCGAATCCGACGCAAAACTGACAGTTAATTGTAACGTTCAGAGCCTGTTAATGACGATGGAACACACAAATCGCGTCGCGATTCAATACATCGTCCTCCGGCCGACCTGTCTTCAAGGGTCTAGTGCTGCCTCGGACACCTTATGGTCGTTCTCCTGTGAGTCTAGATTTTCGAATCCGACGCAAAACTGACAGTTAATTGTAACGTTCAGAGCCTGTTAATGACGATGGAACACACAAATCGCGTCGCGATTCAATACATCGTCCTCCAGCCGATTTGTCTCCAAGGGTCTAGTGCTGCCTCGGGCACCTTATGGTCGTTCCTCTGTGAGTCTAGATTTTCGAATCCGACACAAAACTGACAGTTAATTGTAAGGTTCAGAGCCTCTTAATGACGATGGAACACACAAATTGCGTCGCGATTCAATACATCGTCCTCCGGCCGACCTGTCTCCAAGGGTCTATTGCTCCCTCGGGCACCTTATGGTCGATCTCCTGTGAGTCTAGATTTTCGAATCCGACGCAAACCTGACAGTTAATTGTAACGTTCAGAGCCTGTAAATGACAATGGAACACACAAATCGCGTCGCGATTCAATACATCGTCCTCCAGCCGACTTGCCTCCAAGGGTCTAGTGCTGCCTCGGGCACCTTATTGTCGTTCTCCTGTGAGTCTAGATTTTCGAATGCGACGCCAAACTGACAGTTAATCGTAAGGTTCAGAGCCTCTTAATGACAATGGAACACACAAAACTCGTCGCGATTCAATACATCGTCCTCCGGCCGACCAGTCTCCAAGGGTCTATTGCTGCCTCGGGCACCTTATGGTCGTTCTCCTGTGAGTCTAGATTTTCGAATCCGACGCAAAACTGACAGTTAATTGTAACGTTCAGAGCCTCTTATTGACAATGGAACACACAAATTGCGTCGCGATTCAATACATCGTCCTCCGGCCGACCTGTCTCCAAGGGTCTATTGCTGCCTCGGGCACCTTATGGTCGTTCTCCTGTGAGTCTAGATTTTCGAATCCGACGCAAAACTGACAGTTAATTGTAAGGTTCAGAGCCTGTTAATGACGATGGAACACACAAATTGCGTCGCGATTCAATACATCGTCCTCCAGCCGACTTGTCTCCAAGGGTCTATTGCTGCCTCGGACACCTTATGGTCGTTCTCCTGTGAGTCTAGATTTTCGAATCCGACGCAAAACTGACAGTTAATTGTAACGTTCAGAGCCAATTAATGACAATGGAACACACAAATCGCGTCGCGATTCAATACATCGTCCTCCGGCCGACCTGTCTCCAAGGGTCTATTGCTGCCTCGGGCACCTTATGGTCGATCTCCTGTGAGTCTAGATTTTCGAATCCGACGCAAAACTAACAGTTAATTGTAACGTTCAGAGCCTGTTAATGACGATGGAACACACAAATCGCGTCGCGATTCAATACATCGTCCTCCGGCCGACCTGTCTCCAAGGGTCTATTGCTGCCTCGGGCACTTTATGGTCGATCTCCTGTGAGTCTAGATTTTCGAATCCGACGCAAAACTGACAGTTAATTGGAAGGTTCAGAGCCTGTTCATGACGATGGAACACACAAATTGCGTCGCGATTCAATACATCGTCCTCCAGCCGACTTGTCTCCAAGGGGCTAGTGCTGCCTCGGGCACCTTATGGTCGTTGTCTTGTGAGTCTAGATTTTCGAATCCGACGCAAAACTGACAGTTAATTGTATGGTTGAGAGCCTGTTAATGACGATGGAACACACAAATTGCGTCGCGATTCAATACATCGTCCTCCGGCCGACCTGTCTCCAAGAGTCTATTGCTGCCTCGGGCACCCTATGGTCGATCTCCTGTGAGTCTAGATTTTCGAATCCGACGCAAAACTGACAGTTAATTGTAACGTTCAGAGCCTGAAAATGACGATGGAACACACAAATCGCGTCGCGATTCAATACATCGTCCTCCGGCCGACCTGTCAACAAGGGTCTATTGCTGCCTCGGGCACCTTATGGTCGTTCTCCTGTGAGTCTAGATTTTCGAATCCGACGCAAAACTGACAGGTTATTGTAACGTTCAGAGCCTGTTAGGGACGATGGAACACACAAATCGCGTCGCGATTCAATACATCGTCCTCCGGCCGACCTGTCTCCAAGAGTCTATTGCTGCCTCGGGCATCTTATGGTCGATCTCCTGTGAGTCTAGATTTTCGAATCCGACGCAAAACTGACAGTTAATTGTAAGGTTCAGAGCCTGTTAATGACGATGGAACACACAAATTGCGTCGCGATTCAATACATCGTCCTCCGCCCGACCTGTCTCCAAGGGTCTATTGCTGCCTCGGGCACCTTATGGTCGTTCTCCTGTGAGTCTAGATTTTCGAATCCGACGCAAAACTGACAGGTTATTGTAACGTTCAGAGCCTGTTAGGGACGATGGAACACACAAATCGCGTCGCGATTCAATACATCGTCCTCCGGCCGACCTGTCTCCAAGAGTCTATTGCTGCCTCGGGCATCTTATGGTCGATCTCCTGTGAGTCTAGATTTTCGAATCCGACGCAAAACTGACAGTTAATTGTAACGTTCAGAGCCTGAGAATGACGATGGAACACACAAATCGCGTCGCGATTCAATACATCGTCCTCCGGCCGACCTGTTTTCAAGGGTCTATTGCTGCCTCGGGCACCTTATGTTCGATCTCCTGTGAGTCTAGATTTTCGAATCCGACGCAAAACTGACAGTTAATTGTAAGGTTCAGAGCCTCTTAATGACGATGGAACACACAAATCGCGTCGCGATTCAATACATCGTCCTCCGGCCGACCTGTCTCCAAGGGTCTATTGCTCCCTCGGGCACCTTATGGTCGATCTCCTGTGAGTCTAGATTTTCGAAACCGACGCAAACCTGACAGTTAATTATAACTTTCAGAGCCTCTTAATGACAATGGAACACACAAATCGCGTCGCGATTCAATACATCGTCCTCCAGCCGACTTGCCTCCAAGGGTCTAGTGCTGCCTCGGGCACCTTATTGTCGTTCTCCTGTGAGTCTAGATTTTCGAATCCGACGCAAAACTGACAGTTAATTGTAACGTTCAGAGCCTCTTAATGACAATGGAACACACAAATCGCGTTGCGATTCAATACATCGTCCTCCGGCCGACCTGTCTCCAAGGGTCTATTGCTGCCTCGGGCATCTTATGGTCGATCTCCTGTGAGTTTAGATTTTCGAATCCGACGCAAAACTGACAGTTAATTGTAACGTTCAGAGCCTATTAATGACGATGGAAGACACAAATTGCGTCGCGATTCAATACATCGTCCTCCAGCCGACTTGTCTCCAAGGGTCTAGTGCTGCCTCGGACACCTTATGGTCGATCTCCTGTGACTCTAGATTTTCGAATCCGACGCAAAACTGACAGTTAATTGTAAGGTTCAGAGCCTGTTCATGACGATGGATCACACAAATCGCGTCGCGATTCAATACATCGTCCTCCAGCCGATTTGTCTCCAAGGGTGTAGTGCTGCCTCGGGCACCTTATTGTCGTTCTCCTGTGAGTCTAGATTTTCGAATCCGACGCAAAACTGACAGTTAATTGTAACGTTCAGAGCCTCTTAATGACAATGGAACACACAAATCGCGTTGCGATTCAATACATCGTCCTCCGGCCGACCTGTCTCCAAGGGTCTATTGCTGCCTCGGGCATCTTATGGTCGATCTCCTGTGAGTTTAGATTTTCGAATCCGACGCAAAACTGACAGTTAATTGTAACGTTCAGAGCCTGTTAATGACGATGGAAGACACAAATTGCGTCGCGATTCAATACATCGTCCTCCAGCCGACTTGTCTCCAAGGGTCTAGTGCTGCCTCGGGCACATTATGGTCGTTCTCCTGTGAGTCTAGATTTTCGAATGCGACGCAAAACTGACAGTTAATCGTAAGGTTCAGAGCCTCTTATTGACAATGGGACACACAAATTGCGTCGCGATTCAATACATCGTCCTCCGGCCGACCTGTCTCCAAGGGTCTATTGCTGCCTCGGGCACCTTATGGTCGTTCTCCTGTGAGTCTAGATTTTCGAATCCGACGCATAACTGACAGTTAATTGTAACGTTCAGAGCCTGTTAATGACGATGGAACACACAAATTGCGTCGCGATTCAATACATCGTCCTCCAGCCGACTTGTCTCCAAGGGTCTAGTGCTGCCTCGGACACCTTATGGTCGTTCTCCTGTGAGTCTAGATTTTCGAATCCGACGCAAAACTGACAGTTAATTGTAACGTTCAGAGCCTCTTAATGACAATGGAACACACAAATCGCGTTGCGATTCAATACATCGTCCTCCGGCCGACCTGTCTCCAAGGGTCTATTGCTGCCTCGGGCATCTTATGGTCGATCTCCTGTGAGTTTAGATTTTCGAATCCGACGCAAAACTGACAGTTAATTGTAACGTTCAGAGCCTGTTAATGACGATGGAAGACACAAATTGCGTCGCGATTCAATACATCGTCCTCCAGCCGACTTGTCTCCAAGGGTCTAGTGCTGCCTCGGGCACATTATGGTCGTTCTCCTGTGAGTCTAGATTTTCGAATGCGACGCAAAACTGACAGTTAATCGTAAGGTTCAGAGCCTCTTATTGACAATGGGACACACAAATTGCGTCGCGATTCAATACATCGTCCTCCGGCCGACCTGTCTCCAAGGGTCTATTGCTGCCTCGGGCACCTTATGGTCGTTCTCCTGTGAGTCTAGATTTTCGAATCCAACGCATAACTGACAGTTAATTGTAACGTTCAGAGCCTGTTAATGACGATGGAACACACAAATCGCGTCGCGATTCAATACATCGTCCTCCAGCCGATTTGTCTCCAAGGGTCTAGTGCTGCCTCGGGCACCTTATGGTCGTTCCTCTGTGAGTCTAGATTTTCGAATCCGACACAAAACTGACAGTTAATTGTAAGGTTCAGAGCCTCTTAATGACGATGGAACACACAAATTGCGTCGCGATTCAATACATCGTCCTCCGGCCGACCTGTCTCCAAGGGTCTATTGCTCCCTCGGGCACCTTATGGTCGATCTCCTGTGAGTCTAGATTTTCGAATCCGACGCAAACCTGACAGTTAATTGTAACGTTCAGAGCCTGTAAATGACAATGGAACACACAAATCGCGTCGCGATTCAATACATCGTCCTCCAGCCGACTTGCCTCCAAGGGTCTAGTGCTGCCTCGGGCACCTTATTGTCGTTCTCCTGTGAGTCTAGATTTTCGAATGCGACGCCAAACTGACAGTTAATCGTAAGGTTCAGAGCCTCTTAATGACAATGGAACACACAAAACTCGTCGCGATTCAATACATCGTCCTCCGGCCGACCAGTCTCCAAGGGTCTATTGCTGCCTCGGGCACCTTATGGTCGTTCTCCTGTGAGTCTAGATTTTCGAATCCGACGCAAAACTGACAGTTAATTGTAACGTTCAGAGCCTCTTATTGACAATGGAACACACAAATTGCGTCGCGATTCAATACATCGTCCTCCGGCCGACCTGTCTCCAAGGGTCTATTGCTGCCTCGGGCACCTTATGGTCGTTCTCCTGTGAGTCTAGATTTTCGAATCCGACGCAAAACTGACAGTTAATTGTAAGGTTCAGAGCCTGTTAATGACGATGGAACACACAAATTGCGTCGCGATTCAATACATCGTCCTCCAGCCGACTTGTCTCCAAGGGTCTATTGCTGCCTCGGACACCTTATGGTCGTTCTCCTGTGAGTCTAGATTTTCGAATCCGACGCAAAACTGACAGTTAATTGTAACGTTCAGAGCCAATTAATGACAATGGAACACACAAATCGCGTCGCGATTCAATACATCGTCCTCCGGCCGACCTGTCTCCAAGGGTCTATTGCTGCCTCGGGCACCTTATGGTCGATCTCCTGTGAGTCTAGATTTTCGAATCCGACGCAAAACTAACAGTTAATTGTAACGTTAAGAGCCTGTTAATGACGATGGAACACACAAATCGCGTCGCGATTCAATACATCGTCCTCCGGCCGACCTGTCTCCAAGGGTCTATTGCTGCCTCGGGCACTTTATGGTCGATCTCCTGTGAGTCTAGATTTTCGAATCCGACGCAAAACTGACAGTTAATTGGAAGGTTCAGAGCCTGTTCATGACGATGGAACACACAAATTGCGTCGCGATTCAATACATCGTCCTCCAGCCGACTTGTCTCCAAGGGGCTAGTGCTGCCTCGGGCACCTTATGGTCGTTGTCTTGTGAGTCTAGATTTTCGAATCCGACGCAAAACTGACAGTTAATTGTATGGTTGAGAGCCTGTTAATGACGATGGAACACACAAATTGCGTCGCGATTCAATACATCGTCCTCCGGCCGACCTGTCTCCAAGAGTCTATTGCTGCCTCGGGCACCCTATGGTCGATCTCCTGTGAGTCTAGATTTTCGAATCCGACGCAAAACTGACAGTTAATTGTAACGTTCAGAGCCTGAAAATGACGATGGAACACACAAATCGCGTCGCGATTCAATACATCGTCCTCCGGCCGACCTGTCAACAAGGGTCTATTGCTGCCTCGGGCACCTTATGGTCGTTCTCCTGTGAGTCTAGATTTTCGAATCCGACGCAAAACTGACAGGTTATTGTAACGTTCAGAGCCTGTTAGGGACGATGGAACACACAAATCGCGTCGCGATTCAATACATCGTCCTCCGGCCGACCTGTCTCCAAGAGTCTATTGCTGCCTCGGGCATCTTATGGTCGATCTCCTGTGAGTCTAGATTTTCGAATCCGACGCAAAACTGACAGTTAATTGTAAGGTTCAGAGCCTGTTAATGACGATGGAACACACAAATTGCGTCGCGATTCAATACATCGTCCTCCGCCCGACCTGTCTCCAAGGGTCTATTGCTGCCTCGGGCACCTTATGGTCGTTCTCCTGTGAGTCTAGATTTTCGAATCCGACGCAAAACTGACAGGTTATTGTAACGTTCAGAGCCTGTTAGGGACGATGGAACACACAAATCGCGTCGCGATTCAATACATCGTCCTCCGGCCGACCTGTCTCCAAGAGTCTATTGCTGCCTCGGGCATCTTATGGTCGATCTCCTGTGAGTCTAGATTTTCGAATCCGACGCAAAACTGACAGTTAATTGTAACGTTCAGAGCCTGAGAATGACGATGGAACACACAAATCGCGTCGCGATTCAATACATCGTCCTCCGGCCGACCTGTTTTCAAGGGTCTATTGCTGCCTCGGGCACCTTATGTTCGATCTCCTGTGAGTCTAGATTTTCGAATCCGACGCAAAACTGACAGTTAATTGTAAGGTTCAGAGCCTCTTAATGACGATGGAACACACAAATCGCGTCGCGATTCAATACATCGTCCTCCGGCCGACCTGTCTCCAAGGGTCTATTGCTCCCTCGGGCACCTTATGGTCGATCTCCTGTGAGTCTAGATTTTCGAAACCGACGCAAACCTGACAGTTAATTATAACTTTCAGAGCCTCTTAATGACAATGGAACACACAAATCGCGTCGCGATTCAATACATCGTCCTCCAGCCGACTTGCCTCCAAGGGTCTAGTGCTGCCTCGGGCACCTTATTGTCGTTCTCCTGTGAGTCTAGATTTTCGAATCCGACGCAAAACTGACAGTTAATTGTAACGTTCAGAGCCTCTTAATGACAATGGAACACACAAATCGCGTTGCGATTCAATACATCGTCCTCCGGCCGACCTGTCTCCAAGGGTCTATTGCTGCCTCGGGCATCTTATGGTCGATCTCCTGTGAGTTTAGATTTTCGAATCCGACGCAAAACTGACAGTTAATTGTAACGTTCAGAGCCTATTAATGACGATGGAAGACACAAATTGCGTCGCGATTCAATACATCGTCCTCCAGCCGACTTGTCTCCAAGGGTCTAGTGCTGCCTCGGACACCTTATGGTCGATCTCCTGTGACTCTAGATTTTCGAATCCGACGCAAAACTGACAGTTAATTGTAAGGTTCAGAGCCTGTTCATGACGATGGATCACACAAATCGCGTCGCGATTCAATACATCGTCCTCCAGCCGATTTGTCTCCAAGGGTGTAGTGCTGCCTCGGGCACCTTATTGTCGTTCTCCTGTGAGTCTAGATTTTCGAATCCGACGCAAAACTGACAGTTAATTGTAACGTTCAGAGCCTCTTAATGACAATGGAACACACAAATCGCGTTGCGATTCAATACATCGTCCTCCGGCCGACCTGTCTCCAAGGGTCTATTGCTGCCTCGGGCATCTTATGGTCGATCTCCTGTGAGTTTAGATTTTCGAATCCGACGCAAAACTGACAGTTAATTGTAACGTTCAGAGCCTGTTAATGACGATGGAAGACACAAATTGCGTCGCGATTCAATACATCGTCCTCCAGCCGACTTGTCTCCAAGGGTCTAGTGCTGCCTCGGGCACATTATGGTCGTTCTCCTGTGAGTCTAGATTTTCGAATGCGACGCAAAACTGACAGTTAATCGTAAGGTTCAGAGCCTCTTATTGACAATGGGACACACAAATTGCGTCGCGATTCAATACATCGTCCTCCGGCCGACCTGTCTCCAAGGGTCTATTGCTGCCTCGGGCACCTTATGGTCGTTCTCCTGTGAGTCTAGATTTTCGAATCCGACGCATAACTGACAGTTAATTGTAACGTTCAGAGCCTGTTAATGACGATGGAACACACAAATTGCGTCGCGATTCAATACATCGTCCTCCAGCCGACTTGTCTCCAAGGGTCTAGTGCTGCCTCGGACACCTTATGGTCGTTCTCCTGTGAGTCTAGATTTTCGAATCCGACGCAAAACTGACAGTTAATTGTAACGTTCAGAGCCTCTTAATGACAATGGAACACACAAATCGCGTTGCGATTCAATACATCGTCCTCCGGCCGACCTGTCTCCAAGGGTCTATTGCTGCCTCGGGCATCTTATGGTCGATCTCCTGTGAGTTTAGATTTTCGAATCCGACGCAAAACTGACAGTTAATTGTAACGTTCAGAGCCTGTTAATGACGATGGAAGACACAAATTGCGTCGCGATTCAATACATCGTCCTCCAGCCGACTTGTCTCCAAGGGTCTAGTGCTGCCTCGGGCACATTATGGTCGTTCTCCTGTGAGTCTAGATTTTCGAATGCGACGCAAAACTGACAGTTAATCGTAAGGTTCAGAGCCTCTTATTGACAATGGGACACACAAATTGCGTCGCGATTCAATACATCGTCCTCCGGCCGACCTGTCTCCAAGGGTCTATTGCTGCCTCGGGCACCTTATGGTCGTTCTCCTGTGAGTCTAGATTTTCGAATCCGACGCATAACTGACAGTTAATTGTAACGTTCAGAGCCTGTTAATGACGATGGAACACACAAATCGCGTCGCGATTCAATACACCGTCCTCCAGCCGATTTGTCTCCAAGGGTCTAGTGCTGCCTCGGGCACCTTATGGTCGTTCCTCTGTGAGTCTAGATTTTCGAATCCGACACAAAACTGACAGTTAATTGTAAGGTTCAGAGCCTCTTAATGACGATGGAACACACAAATTGCGTCGCGATTCAATACATCGTCCTCCGGCCGACCTGTCTCCAAGGGTCTATTGCTCCCTCGGGCACCTTATGGTCGATCTCCTGTGAGTCTAGATTTTCGAATCCGACGCAAACCTGACAGTTAATTGTAACGTTCAGAGCCTGTAAATGACAATGGAACACACAAATCGCGTCGCGATTCAATACATCGTCCTCCAGCCGACTTGCCTCCAAGGGTCTAGTGCTGCCTCGGGCACCTTATTGTCGTTCTCCTGTGAGTCTAGATTTTCGAATGCGACGCCAAACTGACAGTTAATCGTAAGGTTCAGAGCCTCTTAATGACAATGGAACACACAAAACTCGTCGCGATTCAATACATCGTCCTCCGGCCGACCAGTCTCCAAGGGTCTATTGCTGCCTCGGGCACCTTATGGTCGTTCTCCTGTGAGTCTAGATTTTCGAATCCGACGCAAAACTGACAGTTAATTGTAACGTTCAGAGCCTCTTATTGACAATGGAACACACAAATTGCGTCGCGATTCAATACATCGTCCTCCGGCCGACCTGTCTCCAAGGGTCTATTGCTGCCTCGGGCACCTTATGGTCGTTCTCCTGTGAGTCTAGATTTTCGAATCCGACGCAAAACTGACAGTTAATTGTAAGGTTCAGAGCCTGTTAATGACGATGGAACACACAAATTGCGTCGCGATTCAATACATCGTCCTCCAGCCGACTTGTCTCCAAGGGTCTATTGCTGCCTCGGACACCTTATGGTCGTTCTCCTGTGAGTCTAGATTTTCGAATCCGACGCAAAACTGACAGTTAATTGTAACGTTCAGAGCCAATTAATGACAATGGAACACACAAATCGCGTCGCGATTCAATACATCGTCCTCCGGCCGACCTGTCTCCAAGGGTCTATTGCTGCCTCGGGCACCTTATGGTCGATCTCCTGTGAGTCTAGATTTTCGAATCCGACGCAAAACTAACAGTTAATTGTAACGTTCAGAGCCTGTTAATGACGATGGAACACACAAATCGCGTCGCGATTGAATACATCGTCCTCCGGCCGACCTGTCTCCAAGGGTCTATTGCTGCCTCGGGCACTTTATGGTCGATCTCCTGTGAGTCTAGATTTTCGAATCCGACGCAAAACTGACAGTTAATTGGAAGGTTCAGAGCCTGTTCATGACGATGGAACACACAAATTGCGTCGCGATTCAATACATCGTCCTCCAGCCGACTTGTCTCCAAGGGGCTAGTGCTGCCTCGGGCACCTTATGGTCGTTGTCTTGTGAGTCTAGATTTTCGAATCCGACGCAAAACTGACAGTTAATTGTATGGTTGAGAGCCTGTTAATGACGATGGAACACACAAATTGCGTCGCGATTCAATACATCGTCCTCCGGCCGACCTGTCTCCAAGAGTCTATTGCTGCCTCGGGCACCTTATGGTCGATCTCCTGTGAGTCTAGATTTTCGAATCCGACGCAAAACTGACAGTTAATTGTAACGTTCAGAGCCTGAAAATGACGATGGAACACACAAATCGCGTCGCGATTCAATACATCGTCCTCCGGCCGACCTGTCAACAAGGGTCTATTGCTGCCTCGGGCACCTTATGGTCGTTCTCCTGTGAGTCTAGATTTTCGAATCCGACGCAAAACTGACAGGTTATTGTAACGTTCAGAGCCTGTTAGGGACGATGGAACACACAAATCGCGTCGCGATTCAATACATCGTCCTCCGGCCGACCTGTCTCCAAGAGTCTATTGCTGCCTCGGGCATCTTATGGTCGATCTCCTGTGAGTCTAGATTTTCGAATCCGACGCAAAACTGACAGTTAATTGTAAGGTTCAGAGCCTGTTAATGACGATGGAACACACAAATTGCGTCGCGATTCAATACATCGTCCTCCGCCCGACCTGTCTCCAAGGGTCTATTGCTGCCTCGGGCACCTTATGGTCGTTCTCCTGTGAGTCTAGATTTTCGAATCCGACGCAAAACTGACAGGTTATTGTAACGTTCAGAGCCTGTTAGGGACGATGGAACACACAAATCGCGTCGCGATTCAATACATCGTCCTCCGGCCGACCTGTCTCCAAGAGTCTATTGCTGCCTCGGGCATCTTATGGTCGATCTCCTGTGAGTCTAGATTTTCGAATCCGACGCAAAACTGACAGTTAATTGTAACGTTCAGAGCCTGAGAATGACGATGGAACACACAAATCGCGTCGCGATTCAATACATCGTCCTCCGGCCGACCTGTTTTCAAGGGTCTATTGCTGCCTCGGGCACCTTATGTTCGATCTCCTGTGAGTCTAGATTTTCGAATCCGACGCAAAACTGACAGTTAATTGTAAGGTTCAGAGCCTCTTAATGACGATGGAACACACAAATCGCGTCGCGATTCAATACATCGTCCTCCGGCCGACCTGTCTCCAAGGGTCTATTGCTCCCTCGGGCACCTTATGGTCGATCTCCTGTGAGTCTAGATTTTCGAAACCGACGCAAACCTGACAGTTAATTATAACTTTCAGAGCCTCTTAATGACAATGGAACACACAAATCGCGTCGCGATTCAATACATCGTCCTCCAGCCGACTTGCCTCCAAGGGTCTAGTGCTGCCTCGGGCACCTTATTGTCGTTCTCCTGTGAGTCTAGATTTTCGAATCCGACGCAAAACTGACAGTTAATTGTAACGTTCAGAGCCTCTTAATGACAATGGAACACACAAATCGCGTTGCGATTCAATACATCGTCCTCCGGCCGACCTGTCTCCAAGGGTCTATTGCTGCCTCGGGCATCTTATGGTCGATCTCCTGTGAGTTTAGATTTTCGAATCCGACGCAAAACTGACAGTTAATTGTAACGTTCAGAGCCTATTAATGACGATGGAAGACACAAATTGCGTCGCGATTCAATACATCGTCCTCCAGCCGACTTGTCTCCAAGGGTCTAGTGCTGCCTCGGACACCTTATGGTCGATCTCCTGTGACTCTAGATTTTCGAATCCGACGCAAAACTGACAGTTAATTGTAAGGTTCAGAGCCTGTTCATGACGATGGATCACACAAATCGCGTCGCGATTCAATACATCGTCCTCCAGCCGATTTGTCTCCAAGGGTGTAGTGCTGCCTCGGGCACCTTATTGTCGTTCTCCTGTGAGTCTAGATTTTCGAATCCGACGCAAAACTGACAGTTAATTGTAACGTTCAGAGCCTCTTAATGACAATGGAACACACAAATCGCGTTGCGATTCAATACATCGTCCTCCGGCCGACCTGTCTCCAAGGGTCTATTGCTGCCTCGGGCATCTTATGGTCGATCTCCTGTGAGTTTAGATTTTCGAATCCGACGCAAAACTGACAGTTAATTGTAACGTTCAGAGCCTGTTAATGACGATGGAAGACACAAATTGCGTCGCGATTCAATACATCGTCCTCCAGCCGACTTGTCTCCAAGGGTCTAGTGCTGCCTCGGGCACATTATGGTCGTTCTCCTGTGAGTCTAGATTTTCGAATGCGACGCAAAACTGACAGTTAATCGTAAGGTTCAGAGCCTCTTATTGACAATGGGACACACAAATTGCGTCGCGATTCAATACATCGTCCTCCGGCCGACCTGTCTCCAAGGGTCTATTGCTGCCTCGGGCACCTTATGGTCGTTCTCCTGTGAGTCTAGATTTTCGAATCCGACGCATAACTGACAGTTAATTGTAACGTTCAGAGCCTGTTAATGACGATGGAACACACAAATTGCGTCGCGATTCAATACATCGTCCTCCAGCCGACTTGTCTCCAAGGGTCTAGTGCTGCCTCGGACACCTTATGGTCGTTCTCCTGTGAGTCTAGATTTTCGAATCCGACGCAAAACTGACAGTTAATTGTAACGTTCAGAGCCTCTTAATGACAATGGAACACACAAATCGCGTTGCGATTCAATACATCGTCCTCCGGCCGACCTGTCTCCAAGGGTCTATTGCTGCCTCGGGCATCTTATGGTCGATCTCCTGTGAGTTTAGATTTTCGAATCCGACGCAAAACTGACAGTTAATTGTAACGTTCAGAGCCTGTTAATGACGATGGAAGACACAAATTGCGTCGCGATTCAATACATCGTCCTCCAGCCGACTTGTCTCCAAGGGTCTAGTGCTGCCTCGGGCACATTATGGTCGTTCTCCTGTGAGTCTAGATTTTCGAATGCGACGCAAAACTGACAGTTAATCGTAAGGTTCAGAGCCTCTTATTGACAATGGGACACACAAATTGCGTCGCGATTCAATACATCGTCCTCCGGCCGACCTGTCTCCAAGGGTCTATTGCTGCCTCGGGCACCTTATGGTCGTTCTCCTGTGAGTCTAGATTTTCGAATCCGACGCATAACTGACAGTTAATTGTAACGTTCAGAGCCTGTTAATGACGATGGAACACACAAATCGCGTCGCGATTCAATACATCGTCCTCCAGCCGATTTGTCTCCAAGGGTCTAGTGCTGCCTCGGGCACCTTATGGTCGTTCCTCTGTGAGTCTAGATTTTCGAATCCGACACAAAACTGACAGTTAATTGTAAGGTTCAGAGCCTCTTAATGACGATGGAACACACAAATTGCGTCGCGATTCAATACATCGTCCTCCGGCCGACCTGTCTCCAAGGGTCTATTGCTCCCTCGGGCACCTTATGGTCGATCTCCTGTGAGTCTAGATTTTCGAATCCGACGCAAACCTGACAGTTAATTGTAACGTTCAGAGCCTGTAAATGACAATGGAACACACAAATCGCGTCGCGATTCAATACATCGTCCTCCAGCCGACTTGCCTCCAAGGGTCTAGTGCTGCCTCGGGCACCTTATTGTCGTTCTCCTGTGAGTCTAGATTTTCGAATGCGACGCCAAACTGACAGTTAATCGTAAGGTTCAGAGCCTCTTAATGACAATGGAACACACAAAACTCGTCGCGATTCAATACATCGTCCTCCGGCCGACCAGTCTCCAAGGGTCTATTGCTGCCTCGGGCACCTTATGGTCGTTCTCCTGTGAGTCTAGATTTTCGAATCCGACGCAAAACTGACAGTTAATTGTAACGTTCAGAGCCTCTTATTGACAATGGAACACACAAATTGCGTCGCGATTCAATACATCGTCCTCCGGCCGACCTGTCTCCAAGGGTCTATTGCTGCCTCGGGCACCTTATGGTCGTTCTCCTGTGAGTCTAGATTTTCGAATCCGACGCAAAACTGACAGTTAATTGTAAGGTTCAGAGCCTGTTAATGACGATGGAACACACAAATTGCGTCGCGATTCAATACATCGTCCTCCAGCCGACTTGTCTCCAAGGGTCTATTGCTGCCTCGGACACCTTATGGTCGTTCTCCTGTGAGTCTAGATTTTCGAATCCGACGCAAAACTGACAGTTAATTGTAACGTTCAGAGCCAATTAATGACAATGGAACACACAAATCGCGTCGCGATTCAATACATCGTCCTCCGGCCGACCTGTCTCCAAGGGTCTATTGCTGCCTCGGGCACCTTATGGTCGATCTCCTGTGAGTCTAGATTTTCGAATCCGACGCAAAACTAACAGTTAATTGTAACGTTCAGAGCCTGTTAATGACGATGGAACACACAAATCGCGTCGCGATTGAATACATCGTCCTCCGGCCGACCTGTCTCCAAGGGTCTATTGCTGCCTCGGGCACTTTATGGTCGATCTCCTGTGAGTCTAGATTTTCGAATCCGACGCAAAACTGACAGTTAATTGGAAGGTTCAGAGCCTGTTCATGACGATGGAACACACAAATTGCGTCGCGATTCAATACATCGTCCTCCAGCCGACTTGTCTCCAAGGGGCTAGTGCTGCCTCGGGCACCTTATGGTCGTTGTCTTGTGAGTCTAGATTTTCGAATCCGACGCAAAACTGACAGTTAATTGTATGGTTGAGAGCCTGTTAATGACGATGGAACACACAAATTGCGTCGCGATTCAATACATCGTCCTCCGGCCGACCTGTCTCCAAGAGTCTATTGCTGCCTCGGGCACCTTATGGTCGATCTCCTGTGAGTCTAGATTTTCGAATCCGACGCAAAACTGACAGTTAATTGTAACGTTCAGAGCCTGAAAATGACGATGGAACACACAAATCGCGTCGCGATTCAATACATCGTCCTCCGGCCGACCTGTCAACAAGGGTCTATTGCTGCCTCGGGCACCTTATGGTCGTTCTCCTGTGAGTCTAGATTTTCGAATCCGACGCAAAACTGACAGGTTATTGTAACGTTCAGAGCCTGTTAGGGACGATGGACCACACAAATCGCGTCGCGATTCAATACATCGTCCTCCGGCCGACCTGTCTCCAAGAGTCTATTGCTGCCTCGGGCATCTTATGGTCGATCTCCTGTGAGTCTAGATTTTCGAATCCGACGCAAAACTGACAGTTAATTGTAAGGTTCAGAGCCTGTTAATGACGATGGAACACACAAATTGCGTCGCGATTCAATACATCGTCCTCCGCCCGACCTGTCTCCAAGGGTCTATTGCTGCCTCGGGCACCTTATGGTCGTTCTCCTGTGAGTCTAGATTTTCGAATCCGACGCAAAACTGACAGGTTATTGTAACGTTCAGAGCCTGTTAGGGACGATGGAACACACAAATCGCGTCGCGATTCAATACATCGTCCTCCGGCCGACCTGTCTCCAAGAGTCTATTGCTGCCTCGGGCATCTTATGGTCGATCTCCTGTGAGTCTAGATTTTCGAATCCGACGCAAAACTGACAGTTAATTGTAACGTTCAGAGCCTGAGAATGACGATGGAACACACAAATCGCGTCGCGATTCAATACATCGTCCTCCGGCCGACCTGTTTTCAAGGGTCTATTGCTGCCTCGGGCACCTTATGTTCGATCTCCTGTGAGTCTAGATTTTCGAATCCGACGCAAAACTGACAGTTAATTGTAAGGTTCAGAGCCTCTTAATGACGATGGAACACACAAATCGCGTCGCGATTCAATACATCGTCCTCCGGCCGACCTGTCTCCAAGGGTCTATTGCTCCCTCGGGCACCTTATGGTCGATCTCCTGTGAGTCTAGATTTTCGAAACCGACGCAAACCTGACAGTTAATTATAACTTTCAGAGCCTCTTAATGACAATGGAACACACAAATCGCGTCGCGATTCAATACATCGTCCTCCAGCCGACTTGCCTCCAAGGGTCTAGTGCTGCCTCGGGCACCTTATTGTCGTTCTCCTGTGAGTCTAGATTTTCGAATCCGACGCAAAACTGACAGTTAATTGTAACGTTCAGAGCCTCTTAATGACAATGGAACACACAAATCGCGTTGCGATTCAATACATCGTCCTCCGGCCGACCTGTCTCCAAGGGTCTATTGCTGCCTCGGGCATCTTATGGTCGATCTCCTGTGAGTTTAGATTTTCGAATCCGACGCAAAACTGACAGTTAATTGTAACGTTCAGAGCCTATTAATGACGATGGAAGACACAAATTGCGTCGCGATTCAATACATCGTCCTCCAGCCGACTTGTCTCCAAGGGTCTAGTGCTGCCTCGGACACCTTATGGTCGATCTCCTGTGACTCTAGATTTTCGAATCCGACGCAAAACTGACAGTTAATTGTAAGGTTCAGAGCCTGTTCATGACGATGGATCACACAAATCGCGTCGCGATTCAATACATCGTCCTCCAGCCGATTTGTCTCCAAGGGTGTAGTGCTGCCTCGGGCACCTTATTGTCGTTCTCCTGTGAGTCTAGATTTTCGAATCCGACGCAAAACTGACAGTTAATTGTAACGTTCAGAGCCTCTTAATGACAATGGAACACACAAATCGCGTTGCGATTCAATACATCGTCCTCCGGCCGACCTGTCTCCAAGGGTCTATTGCTGCCTCGGGCATCTTATGGTCGATCTCCTGTGAGTTTAGATTTTCGAATCCGACGCAAAACTGACAGTTAATTGTAACGTTCAGAGCCTGTTAATGACGATGGAAGACACAAATTGCGTCGCGATTCAATACATCGTCCTCCAGCCGACTTGTCTCCAAGGGTCTAGTGCTGCCTCGGGCACATTATGGTCGTTCTCCTGTGAGTCTAGATTTTCGAATGCGACGCAAAACTGACAGTTAATCGTAAGGTTCAGAGCCTCTTATTGACAATGGGACACACAAATTGCGTCGCGATTCAATACATCGTCCTCCGGCCGACCTGTCTCCAAGGGTCTATTGCTGCCTCGGGCACCTTATGGTCGTTCTCCTGTGAGTCTAGATTTTCGAATCCGACGCATAACTGACAGTTAATTGTAACGTTCAGAGCCTGTTAATGACGATGGAACACACAAATTGCGTCGCGATTCAATACATCGTCCTCCAGCCGACTTGTCTCCAAGGGTCTAGTGCTGCCTCGGACACCTTATGGTCGTTCTCCTGTGAGTCTAGATTTTCGAATCCGACGCAAAACTGACAGTTAATTGTAACGTTCAGAGCCTCTTAATGACAATGGAACACACAAATCGCGTTGCGATTCAATACATCGTCCTCCGGCCGACCTGTCTCCAAGGGTCTATTGCTGCCTCGGGCATCTTATGGTCGATCTCCTGTGAGTTTAGATTTTCGAATCCGACGCAAAACTGACAGTTAATTGTAACGTTCAGAGCCTGTTAATGACGATGGAAGACACAAATTGCGTCGCGATTCAATACATCGTCCTCCAGCCGACTTGTCTCCAAGGGTCTAGTGCTGCCTCGGGCACATTATGGTCGTTCTCCTGTGAGTCTAGATTTTCGAATGCGACGCAAAACTGACAGTTAATCGTAAGGTTCAGAGCCTCTTATTGACAATGGGACACACAAATTGCGTCGCGATTCAATACATCGTCCTCCGGCCGACCTGTCTCCAAGGGTCTATTGCTGCCTCGGGCACCTTATGGTCGTTCTCCTGTGAGTCTAGATTTTCGAATCCGACGCATAACTGACAGTTAATTGTAACGTTCAGAGCCTGTTAATGACGATGGAACACACAAATTGCGTCGCGATTCAATACATCGTCCTCCAGCCGACTTGACTCCAAGGGTCTAGTGCTGCCTCGGACACCTTATGGTCGTTCTCCTGTGAGTCTAGATTTTCGAATCCGACGCAAAACTGACAGTTAATTGTAACGTTCAGAGCCAATTAATGACAATGGAACACACAAATCGCGTCGCGATTCAATACATCGTCCTCCGGCCGACCTGTCTCCAAGGGTCTATTGCTGCCTCGGGCACCTTATGGTCGATCTCCTGTGAGTCTAGATTTTCGAATCCGACGCAAAACTGACAGTTAATTGTATGGTTGAGAGCCTGTTAATGACGATGGAACACACAAATTGCGTCGCGATTCAATACATCGTCCTCCGGCCGACCTGTCTGCAAGAGTCTATTGCTGCCTCAGGCACCTTATGGTCGATCTCCTGTGAGTCTAGATTTTCGAATCCGACGCAAAACTGACAGTTAATTGTAACGTTCAGAGCCTGAAAATGACGATGGAACACACAAATCGCGTCGCGATTAAATACATCGTCCTCCGGCCGACCTGTCTTCAAGGGTCTATTGCTGCCTCGGGCACCTTATGGTCGATCTCCTGTGAGTCTAGATTTTCAAATCCGACGCAAAACTGACAGTTAATTGTAAGGTTCAGAGCCTGTTAATGACGATGGAACACACAAATTGCGTCGCGATTCAATACATCGTCCTCCGCCCGACCTGTCTCCAAGGGTCTATTGCTCCCTCGGGCACCTTATGGTCGTTCTCCTGTGAGTCTAGATTTTCGAATCCGACGCAAAACTGACAGTTAATTGTAACGTTCAGAGCCTGTTAATGACGATGGAACACACAAATTGCGTCGCGATTCAATACATCGTCCTCCGGCCGACCTGTCTCCAAGGGTCTATTGCTGCCTCGGGCACCTTATGGTCGTTCTCCTGTGAGTCTAGATTTTCGAATCCGACGCAAAACTGACAGTTAATTGTAACGTTCAGAGCCTGTTAATGACGATGGAACACACAAATCGTGTCGCGATTCAATACATCGTCCTCCAGCCGATTTGTCTCCAAGGGTCTAGTGCTGCCTCGGGCACCTTATAGTCGATCTCCTGTGAGTCTAGATTTTCGAATCCGACGCAAAACTGACAGGTTATTGTAACGTTCAGAGCCTGTTAGGGACGATGGAACACACAAATCGCGTCGCGATTCAATACATCGTCCTCCGGCCGACCTGTCTCCAAGAGTCTATTGCTGCCTCGGTCATCTTATGGTCGATCTCCTGTGAGTCTAGATTTTCGAATCCGACGCAAAACTGACAGTTAATTGTAACGTTCAGAGCCTGAGAATGACGATGGAACACGCAAATCGCGTCGCGATTCAATACATCGTCCTCCGGCCGACCTGTTTTCAAGGGTCTATTGCTGCCTCGGGCACCTTATGTTCGATCTCCTGTGAGTCTAGATTTTCGAATCCGACGCAAAACTGACAGTTAGTTGTAAGGTTCAGAGCCTGTTAATGACGATGGAACACACAAATTGCGTCGCGATTCAATACATCGTCCTCCGGCCGACCTGTCTCCAAGGGTCTATTGCTGCCTCGGGCACGTTATGGTCGTTCTCCTGTGAGTCTAGATTTTCGAATCCGACGCAAAACTGACAGTTAATTGTAACGTTCAGAGCCTGTTAATGACGATGGAACACACAAATCGCGTCGCGATTCAATACATCGTCCTCCGGCCGACCTGTCTTCAAGGGTCTAGTGCTGCCTCGGACACCTTATGGTCGTTCTCCTGTGAGTCTAGATTTTCGAATCCGACACAAAACTGACAGTTAATTGTAAGGTTCAGAGCCTCTTAATGACGATGGAACACACAAATTGCGTCGCGATTCAATACATCGTCCTCCGGCCGACCTGTCTCCAAGGGTCTATTGCTCCCTCGGGCACCTTATGGTCGATCTCCTGTGAGTCTAGATTTTCGAATCCGACGCAAACCTGACAGTTAATTGTAACGTTCAGAGCCTGTAAATGACAATGGAACACACAAATCGCGTCGCGATTCAATACATCGTCCTCCAGCCGACTTGCCTCCAAGGGTCTAGTGCTGCCTCGGGCACCTTATTGTCGTTCTCCTGTGAGTCTAGATTTTCGAATGCGACGCCAAACTGACAGTTAATCGTAAGGTTCAGAGCCTCTTAATGACAATGGAACACACAAAACTCGTCGCGATTCAATACATCGTCCTCCGGCCGACCAGTCTCCAAGGGTCTATTGCTGCCTCGGGCACCTTATGGTCGTTCTCCTGTGAGTCTAGATTTTCGAATCCGACGCAAAACTGACAGTTAATTGTAACGTTCAGAGCCTCTTATTGACAATGGAACACACAAATTGCGTCGCGATTCAATACATCGTCCTCCGGCCGACCTGTCTCCAAGGGTCTATTGCTGCCTCGGGCACCTTATGGTCGTTCTCCTGTGAGTCTAGATTTTCGAATCCGACGCAAAACTGACAGTTAATTGTAAGGTTCAGAGCCTGTTAATGACGATGGAACACACAAATTGCGTCGCGATTCAATACATCGTCCTCCAGCCGACTTGTCTCCAAGGGTCTATTGCTGCCTCGGACACCTTATGGTCGTTCTCCTGTGAGTCTAGATTTTCGAATCCGACGCAAAACTGACAGTTAATTGTAACGTTCAGAGCCAATTAATGACAATGGAACACACAAATCGCGTCGCGATTCAATACATCGTCCTCCGGCCGACCTGTCTCCAAGGGTCTATTGCTGCCTCGGGCACCTTATGGTCGATCTCCTGTGAGTCTAGATTTTCGAATCCGACGCAAAACTAACAGTTAATTGTAACGTTCAGAGCCTGTTAATGACGATGGAACACACAAATCGCGTCGCGATTCAATACATCGTCCTCCGGCCGACCTGTCTCCAAGGGTCTATTGCTGCCTCGGGCACTTTATGGTCGATCTCCTGTGAGTCTAGATTTTCGAATCCGACGCAAAACTGACAGTTAATTGGAAGGTTCAGAGCCTGTTCATGACGATGGAACACACAAATTGCGTCGCGATTCAATACATCGTCCTCCAGCCGACTTGTCTCCAAGGGGCTAGTGCTGCCTCGGGCACCTTATGGTCGTTGTCTTGTGAGTCTAGATTTTCGAATCCGACGCAAAACTGACAGTTAATTGTATGGTTGAGAGCCTGTTAATGACGATGGAACACACAAATTGCGTCGCGATTCAATACATCGTCCTCCGGCCGACCTGTCTCCAAGAGTCTATTGCTGCCTCGGGCACCTTATGGTCGATCTCCTGTGAGTCTAGATTTTCGAATCCGACGCAAAACTGACAGTTAATTGTAACGTTCAGAGCCTGAAAATGACGATGGAACACACAAATCGCGTCGCGATTCAATACATCGTCCTCCGGCCGACCTGTCAACAAGGGTCTATTGCTGCCTCGGGCACCTTATGGTCGAACTCCTGTGAGTCTAGAATTTCGAATCCGACGCAAAACTGACAGTTAATTGTAAGGTTCAGAGCCTGTTAATGACGATGGAACACACAAATTGCGTCGCGATTCAATACATCGTCCTCCGGCCGACCTGTCTCCAAGGGTCTATTGCTGCCTCGGGCACCTTATGGTCTTTCTCGTTGTGAGTCTAGATTTTCGAATCCGACGCAAAACTGACAGTTAATTGTAACGTTCAGAGCCTGTTAATGACAATGGAACACACAAATCGCGTCGCGATTCAATACATCGTCCTCCAGCCGATTGGTCTCCAAGGGTCTAGTGCTGCCGCGGGCACCTTATTGTCGTTCTCCTGTGAGTCTAGATTTTCGAATCCGACGCAAAACTGACAGTTAATTGTAACGTTCAGAGCCTCTTAATGACAATGGAACACACAAATCGCGTTGCGATTCAATACATCGTCCTCCGGCCGACCTGTCTCCAAGGGTCTATTGCTGCCTCGGGCATCTTATGGTCGATCTCCTGTGAGTTTAGATTTTCGAATCCGACGCAAAACTGACAGTTAATTGTAACGTTCAGAGCCTGTTAATGACGATGGAAGACACAAATTGCGTCGCGATTCAATACATCGTCCTCCAGCCGACTTGTCTCCAAGGGTCTAGTGCTGCCTCGGACACCTTATGGTCGATCTCCTGTGACTCTAGATTTTCGAATCTGACGCAAAACTGACAGTTAATTGGAAGGTTCAGAGCCTGTTCATGACGATGGAACACACAAATTGCGTCGCGATTCAATACATCGTCCTCCAGCCGACTTGTCTCCAAGGGTCTAGTGCTGCCTCGGGCACCTTATGGTCGTTCTCTTGTGAGTCTAGATTTTCGAATCCGACGCAAAACTGACAGTTAATTGTATGGTTGAGAGCCTGTTAATGACGATGGAACACACAAATTGCGTCGCGATTCAATACATCGTCCTCCGGCCGACCTGTCTCCAAGAGTCTATTGCTGCCTCATGCACCTTATGGTCGATCTCCTGTGAGTCTAGATTTTCGAATCCGACGCAAACCTGACAGTTAATTGTAACGTTCAGAGCCTGAAAATGACGATGGAACACACAAATCGCGTCGCGATTAAATACATCGTCCTCCGGCCGACCTGTCTTCAAGGGTCTATTGCTGCCTCGGGCACCGTATGGTCGATCTCCTGTGAGTCTAGATTTTCAAATCCGACTCAAAACTGACAGTTAATTGTAAGGTTCAGAGCCTGTTAATGACGATGGAACACACAAATTGCGTCGCGATTCAATACATCGTCCTCCGCCCGACCTGTCTCCAAGGGTCTATTGCTGCCTCGGGCACCTTATGGTCGTTCTCCTGTGAGTCTAGATTTTCGAATCCGACGCAAAACTGACAGGTTATTGTAACGTTCAGAGCCTGTTAGGGACGATGGAACACACAAATCGCGTCGCGATTCAATACATCGTCCTCCGGCCGACCTGTCTCCAAGAGTCTATTGCTGCCTCGGGCATCTTATGGTCGATCTCCTGTGAGTCTAGATTTTCGAATCCGACGCAAAACTGACAGTTAATTGTAACGTTCAGAGCCTGAGAATGACGATGGAACACACAAATCGCGTCGCGATTCAATACATCGTCCTCCGGCCGACCTGTTTTCAAGGGTCTATTGCTGCCTCGGGCACCTTATGTTCGATCTCCTGTGAGTCTAGATTTTCGAATCCGACGCAAAACTGACAGTTAATTGTAAGGTTCAGAGCCTCTTAATGACGATGGAACACACAAATCGCGTCGCGATTCAATACATCGTCCTCCGGCCGACCTGTCTCCAAGGGTCTATTGCTCCCTCGGGCACCTTATGGTCGATCTCCTGTGAGTCTAGATTTTCGAAACCGACGCAAACCTGACAGTTAATTGTAACTTTCAGAGCCTCTTAATGACAATGGAACACACAAATCGCGTCGCGATTCAATACATCGTCCTCCAGCCGACTTGCCTCCAAGGGTCTAGTGCTGCCTCGGGCACCTTATTGTCGTTCTCCTGTGAGTCTAGATTTTCGAATCCGACGCAAAACTGACAGTTAATTGTAACGTTCAGAGCCTCTTAATGACAATGGAACACACAAATCGCGTTGCGATTCAATACATCGTCCTCCGGCCGACCTGTCTCCAAGGGTCTATTGCTGCCTCGGGCATCTTATGGTCGATCTCCTGTGAGTTTAGATTTTCGAATCCGACGCAAAACTGACAGTTAATTGTAACGTTCAGAGCCTATTAAAGACGATGGAAGATACAAATTGCGTCGCGATTCAATACATCGTCCTCCAGCCGACTTGTCTCCAAGGGTCTAGTGCTGCCTCGGACACCTTATGGTCGATCTCCTGTGACTCTAGATTTTCGAATCCGACGCAAAACTGACAGTTAATTGTAAGGTTCAGAGCCTGTTCATGACGATGGATCACACAAATCGCGTCGCGATTCAATACATCGTCCTCCAGCCGATTTGTCTCCAAGGGTGTAGTGCTGCCTCGGGCACCTTATTGTCGTTCTCCTGTGAGTCTAGATTTTCGAATCCGACGCAAAACTGACAGTTAATTGTAACGTTCAGAGCCTCTTAATGACAATGGAACACACAAATCGCGTTGCGATTCAATACATCGTCCTCCGGCCGACCTGTCTCCAAGGGTCTATTGCTGCCTCGGGCATCTTATGGTCGATCTCCTGTGAGTTTAGATTTTCGAATCCGACGCAAAACTGACAGTTAATTGTAACGTTCAGAGCCTGTTAATGACGATGGAAGACACAAATTGCGTCGCGATTCAATACATCGTCCTCCAGCCGACTTGTCTCCAAGGGTCTAGTGCTGCCTCGGGCACATTATGGTCGTTCTCCTGTGAGTCTAGATTTTCGAATGCGACGCAAAACTGACAGTTAATCGTAAGGTTCAGAGCCTCTTATTGACAATGGGACACACAAATTGCGTCGCGATTCAATACATCGTCCTCCGGCCGACCTGTCTCCAAGGGTCTATTGCTGCCTCGGGCACCTTATGGTCGTTCTCCTGTGAGTCTAGATTTTCGAATCCGACGCATAACTGACAGTTAATTGTAACGTTCAGAGCCTGTTAATGACGATGGAACACACAAATTGCGTCGCGATTCAATACATCGTCCTCCAGCCGACTTGTCTCCAAGGGTCTAGTGCTGCCTCGGACACCTTATGGTCGTTCTCCTGTGAGTCTAGATTTTCGAATCCGACGCAAAACTGACAGTTAATTGTAACGTTCAGAGCCAATTAATGACAATGGAACACACAAATCGCGTCGCGATTCAATACATCGTCCTCCGGCCGACCTGTCTCCAAGGGTCTATTGCTGCCTCGGGCACCTTATGGTCGATCTCCTGTGAGTCTAGATTTTCGAATCCGACGCAAAACTGACAGTTAATTGTATGGTTGAGAGCCTGTTAATGACGATGGAACACACAAATTGCGTCGCGATTCAATACATCGTCCTCCGGCCGACCTGTCTGCAAGAGTCTATTGCTGCCTCAGGCACCTTATGGTCGATCTCCTGTGAGTCTAGATTTTCGAATCCGACGCAAAACTGACAGTTAATTGTAACGTTCAGAGCCTGAAAATGACGATGGAACACACAAATCGCGTCGCGATTAAATACATCGTCCTCCGGCCGACCTGTCTTCAAGGGTCTATTGCTGCCTCGGGCACCTTATGGTCGATCTCCTGTGAGTCTAGATTTTCAAATCCGACGCAAAACTGACAGTTAATTGTAAGGTTCAGAGCCTGTTAATGACGATGGAACACACAAATTGCGTCGCGATTCAATACATCGTCCTCCGCCCGACCTGTCTCCAAGGGTCTATTGCTGCCTCGGGCACCTTATGGTCGTTCTCCTGTGAGTCTAGATTTTCGAATCCGACGCAAAACTGACAGTTAATTGTAAGGTTCAGAGCCTGTTAATGACGATGGAACACACAAATTGCGTCGCGATTCAATACATCGTCCTCCGCCCGACCTGTCTCCAAGGGTCTATTGCTGCCTCGGGCACCTTATGGTCGTTCTCCTGTGAGTCTAGATTTTCGAATCCGACGCAAAACTGACAGTTAATTGTAACGTTCAGAGCCTGTTAATGACGATGGAACACACAAATCGTGTCGCGATTCAATACATCGTCCTCCAGCCGATTTGTCTCCAAGGGTCTAGTGCTGCCTCGGGCACCTTATAGTCGATCTCCTGTGAGTCTAGATTTTCGAATCCGACGCAAAACTGACAGGTTATTGTAACGTTCAGAGCCTGTTAGGGACGATGGAACACACAAATCGCGTCGCGATTCAATACATCGTCCTCCGGCCGACCTGTCTCCAAGAGTCTATTGCTGCCTCGGTCATCTTATGGTCGATCTCCTGTGAGTCTAGATTTTCGAATCCGACGCAAAACTGACAGTTAGTTGTAACGTTCAGAGCCTGAGAATGACGATGGAACACGCAAATCGCGTCGCGATTCAATACATCGTCCTCCGGCCGACCTGTTTTCAAGGGTCTATTGCTGCCTCGGGCACCTTATGTTCGATCTCCTGTGAGTCTAGATTTTCGAATCCGACGCAAAACTGACAGTTAGTTGTAAGGTTCAGAGCCTGTTAATGACGATGGAACACACAAATTGCGTCGCGATTCAATACATCGTCCTCCGGCCGACCTGTCTCCAAGGGTCTATTGCTGCCTCGGGCACGTTATGGTCGTTCTCCTGTGAGTCTAGATTTTCGAATCCGACGCAAAACTGACAGTTAATTGTAACGTTCAGAGCCTGTTAATGACGATGGAACACACAAATCGCGTCGCGATTCAATACATCGTCCTCCGGCCGACCTGTCTTCAAGGGTCTAGTGCTGCCTCGGACACCTTATGGTCGTTCTCCTGTGAGTCTAGATTTTCGAATCCGACGCAAAACTGACAGTTAATTTTAACGTTCAGAGCCTGTTAATGACGATGGAACACACAAATCGCGTCGCGATTCAATACATCGTCCTCCAGCCGATTTGTCTCCAAGGGTCTAGTGCTGCCTCGGGCACCTTATGGTCGTTCCTCTGTGAGTCTAGATTTTCGAATCCGACACAAAACTGACAGTTAATTGTAAGGTTCAGAGCCTCTTAATGACGATGGAACACACAAATTGCGTCGCGATTCAATACATCGTCCTCCGGCCGACCTGTCTCCAAGGGTCTATTGCTCCCTCGGGCACCTTATGGTCGATCTCCTGTGAGTCTAGATTTTCGAATCCGACGCCAAACTGACAGTTAATCGTAAGGTTCAGAGCCTCTTAATGACAATGGAACACACAAAACTCGTCGCCATTCAATACATCGTCCTCCGGCCGACCAGTCTCCAAGGGTCTATTGCTGCCTCGGGCACCTTATGGTCGTTCTCCTGTGAGTCTAGATTTTCGAATCCGACGCAAAACTGACAGTTAATTGTAACGTTCAGAGCCTCTTATTGACAATGGAACACACAAATTGCGTCGCGATTCAATACATCGTCCTCCGGCCGACCTGTCTCCAAGGGTCTATTGCTGCCTCGGGCACCTTATGGTCGTTCTCCTGTGAGTCTAGATTTTCGAATCCGACGCAAAACTGACAGTTAATTGTAAGGTTCAGAGCCTGTTAATGACGATGGAACACACAAATTGCGTCGCGATTCAATACATCGTCCTCCAGCCGACTTGTCTCCAAGGGTCTATTGCTGCCTCGGACACCTTATGGTCGTTCTCCTGTGAGTCTAGATTTTCGAATCCGACGCAAAACTGACAGTTAATTGTAACGTTCAGAGCCAATTAATGACAATGGAACACACAAATCGCGTCGCGATTCAATACATCGTCCTCCGGCCGACCTGTCTCCAAGGGTCTATTGCTGCCTCGGGCACCTTATGGTCGATCTCCTGTGAGTCTAGATTTTCGAATCCGACGCAAAACTAACAGTTAATTGTAACGTTCAGAGCCTGTTAATGACGATGGAACACACAAATCGCGTCGCGATTCAATACATCGTCCTCCGGCCGACCTGTCTCCAAGGGTCTATTGCTGCCTCGGGCACTTTATGGTCGATCTCCTGTGAGTCTAGATTTTCGAATCCGACGCAAAACTGACAGTTAATTGGAAGGTTCAGAGCCTGTTCTTGACGATGGAACACACAAATTGCGTCGCGATTCAATACATCGTCCTCCAGCCGACTTGTTTCCAAGGGGCTAGTGCTGCCTCGGGCACCTTATGGTCGTTGTCTTGTGAGTCTAGATTTTCGAATCCGACGCAAAACTGACAGTTAATTGTATGGTTGAGAGCCTGTTAATGACGATGGAACACACAAATTGCGTCGCGATTCAATACATCGTCCTCCGGCCGACCTGTCTCCAAGAGTCTATTGCTGCCTCGGGCACCTTATGGTCGATCTCCTGTGAGTCTAGATTTTCGAATCCGACGCAAAACTGACAGTTAATTGTAACGTTCAGAGCCTGAAAATGACGATGGAACACACAAATCGCGTCGCGATTCAATACATCGTCCTCCGGCCGACCTGTCAACAAGGGTCTATTGCTGCCTCGGGCACCTTATGGTCGAACTCCTGTGAGTCTAGAATTTCGAATCCGACGCAAAACTGACAGTTAATTGTAAGGTTCAGAGCCTGTTAATGACGATGGAACACACAAATTGCGTCGCGATTCAATACATCGTCCTCCGGCCGACCTGTCTCCAAGGGTCTATTGCTGCCTCGGGCACCTTATGGTCTTTCTCGTTGTGAGTCTAGATTTTCGAATCCGACGCAAAACTGACAGTTAATTGTAACGTTCAGAGCCTGTTAATGACAATGGAACACACAAATCGCGTCGCGATTCAATACATCGTCCTCCAGCCGATTGGTCTCCAAGGGTCTAGTGCTGCCGCGGGCACCTTATTGTCGTTCTCCTGTGAGTCTAGATTTTCGAATCCGACGCAAAACTGACAGTTAATTGTAACGTTCAGAGCCTCTTAATGACAATGGAACACACAAATCGCGTTGCGATTCAATACGTCGTCCTCCGGCCGACCTGTCTCCAAGGGTCTATTGCTGCCTCGGGCATCTTATGGTCGATCTCCTGTGAGTTTAGATTTTCGAATCCGACGCAAAACTGACAGTTAATTGTAACGTTCAGAGCCTGTTAATGACGATGGAAGACACAAATTGCGTCGCGATTCAATACATCGTCCTCCAGCCGACTTGTCTCCAAGGGTCTAGTGCTGCCTCGGACACCTTATGGTCGATCTCCTGTGACTCTAGATTTTCGAATCTGACGCAAAACTGACAGTTAATTGGAAGGTTCAGAGCCTGTTCATGACGATGGAACACACAAATTGCGTCGCGATTCAATACATCGTCCTCCAGCCGACTTGTCTCCAAGGGTCTAGTGCTGCCTCGGGCACTTTATGGTCGTTCTCTTGTGAGTCTAGATTTTCGAATCCGACGCAAAACTGACAGTTAATTGTATGGTTGAGAGCCTGTTAATGACGATGGAACACACAAATTGCGTCGCGATTCAATACATCGTCCTCCGGCCGACCTGTCTCCAAGAGTCTATTGCTGCCTCATGCACCTTATTGTCGATCTCCTGTGAGTCTAGATTTTCGAATCCGACGCAAACCTGACAGTTAATTGTAACGTTCAGAGCCTGAAAATGACGATGGAACACACAAATCGCGTCGCGATTAAATACATCGTCCTCCGGCCGACCTGTCTTCAAGGGTCTATTGCTGCCTCGGGCACCGTATGGTCGATCTCCTGTGAGTCTAGATTTTCAAATCCGACTCAAAACTGACAGTTAATTGTAAGGTTCAGAGCCTGTTAATGACGATGGAACACACAAATTGCGTCGCGATTCAATACATCGTCCTCCGCCCGACCTGTCTCCAAGGGTCTATTGCTGCCTCGGGCACCTTATGGTCGTTCTCCTGTGAGTCTAGATTTTCGAATCCGACGCAAAACTGACAGGTTATTGTAACGTTCAGAGCCTGTTAGGGACGATGGAACACACAAATCGCGTCGCGATTCAATACATCGTCCTCCGGCCGACCTGTCTCCAAGAGTCTATTGCTGCCTCGGGCATCTTATGGTCGATCTCCTGTGAGTCTAGATTTTCGAATCCGACGCAAAACTGACAGTTAATTGTAACGTTCAGAGCCTGAGAATGACGATGGAACACACAAATCGCGTCGCGATTCAATACATCGTCCTCCGGCCGACCTGTTTTCAAGGGTCTATTGCTGCCTCGGGCACCTTATGTTCGATCTCCTGTGAGTCTAGATTTTCGAATCCGACGCAAAACTGACAGTTAATTGTAAGGTTCAGAGCCTCTTAATGACGATGGAACACACAAATCGCGTCGCGATTCAATACATCGTCCTCCGGCCGACCTGTCTCCAAGGGTCTATTGCTCCCTCGGGCACCTTATGGTCGATCTCCTGTGAGTCTAGATTTTCGAAACCGACGCAAACCTGACAGTTAATTGTAACTTTCAGAGCCTGTAAATGACAATGGAACACACAAATCGCGTCGCGATTCAATACGTCGTCCTCCAGCCGACTTGCCTCCAAGGGTCTAGTGCTGCCTCGGGCACCTTATTGTCGTTCTCCTGTGAGTCTAGATTTTCGAATGCGACGCAAAACTGACAGTTAATCGTAAGGTTCAGAGCCTCTTAATGACAAAGGAACACACAAAACTCGTCGCGATTCAATACATCGTCCTCCGGCCGACCTGTCTCCAAGGGTCTATTGGTGCCTCGGGCACCTTATGGTCGTTCTCCTGTGAGTCTAGATTTTCGAATCCGACGCAAAACTGACAGTTAATTGTAACGTTCAGAGCCTGTTAATGACGATGGAACACACAAATTGCGTCGCGATTCAATACATCGTCCTCCTGCCGACCTGTCTCCAAGGGTCTATTGCTGCCTCGGGCACCTTATGGTCGTTCTCCTGTGAGTCTAGATTTTCGAATCCGACGCAAAACTGACAGTTAATTGTAAGGTTCAGAGCCTCTTATTGACAATGGAACACACAAATTGCGTCGCGATTCAATACATCGTCCTCCGGCCGACCTGTCTCCAAGGGTCTATTGCTGCCTCGGGCACCTTATGGTCGTTCTCCTGTGAGTCTAGATTTTCGAATCCGACGCAAAACTGACAGTTAATTGTAACGTTCAGAGCCTGTTAATACCGATGGAACACACAAATTGCGTCGCGATTCAATACATCGTCCTCCAGCCGACCTGTCTCCAAGGGTCTAGTGCTGCCTCGGACACCTTATGGTCGTTCTCCTGTGAGTCTAGATTTTCGAATCCGACGCAAAACTGACAGTTAATTGTAACGTTCAGAGCCAATTAATGACAATGGAACACACAAATCGCGTCGCGATTCAATACATCGTCCTCCGGCCGACCTGTCTCCAAGGGTCTATTGCTGCCTCGGGCACCTTATGGTCGATCTCCTGTGAGTCTAGATTTTCGAATCCGACGCAAAACTGACAGTTAATTGTAACGTTCAGAGCCTGTTAATGACGATGGAACACACAAATCGCGTCGCGATTCAATACATCGTCCTCCGGCCGACCTGTCTCCAAGGGTCTATTGCTGCCTCGGGCACCTTATGGTCGATCTCCTGTGAGTCTAGATTTTCGAATCCGACGCAAAACTGACAGTTAATTGGAAGGTTCAGAGCCTGTTCATGACGATGGAACACACAAACTGCGTCGCGATTCAATACATCGTCCTCCAGCCGACTTGTCTCCAAGGGTCTAGTGCTGCCTCGGGCACCTTATGGTCGTTCTCTTGTGAGTCTAGATTTTCGAATCCGACGCAAAACTGACAGTTAATTGTATGGTTGAGAGCCTGTTAATGACGATGGAACACACAAATTGCGTCGCGATTCAATACATCGTCCTCCGGCCGACCTGTCTCCAAGAGTCTATTGCTGCCTCGGGCACCTTATGGTCGATCTCCTGTGAGTCTAGATTTTCGAATCCGACGCAAAACTGACAGTTAATTGTAACGTTCAGAGCCTGAAAATGACGATGGAACACACAAATCGCATGGCGATTCAATATATCGTCCTCCGGCCGACCTGTCAACAAGGGTCTATTGCTGCCTCGGGCACCTTATGGTCGAACTCCTGTGAGTCTAGATTTTCGAATCCGAGGCAAAACTGACAGTTAATTGTAAGGTTCAGAGCCTGTTAATGACGATGGAACACACAAATTGCGTCGCGATTCAATACATCGTCCTCCGGCCGACCTGTCTCCAAGGGTCTATTGCTGCCTCGGGCACCTTATGGTCGTTCTCCTGTGAGTCTAGATTTTCGAATCCGACGCAAAACTGACAGTTAATTGTAACGTTCAGAGCCTGTTAATGACAATGGAACACACAAATCGCGTCGCGATTCAATACATCGTCCTCCAGCCGATTTGTCTCCAAGGGTCTAGTGCTGCCTCGGGCACCTTATTGTCGTTCTCCTGTGAGTCTAGATTTTCGAATCCGACGCAAACCTGACAGTTAATTGTAACGTTCAGAGCCTGTAAATGACAATGGAACACACAAATCGCGTCGCGATTCGATACATCGTTCTCCAGCCGACTTGTCTCCAAGGGTCTAGTGCTGCCTCGGACACCTGATTGTCGTTCTCCTGTGAGTATAGATTTTCGAATGCGAGGCAAAACTGACAGTTAATCGTAAGGTTCAGAGCCTCTTAATGACAATGGAACACACAAAACTCGTCGCGATTCAATACATCGTCCTCCGGCCGACCTGTCTCCAAGGGTCTATTGCTGCCTCGGGCACCTTATGGTCGTTATCCTGTGAGTCTAGATTTTCGAATCCGACGCAAAACTGACAGTTAATTGTAACGTTCAGAGCCTGTTAATGACGATGGAACACACAAATTGCGTCGCGATTCAATACATCGTCCTCCAGCCGACTTGTCTCCAAGGGTCTAGTGCTGCCTCGGACACCTTATGGTCGTTCTCCTGTGAGTCTAGATTTTCGAATCCGACGCAGACTGACAGTTAATCGTAAGGTTCAGAGCCTCTTAATGACAATGGAACACACAAATTGCGTCGCGATTCAATACATCGTCCTCCGGCCGACCTGTCTCCAAGGGTCTATTGCTGCCTCGGGCACCTTATGGTCGTTCTCCTGTGAGTCTAGATTTTCGAATCCGACGCAAAACTGACAGTTAATTGTAACGTTCAGAGCCTGTTAATGACGATGGAACACACAAATTGCGTCGCGATTCAATACATCGTCCTCCAGCCGACTTGTCTCCAAGGGTCTAGTGCTGCCTCGGACACCTGATTGTCGTTCTCCTGTGAGTATAGATTTTCGAATGCGAGGCAAAACTGACAGTTAATCGTAAGGTTCAGAGCCTCTTAATGACAATGGAACACACAAATTGCGTCGCGATTCAATACATCGTCCTCCGGCCGACCTGTCTCCAAGGGTCTATTGCTGCCTCGGGCACCTTATGGTCGTTCTCCTGTGAGTCTAGATTTTCGAATCCGACGCAAAACTGACAGTTAATTGTAACGTTCAGAGCCTGTTAATGACGATGGAACACACAAATTGCGTCGCGATTCAATACATCGTCCTCCAGCCGACTTGTCTCAAAGGGTCTAGTGCTGCCTCGGACACCTTATGGTCGTTCTCCTGTGAGTCTAGATTTTCGAATCCGACGCAAAACTGACAGTTAATTGTAACGTTCAGAGCCTGTAAATGACAATGGAACACACAAATCGCGTCGCGATTCGATACATCGTTCTCCAGCCGACTTGTCTCCAAGGGTCTAGTGCTGCCTCGGACACCTTATGGTCGTTCTCCTGTGAGTCTAGATTTTCGAATCCGACGCAAAACTGACAGTTAATTGTAACGTTCAGAGCCTGTAAATGACAATGGAACACACAAATCGCGTCGCGATTCGATACATCGTTCTCCAGCCGACTTGTCTCCAAGGGTCTAGTGCTGCCTCGGACACCTGATTGTCGTTCTCCTGTGAGTATAGATTTTCGAATGCGAGGCAAAACTGACAGTTAATCGTAAGGTTCAGAGCCTCTTAATGACAATGGAACACACAAAACTCGTCGCGATTCAATACATCGTCCTCCGGCCGACCTGTCTCCAAGGGTCTATTGCTGCCTCGGGCACCTTATGGTCGTTCTCCTGTGAGTCTAGATTTTCGAATCCGACGCAAAACTGACAGTTAATTGTAAGGTTCAGAGCCTGTTAATGACGATGGAACACACAAATTGCGTCGCGATTCAATACATCGTCCTCCAGCCGACTTGTCTCAAAGGGGCTAGTGCTGCCTCGGACACCTTATGGTCGTTCTCCTGTGAGTCTAGATTTTCGAATCCGACGCAGACTGACAGTTAATTGTAACGTTCAGAGCCTGTTAATGACAATGGAACACACAAATCGCGTCGCGATTCAGTACATCGTCCTCCGGCCGACCTGTCTCCAAGGGTCTATTGCTGCCTCGGGCACCTTATGGTCGATCTCCTGTGAGTCTAGATTTTCGAATCCGACGCAAAACTGACAGTTAATTATAACGTTCAGAGCCTGTTAATGACGATGGAACACACAAATCGCGTCGCGATTCAATACATCGTCCTCCGGCCGACCTGTCTCCAAGAGTCTATTGCTGCCTCGGGCACCTTATGGTCGATCTCCTGTGAGTCTAGATTTTCGAATCCGACGCAAAACTGACAGTTAATTGTAACGTTCAGAGCCTGAAAATGACGATGGAACACACAAATCGCGTCGCGATTCAATACATCGTCCTCCGGCGACCTGTCTTCAAGGGTCTATTGCTGCCTCGGGCACCTTATGGTCGATCTCCTGTGAGTCTAGATTTTCGAATCCGACGCAAAACTGACAGTTAATTGTAAGGTTCAGAGCCTGTTAATGACGATGGAACACACAAATTGCGTCGCGATTCAATACATCGTCCTCCGCCCGACCTGTCTCCATGGGGCTATTGCTGCCTCGGGCACCTTATGGTCGTTCTCCTGTGAGTCTAGATTTTCGAATCCGACACAAAACTGACAGTTAATTGTAACGTTCAGAGCCTGTTAATGACGATGGAACACACAAATCGCGTCGCGATTCAATACATCGTCCTCCAGCCGATTTGTCTCCAAGGGTCTAGTGCTGCCTCGGACACCTTATGGTCGTTCTCCTGTGAGTCTAGATTTTCGAATCCGACGCAAAACTGACAGTTAATTGTAACGTTCAGAGCCTGTAAATGACAATGGAACACACAAATCGCGTCGCGATTCGATACATCGTTCTCCAGCCGACTTGTCTCCAAGGGTCTAGTGCTGCCTCGGACACCTGATTGTCGTTCTCCTGTGAGTATAGATTTTCGAATGCGAGGCAAAACTGACAGTTAATCGTAAGGTTCAGAGCCTCTTAATGACAATGGAACACACAAAACTCGTCGCGATTCAATACATCGTCCTCCGGCCGACCTGTCTCCAAGGGTCTATTGCTGCCTCAGGCACCTTATGGTCGTTCTCCTGTGAGTCTAGATTTTCGAATCCGACGCAAAACTGACAGTTAATTGTAAGGTTCAGAGCCTGTTAATGACGATGGAACACACAAATTGCGTCGCGATTCAATACATCGTCCTCCAGCCGACTTGTCTCCAAGGGTCTAGTGCTGCCTCGGACACCTGATTGTCGTTCTCCTGTGAGTATAGATTTTCGAATGCGAGGCAAAACTGACAGTTAATCGTAAGGTTCAGAGCCTCTTAATGACAATGGAACACACAAATTGCGTCGCGATTCAATACATCGTCCTCCGGCCGACCTGTCTCCAAGGGTCTATTGCTGCCTCGGGCACCTTATGGTCGTTCTCCTGTGAGTCTAGATTTTCGAATCCGACGCAAAACTGACAGTTAATTGTAACGTTCAGAGCCTGTTAATGACGATGGAACACACAAATTGCGTCGCGATTCAATACATCGTCCTCCAGCCGACTTGTCTCAAAGGGTCTAGTGCTGCCTCGGACACCTTATGGTCGTTCTCCTGTGAGTCTAGATTTTCGAATCCGACGCAGACTGACAGTTAATTGTAACGTTCAGAGCCTGTTAATGACAATGGAACACACAAATGGCGTCGCGATTCAGTACATCGTCCTCCGGCCGACCTGTCTCCAAGGGTCTATTGCTGCCTCGGGCACCTTATGGTCGATCTCCTGTGAGTCTAGATTTTCGAATCCGACGCAAAACTGACAGTTAATTGTAACGTTCAGAGCCTCTTAATGACGATGGAACACACTAATCGCGTCGCGATTCAATACATCGTCCTCCGGCGACCTGTCTTCAAGGGTCTATTGCTGCCTCGGGCACCTTATGGTCGATCTCCTGTGAGTCTAGATTTTCGAATCCGACGCAAAACTGACAGTTAATTGTAAGGTTCAGAGCCTGTTAATGACGATGGAACACACAAATTGCGTCGCGATTCAATACATCGTCCTCCGCCCGACCTGTCTCCATGGGGCTATTGCTGCCTCGGGCACCTTATGGTCGTTCTCCTGTGAGTCTAGATTTTCGAATCCGACACAAAACTGACAGTTAATTGTAACGTTCAGAGCCTGTTAATGACGATGGAACACACAAATCGCGTCGCGATTCAATACATCGTCCTCCAGCCGATTTGTCTCCAAGGGTCTAGTGCTGCCTCGGACACCTTATGGTCGTTCTCCTGTGAGTCTAGATTTTCGAATCCGACGCAAAACTGACAGTTAATTGTAACGTTCAGAGCCTGTAAATGACAATGGAACACACAAATCGCGTCGCGATTCGATACATCGTTCTCCAGCCGACTTGTCTCCAAGGGTCTAGTGCTGCCTCGGACACCTGATTGTCGTTCTCCTGTGAGTATAGATTTTCGAATGCGAGGCAAAACTGACAGTTAATCGTAAGGTTCAGAGCCTCTTAATGACAATGGAACACACAAAACTCGTCGCGATTCAATACATCGTCCTCCGGCCGACCTGTCTCCAATGGTCTATTGCTGCCTCGGGCACCTTATGGTCGTTCTCCTGTGAGTCTAGATTTTCGAATCCGACGCAAAACTGACAGTTAATTGTAAGGTTCAGAGCCTGTTAATGACGATGGAACACACAAATTGCGTCGCGATTCAATACATCGTCCTCCAGCCGACTTGTCTCCAAGGGTCTAGTGCTGCCTCGGGCACCTTATTGTCGTTCTCCTGTGAGTCTAGATTTTCGAATGCGACGCAAAACTGACAGTTAATCGTAAGGTTCAGAGCCTCTTAATGACAATGGAACACACAAATTGCGTCGCGATTCAATACATCCTCCTCCGGCCGACCTGTCTCCAAGGGTCTATTGCTGCCACGGGCACCTTATGGTCGTTCTCCTGTGAGTCTAGATTTTCGAATCCGACGCAAAACTGACAGTTAATTGTAACGTTCAGAGCCTGTTAATGACGATGGAACACACAAATTGCGTCGCGATTCAATACATCGTCCTCCAGCCGACTTGTCTCCAAGGGTCTAGTGCTGCCTCGGACACCTGATTGTCGTTCTCCTGTGAGTATAGATTTTCGAATGCGAGGCAAAACTGACAGTTAATCGTAAGGTTCAGAGCCTCTTAATGACAATGGAACACACAAATTGCGTCGCGATTCAATACATCGTCCTCCGGCCGACCTGTCTCCAAGGGTCTATTGCTGCCTCGGGCACCTTATGGTCGTTCTCCTGTGAGTCTAGATTTTCGAATCCGACGCAAAACTGACAGTTAATTGTAACGTTCAGAGCCTGTTAATGACGATGGAACACACAAATTGCGTCGCGATTCAATACATCGTCCTCCAGCCGACTTGTCTCAAAGGGTCTAGTGCTGCCTCGGACACCTTATGGTCGTTCTCCTGTGAGTCTAGATTTTCGAATCCGACGCAGACTGACAGTTAATTGTAACGTTCAGAGCCTGTTAATGACAATGGAACACACAAATGGCGTCGCGATTCAGTACATCGTCCTCCGGCCGACCTGTCTCCAAGGGTCTATTGCTCCCTCGGGCACCTTATGGTCGATCTCCTGTGAGTCTAGATTTTCGAATCCGAAGCAAAACTGACAGTTAATTGTAACGTTCAGAGCCTCTTAATGACGATGGAACACACTAATCGCGTCGCGATTCAATACATCGTCCTCCGGCGACCTGTCTTCAAGGGTCTATTGCTGCCTCGGGCACCTTATGGTCGATCTCCTGTGAGTCTAGATTTTCGAATCCGACGCAAAACTGACAGTTAATTGTAAGGTTCAGAGCCTGTTAATGACGATGGAACACACAAATTGCGTCGCGATTCAATACATCGTCCTCCGCCCGACCTGTCTCCATGGGGCTATTGCTGCCTCGGGCACCTTATGGTCGTTCTCCTGTGAGTCTAGATTTTCGAATCCGACACAAAACTGACAGTTAATTGTAACGTTCAGAGCCTGTTAATGACGATGGAACACACAAATCGCGTCGCGATTCGATACATCGTTCTCCAGCCGACTTGTCTCCAAGGGTCTAGTGCTGCCTCGGACACCTGATTGTCGTTCTCCTGTGAGTATAGATTTTCGAATGCGAGGCAAAACTGACAGTTAATCGTAAGGTTCAGAGCCTCTTAATGACAATGGAACACACAAAACTCGTCGCGATTCAATACATCGTCCTCCGGCCGACCTGTCTCCAAGGGTCTATTGCTGCCTCGGGCACCTTATGGTCGTTCTCCTGTGAGTCTAGATTTTCGAATCCGACGCAAAACTGACAGTTAATTGTAAGGTTCAGAGCCTGTTAATGACGATGGAACACACAAATTGCGTCGCGATTCAATACATCGTCCTCCAGCCGACTTGTCTCCAAGGGTCTAGTGCTGCCTCGGGCACCTTATTGTCGTTCTCCTGTGAGTCTAGATTTTCGAATGCGACGCAAAACTGACAGTTAATCGTAAGGTTCAGAGCCTCTTAATGACAATGGAACACACAAATTGCGTCGCGATTCAATACATCGTCCTCCGGCCGACCTGTCTCCAAGGGTCTATTGCTGCCTCGGGCACCTTATGGTCGTTCTCCTGTGAGTCTAGATTTTCGAATCCGACGCAAAACTGACAGTTAATTGTAACGTTCAGAGCCTGTTAATGACGATGGAACACACAAATTGCGTCGCGATTCAATACATCGTCCTCCAGCCGACTTGTCTCAAAGGGTCTAGTGCTGCCTCGGACACCTTATGGTCGTTCTCCTGTGAGTCTAGATTTTCGAATCCGACGCAGACTGACAGTTAATTGTAACGTTCAGAGCCTGTTAATGACAATGGAACACACAAATCGCGTCGCGATTCAGTACATCGTCCTCCGGCCGACCTGTCTCCAAGGGTCTATTGCTGCCTCGGGCACCTTATGGTCGATCTCCTGTGAGTCTAGATTTTCGAATCCGACGCAAAACTGACAGTTAATTGTAACGTTCAGAGCCTGTTAATGACGATGGAACACACAAATTGCGTCGCGATTCAATACATCGTCCTCCAGCCGACTTGTCTCCAAGGGTCTAGTGCTGCCTCGGGCACCTTATTGTCGTTCTCCTGTGAGTCTAGATTTTCGAATGCGACGCAAAACTGACAGTTAATCGTAAGGTTCAGAGCCTCTTAATGACAATGGAACACACAAATTGCGTCGCGATTCAATACATCGTCCTCCGGCCGACCTGTCTCCAAGGGTCTATTGCTGCCTCGGGCACCTTATGGTCGTTCTCCTGTGAGTCTAGATTTTCGAATCCGACGCAAAACTGACAGTTAATTGTAACGTTCAGAGCCTGTTAATGACGATGGAACACACAAATTGCGTCGCGATTCAATACATCGTCCTCCAGCCGACTTGTCTCAAAGGGTCTAGTGCTGCCTCGGACACCTTATGGTCGTTCTCCTGTGAGTCTAGATTTTCGAATCCGACGCAGACTGACAGTTAATTGTAACGTTCAGAGCCTGTTAATGACAATGGAACACACAAATCGCGTCGCGATTCAGTACATCGTCCTCCGGCCGACCTGTCTCCAAGGGTCTATTGCTGCCTCGGGCACCTTATGGTCGATCTCCTGTGAGTCTAGATTTTCGAATCCGACGCAAAACTGACAGTTAATTGTAACGTTCAGAGCCTGTTAATGACGATGGAACACACAAATCGCGTCGCGATTCAATACATCGTCCTCCGGCCGACCTGTCTCCAAGAGTCTATTGCTGCCTCGGGCACCTTATGGTCGATCTCCTGTGAGTCTAGATTTTCGAATCCGACGCAAAACTGACAGTTAATTGTAACGTTCAGAGCCTGAAAATGACGATGGAACACACAAATCGCGTCGCGATTCAGTACATCGTCCTCCGGCGACCTGTCTTCAAGGGTCTATTGCTGCCTCGGGCACCTTATGGTCGATCTCCTGTGAGTCTAGATTTTCGAATCCGACGCAAAACTGACAGTTAATTGTAAGGTTCAGAGCCTGTTAATGACGATGGAACACACAAATTGCGTCGCGATTCAATACATCGTCCTCCGCCTGACCTGTCTCCATGGGGCTATTGCTGCCTCGGGCACCTTATGGTCGTTCTCCTGTGAGTCTAGATTTTCGAATCCGACACAAAACTGACAGTTAATTGTAACGTTCAGAGCCTGTTAATGACGATGGAACACACAAATCGCGTCGCGATTCAATACATCGTCCTCCAGCCGATTTGTCTCCAAGGGTCTAGTGCTGCCTCGGACACCTTATGGTCGTTCTCCTGTGAGTCTAGATTTTCGAATCCGACGCAAAACTGACAGTTAATTGTAACGTTCAGAGCCTGTAAATGACAATGGAACACACAAATCGCGTCGCGATTCGATACATCGTTCTCCAGCCGACTTGTCTCCAAGGGTCTAGTGCTGCCTCGGACACCTGATTGTCGTTCTCCTGTGAGTATAGATTTTCGAATGCGAGGCAAAACTGACAGTTAATCGTAAGGTTCAGAGCCTCTTAACGACAATGGAACACACAAAACTCGTCGCGATTCAATACATCGTCCTCCGGCCGACCTGTCTCCAAGGGTCTATTGCTGCCTCGGGCACCTTATGGTCGTTCTCCTGTGAGTCTAGATTTTCGAATCCGACGCAAAACTGACAGTTAATTGTAAGGTTCAGAGCCTGTTAATGACGATGGAACACACAAATTGCGTCGCGATTCAATACATCGTCCTCCAGCCGACTTGTCTCCAAGGGTCTAGTGCTGCCTCGGGCACCTTATTGTCGTTCTCCTGTGAGTCTAGATTTTCGAATGCGACGCAAAACTGACAGTTAATCGTAAGGTTCAGAGCCTCTTAATGACAATGGAACACACAAATTGCGTCGCGATTCAATACATCGTCCTCCGGCCGACCTGTCTCCAAGGGTCTATTGCTGCCTCGGGCACCTTATGGTCGTTCTCCTGTGAGTCTAGATTTTCGAATCCGACGCAAAACTGACAGTTAATTGTAACGTTCAGAGCCTGTTAATGACGATGGAACACACAAATTGCGTCGCGATTCAATACATCGTCCTCCAGCCGACTTGTCTCAAAGGGTCTAGTGCTGCCTCGGGCACCTTATGGTCGATCTCCTGTGAGTCTAGATTTTCGAATCCGACGCAAAACTGACAGTTAATTGTAAGGTTCAGAGCCTGTTAATGACGATGGAACACACAAATTGCGTCGCGATTCAATACATCGTCCTCCGCCCGACCTGTCTCCATGGGGCTATTGCTGCCTCGGGCACCTTATGGTCGTTCTCCTGTGAGTCTAGATTTTCGAATCCGACACAAAACTGACAGTTAATTGTAACGTTCAGAGCCTGTTAATGACGATGGAACACACAAATCGCGTCGCGATTCAATACATCGTCCTCCAGCCGATTTGTCTCCAACGGTCTAGTGCTGCCTCGGACACCTTATGGTCGTTCTCCTGTGAGTCTAGATTTTCGAATCCGACGCAAAACTGACAGTTAATTGTAACGTTCAGAGCCTGTAAATGACAATGGAACACACAAATCGCGTCGCGATTCGATACATCGTTCTCCAGCCGACTTGTCTCCAAGGGTCTAGTGCTGCCTCGGACACCTGATTGTCGTTCTCCTGTGAGTATAGATTTTCGAATGCGAGGCAAAACTGACAGTTAATCGTAAGGTTCAGAGCCTCTTAATGACAATGGAACAAACAAAACTCGTCGCGATTCAATACATCGTCCTCCGGCCGACCTGTCTCCAAGGGTCTATTGCTGCCTCGGGCACCTTATGGTCGTTCTCCTGTGAGTCTAGATTTTCGAATCCGACGCAAAACTGACAGTTAATTGTAAGGTTCAGAGCCTGTTAATGACGATGGAACACACAAATTGCGTCGCGATTCAATACATCGTCCTCCAGCCGACTTGTCTCCAAGGGTCTAGTGCTGCCTCGGGCACCTTATTGTCGTTCTCCTGTGAGTCTAGATTTTCGAATGCGACGCAAAACTGACAGTTAATCGTAAGGTTCAGAGCCTCTTAATGACAATGGAACACACAAATTGCGTCGCGATTCAATACATCGTCCTCCGGCCGACCTGTCTCCAAGGGTCTATTGCTGCCTCGGGCACCTTATGGTCGTTCTCCTGTGAGTCTAGATTTTCGAATCCGACGCAAAACTGACAGTTAATTGTAACGTTCAGAGCCTGTTAGTGACGATGGAACAAACAAATTGCGTCGCGATTCAATACATCGTCCTCCAGCCGACTTGTCTCAAAGGGTCTAGTGCTGCCTCGGACACCTTATGGTCGTTCTCCTGTGAGTCTAGATTTTCGAATCCGACGCAGACTGACAGTTAATTGTAACGTTCAGAGCCTGTTAATGACAATGGAACA